>NC_060140.1:227110370-228360370 GCF_021461385.2 Schistocerca piceifrons | reverse complement strand
GATTTTTGCAGTGCTGTGTACATGTAAACCTATTGGAAATGCTACATAACAATATTGCAGAGTACGAATTTAATAAAAATTATCGAAGTCACCCCTTAGCAAAATGTTATGGTGCTTCGAGCTGTGGAGTCTAATTTTGAAATGATCTTTTGCCAAGAACTGCTTCCTTATTTGCATCTTATATCTGGGTGGGATATGATAAAACAACTGCTCTAAGTAAAACTCTGTATGTCCTCTCAACAACATGTCGCAGGGCTGCACATGGTCATGTGATGCCCCACCACGCACGAAATTCCACCAGAAATGCGACGAAAAGCGTATGAGTAGAGCAAGGACCAAGCACGGGCTGCCTACGTCATCGTAGCTGCGCATGCGCAGTACAGCCTGTTGTCTGGCGCTGTCTGGTAACTGCTCAAACGAACTTTTTGTCGGCGATTGCTGCGCAAACACTGTCTCCACGTACGCGTACGCCATAATTACTCTACCACGCAAACATCTGGGGATACACTCGTCTGGTGTGAGACATTCGCGTGAGGGGTCCACTGGGGGCCGAACCGCACAATAACCCTGGGTTCGGTGTGGGGCCTGTTGTGGGATTGTGAACCACTGAGGGCTTTTGATACCGTTCCTCACAAGCGACTATTAATCAAATTGCGTGCCAATGGAGCATCGTCTCAGTTGTGTGACTGGATTCGTGATTTCCTCTCAGAGAGGGCACAGTTCTTAGGGATAGACGGTAAATCATCGAGTAGAAAAGAAGTGATATCTGGCGTTGCGCAAGGTAGTGTCATAGGTCCTCTCCTGTTCCTGATTTATATAAATGATCTAGGTGATAATCTGAGCAGCCTCTTTAGCTTGTTTGCAGATGACGCTGTAATTGACCGTCTAGTAAAATCGTCAGACCATTAATTCCAATTACAAAATGATCTAAAGAGAATTTCTGTACGGTGCGAAAAATGGCAATTGGCACTAAACAAAGGAAAGCGCAGGATCAACCACATGGGTACTAACAGAAATCCGATAAATTTTGGGTATACAAAAAATCGCACAAATATAAGGGCTGTCAATTCTACTAAATACCCACAAATTACAATTACGAGCAACTTAAATTAGAAAGACTACATAGATAATATTGTGGGGAAGGCGAAACAAAGACTGCGCTTTGTTGGCAGAACACTTAGAAGATGAGACAAACCCACTAAAGAGACAGCCTACATTACACTTGTCCGTCCTCTGCTGGAATATTGCTGCGCGTTATGGGATCCTTACCAGATAGGATTGACGGAGGACATCGAAAAAAAGTGCAAAGAAGGGCAGCTCGTTTCGTGTTATCGCGCAATAGGGGTGAGAGTGTTACTGATATGATACGCGAGTTGGGGTAACAGTCACTGAAACAAAGGCGGTTTTCTTTGCGGCGAGATGTATTTACGAAATTTCAATCACTAACTTTCTCAAAAAAATGGTTCAAATGCTTCGGAGCACTATGGGACTTCGTCATCAGTCCCCTAGAACTTAGAACTACTTAAACCTAACTAACCTAAGGACACCACACACATCCATACCCGAGGCAGGATTCGAACCTGCGACCGTAGCGGTCACGCGGTTCCAGACTGAAGCGCCTAGAGCCGCACGGCCACACAGGCCTGCGCCCAACTTTCTCTTTCGGATGAGTAAATATTTTGTTGATACCCACTTACGTAGGGTGAAATGATTATCATAATAAAATAAGAGAATCCAGAGCTCGAACGGAAAGATTTAGGTGTTCCTTTTTCCCACGCGCCATTCGAGAGTGGAATGATAGAGATGTAGTATGAAAATGGTTCAAATGGCTCTGAGCACTATGGGACTTAACATCTGTGGTCATCAGTCCCCTAGAACTTAGACCTACTTAAACCTAACTAACCTAAGGACATTACACATATCCATGCCCGAGGCAGGATTCGAACCTGCGACCGTAGCAGTCGCGCGGTTCCGGACTGCGCGCCTAGAACCGCTAGACCACCGCGGCCGGCGAAAATGGTTCGATGAACCCTCTGTCAGGCACTTAAATGTGAATTACAGAGTAACCATGTTGATGTAGATGTAGGGCTACGGCGGGACGAAGCCTCTTCGTCGTTTCTAGGGCCCCGGTTCAATACACACACACACACACAAACACACACGGAAACATCAAAACAAACCAGCTCATAAAAATACGATCGAGGAAAACAGGGCAAATGCCATAATTCGATTTTCCAGAAACTTCGTATAGTGAAAGAACACGTGTCTCGGTTTATCTGTAGATACTCGAATGTTTCTGGGAAAACGACGGTCAAAGTTTGCGACGCACTTTAGATGCCTCTTACAAGGGAACCTCTCCATCGCACCCCTCCCAGATTTAGTGGTAAGATGGTCCAGTGGATAGCCCGCAAAAACTGAACACAGATCAGACATGATAATAGGAAGAAGGTGTACTGCTTATGAAAAATAAGCAAAATAGAAACAGTGAACGGAGCAAACTCAGTAAGTGCAACATTGAGTAGAGTGCAACAGTTGTGGCGTCATGGTTGAGTGGTGACAGTGATGGACTGTGAAGCCGGCGAGCTAAATCCCCTCGTGCTACTCATAATTACTATTTTTTTACAACTTCATGAGCTGTCCGTCCGGTCACTGAAATGTTTTTTCGCTTTCTGTAGTCTTGGCAGTTGTCATACTATACACTGATTACACACTGAAGCGCCAAAGAAACGTATAGGTATGTTATTCAAATACAGAGATATACTATAAACAGGAAGGATACGGTTCTGCGGTCAGCAACGCGTATATAAGAAAACAAGTGTCTGTCGCAGTTGTTAGATCGGTTGCTGGTGCTACAATGGGAGGTTATCGCTATTTAAGAGAGTTTGTACTTGGTGTTACAGTCGGCGCACGAGCGAAGGAACACAGCATCTCCGAGGCAGTGATGAAGTCGGGGTTTTCCCGTACGACCGTTTCACGAGTGTACCGTGAATATTAGAAACCCGGTAAGCCGGACAGTGTGGCCGTGCGGTTCTAGGCGCTCCAGTCTGGAACCGCGTGACCGCTACGGTCGCAGGTTCGAATCCTGCCTCGGGCATGGATGTGTGTGGTGTCCTTGGGTTAGTTAGGTTTAATTAGTTCTAAGTTCTAGGCGACTGATGACCTTAGAATTTAAGTCGCATAGTGCTCAGAGCCAAACCCGGTAAAGTATCAGATCTGCGACATAGCTGCGGCCGGAAAAAGATCCTGCACGAACGGGACCAAGGTCGACTGAAGAGAATCGTTCAACGTGACAGAAGTGCAACCCTTCCACAAATTGCTGCAGATTTCAATGCTGGACCATTAACAAGTGTCAGCGTGCGAACCAGTCAATGAAACAACTTCGATATGATGACTGCACGACATAAAGCTTTAAGCCCCTCCTGGGCCCATCAACACCGACATTGGACAGTTGATCACTGGAAACACGTCGTGACTTGGTCGGACGAATCTCGTTCCAAATTGTATCGAGCGGATGGAGGCGTAAGGGGATGGAGACAACTTCATGTATCCATGGGCGCTGCATGTCAGCAGGGGACCGTTAAATCTGGTGGAGGCTCTGTAATGGAGTAGGGGGCATGTGTATTTGTAGTAATACGGGACTCCTGATACGTCTCGATACGACTGTGACAGGTAACACGTACGTAAGCATCCTGTCTGATCACCTGCATCCATTCATGTCCATTGAACATTCCTACGGACTTGAACATTTCCAGAAGGACAATGCGACATCCCACACGTCCAGAATCTCTACAGTGTGGCTCCAGGAACACTCTTCTAAGTTTAAACACTTGCACTGGCCACCAGACTCTCCAGACATGAACATTAATGAGCATATCTGAGATGCCTCCCTACGTGCTGTTCAGAAGAGATCTCCACCTTCTCGTACTCTTACGGATTTATAGCAGCCCTGCGGGATTGATGATGTCAATTCCCTCCAGCACTGCTTCAGACTTTAGTTGGGTCCATGCCACGTCGTGTTGCGGCACTTCTGCGTGCTCGTCGGGGCTCTACACGATATTAGGCGGGTGTACCAGATTCTTTGAGTCTTCAGTCTATAATGTAAGTCGTATGTAAGAATACATTACCGCCGCAAGTAAATGTGATACAGGTGAGATACCACCTGATTGTGGCGCTCACCTGCACGGCGCCAAACACGCATACGACCATCATTGGCACCAAGGCAGAAGCGACTCTCATCGCTGAAGATGACACGTCTCCATTCGTCCCTCCATTCACGCCTGTCGCGACACCACTGGAGGCGGGCTGCACGATGTTGGGGCGTGAGCGGAAGACGGCCTAACGGTGTGCGGGACCGTAGCCCAGCTTCATGGAGACGGTTGCGAATGGTCCTCGCCGATACCCCAGGAGCAACAGTGTCCCTAATTTACTGGGAAGTGGCGGTGCGGTCCCCTACGGCACTGCGTAGGATCCTACGGTCTTGGCGTGCATCCGTGCGTCGCTGCGGTCCGGTCCCAGGTCGACGGGCACGTGCACCTTCCGCCGACCACTGGCGACAACATCGATGTACTGTGGAGACCTCACGCCCCACGTGTTGAGCAATTCGGCGGTACGTCCACCCGGCCTCCCGCATGCCCACTATACGCCCTCGCTCAAAGTCCGTCAACTGCACATACGGTTCACGTCCACGCTGTCGCGGCATGCTACCAGTGTTAAAGACTGCGATGGAGCTCCGTATGCCACGGCAAACTGGCTGACACTGACGGCGGCGGTGCACAAATGCTGCGCAGCTAGCGCCATTCGACGGCCAACACCGCGGTTCCTGGTGTGTCCGCTGTGCCGTGCGTGTGATCATTGCTTGTACAGCCCTCTTGCAGTGTCCGGAGCAAGTATGGTGGGTCTGACACACCGGTGTCAATGTGTTCTTTTTTCCATTTCCAGGAGTGTATGTTACAACAAAGGAATTCAAGAGTCAAAACTACCTAATCGGAACGCAACTTCAAAAACGTTAAAAACATTTGTTTTGACAGAGCACGGAGAAACTATGTGATTGTGAAACTGTTGCGTTAATTTGTTGCAGCTTATGTGATAAACTACTATGGTTTCATCATTTCCTTGGGAGTGATCACATTCATATCCATACGAACACCTATATCACTCAGTCACCAGGCTTACAAATTACGTCCTGCCACATGGCACACGTTCTGTCACCAGTCCCGTGTATTACACACCAGACGTTTTTTTCCGGTGGAGGATTTGGTAGATTTGTCGCCTCGCCATCAAAGGATTGCGGTTCTCATTCGAAAGCCACTTCCGTTGGGCTGCTGATGGAGTAGTTACGCTGAATCCCTCCCTTTCGCCTCGCTGTTGCAAACGGACGTTGCAGTACGACACAGACAAAAATTTGAATGCAGCGAACATCGAAAAAATAAAAACAATAATAAGTAGGTATGTGGGAGCTTTGAACACAGCTCGTCCGTTTTGCAGTCCAATATCCTGACCACTTAAACACGAAATTGTCGAGTCTCTTTTTCGCTCAATGTTGCACTTCTTAAGCTTCGACCGTTCATTTTCTATTTTTTTATTTTTTCACAGTTCAGTACATCTTCTTCCTGTTTTCATAATTGACCTCTGGCACAGTGGCTATCGTCAAGGCCTCTCACTTTCGTTCCCCGTTTTCGAAACCCGATAATTGTTTTATTTTATTTTTTCATCTATTTACCCATGTCCGTTGAAGATTACTACACGAGTGTATCTTACCAATTAAGGGAAATAGGGGCGTTACATTAATAGGTAAATTACTATCGGATTTCACAAGAAGTGTCATACATCTTTGAATGACATAGGTGTGTATGCCATTTTCCGGGTTACATTGTTTTTAATACTCACATTCTTATATTTCATTCTTATGTCAATTCCTATATCTTATTTTTGTGTTCTTTGTTCAGGAAGATTTGGTGCATTCCCCTGAATGATACTGATCGTAGGCCGACCGCGGTGGCCGAGCGGTTCTAGGCGCTTCAGTGCGGAACCGCATGACTGCTACGGTCGCAGGTTCGAATCCTGCCGCGGGCATCGATGTGTGTGACGTCCTTAGGTTGGTTAGGTTTAAGTAGTTCTAAGTTCTAGGGGATTGATGACCTCAGATGTTGTCCCATAGTGCTCAGAGCCATTTGAACTGATCGTAGAAACATTCGAAACATAGTAATTCCGAACACTAAGAGCATCGCACAAAGGCAGGTTTGCCACAGTGCCATTTCTTCGTGCTAATTTCACCCTGCAAAGTAAAGTCGTTAGCTTAGCTGAAGATTTTACGCGGTGACAATAATTTCGCGGCAGACGACGCATAACTGGTCACTTTGCCAAAAGCTGACGCTGGCAGTTTGTTGTGAATCAAAAAACACTACAAGAATTTCACCGAAAACAATTTAAAATAATTTTCTCATTCATTTTCTTCCTTTTTTTAAATCCAGTCACCAGGCTTATAATTAGTGCACGAATAAGAGTAAAGTTATTTCACTCTTGTTGTTGCTGTGGTCATCAGTCGGAAGACAGGTTTGGTGAAGCTCTCAACGCTACTCTATCTTGTGCAAGCCGCTCCATCTCCGAATAACTACCACAGCTTACATTTTCTGAATTTGCTCACTGTATTCATGTCTTGGTTTCCATCTACAACTTTTACCTGCCACACTTCCCCCCAACATCCGGAACCGCGCGACTGCTACGGTCGCAGGTTCGAATCCTGCCTCGGGCATGGATGTGTGTGATGTCCTTAGGTTAGTTAGGTTTCAGTAGTTTTAAGTTCTAGGGGACTGATGACCACAGTAGTTAAGTCCCATAGTGCTCAGAGCCATTCCCCCCAACACTAAATTGGCGATCCCATGATGTCTCAGATTCTGTCCTATCATCAGATCCCTTCTGTTAGTCAATTTATGCCACAAATTTCTTTTCTCCCCAGTTCTATTCAGTACTTCTTCATTAGCTACGTGGTCTAGACACCTAATCTTCAACATTCTTCTGTAACGCTATATTTAAAGAGCTTCTATTCTCTTCTTGTCTAAACTGTCCATCGTCCATGTTTCACTTCCATGATTGGCTACATTCCATACAAATACTTTCAGAAAATGCTTCTTAACGGTTAAACCTATATTCGACGTTACCAATTTTCTCTTCTTCAGAAACACTTTCTTGCCATTTCCAGTCTACATTTTATATCCTCTCTACTTCCGCCATCATCAGTTATTTTGCAGCCCAGATAATATAACTCATCTACTACTGCAAATGTAGCGTTTGCTAATCTAATACCTTCAGTATCAACTGATTTGAGTACATTCTGTTACCCTTGTTTTGCCTTTCCTGATATTCATCTTATATCCTCCTTTCAAGACACTGTCCACTCTGTTCAACTGCTCCTCCAAGTCCTTTGCTGTCTCTGACAGAATTAGAATGTCATCAACAAGTCTCAAAGTTTTTACTTACTTTCCCAGACTTTGATTCCTATTTCAAAATTTTCTGTGGTTTCCTTTACTGCTTCCTCAAAGTACATGTTGAATAACATCGGCGATAGGCTAATACCTCGTGTCACTTCCTTCTCAACCACTGTTACCCGTTCATGCTCCTCAACTCTTTGTGACTGCCATCTGGTTTCTGTACAAGTTGTAAAAAGCCTTTCGCTCTCAGCATTTTACCCCTGCTACCTTCATAATTTCAAAGAGAATATTCCATTCGACATTGTTAAAAGCTTTCTCTAAGTCTACAAATGACAGAAACGTAGGTTTGCCTTTCCTTAACCTACCTTCTAAGATAAGTCGTAAGGTCGGTATTAACTCGCATATTCCTCATTTCTCCGGAATCCAAACTGATCTTCCCTGAGGTCGGCTTCTACCAGTTTTGCCATTCGTCTGTAAAGAATTAGTTTTAGTATTTTGCAACCATGACTTATTAAACTGATAGTTGGTAATATTCATATATGTCAACATCTGCTTTGTTTGGAATTGGAATAATTATATTCTTCTTGAAGTCTGAGAGTATTCTGCCTATCTCATACATCTTGCACAACACAAGAGGTTTTGTCTTGGTTGGCCCTCCCAAGGCCATTAGTAGTTCTGATGGAATGTCGTCTGCTCGTGGGGCTTTGTCTCGATTTAGGTTTTTCAGTGCTCTGTCAAATTCTTCTCTCAGTGTCGTATTTCATATCTGCTTCCTCTTCCATTTCTATAATACTGCCTTCAAGCTAAAAAAAGAGGTTCAAATGGCTCTGAGCACTATGGGACTTAACATCTGAGGTCATCAGTCCCCTAGAACTTAGAAGTACTTAAACAGCAGACACATCCATGCCCGAGGCAGGATTCGAACCTGCGACCATAGCGGTCGTGCGGTTCTAGACTGAAGCGTCTAGAACCACTCGGCCACACCGGCCGGCTGCCTTCAAGTTCATGGATAGACCCTCTACATACTCCTACCACCTTTCGACTTTCCTTTCTTTGCTAAGTTTTCCATCTAAGCTCTTGATATTCATGCAACCGATTCTCTTTTCTCTAAACGCCGTTGGTGGTATCTATCTTTCCTCTAGTCAAATATGCATCTAAATCCCTACATTTGTCCTTGAGCCATTCCTGCTTAGCCTTTCCGCACTTCCCGTCAGTCTCATTTTTTAGACATTTGTATTCCCTTTCGCCTGCTTCATTTGCTGCAGTTTTATATTTCCTCCTTTCATCAATTAAATTCAGCATCTCCTCTGTTCAAGGGTTTCTACTATGGCCTTGTCGTTTTACTTATTTGATGGTCTGCTGGATTCACTACTTCATCTCCCAAAGCTACCCTTTCGTCTGCTGCTGTATTTCTTTCCCCTGTTCTAGTCGATCGTAGCCTAATGGAAACTCTGAAACTCTCAACAACCTATGCTTCTATCAATTTATCCACGACCCATTTCCTCAATTTCCCATCTCTTTCGCAATTTCTATAGTTTTAATTGTGGTCAGAATCCATATATGCCCCTGTAATTGTCTTACATATAAAATGTTGTTATTTCAGGCTCAAATGGCTCTGAGCACTATGGGACTCAACTTCTGAGGTCATTAGTCCCCTAGAACTTAGAACTAGTCAAACCTAACTAACCTAAGGACATTACAAACATCCATGCCCGAGGCAGGATTCGAACCTGCGAACGTAGCGGTCTTGCGGTTCCAGACTGCAGCGCCTTTAACCGCACGGCCACTTCGGCCGGCTGTTATTTCAGGCATGGGGCGCAAAAGCCACTCTGCCATCGCTCTGGTTCAACTGTTTACTTGGTAAGAGGCACATAAAGTACCTCAAAACTTTAATCATAGTTTTTTCAGTGTATTTACGGATAAGCCGAGACACGTGTTCCTTTAATTTGACCCGTTTTCCACTGGGCGCAGCTTCTAGGAAATCATGTAATGGCACTTGCCGTGTTCTCCTCGGAAGTAAAGGAGATGACGTTGCCGCAAAATGTCCTAGAAGGAGAAAAGGAGAAAAAAATAAAGCGAAACAGACCCTCACAGAAAAGAACACGATGCAAAACGGCGCAGAAGAAACAAACGCAAACAGAAACGGAAACAGGAATGAGAGGACTATTAACAACGAATATGTGAAAATCGCGCCCTGTGAAAATCGCACCCAGCAAGAAATCTGCGAATCTCGCACCCAGTTTTTCTGGAAGCTGCCTGCTCAAGGGCAGAGCCTACCTGCGCCCTCTGGAACTGTCACCCATCGGAAACGATCCCTGTGCGGTACGGCCTACCTGCATTCTGGAAGTCCTGGTCCACTCAAGTGACTGACCGCTTGGCTATTCACTGTCAGCGTGAATCTATCTTTCGGAGTGTTCAGATCGTTCGCCTTGTGTCTCTGTGTACTTATACACTACTGGCCATTAAAATTGCTACACCAAGAAGAAATGCAGATGATAAACGGGTATTCATTGGACAAATATATTATACTTGAACTGATATGTGATCACATTTTCACGCAATTTCGGTGCATAGATCCTGAGAAATCAGTACCCAGAACAATCACCTCTGGCCGTTCAAATGGTTCAAATGGCTCTGAGCACTATGGGACTTAACAGCTGAGGTCATCAGTCCCCTAGAACTTAGAACTACTTAAATCTAACTAACCTAAGGACATCACACACATCCATGCCCGAGGCAGGATTCGAACCCGCGACCGTAGCGGTCGCGCGGTTCCAGACTGAAGCGCCTCTGGCCGTAATAACGGCCTTGATACGCCTGGGCATTGAGTCAAACGGAGCTTGGATGGCGTGTACAGGTACAGCAGCCCATGCAGCTTCAACACGATACCACAGTTCATCAAGAGTAGTGACTGGCGTATTGTGACGACCCAGTTGCTCGGCCACCATTGACCAGACGTTTTCAATTGGTGAGAGATCTGGAGAATGTGCTGGCCAGGGCAGCAGTCGAACATTTTCTGAATCCAGAAAGGCCCGTACAGGACCTGCAACATGCGGTCGTGCATTATCCTGCTGAAATGTAGGGTTTTGCAGGGATCGAATGAAGGGTAGAGCCACGGGTCGTAGCACATCTGAAATGTAACGTTCACCGTTCAATGTGCCGTCCATGCGAACAAAAGGTGACCGAGACGTGTAACCAATGGCACCCCATACCATCACGCCGGGTGATACGCCAGTATACCGATGACGAATATACGCTTCCAATGTGCGTTCATTGGCTCTCGACCAACGCTAGCCAGCAATGTCGCGACACGATAAACCGCAATCGCGGTTCTCCTCCTTACACGACGCATCAAAACAACGTTTCACCAGGCAACGCCCGTCAACTGCTGTTTGTGTATGAGAAATCGGTTGGAAACTTCCCTCATGTCAGGAGGTTGTAGGTGTCGCCACCGGCGCCAACTTAGTGTGAATGCTCTGAAAAGCTAATCATTTGCATATCACAGCATCTTCTTCCTGTCGGTTAAATTTAGCGTCTGTAGCACGTCATCTTCGTGGTGTAGCAGTTTTAATGACCAGTAGTGTACGTTCGATATGGAACTGTCAACAACCATCCACAGTAAACCATGTGCCCACTATCATGGTTAATCGTACATCGTAAAGAGAACCAAAGCAGATGGGACTGTGATATGACACTGTTAGAAACGTAGAACAACAAACTGGCGATGAATGCTGAAGAGCAAAGACTGTATCGTGCTTAGTTCAAACGAGCATCGATGTGGGGCACCTGATGACGCTCGCTTGAAAGTAAAAAAGACGTTGAATCAGATGAAGAAGACAGCGCGAGAGGAAGATACTTTATTTCTAAAATATATACCGAAGAGTTAGGCCACTTGCACAATAGAGGGTATGATTTTGTTACCGAAATGCCAGAACAACAAGCAATGAAGAGGATATTATACATGAACCAGGCCAAATCAATCGGCAATTAGAAACAGCCAGAAACACGACAAGAAGTTGATCTTCCAGTAGAGTTACTAATCATGAAAGGCGGCAGTAGTTTTCTCTTAAGTGATGACGGCTTTGGAGACATGACCATACACTACTGACCATTAAAATTGCTACACCACGAAGATGACATGCTCCAGAAGCGAAATTTAACCGACAGGAAGAAAATGCTGTGATATGCAAATGATTAGATTTTCAGAGCCCTCACACAAGGGTGGCGCCGGTGGCGACACCTACAATATGCTGACATGAGGAAAGTTTCCAAGCGATTTCTCATACACAAACAGCAGTTGATCGTTGTTGCCTGGTGGAACGTTGTTGTGATGCCTCGTATAAGGAGGAGAAATGCGTACCATCACGTTTCCGACTTTGATAAAGATCGGATTGTAGCCTATCGCGACTGCTGCTCGCATTGGTCGAGATCCAAAGACTGTTAGTAGAATATGGAATCGGAGGGTTCAGGAGGGTAATACGGAACGCCGTGCTGGATCCCAACGGCCTCGTATCACTAGCAGTTGAGATGACAGGCATCTTATCCGCATGGCTGTAACTGATCATGCAGCCGCGTCTCGATCCCTGAGTCAACAGATGGAGACGTTTGAAAGACAACAACCATCTGCACGAACGGTTCGACGACGTTTGGAGCAGCATGGACTATCAGCTCGGAGACTGTGGCTGCGGTTACCCTTGACGCTGCATCACAGAAAGGAGCGCCTGCATTGGTGTACTCAACGACGAACCTGGGTGCACGAATGGCAAAACGTCATTTTCTCGGATGAATCCAGGTTCTGTTTACAGCATCATGATGGTCGCATCCGTGTTTGGCGACATCGCGGTGAACGCACATTGGAAGCGTGTATTCGTCATCGCCATACTGGCGTATCACCCGGCGTGATGGTATGGGGTACCATTGATTACACGTCTCGGTCACTTCTTGTTCGCATTGACGGCACTTTGAACAGTGGCCGTTACATTTCAGATGTGTTACGACCCGTGGCTCTACCCTTCATTCGATCCCTGCAAAACCCTACATTTCAGCAGGATAATGCACGACAGCATGTTGCAGGTCCTGTACGGGCCTTTCTGGATACAGAAAATGTTCGACTGCTGCCCTGGCCGGCACATTCTCCAAGTCTCTCACCAACTGAAAACGTCTGGTCAATGGTGGCCGAGCAACTGGGTCGTCACAATACGCCAGTCACTACTCTTTGATGTGTTGAAGCTGCATGGGCAGCTGTACCTGTACACGCCATCCAAGCTCTGTTTGACTCAACGCCCAGGCGTTATTACGGCCAGAGGTGGTTGTTCTGGGTACTGATTTCTCGGGATCTATGCACCCAAATTGCGCGAAAATGTGATCACATGTCAGTTCTAGTATAATATATTTGTCCAATGAATACCCGTTTATCATCTGCATTTTTTCGTGGTGTAGCAATATTAATGACCAGTAGTGTATATACCGAAGAGTTAGGCGACTTGCTCAATCGAGGGTATGATTTTGTTACCTAAATGCCAGAACAGCAAGCAATGGAGAGGATGTTATACATCCACCAGGCCAAATCACACGGCAATCAGAAAGAGCCAGGAACACGACAATAAGTTGATCTTCAAGCAGAGTTACTAACCGTGAATGGCAGCAGCAGTTTTCTCTTAACTGATTACAGCTTTGGAGATAGGATCATAGGTTTTAGCGGAAAAGCAGGAAAAGCAGTTCTAAAGACTAAACAGCACTTTTATATGCATGGGACCTTTCACAAATATATACTATTCATGCAGACTTAGGAAGTTTAAAGTACGAAACAAATATCTATCCGAAGGCTTCTGCATTCTTAACAAACAAAAGAAAGGAAACATATATCCGTCTTTTCGCAATGTTGTGGATAATGTACCTGAATGGAAACCTAATAATGTCACCGTCGATTTCGAATCAGCTGCGATTTCTGCGCTAAAAGTTGTGATCCCGCCGGTTCAGGTGCATGGCTTCCATTTCCATATGAAGAAATCTCTCTGGAGGAAAGTGTAAGACTTGGGACTTACTTGTGAATACAGAGAAAACGAAGAAGTAAGGCTGCAAAGTCGCATGTGTGGTGCTCTGGCATTCCTTCGATGTGAAGATGTCTGCGATGGCTGGCTCGTGATACATTCACAAGCACCGGATATCGCTAAGCTTTCTCAGTTTTTCGACTATTTTGTAGACATGGTTGGAAAATGACGAAAACCCTATCAGTCTTTGAAAATACTACAAACGAAGCCATCATAGCACCAACGCTGTGGAAGGATGGCACAACAAAATTAATAATCTTCTCGGAAAACCGAATCTTGAAATTAAAGACGTGATCGAGTGTTTGAAGACAGTAGCAGGGAGCTCGGCATCGGCATTAATGAGGTCAGAATTAAGTATGGAAGGCAAACGAAAGAAAACAACTTATAAGAAACTTGACGAAAGGCTGGAAAAAATAGTAGAAAAAGTGTGAGGAGGATGGTGACGTCAGGGCTTGTTTGAAAGCAATCTCTTATGTCCAAAAATTTGAATGAAGCCATGCGGTAGTGTTGGACGATATATATCAAAAGAATGTACAAAATGTAAATATCATAGTAACTTACAAATTTAAAAGTAAAATATAAAATTAAAAAAATTAAATAAAAAAATAGAAAAAATACAAAAATGTGATTTTAAACACTCCTAAAAGACAGTGATTTTAAACATGCCTAAAAACAGTTTGCTCTTGCCATTTAGCCAGTCCAAAGCCTGGCTAAAGCCTGATGGGATTCTGTTTATTAGGAAAAATTCATAGACACAACATTATCACTTCCTCTAAGAAACGACGGTTCATGTATGGAGTCCCATGACTGGCTGTTTGATATTTTTTTTTATTTTCTCTCCGACAAAATCACAAAATTTCACATATGGCCTGTATCGGCCAACGTCGATCATCTCTAGAAAGAAACAAAACATATATATAAAATTACAAACACACAATTTAAAAATCGCATCTCTTCTACTTGTCAAAAGCATACTTTAAAATAAACATAAAATAAAGCATGGCTCATAACTACGGATGATACACCATGTATATGTTATGTTAAGCACGTAAAATGCGTTGTTGCATAATGTGCGAAGACGAAGGCGCCCGGCCGGGCAGGGTGGCCGAGCGGTTCTAGGCGCTTCAGTCAGGAACCGCGCGACCGCTACGGTCGCAGGTTCGAATCCTGCCTCGGGTATGGATGTGTGTGATGTCCTTAGGTTAGTTAGGTTTAAGTGATTCTAAGTTCTAGGGGACTGATGACCTCAGATGTTAAGTCCCATAGTGCTCAGAGCTATTTGACCAATGAAGGCGCCCTCTACAAGGGCTCTGCGTATATAGTGCTAGATGTGACGTGAGAAGCCATGTACAGCTAATTTCACCTGTATTCGTGCCTAACGCTGGTCTTTTAGTTAGTATGACAACACGTCTTAAATACATTACAAGTACCATATGCTGATCCACGACTGTGGGCCATATTTTACTTTATATTTATTTTAAAGTATTCCTTGTGAAATAAAGTTCTTATATCTTTAAATTCTGTGTTTGTAAATCGGTTTTCCTGTTTTCGACTGTAGTCTCGTGGCATTACGAACCTTATTCGATCATCACTATTTCCCTTCACCTGCGCACCACATAAAAGTACGTTCACACTGACTGTAAAAATTGGCTGTTGCTGACAATATAGGGCGGCAGTGTTGTCTGGCAATATCACGGCTACACCAATTACAGGCAACTGTACAGCACCACTGCCAGCCACCGTTGCCCGGCAATGTTTGCGGCAAAACAATTCAGGGCCAAATGTATTTACATGAGCCGCGCTATGGTCTCGTAATGAGCGAAAGCAAGATAGTGGATGTGAGTGGAGCTTTCTACATTTGCATTCTACAAGGAAAAAAATTAGTAAGAACAAAAGAAACAGGGCATCATGGATGCGTTCTTCTTTAAAGCAGGCAAACTGATTCCGAAACTTCAGCTTGTTAACTGATACCTTTTCCAGAATGCTGAAATATCCGATTTCGAATTTATCGTTTAAAAGCAATTCGTCCGAGAATTGGTAAAACCAATACCACTATTATCTACTATATACGATTTGCAACCGTTCAGTTTTCGGCTAGTGGGGGTTGATACAGAGGTCTGCTTTTCCTCTTTCAAAAGCTGAAAAAAGAATGCATTTTAAAAAGTTTACACCAAAGCTGCTAGCTATTTAGTGTTGACTGACAAGTTCCGGGCTTTGCATATTTTCAGATGCCACTTGTTACAGAGAATAAAATTTGTAATGAGTCGATGCGTCGAATGTGGATAATAAATGTAGACTGTCAGTAATAGTATGGTTCATATGGTAATTACCTACGTATTTTGTATTTAGGATGTGTTTGATGTGGACAGTTCTATTTGTGTCATAACATTTACGTGTATCTCAGATCTTCATTAAAATCTGTCACAATTGTAGTTACACTTTACTGTGATACGTTAACATATCTGCATAATATACACTCCTGGAAATTGAAATAAGAACACCGTGAATTCATTGTCCCAGGAAGGGGAAACTTTATTGACACATTCCTGGGGTCAAATACATCACATGATCACACTGACAGAACCACAGGCACATAGACACAGGCAACAGAGCATGCACAATGTCGGCACTAGTACAGTTTTTATCCACCTTTCGCAGCAATGTAGGCTGCTATTCTCCCATGGAGACGATCGTAGAGATGCTGGATGTAGTCCTGTGGAACGGCTTGCCATGCCATTTCCACCTGGCGCCTCAGTTGGAGCAGCGTTCGTGCTGGACGTGCAGACCGCGTGAGACGACGCTTCATCCAGTCCCAAACATGCTCAATGCGGGACAGATCCGGAGATCTTGCTGGCCAGGGTAGTTGACTTACACCTTCTAGAGCACGTTGGGTGGCACGGGATACATGCGGACGTGCATTGTCCTGTTGGAACAGCAAGTTCCCTTGCCGGTCTAGGAATGGTAGAACGATGGGTTCGATGACAGTTTGGATGTACCGTGCACTATTCAGTGTCCCCTCGACGATCACCAGTGGTGTACGGCCAGTGTAGGAGATCGCTCCCCACACCATGATGCCGGGTGTTGGCCCTGTGTGCCTCGGTCGTATGCAGTCCTGATTGTGGCGCTCACCTGCACGGCGCCAAACACGCATACGACCATCATTGGCACCAAGGCAGAAGCGACTCTCATCGCTGAAGACGACACGTCTCCATTCGTCCCTCCATTCACGCCTGTCGCGACACCACTGGAGGCGGGCTGCACGATGTTGGGGCGTGAGCGGAAGACGGCGTAACGGTATGCGGGACCGTAGCCCAGCTTCATGGAGACGGTTGCGAATGGTCCTCGCCGATACCCCAGGAGCAACAGTGTCCCTAATTTGCTGGGAAGTGGCGGTGCGGTCCCCTACGGCACTGCGTAGGATCCTACGGTCTTGGCGTGCATCCGTGCGTCGCTGCGGTCCGGTCCCAGGTCGACGGGCACGTGCACCTTCCGCCGACCACTGGCGACAACATCGATGTACTGTGGAGACCTCACGCCCCACGTGTTGAGCAATTCGGCGGTACGTCCACCCGGCCTCCCGCATGCCCACTATACGCCCTCGCTCAAAGTCCGTCAACTGCACATACGGTTCACGTCCACGCTGTCGCGGCATGCTACCAGTGTTAAAGACTGCGATGGAGCTCCGTATGCCACGGCAAACTGGCTGACACTGACGGCGGCGGTGCACAAATGCTGCGCAGCTAGCGCCATTCGACGGCCAACACCGCGGTTCCTGGTGTGTCCGCTGTGCCGTGCGTGTGATCATTGCTTGTACAGCCCTCTCGCAGTGTCCGGAGCAAGTATGGTGGGTCTGACACACCGGTGTCAATGTGTTCTTTTTTCCATTTCCAGGAGTGTATATTTTCCTTAATTGTTGTGCCTTCATTACCCAGCATGATGTGATTCGCGTGACAACGACATTTTATATACATTGGACAAGTTCCTCAATGAACTACATTGTACGTCACGCTGGCTTATTTGTCGTAAATATTATCACAGTTTTGACAGATGTTGATGCAACTAATTTTATTATGTCTTATACAATCTTTGATGGATTCATTTTACTTCACAATTGCATTAAGACCAATGACTATATCAGGTGTAAGACAGTGTTCCATCACATCACAGGTGTGCAATAAATATTTCATTTCCTTTCAGTACTATTTAAAAGCAAACATCGCTTAATTTGTGTTACAATGAAGTCTACAGTGTTGTATTCTGCTGTTATAATTCACACTGTATAGATTGCGATTTATATGCTGATTAAGGTACCTTGAAGATTTCTATGAATCGTTTGTAGTCGCGCATTCGATTATTAATGCACGGTGGAGTGCCTTTCACTGCTGATTACGGCGCTATGGAAATTTTCTATGATTTTTTTGTTGCGCGATTCTGTTTGTTGATTTAACATTTTTCTGAGAGCTTAGTCGTGTGAATGTAAATTTGTGCAGGTATTTCTTTTAGCGTGTCCACCAATTGGCCTTTGAAGACAATCTGTAAAGTAATGAAATTTCTCTCGATATTTTTAACGAAGTGTGTATTTTCTCTGAGGTGCGTGCTGAAAATTGAAAGATTGTTATCGCTTCTGTTTATGTATCCTGTATAAAACGTTTTAAGGGGACTTACAGTTCAACGGGCTGCATATCAACGCCTCGCTTTGATCGCGTGTTACTCTTTGTCTACAATGCGAAGGAAGTTGCGTTGTTGTACCAACACTGAATGACACTAACTAAAGCTGTACAAGGAAAGCTACTTAACTGTTATAGTTTAAGAAATACGACATTCTGTATAATAGACCGTTCACTTTGGAGGAATTTGGTGAACATAACTCAGATCATTGTGAATATATAAGTACCTAAAGTCCTGAAAATGTAGTTTCGAGAAAATGAGAAAAGATTGTTCGCAGTGTTTTTTACTGACCATATGCCTCTTTCAGAACATTCCAGCAGCATTATCCTTGCTGGTCAGCTGCTTCTTCATCCTATGTAGACTTTTTCAGGAATGTATTCCTTACTCTGGACTGTTAGTAAGCGCGATTCGTCATGGGGACATTTAGTCAGCGCGAGAGCGTTGCGGAGATGCTGAACAAGCTCCAGTGGCGGACACTTCAAGAAAGGCGTTACGCAATACGGAGAGGTTTATTATCGAAATTACGAGAGAGCACATTCCGGGAAGAGATGGGCAACATATTACTACCGCCCACATATATCTCGCGTAATGATCACAACGAAAAGATCCGAGAAATTAGAGCAAATACGGAGACTTACAAGCAGTCGTTCTTCCCACGCACAATTCGTGAATGGAACAGGGAAGGGGGGATCAGATAGTGGTACAATAAGTACCCTCCGCCACACACCGTAAGGTGGCTCGCGGAGTATAGATGTAGATGTAGATGTTAGTGCTGACTTCGGTAGTTAGAACATTTACTTTTTTAATCACTGACCAACCAACCTGTACTCGCAAAAAATATATAAAAACTAATTTTTAAATCAACGATTGTATTGAGACGTCGGATAAAACAGAATATAACTCTCGCATGGAGTAGGACACGCTAACATTTCATGAGTTGTCAAAAACCTGGTTGAGATGTACCTAAATAAAAGCTTTACATTTTACACATAAGAAAAGTCCTTCACCGTATCACCCCTGCCCGAGTTCACCATTTATCCCATTTGCTATGGGTGAAACGGTGAATAGCACGGCAAGAAGTTAAAAACACTAGACGCAACGATTTCTAGGTTATGTAGTACATAAGCAGTATAAGAAGGCAGAATATATCCAAAAAATACCCCGCGGACTACGCTACCTGAAGTAACATCTACAAATGCATGCAGCATATAAAAATTATTTAGAATCGAAAACAGTTTTGTACAAAGTACTTCGGTTTTTAAAACGGAGCTGGTTTTCAACTCGTGCACACTGCACAGATGATAAGACTGTTGGCATGCAGACATACGGAGACATCTGTTTAACCAGCAAAGCATTAAAGCAATTGACCATTTCACCCGATTCACCATAGCACCCTGGCTTACCCTATATAGCACAGACATTAACATAATATGGTAAAGTAAGGTGTAAATACAATTGTGACATCTTCGAACGCAGGTCTGAGATACATTCAAGTTTGGTGACATAAATAGAACTGTCCACACCAAACACATCCTAAATACAAAATACGCAGTAGTTACCATATGAACCATGTTATTTATGACTCTTTTGTTATCTACAATCAACGCATCCACTCGTAACAGATTTTGTTCTGTGTAACAAGTGGCTTGGGAAAACGTGCGAAGTCCGAAACTATTCAACGAACACTAAATAATTAATTAGCAGCTTTGTTGTAAATGTTTAAAAATGTCCTTTCCTCCACATTTTTGAGGTGTCAGACGCGACACACGGAAACATTTCATATCTTTAAAGTTTATTTCTCATCCATATGCTTCCTGATACAAAGCATTTGCAATGCTTTAGTGGAAGGGCTCAAAGAATTTATTAAAGTGGTAAACCAGAGTTATAGGGCATGCAAAGTAATGTTTACAACCATCGCAATAAAATAATAACAGTTGACAAATTGATGCTCATTTAAAACGTGTGATGAAGCTTCAAAAACGTTCAGGAGTCTTAATAACCGATGTAGAATAAAATATCTGTTCAGTACCGCAGATCTTCTAACACGATAGAAATGAGAAAGTCCTTTTTCAGAATTCGCTCTTTGTATACGTTACGTTCTGTTTCTTTCGCTGTAGTCGTAGAAGTATTTATCACGTTCATGGATTTCTCGTTGGTTGTCTCGTTTGCCCAATTTTACATACCTGTAGCTGCTTCTGTAGTCTTGGAGCAGTGGTTCGTGTAATTCATTAGACGAACCTAATCTCCAAGAACAAAATAATGCTGTTTCACGTGACTTGACACAGAAGTACTGTCGGCTGAGGAAGAAGAATCGAGGCTGAGAGTGAAAGGCAAACACATACAAACAAGAACAGAGACGCATATGGCCTGGGCATTGACGCTCTACAGAAATGTTGCAGTCAACACAATCGCGGCCACTCATTGCCGTAAAATGGTCCTCGGCTCCCCTACCTGCCGAGCGGCGATTCTGACTGCCGGGAAGAGATCGGACGGAGAGATTAGAGGACCATTCCTCAACCTTTTCTGGGTGCGATTTCAGTACACCGTAACAGCTCCACAGACAAAGATATGTTACTCTGTGACAACTCCTTTCACTCGCAAGAAGCAACCGGATGCGGGAACAAACAAACCTGTCCTAAGAGGCCATGCCACCAATACATGAATGCTGGTAACAGAACCGATGAATAACCAAGATAATACTGCGATGAATAACCAAGCTAATCGCACATAAAATCACTTAGCACTCCGAAATAAATACGCTGGCGGTATTCCTCCGCTTCAATTGACATAGCGATATTGCAAGAAGTTGTAACAAGAAGTATAAATGGAATTTCTGGATATAAAGTGATGCTAAACACTCATCCAGAATTGAAATGCGGCACAGCCATTTTAATTAAAGACAACGCTGATTTTAAAAACTTAAAAAGATTGCCAAACGGACGAGGAATAGCTACGAGAACTCGCTCGTAAAACGTACATGCCCCTTCTGGCAACAAAAATAAAAGAGCAGGAGCCAGGTTCTTCAGACAAGATATTTGTAGTCTGGTCACTGAAGACCAGACGACTTACTGTTGGGAGGTGACCTCAACTGCGTTACAGCGCAGGAAAATCAAGTACCGACACCAAATATGTGCACAGATTTAGAAGACGCCACCAGAAAAATGCAGTTTAGTAACTACTGAGTTAGCTCTACAAAAATGGTAACAGCAGACTTGACAGGATGTGTATGCCTCGGAATCTAACTAATCAAATGTCCTCTACAGAAATCGGATTCTTAGCCTTCTCAGAGCACAGCTGTCAGATTTCAAAAATTTACCTAGCACTCCAAAAGAAAGACCGAGGCACAACCTTTTGGACAACGCCCTCTAGCGACATGAAAGACGCAACTCTGCGCAAGGAAATCGACGAAGTATGGACAGAATTCCTCAAAAAGAAAGGGACAGCAGAAACATCTATAGAATGGTGGAGACTCGTGCCAAACCCATGATCAGGAAAATGCTTATAAAATACAGCGCTGAAAATGCCACGTGGCAAAAGTACGCAGCACACTTTTATACCCAGTGCATGAAAGACGCAATAAACACTCCGACAGACAATGAGACGGAGCGCTTGCGCAAACTAAGGACCATGAAGGCGGAACTCATCAACACGGAAAAAGGGGAAACACAAGAAATCAAAACAAGAAGCCAACACTGTAGAAGAAGAAATGCCACAGCACACTATATCAGCAGAATTACTAGGAATATAAGACAAAAAGAAATTATGGAACTCCAGACAGAGGATGGAAGAACTATAACAGCGACACCAGAGATCGTGGAGCAGATACTGAATACTTCAGCCATTTGTTCAAGAGAGAGGAACTGAATGACACCGCAACGGACGTCGTCTTCGACAACTTCTCTGATGTTCTGTTGGAAGAAGGCTAATTGAATGTGGAAGAAAGCATAGAAAAAGAAGAGAAGCATAATTATTTTTTAATCTTTTTTCATTTATTGGGCTTTGGTATTAACCATTTAGCCAGAGAAGTGACTAACTGCAGATTTGGTATACAATATCACATATACAGCATACATATTAGAAACTGCATTAATGAGAGGTTGTCTTCATGGTACAGTCTCTACGTTCACGCACTCAACACAGTCCATATACCACAATTTCTTACTCTTTTGAGTCTGACTTATAACTAGATATCCTCTTCTTGCAGAAACTGGGCAATACCGACATAGTCCGTTGCGGTCAGCTGACGAAACAGGTCCACCACAGATGTCGGTTAGGAATTTCTGCTCCGATTATGGCCTTACGAAACTAGCGGCGTTGTCTGTCATAGCGCGAACACCCTAGTATCATATGGTTGAGGTCTGCAATTTCAGTTGGGTGGTCTTCACAGTATGGAGATGGCTGAACTTTCATCCTATGAAGATGTGAAGGGCAAGAGCCGTGACCCAGCCGGATGCGCGTTATGGTAGTGGTATGAGTCTAGATAGCTTGATTTGGGAGAACCAGGTTTTTCGCGGAAAGCTCGGCTGTATTGCGGCACAGTGTCTTCCTTTGAACTGTTGTTGGATCTTAAAATGAAGACTTTCATGACCGGATGACATAGCAGCTGGTAAACCTTTCGGTATGTGAGGTCGTGTTCCAAGAAACTCTTCTGTTCCTGACGTTTCGTCCAGGACTTTGCTGGACATCCTCAGAGGCGCTACCCCGCTGAGTCTTTCCGACTGACCGGTTGGACGTTCGAGAACGACATATATATATTTACTGTAGGAAAGTGAGCGTGGTCAAAGTAACACGTGACGAGCAGAGATATTCCTTGTCAAAAATAAAACTCAACTATCGATTGTCATCTTGTCAAAGATAAAATTGTCTCTCGATTCTGCAGAGCTACTGTCCATATGTCGCTAAGTTTCATTGCCTCCTCTTTCCAATTAAAATTATCCTGATGCTTATAAATTTCAATGGCTTCTCTACATAGTCATGGATAACTATTTGACATTGTCGATAAAACTTCACTTCGTGGTTTCCTGACTGAAAAGCATGCTCTGTCATTGAAATTTTTAAGTATCAGGATAATTTTAAAAGAAAAGAGGAGGCAATGAAGCTTAGTGACATATGGAAAATAGCTCTGCGGAATCGCTAGACAATTTTATCTTTGACAAGACGACAATCGATAGTTTCGTTTAATTTCTTTGGACAAGGATTATCTCTGTTCATCACGTGTTACTTCGACCACGCCCCCTTTCTTACAGTATACAGGGTAGTCCATTGATAGTGACCGGACCAAATATCTCACGAAATAAGCATGAAACGAAAGAACTACCAAGAACGTAACTCGTCTAGCTTGAAGGGGGAAACCAGATGGCGCTATGGTTGGCCCGCTAGATGGCGCTGCCATAAGTCAAACGGATATCAACTGCGTTTTGTTAAATAGGAACTCCCGTTTTTTATTAAATATTCGTGTAGTACGTAAAGAAATATGAATGTTTTAGTTGGACCACTTTTTTCGCTTTGCGACAGATGGTGCTGTAATATTCACAAACATATGGCTCACAATTTTAGACAAACAGTTGGTAACAGGTAGTTTTTTTAAAATTAAAATACAGAAATTAGGTACGTTTGAACATTTTATTTCGGTTGTTCCAAGGTGATACATGTACCTTTGTGAATTTATCATTTCCGAGAACGCATGCTGTTACAGCGTGATTACCTGTAAATACCACATTAATGCAATAAACGCTCAAAATGATGTACGTAAATCTCAATGCATTTGGCAATACGTGTAACGTTTACCACTAGCGATGTTGCGAGGTCTCCCACGTGCGTGACCATTCTTGATGAACCTTTTTCTTCACATCAGCAACAAAATCTGTATGTGGAAGGCAGGTGTAGTAAGGTTGGCCATTAACCACACTTTGTCTTGCCAGGTGGTCCGACATCTCATGAGATACCAGAGTGTCCCTTGATCCATAATAACTGGAAACATTTATGTTAACTCTGACATTGTTAGAATAACTTCATTACATCGAGTACATGATGGGTAATATTGGAGCCCCATTTCTGCTTTTCCAGGTATTCCAGTGTACTCCTCTAATCCTTGACAATAAGATGTCGTTGAACTAATTTGCCCCATATTGAAGGGCTTCCTTGATTGTAAGGACTTCGGCAGTGAAGATGCTGGGCTTTGGTCAGTAGCTTAACCATAGCCTAAAATAATCGATCTCCACAGAAGTAAGCGAAATTGGTGCCCTCTCTTGTTTTGGAGCCGTGAATATTTTGACCGATGAAGGTCACGCTATTGCAGTCAAACGAGAAATGCCAGTATTACTAGCGAAAGTTCGATCCGACCCTCTGGGCTGATAGGAGATTGTGGGCTGGTTGTGTAGTAAGTCATATTCCAGACTAAACGCAGGAGTGAGCGTCCTTAAATCCAGCGCACCTGGAAGATCGCCAGGGCACCATGGTGAAATGGTATTCCCACCGAATTCTACCGTACCTCCTGGAATATCGTCGGGGACACCGTCACCGAAGTCGTCAATAACGTGATCGGCGGTCAAAAAATAGAAAGATTTCACAAAGGGGGCACCAAATCCTGTAGAAAACCGCACTGCGGAAAGTATAGGATTGTAGACCTATCAAGTTGATAAACGCAGATTACAAAATAGCAGCGCAACGCGTGGCAGACAAGCTAAAAAGGTGGTGGAGAAAATTATAAGCCCTCACCAGACGCGTGCCACGCCCAAAACAGCCGTCGGCATTACAGCAGTAAACAAAACCGAGGCTACGTTCCTGTCCACAGACATCTGCAAGGGGTTCGACCAAGTGAGCCACGACTATTTATACAAGGTTCTAGAAAAACTCTGCCTCTGTGACTCCCCCATTCAAATAAAAAAGAATATATTTAATTGCGCCACATCCATGGCGTCAGCAAACGTCCGAAACACAAAACCGATACAAGTTCAGATGATCGGTAAGACAAGGCTGCCCGCTCTCAATGGCACTGCCATCGCTCTGGATCCCCTGCTGCGGAAAATGAACACCTCCATCACTGAAATCACGCTGCATTGCACTGCAATAAAATTTAAAGCTTATGCTAACGACTTCGTAAAAGACAAGACTGACCTGCAAAGAATACAAGCAGCTCTCCAATTGGACAAGCAGCAGGAGCAAAAATGAATCCGAAAAAGATTGAACTCATGCCGATCAGAAACAAAAAGATAAAAGAAGGTAGCACGTGGTACTCGGTAGTAGAAACCCACAAATGCTTGGGGCCACAGCTATACTCGTGTCCAGTGAAAATGGCAGCACAAATCTGCCGATCAGTACTACACAAAATAAGAGGACTCGCAAGAGCAAAACGAAATAGGTTGCTGCAATGCCGCTGACCGAAGAAAGGCAGAAATACTGAATTCAGTGTTCCGAAACTGTTTCACTGCGGAAAATCGTAACACGGTCCCTGACTTCAGCCGTCGTACGGACGCCAAAATGGAAAATATTGAAATAAACGATATCGGAATTGAAAAACAACTGCTATCACTTAGTAGCGGAAAAGCATCCGGACCACACGAGATACCCTTAAGATTCTACAGTGATTATGCTAAAGAACTTGCCCCATTTCTATCAGCAATTTATCGTAGATCGCTGGAAGAACGTAAAGTACCTAGCGACTGGAAGAAAGCGCAGGTCGTTCCCATTTTCAAGAAGGGTCATAAATCAGATGCGAATAATTATAGGCCTATTTCGCTTACGTCAATCTGTTGTAGAATAATGGAACATGTTTTGTGTTCTCGTATTATGACGTTCTTAGATAATACAAATCTCCTTCATCATAACCAACATGGATTCCGCAAACAGAGATCATGTGAAACTCAGCTCGCCCTATTTGCCCAAGAAATTCACAGTGCCGTAGACACTGGCGAGCAGATTGATGCCGTATTCCTGGACTTCAGGAAGGCATTTGATACGGTTCCGCACTTACGTTTAGTGAAAAAAATACGAGCTTACGGAATATCGGACCAGGTTTGTGATTGGATTCAGGATTTCCTAGAAGAAAGAACACAACATGTCATTCTTAACGGTTCAAAATCTGCAGATGTAGAGGTGATTTCGGGAGTACCGCAGGGAAGCGTGATAGGACCTTTATTGTTTACAATATACATAAATGACTTAGTTGACAACATCGGTAGCTCCGTGAGGCTATTTGCAGATGACATGGTTGTCTACAAGAAAGTAGCAACATCAGAAGACTCGTACGTACTCCAGGAGGACCTGCAGAGGATTAATGCATGGTGCGACAGCTGGCAGCTTTCCCTAAACGTAGATAAATGTAATATAATGCGCATACATAGGGGCAGAAATCCATTCCAGTACGATTATGCCATAGGTGGTAAATCATTGGAAGCGGTAACGACCGTAAAATACTTAGGAGTTACTATCCGGAGCGATCTGAAGTGGAATGATCACATAAAACAAATAGTGGGAAAAGCAGGCGCCAGGTTGAGATTCATAGGAAGAATTCTAAGAAAATGTGACTCATCGACGAAAGAAGTAGCTTACAAAACGCTTGTTCGTCCGATTCTTGAGTATTGCTCATCAGTATGGGACCCTTACCAGGTTGGATTAATAGAAGAGATAGACATGATCCAGCGAAAAGCAGCGCGATTCGTCATGGGGACATTTAGTCAGCGCGAGAGCGTTACGGAGATGCTGAACAAGCTCCAGTGGCGGACACTTCAAGAAAGGCGTTACGCAATACGGAGAGGTTTATTATCGAAATTACGAGAGAGCACATTCCGGGAAGAGATGGGCAACATATTACTACCGCCCACATATATCTCGCGTAATGATCACAACGAAAAGATCCGAGAAATTAGAGCAAATACGGAGACTTACAAGCAGTCGTTCTTCCCACGCACAATTCGTGAATGGAACAGGGAAGGGGGGATCAGATAGTGGTACAATAAGTACCCTCCGCCACACACCGTAAGGTGGCTCGCGGAGTATAGATGTAGATGTAGATGTAGAAATCGGTCGTGGCGGGGCACGCGCTGTGTGAGACCCACCACATCGTAAAACTCGCCGACGCGGAAATGCTTACTGTGGAGAAGTGCTCTCACACCCGCTTGTTCAGGGAAGCTCTAAAAATACAAAAACATGACGACTGCTTCATCAAGAAAGAAGAAAGGCTCAAGGTGAACGGGTCCTAGATTATCGTGCTGCACCGAACGACCGTTGCAGGTAGCAAGGGGACAACCGCAGAGGTTTGACGAAAGAAAAAAGAAAAGCCCTTGGACATTGGCGCGACAGGTGCGGCAGCGAACTCGACTCCACTTCACCACTAGCAATGGTGGGTGAAGTTATGACAATACCAGCCACTCGTGCTGGCGAAACCTCAGGAAAATCATCAAACAAACGTCGGTTGAAGAATACGAGACAAAAGGCAACAGACAAATTGCAAAAAGCGTTAATCTACCATTACATAAAAGGGAGATAAAAAAATATGTAAAATTACAGAGGATTGTCGCATGTACTAGTATTATAAAAAATTCTCCTGAACGGAGTTGAAGAAACTTTAGGCAAAGAACTGGGAGAATGTCGAACAGAAGATCCTGTACAGAACACATTTTTATATTAAAATAAATAATTCACCAGAGAATGTTAACCAGCAAATCTATAACAGTATCATTTATTGATTTCAAGAAAGCGTTTGATTCTGTATACACAGAAACAACAACAAAATTACAGAATTTGGTGTTAAAGCAGAAATAGCAAACATAATTCGGGGAACTCTTACAAATACGATACGTAAAGTGAAATTAAGAGGAGATACGTCTCAGTCATGTGATTAGAAAAAAAATGTAGGAATCAGGAATTTTGAGCTAACAAATCATAGCAATGAACCAATAATTCAGGGGGGGGGGGGGGTCAAATGAAAATAAAGAAAGCTGTAGATTTTGCGATACTTTCAGAAAATCTGACAGAAGCAGGTGTTCCGATAAATCTTGTAGAAAGAACAGCCATTAGAGCTGGTATCAGAATCTCAACTGAAAAAGATAAATTTTTGACAGACATGAAAATGGCACCGAAATATTCAGAAGTACAAATAAGTAAAATAGAGTGAGTCAATAAATTTAAATATTTTGGAAAAACCATACAGCAAAAGGGACTAGAAACATTCTCAGCAGATGTAAGAGTTAATAAAATGGAAAAAGCATATGGTTTGACTAAAAATATTTACAAGAGGAAATGAAGATCTTGAAGAACGAAACTAAAGCTCTATGCCACAGTGGTAAGACCAGAATGTTTATATGTATGTGGATAATTAACGATGGAGTATAGGCTGGACAGAACACAGATACCTGAAATACGAATTGTTATAAAAATTATGGATGCAATACAAGCTACAGACAGTTGAAGAATAAGAGCTGATGAAAAATGTCAGAAATAATGGCAAGACGACACCTTTATCGAATGAATGAGAACAGGCTAACGAAACAAATATTCCTGTATTTCTGAAAAAAAAGAATCAGCAATAGTATGGACTACAGAATTAAGAAAAGAACTAAAAAGGCACAACATCAAAAAATAGAAAAAAAGAAACATACTTTTTTAAGAATAAGGTATTAAATTGAGAAGGCTTTCAAGACAGAAGAAGTAAAAAATCAAGAGCCTCGATTGACAGGAAAGAAGAAAAGAAGTAGATTGCAGTACACTTGTTCGCCCATTGCTTGAATACTGCTCACCGGTGGGGGATCCGTTCCATATATGGTTGATAGAAGAGATAGAGAAGATCCAACGGAGAGCAGCGCGCTTCGTTACAGGATCATTTAGTAATCGCGAAAGCGTCACAGAGATGTTAGATAAACTCCAGTGGAAGACTCTGCAAGAGAGACGCTCAGTAGCTCGGTACGTGCTTCTGTTGAAGTTTCGAGAACATACCTTCACCGAGGAGTCAAGCAGTATATTGCTCCCTCCCATGTATATCTCGCGAAGGGACCATGGGGATGAAAACAGAGAGATTAGAGCTCACACAGAGGCATACCGACAATCTTTCTTTCCGCGTTTTATTAATATAATTAGTGTGAAAGATATAGTTAATGTTCTTGAAACAACTGATATGCAGCGACAGAATCATTATTTAATGTCTATGAAAATAAAAAAGGATCAAAAGAGACGTGATTGTACGGCCGAGGAGGAAGGACGTATTTTGTGGTACACACTCTGTTTTGTTTCGCTATACGGAAGGCAGCCATTGAGCGGCTACACATATTTTATGTAAGTTATATGCTTAAATAAACTTGTTATTATTATTACAAAATGAATTTCTTTGTAATAGTTGTCACCTCAAATGCTCGCAGTGGCTAACTATTTTTAATACGCATTTTTTCAGTAATTTGCGCTGCGAGAAGCTCATCTTCCTATGCAGCCTCTGGTCGGCCATTTCGCGCCGAAGTATTAATTTATTTTTCAGTGTTAACAGTAACTGTAAATGCAAGAGATTTCGTTATAAGAACCTTTTTAAATTGCAACAGATAATTAATTTACGTTAAAGTTCGTGATTTTTAAACTATACAGATTCCATGAGTTCAGTAAGTTTTATCTTGGCCGCTCCACGGCAACAATCAAAATTCTCTCAAGCCTTGCTTTGCAATCAATAAATAGAAATTAACAAAATTACATTCAATTCAGTTAACGGCAACTATATTTTAGTCATCACGTTCAAAATCTAAAGTTGGTACATGAATAACTGAGGCCCTTCAAGAACTCGTTTCATATTTACTTATGCACGTAAATAAAAGTGATAAGAAAAGACAATATCCCTGAGAGAAAGAATCATGCTGATAAATTAAAAATATTATATATATATATATATATATATATATATATATATATATATATATATATATATATATATATTCCTTTGAATATAACGGATAACTTATCACAATCGACGTCATAGTACCCTCCGTCACACACCGTCAGGTGGCTTGCGGAATACGGATGTAGACGTAGATATGATGTAGTTAAGATCCGCTGCTGCCGTTGTGTCCTTATCGCAGTGTCCAGACTGAAAATCTTCAACCGATATAGGTGCGCCGGGTAACACCCGTGTCCGAGCCTCATGTCAATGATAGAAGTCACATGACGTTTAAAAAGCTGCACCGAGGCGAACCATGATCGAGAAGGGATGTTCGGTCGTATCGCCGCCTTTAGAGTGCTGAGAGACATGCCATTGACAGTTCCAAGCGTGACAAGCAGACTTCCGTACTGCCGACGTGAGATACATATAAGGGATCGGCGTTGGGCGTAACTGGCCTGCAATTCTCCTCTTCGCAAGGCGATAACAGTTTCAATACGAAGAATGCCATGATGTCCTTTAATCCAGAGTAATTGAACGGCAACGCCCAAGGTCTGCGCGTCTCTGATGGCCGTCAAGACGTACAGAACAAGCCTGTTGACCTGCTGATCAAACGCGGGATGTTGCAATTTCCGCAGAGCACTTTGAGAGTCCGTAAGTATCAGGAATGTCTGTATACCATAATGAATAGCTTCCATGATGGCCAGTATCTCCGCCGTGTAGACAGAAGTTTCAGATGGAAGCGTAAACATTTGGTAGGCGGCACTAGAAGGGCCAAAGAAAGCGTATCCCACACCCGCCTCAGATTTAGAACCGTCCATGTAGATGTGAGTGTACTGCGGCCATTGTGCGCTGAGAAACTGCTCGACTTCGCGAGTGATGTTGGTCTCCGTTCAGAAATCGCACAGCAGGTATGCCACTGGGGCTGTGTGTGTCTCCAGAATCGAACCACCGCCTTAAGAGAGGTACAATCAGATATCGAAGATCAACTGAGGAGAAAAATATCAGACATCTGCCGTCTTGTAGATAACGGAATGACTGATGCTTCCACTAGCAGGTCGTTGGTGGGCGTTGAAAAAAAAAATGGTTCCAATGGCTCTAAGCACTATTGGACTTAACACCCGAGGTCATCAGTCCCCTAGATTTAGAACTACTTAAACCTAACTAACCTAAGGACATCACACACACCCATGCCCGAGGCAGGATTCGAGCCTGCGATCGTAGCAGCCGTGTGGTGCCAGACTGAAGCGCCTAGAACCGCTCGGTCACAACGGCCGGCGGTGGGCGTTGATTTCATGGCTCCGAGGACAAGACGAATCACTCTATAATGGATGACATCGAGCTTGCGCAAAGTTGATTGCGTTGCAGTGCCGTAGATGGTTCAAATGGCTCTGAGCACTATGGGACTTAGCTTCTGAGGTCATCAGTCCCCTAGACTTAGAACTACTTAAACCTAACTAACCTAAAGACATCACACACATCCATGCCCGAGGCAGGATTCGAAACTACGATCGTAACAGCAGCGCGGTTCTGGACTAGTGTTATCTACCTTGTCGATAAGGTACGCAACATGTCACATCCACGTGAGTTTGCTGTCGACGTAGACGCCAAGAAACTTGGAATGTGCCCGAACAGGAAATTAACAGGCCAACATGAAGTTCGTGAATATCGCAGCAATTGATTTGTCAGATGACAATTGAGCCCATTTTTGAACTCCCATTGAGCCAACATTTCACATGCGTCGGTAAGCCTTAGGCGTGTCGCTCAAAAGCACGACGAGTGAGAGTGTTTACAGACGTCGCCCGCATACTGAAGAACTTTGACGGTGCGGCTGAAGAAAATATCTACGTCGTCAACATACAGGGCATATAGTAAGGGACTCAGTATCGCGCCCTGCGGGAGGCCACGAGACCCTAGCAATACATTGTCCTGATCACGGATATATGATCTGTAAAATCACCCCCGGAAGATTCAGCAGTTGCAGTTTGTTGATAATTTCACGTATCTGAGCACAGTCGTACGCCCTCGAAAAGTCAAGAAATAAGGCCATTAAATACCCTCTAGTGAAGAATGTGTTTTCAATGTCCATTGCAAGCAAGTAATATTATCGTAAGTACTTCTACCCTTACGGAAGCCACTTTGCGTCCGTGGGAACAAGTTCTCATGTTCCATTCACCATTCTAAGCGAATTGTCGCTTGACCGGGGTCTTTCGCAGGCTTCACTACGGGCTCCAATATCCTAGTCATTGGTAACGTTCCCATCCCTCCAGGTGTCATAAAAAATGTTCACAAGAACACATTTTGCATCGTCAGACAAATTAAGAATCATGGAGTAGTGGATCTGATCATAGCCAGGCGATGTATCTGATGAGGACGTCAGGGCCCTGTGGAGCTCGACGAGAGAGAATGACGTGGTTAAACTGTGTCGTAGATCGGCAGTGGCACATGTCGCCGCTAGGTCGATGGTTTCCGGCATGGCAGTTGGAGGTGCGACACTGACGGCAAAGTGGCTATTTCGATGACCTCTCGTGTCAGAAATGGCACCCGATCTGTCTGCCGACTGAAAATCATGTTGACTGCCGACTGGAAGTCATGTAGACAATGCGTGGCAACCTGAGGGAGAGGGCCTAATTGGAGCGACACTGGCGGTGGCGTTGATCGCATAGAAGAATCTCGTAAAGTGACTATTGGTTGCTGGGAATGCCTTGGAGGTAGAGGCGGGATTTTGGGGACTAGGAATCTGGCGGGGATCAGCTGAGTATGAGAGCTGCGGGCTATCAATTACCCTCCTTGATGTGGCGTAGGCTTTTGCACATTGGAGCTCTTGTTGACGGAGGAAGGCCACACATGAAGGGTCTGTCGCTGAGGGTGTACAAGAGCAATTTAAACACGTCGGAAACGGCGTCATATATGAATCCACTGGATGTGAACCACCATGCTTGCTTCAACGAGTATAGCTTCTACAATGGCTTGCCGGATGATGAAAACGCCAGCAGTTTCGACACTGGATGACTGGAGCAACATGCGGTCCCACTGGGCAATGCGTCCCCAGAGTAGCAAGAGGGCAGAGCCTGGGAGCGAAACACCACCAGGCAGACTGGAATCGGCTCCGTTTGTTCAGGATGTGAATGATGTTTCCTAGTGTATCATTTGATACTTGCGACAGGATATATGCTCTCCATTACGTCAATGATCTCCTTGTCTGTCATGCTGATGTGTACAATACGAATGATGCCATACGTATGGAGCAGGAAGTTGGGAATGTAGACATCAATCTTATTTCTATCAAAGCAAAGTTTTCAGTTCTATAGGAAGTTGGGAATATAGACATCAATCTTACTTCTATCAAAGCAAAGTTTTCAGTTCTATCTTGACTCTGTTTCTGTCTGACGGACTAAAGTCAACAGCGTCATGCTTGAGATGATAGTTATAGGAAAATAATAACTTGTCCATCGACATAGAGAGGAGTTTGCCAACGCTCTTATCGAAGCTCTTCACAAAGTCAATATAGGGGCCTGCATCTGATCGACTGTACCCATTGTTGGCCACACGACTGAAAATAAAAAAAAAAAGGTTGTTCAAACGGCTCTGAGCACTATGGGACTTAACATCTGAGGTCATCAGTCCCCTAGACTTAGAACTACTTAAACCTAACTAATCTAAGGACATCACACACATCCATGCCCAAGGCAGGATTCGAACCTGCGACCGTAGCAGCAGCGCGGCTCCGGACTGAAGCGCCTAGACCGCTGGGCCACTATGGCCGGCTATACGACTGCAGGAGTGGAGTCAACGGCTGACTATGAGAGCGTTCTGGGTTTGTCAACACTGAACGATTACTAGAAAGGGGATCCAGACCATGTAACTCACGCACAGCACAGTCTGGGACAGTAGGTGAGTCGACACACAGCCGTTTACTAAGGAGACCACATTCCTGCTGCTGACTTGCGGGTACATTGACTTCAAGTGTGAAGCTGGAAGGGCCGCTGGGATGGCTAACTTGTTGACTATCCTGTTGCAACTATTGTTGGTGGTGATATTGCTGGACTTGCTGTTGTTGTATGCAACAGTTGAAACTGCTCTGTTGAGCCAGTTGTTGCAGCTGAAACTTCAGTAGTTGATGATGGTGGTGCAGAAGCTGCTGTTGATGTTGGAGAAGCTGTGTATCCGAGAGTGGTAATTCACCTTGCTGGATGCCACCTTGGTTGTGGGATATCGGTAACAACGTAACATCTGTCTGTGTTCGCTGATGACGCATATCTAGTCAGACTGTATGACGTGACCCGTATCATGGGGAACGGTCATTTTACGGTGAACTGTATAGCAATACCGCCGCGAACGTGTGACGAGGAAAACACATAAAATCCGGCGTACGCTACACTGCACGTAAACGTTTCTCCTCGAAAACCGACGATGTAAGTAGAGAAACACCAGCAAGAGCTCGAAGAGTACGAAGCACCACACGTGTCGTATGCTTTTGCACGTTCGCGAAATGTAAGCAAAGCACAACAACGCGGAGCGTACTAGAGAGAGTCCGCAGCTCGTGGTCGTGCGGTAGCGTTCTCGCTTCCCGCGTCCGGGTTCACGGGTTCGATTCCCGGCGGGGTCAGGGATTTTCTCTGCCTCGTGATGACTGGGTGTTGTGTGATGTCCTTAGGTTAGTTAGGTTTAAGCAGTTCGAAGTTCTAGGGGACTGATGACCATAGATGTTAAGTCCCATAGTGCTCAGAGCCATTTCGTACTAGAGAGAACAGCCGAACGCCGCGACAGGCGGAAGCGAACTAAGTGTTTGTCGAAAATCTCCTGAGAATATAAATAGAGCTCCTCCCATCACTTCAGAGTTTCGTCGCAAGTTTTGTAATGTTGTATCCATGGCTTCGAGTGATTTTTTAATGTGCCATTGTGCATTCCTCCCAGAAGATTATTTTAGCTTGCTTTAGAAGCTCACCCCGTCCAGATGAGATTTTACTTGCCGGGAATTGTTCTTCGACTATATTTAACGGTAATTGTAGGATGGAATGGGCAGTTCGTCCTCCTCCCATATGTGTGGATGCATTTCCGCGTGATGCCAGTGCATGGGCGATGTGTTGTTGAGCACATTTCCACCAGCAATACATTTATTGCCGCGCGGAGTGGCCGTGCGGTTTAATGCGCCATGTCACGGACTGCGCGGCCGCCTCCCTACGGAGGTTCGAGTCCTCCCTCGGGCATGGGTGTGTGTGTGTTGTTCTTACCATTTAGTTTAAGTTAGTTTAAGTAGTGTGTAATTCTAGGGACCGATGAGTCAGCAGTTTGGTCCCTTAGGTACTCACACACACTTTTGAATAGATTTATTAGAAACGTTTTCCCGGTGCCAAATGGTTCGTCCAAGTAAATTGTTTTTATGCCCCACTGCACTACTTTTTCGCAATTCTTGATACTTCAATCCATTTCGTTGTTCTTCGGTTTCTCTCCTTCTCACGATGCTCATTCTCGTTCTTTGGGAACTTAAACGTGCTTCGCGCTCTTCGTCTGTTTCGCAGTTTCACTGTTCTTTTTCTTTTCACCGTTTTCTTTCTGAAGTGGCAATATCTCCTCCTCTTTTGCGTTTGGGCACTGTCAAAAATTTAAACAAAAAAAAATGGTTCAAATGGCTCTAGGCACTATGGGAGTTAACATCTGTGGTCATCAGTCACCTAGAACTTAGAACTACTTAAACCTAACTAATCTAAGGACATCACACACATCCATGCCTGAGGCAGGATTCAAACCTGCGACCTTGGTGGTCACGCGGTTCCAGACTGAAGCGCCTAGAACCGCACAGCAAATATTTAAACAAATCAACTTTTTATTAGTAAATACACTAAGCACAGAATGAGATTTTCACTCTGCAGCGGAGTGTGCGTTTATTTGAAACTTCCTCGCAGATTAAAACTGTGTGCCCGACCGAGACTCGAACTCGGGACCTTTGCCTTTCGCGGGCAAGTGCTCTACCATCTGAGCTACCGAAGCACGACTCACGCCCGGTCCCCACAGCTTTACTTCTGCCAGTATCTCGTCTCCTACCTTCCAAACTTACAGAAGCTCTCCTGGTTAGTGGGAGAGCTTCTGTATAGTTTGGAAGGTAGGAGAGGAGATACTGGCAGAAGTAAAGCTGTTAGGACCGGGCGTAAGTCGTGCTTTGGTAGCTCAGATGGTAGAGCACTTGCCCGCAAAAGGCAAAGGTCCCGAGTTCGAGTCTCGGTCGGGCACACAGTTTTAATCTGCCAGGAAGTTTTACACTAAGGACACTTTACACACTTTTCGCAATTTATTTTCGATTTACACTTTCTTCACTAAAAAGAATATTTAATTCTGTTGCTCTCTCTTCTACATGGCCACTTTCATCTTTGTGGAGACCATGTTCTCCCTCTCTCTTACAGACGACTGTTGCCAAAATGTGGTTACAATCCGGAGAAACAGATCGTTTACCCTGCCGATGAAAAACATGCAAGAGGGAAATGAAGAAATATTAAAATGTACAGGGTTATTACAAATGATTGAAGCGATTTCACAGCTCTACAATAACTTTATTATTTGAGATATTTCCACAATGCTTTGCACACACATATAAAAACTCAAAAAGTTTTTTTAGGCATTCACAAATGTTCGATATGTGCCCCTTTAGTGATTCGGCAGACATCAAGCCGATAATCAAGTTCCTCCCACACTCGGTGCAGCATGTCCCCATCAATGAGTTCGAAAGCATCGTTGATGCGAGCTCGCAGTTCTGGCACGTTTCTTGGTAGAGGAGGTTTAAACACTGAATCTTTCACATAACACTACAGAAAGAAATCACATGGAGTTAAGCCGAGAGAGCGTGGAGGCCATGACATGAATTGCTGATCATGATCTCCACCACGACCGATCCATCGGTTTTCCAATCTCCTGTTTAAGAAATGCCGAACATCATGATGGAAGTGCGGTGGAGCACCATCCTGTTGAAAGATGAAGTCGGCGCTGTCGGTCTCCAGTTGTGGCATGAGCCAATTTTCCAGCATGTCCAGATAAACGTGTCTTGTAACGTTTTTTTCGCAGAAGAAAAAGGGGCTGTAAACTTTAAACCGTGAGATTGCACTAAACACGTTAACTTTGGTGAATTGCGAATTTTCTGCATGAATGCGTGAGGATTCTCTACCGCCCAGATTCGCACATTGTGTCTGCTCACTTCACCATTAAGAAAAAATGTTGCTTCATCACTGAAAACAAGTTTCGCACTGAACGCATCCTCTTCCATGAGCTGTTGCAACCGCGCCGAAAATTCAAAGCGTTTGACCTTGTCATCGGGTGTCAGGGCTTGTAGCAATTGTAAACGGTAAGGCTTCTGCTTTAGCGGGCGCTGATAACCTCGTTGTTGTGCGCCCTAAAACACTAATAATCATCATCATCATTCTGCTTTAGCCTTTTCCGTAAGATTTTCCAAACCGTCGGCTGTGGTACGTTTAGCTCCCTGCTTGCTTTGTTCGTCGACTTCCGCGGGCTACGCGTGAAACTTGCCCGCACGTGTTCAACCGTTTCTTCGCTCACTGCAGGCCTACCCGTTGATTTCCCCTTACAGAGGCATCCAGAAGCTTTAAACTGCGCATACCATCGCCGAATGGAGTTAGCAGTTGGTGGATCTTTGTTGAACTTCGTCCTGAAGTGTCGTTGCACTGTTATGACTGACTGATGTGAGTGCATTTCAAGCACGACATACGCTTTCCCGGCTCCTGTCACCATTTTGTCTCACTGCGCTCTCGAGCGCTCTGGCGGCAGAAACCTGAAGTGCGGCTTCAGCCGAACAAAACTGTATGAGTTTTTCTATGTATCTGTTCTGTGTCGTGACCATATGTCAATGAATGGAGCTACAGTGATTTTATGAAATCGCTTCAATCATTTGTAATAGCCCTGTATATTTGGTAAAACAACATTTTATATTAGTTTCTGTCATGACTCAATCTGACCCTGGGTAAGGCCTGATTCTTGTTCTACATAAGGTGTTGACTATTATTGGTGCAAAGAAAATGGGTGAAAAAAGGACAAAGCAAATAATACTGAGAAACGTAGGTCCGGAAACCGATGGTTTCCACAAAGCGACGTATGCACAAGGGCAGTTATAGCAATGTTGCGACACTGTTAATGTCTAAAGCTAGGTTTATTTCCTAACACTGCAAGTGAGCGGTACATCACAAAGTGATAAATTGCTCTCGTTTGATTTTATCGCCGTTCTGGTTATCAAAGTACTGGTAAACAGCGCCCCGACAGTAAAATACACTGAAGAACCACAGAAACTGGTACACAAGCGTAATATCGTGTAGGGACCCCGCGGGCAGCAGAAGTCCCGCAACATGACATGGCATGGACTCGACTAATGTCTGAAGTAATGCTGGAGGGAACTGACAACATGAATCCTGCAGTGATGTCCATAAATCCGTAAGAGTACGAAGGGATGGAGATCTCTCCTGAACAGCACATTGCGAGGTATCCCAGATATGTTCAATAAAGTTCATGTCTGGAGAGTTTGGTGGCCAGCGGAAGTGTCTAAACTCAGAAGAGTGTTCCTGGAGTCACTCTGTAGCAATTCTGGACGTGTGGAGTGCCACATTGTCCTGGTGGAATTTCCAAAGTCCGTTGGAATGCACAATGAACATGAATGGATGGAGGTGATCATACAGGATACTTACGTACGTGTCACCTGTCAGAGTCGTATCTAGACGTATCAGAGGTCCCATATCACTCCAACTGCACACTCCGTACACCATTACAAAGCCTTCAGCGGCTTGAACAGTCCCCTGCTGACATACAGTATCCATGTATTCATGAGGTTTTCTTCATACCCGTACACGTCCATTCGCTCGATAAAATTTGAAAAGAGACTCGTCCGTCCAGGCAACATGATTCCCGTCATCAAAAGGCCAATATCTATGTTGATGGACCCAGGCGAGGCGCAAAGCTTTTTTGTCTTGCAGTCATCCAGGATATACGAGTGGGCCTTCGGCTCCGAAAGCCCATATCGAATATATTTCGTTGAATGGTTCGCACGCTGACATTGTTGATGGCCCAGCATTGAAATCTGCAGCAATTTGCGGAAGGGTTGCACTTCTGTCACGTTGGAAGATTGTCTTCGGTCGTCGTTGGTCCCGTTCTTGCACGATCTTTTCCCGGCCACAGCAATGTCGAAGATTTGACGTTTTACCGGATTCCGGATATTCACGGTACACTCGTGAAATCGTCATACAGGAAAATCCCCACTGCATCGCTACCTTCGAGATGCCTTGACCCATCGCTCGTGCGCCGATTATAACACCACATTCAAACTTACATAAATCTTGATAAGCTGCCATTGTAGCAGCAGTAGCGTACCTAACTATTGCGCCAGAGTCTTGTTGTCATATAGGCGTCGCCGATCGCAGCGCCGTATTCCGCCCGTTTTCATATCTCTGTATTCGAATACGCGTGCCTATACCAGTTTCTTTGGCGCGTAAGTGTAAATTCAGTCACTGTTTCACTTTGGCTATTCGCACTTCTCTGTTTGCTTTTAGTCACTCACTACGCTAGTTTTTCAGTTCCTCCCTCCGTCACTGATAACAAACTAGCGTTGTTTTTTTTTTAATTTTTTTCAGCGCGTGTCATACCTTCTCCTGAGGAGAGAGGGCGGGCTGTTTTAAGGTTTGTCTCAGTGCCCTTCATCAGCCAGAGGTTTACCTCTTTATTTTATTTATTGTACATAGGTGATATTTTTGAATACATGCTATACATAATATTGTTTTTTTGGGGTATTAACATACAAATAAGTGATTGATAACATTATAAATTAAAATAATTGAAATATAAGTAAAAATAGATAAGTGATGTATCATTGAGTAATGGTTTACATTGTTTTTTTTTTTCCCTGCTATCTTGTGCAGGAGTGTTATGTGTTGTGGTGTTCGTACTTTTGTGTTTTCGCTTACTTCTACGTTACAGGTTCTCGTTTCCTGTTACTACAGTACTCGGAGTTGGGTATTACAATATTTTCCTTTATGATTGTTTTTGTTCTCTTTTGTCGTGTTTTGTGTGTGTTGATACTGTTTTTTTCTGTGTGATACTTGTGTGTATTGTGCAGTGTTGAGCCGTTGCAGTGTTTTGGATATGGGTTTCGGTGCGTTATACTTTATGTCTTTGGCTTTTGTTCTGGTCTTTCGTCTAGGTCAGGTGGAGTTGTTTCAGGATGAGTCAGTTGTGTCATTGTTGGTGCCAGGTCAGGGAATATTTTGGAGGTGTTTTGGGCTACTGTACGCGCTGGATAGATGTATTTAAATTTTTGTAGTCGTGTCGTTGGTGGTTTGTTTGTCAGTATGTCTTCCATGTCTGGTCTTTTGTGGAGGATATGGGATCCATATCTTGCTCTGAGTTTTGCGAGCCTTGTCTGGAGTGGTGTCATGTCTGTGATCTGGTATACTTCGTTGCTTGGTGTGCGGGGTGGTAGTTTTGCGATGCTGCGCAATAGTCGTCGCTCTGTTGCGTATAGTTTTTTTGCTATAGTCTTCGGTATACCGCCTAGTGGCGCTCAGGCGTATTCGTAAATAGGTCTGATGTATGTTTTGTACGTGTGTATGGCTGTCCTGGTGGAACATCCATACAGTCGGCCTTGGACTTGTCTGATGAGGTTTTGTCTTCGTCTTGTTTTGTTTAGTAGGTGCTGAAGATGAGTCTTATAGTTTAGGTGTTTGTCAAGGAATACCCCGAGATATCTTGCGGAGTCTGTGAGTTGTAGGGGTTGGTTCCAGAGTCTGAGGGTGATGTCGGTGCGTTTTTGTTGTCGTTTTCGAGTCAGGTTTCGGTGCTGGAATAGCACTGTTTGTGTTTTTGTGGGGTTTGGTCTTATCCTCCATTTTGTCATCCAGTCTTCGAGTTTGGTCAAGTATCTTGTGGCTTTTCGTTGTATGGTGTCTGTCCGGAGGCCTGTGCACCAGTAGGCGGTGTCGTCCGCATATAGCGCCAACTTTTCGTTGGCGTCTCTTGGGGTCGGTACGTCATGCGTGTACAGCGCGTACAGTAACGGAGATAGTATAACTCCTTGTGGGACGCAGCATCAGAGCCATTCACCCCAGAATGGCTCTAATGCTGCGTCGTTTACATGGACTCTGGAGATCCTTCCGGCGATCTGGATGCGTATGAGGCACACTAGTTTGGGTGGGATGCCTAGTTTAATTAGCTTGTAAAGCAGTCCGTTGTGCCATAATCGATCGAAGGCGCGTTCTATGTCTAAAAATATGGCTAGTGTGCAATGGGATCTGTTGAATCCTTTGGTGATGTCGCTGGTAAGTTTGAGGAGGGGGTCGGAGGTGGAGTGGTGCTTTCGAAATCCGGATTGTAGGAGAGGGAGTAGTTGCTTTCTCTCTGCGTATTTTTGTAGTCTGTCGTTGAGGATGCGTTCATATGTCTTCCCTATGACGTCTAGTAGTGATTTTGGTCTGTAGGAGAGGGGATTAGTTGTTGGTTTGTCGGCTTTATGTATCATTATGGTTTTACTTGTCTTCCATGTCTTGGGGATTGCTTCGTTTGTCAGGTAGTAGTTGAATATTAGGATTGGGATTATGGTGGGGAGGGGGAGTTTTGGATATGTATGCGTTTGATGTTGTTCAGTCCAGCGGCAGAGTTTCGTCCTGCCATTATTGTGTTTATAATTTCTGTGTCCGTGATTGGTTTTGTCAGTTCGGCGGTGACTTCTGTTTCTACTGTTGGGCTGTTGAGAAGGTCGGGGAGTTGGTCTTCGACGAGTCGGCAGAATTCGTTGTCGAATTTGTCATCTATTGGGAAGGAATGTATGGACTGGAGGATGTTTTGGTAGGCGTCTGCTTGTTCTTTGGGGTCTGTGGTTGGTTCATTGTCTATAAGGAGCATGTGGTTGGAGGGTTTCTTTTGGCCTGTTACGTTTTAAACTTATTCCAAAATTTGCGGCCTTCTTTGTAATTTAGCTGACGACATGTGTCATCCCATTCTTTTTGTTTGTGGCGGGAGACGAGTCGTTTTGCCTGGGCGTTGAGGCGGTTCCATTGCCTTTTGAGATCTGGGTTTCGGGTTTTCGTCATTTCGCGCTGTAGACTTTTTTTTTGTTGGACGATTGCTAGCACCTCCGCCGGTATGGTGGGGCGCCAGTTGTTGATTGTTTTTTTCGGGACTGCTTCGTCTGTGACCTTCTTGATGGCGTTTTCTAGTTGGGTGTTTATGTAGTCTAGATCGTTTTTTCTGTTAGAGTTATGGGTGCTGTCAGTTCGTTTTGTATGGTTGTTTTGTACTTGGCCCAGTCTGTCCTGGAGTATAGCCGGATAGTGCGTTGTGTGGGGTGGGGGATGGGGGCACCAATTGCTGAGGTACTGAAAAGGATGGGGAGGCGGTCACTGGTTATGGGGTCTCCTCGCCGGGGTTCTGTGAGGGTGTCGGATAGGATGGGACTATGAAGGATGTGGTCTGGTGTAGAGGTACCCTGGTGTCCTATGAAGGTTGGTTGGTTTAGTGCTAGTCTTGTAATGGGATCGGTGGTTAGGATGTCAAAAAGGACGCGGCCGTTGGCGTTTGTCGCAGTGTCTCCCGGTTGAGTGTGTCTTGCGTTTATGTCTGTTAATAGGAGGAATTTGTTGTGTGTCGTCATTAGGTATTGTAGGGAGTCGTATGGGATTGGGTGTCCTGGTGGGTTATAGAGGCAAGCGACTGTTAGTCGGCATTGTCGTTGCATCCGGATTTGTACCACAACGGCTTCTGTGTCTTGGAAGTGTTGTGGGAGGGGTATCTGTATTGTGGGTATGTTGGTGTCTGTGTAGATTGCCACCCCTCCTCTTCCATCGTGTCTGTTCTTGGAGTAGCAGTTGTATCTGCTTAGCCTGCAGCTTTCATTGGGTTTCAACCATGTTTCTATTACTCCAAGAATGTGTATGTTTTCTGTGTATAGAGTGTGCGTGAGTATGCGTTTTTTGTTCTTGTCCCTGGACATTAACGAACATCACGTTCGTTTTGTCGTTTCTAGACTCTTGGTCCGCCATCGCGAAGCTTGACGGGGTTTGGGTCTTTGTGGGGAGGGGGTTCTTTCCAGGGGATGTCTGTGACTGTGATGTGGACCCTGTTCATGCTTTGCGTGATTTCTAGGTCTTTTCCCAGCAGTTGTCTGGTGGTTTGCTTCATCACCGTTTTTATTTCATGCTTCCTGTCCTGGAATACGTTCAGCAGGACGGTTGTTATAGTTCGGATGAAGTCCTCCTTCATTACCGCTTCTGTGGCAAGTTGGTTTGTTGTTTCTGGGATGGGGGCAGGTTCATCTAGTGTTTTAGGGCTTCTTTTGGTCGCTTCTTGCATTTGAGGGAGAGGGCGGAGTGACAAACTAACGTTCGAACCCACGACGGGTCTTGCTTTGTATACCCCTACCAAAGGGTAACCCCACCAGTAGCGAATTCCAGAACATACCAAAAAGGCTTCGAATGGTCCACAATGTTCCATAATATTCCACAATATTTGAGAGTGTTATGGAGTGTTGCACAGTGTTCTGGGATATTCCCGAACATTCTGCAGTCTTCCCGAATGTTCCAGACTATTCTCGAACATTCCAGATTATCCCGGATCATTGTGGAACATTCTGCAATGTCGTGGAATGCTCTCGAATACGCCGAATGTTGTGGAGTGTTCTCAAACACCCTCGAATGTTCTGTAATGTTCTAGAAATTTCTAGAGGGCAAAACCTCGCACCCCTTTTATCTTTAAAAGCACGCCCTGTAGGTAAAAACGGGAACCCTCTTCATGGATGGAGGATAGAGGGCTACCACAACGTATAGCTCTCTTGATCGTATCGGGACTCTTTCCTGAGTTTTAGCGGCATACACATTGCTCACTTCCTTTTTTGATATATATTGATTTATTCGTCCTTGGACCCCTTAATACAACAGTATCTGACATTTAATATACAACACAGAAATAATAAATACCATACACATATAAAACATAAATAATGTAGGATAGTGAGTACAACGTCATTTTGTAAAATACTTTAATTATAAACTTGAAATCAACGTTTCGACCGTATTACAGCTGCCGTCATCAGAGCGAAACTTTTGCCCTGAGGAAGGTCGTTGTAATACAATCGAAACGTTAGTATTAAGTTTATGATTAAAGTATTTTATACAATGATTAGTACAACACCCACAAGAATTGTCATAATCAAAGTAGGATAGGATTAGGCGAGGATAGGGTAGGAAATAGTCCACGATTTGATCAGTGGAACCATCCCAGCATTCAAGTTAGCTTCTTCAGGAAACCACGGAAAACAAAGCCAGGATGGGTGGGCAGGGCACAAATCGCACTCCTCCCAGATTTGAGTCCAGTGAACTCACCGGCTTAGGGCCCGCCCCCGGTAGCTGAGTGGTCAGCGCGACAGACTGTCAATCCGAAGGGCCCGGGTTCGATTCCCGACTGGGTCGGAAATTTTCTCCGTTCAGGGAGTGGGTGTTGTGTTGTCCTAATCATCATCATTTCATCCCCATCGACGCGCAAGTCGCCGAAGTGGCGTCAAATCGAAAGACTTGCACCAGGCGAGCGGTCTACCCAACGGGAGGCCCTCGTCACACGCCATTATTATTATACCGGCTTAGTTACCATGCTCAGTACATAATCAGGAACGAGAGCTACATATAACAAGTCTACAAAGATATTACTATGTGCAAAAGAAGGATAAACAATGATATAACTAGGACACGATACTTTGGAAAAATATCAACACATGAACACAGTATATAAGACTGCTGAAAAGTATAACTGATGAACGCATGAACACCTACCGACATTATATCCATTCAACTTATCTTGCACCAATCCATTCTCTGAAGAGATGTGTGGCACTGCGTCTGGAACAGAGAGGAAACAGAAAACCAACACAAGAAACGATCTTTTGCAAAGACAAACCCAGCATACATCAGATAACAGGTTAAAAAGTAGTCAATAATAAACGAGAGTCTAGTAATCCCGTATGCTAACGTATTCACTTATAATGTGAAAACGTTTCTCAACACGAAATGATTTTAACTCTACTCTAAAAGCGTTCCTTTCTCCAACATATTTATGTATGTTGGCATTGCATCATAAAGAATGACACCAAAGTATGGTAGTGCAGTGCCTGTGTGATTCAGAATTACATGCATGCATGTCTGAAAGAGCATAGCATTGTAACTCGGAATCACAGGCATTGCGCTTCCATATTTATCCACCAAATCCGGCAAAGCGACTTTCAAGTAAAATGTCTCGTCTGTACGGGAATATACATAATGGATGCAGAAGTACACGTTGTAGACATATGGTTGAAGACGAATGGAAGTTTAGGTATGACTGTGAGTCGTGTTCATCTGGGTTCGGGTCCCGATCCGGCATAAATTTTCACTGTCATCGTTCCATTATATATCTGATGGTAGTCCATATTCGCAACTGCGAATACATTTCATGACACCAAAGCATCTCACATATCTTCGAGTACGAATTGTTATTAGTTATTCAACAAGGAGGGACCCATAGTTGCGAGTGTTATAACTATGGAATCGCCATTGGTTTGCACGTCACCAAGTTTATCTCTAATCGTCAGCCTACATCTGTATACGTACAGTGAGGGTACAGTGATGTGCACGTACAGTGAGGGTATAGTGAGCAAACATCATTTTTTAAACAGAGCCTTTCAGTGAGTCCTAGCAGAGCTAAGTGACAAGATTCGCGTAGCCCTTTTCTGCAATGTTAAAATTTCATTTCATCGACTGTATGTTTCACCACAAAAAAACTATTCCATGAGCTACAAGGGGCTGGAAATAACGAAAACAAGCTTCTGAAGAGCAAAAATTAGAAATAATTCTCAGAGCAAAACATGTTGAACTGGAAATGAGCATTTGCGTCATTGGCCGGGAGGCCCCTTACGGAGCAGGTCCGGCCGCCTTGGTGCAGGTCTTACAACATTCGACGACATATTGGGCGACCTGCGCGCCGGAAGGGGATGAAATGATGATGAAGACAGCACCCAATCCCTGAGCGGAGAAAAATCCCCGACCCCGCAGGGAGTCGAACGCGGGGCCCTTCGGACGGCAGTCCGTTATGCTGGTCATTTAGCTATCGGGGCGGACCATGTTGAACTGAGTCTCTAGGAGCAATTAGTTACATGGTCTTTCCAGTTTAAGTTTTGATCGACATACATTCCTAAAAGTCTTGTGTGTCTTACCCTTTCTAAATCATTTCTGCCCAATATCAGATGAAAATCTCGGTTTTGATTCATCTTTCTAAACAGAATATGATTTGCTTTATTAGGCGTTGGCACTGAACCATGAATACAAGGACTTGAGTACTTGAGCAGTTTTTATCGATAGAGATTCCTTAACACCTCTAGCATCATTTACACACAAGATTATCTTAGCTGCAGTTTCTGAGGTCTGAATGTCATTTATACAAGCAAGAAAGTGAACAGGGACTAAAATACTATCCTGTAGCACACCTATTTCGACTTTCTTTGCATCAGATACTAATATGATGTGCTTCAAGAATTTTATAACTAACAATGTCGAAAGCTTTAAAAAGATATAAGTTACTCCTACAACACTGTTGTTGTTATCCAGCTTTCTAATTGTTTCCTCTGTCTAATCCATTTTTGCCGTTTCCATACTTTTACTCGTTCAAAAACCATGTCGATTACTGTTGAGTAGATTGCGGTCGTTTAAGTGCTTGATGATTCGCTGTTTCATTGATCTTTGAATCACTTTCGATAATGCTGAGAGAAGTGATGTGGATCGATAATTTTGTACTACATTACAACTCTCAACCCTTCGTTACTTTGCTGGGGTTTCACACGTCCCAGCCAACAATAATTTTACCTAGGAACTATTCCATCGGCCCGTATTTGCATACAAAACCAACAATATGATTGTGGGTACGCCTTGATGCAAAACACTTTTGTTGTTTATTTATTTATTTATTCCCCAAGCTAATTTCAGCGAAAGATATTGCCATCATCAGTGGGTTCTTTACTTGTAAAACATGCAGAAATAACATGGTTATAAAACATTGTAAAACATTATTGCATGCACATGTGTACTGTTCGTTTTCTTTCATATTGTTTTCTGTGAATACTTTCGTAATACCTTATTTACTATATTTCACCACGGTATTTAAGATTGTTGTCGCTGTTTGCGGCATATTTTCTATGTTTTTCTGGTGTCGTTTTTCTCAGCATACATCCATGTCATCTGCAACTGTGTGAGCGGCTGTTAGTAAACAAATACAAAAACGTGAACTCATGCGTGTCAGTGTTATACAATTGGTATTGCGGTAGTGTTGTGGATACAGTCAAACAAACTCAACAACAATGTAAAAATTAAACACAAATACAGTGGCGACCCACTCAAGTGCACAGCCAAAGGATCTGAAAACACAAGGGCACAAAACAGCAGACCACACCACATCAAGAAAAAGAAACAGTTGGTACACACTAACACACAATAATAAAATATCACATAGAATTGGAAACATCTTGAAAAAGCAAGGGATCCCAATAACATTCAGAACAAACAACACGGTTCAAAAAAGGCTAAGACCAGACAAAAGAAGCTCAGACAAATTCAGCAGTGCTGGAATATACATACTCACATGTAACTCCTGTCAGGCCCAATAAATAGGGTAAGCAGAAATTTCCGGGCGAGGTACACAGAGCATATGTGAGCTCTAAAGAGTGGTCACTCATTCCACTATCGTAGAACACCTAATGAACAAAAATCATAACACCACTAATATCCCAAGAGATCTACACATCCTGAAACACAGGAACAGTTTATACCGACAATTAACGGTAGAAGAAAATTGTTACATACAAAAGGCTACAGTGGAAGGGAAAAACATAATAAAAGAAAACACAACACTTCGCAGCAACACACTCTTTGCCGTTGTGAGAGAACTGGCACAGGAGATAGAAAAAAAATAAAAAAAACATGCAAAAGAACCACATCCTCATCATATACAGCGACATAGCGGGACCCCGTCCGAGGTTCGAGTCCTCCCCCGAGCGTAGGTGTGTGTGTGTGTGTGTGTGTGTTGTCCTTAGCGTAAGTTAGTTTAAGTTAGATTACGTAGTGTGTAAGCCTAGGGACCGATAAGCTCAGCAGTTTGGTCCCATAGGAACTTACCGCAGAGACATAAATAAGGAACAGAAGTCGTCATGACTCCCGCTAAAATTTTCATAGCCTTCTCGTAACATGCGATACTATTCTCGCGACACACGAGAACAGCAAGATAGCGTAATGTTTTGGATTATGAACAAATTGCGAAAGTTATGTTTTTATATGCATAAAAGTAACTGCAAGCCGTACAACGAACGTAAGTATATGACAAAGTGCCATGCAAATACGCAGATATTTGCTTTGTTGATTCTCGGACATTTTACGCAGCAAATCTGGAAATATATGAGGGGAAACAACCTGAAGGTCCCTTCAAAGTGAGCAGCTCTCCCACTGATGTAGTCAAAAGAATGATTCCTGTAATTTCTGGCACAGGAAGAATAGAACAATGGATAGTTGGCTTTCCATTGTTCCAGTCTCCATTCATCTTTTAGAGCAACATAAATTGCCAGTTGCAAAACTGAGAAAAAAACAAACAGGAAATTCCGAAAAAATTGTCGAAACAAAGAAGAAACTAATACCTTCTTCTTTATTCGGATTCAAAGGCAACACCGAAATAGTTTTGCTACGTCCCAAAAAGGGTAAAGTTGTTCTCATATTGTCAACAAAAGATCATGACCAAAAAGATAGATGAAGCAACAGGAGATGGAAAAAGAACCAGAAATCATAACCCCGTGTAACTTGACTAAAGGAGTTGAGGTGGTCGACCAAATGTATTCAAACTATAATGTTTCAAGGAATTCAAGGCGTTGGCCATTAACAGACATCTTTTCAATAATGAATATTGCTGCAATTAATGCACAGGTCGTACTGTTTTCAAGCATTGAATCTAACTTGAAGAAGGGAGATTTCCTACAGAATCTTGAACTTCAGATGGTAAAGTTACAGCAAACGCAAAGTAGCGTCAGTAAGTAGACTGCTAACGGATCTTCAACGGAGGCTGCAGAGGAAATGTAACACAGATACCACTGAAACTGCTCCTAAGACAACATCGTCACGGAGCAGGTGCATGGCTTGTCCTAGATCCAAGTCAGGAAAACTAAACCACGGTGCCGTACATGCAGTAAATTTTTGTGCTCAAAAATGGTTCAAATTTCTCTAAGCACTATGGGACTTAACATCTGAGGTCATTAGTCCCCTCGACTTAGAACTACTTAAATCTAACTAACCTAAGGACATCACACACATCCACGCCCGAGGCAGGATTCGAACCTGCGACCGTAGCAGCAGCGCGGTTCCGGACTGAAGCGCCTAGAACAGCTCGGCCAGAGAGGCCGGCTTTTTGTGCTCAGAACACATTGTTCCATCGTATGAAACTTGTTTCATCAATGAAGAAGACACTGAATGAATATTGTTTGCTCCAGCTGTTGCGTGTAAATAAACTATATATTATTACTAATATTACGAAAAAGTAAATATGCTTATTCTTTCTCATCTTCTTGAAAGTGTGAGGATTACGATTGAAAATAATAAAACATTTTCAAATGGCTCTGAGCACCATGGGACTTAACATCTATGGTCATCAGTCCATAATAAAACATTTCAAACCCTTAGACAATAATGTTGATACAGATAAAGCAAAGCTATTTTGTGTTTTATGTATTTTTTAAGGGGTCATTAATCATGTTTTCACCAATATTATGCGCAACAAATGTTTTTATTATTTCTAAATAATAAACTTATTTTGGGGTTTCTCGGATCCCACCACACTAATAACGTTAAATTATCTGACCACAGTAACGAAGGTTGAGGGTATTACTTTCAGATTTTTTATCTGTGTTGCAGTACAACAGCCACGATCATGTAGGAATAGGATAAATCTTACGTTGAGATCCTATTCAGGTCTCTAAACTCCCCGGGTGCCTCTCTACACGAGCAGGTGTTGTTGGAACAAAGCATGTTGTGCGAGGCGCGCTTCCGAGGTATGGGGCAATCGGCCAGTGAGCCTGTATGCTTGTATAACAGCTGGCGCTTGCGCAGTGGTGTGCGGATCCGCTATGTGTGCGACAATCCTAGGCCGCTTTCACACGAGAACAACTCTATGCAAGAGTGTATACAGGGTCTGATCTAGGGAGCGGTCAGCTCAAGTAAGCTCCGCGCTGAATGAAAACATAGTTTTGAAATTTCAAGACCCTGGGTACACTTGCTCCATTAAATGTTCCGCTTCACTTCAAAATGACACTGAAGAGACTTGTCAGTCTGCTTGGTGCCTCAGGGAGCGAGTTGGACTTTGCGAAGATTTCTTCTTTGTATTGTGAGTGGAATAGTTGCCCTTACTCGTATGAGTGATCAGTACAAAAGCGACTGAACGTCCGCCGGCTGCTGTGGCCGAGCGGTTCTAGGCGCTTCAGTCTGGAACCGCGCTGCTGCTACGGTCGCAGGTTCGAATCCTGTATCGGGCATAGATGTGTGTGATGCACTTAGTTAGGTTTAAGAAGTTCTTAGTCTAGGGGACTGAGACCTCACATGTCAAGTCCCACAGTGCTTAGAGCCCTTTTTTGTTTTTGACTGAACGTACATTCAGGTGCAAGGAATCGATGAGGTTGGAAAATTATCCGCGTGAACGTGACTGAAGTAACATAGCGAAGTATAGGGAACAAAGACAATTCGAAAGTTATTCCCTACTATGACTCCACAGAAAAACAAGACTTTATATAAGGCCGGTATTAAACTATCAAATTTGTTTGTCAAAGATTTGATCAAAGATGTGATCAAACATTCCGTCAAATATATTTGACAAATATCTTTGACGTAGCGCTAGAAGGGGTATTACACTGTCATCAAATTTTTTGTCAAATTTCAAGATGGCTGACAACAACTTGTTATTAACCGCAGCAGTTGCACGTACCGTAATTGCATTGTGTGCACATGCGGAAAAGAAGTGGGGGAAAAAAGGAACCATACATACGAGGTTGACAGTCTTACGTTCCTGGGATTACAACTTGATAATAAATTCAGTTGGGAGGAGCACACCACAGAACTGCAGAAACGCCTCAACAAATCAGTGTTTGCAATTCGAGTGTTAGCAGACATAGGCAACATAAAAACGAAAAAGCTTCCATACTTTGCCTACTTTCATTCCATAATGTCATTACGGATAATATTTTGGGGTAAATCTTCAAGTCAAACAAAAGTTTTCAGAGTCCAAAAGCGTGTAGTACGTACTATTTGTGGAGTAAATTCACGGACGTCCTGCAGAAACCTCTTCAAAGAACTGGGTGTACTAACTACTTCCTCTCGGTATATTTACTCCTTAATGAAATTTGTCCTAAATAATATATCTCTTTTTCCAACAAACAACTCAGTTCATACATATAATACCAGGAACAAAAATGATCTGCACAAGGACTTAAAAGCACTTTAGTTCAAAAAAGGGTCCACTACTCAGGAACACTCGTCTTCAATAATTTGCCACCAAGCATAAAAAAATTTAGTTACAAATAAAGATCAGTTTAAAAGGAGCCTGAAAGACTTACTAGTAGCCAACTCCTACTCCACTGCCGAAATTTTTAATAGAAACAAATGATGTATTTATTCATACTATTGGTATTGTTATTTCAGCTTAAAAAAACTGACATGTTCCACATGCACGAGGATCTCCTCAGCACGGATCTATGGAACGAAAAACTAATCTAATCTGGGTGAAGCCGTGGGTTTTACGACGACACGATAAAAGCATTCAACAAAACTTGTTACGTGAGCTTACAGTGGAAGACGTCAAGTCGTACATCAATTACTTAAGAATGGATGAGCATACATTTCTGTATGTGCTCAGTGAAGTGTATCCTCATATCGCAAAGCACAATATTCACTTAAGAACTGCTACATCTTCAGAAGACAGGCTCACTGTAACACTCCGATTCCTTGCTACAGGAGAGGGTTATGTTAGGTTATGTTAGGTCAGGTAAGGTCAGGTCAGGTAAGGTCTCCAATCTTCTTAATCTATTTTTGTATTCAGGGTGCCTCACGTTGTAAAGCGCCTCATCAGCTTCATACATCTCTATTAATTTTGTAGTTGTCGGCACACACCAATTGTATTTACCGGCAATTTTTATAAAAACACTACAGACTACAGAACGCTACAGCGATGCTAGCGCTCCATGTGGTAACATGTCTCATTGCAGTGAACAGAAGACAAGCGATTTCTTTGATCAAATCTACAGCGAGGCCCTAGATTTGATCAAATATTGGACGACATTTGACAAAGTCCCTATTACACCATCAAATATATTGGGCAAAGATATTGGACAAAGAAATTTGATAGTGTAATACTGGCCTAAGCATATAATGAAAGAAAGCATTCCAGTCTGGATTTGCAATTTTAGTAAATGTTTTGTTTTGGATAAGAAAGTAAAAGCTAGACATCTGCCAGTGTTGCTGTGTTTCTTATAGCTTTTATCCGGACAGCCAGTAAATGACGCTTCAAGTCACCGCCCAAATGCGCTGCTGACCCTGTGCTTTAAACTTCCTTACCAGAATTCATGGACTAATAAATAATGAAACTCCAACGTATCAGGCTGGGTTCAGAAGCCAGCGCAGCTGCTGTCAGCAGATACTAGCCTTGACATCCTACTTTGAGGCTGGATTCCAGAAGAAACTAAAGACATCGGTAGCCTTTGTTGGTCTGTCAGCAACATATGACACTGTATGACTAGATGGACTACTGAGATGCAACCAACCGAGAATGGAGGAAGCTCCATCACCCCAACTTCTCCTATGACCTTCAACTTCATACGCTCTTAAATGACGCTCCTCCAGACAAGCTTGATATCACGCACTCCATTATGGCATAACGGAAGAAACAACAAGACGTTTGACATCAAAGAAGAGTGGTGCAAGAGATGGAATGCAGTAACAATAAAACATGAAGGTGTTCAAGATCCATCAAGATCCTGCGACTGTCAGGCCCAAGAAGAAACCGTTCAGCATATTGGCAGAGATTGCCCTCTGAGAAAGTACTCAGGGTCATTCAGTGTCTTGATCAACGTTGTTTTCTCGTTTGTCAGTTGGCTTCATCAGAACAGGATATAAGAGGGATTGGGGGAGGGGGGGTGACCGGGGTCCCTGCGCCGGGCGGAGATTTTAGGGGGCGACAAATTCATATTCTCGAAGAAAAAAAAGCCTTGTTTCACAAAGCGCACGTTGGTCTATGCACTATACACATGATTCTGAAATTCATGCCAGCTGGTTTTCGAACATTTTTGAACACATTGTAAGTTGATTTCTGAACGAATCAAATGTTGATGGAATGCGTGCGTAGTGATGGTTCAAATGGCTCTGAGCACTGTGGGACTTAACATCTATGGTCATCAGTCCCCTAGAACTTAGAACTACTTAAACCTAACTAGCCTAAGGACATCACACACATCCATGCCCGAGGCAGGATTCGAACCTGCAACCGTAGCGGTCACGCAGTTCCAGACTGAAGCGCCTAGAACCGCACGGCCACACCGGCCGGCGTGTGTAATGACATGATGTCTCTGCCAGGGGAATCTCCGCCACACATAGAAATAAAAATCTTTCCCACAAACAAAAATGGATGGGGCTATACGAGATGAGCCGAATAAATTCGAACGGGTGAATGCCAATCGCTGTTCTTTTTATGTGGTTGATTGATTGTGCGAATGATCAGCATTGTTTTAAGTATTAGCGAAATACATAGTTTCAGACCACCGGAATCGAAATAACCGACTAACAGGAATAACAGGTAAGAAAGATTGCACATTATTTTTTCGGCATATAGAAGAAAATGAAATTTTGACAGGAAATTTTTGGCAGAACGCTACTCTACTGAGGGCCAGTTCTATAGTCCCCGGCTAGCAGTCGCGTAAGTTCTTTTCTTGGAATAGTGCGGAAAACGCCTTGTACGAACACGTAATGACGCCTAAGCGTAGAATAAACGCGGGATAACTGAACCGGTGATTCTGGCAGGGTTAGTGAAGTTAGCCGGAGAATAAGTTTTGACAATGGCAGGAATAGTTACAGAATTAGTGATGACAAGATTGTTTGTTACAACGAGGAAGGAGAAGGAACATCGCACAAATTGTATGGAAGAATATGACAATTCCAAATTTATACAAAAATTTCGTACTAGTACTTTCCATCTCATGCTTGAGAAACTGGAGCATATGAATGAATTGTGAAACTATTTCCTAACATAAAACTTTTTGCTTGTAATAGGCCTAATGGGCATTTGATATTGGTGCTTCGTAACTTATATTTTGTCTCGTTATTTATATAAATAAGGTACATAAAAATGAACATTTGTGCCACAACAGTCTCACTTATTTAGCGTGTATTACGATATTAGAAAGGCCTATTTCGTTTTATCTAGCAGACAGTGACAAAATAGACCAATCATATCAAGAAACCACACCATTCTTGGGTACTATTCGTATCAACAGCTTTTTCAGTATTAGACAACGACATTTTGATTTTTCATGCAGCAAAATGTTTGACGAACCTTGATGACGTAATAGATTCTTTCGCAGAAAGGAAAGCACGCCGTGTAAGGCTGTAGCAAAATAGAGCAAAAAAAAAAAAAAAAAAAAAAAAAAGGCAGAGACCTAAGGATTGAAGAAATGTGTACTGCCTTGCTTGTCTCTCGTCTTTACTGATTTTACGTTTCCTATATTTAATTTTATGTCACACAGGAGAGAAAGTTATTCGCTAATAGGCAATGAAACGCGTAAATTTTCTGAAGAGTTCTTATTCTCCCGGTCACAAATAATCCAACCCAGTATTAATTGTAAGTTTTTTTAAACGGGTGTAGGATTTCAAACCGGCCAACTGGAAGCAGGAGAGGTACTACAGGACATGAATGTAGGTCTGATGACTTCCATTACAAAATATACACGCTCGAAGTCCACAGAGCGAAATACAGTGACGTGCGATAGAAGAATGCTGTGTGAGGAGGCGAGGCCAGCACTTTGGCACACTGAAGACCGGATAACTTGTCTTACATTTCCTCGAACATATATCTTTCATATATCAAACTCTTCAAAAAGATGCGCGCTACAGAATGAAAGTATTTTTGAAAAATTCAGTTTTAAAAATTTTTTGACGTTCTACCAGTGGCGGCTCGTGACCAAAGAAGATGGTGGTGCACTTTACTCGGAAAAGAGAGAAAATCAGTACACTGCTCAATGTTTTTGTAATGCCTGATATAAACAGACCGCTCGCTCGTGTCACTCCTGCATCTACTCATAATAAAATCAAAAGGTGTACACAGAAAAAAGGATTACTTTTGCAGAATAAAAGGAATTAAAATCAACTGCAGCTCTATGTACTCAAAAAGTGGTAGGCATGCCTTACTAAACTTTTTCAGCAGGACTGATGTTAACGCCGTTCGATTATATCTCTGACTTTGGATGTGGTGGTGATCACTTGTAAAGGAACTCTATTCTTCTTTCCTTCGTATCTGCAAATCTTTCAATCACTCTTTGATTGAAGTTTGCAATTCCTAAAACGAGGTCTCGTTCAATAGAGAGCGTCGCTAGTGCTGATAGTCTTTCTTGATCCATAGTATGCCGCAAGAAGGTTTTGATGCGTTTCCGCGACGAAAAACAACGTTCTGCTTCTGATGTGGTCATTGGAATTGTAATTATCGCTTTCAGGAACTTCACAGATTCGCTCAGTGTATCAAAAGATTATTGTCTGCTATGTAATCCAGAAAGTTCAAAGCTCCACACATGCTTTTGAAATAACAGAGTGCTCTCTTCGAAGTTCTTTGCTTCAAAAAAGAGTAGCATTCAATAGCAGCTCTGAAATAAGTTTCTGGAAAACTGGAAGAGTAAGTAGCGAATTTCTCTGGTAGAAAGAGAGAGGCTGCAATTAGGTATCCAGTGCACTTGTATCTTTCTTTTGCCTCGTATCTTACATCACATACTTCTTTCGCCTCCCACAGTAGATTACACATCGCTGCAGCCATCTTCAGTTCTCCCTCTTTTATGGTACTTGGGTAACCCTGTTCAATTTTCACTCAACGTTCGCAATTTCACGCTCAAAAGCTGTCAGCTGATTGTGTGCGTACGTTGGGTCAATATGCCTTTTTTGTAACTGGTTATACAAAATATCCACATCGATGAAACTTCCTGGCAGATTAAAACTGTGTGCCCGACCGAGACTCGAACTCGGGACCTTTGCCTTTCGCGGGCAAATGCTCTACCATCTGAGCTACCGAAGCCCGACTCACGCCCGCTCCTCACAGCTTTACTTCTGCCAGTATCTCGTCTCCTACCTTCCAAACTTTACAGAAGCTCTCAAGAAAGGAGACTGCGGAGACATGGCTTAGCCACAGCCTGGGGGATGTTTCCAGAATGAGATTTTCACTCTGCAGGCTGTGGCTAAGCCATGTCTCCGCAGCATCCTTTCTTTCAGGAGTGCTAGTTCTGCAAGGTCCGCAGGAGAGCTTCTGTAATGTTTGGAAGGTAGGAGACGAGATACTGGCAGAAGTACAGCTGTGAGGAGCGGGCGTGAGTCGTGCTTCGGTAGCTCAGATGGTAGAGCACTTGCCCGCGAAAGGCAAAGGTCCCGAGTTCGAGTCTCGGTCAGGCACACAGTTTTAATCTGCCAGGAAGTTTCATATCAGCGCACACTCCGCTGCAGAGTGAAAATCTCATTCTGGTATCCACATGGATCATGATTTTATGAAAAAATGAACTTCGCATCCTCCAAAATTGTTACTAAGCCTCAGGGTTGCAGGATCGTGTTCTCATTACATAGTTTTTCCCCCTGGCTCACATTATTCATGCACGTGATAATATCTTCCCTATATTCGAAAACGGCATTGACGCTCGTTGACTGAAAATTCCAACGAGTAGGCACTGAACGTGGCAGTCGTTTTCGTACTATTTCGTCGAGAACTGCTGTTCTTTGAGGAGATGCTGAAAATAAGCTGCAAAGTCCCTGAAGTTTAGTGAAGAATATTCGCACATTTTTGTTAATGGAAGCGTCTTTAAGTGTAATGAGATTCAACTGCTGGGCATAGCAATGAATGTTTGAAGCGTTGGGAAACTTTTCCTTGACAAGAGCCTGCACCCCACGTGACGAACCACTCATGACTGCTGCAACCGTCATATGTTTGCGCTATTAGCTTATGTGGACAATTCCCCAAATGATTATTTATCTGTTCGATGATGGACGTTGCCAAAGACTAGGCATCATCCTTTTCTGGTGCTATGAAGTCCCAAAATCTTTCAACTCAGCACCCTTAATTTCCTTTCTAATTTTCTCTTGACAGACTTGAAGCATGCACCGGAGGAGTTCATTCTGGATGGTTTTTGAGGTTCCTTTGAAAACCGTAGCTTTCAATACCGAGTCTAATTCTGCACTAAAATTAATCAAGGAACGAAAAACACCACGCTGGAAGATGATTCAGTCTTATCATGTTCTCTAAGGGCAAGTTCCGACACACCACAGAAACGAATACAGTTAATAATTAGATTCAATATGTACCTATTATCGGTAACTTTTTGGTTGTGTAATGCCACAGACCTTCTGTCTAATTCGGTAGCTTTATTTACATTGCCTAGACTTGATATATTCAAAACGTTATTTACATGGACTGAAGAAAGTTTGTGTTTTCTAATTTTGTCATGGAGGTGTTGAATGCCACAGACACCGTGTTTAGACCATGAAAGATCTACTCCAAATAATAAACAATGAAAACAAAATAAGGCATTTTTCATGTCACAACCACACAGCCATTCATGCTTGTTGTACAATTCAGAGTTAAATTGGCGACTTTTTGTTTTAACGGTCTGCGAAATTGTTAAAGCAGGAATAGGCCTACCTAGCCTCTTGATTTCTAATTTTTCTTCAAACTTCCGCGAACTGAAGGGTTCAGAGAGCAATGAAATTACCTGATTCATTATTTCACGTATTCACTTGTCACTTGAGCCTCAAGATTTCACTGTAGCACACGCTAAAATAACTAACACAACGCAAAGGAAATAGTTCGGTCTCAGCTACGCCTGAACTTATAAGGTGGCGCGAGAATCCCGCTTTGTTCGAAGATCTGATAATTCCGTTTTCCTTCGGAAGAAATGGTTCAAATGGCTCTGAGCACTATGGGACTTAACTTCTGAGGTCATCAGTCCCCTAGAACTTAGAACTACTTAAACCTAACTAACTTAAGGACATCACACACATCCATACCCGAGGCATGATTCGAACCTGCGACCGTAGCGGTCACGCGGTTCCAAACTGAAGCGCTTAGAACCGCACGGCCACACCGGCCGGCCCTTCGGAAGAGTTCGAGCCCTCTTCCTGCGGCTGACAGTGTGGGCCAGGTGAGGTGTTTATACACAGATTGCCCGCGTACGAGTACAGTGATGCCAAGCGTTGCCCCCGCAACCCGCACCCCCTCTGAGACACCCAAGTCCGCGTTTGCAGCTACAGCCATCGACACATTCCAACTCCGCTGCGTTCGGCGCGTGGAGCCCGGGCATTTCAAAAGAGATAAACGGCGCGCTACTTCTCCACTAGTATAGAACGCTCAGAAAGCAAACACAGTTGAACAAAATTATTCCTTGGGGGTAGCGCAAACCTTCAAACCTGTACAGGAGCTGCCCCTGCGTTCTATCTCAAACACTCGAGGGAGATGGATCGGGTAAGGGGGGGGGGGGGGGGGGGACCCCGCTACCAGGATTTTGACCCGGTTCGGAAATATCGTAGATACGGGGCTTCATTCACTACAATCCATTTAAAATTACCTGATAGTTGAAGTCGGTCTTGCCACATCGCTATCACTCAATTAAAGGCGACACGCAAACACCGCAGGTCACTTCACAAGTAATGAAATGCTGTTCATGTTAAGCGGAGCAATGTTGGAAGCTGTTGCCATCAGGTACAGCGGCAAAGCGAGATTCTCTAGCCACAGCTGATTTTAAATGACCAATGAGTGAACTACGCCAGACAATGCGTTTTGTAGCCCTGAAATTATGCTCGCGTGCTAACCTAACCACAGCCTCTTCATGTGCCGAGAAAACGGCGGTCAGCGACCTGCGGCAGAACTATTAATCACGCTCGCTTTGCTCGCGGCTTTTAAAGCGGACCTGTACGAGCAAACTAAAGACAGAAAAAAATTCAGTTTCAGCGCTTGAAGCGAGCTGTTAACTTCTCACTTTTGCTACACTAGCTGACGCGATACCAATCGAAGAACTCATTTACAGGTTATAGACGACACAGACAGATTCCAAGCGAAAGAAAAATGACAGAAAAAATGAGGGAATTAAAAAAATGATGAAAATGATGAGACAAAATATTAAAAATAAAAAATAGATTGAAACCAGTTGATAGAAAATAACAACAATCAGGGTTATTTTAGTCAAGATTTAAAAAGGATAAAAATTATCATCACCTGGCGATGTTCGAACTCCCATACTCTCACAGCGTAGAATGTGACGTCGCCACTGCGCTACGGAAGAACTTGAGAAATTATGTCGTTGTATTTATTTACATATAGAACCAGCTGAAACAATCATTTTCTGCCTTCAAAAAGTTTGCCTTTACACCATGTCGTATGAAGTTTGCCTGCTGTAGGCCGATCTCTGTGATGATGACTGATTATGTGAAGCCGAATCGCGCCTTGTACGGAAGAATCCAGTAGACTTTGGCTAGTCGTGTGTACAGAATATGCTTATTTCGTTACCATCGTTGTGTGTGTGTGTTTTTCTTATCATGTGTGATGAAATGCGAAATAAAAGGAGCGGACCCAGGATTCGGGATCCAAATACAAGTAAAAAAGTTAAACAATGAACTGGATGTTAACTGACCGTTTGTTGTGGCAATTTGGCAACGACAAACAGTTCAGGCGTGACGGTGAGCACTCTGATTGGAGAAAGACATCGCCAACAATGTGACGTGTCAACTATCATGTAATTTTAAACAGACTGTAGATCTTGAACTCTGAATAAATACATGTGTTTCTGTTAACAGTCCTAATTTTATAGTTAAAATTTTCTCCTTTTCTTCTTCTTCTTCGCGGATGGATCACTTAGGACCACGCGTAATCAACATTTGTTGGCCTTCATTTTCGCCCAGTATTCCTTCATAAACAACGAATGGGCTAGCTTTCGTTGCGTATGTCGGTTAGCTTTTCTCTCTTCTTCCTCAAAACCCCGTGTGTTTGTGATTTTTCTGATTTCATTTCTATCATGTAGATTTGGAGACCCTAATTCTCTCAGGTCTTTTTCCGTCTGTTTGCATCAGTTCGGTCTTGTAGTTTTGTTCTTTAAAAATGTATGGGTTTTGTGCGTTAACCAGTTTGAGTCCATTCTTTCTAAATGCTCCTTTTAGTATTATTTAATTATTAATTTTCCGAATTTAAACATATTAGCTTCACTCCTAAATCCTTAAATGTTTCATTGTAATCTTGATGCTATTGTCGCCATACGATAAATAAACAATAAATAAATAAACAGCTTTTTATTTTTTTGTAATCTTTTCTTCCTCAGTTTACAGCTAAGTAGAATTTAAAATATTACTATGTCATAGAAAAATCAAAAACAAGAAATATTTATAGCCTATAGGTACATTGCCCCAAAATGTTAACTAAACAGTAAAAATATGTACATATTCCTAGCACTGAAGGTACCTTGCAGAGAATAAAGGCGAAACGCGTATCGCACGAAAATTGTTTTTCATTCAGTTGTAGTTAGAAGGTCCAAAAGTAAAAATTATCAATATACTTTAAAGCTATTTATTGTTATTGGTTTTTATGAAAAGATTCTGTTAAAAACTTGAATCTTTACATCCTATAGTCTCACATCGCAAATTCGTGATGAATTGAATATCGTTTCATTCCATGTCGCAATTATTACGATGTTTCGAAAAGAATTGGCCAGTCGCAAATGTATCTAACGTTTCTGCAACAAAATATCCTCGCAGGGAAGTTGTTAATTTGGTGGGCTTTAGCTCATTCAATATCGATCACAATTTGAGTTAGAAACCACAACTTTCTCGAACGTTTGATTTTAGCCACATGCGCTCTTCGTATAATTGTCGATTTTGGCAACGAAAGCATTAGAAAATTATCTTACTTTGCATACATTCATTCCCTGATACATGTGGAATAGTTTTGTGTGTCCGTCAGAAAAACGAAATTTGTAAGACCGGATGTCATGAACTGATATATAATGCCTTTTGAACACTATTACGGTAAATACATCAAAATCTTTCATTTGCTAACTATGCCTATCAGTAGCTAGTGCCTTCAGTAGCTAGAATCGTTTATTTAGCTGGCAGTATTGGCGCACACTGTATTGCAGTAGTTTCAGTAACGAAGGTTTTTGTGAGGTAAGTGATTCATGAAAGGTATAGGTTATTGTTAGTCAGGGCCATTCTTTTGTAGGGATTATTGAAAGTGAGATTGCGTTGCGCAAAGGAAAAAAAAAATTGTGTCAGTTTAGTGATGATCAGAATAAGTAAAGAGACAAATGTCTGAGTACGTACAGTTTTGCTCAGCTGGTTGAAAAACAAATAACGTAAGAGGTTGACCAGCACAGTCATTCTTAATTTTTCTAAGCGGATGTTTCAAAACAAAAGATGAAATTATCGAGCTGAGTTCAGACTTGTATTCTGATGAGAATATGGACATGCTGATGTCTGATGGTACTTGGAAACGGAAGAAAACAAGTGGAAAAGCTAATACATGATGTTTATACACTGGTGTGCAAAACTTAAGGATGAAAGTAAATTTCGCATGATATGTCACTGCCCTTTAAAACAGCTCAGAAAATTGAACCATACATACACAGAGGTGACAAAAGTCACGGGATAGCGATATGCACAAATGCAATGGCGGTAGTACCGCACAGACAAGGTATAAAAGAGCAGTGCATTGGCGGAGCTGTCATTTGTACTCATGTAATTCATGTTAAAAAGTTTTCCAACGTGATTATGGCTGCACGACGAGAATTAACAGCCTCTGAAGTTTCAGTGCGGAATGATAATTGGAGCAAGACGCATGGGACATACAGTTTCGGGAATCGTTGGGCAGCTCAATATTCCGAGTACCGCAGTGCCAAGACTGTGCCAGGAATACCATTACCTCTCACCTCGGACAATGAAGTAGCCGATAGCCTTCACTTAACGACCGAGAGCAGTGTCCTTGATGTACAGTTGTTGGTGCCCATAGACACGCAACACTGCGTGAAATAATGTGGGACGTACGACAAACGTATCCATCAAGACAGTGCGACGAAATTTGGCGTTAATGGGATATGGCAGCAGACGACAGACGCAAATATCTTTGATAAAAGCACGACATCGCCTGCAGCAGTTCTCGTAGGCTCTTGACCATATTGGTTGGATCCTGGACGGATGTAAAACAGAGGCCTAGTCAGATGAGTCCCAATTCAGTTGGTGAGAGCTGATGATAGGATTCGCATGTGGTGCAGACCCCACGAAACCATGGACCCAAGTTGTCAACAAGGCACTGTGCAAGTTGGTGGTGGCTCCATACTGGTGTGAGCTGTGTTTACTTGCAGTAGATTGGGTCCCCTGGTCCAGCTGAACCGATCATTGAGTGGAAATGGTTATCTTCGGCTACCTGGAAACCATTTTCAGCTGTTCACGGTTTTCATGTTCCCAAGCAACAATGGAATTTTTGTGGATGACAGTGCACCATTTCACCGGGCCACAATTGTTCGCCTTTGGTTTGAAGAATATTCTGGACAATTCGAGTGATTGATTTGACCACCCAGATGACCGGATATGAATAATAATAATAAAAAAAACTCCTCCTGAACAGGCCATGAAGACCCAACGGTACTGACCCGCCGACGTGTCATCCTCAGCCCACAGGCGTCACTGGATGTGGATGTGGAGGGGCATGTGGTCAGCACACAGCTCTCCCGGCCGTATGTCAGTTTCCGAGATCGGAGCCGCTACTTTTCAGTCAAGTAGCTCCTCATTTTGCCTCACAAGGGCTGAGTGCAGCCCGCTTACCAAAAGCGCTCAGCAGACCGGATGGTCACCCATCCAATTGCTAGCCCAGCCCCACAGTGCTTAACTTCGGTGATCTGACGGGAACCGGTGTTACTGTTCATCAGTGTGGGAACCGTACCAGATAGGGTTGATAGAAGAGATAGAGAAGATCCAACAGAGAGCAGCGCGCTTCGTTACAGGATCATTTAGTAATCGCGAAAGCGTTACGGAGACGACAGATAAACTCCAGTGTGACTCTGTAGGAGAGACCCTCAGTAGCTCGGTACAGGCTTTTGTTGAAGTTTCGAGAACATACCTTCACCGAGGTGTCAAGCAGTATATTGCCCCCTCCTACATATATCTTACGAAAAGACCATGAGGATAAAATCAGAGAGATTAGAGCCCACACAGAGACATACCGACAATCCTTCTTTCCACGAACAATACGGGACTGGAATAGAAGGGAGAACCGATAGAGGTACTCAAGGTACCCTCCGCCACACACCGTCAGGTGTCTTGCGGAGTATGGATGTAGATGTAGATGTAGATGTAGACCACTGCGGCAAGGCCGTTCGCCACCCGATATGAATTCCATCTAACATTAGTGGAACATAATCAGGAGGTCAGTTTGTGCACAAAATCCTGCGCTGGCAACACTTTTGCAATTACGGACGGCTTCAGAGGCAGCATAGTTCAATATTCCTATAGTTGACTTCTGGCGACTTGTTGAGTCCATACCACGTCGAGTTGCTGCACTATGCAGGGCAATTAGAAGGTCCGACACGATATTAGAAGGTACGAGGGCTATGCCGAAAGTTTTCAGCAGCCCGTAAATTGTAAGGCGGAGGACAATGGGGTTGTTTTCATTCGAAAGAGCGATGTTTTTCGACCTTGGGACGTGCGCGCGCAACCCCTGGCTAGTGGTGATCCCCCCACAGCGCGGTAAGAAAGCACAGGCAGTGCTGAGTCAGAGACGGTGCAGGATGGAGCTGTCGCGCCGCGACTTTCGCGCCGCGACTTTCGCGCCATGATTTTTTACGATTATGAAAAGGGCATAAGTGCCGAAGAATGCCATTCTTCTCTGCTGCGTGTTTTTGGTGAAGCTTCCCTTCTAGAGCCACAGTTGGAAATTGGTTTCGCGAGTTTTCGAGGGGTCGGCAGTCAATTGAAGATGAATCTCGTGCCGGTCGGCCAGCAACAGCTGTGACTCCTTGAAAACATTGATGCTGTGAGGAAAATGATCAAAGAAGATCCACATCTTACATTTTGCGACATTGAAGCGACCCTAAATATTGGATCAACAGCAGCACAGACCATCGTTCGTAGTCACTTAGGCCTTACTAAGAGATGTGCCCATTGGGTGCCACATTCCCTGACAGAAAGCCAAAAGGAGGGGAGTGGACTGGTGTTATTAGATGCTCGAAAAATTCAATGGAGGGAAGTCCCAAGACACCTACAATATCGTCACAGCTGATAAAACGTGGGTCTACCATTATGACCCTGAAACGAAGAGACAGTCTTCTGTGTGGTGCTTTCCAGGGGAGGAACCACCCACAAAAGTTCGACGATGTCGGAGCTCTGGAAAAAAAGATGGTGGCAATTTTTTTCACAAAGGTCGAACATCTCACCTCTGTGACCTTGGACACAGTCAATGCTGAATGGTACGTGAACGATTGTCTTGCAAACGTCATCTACACATGGAAGTCACAGCATCCGAAGTCCAAGAGTGGGCACCTTCTGCTGCATCACGACAATGCATCTGCGCACAGGGCTGCCAGAACGATGGACTTTCTGGAGAAGGAAAAAGTGCGAATGTTACCCCATCACCTGGCCTGGCCCCCTGTGACTTCTTTCTGTTCCCTAAGAATTCGTGGGCAGCGGTTTTCATCAGATGAAGAGGCCATTGCAGCGTACGAGAGTGCACTAAGTGACATCCCAAAAGAAGCTTGGACTGACACATTTTCTGAGTGGTTTCAGAGAGTGGAAAAATGTATACACGCTAATGGAGAGTATTTTGAAAAGTTGTAAACGTTTTTTTGCAAATAATTTTTTTTTCACATTCTGCTAAAAACTTTCGGCATAGCCCTCGTATCCCACGATTTCTGTCACTTCAGTCTAGAAAAAAATGTTATATTGCAGGGCAGAACATAACTGAAATAAATACCCTATAAGACGAACAGAAATGACACTTTCATTCAAAAACAATACACTGAAGTCACCGTGATTTATTATTAGAAAAGCAGGGAAAGTGTCGTTAATAGGATGTGTGTTCACCACAGACGACAATGTATGCTCTGCAACGTACTCCCATGCTGGTAATGTCAGATAAGTAGCTCTGAGGCAGGACGTTCCATTCATGCAGGAGCGTGGTTGACAACTGGTGGATGGTCGTTGGTGCACGTGGACTTGCTGAAATACGTGGCCTTAATGCAATCCACACGTGCTCGTTGGAACTTAAGTCGAGGACTCAGGGAGGCCAGTCCATTCGCCGAACATTCTCTCTTTACAAGAGCTGCTCCACCTGCACAGTTCGATATGGTCGCGCATAGTCATTCATAAAAAGTAAGTCTGGACCGTATGCACCCCTGATAAGATGCAAATTGCTCTCTTAAAAAAACTTAATTTTTTGAATTCATGATTTTACGAGGGTAATCCCAAAAGTAAGGTCTATTTTTTATAAGTACATAGACCTGTTTATTTCCACAGTGGTTTACATCAGTTTACAGTTTGAACATTTAGCTATTTTTCGACATAATCGCCATTTCTATCGATGCATTTTTGTAGACGGTGTGGCAGTTCTGTATGCCCATGTCAAACCAGCTCCGCCATGCTGTTCAGAAAGTTATGAACCTCTTCTTTCACCTCGTCGTCGGAGCTGAATCGCTTTCCGGCCAAATGTTCTTTTAACCTAGGGAACATGTGATAGTCACTGGGCACCAAGTCAGGACTATAGGGTGGGTGGGTGATTATGTTCCACTGAAACTGTCGCAGGAGAGCAACGGTTTGCCGAGCGATGTGTGGGCGAGCGTTGCCATGGAGAATGTGTACTCCCTTGCTCAACATTCCTCTTCTCCGGTTCTGAATTGCCCATTTGAGTTTTTTCAGAGTCTCACAGTACCTGTCAGCGTTAATTTTGGTCCCAGTGGACATAACGTCGACCAACAATACCCCTTTCCGATCCCAAAAAGCGGTTGTCATGACTTTACCGGCAGACTGCAAACTATCTACACCACTTACGAACATTTTTGACATCCGTGCACGACTCACCACACACTTCCGTCAATTGACAATGGATTTCAATCGGCTTAGTGCCCTTTACGTTCTAAAACCGAATAACTGCGCGCATTTCGCACTTGGCGGTAACATCCAACGGGAGCTCCATTCTCAACGGCTGCCAAGCCAAGACTGAGCTCCTCAGCGCGGCGTAGGCATGTTTACACACAGCACGTGAAGCACTCTTCGTAACAGTTTGACCAACTGCCACAAAAAGAGAGTTCTGTACTTATAAAAAATAGGAGACCTCACTTTTGGGAGTACCCTCGTATAATCAAATGGTAAGAATCATACTCAACAAACAGGAAGCAAAATAAAGTGTATTTAATAATTCAAACATTGTTGGAAACGAGAAAATTTAGTGATTGGGGAGGAATCACTAAAGGAATCACACAGAGTTGACTTACGGTCCATTCCTCTTCCTTGTATGTATAAACGGCCTTCCATCTAATATTCATCACGGTAAAATTCATGCTTCCTGCAGACGGTAGTAGTGCTATAAAAATTCCATTAGAGATAAACCAACAAAAGAAATGGTTAATGGTATTTTTCAAAGAGTGATTCTCCGAAAATGGACTCTCCCTTTTCAAAAAAACACACTGTACTTGTTTTTGTACAACAAATAAAGCCATACGAACAATTGATGTAGTACATAAACATGTGTGAATAAACAAGGCAGAATGTTCCAGATCTTTAGACGTACACGTTGAAGGAAACTTGTACTGAAAGAAACAAATTACTGAGCTGCTTAAACGATTATGTTCAGCTACTTTTGCTCTTCGCATAACTGCTAGTCTTCGAAATGAACGAATCATCCTCATCACATATTTGGTGTATTTCCGCTAGATAACGTCTAATACTCAGAAAGGAAGTATCGAGCGCACAAGGAACAGAAAGAATAATGTGTGGTGTTCACTAGCGGTCATATTGTAGGTACTTTTTCAAGGAGTTAGGCATCTTCACTGCAACTTCACAATGTACCTCTTCGCTAGACATAAATAATCTACAACAATTTCAGAAGAATACTTACAAAAAGACCTTTATTACAGATTTGTCATTACTGAAGCTGTCACTGGCTCAGAAAGGAATTTAATAGCTATTAATAAAAAAAAATTTGGTCATTTATCTAATGACTTTTGCTCTTCGCATAACTGACATAAAACCCGTCAGCTAAGCAAGTTTTAAATCTAACCTAAACCCATTTCTTATGGAGAACTCGTTTTATTCCACAGACGATTTTTATTTTTAAAAATGGTAGCCTATAAACCACAAAATAACTAGTTTGTGCCATTTGGAAACTTGTAAATGGCGAGAATGTAGCCATTCACTGAAACTGATCATGTGTACAGATCCTGTACACTAAAAACGTTCCACGTTATTTCGATGAAAAATCATTCGAATGATCTACGGAACATGTAATTAACGAGAGAAAGCACTTTGCGAATCTGCTTTGACGTTTGATTTTTCTGATAAACTCTTCACTAGTTATTTCCGTTTGGATCAGAATTAATTCCACTAGGATCACAGGCTTGCGTGAGAATATACCTTATCTGAAGGTCGTAATACCCAAGTACTACACTAATGTGGCAAAAGTCATGGTACACCTCTCGATGACGTGTCGGACTTCCTTTTGGCCTGTGTAGTGCAACAATTCGACGTGGCACAGACTCATCAAGTCGTTTGGCGTCCCCTGCAAAACTACTGAGCCGTGCTGTTACTATAACCGTCCGTTAACTGCGGAAGTGATGCCGGTTCAAGATGTTGTGCACGAACTGACCTCTGGATTATGTCCCATAAATGTTCGATGGGATTCATGTCGGGTCATCTGCGTGGCCAAATCATTCACTCGAATTCTCCAGAATTTTCTTCAAACCAATCGCGAACAGTTGTGGCCCAGTGAAATGGCGCATTGTCATCCATAAAAATTCCATCGTTGCCTGGGAACATGAAGTCCATGAATGGCTGCGAATGGTCACCAAGTAGCCGAACATAACCATTTCCAGCGAATGATCGGTTCAGTTGGACCAGAGAGCCCTTTCCTAGCCAAGTAAACACAGCTCACACCATTATCGAGCCCCCACCAGCTTGCACAGTGCCTTGTTGTCCCAACTTCGTGGGATCCGCGCCACACTCGAAACCTATCATCAGCGTAAATCGAGACTCATCTGACCAGCCCACGGTTTAACAGTCGTCTGGGATCCAACCGATATGGTCACGAGCCCAAGAGAGGCGCTGCAGGCGATGTCGTGCTGTTAGCAAAGACACTCGCGTTGGTCGTCTGCTGCCATAGCCCATTAACGCCAAATTTCGCCGCACTGTCCTAACGCATACATTCGTCGTACGTCCCGCATTGATTTCTGCTGTTATTTCTGTTAACACTGACATCATTATGCAAACGCCGCTGCTCTCGGGCATTAACCAAAGGTCGTCGATCACTGCGTTGTCCGTGGTGAGAGGTAATGCGTGAAATTTGGTGTTTTCGGCACCCTCTTGACACTTTGGATCCCGGACTATTGAATTCCCTAACGATTTTTCGAAATGAAATATCCCGTGCGTCTAGTTTCAACTACCATTCCGCTTTCAAACATCAAAGAGTGTTAACTCCCGTCGTGCTGCCATCATCACGTCGGACATCATTTCACAAGAGTCACTTGAGTGCAAATGACAGCCCCGCCAAAGCATTTTTTATAACTTGCGTAAGCGATACTATCGCCATCTGCATATGTGCATATCGCTATCACATGACTTTTGTCACTTCAGTGAAATCCATGTGAATGAGAGCTGGCTGTGTTCTTCATCTACATATACACCTACATTTATACTTCGCAAGCTACCCAACGGTGTGTGGCGGAGGGCACTTTACGTGCCACTGTCATTACCTCCCTTTCCTGTTCCAGTCGCGTATGGTTCGCGGGAAGAACGACTGCCGGAAAGCCTCCGTGCGCGCTCGAATCTCTCTAATTTTACATTCGTGATCTCCTCGGGAGGTATAAGTAGGGGGAAGCAATATATTCAATACCTCATCCAGAAACGCACCCTCTCGAAACCTGGACAGCAAGCTACACTGCGATGCAGAGCACCTCTCTTGCACAGTCTGCCACGTGAGTTTGCTAACCTTCTTCGTAACGCTATCACGCTTACCAAATAACCCTGTCACGAAACACGCCGCTCTTCTTTGGATCTTCCCTATCTCCTCTATCAACCCGACCTGGTACGGATCCAACACTGATGAGCAATACTCAAGTATAGGTCGAACGAGTGTTTTGAAAGCCACCTCCTTTGTTGATGGACTACATTTTCTAAGGACTCTCCCAATGAATCTCAACCTGGCACCCGCCTTACCAACAATTAATTTTATATGATCATTCCACTTCAAATCGTTCCGTACGCATACTCCCAGATGTGTTACAGAAGTAACTGCTACCAATGTTTGTTACGCTATTATATAATCATACAATAGAGGATCCTTCTTTCTATGTATTCGCAGTACCTACATTACATTTTTCTATGTTAAGGGTCAGTTGTCACTCCCCGCACCAAGTACCTATCCGCTGCAGATCTTCCTGCATTTCGCTGCAATTTTCTAATGCTGCATCTTATCTGTATATTACAGCATCATCCGCGAAAAGCCGCATGGAACTTCCGACACTATCTACTAGGTCATTTATATATATTGTGAAAAGCAATGGTCCCATAACACTCCCCTGTGGCACGCCAGAGGTTACTTTAACGTCTGTAGACGTCTCTCCACTGATAACAACATGCTGTGTTCTGTTTGCTAAAAACTCTTCAATCCAGCCACACAGCTGGTCTGTTATTCCGTAGGCTCTTACGTTGTTTACCAGGCGACAGTGCGGAATTGTATCGAACGCCTTCCGGAAGTCAAGGAAAATAGCATCTACCCGGGAGCCTGTATCTAATATTTTCTGGGTCTCGTGAACAAATAAAGCGAGTTGGGTCTCACACGATCGCTGTTTCCGGAATCCATCTTGATTCCTACTGACTATATTCTGGGTTTTCAGAATGACATGATTCGCGAGCAAAAAACATGTTCTAAAATTCTTCAACAGATCGATGTTAGAGATATATGCCTATAGTTTTGCGCATCGGCTCGACAACCCTTTTTGAAAACTGGAACTACCTGTGCTCTTTTGCAATCATTTGGAACCTTCCGTTCCTCTAGAGACTTGCTGTACACGGCTGTTAGAAGGAAGGTTTTATTCAAACATCTTAAGAAAGTAACCTGGCGTAAATTTAGATATTTTCATATCTTAGCTGCAGCTTTAGAAAACTAATTACTGAAGCTATTTACATTTTTTATGAATTTAGTATACTGACCATCACGTAAGAGACAGGTGTTTCTGGTTCTTGAGCTGGAGGACCCTGAATGCCCAGGAGACATGCGTCGGTTGAAATACGTGACGCGCGCAGTAAACTGCGTGACGCACGCGGAAGCAGTCGGACTACTGTGCGACTTGCGCTTACGTACAGAAACAAAAACAGGTGCATCGTCTGCATCCCAATGTGCGCCTAGCCTTACTCTGTTATGAAGTGTGTTGCGAAGAACCAGGCACCATTTGAAACTAGTAGTATCATTCACAAACGTAACACCGTGGTCAAAAATAGCCTCCACTATACGCAGCATAACATTGCTCTTGCACAGAAAGGGATAAATTATGCAACCGTCAACAATTTGACCACCTCTCTTCTGAATTAAAGTTGCTGACACACAATGACAATTTTTTAAAAAAATTAGTAATGATTCCTGTTTCATAAGACCTTCTTTTTAATAAGGAGTGACTGTATGTCGTTGAGTTTCATTTATCAAATTTTGTTGTTCGTTAAGATAAAAAACAGTAATATAAATAGCCAACACGTTACCACGTTTTTAAAGAGAAATGTCTTATTTGGAAATGTACCTACACGCTCAATACCATAGAGAGTTGTCACGAATATGTTTCGCAGAACAGGCAAAAAACATCTTACTGCGGTTTTAGAAAATAAATTGGCTTTCAGAAAACTTCCAATATCTGCAAAAGCGGATTTTTAATTTTTTTAAATTTATTACCGATATGTATCGACTCTTATGTCTCTCCTTCCGTGCGTCTCGTTGTTATTTCTGTAAATAATGTGCAGATTTATTGCTAACTATACAGTGTATCCCGGAAGGTTCAAAATGATTCAAATGGCTCTGAGCACTATGCGACTTAACTTCTGAGGTCATCAGTCGCCTAGAACTGAGAACTAATTAAATCTAACTAACCTAAGGACATCACACACATCCATGCCCGAGGCAGGATTCGAACCTGCGACCGGAGCGGTCACTTGGCTCCAGACTGTAGCTCCTGGAACCGCACGGCCACTCAGGCCGGCTTTCCCGGAAGGAAACTATATTATTTATCGATATGACCGTAACGGAATTTGAAGCAAAAAAATTCTAGTAAATACGGGCTGCAACATGCGTACCTTAAGAGTCGGAAGCATCTCTTCATCTTCGATACTGTGAAACAAATCTCTTCTACTATAAGCATTTTGCTTTCCGTATTTCAAGAGGTGATAATACGGATCAAAATAAGAAAAAAAGTTCAGTAAACATGTGCTCTAAAGTGTATACCTTTACATCTATGAGCACTTACTCATCGTCACTGCTGTGAAATATCTCTTCTGGTGGATAAGTGCTCATAGGCAGGGCCTCTTCGAGAACCTTTTTCCACACAAGCGACATATCATTTGGCACCCCCTCCCAGCACCGTTTTCCGTCTGTCATCCGCGTCAGTTTTCGCTACTGATTATTATGATACTGTGTACAAGTCGTGGTGCCGCGAGCGGTTCCTACTAATGACGACCCTTGACGCACAGAAACCCTACGGTTGTGACGCCTGAGGCGTGCCTCTCAACTTGGCGCCCCAAGCGATGATGGCTTGGGTCGTTTGACTTGCTCATATCTCATAAGGTACGCATTTTAGAGACTATGTTTATCAGATTTTTTTTCGGACCATAATACCTCTTCCAAAATGTGGAAAACAAAGAGTTTGCTGTAGAAGGTATTTGTTTCCCGGTATCGGAGATTAAGAAGTGCTCATAGCTATTAAGGTATGCATTTTTAGAGTCCATGTTTATTAGACCCATTTGCTTCGAATGGTCGCTATACAGGGTGGTCCATTGATCGTGACCGGGCCAAATATCTCACGAAATACGCGTCAAACGAAAAAACTACAAATAACGAAACTTATCTAGCTTGAAGGGGGAAACCAGATAGCGCTATGGTTGGCCCGCTAGATGGCTGCCATAGGTCAAACGGGTACCAACTGCGTTCTTTAAAATAGGAACCCCCATTTTTTTATTACATATTCGTGTACTACTTAAAGAAATATGAATGTTTTAGTTGGACCACTTTTTTCGCTTTATGATAGATGCCGCTGCAATAATAAGTACGTGGTATCACGTAACATTCCGCCAGTACGGACGTTATTTGCTTCCTGATACATTACCCGTGTTAAAATGGACCGTTTACCAATTGTGGAAAAGGTCGATATCGTGTTGATGCATGGCTATTTGATCAAAATGCGCAACGGTCGTGTGCTATGTATGCTGCTCGGTATCCTGGACGACATCATCCAAGTGTCCGTACCGTTCGTCGGATAGTTACGTTATTTAAGGAAACAGGAAGTGTTTAGCCACATGTGAAACGTCAACCACGACCTCCAACAAATGATGATGCCCAAGTAGGTGTTTTAGCTGCTGTCGCGGCTAATCCGCACATCAGTAGCAGACAAATTGCGCGAGATTCGGGAATCTCAAAAACGTCGGTGTTGAGAATGCTACATCAACATCGATTGCACCCGTACCATGTTTCTATGCCCCAGGAATTGCATGGCGACGACTCTGAACATTGTGTACAGTTCTGCCACTGGGCACAAGAGAAATTACGGGAATATGACAGATTTTTTGCACGCGTTCTATTTAGCGACGAAGCGTCATTCACCAACAGCGGTGACGTAAACCGGCATAATATGCACCACTGGGCTACGGAAAATCCACGATGGCAGCCACAAGTGGAACATCAGCGACCTTGGCGGGTTAATGGATGGTGCGGCATTATGGCAGGAAGGATAATTGGCCTCCATTATATCGATGGCAATCTACATGCTACAATGAATCCTGATTACCTATGTAATGTTCTACCGATGTTACTGCAAGATGTTTCACTGCATGACAGAATGGCGATGTACTTCCAACATGACGGATGTCCGGCACATAAATCGCGTGCGGTTGAAGCGGCATTGAATAGCATTTTTCATGACAGGTGGATTGGCCGTCGAAGGACCATACCATGGCCCGCACGTTCACCGGATCTGACGTCTCCGGATTTCTTTCTGTGGGGAAAGTTGAAGGATATTTGCTATAGTGATCCACCGACAACGCCTGACAACATGCGCCAGCGCATTGTCAATGTATGTGCGAACATTACGGAAGGCGGATTGTTCGCTGTTGAGAGGAATGTCGTTACACGTATTGCCAAATACACTGAGGTTGACGGACATCATTTTGAGCATTTATTGCATTAATGTGGTATTTACAGGTAATCACGCTGTAACAGCATGCGTTCTCAGAAATGATAAGTTTACAAAGGTACATGCATCACATTGGAACAACCGAAATAAAATGTTCAAACGTACCTACGTTCTCTACTTTAATTTAAAAAACCTACCTGTTACCAACTGTTCATCTAAAATTGCGAGCCAAATGTTCGTGACTATTGCAGCGCCATCTATCACAAAGCGAAAAAATTGGTCCAACTAAAACATTCATATTTCTTTACGTACTACACGAATATGTAATAAAAATGGGGGTTCCTATTTAAAAAAACGCAGTTGGTATCCGCGTTGACCTATGGCAGCGCCATCTAGCAGGCCAACCACAGCACCTTCTGGTTTCCCCCTTCAAGCTAGACAAGTTTCGTTCTTTGTAGTTTTTTCGTTTGATGCTTATTTCGTGAGATATTTGGCCCGGTCACGATCAATGGACCACCCTATATAACATTACCGCTTGTGATTACGAGAAATTAGTTTTACATTCTGAACCTGATAGCCAAGAACGTTAAATGTTGCGAAAACTATTTGTAAGGCCTCAGGCAAATCCAACACCTTCCATGAAAACCCTGACATGATAAGCAAATCCAGTAGTATGTCACATAGCTCCGAATAAATCGTGACATTAAACTAACCAAAGTAATACGAGTAACGAGTAAGCAAATGGAATAGCACAGACTAACACAAGAATGCCTAAATGCATGTCATACCTTACCACCGTGAGACAGACGCAGTTCCAAGAGGAGAAACGAGAATAGAAGCCGAGAGCAGAACCGTGTTAAGCTAGAAGGCCCTACGATAAGGTACGGACACCCACGTCGCCAGCTAACCGACAGGACCACCCCCCCAGCCCATGTTAAAAGCTAGAGCCCTCCAGAAGAACAGTATAGATCTTACGATAACACTAAAAGGGCCACACTAGTCGCAAGTTTTAGCGTGAGACTTTTTCGCGTCTCTGTTACGTTGCAAACTTTAAAAACATTGCCCCACCACGAAAAGTATAACGTTTCTCATTGGATAGACAGAATTTTTGTAGGCGGAGCTTAAGGTTAACATTGAGACCCTGATTGGTCAGATCAAAACACAGCCAGACAGTTTTTTTTTAAACCAACTTCGGTAAATTGAAGTAAGGAGAAGTTAGAACAAGTTGCTTCCGAGACGGCGAGCTGGATGGAGCGGCGCCGGCCGCCGTCCCCTGACCAACACCGACAAGGTAATGAACGCACGCGATGCCGCATTTTTGAGTGCATAAGGCTTCACTCAGAACTGCAGAAGTCTCATCTGTTGCATCCCCTTTTTACGTAATACTAGTGTCGATCGTCAATTGAAGCTCATGGTATTCACATTTGCTACGTAAGTTAAAATCTGAAACGCGATGATTTTTCTGTTATATAATTATTGAGAAGGCACATCAGCCACTGTAATTTACGACAAGTTAGATAAGTAATTAAAGATAATTGAGGGTCACTGTAGACCATTTTGATAGTTTTCTCCTTTGTGAAACCTAACTTAAACGTAGATTATAGATGTGATATGACATATCCATTGTAGAACTTGGAAACCCATTGAGGGAACATTCGTTCACATTTTTGTTGAACGCAGTTGGTTTTTATCATCCTGTATAAAAACATTTCCTTTTATCAATAGTGCAATTTATAAACAATGTTTTGTGAGTAGAATAAAATTTCCAATGGTAAACTTAACTGCTTTTTCGACGTTATTTTACCAGCTGACTAAAAATAGGAAAGCCTTGAACCCCTTCCACTAAATTTAGCTAGTATTAAGATTCTTTTACCGGGAGTGCAGTGGAGCTGACGCTGGAATCATTAAGTATTTGGTTATGTCATCGCTAGTCTCACTGAACTCTTCTGAACTCTACATGTCATGTGTGGTGTGGCGTCTCCTTACCAGCAACAGGTCCCAGGTTCAAACTAGTCAATTCCCTAAAAAACACGCTCAGAGCGTCGTTGCGCAAAAGTAGTAGGGAGACACGACTTAGAACAAACAGACACCACGCAGAATGTTAAAGAATGGCGACCCTGCCAGGATGGTAAAATACCATGATTGAAGGTCGACCACATGCCTAACTAGGTCAGAAAAATATCCTGTTAAAATTTTTTCATAATAAAAAATTTTTTTTTGAAAGGCATAAATATTTGAAAACAGTAGCTGCAGCGATAGATAGTAATAAAGTATTCAATAGAAAGTGAGACATTCTGGCAGAGACAGTAGCATAATTAAGTTATGAATTTTAATATTGTTAGAATTAAGTTTTCTCCTTAATGCAAGCGCGCATTTGGCGGATACATCGTTGACAAGTTGGTTCTGACCCAACAAGTAAGTGAATGGATTGTCAGTCTTGGGTATAATAAGTGTCAAGTCGTGTGAACAAAAAGTTTATGAAACGCGTGAGATCGTATGAGCGCATGTTGACTCGAAGTAGGGCGCGTGAATTGCTTTTAAAACAGAAAATAAGGGATTCGGAAAGATTAGCAATGGCAGATCGAGACCTTGACCGAATTGAGGTAGAGACCCAGCATGAAAATGGACAGAGAATAGAGGACAGTACAACAGACGATGCAGTATCGCGAGAAATAGGACATACAACGCACCATAACGAGGATAATGTACGTCAAGGCATAGAAAACGTAAGTCAGCATACGACAGAGCAGCAGGAAAGTAGAGAGACAGTCGATGAGGATTCTAACTTGCGTCTTGAATACGTAGAACGCATGGTACAAGTAATCAGAGCTCCCTCACCACAGAGTACAAGGAATGCGAGCAGAAACGTGTCACAGCACAGTTCAATGCAATCGGTTGCGAACCAACACTTGGGCGAAAACACAGAGCGTAGGACGTCGGAAGAAAACGCAATAGGACCCACCAATCTGGCAGAATTATTACAACAAATTACGGAAACCATGACAAGACAAAATAAAGAAATTGCGAACCAAATTAAAATTCAGAATGCAGAAACCACGAAACAAATGCGTGAGATTAAAGAACAAAACAAAAAAAATTCAGTTTCACCTTATTCATATTGAAGACGAGGCAAAAGAATCTCGAGAAGTGATAGGAAACTTAGTAACAGGTCACAATCAATTGAGAACAGACATTGACAAGGTACAAATGGACGTACAAACATTGCGTAATGACATTCAGGACGAGATCAAAACGTTACGTAACAACACCCAGGGAGAAGTCAAGAAACTAGAGAAACAGATAAACGAAATTACTAGACAAGCAGCAGGTACAGCGCGTGAAATTGTTGAAAAGAGTGTGTTACACAAACGTATCACAAAAGCAGCGCTGAAAAGATATGATAACCACATAGTCAAAATAGAAGCGCAAATGAAGCGACAATTTCAGAAATTGCGAGCAGAGTTGTTGCAAACTATTGAAGAGCGTAGTGAACAGGATCGAACAAGCACTAAGTCTGCAACCACATCCGTATCTGTAACATCACCGGAAAAACAAGCAATTAACGAAGATATTACGCATTTGCGATTCCAATCACAGGCGGAAAGTAACATACGTGAAATCAGACAGCCTGCACAGCAACAAACACGTTTTGAAATTGTTGATGAACAAACGGCACCAAAAACACATGCAGAACCACAAATATATGTTTCAAGACAGTTTGGATCGTGCAATGAAGCGGCAAGGTTAGCCAGACAAGATACCGAACCAATATCTGACAATGGAAAGCCAGGTCGCGAAGAGTACAGTGCAATGCAGTCAGCTACACGTTCACAACCGATGGAAGAAAATTATTGCGTACCACTCCAACGATACTACGTAAGGGTAGGCGAAAGTTACAGTGGACAATATCCAATGGATCTACCACAACCGGAAAGAACGACGGGAGAAATGATCAGAAACAAAAGTGGCGAAGAATCGCGAATTTCATATGGAACTATGACGAAGTACGACAACCGATCGTACGAAGATTTCAGAGAGAAGTTTCTCTCACGATATTGGTCCAGCGAAGCACAGAACAGAGTGAAGTACGAATTATTACAGAACCCATATTTTGAAAATTCAGGAGAGAAGAGTCCCGTGAAATTTTTCGAATTAATGGAAAAGAAAAATCAATGCTTAGATGTACCATACAGTGACGGAGAGTTGATTAAATTATGCGCGATGAAGTTACCATTGAAATACCAGCAATCATTAGTAGGTCGCGGAGGCAATGACGTCGAAGCATTTAAAGGTATTCTAAGGGAACTAGAGTTCATATTTTCGGAAGATGATGCAAGAAAAAGACGAAGCTCACGTGAAAACGAAAGCAAAAAGCAGTGGAATCTACAAGACACAGTACGAAGAAACAATAATTACGAACCACGTGATAACTTCGCACCAAGAAACGACAATAGATTTCAACAAAGAACCGGTTATGGATTTAGAAGAGAATATGGCAATAACTAGAATTCACCCAGGAAAGGCAACAACTATTACAGAGAAAATAACGACAACCGGAACGGGTACTGGAGAACCAATAGACCGCCAAATTATCAACAAAGAAACCAATATCAACAAGCGGAGCAAGAAAAGAGAATACAGATAGAAGAGGTGGAGGTAAGACCACCAAACCCCGAAAAACGTTCGAATTGACAGCTAAGCGCCCATGCCAAAGAGAATGACGCACCGACCCAGGACAATTGCAGTACCTTGAACAGAGAAGTAAATACCTTATCACGAGAAGAGAAGAAGGAAGAAGCAAAACCGCAGGGACCAGATGAAAACGAAGACAGGAAAATAACAATATCGTGTTGGGGCGAAATTAATTGGGAGAATACTGACGAGGAAGATGAACTACCAGAGGCATGCACAACGAATGTAGGAGGAAAGGACGAAGTAATGGGTATTGAAGAGCTATTTGAGATGGAAACCAGGGAAAGCGAATTCAATGAGGATAATGCGCAGTCGACAGAAGTTGAAAATAAGTTACTAGTGGGCACACAACCCAACGTATATAATGAAGGAAGTTATGAAGCGATAATTAGTGCATTTAGATGCGATTATGTGGAAGTAGCGACGAAGAAGGATAAGATAGACGAGGATGAGGAAAAAGTAGAGGATCTTGAAGAAAGTGTAAATGAAGGAAGAAATAGAGAAGAGGAAATAAAAGAGAGAGAAGTAGCAGTCGAAGCTTATCCTACAGAAAGTTCGAATTCACAAGGGAAATTCCTGAAAACACTCATGTATGATTCAGTGGAGGATTCGTTGATACAAGAAGAAGAAGAACAGAACCAACTCTTTCAAATTCAACCAATTGTGAAGGCCATGGTAAAGCATATCCCAGTCAATATTGTAATTGATAGCGGAAGTGAACTGACTGCAATCTCAGAAAATTTATTCATGCAGTGTAATGCCAATGAGGAATTGCCAGTTCTGAAAACACGTAACATTAAAGTAAGAGGTCCTATTAGAAACAATGCTGCGGAAGTTACGAGACAAACAAGGTTAACTCTTTCGTGCCAAGGTCAAAAGATCAAAGCCAACTTCGTGATTATATCCAAACTATACTGTAGATTTGATTATAGGTGCAGATTTTTTTAAATGAGAGACGAGCGATAATAGATATGGGGAAAGGTAGCGTAACATTCGGGAATGTCACACTTCTCTTTGAGCAAAAGCTAAAATTAGAAGAAATACCAGTTATAAACAAACAATTAAGAATGATGCGAGATAAAGAGGATGAAGAATTAGAATGGTATGCACAAAAGGGGGAATCGCCTCAACTCATGTTAGAAGTCCATAAAGAAATCGACGAAAAACTGCAAGAAGTTCAAGGTATTTCGGAACACAGTAAAAGAGAATTAGAGGGTATTTTATGAGATAAAGGAGAGGTATTTTTACCTAAACTGGCAGTATTAAACACTTTCAGTACAAGTTTCAAGTAAAACAGGCAAAATCTTAGGACTTCACCATGTGAGCCGTATCAAAAAGTTTGAAGATTAATTTTATTACTGGTAAATGATCAGCACAATATTTCAAGATTATGTTGCAGATAAAATCGTCAGGAGAAAGAAGAATGAAGAGAGAGGAAGGTTGGAAAAAAAAGTAGTTTCAATAAAAACAAAAACAAAAATAACACCAATAGTACCATAGATTAAGGTGAAGGGATAAAACGTAGATAGTCTAACAGCATGAAATACTAAAATGCTATACACCACAACACTACACAAAAAATAAAAAAAAACGAATTTGAGGATTCTTGTAGACGTTAAGACTCAAAATATCTTAGAATTGTAAAATGGAAATGGCGCCGAAATTTGTAAAGCTTTTTAAGAATGTGTAAAACAATCTAGGTACTAGACATATGTTAGATGATTATAAGTAAAACTTTTTGTAAGAACCATTGTAAAAACTCCAGCAAGGACGAGATGCAACAACCCACAAGTTGCAATGTGAGAAGTATCAAGAAAGAAAAGGACGTAATTAGCAAGACACGATTCCAACAAGGCAGAAGCGTCGAGAGAAGGGAAAGGAGAGCGACCGGTGGAGGGACAGACAAGCAAACACCGGACTTTCATCGCTCGTAAACCCCGGGACGCCCCGACTCAGCAGAGCGAGCAAGAAACGGCCCGATGAGACCATTTGGGCAAGCCACCACTGGCAAAAAATATGTGTAAAAGTCACACTACCGTTATTAAACAGCATGCTGATGCACGAAACTGAAGAAAACTTCCACAAAGTAAAAATGACATGCCCAAACAATTTATCAAACTGTTGCTAAGAGGAGAACTTCAAAGCGACTAGTTATCAATAAATACACTCTTGGAAATTAAAATAAGAACACCGTGAATTCATTGTCCCAGGAAGGGGAAACTTTATTGACACATTCCTGGGGTCAGATACATCACATGATCACACTGACAGAACCACAGGCACATAGACACAGGCAACAGAGCATGCACAATGTCGGCACTAGTACAGTGTATATCCACCTTTTGCAGCAATGCAGGCTGCTATTCTCCCATGGAGACGATCGTAGAGATGCTGGATGTAGTCCTGTGGAACGGCTTGCCATGCCATTTCCACATGGCGCCTCAGTTGGACCAGCGTTCGTGCTGGACATGGAGACCGCGTGAGACGACGCTTCATCCAGTCCCAAACATGCTCAATGGGGGACAGATCTGGAGATCTTGCTGGCCAGGGTAGTTGACTTACACCTTCTAGAGCACGTTGGGTGGCACGGGATACATGCGGACGTGCATTGTCCTGTTGGAACAGCAAGTTCCCTTGCCGGTCTAGGAATGGTAGAGCGATGGGTTTGATGACGGTTTGGATGTACCGTGCACTATTCAGTGTCCCCTCGACGATCACCAGTGGTGTACGGCCAGTGTAGGAGATCGCTCCCCACACCATGATGCCGGGTGTTGGCCCTGTGTGCCTTGATCATATGCAGTCCTGATTGTGGCGCTCACCTGCACGGCGCCAAACACGCATACGACCATCATTGGCACCAAGGCAGAAGCGACTCTCATCACTGAAGACGACACATCTCCATTCGTCCCTCCATTCACGCCTGTCTCGACACCACTGGAGGCGGGCTGCACGATGTTGGGGCGTGAGCGGAAGACGGCCTAACGGTGTGCGGGACCGTAGCCCAGCTTCATGGAGACGGTTGCAAATGGTCCTCGCCGATACCCCAGGAGCAACAGTGTCCCTAATTTGCTGGGACGTGGCGGTGCGGTCCCCTACGGCACTGCGTAGAATCCTACGGTCTTGGCGTGCATCCGTGCGTCGCTGCGGTCTGGTCCCAGGTCGACGGGCACGTGCACCTTCCGCCGACCACTGGCGACAACATCGATGTACTGTGGCGACCTCATGTCCCACGTGTTGAGCAATTCGGCGGTACGTCCACCTGGCCTCCCGCATGCCCACTATACGCCCTCGCTCAAAGTCCGTCAACTGCACATACGGTTCACGTCCACGCTGTCGCGGCATGCTACCAGTGTTAAAGACTGCGATGGAGCTCCGTATGCCACGGCAAACTGGCTGACACTGACGGCGGCGGTGCACAAATGCTGCGCAGCTAGCGCCATTCGACGGCCAACACCTCGATTCCCGGTGTGTCCGCTGTGCCGTGCGTGTGATCATTGCTTGTACAGCCCTCTCGCAGTGTCCGGAGCAAGTATGGTGGGTCTGACACACCGGTGTCAATGTGTTCTTTTTTCAATTTCCAGGAGTGTATTTCCATATCCTGCCCAGAGAAGAACCAAGAAGCAAGTAAGAAGCAGAGAAAAAACAGGAAAAACAGAAGTTGAAGATTTGCAAGATTGAGACCAAGAAAGAAGATGGGTGAAGAATAGACAATATACCTTCCCAAATCCCTATCCTATTGTAAACTAGTCGTCTGCGAAGTATTACAACGAGAAACGACTGCTTTCAGCGACACATAACGATGACTTTCACACATACAAAGCCAGTAAACCACGAGATTCTGCACTCACAGCTCCATTCCATTATGGGACCTCTACAACAGTAACACACTGTTAGAAAGCCAATAAGGAATGACGAACGAAGCTGTACATCAAATACTTGCCCACATCCGTCTCGCTCAAGTCCATCACCTCTGTGCAAAAACATTCACCAACCTCATGCTTAAACATTCATAGGATTGTGTGAATGTGTGAAATCAAATTATGTGATGTAGGAATTGTGCAAAAGAAACGTGTGAAAAACTAAATAAGTTAAGCACACCAGACAGTTAATAAACTACAAAATAACAGTCATCGACTATGGACTTAAGTAAAAAATAGACTATCGATAAAAATAAGTCATTAGTTCTGAAATGGACAGTATATAAAGAACAAAAGTAAGGAATAATAAGCACTAAAACTATATGCAACTTATTTTCTCCTCATAAAAATAGAAGAATAACGATATTTTATTTATTTTTTCCTTATAAAAACAGAGAATAAAAAATTATCTTGTTGGATGTTTTCCCTTTTCTTTATCATTTGTACCATTTGTTAGGATAATATCTCAATACTTGTGTATGTATATTTCTTTGTGAAAGCAATTCTTGGAAATAATTCTTATTTGTTGGTGTAACAATGTCGAAATGAGTATCTAGAAACAAAAACATTTTACTTGTACATGATATTTAGAAAATGTGTTAGGAATAGATTTTACTTAATTACTACATTTATAAAAAAAAATATTTCTAAGAAAATCGATGTGAAAGACTCCTCACTTTTGATAACAAACTTCTTAAAAAACAAACTTCACACTTAAATAAAGAAAGAAAATAATTTAAAAAAATAATAATTATAATACAATAAAAATATCCTTCTCTTCTCAATATAAACATATTTTTGAGAATAATGTGGTTGAATATAAAAATATAAATTAGCAGTACAAACTAGCATAGAACCAGAATAACGTGGCTGAACAGTAGGCAACAATATTTAGATAAAGGAATAATTTTTGACTGATTTAGACAACGATTCAATCATTGCCTAAATTCAGTGCAAAAATTAAGTTCGAAGGGTGGTGATATGTAAGGTGTCAGGCAAATCCAACACTTTCCATGAAAACCCTGACATGATAAGCAAATCCAGTAGTATGTCACATAGCTCCGAATAAATCGTGACATTAAACTAACCAAAGTAATACGAGTAATGAGTGAGCAAATGGAATACCACAGACTAACACAAGAATGCCTAAATGCATGTCATACCTTACCACCGTGAGACAGACGCAGTTCCGAGGGGAGAAACGAGAACTGAAGGCGAGAGCAGAACCGTGTTAAGCTATATGGCCCTGCGATAGGGGACGGACACCCACGTCGCCAGCTAACCGACAGGACCACCCCCCAGCCCATGTTAAAAGCTAGAGCCCTCCAGAAGAACAGTATAGATCTTACGATAACACTAAAAGGGCCACACCAGCCGCAAGTTTTAGGGTGAGACTTTTTCGTGTCTCTGTTACGTTGCAAACGTTAGAAACATTGCACCACCACGAAAAGTAGGTGTTGGATTTGCCTGACACCTTACATATTTATTGGAGCCCTGTGTTTCATGTTATAAGAAAACTGGTGGCAAATTCTGTCTTTGGTTTAATCTCACTTACTTTCGTAAAAGTGAAGACTGATAATAATGCTTTCAACTTCCATTTACTTCAAAACTGCAAAATAGCTATGGTACACATTTAACTTGGAAACAATTCGTTTGGTATTTTACTGACCGTGAAGAGAAATGAAGTTTCCTTTCGGAATAATTGCGTTCAGAAAAGTTACCGGACTTCGAGACTGTAGGTTGTAATGAGTGAAATACGCGAATAGTGATTACACACACAATAGCTTTTGAAATAATCGTGAACCAAACAGAAAGCTTCCGTATTTAATTATCTCACTTGCAGTGAACGAAATTTATTTTTTCTTGTTCAAAATGAAAGAGGTTCTTCAAAAGTCGCAGAGTTAATGCAACAATTTTTTTGTACTTTTAACGCTTTCAGATCTGAACTAATTCTGGAGAAAGAATCATTTTTCTTTGTTTGATAATGCTCTTTATGTGATTTTTTAATGAATTTAGATGTAATATTTATACAAAAATATGTACCCATTTTCAAAGTGTACCTTGTACAGTAGGCTTCATTTTATGGACTAAAATAACTAATTATGAAATATTCTCGATTCTAATAAATAAAATGATCATTCAATAATTACTATGGAAAATAACAATGATAGTATTCAATAATACAGTGGAATAGAGCGAATCAACCACATCCATGTATTTTGCTGTTCACAAGCTGCTGCGCACTGCAACATTGACTTGCTGCCATTTTCATAGTGATGCCCAACAGTTAACAGCAACTGCACATGATAAAAGGTTCAACATTCACAAATGTGTACCTTAAGTTACCATTGGGGAGAAATACTTCTGCTGCAGCTAAGACATAGTAATACTTAATGTGCACAATTGTAGCCAGAGGGTCTGAAAGGGTTAATTGACAATCAGTCTACACATGTAAATCAGACTGACGTTAAATAATAAAACTCAGCGACAGCGATCGAGAAAGACCTGATTCCCATCAAATCCTAATCGTCTACGACAACCACAGTAGAGATTTTTTATGTTGGTCCATTATAGTTATAATGGTTTCATAAACATTAGCATCATTGTTTCTACAATAGATACTAAATGAGGTTCACATATCGCTGTGTTTCATAGACGACAAATTTTCTGAAAATTATATACAATTTTTACTACGCGTATTTGACGCAGTCGTATTTGGATAAAAGGGGGAAGTCGTTAAATACAGCTGCAACGCCACGGTTCCTGCCATACCCGCAAACACTGACAATCACTCCCGGGACACCCTGCATATTTTTGGCCTAAGACTGTCGTTCGTTCATCAGAAGAATAAACCTGATGTAAACATTACGCCATGTATTCTTCCGCGTTTGCTTGAATCTCATTGGATTTCGTTTCATGTGGAGCGGAAGCCAAGCTGTGACCGGTACACTCAAGTACGATCATAAGGATACGTTTTATGCTGCGTTACACGCACATAGACTGAGCGATAATGCGGGATAACAGTTGTACCAGCGCTTTAAACTTGGACAGCACTGGCCAGACAGCGGTCCAGCTACCTTGCAATGATGTGAGCAGTTGCAGTTCAGACGTAGAGACGAGCAAAGAAACAATATAGCTCCGAATGTCATTTAATTTTTAAAGAGAGTGAAATAATATTGGGAGAAACTCTAGCACTACCACGCGCTTGTTAGGTGACTAGAAGGAAAGCATAAAATGCACTCGTTCTCACTGAGCAAGCAGTGTGTAATGCAAAATCATACTGCAGGGATTTCACCGTACTGTTGAATACTGAAGGTATTAATTACAGTCAGTCGTCTGGTAATCTCTTAGCTCCTTCCTTATCCGTATCCAAGAAACACGTTTCAGTTGCGGAACTATCATCTACTTCGTTGATAATGAGCCTATCAACAACAGAATCCACGAAGCCAAGTAGGCGCCGTATTTTCTCCTCTGCTTTTATGACGAGCCGTTCTATATCCCGCCAGCGTTCGGCAGTGATACGTGAAAAAGCAGCGTGCGTTAAATTCCAGTACGTCTAGCAGCTTAACAGTAGTGTCACTTCCCGCAACTTGACTCCATATCAGTTCTGTTGGGTTCATATTGTAATGGTACAGTAGCAAATGTAAAAATGCAGCATTTGTATGATGTGCTCGATGATGTGAAAACTATTTGTTTCTCATGTTTCTACGATACTTATCTACATCTGTGGCATAAAACGATGGACATAGTCCAAATAAAGAGGATTTGGTTTTTCATTTTTGCCTTAAAAATTAAATTGTTATATTTTCTTAATTTAAGCAACTTTTATGAACAGCATTTCATAAAACATCGATAATTAAGAATTTGCATTTGAAATGAAAACAGGAATTTCGCGTCCAATATGCAATTAGAAACAAGAAGACGTGCAGCTTACATAAAAAATGAAGATGAGTTTTATAATTACGTAGGTATTTTAAATTCAACGAGAAAAAAATGATACAAGGGTGACCTCACTACTGAGCTGTACTGTATATGGATAATGTTCCATTACGCTACTGACTCTGCTTGCACGTACGATTTGCGTTTATGCAACAACTGTATTACATACAGTAACTGGGAAAATTTCAAAGCCGACTATCTCCGTAAACTTATGAAAAACATTAAGAACAGCCTATTTCTCGGCACTTTTTAACCGTATTCCACACGCGTATTTCACTTCAGAACAGAAAGTAGCCTCAGCCATTTCGTACTGCGCATTAACAGCGCGGCAATCAGAGCACAACGCTGCAGAGGCTGTGACTGTACACGAGTTTTGAAACAAAATCTACGTAGCTAAAGCGTAATTAAGATACACTTTGATGGTTGTTAATACATTGGAATAGCTTAAAGTTTCATTTAACATAACTTAGTAATAAGATATCTAATACATAAGTAGGACCTACTTCCAGGAGCGTAACAACACCAGTGTGCGTATGCTACGGCTTCTGACCAATCATCGCGTTTGTGTTTGATGAATGGAGTATAGAACGTAGGCACTTGTGCTGCTGTGACAGCTCGCCTTAAGCTGCGGCGATTTAAGTCTCGATTGTACAGTGTGGCATGCTGCCGTGTATTTTATGGTTTCCTCAAAACGTTATTGCTTCTCTTAGAGTAACGGCAATGGATGTTATCTGCTTACGTTCTTTTGTGATTTTATGCATTTTTTGGTGTGCTTTGTGGATTGCAATTATGCACGCTGTTTTTACATCTTTTTTCCACTTCATCGTTGCCTGTTGCCGCAGTTTTTATTCACAAAATGACTCACAGAAACGTCTAGCGTCACACTCACTCATCGAGAGACGTTATGTTACTGTTAACGTCTCTGGATGAGTCATATTACTGGTAGTCGGGTTTCTGGTCAAGTGATAGAGCACGTGCCTAGAAACAGACCACGAAAATTTTCAGCTTGTCCTTCAATCTAACATTAGGCAACGGCCTTGCCGTAGTGGTTCCCGTCAGATCACCGAAGTTAAGCGCTGTCGGGCGTTGCCGACACTTGGATGGGTGACCATCCTGGCCGCCATGCGCTGTTGCCATTTTTTGGGGTGCACTCAGACTCGTGATGCCAATTGAGAAGTCCCCTAGAACTTAGAACTAGTTAAACCTAACTAACCTAAGGACATCACAAACATCCATGCCCGAGGCAGGATTCGAACTTGCGACCGTAGCGGTCTTGCAGTTCCAGACTGCAGCACCTTTAACCGCACGGCCACTTCGGCCGGCCAATCAACTGAAGTAAGTCATTACAACGATAAGTAATATGCAAGCTTCTTGAAATTAAAGTATTTAGTGAGAGGGAAGGTTCTCATTAACGTTCAGCTGAGCTAAAATCGTTCGTCATTGTCTATGTCTACTCGAAGGAAGTATAAATTTTCTTCACTGTCTTGAATGCTCTTGATTAGACTGCCTCTTGTATTTCGTTGAAAATGCAGTAGTCCCTGTCGAAAATTGGTAAGACGGAAATTAATGGAGGTCGACGATCTCGTTGTGTAGGAACAACTGCAGATCTCCGGCGGTCGCCTGTGAATTGCTGGTAATATTTAGGTCGTTGTATACGAGAATCGGAAACAGATCCAGCGCAGTTCAGTTATCGTTTGGTTCGACGGTGCGTAGCCTGAAGCAGATTACTTCAATCATCGATAAAAAAACAACCTTCCCATGTGTCCTAGACCGTGATGCAGATTCGTCAGCAAACATCACCAATTAAATCTCTGAAGTTCACTCTTGGAAATGCATCGTTTATAAAATGAAACTAGTTTAAATACTTTAACAATGTATTTACATCCTTGAGGAAAATTACAATCTCTTTTATTCAAGCCGGACGGTGTGGCCGAGCGGTTCTAGGCGCTACAGTCTGGAACCGCGTGACCGCTACGGTCGAAGGTTCGAATCCTGCCTCGGGCATGGATGTGTCTGATGTCAAAATGGTTCAAATGGCTCTGAGCACTATGGGACTTAACATCTGAGGTCATCAGTTCCCTAGAACTTAGAACTACTTAAACCTAACTAACCTAAGGACATCACACACATCCATGCCCGAGGCAGCATTCGGACCTGCGAACGTAGCAGTCACGCGGTTCCGGACTGAAGCGCCAGAACCGCTCGGCCACCGCGGCCGGCTGTGTGATGTCCTTAGGTTAGTTAGGTTTAAGTAGTCCTAAGTTCTAGGGGACTGATGACCTCAGTAGTTAAGTCCCATAGTGCTCAGAGCCTTTTATTCAGTGCTTTTAATACATTTGTCGCAGTAGCAAAGTAAAATAAGTTTGCCTTAATGGCGAACAACAGTGAGTTACAATTCTGCTTAAGAATGGTACACGTCTATTCTTGATCGCTTACCGTAACACAGTGTGTGATCTATCTTTGCTTTTTTACTTTAGATTTAACTACAATCCAAAGAGTAAAAGCATCTCTCTCGCAGCTGGAATGTCGTTCATAGCCGTATTTTAAATAAGGAAGGACGACGTATGCGTAGGAGTAAGTACAGACTGAAAACCGGCGATTTACGCTTGTTGCATATTTTCGAATTTCAACAGGACCGTTTATCATCCAGTGTATAGAATTATATAAGTGATACAAATCATTCGATCGCGCAAAGTCCGCGATTTTACGTAACAAAAGCAGTTACTATTTACGAAAGTGCAATTTACGTGCACAAATACTAAAAAAGGAGATGTATTCAATAGAGCGTTCATTATGCCGAGGATCTCTCTGCTTTTTGCTTGCTTTGTGCTTAAATACGACCACACATCATTCAGGGTATTCCATTTTATAAGTAATAAAAATTAATTGATCACATAACTTCTGTACTTTTATGTAACACAAGCAATTACTTTTGATGAAGTACAGTCCACTTGCGCAAAAACAAAAAACAAAAATGTACTCAATAGAACGTTCTTCATCATGCTCAAAAGCAAGAGTTTCTTTTATATATTGATAAATACGAATGCCGTTTATAATAACAGAAATATATTTTATGTAATTTCGGGGAAGTATTGAAGCGATGTTTGATATATTTGTATTCTGTAGCTTTTTTTTAGTTAACATCTCTTTGAGGAAATCGCGTTTTCTAGCGCTGTATGGTAAATCTGTATTATTTTATTTTTACTTCTGTTTCAGGTTACAAATCAACAATTTTCAAATAAAACTTGAATTAAACACTGGCAATTTCCATTGTGCTGTAAATACTGTTTATTTGTACGTAATATACAGGAGGATAAACATGTAGAACAAAATTGCTCCGTAGATTACGCGCCCCTGTATGTATCCTCTCTCACTTTCTACACGATTCACCACTTTTGGTCTCTGGGGGAGTCTAGTAAAACGCTGATAGCATACGTAAATAAAGCGATTGTTATGGGATACAGTACGACAGACATGCAGCACTCATCACGTACTGGTAACGTGGGTACGACCTTACCCGACCAAAGCTACTAGAATAACTACCGTAGTCTTCGCTTACTTATGACGCTTGATAGGAAATTAAATGTTAATCTTCCTTCGTTGATGTCTTTGAAGCTTTCCTGCAGATTCTCCAACGTCAGTTGTCTATATTAAAACTGTTGCATCAAGAATGTTATTGTGTCACTGTTGTGAGAGGCTACTCAGAATTTTCGTGTTGTGTAAAATATTCTCTGCCATATCGAACACGGTGGCGACTGTCGGAGCTGAAAGCTGGTCGAATATCTGAAGTTCTTTGTACTTAGACGGTTCGTGCGCTCTCGTAATACGGGATAAAATGACGGAGCGTTGACCTTGGCTTCGCAGAAGTCTAGGCCTCAAGGAGATCCAGAAAGCGGTACGTAACTTCTTACTCTGCTGCCACAACGTCATTGGTCTTACAGTGAAACAATCATTGTATCCTCGCTGTTGCGATAAGCAAGCGGCTACAGTTTTCCCTATGCTATGTTCCCGTTGCACTTTTGATTGTGATGACTCATTCTGGAAACCGCGCACTCTGAATACACATGGTATGTAGCGTCTTATGTGACAGTAACAAGTCTTATTTAGATCATACGCGTGTCGCTTTATTATCAAACATCTTTAATGCACATTGTAACAGTGGTTACAATGTGCTTTTTCTTCCAAGTCTTTTTGCCAAAACAGTAAACAGATCTCATTTCTTAAATTACCTCCATTAAATAATATTAAATTACCGTTATTACTCATGGTTCTTTTGTTTCTTAATTTATTAGTGATAGTCTTCTAAATAAAGGTGTTAGATTCTAGCACACTGTTCTTCACAGACACGGAATATATTTTCGTTTTTATTTTGAGTACATACTTACACTTCGCGTACTTTGTTTTGACGATGCTGGATGCGATCGTCTTTTGTGTTGTTTTTTGGTTTTTCAAGCGTCTGCTATTTATCTCTCTCTCTCTCTGGACGTGCGCATGTGTGTTCCTGTGCGTTTGTTTACGTTTTTCGACTGGTGCGTGAAGAGTTTGACAGAGCACTGAAAAACCTGAGTCGAAATAAGGCCCCGGGAGTAGACAACATTCCATTAGAACTACTGACGGCCTTGGGAGAGCCAGTCCTGACAAAACTCCACCATTTGGTGAGCAAGATGTATGAGACAGGTGAAATACCCTCAGACTTCAAGAAGAATATAATAATTCCAATCCCAAAGAAAGCAGGTGTTGACAGATGTGAAAATTACCGAACTATCAGTTTAATAAGTCACAGCCGCAAAAGACTAACGCGAATTCTTTACAGACGAATGGAAAAACTGATAGAAGCCGACCTCGGGGAAGATCAGTTTGGATTCCGCAGAAATGTTGGAATACGTGAGGCAATACTGACCCTACGACTTATCTTAGAAACTAGATTAAGGAAAGGTAAACCTACGTTTCTAGCATTTGTAGACTTAGAGAAAGCTTTCGACAATGTTGACTGGAATACTCTATTTCAAATTCTAAAGATTGCAGGGGTAAAATACAGGGAGCGAAAGGCTATTTACAATTTGTGCAGAAACCAGATGGCAGTTATAAGAGTCGAGGGGCACGAAAGGGAAGCAGCGGTTGGGAAGGGAGTGAGACAGGGTTGTAGCCTCTCCCCGATGTTATTCAATCTGTGTATTGAGCAAGCAGTAAAGGGAAAAATTCGGAGTGGGTATCCATGGAGAAGAAATAAAAACTTTGAGGTTCGCCGATGACATTGTAATTCTGTCAGACAGCAAAGGACTTAGAAGAGCAGTTGAACGGAATGGATAATGTCTTGAAAGGAGGATTTAAGATGAACATCACCAAAAGCAAAACGAGGATAATGGAATGTAGTCGAATTAAGTCGGGTGATGCTGAGGGAATTAGATTAGGAAATGAGACACTTAAAGTAGTAAAGAAGTTTTGCTATTTGGGGAGCAAAATAACTGATGATGGTTGAAGTAGAGATGATATAAAATGTAGACTGGCAATGGCAAGGAAAGCTTTTCTGAAGAAGAGAATTTTGTTAACATCGAGTATAGATTTAAGTGTCAGGAAGTCGTTTCTGAAAATATTTGTATGGACTGTAGCCATGTATGGAAGTGAAACATGGACGATAAATAGTTTGGACAAGAAGAGAATAGAAGCTTTCGAAATGTGGTGCTACAGAAGAATGCTGAAGATTAGATGGGTAGATCACATAACTAATGAGGAGGTATTGAACAGAATTGGGGAGAAGAGGAGTTTGTGGCACAACTTGACAAGAAGAAAGGACCGGCTGTAGGACATGTTCTGAGGCATCAAGGGATCACAAATTTAGGATTGGAGGGCAGCGTGGATAGTAAAAATCGTAGAGGGAGACCGAGAGATGAATACACTAAGCAGATTCAGAAGGATGTAGGTTGCAGTAGGTACCGGGAGATGAAGAAGCTTGCACAGGATAGAGTAGCATGGAGAGCTGCATCAAACCAGTCTCAGGACTGAAGACAACAACAACAACAACAACCGCTAAAGTGTAGAAATCAATCCGTAGATCACATAGGTGATGTGCAGATAAATTAGGATCATCCGTTAATGTACTGAAAATTGTTTCATTTCTCAAATTACTTAGTAAACTGCAAATTACGTAGATAATATGCACATTGCCTACTAGGCACTCGTTAAAGTGAGAATAAGATACTTGCTGGAACAACAGTAACGTTTCTACGTTTCTACACGCTTAAATTAACATGACGTTATTCATTTATTTTTCGATATCTAAAGCATCAATGTTATACAATCAAAAGTCAACAAATTAGTTAATAGGTTCAATCATCAACCAATTAAAAAACTATAATACTGCCCATCGTACAAGCCGGTACAACCACTGCGAATGCAAAACAGATTTTTGAACACATGGAAATGTGTATACAAGGATGTATCATAGATTCATGATTTATTTAAAGATGTTTTCTCTTCATTCCCGCAACTATTCTTATTCCAACGACTACACTTATTCCAAATACTGTCGTTATATGAAACTATAAAAGGGTGAAAGCTTTAGACGGGTCGCCTGATATGACAAAATTATGCTTCCTTATTAGTGCAGTCTAAAGACAGGTGACTCTTTGAATTACATAGAAATTAGTTTTTGTTTCAAAGTACATCTCTGTTTGGTGCATTTAGATTTGAAATCACGTTTTCTGAATCCCTATCTGCTACCAAGGGTTGTTTTAATGCTATTTGACGTAAAGATATTTCTAGAGCAGGGACATCTTCTTTCATTAAAAATCTCTCTTTGCAAACGCTAAATTCAGATTTTGCTTATAACTATTTTAAAATACCTGTTTTAGTATTAAGTTTATAAAAGCTGTCTTCTATTTTACTAAGAACCACTGCTAAAATCGAGTGGGCATCGGGTTTTGCTCTGTCTGCTTCTGGTACTTTAATGCTCACAGTGACAACTTCATCGACATTTGGATGCTTTGCATTAGAAACTGCTAAGTTTCCTTGGTTGCCTTTCTATACCTTTCTTGGTTTCATAATTCTGTATTTTCTAATCTGATAAGCCAAGAAGAATTACAAGTTCTGTTGATTGGAATGAACAGTACAATGGGAAGAGAATATGGACTGAGTGTAAATCGAAGAAAGAAGAAAGTAATGAGAACTAGAAGAAATGAGAGCAGCGGCAACCGTAACATCAGAATTGGGAATCACGAAGTAGACGAATCAAGGAATTCTGCTATCTTGGAAGCAAAATAAGCCAAGGCGGACGGAGCAAAGGGTACACACAAAAAAGCAGACCAGCACTGGCAAAAAGGGAATTACTGACCGAGAGAAGTTTATTAGTATCAAACAAATACCTAAGGAAGAAATTTTTGAGTATGTACACTTGGAGCGCAACACTGCATGGTAGTGAAACATGAACTGAGGGAAAACCGGAACAGAAGAGAAGTATTTGAGATTTGGTACTACAGAATAATGTTGAAAATTAAGTGCACTGACAAGATAAGGAATGAGGAGATTCTCCGCAGAATCGGTGAGGAAAGGAATATGTGGAAAACACGGACGTGAAGAATGGACAGGATGATAGTACACTTGTTAAGACATCAGGAAATAACTTATATGGTTCCAGAATGAGATTTTCACTCTGCAGCGGAGTGTGCGCTGATATGAAACTTCCTGGCGGATTAAAACTGTGTGCCGGACCGAGACTCGAACTCGGGACCTTTGCCTTTCGCGGGCAAGTGCTCTCCAGCACTTCTGTGGTATTAGAGGGAGCTTCAGAAAGCAAAAACTGTAGAGGAAGACAGAGATTGGAATACATCCAGCAAATAATTGAGGAAGTCACTTGCACGTGCTACTCTGAGACGGAAAACCTCTTTTTATAGGTGTTGCACAATACAGTATTTTCTTACCGTGCCGTTCGTCTATAGGATTTATTCACCACAAAGTACGTGAACAAATATATCACACTATCTATACTTGTGAGCACTTGCTGCTTTTGAGTAAACAATACAGACCATGCCTTGTATAGTCCTGTTCTCAGGCTCTGTACGAAACTGTGATGGCGATTCTGCTGAAGTTGAGGGTAACTCAGTGATGACGTCTTCAACACGCAGAGGTGATCCCTTAGAGGTGCTGGATAACTGAATGTTCTTCACAGCTGTATTCTCAGTCAATGGTGTAGAAAGCTGTTTTAAGATTAATATCGATAAATTCTTGTATTTGTATTGGTAATTCTGTAGAAGCAGGTGATAACGGAATGTCATCCTGAGTAAAATTTGTTTGTGGTCCCATAATTACGGTCCCTTCCGAATGTTCTAATTTTTAAAGGTCTTTTTCAGTATTTATGGAATGCAATACACTTCGTGGTATAATAGAAAAAGACAGTCCCATTTTACCAGACAATCGAACATGGCTTCGCATGGAATTCTTTTAATAGCAGAACGCTAGACAGTATTCTTCATGAATTGCACGAATCTTACGCCCTCACTCCACGTATAGTTTTGGTTATCAGCCATCCAATTAGTGAGCATGTTTCAATGTGTTGGTTTGCTCTTCCTACACTTCCTTGACTTGGCTTTGTCTAGATTTGCCAATGAATACTGAATAACATTTTTGTAACTTGTGAGTCGGCGTTTTTTTTCTTGTGTAGTACGTTGGATTTTTGCAAAACAATTTAATTTAGATTTTGGGTTTTTGTAACGACGTTTTTGTCGAAAAAACTGACTTGTATTTCAGATCGGTGCCCTCTCGTTTAAAACATTTTTTTTAATTTTCCTACGTCCTACGTTAGAAAATATCATCAGTTTCAAAACAGTTTTCGAAATTTTGTTCTAGGTTGAAAAATGGGGCGTTCAGAGCTCCCACTAACCGCCCTCGCACTCCGTGAAGGCTTTTCTTCGATGTCGTATAGTATCCTCAAGCTGCAAATTTTTTACTTAAAAAATTCATAATACAATCTTTCAGGATTACAATCAAGGTCTAACGTCAGTTCTGTAGTTTGTTTGTTTTTTATTTACTTACACAAGGACCGCGTTACAAAGTTTGTCTCATGTTCACTTTTTCCTTCTCTTCTCTCGGGCTGCCGTCTGCTGCCATTTTTTCCAGATGTTCAGCTGTTAGTTTCCTGTTGGTCTTCGGTTTTGGAGCATCCTGAGAAACCTCGAATTCACTTATTGCCTTTCTGTATTTGTCCCTATTCATTGCGTCCATTTCTGTAAGTCCAAGTTCACCGAGGTCTTTCTTTATTCCTTGCACCCATGAGTTGGGTGTTTTCCTGTGTTGAATTATATTGAAGATTTTCTTCGTTAATCTGCCATCATCCATTCTCACCATATGACCAAAGAAGATCAGCCTTCTCTTTCTCATTTCCGTTGTGACTGGTTTAATAAATTGGTAGATTTTCTCACTGCTCATGTTTATCCATTTTTCACCAATTTCTTTGTGTCCAACAAGAATCTTCCTCAGAATTATTCTTTCCTTCTTCTCGAGCTCATCTATTAGTCCTTTGTTCTTGAGGGAGAGTGTTTCTACTGCATATTGAACTACTGTTCTTGTCACTGTACTGTAGTGTAATAACTTTGCGTTTCGAAATAGGCATTTTTTGTTGTACAGCTATTGTGTTAAAATGTGTGCCCTCCTAAGTTTAGCTACTCGAAGATTGACAGCTTATTTTTGTATAATAGTATCCGTTATTATTTCTCCCAAATATTTAAAGTGTTTGACCCTTTCGATACATCCAATAATTGTGTGCAATTCTTTGATTCCCTTATATTTCTTAGACATGAATTTAGTTTCTTCTTGTGATATCTGTAAACCAAATTTAGCTGCATGCTTTGCTAAGATTTCTATCTGTTTACTTTCATCTGCTGTATTTGTGGATAGGAGATCAATATCATCTCCAAAAGTTCTTACATGTATCGTAAGGCCTTTAACTGATCCTCCAAAAGAAATTCCCTTTACTTTTTGTTGTGTGTATTCCTACACTGTCTCCCTCATAATCTTTTCCAAAGTGATGTTGAATAGAATTGGGGAGAGTCCATCCCCTTGTCTCAAAACCGCTTGGGTTTTAAAAGGGTCAGAAATCTTGCCTCGACATTTGACTTTGGACTTGGTACCTGTTAGTGTTTTCTCTACTATCTCTCTAGTTTTTCTGTCAATTCCAAATTCCTCCAGAGTTCAAATGAGGCTTTCTCTGTATATGGAGTCATACCCTTTTCTAAAATCAATAAACATCGTAACATGTGGTTGAATTTGCTTTGAACAGCTCCTCCCTTTTCTAAATCCAACTTGGTAGTCTCCTATCTGTGCATCGAGAACTGGTTCAATCCTATTTAGTAATATCTTGGAAAGGACCTTATATGGAACGGATAGAAGGGAAATCCTCCTGTAATTGCTCACATCTGATCTGTCAATCTTTTTGTGAAGTGGATGTGTAAGTGGCGTCCTCCAGTCTTCTGGGATCTCAACGGTTCTCCAAATTTCCTTAATAATTGTACCGAGGTGTAGTGCTGCTTTTTCCTCACCTAGTTTCAAAAGTTCAGCTGTGATTCCATCTTCATCAGAAGATTTGTTCTTCTTGAGGTATTTTATAGCTTGCTGGACTTCATTTAGAGTTGTTGTTGTTGTTGTCGTCTTCAGTCCTGAGACTGGTTTGATGAGCTTTCCATGCTACTCTATCCTGTGCAAGCTTCTTCATCTCCCAGTACCTACTGTAACCTACATCCTTCTGAATCTGCTTAGTGTATTCGTCTCTTGGTCTCCCTCTACGATTTTTACTCTCCACGCTGCCCTCCAATGCTAAATTTGTGATCCCTTGATGCCTCAGAACATGTCCTACAGTCGGTCCTTTCTTCTTGTCAAGTTGTGCCACAAACTCCTCTTCTCCCCAATTCTGTTCAATACCTCCTCATTAGTTATGTGATCTACCCGTATAATCTTCAGCATTCTTCTGTAGCACCACATTTCGAGGGCTTCTATTCTCTTCTTGTCCAAACTATTTATCGTCCATGTTTCACTTCCATACATGGCTACACTCCATACAAATATTTTCAGAAACGACTTCCTGATACTTAAATCTATACTCGATGTTAACAAATTTCTCTTCTTCAGAAACGCTTTCCTTGCCATTGCCAGTCTACATTTTATATCTTCTCTACTTCGACCATCATCAGTTATTTTGTTCCCCAAATAGCAAAACTTCTTTACTACTTTAAGTGTCTCATTTCCTAATCTAATTCCCTCAGCATCACCCGACTTAATTGGACTACATTCCATTATCCTCGTTTTGCTTATGTTGATGTTCATCTTATATCCTCCTTTCAAGACATTGTCCATTCCGTTCAACTGCTCTTCTAAGTCCTTTGCTGTCTCTGACAGAATTACAATGTCATCGGCGAACCTCAAAGTTTTTATTTCTTCTCCATGGATACCTACTCCGAATTTTTTCCTTTACTGCTTGCTCAATATACAGATTGAATAACATCGGGGAGAGGCTACAACCCTGTCTCACTCCCTTCCCAACCACTGCTTCCCTTTCATGGCCCTCGACCCTTATAACTGCCATCTGGTTTCTGTACAAATTGTAAATAGCCTTTCGCTCCCTGTATTTTACCCCTGCCACCTTTAGAATTTGAAATAGAATATTCCAGTCAACATTGTCCAAAGCTTCCTCTAAGTCTACAAATGCTAGAAACGTAGGTTTGCCTTTCCTTAATCTTTCTTCTAAGATAAGTCATAAGGTCAGTATTGCCTCACGTGTTCCAGCATTTCTACAGAATCCAAACTTATCTTCCCCGAGGTCGGCTTCTACCAGTTTTTCCATTCGTCTGTAAAGAATTCACAGTAGTATTTCGCAGCTGTGACTTATTAAACTGATAGTTCGGTAATTTTCACATCTGTCAACACCTGCCTTTTTGGATCTGAGGGTATTTCGCTTCATTGAGTTGGTAGATGTGATTCTGCAGGCATTTCTTCTGGAGTTTTGAATTCCGGTTCTCTGGAGGCTCTTTACATTTGAGAAGGTCTCCGAAATAGTATGCTAATATGTTGCAATTTTGTTGGTCATTTGTACCTAATTTCCCTGATTTGTCACGAAAATTTAAACTGGGTGGTTCGTAACCTTTCAGGGGTCTTTTGAAAGATTAGTAATAGTGAAGTACATCTGTATTTGTTGAAGGGACAGTCTTTCAAACAGTCTCTTTTCGTATCTGATTGTGTAGGAGGCTATTTTTTTTACCTTCTCTGAACCTCTGTTTGTTATTTTATCGAAAAAATTTTGAATATCGGTTCCAGAATCGAACGTCACCCTGGTCTACCCTTTAAGTGCATATCTGCAGTTTGGATCCTCGGGAACTCTGGATATTTACGTACTCAGTCCTAATATGTCGAATAGGGGAAACCCTTGGTTTCCGGATCTATGTTTGTTAAGATTATTTGCTTGTTTTACTGTCCTCTACTGGCCCCTGTCAGTACTGTATGAATCACGCATGGCATTTGATAATAATACGCTTCAGGATTTCTGTTGCCACTAACAATGATTCATTTATCACGACTCCATCCCGCCTTCTCTGCGCCACAGTCTGAAGGTCAACGCTTGAAACCGCAGAGGTTCTCTCCAGCAGAACTTCCGTGACTGTTTGCGTCACATTACCGCCGTCTGCAAGAAATATGTCCGTCTCGCCGCAATTCATGAACAGAAAGCGATCACCTCCAGTGGCAAAGTTCATGTGACTGATATTGGAGTTCCCTAGCATTACAGCTTGGAATAGCTCGACAATTATCCGAATTAGCCTATTACTGACCTGCCGGATCAATACTGTAGTTTATCTGACAGAACTCCATTTTCAAATAAACACTGAGTTTCCTAGTACATTGCAATTTATTAACCCTCAATCGTTGTCACAGGCTTAAACACACAGTAACTAAACTACCTTTCATAAGGAATGTCATATTTGCAGAACAAATTATGGGAATTTTTTATGCAACCAATAAAATCTACTTATAAACACTTTTTTCTAGTTTAAAAATGTTTTGACACGTTTGTGCCGCCATCAGAGAGTATTTTACTGCGGCCTTACTCTCTTGGAGGTAAGGCATCGTAGGGCCTTCACTAATAGCTCAGACGGCTTATCCTAGTTTGTACTCAAATGGTTCAAATGTCTCTAAGTACTATGGGACTTAACATCTGTGGTCATCGGTCCCCTAAACTTAGAACTACTTAAACCTAACTAACCTAAGGGCATCACACACATCCATGCCCGAAGCAGGATTCGAACGTGCGACCGTAGCAGCAGCGCAGTTCCGGACTGAAGCGCCTAGAACCGCTCGGCCACAGCGGCCGGCCTAGTTTGTACTGATGGTTCTTGCCATCACGTACGTGTTAGATCTCTTGCAGATGGAGGTGCAAAAAATTACACATGCAATGTTTAACGAATATCATTGTGAAGTATAACCACTGAACGTCAAATACGATGTTTATATTCGTACGACTGGTTAATAGCGACATAGTTATTGAAAAACTAATGACTTGTAGCTGATAATATCGTTTTCACTCTAGAATTTTACGTCACATTCAGTTCAATAAAGCTTACAAATTCTCTTAACTACTGCCCATTTCGATTCAAGTCATTTTATCAATAACTTCTTGGTCTGTTCTAGCATTTAGACAACTTTCTCAGATGACATAATGTTGACTATTTGATCTCGAGAGACATTTGTGAAGTTCTTCATAACTTTCTGAGTATCTTCCGTCTTTCCTCCATCCGATGCACATACACCATCGCTTGCGAAGTATACCATGTCAACTTGAAATCTTTCATTTACCAGCATGTATTCATTTCTGTACCCTAAATGATACCACATTTTCTTAACAGCACAAAATTTTACAATTTTTTCTGGTGTAGTTAATTGCTCCGGGTTATACTTGAATACTAGACAATTCGCATTTAACCACTCTAGTTTTACTATTTTGCTGAGGTTTTGTATAATATACACGCTATGTTTAGATGTTATTTGTCGTACAGAGCCTCTTCCCATAAATTTTATCATTTCCTTTCATCATCACCATCAGTAATTCGACATCTACTGTTTCCATGCACTACACTCCCCAATTATACGCGTCCAACTTGCTCCTTTATATTCTGTAATGTCAACTACCCACTTTTCATAAGCTGATTCGTTCGATTTTTTTTCTTATCTCTTGGATTCGGCAAAGAACTTCTTCGTACATTTACCATTCAGTCGCTCAGCTACATGTCTTCCTCACTGCGATCTTATTTTCATTACTGTCATAATTTCATCTCCTACGCCAATCTATTCTGTCATCTGTAATTTTCCCTCTGTCTCCTATCAATTTCTAGTGTGCGTCTTTCATATGATCGCTGAGTAACTCGTAGCCTCTGAATTATTTCCGAATTCGAAGTCCACCATAACGCCCCCCTTCCCCTCGCCCCTATTTTCTTCAAGGAATCCAACTCCTATGTAGGGTGAATCAAAAACAAAGAACAGATTTCAGTTGTTTATAACAGACAATCTATGAACGATAGAAAGACATTGCGCATGCCACTGTATCTGGGAGGTTCGAAGTTTTGTGTTCGTACAGACATTATACCATACACTCAAAATGAGAGTAGCGTAGCTCGAGAAACATCGAAACGGTAGTCCACTTCATTCCACATGTGAATCAAAAGGTCCCTCTTTATTGAATCGACAGCGTCAACAATGCGATTTCTGATCTATTGAAGAGCGGCTGCTATAGGTCGAACAAAGACTGTGTCTTTTATGTACCCCCCACAGAAAATAATCAATTAACAAGATCTTGCCCATTTCTTCCAATGTAACACTGTGGGATGGTGTTCTTAAGATAGCTCTGCATTTCAGCGTGAAAGTGAGGCGGGAAGCTGTCATGCATAAAAATGAAATCATTGGGTTCTTCTTGAAAGTTAAGGAAACAACTGATTTTGTGGCATGTCCAAGTATGACATTCCTCCCACAGTTTTCTCCACTAAATGTAAGGTCCATAAACCTTGTGAACCGAAACAGCATAAAACGCATTCAGTTGCGATGGGTCTCGTTGATATTCGACGACGACGGCAGGATTTTGTGACCACCAAATTCTTACATTATGACGGTTTACACAACCCAGCCGATGGAACGCCCATTTGTCTGCAAATATGGGTCGCTAAGAAAAAGTGTCCTCTGTCATATCTTGGATGCAATTGCTGTAGTAACTACATCTAGCAGGGCTTCATATGGATGGCGTCGTTTCAGAACAGGCCACACCATTGTTTAAGAAAGTTGAAGTTTCTAGCCTGCCCCAATTGTGAATTTTTAAGGGCTCCGTGTGAACGTATCTTGGATACGCTAGACGTTTTCATCAGACGTGCGTGGCCGACAAGGGCTCTTCCCTTTACATATGCTACCAATCCACAAAACATTTTTACGCTAGTCATAAATCTGCTTGTGCACAGGCGGTTTCTTGCAGAGTCCATGGCGGAATGCACGTCGCACTTCAATAATCGACCGACTTTGCGCAAATTCCAACGCACAAAATGATTTCTCTTGCGATACAGTGATCATGTCGCTACAAACAGACGACAGCGCAGCTCCGTCAAATTTTGAACATTTCTCTGTCCAGTGACGTGCGCAGGGTGTTTGTACTCTTTGTAGTTTGTTTGTAATAAACAACTGAAATCTATTCCTTTTTTGCATCACCTTGTATATAAAACAGCTTCAAATGTGTGATTACTACAAATGTGTTAATGTGTTGAGTTCCTCGTTAAGCTTGAAAAACCTTTATGGCTGAAGACGTAAAACCCTAATTATTTTGGTTCAGATTGTTCAGCCACAGACAAACGAAAAAGTCAGAACCACTGTCTGCAAAATGGGGAGCGAATGACGTTAGTAGTAAAGAAATAAGAGAGTAAAACGTCATGCTTGGAAGTCGCTAAGTGCTCTTAACCTCAAATACTGGATGAATATAATGTGGGTAATATGTGCGGTGTGAGTTACTCTGCGCCAAGACGTACACACAGTTTCTTACGTTCAAACTTTCTTATTCTGTTAAACTCAACGTAAGATTTTTTGCCTAATGAGTATTATGACAGCATTTTAAGTTTGTTTAGTAATTATATGAAATTCTGAAACTCAAATTTTTGTAGCCCCTGGAAGCCGTTATATAGGCAACCTGCAAGTGGAACCAGGTGACCGTTTTAGTCGTGTAGTAGTACAAGTGCCTCACGGCCATAAATCAGAAATGCTGATACTCAATGGCTACAAAATTTCCTTTTCAAACACATTGGAAACTCAGGTGCTGTATTAATTCTTTCCACTGGTTTATATTGAACATGAAAGGAGCAAGATTATGTTTTTAAGATCTATTGCTACACTTCGTTGTTGCATTTCTTATTCTTACGAACTACGTGCGGAAAAGTGATCCTGTCGGAGCACAAAAACAGTAAATATGCTCTTGTTTAAAAGTCTCTGACTGAAAAGTGGAGGACAAGCACCTTAAAAAATTTTCTTAAAAAATTTGGCATTCGATCATATTCGCTCTCATATTAAGATGCAACTCACCTCTCACTTCCACAAGATCCCTACCTGTAGCTTGCTCATACCCACTAGTCCACTGTTGTAAGTCGGTCATATCTATCCACTTGCCCATTCTCAAACTCACTCATTCAGCCCAATTCACTGTCATTACCTCTCTGTGCCTCTCTGTCACTGTCTTCTGTCTCGCAGCCACAGTCTCCTGTCTCCTCTCACGATCATTGTCTCCTACTTGCTCTCTCTTACTGCTGCTGTATCAATTCATTCCTTCCGACTACTGCTGCCTCTTCTCACTATATCTCTCTTCTTCGTTGTCATTGCCATAAACTCTGTCCCCCATTATCACTGGCCTCACCCATTTCCCCCTTCTCCTTCTCTTTATTCCTTTTCCACAGGTACTGTCTCCTTCACTCTTTTCCTAGCTCTGTTCTGTCACTGTCAACAATGTTCCACCAGCACAGTATCCATCTGTTTCTCTTACACTACCGTGTCTCCTTCGCTTTTTTTGTACCACATCCACTGTCTACTATCCTCCAGTATTTATTACTTTTTCGTCTCTTTTTCACTGACACTGTCTCCTTCTCTCTCAGCATAAGAAAGCGCGAATATGTTCGCATGCCAAAATTTCTAAAGCTGCAGACGAAGGCAGAAAGGAGTAGCTGGTACCACACTTTTCAGTCAGAGACTTTTAAACAAGAGGATATTCGCCCGTTTTGTGCTGCGTTAGAATCCTTTTACCGCTGATTCCCTTCTTTTCCCCACTACAGCAGATCATGTCACTCATATGAAAAGAACTTCATTGGTCAGTAAAATGTCGATAGTTTACACCACAGATTGGATTTTATGTGCACAAAAACTTCTGACGATAACAGAACCTTTTTAGATCACATTTCTCTGTGATACTTCATCTGATTTTACGTGTACAGGTAAGGTAACTTTGAACCTCTGTATCTCGGAAACGGATAAAATATTAAGATACAATAATTTTCAAGGTTGTTGGAGACTGGAATCTTAGGAATATATAGTAAATATTACAACCATTTGCTCTGTTCAGTCATATTGAAAAAATGGTTCAAATGGCTCTAAGCACTATGGGACTTAACATCTGAGGTCATCAGTCCCCTAGATTTAGAACTACTTAAACCTAACTAATCTAAGAACATCACACACATCCATGCTCGAGACAGGATTCGAACCTGCGACCGTAGCAGCAGCGCGGTTCCGGACTGAAGCGCCTAGAACCGCTCGGTCACAACGGCCGGCAGCCATATTGAAATCTACGGCTCGGTTTTGGTACCAAAAAACCACGCTTTTTGCGTCTTTTTCGATAACAGATAAAGATTTTAGAAAACGGGAAGATGGGACTTCTGGATAAATACCGAGACAATATACTGTTAAAATCTGAACATTTTTCTGGGGTTATTTATTATTTAGATTTCGCGTCATACCGGGTTTTACGTGTACAACAAGGGTAAATTGAAGCTCTGTATCTCGGAAACGGATAAATATGTCAAGAAAATTTTCAAAGTTATTCCAGATCGAAATCTTAGGAATATATCGTAAAAATTGCAGGCACTTGCTATGCATAGCAGTCTTGGAATTCTCGGCTCGGTTTTGGTACAAAAAATCGTAAAAAGGTTTCTTTTGTTGATTTTCTGAGGAACCTTCCATGAACTAATGGTGCCTCCACAAGCCCCTTATGGCCCTCTGAGCACCGCATCAAACGCAAGAAAAACCAACCGACAAAAATAGTCCCTAGCACAAGGACTATCCGAAATTTCCCTTTTTTATTTGCGGTGTTTTAGAACATATAGGTAGCTCGCGCTGTCGCATGCGTACTGATATTCGCCAGAGCCTTTATAACGTCAATGAATCGCTTATCTGACCACTCAACGCATTGTATTTGAAGTTTTTAGTGTTACTTTCGGAATACTCACGGAACAAGTTATTAAATCGTGCCCACATTGTGCGCTGAGACCAAAAAATTTGTAGGTGTTCTCAACTGTTTTGAAATTCAGAACTGTTCCTTGATTAGCCTCTTAGTCTCTATAGCGCCTGTAAGGAGTAAATTTAAGATGTTCCTTGATCCTTTACTGCACACCATTGTATACGCCACTCATGATGGATGTTCCGCCGTAGAATTGGCCGAAACAATTGCTCACATCTAGTCCCTTCCGTTTGCTATTTTCGGTTAACTGATGTCCATATCGCAGTGCTGATTGGTCTTTAGCGAGAGTAAAGCAGTTATATGATTCGCATGTCTTTACATCAGAATGATTTCCAAAACAATCTTTCATTTTATTGATATAGCGAAAGGCTTCGTCCGACTGATCGATTTTACTAACTTTTCCACTTTTCCTTCCCATTTCAATTTCTCTCATTTTTTCTTTTGTTTTAAATTCCAAATGCAATTTAAGCTATAGGCACTGGCCCAGTCATCCCAGCCTAGTTACAGTCGCTGGATAATTTCCTTAATTGAGGGACTGATACTACAAGTGATACAAGCATTTCACTAGAAAATTACCTAAAGGCGCATTGGGAAAGTTAAAGTGTGGATCTCTTCTGAGTAAAACAATTACGAGCGTTTTACCACATAGTTTCACGCGCTGTGAAGATAAAGTTTAAGCTCTGAACCAATGATTGGATTGCATTTAGAATAAAATAGGCATAAGTGAGATGGCAAACAGAAGAAGAGTTGCTACTGTCTTTAATGAAGGTTCAGCTATGTGTTTTTTTGAAAGTATAGCAGTAGTCTAATATGTATGCTTTTAAGAGTACTTACAAAAATATTTAATGCATGTTTAAATAGGTCATATTTTGAAATACCGCTTGTACGTCTTGAGACAAAATCGCATATTGACACAATAAAGGATAAGGTCCTTGAACCTGGCCATACACGTATAGAATGTGACAAAGATTTTGGTCTCTATAAAAAGATAAATAAGCACTTGAAACATATCTTTGTTTCGCAAGACAGAATGGAAGCAGAGAAGCGGGTCAGTTGAAAATTCTCCGTTGTGGAAATGAAAATAGAAACCTTTCTTTCAATTAAAGCCATGGATGCCGAATCAAAGGAAAAGGCTGCTAAGGAGACAGAAGGAAACAAAATATAATGAAGGAATACCAGGTGGATCTGAATCGGCAAAGAAAATCCTCTAGCGATGCAGTTCAAGTTATCACTAGACCGTGAACTTGAGTTTATAGAAGCGTGTTGTAGGAGGCCCAATATTGATACCTCATCAATACCTCTTCTGCAGCCTTTTCATCAAGATAAGTTTGAAGTAACATTTAAGAAATGGAAAAATCTTCAGAAAATGATGAACTACATCCTCCACTTTAGCATGAGTTCTATAACAATATTTCCCATTGCCACAAAGCAGTTACCAAGTGTATGAGCAAAGGAATTGGAGAAAGCGGAGTATATGGTCGAAGAAGAGGACGAGCAAGACTGAAAAATGCACAACCCAATGGTACAGCATCAAGTGTTACCCAGGAAGGACATTCTTCGAGAAATACCGCAGAAGGACATGACTTAGATTCTACAGACACAGACTGTGAGGGAATTATACAAAGTGATTATGAAAGATCTCTTGTGTGAGTCTGCACCACATCAATATATTTCCGTCGTGATATTTTAATTTTATTTGTTATTTACATTTTTTTCAGCTTGTTATATTAATTTCACATAAATAATCAATCATTTACTCAGTTTGCTTCAGCAAGCATTTGTACCACTTGTACTTTCAGCCTATCAATTATACGGTGATTATTTTCCGCATATCTTCTTGGAGTAAACAACATTTCGCGACGTGACGTAGTTCTCAACGATACTGAGGGTCTCTGCAGCGAACCAAGTCGTCGCTTGCAAGGGGTCCTGTTAATCACGGATTTTGATGAGTATGTTGAAGAGAGACCTGTCCTGAGTGGTTGTCTGGCAGAATTTCATGCGACGGCCCCTAGTTTATCAGAAAAACGATGTTGAAATTTTGTACGTATCTTCTATACCCGCAAAGTTAGTATCATTTCGACGAAGAGAGCGCAGCCTAGCGGCTGAAGTTCACGGCTACCACGCTCGCGGTTTTCTACCCGTGTACTTTTTTTCCTATCGTTCGTATGTCTCACGATTGGTAGTTTTCCGCATATCAAAATGGTTTCATGCTCGGTTAGCATCTTCTATCTAACGAAAGAGAGTTGCTTTGTGCTTCAGTCGAGGGACTGTGCACGTCACGTCTAGGAAAAGCAAGTAGCGAACGTCTCCAAATACTTGGGATTTTAACTACGAACTACAAACGGAATACACGTCTGAAGAAAGTTTGCTGTGATGGTACGGATTTACTAGTGGACCCGACAATGTTTCGTAGCTGTAAAATATGTATTGGAATTGTATACACTCCTAATTTCCTTAACTCCTCTCTCTGTCCATCACCTCAGCCACATCTCTTTGTTCATCTCCTGCTCTTCCCCTTCGTTTGTCCATCTCCTCCTCCTCTCCCCCCCCCCCCCCCGCCCACAATCTCTCTCCGTCCCTTCCTCACTCTTCTCTCTCCATCTCCTCCTTCCTCCCCTCTCTGTCCATTTTCTCCCCCACTCCTTCTCCCTCCTCATCACCTCTTCCTCTCTTTGATCGTGAGCCTTATTTATTGTTATTGCAAACGAAACCTCGATTGGCAAATGAAGTCACTTAAAATGAATGGATGAATCGGTTGGGATCCTTAACATAAGTGGTATAAGAGAGACCTTTCCAGCTGCTGGATCTGCGAGGATAGTAACTTCAGCGACAGTGTTTCTCGTAGTTCTGATCTGTCAATGGGTAGGTCTGCAAAGTTTCGGGTTATTCAGAATCCATACTAGTATTCTAATCATAAGTCGATAAGTCATAAATGTAACCGTTCTCTTTCCTCTTAAGACTGACTGAAAAAAAAAAAAACAGCACACCGTTGCGTATACAAATTTTGTTTAAAATTATATATAGGGATAAAGAATATATGTGGAAGAAATAACTTGTGTAGTGGTTTAAATGTCCCGATACCTTAAGTTTGAACCACACATTTTCGCAGCACATCATTTTCATCCTCGCAGTCGACTTTAACAGAAAATATGGACATTGTTGTTTAAAATAAATATATAACCTACGTCCGTCTGATTGTCAGCACAGCATCGTGGAACAGTTCAAAATAAATGGTCAAGAACATTTCGAGATTGTTGCTAACAACGTTTCCCCTTTATACAGGTATATTACACATGTACTTGCATATATATTTTTTTTTCAACAAAATATATAGCCATGTTGTTGTTGTGGTCTTCTGTCCAAAGACGAGTTTGATGAAGCTCTCCATGCTACTCATTCCTGTGTAAGCCTCTTACCTCCGAGTACTGCAACCTATATCCCTCTGAATCTGCTTACTGTATTAATCTCTGGTCTCCCTTTGCGATTTTTACATCACACACTTCCCTCCAGTACTAAATTGGTGATCCCTTGATGCCTCAGAATGTACCCTACCAACCGATGTCTTCTTTTGGTCAGGCTGTACCACAACTACATTCAGTACCTCCTCATTAGTTAAGTGATCTATCCATCTAATCTTCATCATTCTTCTGTAGCACCATATTTCAAAAGCTTCTATTCTCTTATTGTTTAAACTTTGCTGTCTCTGCCAAAATTGCAATGTTATCGGCAGACCTCAAAGTTTTTATTTCTCCTCCCCCTTTACTGCTTGCTCAATATATAGATTGAATAACATCGGGGATAGACTACAACACTGTCTCACTCCCTTCCCGACCACTGCTTCCCTTCCATACCCCTCGACTCTTATAACTGCCACCTGGTTTCTGTACAAATTGCAAATAGCCTTGCGCTCCCTGCATTTTACCCCTGCCACCTCAGGAATTTGAAAGAGAGCTTTCCAGTCAACATTGCCGAAAGCTTTCTGTAAGTCTGCGAATGCTATAAAGGTGGATTTTCCTTTCCTTAACCTATCTTCTATGAGAAATCATAGGGTCGGTATTGCCTCGCGTGTTTCTACATTTCTCCGGAATCCAAACTGATCTTCCCCGAGATCACCTTCTAAAAGTCTTTCTGTAAATGACTCGTGTTAGTATTTTGCAGCGGTGACTGTTAATTCGGTAATGTTCATACTTATCATCATCTGCTTTCTTTGGAACTGGAAGTATTACATTCTTCTGAAAGTATGAGGGTATTCCGCCTGTTTCATACATCTTGCGCGCCAGGTGGAAGAGTTCTGTCTTGGCTGGCTCTCCCAAGGGTATCAATTGTTCCGACGGAATGTCGTCTGCTTCCAGCGCGTTGTTTCGACTTAGGTCTTTCAGTGCTCTGTCAAACTCCTCACGCAGTATCATATCTCCCATTTCATCTTCATCTACATCCTCTTCCATTTCCATAATATTGTCCTCAAGAACATCGCCCCTGTATACACCCTCTATATACTCCTTCCACCTTTCTGCTTTCCCTTCTTTGCTTAGAACTGGGTTTCCACCTGAGCTCTTGATAATCATGCAAGTGGTTCTCTTTTCTCGAAAGGTCTCTTTAATTTTCCTGTAGGCAGTATCTATCTTACCCCTCGTGAGATAAGCCTCTACACCCTTACATTTGTCCTCTAGCCATGCCTGCTTAGCCATTTTGCACTTCCTGTCGATCTCATTTTTGAGACGTTTGTATTCCTTATTGCCTGCTTTATTTACTGCATTTTTGTATTTTCTCCTTTCATCAATTAAATTCAGTATCTGTTCTGTTACCCAAGGATTTCAACCAACCCTCGTCTTTTTACCTACTTACTCCTCTGATGCTTTCATTGTTCCATCTCTCAAAGCTACCCATTCTTCTTCTATATTCCACTCACCTGTTCTTGTCAATCGTTCCCTAAACCCTCTACAACCTCTGTCAGTTTATCCATGTCCCATCTTAACTTGCTGCCTTTCTGCCGTTTCTTCAGTTTCAATCTGCAGTTCATAATCAATAAATTGTCGTCGGAGTCCAAAGAGTCCTCATCTGTCCTTGGAAGTGCAGGCCGGAGTGGGGCCGAGCGGTTCTAGGCGCTACAGTCTGGAACCGCGCGACCGCTACGGTCGCAGGTTCGAATCCTGCCTCGGGCATGGATGTGTGTGATGTCCTTAAGTTAGTTCGATTTAAGTAGTTCTAAGTTCTATGGGACTGATGACCTGAGAAGTTAAGTCCCATAGTGCTCAGAGCCATTTGATCCATTTCGCCCTTGGAAGTGTCTTACAATTTAAAATTTGGTTCCTAAATCTCAGTCTAACCATTATATAATCAATCTGAAACCTTCCGGTGTCTCCAGGTCTCTTCTGCATATATTCTCTCAAGATTCTTAAGCCAAGTGTTAGCGATGATTAAATTATGCTTTGTGCAAAATTCTACCAGGCGACTTCCTCTTTCATTCCTTTCGCCAGTCCATATTCACCTATTACCTTTTCTTCTCTTCCTTTTCCTATTATTGAATTTCAGTTCCCAATGACTATTAAATTTTCAGCTCCCTGACCTATCTGAATAATATCTTTCATCTCATCATACATTTCCTCAATCTCCTCCTCATCTGCGGATCTAGTTGGCATATATATAGCCATATTCTGTCAGAATGTTTATTACAGCACCGCGTAAAAATTTGAAATATATCGGTCAAGATCTTTATGAGATTTTTATTAACAGCGTTTTCCCTTTGTGTATTACACATATATTTATGTACCACATATAGTACTAAAAAAATATGTAGCCTATGTCCGTCCAAACGTTTCTTAGAATACCATGTAAAAGTTTGAAGTAAATCGGTCAAGGAGTTTCTGGGCTTTTTGCTAATACTGTCTACTCCATACGTGCTACATGTACATTTATATATCACAGATATTAAGAAAGTTGCCTGTATCCATTCGAACGTATGTTATAGCATCGTGCAGATATCTGAATGAAATTGGTCAAGAATTTTTCGAAATTTTCACTGACTCACGTTTCTTTATGTATCATACATAGTTTATAGGCTGAAAAGAATGTAGCATGTCCGTCAGAGTGTTTATTGGAGTATTGCGTAAGGATTTGAAGTAAATCAAGTTCTTTTCCGATTTTTCCTGACTATGTTTCCCCTTTACGTATTATTTATTTATTCATTTAAAACGTATGTAGCCTATGTTCATCCGAAAGTTTATTGGAGTATAGTGCAAAGACAGGAAAAAATCGATCAAGAACTTCTCAAGGTATTTACTAAGAATGTTTTCCTTTTAGGCACTACAATACCGCGTATTTATATACCATGTATGCTAAAATATCTAGGTTATGTCCGTCTCCTCAGCGCCGCGGCGGCGGACGTATGGCTCTTTCTCCAGCAGATACTCCATAATTGACGACCTTTTACAGAAGCTCGAAATTTAGCGCGGACTTCAATGCGAGATGCTTATAATGGTATCAACAACGAAATTTTGTCTCGAAACCTGACAGAAAATCCGATGAGATTTCTGGTCGTATGTGAAATATACTGGTGGCAGGACACAATCAATGCCTTCTCTGCACGATAGCAATGGAAATATTATCGACAACAGTGCTGCCCAAGCAGGGTTACTAAACACAGCCTTCCGAAATTCAGCCTTTCTCGTAGTTTGTAGGTAAGCACATTGCTGTTGCTTTACAATTTGGATGCGTTATTTATAAAAAATTTCATAAGTGAAATCCGTTGAAATTCTATATGATCTACACTATCCTGGCTTAAATCTATGGCACAGAAAGGGGTGAATTATGCTACCACAAAAGTCTTTGGTCACTTACCAAATACCATCAAAACTCTGACAGATAGTCAACCAGAATATAAAAACAAATTAAAAGAAGTTTTGAATGACAACTCCTTCTACTCGATAGATAAATCTTAAATATTAAGCAGAAAACACAAATTAAAAAAAAAAAAAAAACGAATTATGACCTCTGAAGAGTCTTTTGTTAAGGTGACACGTTCCACATCACTACTATGTGTGGTATTCATGGTCTATGGAACAAGTATTCCTCTAATCTAATTGCCAGTCTGCATTTTCTATTCTCTCTCTTTTGGCCATAGTCAGTTATTTTGCAGACAAAATAGCAAAACGACTACTTTTACTGCCTCATTTCCTCATCTAATTCTGTCACTATCTCCTGCTTTAATTCGATTACCTTCCATCACCTTTGTTTTACATTTGTAACTCCTCTTGAAGACACTATCCACTTTGTTCAAGTGCTCTTCCGAGTGTTCTGCTGTCCCTGACGAAATTAAAACGTCGTGGAATTGCTGTTGTAGCAATATCAAAACAGCAAAACAGTTTTGTCGTTTGTCTCTAATATCCTTTCAATTGAAAATCTGAGATGGGTCTGAGTTCCAAAAGCTCCCATTTGGGTTGTAGTTTTGATTTGCCATGTCTTTTTTTCAACGTCAACAACTACTAAAAATGCGAGTAATGAAGCTGTCACACAAACAGTACTGTCAATTTAGTCGTAGATACCTTTAATGAAGAGGTGGCGTTTGTATGTTTTGTGAGTAATAAACACAGTTTTTCAAATGTTTTGAGCTTTATTTAGAAATTTTGCTTAATTTCCTCCGCCGACCCCACCACCCAATCTTCCACGAAAATAATATGAGTTACCGTCCACCACTCCTCCTCCGTGTTCATATTGAGTGTACGCTCTTGTCACAAGTATCTACAGTTAAGAAGGACTATCATTCAGTGCGCCAGGTGGAAATGCTATTTGGGCCACTCAGAATTTCCCAACCATCGTCGGTGAGGATATTTTCCTGTAGACAACAGCATTGTCAGTGATCGAAATGACAAGCCAGTTGACCGCATATGACGAATCACTTATGTATACTGAGATATCGGAGGTTATATGAAGCTTTCTGAGACCACATTCGATGCTGCTTCCGTTTCTGTTGACCATTCGCCTTCAAGTACAACGTACGTAGAACTATCTGTCAATATTCGTATTGAATACATATTCATACAAGATAGTCCGTATGATAGCATCTTCGTTATCAGTCAACCGAGATGAATTTGTTATAGAAATCTGGAAGAAGAAGACAGCCTCTTTGGATGTGTCTAGCGTTTTCAAGATATCAAGAGTGATAAAAACGAGCCGTATTAGATACGAATAAGGTCTCGCAAACTCGTGCTTACGTTATGAGAGAAGCTTCGTTTCCTGTAGGAATACAATCACGTTAGAGCGTAGAATGTACTCTGAAATAAATAACCGTTACTGATTTTTGACTGCAACTTAACTCTTTCCTTCTTTCACCTTTGTTATACGCTGAGGGAAAAAATCGCAACACCAAAAATTAATTAATGTAGAGTAACGAAATTTCAGGAGTACATTTGTCTAGGTAACATATTTCAGTTTTTAAAATTACAAGATCACTGGTTAATGCAAGCGCGAGGTAAGTTATTGCAAATGTTAACTGCTGGTGCACTAATAACCGGTGTAACAGCCAGAATGTTGAAAGCAAGCATGCAAACGTGCATGCATTGTGTTGTACAGATGCTAGATGTCAGTTAGTGGGAGAGTTCCAAGCCTCTTGCACTTGGTCGGATAATACAGGAACGGTTAATGCTGTTTGTGGATGACGCTGGAGTTGTCATCTGATAATGTCCCGTATGTGCTCGATTGTAGACAGAGCTGGTGATCGAGCAGGCCAAGGCAACATTTCGACACACTGTAGAGTAGGCTGGGTTACAACAGCGGCATGTCGGCGAGAATTATCCTGTTGGGAAACACCCCCTCAAATTCTGTTCATTACTGGCATCGCAACAGGTCGAATCACCAAATTTACGTACAAATTTTAAGTCAGGATACGTCATAAGAAATCGCACACTAGACCATCTAGTCAAAGATGAAAATTCACCTTCGACTGGGTCTGAATGTTTGTCTAACAGCCGGCAGATGAACCTTGAAGTGATCGCTGTCTCAATAATCTACGTTTACCAGTCTTTGATGCTGGTCCCTATTTTGTCTGGACCAAAGGTGTGTAACGTTCCTTCGGATCTTCGGTCTTGGCTGCGGTAGAGCAATGAGATTGTTATTTCTTATGTATCGGTGTCGACGTTACAAACAGAACATTGATGAACTGAGCTCGCGACTTGTGCGAGATATTTACTTCACCAAATGTCGTAATTAAATCGTTTATAATCGGTGGTTTATCAGTTGCTATTTAAAAATTAATGATAAGTTCAAATTAGTTCCAGCGACACCAAATTCCCTATAGACTGGATGTAATCTCAAATCTATAATCAGTCGTAACAGTGTTATTAATTCCTAACGTCTAGGAGTTTCTATATAAGCACTGTGCGCTTCAGTCAAATAATATCGCAGCACGTTCTCTCTAAAACAAAAATATTGTAAAACTTGAATGATAAATGCTTGAATTGACACGGTATGCTGGTTTATTACACAATATTAGTCACGTCAAAACAGAGCCGTGAGGAAGAAGCTTTCCCAGGTGTTGGGGGGAATTATAAATTATGTGCTTCGTAACTATCGCCAAGTTCCATAATCCATTAGTTATTACCAATGAAATTGTCTATCTGTGCTCACTTCCTAAATAGTGTTAACTTCAGGTGATCTAATTAAAAGTCACTTCTGTCCAATATATGCAAGATGTCTATCTGAATTCTAAATAACGTAATATTTGAAGTCAAAGTATCGTTTCACTGCGTCATAGTAGATCGCAATAATCAATTCTGAAAAAAAAATCTAATTGGGCCTACATATACAAGCATTCAAAAGTATGACCTGCTTTGGCTAACTCTCGTAACGTAGTGACAATGGATTGAATTATCCTCAGCCATTACTCACGAATCTCAAAGAGTATTCACACGGAGTATTCTTTTTGAACGTTGGTTCTACTTTGCGAATTTTAAATATAATGATTTTGCTATTTACTATGATTTTGAATTTTGAATTTGATTTTACTGGAATCCTGTCTTTCTTTCTTATGTTAATAAATTACTAAGTATTAGATTCCTGATTCAATTACTGGTTAATATCCAAATAATACTGTTAACTGGAAATTTGTTTGCTTGATCATTTTTCATGGAATTTGGAACTTGTTTTGAGGAAATCTTTGGGAATTTTGGAGCTAATTTTTGATTTTCATTTCTCGTCCGAGGAAGTGGCATTACAGGTGGGAATCTTCCTATACGTCCGTCATGGAGCCTGAAGATGGCATAATGTAGCGCCGAAACTGGTAGCCCAACAAAATAATAATTTGGAAATTTTGATGGCTGAAAGATATTTGATTTGACAATTACATTTGTCTTCTCAAAATTACAAATTATTTGGCAAGCTGCCTTCCTGATGGAGGTTAGATATTACACATGGCAAACACATCAAGTAGTTCAATATAGACAATGAAATCGAATAATAGTACTTAGAGAGAGAGCACGAGAGCTAATGGAGAGGGATGAACCTCGAAAATGGAAAATGCAAGCCACGGGTCAGCAGAAACAGGGGCGGCTTGTTGAAGCTCATTGCATTACTGCTGACAGACATGCGGTGGTGATTGCGGTCGAAGCATTCGGCATGACTCTATGAGTGCAGCTATCCAACTTGCTACAAGCCCCGTACCACCTATCATGTTACTCCGCTGCAATCTGCTCGACACACAATGCTGCTTGCAATGTGATACGGCTACTTACGATGTGACATATCTATAGTCTTCAAACAACTGGGGGGCAGAAGAACGTATTTCCTAGCTTCTATTGCCTCGGGCACCCCCCCCCCCCCCACCCCCCCACCACAGCATGCTCCGGAGACGATGTGGTGCCCGTAACCCACATAACTGGGAGAGGAAGTAGGCTAGCGGTTCTTGTGACGTCAGACCATCGGTGCGGCTCAGCTATTAGAAGTTTAGTTTACACGGCCTTCTTGGGCACCATTTCTTCGAACATATGGACAGTCGGTGTCCTTAAGCGTTGGCGTGCTGGTTTTAAAAGTAACGGCCCAACTTTAAGAAAAATGTCATCTTGAGCGATTGTTACAGTAGTTGAATGGCAAACAGGAAAAATGCTTAGGTCCATCCACTCGATAATCCGCCATGCGGTCTTGACATTAGTAGTGTTTATTGGATGGAGAAAATTAGTTTTGATATGCAAATTGACTGATTTAATTACGGAGGTTTTCAATTACACTATTGATAAGTCTGTGTCTGGTACCAATAATCTCGCCAGCAACATGAACCTGTAATCCGGTGTTCTGAATTAATTTTATTTCATTCTCTGTTTTCTGCTACTAGCAAAGGCAGCCTGGGTGGCTTCGCCACGTGTTCGTCTCTCCACGAAAAGCCTACGTGTTAGGTCCTGCTCTTGTAAGAGTGGTCTAGCTTCTGTACAAGTTGTAAATAACCATTCACTCCCTGTACTTTACCGCTGCTACCTTCAAAATTTCAGTGTAGTCCAGTAACAGCATCAAAAGATTTCTCTAAATCCACAGATGCCATAAACGTGGGTTTGCCTATCTTCAGTTTATCTTGTAGGGGAATTCGTAAGATTAGTATCGCTTTGTGTGTTCCTACATTTCTCCGGAACCCATACTGATCTTGACAAAGACTGGGTTCTATCAGTTCTTCCATTCTTCTGTAAATAATTCGGTCAAATATTTTGGGAACTGATGTTTTGATAGTGTTCACATCTGTTAGCACCTGCCTTCTTTGGAACTGGAATTATTACATTCTTCATGAAGTCAGAGGGTGTTTCGCCTGTTTCGTATATCCTCCGACTCATGTGAAATAATTTTGCATGTCTTACTCTCCCAAAGATCTCAATAATTCTAGAATAATGCCTTCTATTCTAGGGGCTTGTTCGGATTTAAGATTTTCAGAGCTCCGTCAAATTTTTCTTGCAGTACCATATCTCTCATCTCATCTTCACCTACTCCATCTTCTCTTTCAACAATATTGTGCTGATGCTTGTTTTGCACATAGGGATCCTTTATGTATTCCTTCGATTTGCAGCTTTCCCCTCTTTGCTTAATACTGGATTGCCACCTGAGTTCTTGGTATTCATAGCAGCTTCTCTTTTCTCCAACGGTCTCTTTAATTTTTCTGTATACAGCGTTTATCTTTCCCCTAGTTACACATGTTTCTAGAGCCTTACATCTGTCATCTAGCCTTTCCTGGCTTTACATTTTGCACCATCTGTTAGTCTCGTTTTTTAGACGTCTGTATTCGCCAGTTTCATTTGCTTATTTGATTCTCTGATGCCTTCACTATTTCATCTGTCAAGACTAATTCTTCTTCTCTTGTGTTCCGTATCGTAGTTTCAGTCAATTGTTGCCTAAACCTCCCTTTGAAACTCTTAAAAGCCCCTGGTTTTTCAACTTATCCAAGTCTGTTTCCTTAATTCCTACTTTTCTGCAATTTTTTCAATTGTAATCGGTAGCTCATAACCAATAAATTATGAACAGAGTCCAAATCTACCCCTGTAAATATTTTTCAGCTTAAAATCTGGTTTCGAAATCCGTCTTATAGTTATGTCATCAGTTTGACACAGTACTGTACCTCCAGGTCTCTTCCTCATATACACCCTTCTTTCATGATTTTTAAACAAAATATAAGCGATGATCAGCTTAAATTCAGCGCAAAATTCTACCATGTGGCTTCCTCTTTCATCACTTTTCCCCAGTCCTTTCTTCCTACTATTTTTCTTCCTCGTTCTTTTCCTACGCTCGAATTCCAGTCCCCCAACACAAATAAATCTGCATCTCCCTTAACAAACTGAATAATTTCCTTCATTTTAACATGCAATATCTTTATCATTTGTGGAGCTAGTTGACGTACTACTGTGGTCGGTGTTGGCTTCGTGTATCTTCGCTACGATAATTCGTTCACTACACTGTTCATAGAAGCTTATCTGCATTCCTGTTTTCTTATTCGTTATTAGACCTACTTCTGCATTATCCCTGTTTCATTTTATATTTACAATCCCCGTACTACTTGGCCAGAAGTCCTTCCTGCCATCGCTCAGCACTAATTCCCACCATAACAAACATATCTCTTTTTAAATTCTCTAGCCGGCCGGTGTGGCCGTGCGGTTCTAGGCGCTTCAGTCTGGAACCGTGTGCCCGCTACGGTCGCAGATTCGAATCCTGCCTCGGGCATGGATGTGTGTGATGTCCTTAGGTTACTTAGGTTTAAGTAGCTCTAAGTTCTAGGGGACTGATGACCACAGATGTTAAGTCCCATAGTGCTCAGAACCATTTTTTTAAAATTCTGTACCCGTTAAGGGACCCAACAATCCACGTACCGACCCGTCGAATGTCAGTTTCGTTTTTCGTGATGACGACATGCTGCTGAGCAGTCACCGGCCAGAGATCCAAATGGGGACTATTTTACCTCTGGAATATTTTACCCAGGAAGATGCTATCATCATTAAGCGATACAGTAGACCTATTTCTCCTCGGGAAATAATAAGTGCTATCGTGTCCCTTTTTTGCTTTCAGAGAATCGTAAAATATACCATCGTGTAATACTACGAAGCCATACGTATGTAATGCAACGAATACGTGAAAATAGTGGCAAGGTAAATGAAGGAGTTGGTGAAAGGACTCCGGGAAACGGCACCGCGTCGGCGACGAAAACCACAAGCTAGGCTCTAATTAGCCCTATTCTACATTAATGCTTATCAAATTGATCTAAGAAAGAGCCAAAAGAATTCGTTGAAGCACTGCTAAGATGGTAACAGGTCAGTATATCTCATACGAAAGTATATCAGAGTTAGTCATGAGTTTGCTGGATAGATATTCGAGATATGCTGGACAACTGTCCCGCTACTTCCATCGTATATCTCGAACAGAGATACGAAAACAACATGAGAAAATTTATGATGCATACGAAAAAACACAAACTTACTTTTTCTTCGCTACATATATTGTTGGTGTAAAACAGACATTAGTTAATATAGAATGTTTCTGGATATTGAGTTTCCAGACAACAGATCATTCCAAAGGTTTGTAATTACCTAATTCAGTGGAAATTAGTTTGCTGTTATTTCCTTTTTGGCGGGAGTATTTTCAAGCCATTCACATACTGGTTAGGAGCTGAAAATGACATTCGTACTGAAAATATAAACATTCACACGTACTTCATAGAGAGTGTTGAAGTATTAAGTTGGAAATGGCAATCATTTGGCGCTTATTAACATTAAACAAACATTGAAGTTTTAGAATATATTTTCTGACGGTATTTGTTTATAGTACCACCTCTTACAGAAGCGACACGTGGGCGATAAACGTTTCAGACAAGAAGTGTAGAGAAGCATCTGAAGTGCGTTGCTACAGAGGAATGCTGGATGTTAGACCGAGTAACAGCTGAAGAGTTACTGAATTGAATTGGGGAGAAAAGAGTGTTATGACACAACTTGACTAAAAGAAGATGTCGGTTGATAGGACACATCCTGCTGTATCAAAAGATCGTAATTTGTTAATGGAGGGAAGTGATAGGGATAAAAATTGCAGAAGTAGATCAAGACTTACAATAGTAATCAAGTTAAAATGGATGTAGGGTGCAGTAGTTATGTAGAGATAAAGATTCTTGCACAGGATACATTAGCGCGGAGGGGGACTGAGGAATGCAACAACAACAACATTATTTGTGTATGAACTCTGTTGGATTATAGCAGCACTTCCTGATCTTTCACATCGCTCTAATTTTCTCTCCGGGGATATTTTACTTTTTTCAGTCCATTTCGTCCCTGGCATCTTTGGAACCTCACTCCCTGCCTGCACTACCCACAGTTAATCTTTTACCTTAACAGGTTCCTGACTATTACTTCCACTTTTTCTAATTGGGCTTTCTACAGTTCCTTCTTAACTGTTTCGATCCAGGTATACTCTCTAGTTTACCGGTGTATATAATGATAAATACATAAAGACGATTAAAATTTTATGACAAATAGGGACTCGAACTCAGATTCCCTGTTTATCCTGATGATGCCTTCAGTCTTAACTGAAACGTCTGTTGTCTCTGATATTCGAACACAGCGAGATGTTTCTGGGAGGTAGGCAAATTAATTTTACTATAGACGTCGATATCATTGTTTAACATACAAATCGATGCGAACTTCTGTCGTAAGTATGCAATGCAGGTGATCATAGAGAAGCAATTACTTCATTCAGCCTGTTTTATAAGTAATAGTAGCATTTATTTTGGCTATAGTTGAGCGCAGTACTTATATCTAACATATAGCAGCAAAGGTTCATCATATACCATTTGTTTTGGAATGAAGAAGGTAATCTGGAACAAAAGGAGGCGTTAACCATTGAGATAACACTTTGTTTTTCTTTTATGCAATCTCTTATATACATTAATGTGAACACTACATTTAAGAATTAGCTGAAATTCTATGAAAGCTTTTCAAATTCAATTTTATGATTCATTATCTAGTTACCAGTCACCTGATTGTAAAAATGTAGGTAATTTTGTTAAAAACGTTTTATTCAAAGTCGAATTATGGAATCACGACACCTATTATATATGTACTGCAAAAATTTCTATACAGGCAAAAAGTATTTATATTAACATCCACATACCTCATATGAAAGTTCCAGTTTTTCACTTGGCAACAGACAATTAACTTTTCCAAAAAAAATATTTTGTGCATAAAGTCATTGACGAAAGAAAGCTCCGAATTCTAGAACTTTCTGTTAAACTGAAATTAATTTAAATAACTAACATTATATTATTTGTTTCAGTTTTCTACTTTCGAAAAATATATAATATTGTCAAAATTAATGCACTAATTAGAAAACTATTTTAATTAAAAAGTTTATTTGTCTCTGAAATTCTCACAGAAATGTGGGTGGTGAACATGAAATTCATCGTCAGTGTGTGATTTTTTTCGACCTGTAAACGTGTTACGTCTCATCTCAGTTTCTATTTCGTTTTCAATCTGGAAACATGCAATGACTGCTCCTGTGAGAAGGTGCTTCGACGTAAATAAATGAAGACAAAGTCAGAGAAACGTATCTGAATCATAACAGACACGGCCTTGGGCAACGAGCTAAAAACAAGAATAAAATATGGGTAATAATCGCTTTGTTTGTAATTAGTTCGTTCCAATTTTAATTATGTCGCCCACGAATCGTGATCACTTATTCCTAAAATGCAATTTATTTTGTTTGATGTTTAATTTCGTGGTGTACTGATATGGAAAGGAGCATTACAGCTACTACTAGAGATCACCCACAGGGTTTGTGGGAACAGCACTATTGGGGAATGGAGTCAATGAAGGACAGTAGTTTGCCGTTCCATAAAGGATATATTGAATTGATTGAATACACTCTATGAAATGGTATTAGTGCAAACCGTTCAAATATGCTGAACCTACAATGTAATGAAAATGTCGAGACAGTTGAAAATTTCAGCCAGACCGACATTTGAACCCAGATTTTAGTCCCATATGTCGATTCATCTCTTTTGAGGACATTTAATTCATTTAATATATCATGATCCTGTTTGTAAGGCTTACTGTTGTGATGCGGCAATGAAATTTCAGTCTTCATTTTCTAATGCATGAACAACAATTTTTCAGTTATTTACATATCACGAAATGATATATTAGGCTGTCGCATATGAAAATGTCAGTTATTATGTCAGTCCCTGCATGAGTAATGTGATGCAACAGTAAACACGCGACAGTGTTAAGTGAGTACGCAGTGACAGTACTTTGTACCGAGGAAGTGCCAAGTCTGCTTGTGTGCGGAAGGCAATAGTAGAAGCTCAGTGTGTGACTTGGCGTACGTGTTATCAGTGAATGAAGGACTGAGGCTGCGTGTAGTTGTCTCTAAGCTCAAGGAAGACCATGGCCAAACACAGAATATCAGCTGATCTCAGAATGTAAAACAACATGTACTCCATTTCTTCCAATAATTACTATGAACCCTCTTTCACTGTTACCAAACCACCATTTTTAATTGCAGCTGAATCTCCGTGACATTTTTACATAAGGAATCCAGATGTATTTTCGGTTTCACTTCAACTTTTCCAAGCCAGCCTTAAATATTCGAAGGTCTTTGTACTATACATCAATTGTACAGCCTATGCTAGATGCTGGCGGATTTTAGGTGACAGTGTTGATAGTGAATAATAATTAATTCTGTGGCGAATAGGCAATGAAAATGGAAGCTGCCAGGTGGATATTAACAACAATACCGCCCACACAGCCGAAAGCCAGCACCCAGCAACATGCTACGAAAGTAAATATGTTAAATCTGCATGCTCCCTCTGAAGATGGACCTGAAAATGCTAGAAAACTCGTTTATGGAAATGAATAAACGCTTCATATATGTCTGGTCGCAGTAATGTGTATTTATATTTCCCTGATATACAGCCACTTACTCTGTAATATCTATGATGGATAAGCTCATTTGATTTTAAAATGTCCTCCCTCGATTATACAGGGTGTTACAAAAAGGTACGGCCAAACTTTCAGGAAACATTCCTCACACACAAAGAAAGTAAATATGTTATGTGGACATGTGTCCGGAAACGCTTACTTTCCATGTTAGAGCTCATTTTATTACTTCTCTTCAAATCACATTAATCATGGAATGGAAACACACAGCAACAGAACGTACCAGCGTGACTTCAAACACTTTGTTACAGGAAATGTTCAAAATGTCCTCCGTTAGCGAGGATACATGCATCCACCCTCCGTCGCATGGAAACACTGATGTGCTGAACCAGCCCTGGAGAATGGCGTATTGTATCACAGCCGTCCACAATACGAGCACATTTGGTACCGGGGTTGCGTAGACAAGAGCTTTCAAATGCCCCCATAAATGAAAGTCAAGAGGGTTGAGGTCAGGAGAGCGTGGAGGCCATGGAATTGGTCCGCCTCTACCAATCCATCGGTCACCGAATCTGTTGTTGAGAAGCGTACGAACACTTCGACTGAAATGTGCAGGAGCTCCATCGTGCATGAACCACATGTTGTGTCGTACTTGTAAAGGCACATGTTCTAGCAGCACAGGTAGAGTATCCCGTATGAAATCATGATAACGTGCTCCATTGAGCGTAGGTGGAAGAACACGGGGCCCAATCAAGACATCACCAACAATGCCTGCCCAAACGTTCACAGAAAATCTGTGTTGATGACGTGATTGCACAATTGCGTGCGGATTCTCGTCAGCCCACACATGTTGATTGTGAAAATTTACAATTTGATCACGTTGGAATGAAGCCTCATCCGTAAAGAGAACATTTGCACTGAAATGAGGATTGACACATTGTTGGATGAACCATTCGCAGAAGTGTACCCGTGGAGGCCAATCAGCTGCTGATAGTGCCTGCACACGCTGTACATGGTACGGAAACAACTGGTTCTCCCGTAGCACTCTCCATACACTGACATGGTCAACGTTACCTCGTACAGCAGCAACTTCTCTGACGCTGACATTAGGGTTATCGTCAACTGCACGAAGAATTGCCTCGTCCTTTTGCAGGTGTCCTCGTCGTTCTAGGTCTTCCCCAGTCGCGAGTCATAGGCTGGAATGTTCCGTGCTCCGTAAGACGCCGATCAATTGCTTCGAACGTCTTCCTGTCGAGACACCTTCGTTCTGGAAATCTGTCTCGATATAAACGTACCGCGCCACGGCTATTGCCCCGTGCTAATCCATACATCAAATGGGCATCTGCCAACTCCGCATTTGTAAACATTGCCTGACTGCAAAACCACGTTCGTGATGAACACTAACCTCTTGATGCTACGTACTGATGTGCTTGATGCTAGTACTGTAGAGCAGTGAGTCGCATGTCAACACAACCACCGAAGTCCTTCCTTCAATTGGGCCAACTGGCGGTGAATCGAGGAAGTGCAGTACATACTGACGAAACTGAAATGAGCTCTAACATGGAAATAAAGCGTTTCCTGACACATGTCCACATAACATATTTTCTATATTTGTGTGTGAGGAATGTTTCCTGAAAGCTTGGTCGTACCTTTTTGTAACACCCTGTATATGTGGAGCCAACCAAAGCGGCACCTATCGACCACTTCCGTTTTTCATATCGTCGATGAAGAAATAATACCGCGTAACTGACAAATTGCCGATTTTTCGTTTTTCAGTCAGATGATGTCGTTGACTGTACGCGCATCTGCTCTTAACGCCATAATGCCAAATTTTTAATTACTTACCATGAAATATTATCCAAAACAATACCGCGTATGTGACTGAGCAAATAAATAAATGGCAATACTGCGGAACTGTAGAGAATTAAATACCGCGTATCTACAATCTATGGATACTGTAAAAAATACCGCGTAAATACAAAAGCGCGCCCAGCCACAGCACGTTGTTACTGCCTTATTACGTATTTAACACTGCTCGAAAAGGTTCCACGCTTTATAGCTTCATTCGTGATCATGGACAGCGATATAGATGACGATCTTCTTACTGAAGAAGAAATTGTTTCTCAGGTGAAATCAGCTTATGAAAGCGGAGAATCGTTCCTGAGAGTGACTGACAGCGGTAAGAAAATTGTTTTATTATTCACCTTTGAATGTTAGTAGCACCGCAAGTGTCTTATTGTGATATAAATCAGAACGCTCCCACTTCACTCGTTCTGTGCTTTATTCATTTCTGCCAAAGATTTCTAGAGTGTCCACTTTCTTGTAGGATCTCCTGTAAATGCAGAACAAATAACAGGCGAGAAAAGTCGTAACGCTGAAGTTACATTTACCGAAGAAGAATTAATTTCGTATATGGGTTGATCGGTTACTGTTCCTGCAACATCTAACGATGCAGGTAAATTATCTTGGGATTTTTGTTAATAGTGTTACTGATGCTGTCGTTCTCATAAATACATGAATTTGAACTTCATCTTTGTCTACTTAAATCAATTTATAAATATTTTTCCGTCTAGAAACTTCAGTGGCTGTATCCAACAATGTTCAAAATGAAACCACAGTCACAGTTTCCACTAGAAACGACAGTAATTCACACTCGTTGCTATGCGATGGTGCTCATTGTTTGCCAAACACTCTGGATATACAGGGTGTTACAAAAAGGTACGGCCAAACTTTCAGGAAACATTCCTCACACACAAATAAAGAAAAGATGTTATGTGAACATGTGTCCGGAAACGCTTACATTTCCTTGTTAGAGCTCATTTTAGTTTCGTTGTTCCACCTACGCTCAATGGAGCACGTTATCATGATTTCATACAGGATACTCTACCTGTGCTGCTAGAACATGTGCCTTTACAAGTACGACACAACATGTGGTTCATGCACGATGGAGCTCCTGCACATTTCAGTCGAAGTGTTCGTACGCTTCTCAACAACAGATTCGGTGGCCGATGGATTGGTAGAGGCGGACCAATTCCATGCCCTCCACGCTCTCCTGACCTCAACTCTCTTGACTTTAATTTATGGGGGCATTTGAAAGCTCTTGTCTACGCAACCCCGGTACCAAATGTAGAGACTCTTCGTGCTCGTATTGTGGACGGCTGTGATACAATACGCCATTCTCCAGGGCTGGTTCAGCACATCAGTGTTTCCATGCGACGGAGGGTGGATGCATGTATCCTCGGTAACGGAGGACATTTTGAACATTTCCTGTAACAAAGTGTTTGAAGTCACGCTGGTAAGTTCTGTTGCTGTGTGTTTCCATTCCATGATTAATGTGATTTGAAGAGAAGTAATAAAATGAGCTCTAACATGAAAAGTAAGCGTTTCCGGACACACGTCCACATAACATCTTTTCTTTCTTTGTGTGTGAGGAATGTTTCCTGAAAGTTTGGCCGTACCTTTTTGTAACACCCTGTATCATCGGACGATCACGGGAGCAATAATGATGCTGACAGTGAAGGCCAAGAATTTTATGGTGACGTAAGCAGTGACAGGAAAATGAAGTCTAAACCACATCCTGAAGACTGGAAGAAAAATGCCAATAGAATTCTGAGAATGCGTGGACAGGCGTATATTGGATATAAAAGAAGTCGAATTGGTAAAATAATTCATGATACTCCAACTAGGTCCAACATGTACTTCGAAGATTTGCCAGAAATCCGTTCAAAGGAAGTGTCATCAGTTTTCTGCTGATGATAAGCAGGCAGTATTTAACACATTTTGGGAAACGATGTCGTGGGATCAGAGGAAGGTTTACGTTATCAACCTTGTGGACGTAATTCCAACCAAACGTCTAGGGAAGAACACTGGCGAATCCATGAGAAAAGTGAGGCTCATTTATCATTTGGAAAATGTGCTAGGGAAACATAAAGTATCCAAGAAGATATTTCGCACTACTCTTGGGATTAAAGAACGGACTGTCCGATATTGGCTGGGTAATTCCACACATAGGATGAGTCCTGATACAGAATCGTCACGACATCGAATCAAACAGACGAAGAAGAATGATGAGAGAACCTTCATGAAAGAATTCCTGGACTCTCTTCCGAAGCTTCCGTTGCATTACTGCAGGAAATCCTCTTCGAAGTTGTACCTTGAGCCTATTCTACAATCCAAACAGCTGTATGGACTCTATATGGAAAAATGTCATGCTACCTTTAACTTGATTTTAGAAGATGGTAATATTAGCTTATTTTCCCCCAAGGGAGACCAGTGCGACTTGTGTTGTAGTTACAGGGTTGGTAACTTGAGTGAAGACATGTGGAACCAATACACAGAATGGAAAGAGCAGGCAACGATGCAAAAAGATGCTGACAAGAAAGAAGCCCAGCAGAAGCTCTGCTCAGTGTACACCATGCACTTACAGGCTGTGAAAGTAGCTCCATTTTTAAGTTTAAAAATGGTTCAAATGACTCTGAGCACTATGGGACTTAACTTCTGAGGTCATGAGTCCCCTAGAACTTAGAACTACTTAAACTTAACTAACCTAAGGACATACATCCATGCCCGAGGCAGGATTTGAACCTGCGACCGTGCCGGTCGCGCGGTTCCAGACTGAAGCGCCTAGAACCTCTCGGCCACAACGGCCGGCCATTTTTAAGTGCAAGTGCAGTTTATTATAAAACAAAGTTGACTGTTCATAACTTTACAATGCATAATTTAGAAAGTCGTGATGCAGTATGTTACTGGTTCAAAAAAATGGTTCAAATGGCTCTGAGCACTATGGGACTTAACATCTGTGGTCATCAGTCCCCTAGAACTTAGAACTACTCAAACCTAGAACCGCACGCCCAAACAAGCCGGCGTTACTGGTTCGATGAAACGCAAGGTGATTTGGTTGCATCATGTTTTGCCTCATGCATCGTGCACACCCTATCCGGAACGATTAAGGAAAAGCCCGTTCAAGTCGTTCCGTATTCCGATGGCTGCACATATCAGAACAGAAATGTGATATTATCAAACGCTCTTCTAAGATTAGCAATTGATACTGGAGTATTGATTACACAAAAGTTTTTGGAGAAAGGCCATACTCAGATGGAATGTGACTTAGTTCACAGTTCCATTGAGTGCAAGCTTAAAGGACTTGAAGTTGCACTTCCTAACCAATACGCTATGATATCTAAAGAAGCGAGAAAAAAGCCACGGTACCTAGATTATTCCTTTTTCATCAACTACGCAGAGAAAAGTTTGTGGCTGTACGGCACAATCAGGCCTGGAAGGGCCGTAAAAAATGAGCCTACAGTTACCGATCTGAGGGTCCTACAGTACCGCCCAAATGGTATTTTTTACTACAAGTGCTCTTTCAACGAGGTGTGGCAATAATTACCGCCGGTGATGTGACCGAGCGTTTCTAGGCGCCTCAGTCTGGAACCGCGCGACCGCTACGGTCACAGGTTCGAATTCTGCTTCAGGTATGGATGTGTGTGATGTCCTTAGGTTAGTTAGGTTTAAGTAGTTCTAAGTTCTAGGGGCCTGATGACGTCAAATGTTAAGTCTCATAGTCTCGAACGGCGCGCAGGAAAAAGACCACTTAAATTTTTCTGTGCCAGCCCCGATTTCTCTTATTTTATCGTGATGATCATTGCTCCCTAGGTAGGTGGGTGCCAACAGAATGTTTTCGGAGGAAAAAACTTGGGATTGAAATTTCATGAGAAGATCCCGTCGCAACCTAAAACGCCATTGTTTTAACGATTTCCACTCACTCCAATTCACGTACCATGTCTGTGGCACTATCTTCCCCATTTCGCGATAATACAAAACGAGCCGCCTTTCTTTGAACTTTTTCGATGTCATCCGTCAGTCCCACCTCACGCGGATCCCACACCGCACAGCAATATTCCAGAATAGGGCGGACAAGTGTAGTGTAAGCAGTCTGTTTAGTAGATCTGTTGCACCTTCTGAGTGTTCTGCCAATGACTCGCAGTCTTTGGTGTGCTCTTCCCGCAACATAATCTATGTGATCTTTCCAATTTCGGTTATTTGTAATTGTAATCCCTAAGTATTTAGTTGAATTTACAGCCTTCATATTTGTGTGACTTATCGCGTAATCGAAATTTAGCTGATTTCTTTTAGTACTCATGTGTATAACTTCACACTCTTCTATATTCAGTGTCAATTGCCACTTTTTTTCGTACCATACAGGTATCTTGCCTAAATCATTTTGATGTCTTTAAGAATATCAGACCCATTAAGCCAGGTGTTCTTTCAATTTCTGTATCACCAACATGTATTACATGATTTGTTAAACTTATGATACGCTTATCCAGTATATCTAGTTTATCCCTGAAGACCACATAAGTTCTGTCTATCTCACTGTTTCTGTGACGGGTAATGATAGCAGTAACAGTATATCCCACTTCTTCTCCTCCTCTTCTTTCTTCTCTTCTGCCTAAATGTGTCATATGCGGCAGCTGTTTAAGACACGTTTAAACATTAATTATGCTAATTTTAGCAATAATGATTTTCGCTGAAGAGCCTTCAGTGCCTCGATTTTGTCGACATGCTGTTGCACACTAAACACGCTTTGTGATAGTGTACAACTCATGTACTCTCAGACTACTACTGACGATGATATGCTGTTTTTTAACTGTTCTATCTCAGTCCCATATCTATGGACTTGTTCATTCGTCTCCTCCAACAAGTATTCACATAATTCAACTTTCATAGCTATTTCCTTGATAAACTTATCCAGTTCTGTAAACCTTAATTGAGACTTTGTTGCTTGCTTCAGTTTTTCCCTCAACATACAATTCACATAGCTGGATTCTTTCATTCAACTGTTCCACCTTAGATTCAAAAATTTCACATTTTGTAGCTGCTACCCTGGGAAGACTACCTATCCAATTCTTTTAATTTTGTGTTGAAACTTTTGCTGATTGCTTCAATTTATGTATCAATGTATAAATTGTTTGGTCTGTGGATCATCTCTTCAGAATGAGTGCATGACACAGTTATACAGGGTGTTTCAAAATGAATATACCTGTTTTAATACATTATAGCAGTTATTATATTCAATTTAAAATTAGAGACAGTACATCAAATGAAAGAGTAGCTCAAATATTTTTATTTGTAAACCTGTTACAAGCTCTAAAGCCTACAGACTACGGTCTACTTACCAACTTTGCAAACAAAAAGTTGGTGCATGACCATGAAGCTTTCCTGGATCGTGTCGTCTTCAATGATGACTCGACATTTCATGTAACTGGAAATGTGAACACACATATTGTATGTGTGTGGAGGTCACCAAATCCCCACGAAATGGCACAGTTGAAACGAAACTTCTCTAAATTAAATGTTCCTTGTGTCATATCCCAGCGGAAAGTTTAAGAGTCTCTCTTTTTGCTGTGCAGTAACTGTAGCTGGTGCTTCGTATCGTGATGCGTAGGAAGTGTGGCTCTTTCTGTAGACTGGAAGAAGCTGAAGAGCAGAACTTTATTTGGCAGCAAGATGGTGTGCCGTCTCTGGCGTGACAGACTACACGATTGATTAAACGACGTTGGTTGTAAGGCGCGGAGTGACAGAGCTTGTCACGCATGATCTCCACCGTCACCTGATCTGATGCCAAGCGATTTTTACCCTTGTGATTCATAAAGGATCATGTGTATCAACCTGCGCTACAAGCTGGAGTACGTGACTTCAGAAACAGTACTGAAACAGTTGTTGCAACAATTACCTCTGACACAGCAATCAAGCTTCGGGAAGAACACGCCTATCAGCTCGATGTGTGCTGTGTGACGAATAATGTTCACATCGAACAGTTGTAAGGAAAACTATTTGAGTTGTTCTTTCATTCAATATTTTTACAGTAATGTAAGCTGAATGCAATAAATGTCACAAAGTCTTCAAACCGGTATATTCATTTTGAAACACCCTATATTTTAAAAAGAAATTCCTGGAATTTTGCAAAAATTGACGCAATGTTCACACTGAACTAATCTAAAGTCACTGGTTTTCAAACACATTTATTATTAATCTTGACTGCAATAATTGTTGTAAATGGCCAGTTTCAGTTCAACGTGAATCATCCTTAGATCTGTAGACAACAGTAAAATAACTAATTAGGAGATACTGCATGAAATACAAAATGATGTTGGAATGGTAACATTTTGTGTTTTGTAGAGTATTCACTAATTTGTTATTTTAGTGTTGTCTACAGGTCTGAGGATGGTTCATGTAGAACCAAAACTGGCCATTTAAAAAATTAATACAATCAAGACCAATAATAAATCTGTTCGAATACTACTGAAACCTGCATCTACATAGCCCATCGTTCAATTTTCTTGTTTTATAAGTAACCAGAAACCCGTACTGTGTGTGATCGCAGCAATCTCTACATATGGTTATAAACTCATTGAATGTGGTCTCATTCCTACGTGCACTTTACAAATGAGATTTAAATTAATATTATCTTGTTTGAAAGCTGCAATAAGGTTTGTATTATCCCTTATTAACTGCTTCAGAATTCTGGAATATGTTTGGCTCAAATAAATGTCATCAACCCTCATATGATGACTGAAACAGAAATATTTCCTTATTTGATCCTGTTTTTCCACTGCAATCGCTGTGCTCTTTCTGGTGGTGGGTTTCACCACCTTCACTGAATGTCGTATATGTTACAGCATCAATTCTAGGAAATACCCCCTGTAGTAGCTGCTACTTGCTGAAATTGTGATTTTCAGTGTACGTACACATGTTCGAAGGGAATCCCATTAGGATGTGTTAGCAATCACAAAATAACATTTGTCTTGCCACAGCCGAATGAATCGACAATTATCCACCATACATTATCAAGTATGAGGAGCCATTCTTCTTCTGCTTCTTCTTCTGGTTTTCTGTAACACTGCAGGGCCAGTTACTACAAAGCCTTTGTGGTGGAGGTTTTTCGTCCACTCAGACATGATAATGACTATAAATGAACGTTAGATGTAGGGAATTTAATAGAGAAAAAAATAACGCATACAAGAGTGGACAAAAATAAGGAAGCAGGGCGAGAAATGCGTACTTGAACATAAATACAGATGCTACCCGAGGTTACAGGTTGCGCTGTTGTGTCTGACAACCAACAGCACCTGTTCTCTATCCTCAGTATGTTGCAAGTGTCAGTCATCATTAGAAGTTCTGTGTAGTTGCGAGTGGTTTATTTCAGAGTTAAGTGAATTCGAACACAGCCACGTTGGTGCTGCTCGTATAATGGGTGATTACATAACCACCTTGGTGTTTCTGTATCGAAACAGGGAAAGTAGAAAAACATCATCCATTGAGTCACAACACGGACGAATGTGTGTGGTGAGTGATCATGACAGATAGCTATTGAAGAGGATTGTGACCAAAAATAAAGTGCACAAAAGCTGCAAAAGTCAACGTGGAACTGAACGTCGCACTTGCGAAACATGTGAACAACAAAACAATTTGAAGGGAGCTCCATAAGCAGGGAATTACAAGGCGACCTGGAATTACAAAACGATTCGTGCTCGTAACAGGATACTGTGATGCCAAAGTCATAAAACCGCGGTTGACTCTTATTTCCTAGTGTTTCCAACTTCTAACCGAATGAAACATGGAACTGACTCAGTGATGATATGGACAGTCCTAATGTGGTATTCGATGGGCCTCATGGTTTCTCTCCAAGGTACAAAATCAGTTCCCCAGTGGTGATGCTGTGTTCCAAGGCGACAAGGCCCCTGTCTAGACAGCTCGTATCGTCCAGGACTGGTTTGTTGCACACTATGATGGATTGTCGCATGTCACGTGGCCATAACAGTCATCGGAACTTAATATTACGTAGCCTTTGTTGCTTACTTTGGAGAGAAGGGTGCGCGATTGCTACTCACCTCCATAATACTTACCTGAATTTGCCACTATTTTGCAGGAAGAATAGCACAAGATCCCTTAAAACCGTATGTGACCCGTATTTATCCATACCGAGACGACCAGGTACCATTACGAATGCCAACGGTTTTCCTACACGTAATATCTTGCGTGTTTTGTGTTTCAATATTTTTGTCCACTCTTCATACTTTTCATATATAAATTATTACATATTTTTGGATATATGTACATGCTTAAATAGGAACGTGGTTTAGTGCTCCCATCAGGTGTGCCTGATTCACATATACGAGGGCCGTTCAGAAAGTAACCTCCGGTTGATTTAAAAAAATACACCAAGTTAAATAAAAATATTTTAATATATACATCTTACAACTACATCTTTGCACTATTTTTCTACATAGTCTCCATAGCGATTGAGGCACTTATTGTATCTCTTCACAAGCTTTGAAATTCCTTCTGCATAAAAATCACCCTCTTGTGCCTGGAGCCAGCCTGTGACCGCATCTTTGAGCTCTTCGTCGTCATCAAACCGCTGTGACCCGAGCCATTTCTTCAAATGCATGAAGAGGTGATAATCACTTGGCGCAAGGTCTGGGCTGTAAGGTGGATGGTTGATAACGTCCCACTTGAAGGACTCAAGAAGGGCCGTTGTTCTGCGAGGAGAGTGAGGACGGGCGTTATCGTGCAAAAAAACGATACCGGAAGTCAGCATACCACGGCGTTTGTTCTGTATAGCCCGTCGTAACTTTTTTATTGTTTCACAGTACACGTCTTGATTAATGGTCGTACCACGTTCCATGAATTCAACCAACAACACCCCTTTGGCATCCCAAAACACCGTTGCCCTCAGTTTTCTGGCAGAAAAATCTTGCGAGGCTTTTCTTTGTTTGGTAGGCGAATTTGAATGTGCCCACATCTTTGATTGTTCTTTTGTCTCAGGGTTCACGTACTTAATCCAGGTTTCGTCACCGGTCACGATTCTGTTTAACAATGGTTCTCCTTCGTCCTCATAACGTGACAGAAAGTCTAATGCAGAGGCCATTCTTTGAGTTTTGTGGTGGTCGGTAAGAATTTTGGGCACCCATCGTGCACAGAACTTACGGTAACCCAATCTTGCTGTCACTATCTCGTACAAGAGAGTCTTAGAAATCTGTGGAAAACCAGTAGACAACTCCGACATTGAGAAACGTCGATTTTCACGAACTTTTGCATCAACTGTCTGAACGAGTTCGTCAGTCACTAATGATGGTCTACCACTCCTCTCTTCATCATGAACGTTTTCTCGTCCACTTTTAAATAAACGTACCCATTCACGGACAACTCCTTCACTCATAACTCTTGGTCCGTACACGGCACAAAGCTCACGATGAATAGCTGCTGCAGAATATCCTTTGGCTGTAAAAAACCTTATGACAGCACGCACTTCACATTTGGCGGGGTTTTCTATTGCAGCACACATTTCAAACTGCCCCAAAAACTAAACTAGCGCAGGTACGACGTTCATTCGACCACGGCTTGATGCCGACTGACCTGTTGAGTGCGTGAACGCACAGATGGCGTCGCTACTCCCCCCACAACCCGCACTGTGACCAATCGGAGGTTACTTTCTGAACCGCCCTCGTATTTCATGTATTGATGCACAGCTTGGGCCATCTGAGTAATGATTTCTTCCGTGGGATGAAGAAGAATTTGGCGCGCCAACTCCGTCAAATAGATGCATGTTTTTTCGTAGAATCTGTGTATGGATGGCTGCCAGGTTAGTCGCTTGTCTAGAGCATCTGGATTGTATAGTTTACATACAATAAATTTTTAAATGTTTGCTCCTATGGATGTGTACACCCCGTCTCGATAAAAAGTCTAACCTTTCGTGGACAATTATAGTGGTAATCACGTGATCACCTAATATCAGTGAGGGAGCATGAGCGCCGGCCGGGGTGGTCTCGCGGTTCTAGGCGCTCAGTCCGGAACCGCGCAACTGCTACGGTCGCAGGTTCGAATCCTGCCTCGGGCATGGATGTGTGTGATGTCCTCAGGTTAGTTAGGTTTAAGTAGTTCTAAGTTCTATGGGACTGATGATCACAGATGTTAAGTCCCATAGTGCTCAGAGCCATTTGAACCATTTTTTTGGGAGCATGAGCAATTACATTGAACATGGCAGCAATGTAAACTGAAGTAACACATAGACAAACCAACTCATCCATTGATTATATGACTTTCCTACCATTATATCGACGATTTTCGATAGCCACCACTGAGTAGAACTCGCGAACCGACATCATTCCCAAACTGATACGTTTGCTATCACTGCTGTTAAAACTGTAGGCTGAGTTAAACAGCATTATTTTCTTGTCAGGTGACTGAGATGGCTTTGGCTCGCCTGAACGTAAAAAAAAAAGGAGCTAGTGTATATGTATGGCTCCATCATGCTCCTTCTATCACCACCACAACCATAACAGCTAATACAGTTGAAGACAATAAACACGATGCACGGAAGGAATTATCTGAATAGGACGGAAATAAGTTCTTGTGATGTACATGTACAGAATAACAAATGATTACAATTTCAGAAAAATTGGATGACTTATTCAACAGAAGCAGCTTCACATACTGAGCATGTATATAATGCATTGGTCCACCTCTGGCCCTTATGCATGCAGCTATTTGGCTTGGTACTGGTTGACAGATTTGTTGGATGTCCTCTTGAAGAATATTGTGCCAAATTCTTTTCAGTTGGAGCTTAGTTCGTCAAAATCCCGAGCTGGTTGGAGGGCACTGTCCATATTGCTCCAAAAGTTCTCAATTAGGGAGAGATCCGGCACATAGCTGGCCCCTTGCAGGCGAGTATTAACTTGCTGAAATGTAAGCCCAGATCGACTTGACACGAAGGGCAACAAAACGGGGTGTAGAATATCGTAGACGCTCCGCAATGCTGTAGGGGTGTCTCGGATGACAACCAAAGGGGTCCTGATATGAAACGAAATGGCACCCCAGACCACCACTGCTGGTGTTGGACTGTACGGTGGGTGACAGTGCTTTGGTATTCCATCACTGTCCGGAGTGCCTCCGGACACGTCTTCAATGGTCATTGTGGTTCAGTTTGAAACGGCACTCATTACTGAAGACAATTCTACTCCAGCCAATAAAATTTCAGACCGAATGCGCCCAACATTACCGCAAACGGGCGTGTTGGTGTACAGAGGTCAATGGCAGTAGCTGCAGTGGGCGCCATGAGCTAAGCTCCCTTCCTGTGAGCCACATTTTAATGGTCCTTGTGGTCACTGAAGCACCAGTTGCACATTGGATCGATGATAATAATGAATTTGGGGCTCTGGATGCCTCTCTGACGATTGCTCGGCCCTCACGTTCAGTCGTCTCTCTAGTTCAACCATTTCCTACTTGACGCTGTGTTCGGCCATGGTTCACCTATTCCTGTCAGCATCGTTAAATAGTGGCATCGCCCCTATTCAAATGTCTAGCGATTCGCAGAGTGCTTCAACCGGCTTCTTTGGGCACAACTATGTGTCCTCTCTCAAACGCTGATATCTGCATACATTATTCATGCACCTACTGCGAGACAGTTACTGTCCAACTGAGTACACAGAATAAAATTGCAAAGACTTTATGCTCCGTTACCGACATGTCCCCTGTTCTCCATCCTTACCAGCCGCGCGGTGAATGTGTGCTGCACCACACATTCATCCATCGGTTGCCAAAGTTAACAGTTGCCTTTTTCTTCTTATCTGTATGAATAGCAATTTGTGATCAATTTGCGTAACTCCTTCGTTGTGCGTCTCTTTTTTTTTTTTTTTTTGTCTTAAAGTGTGTTTACTTGGTGCCTGGAAAATTGCTGTCCTGCTCGTTTCGACACGTTCACCCTTTGACAGTTCTTACGTGACTGGGATAGTACTTTTTCAACCGCTTTTAGTATATAATGTTGGTATATAAGTGTACAAAACTTTAAAACACGAAAAAAAGCTTATCATCTCTGTTTTCAGGTATAAAAGAACCACATCCTGGGTCTTACATTTACTTCATCGCTATCGCTCGTGACGATACAGTTGAAGAAAATTAATAAGGTTATCATGTGCGATGTTAAATGTGATACGAGGAGGGTGAAAATATTAGTTGTTAATTCAACTGCATGCAACGAGTGTATAATGCAAGTTCTGAACACTGAAACACCATTCAGTAGTTTGACGTCGTCCGTTAAGTCACTCCTAAAGGAAAATGATGAGTGCAGGATGATGGTGTTATGCTGTGGCAAAGTCGTGTGACTTTGAGGCAATGAATGGTGGCGACAAAAATTTTGTTCTGTGCATCTGAATGCTCACTGCAAAGATATTCCTAATCTACGGCTGTTAGAACAGATTGTGTTGTAGTTCAGCTAAAACCTTGACAGAGGCGTGTTAAATGGTACTTCAGTTTTTGCTAGAGTTTTATTTAACTCGCGACCTGGTCTTTGTAAATCTTCTCAAAGACGTTCCATAAACCTTATCGACACACAGTGCAGACTCTTTGAGTGGTGTCTCTCTGAGACATTGCAGTATAGCATGTTACCTTTGATGAGCTCCGCACGCCTCCGCCAATATGAAGCTGTCAGTTAGTTTGAGCCATGCTTGCGAGTGCTTTGAAAATACTTTTGTTCTGAGAGAAGGGGGACGATGGAGGGGAGGGTCTGTCGAGCGATGAGTTGTAACAGTTCAAAGGCGGTGGCAGCAGTTCGAAAATCTGGTGAGATCGTTTCAGTTGTTTGCAGCGATTGTTCATATGCAAGATTCTGAGTCAAGTGATAGTTGCATCGCACAGTTTATTTGGAAATCAGTCCGTGTGGTAAACTTGTGATGAATTACGTAGGTAAACAGATATTGATGTGCGACGTATTGCGTTGGAAAGCTGGAAGCTGGCTACCAATCTGTGTTGTAGTCTTTCAATGCGAAATATTATACACTCATTTCCGTCAATCTCTCCTGCTCTTTAAATTATTCTGATTTGGTGGAAATCGTGTACAGTAAACTTGAATATTTGTGATTGCTCGAATTTCGATTTCTGGGCTCATGTGCACTGCGAATCCCACGTGGCTTGGGTCTACTGTTTTTGATTTAAAGGGAATATGTATATAATTTATTTGACTTTGCTGTGACTCATCTCTGCTTTTCCTCATAATTTACTGCATATTTTTACGTATTTATGCTGCATTCCTTGTCTGACGCCATCTTATATGCACCTGTTGAGGGCACTCCCCTCTTTCCTACGCAATGGTTACAAGCAATAGTGCAAATAATGAAATAATTCAAAAAAATTGTTCAAATGGCTCTAAGCACTATGGGACTTAACATCCGAGGTCATAAATCCCCTAGACTAACCTAAGGACATCACACACATCCACGCCCGAGGCAGGATTCGAACCTGCGACCGTAGCAGCCGCGTGGTTCCGGACTGAACCGCTCGGCCACAGCGGCCGGCTGAAGTAATTTAGTTGGCAGATAGTTTTCCCACATTAATAATGATAAACGTACTGTGCACGAGGCAAATCCAAATCTACAGTTGAGCCTCTAGCTCCTATTCATGATCTAAATGATTTTCCCTACGCCGACGTCTCTACTTCACCAACGCAAAAGTGCGCTAACCATCGACTCCCTTAAACTATCAGCAGTTGGCACAAATGGAAAAAAAAATTCTGCAGACGGTAAGCCCTAACATAGTCATGAAATCCAAGGCACGAATTCGTTAGGCAGCTGCAGGACACGATAATACAAAAGGGCAAATGATCAATTTTCTAGTCGATTCGTTATTGTCCAAAGTAATGGACGTATTTAACCATTCTCTGACACCGAGAATCTTCCCGACAGCCCGGAAGCATGGACTCATAAATCCATTACTCAAGAAGGAATCTGTCAAACAGTCTTCTGACTACAGGCCCATTTGCATTCTTCCAGTATTATCCAATGCTTTAGAACATTTAGCCCACGAGTAGCTTACCAATTATTTAACATACAATAATCTTTTAGATGAACACCAGTTTGCATTCATCTGGGCCCGCTGCATCGTATGTTTGTCATCTAATAACATTGTCATATTAGGAGACTAAAGGCGCTGCTTTATTTAGTTATGTTGTTTACTACCACAGGTCCATTCGGCGTGATTACCATCTTCAGGTTATCAGTGAAAAGTACATAGTTTGGAACAATACACTGAGGTGACACGTCATCGGATAGCATTATGCACATATGCAGATGGCGGTAGTTGTTGTTGTTGTTGTGGTCTTCAGTCCTGAGACTGGTTTGATGCAGCTCTCCATGCTACTCTATCCTGTGCAAGCTCCTTCATCTCCCAGTACGTACTGCAATCTACATCCTTCTGAATCTGCTTAGTGTATTCACCTCTTGGGCTCCCTCTACGATTTTTACCCTCCACGCTGCCCTCCAATGCTAAATTTGTGATCCCTTGATGCCTCAGGACATGTCCTACCAACCGATCCCTTCTTCTAGTCAAGTAGTGCCACAAACTTCTCTTCTCCCCAATCCTATTCAATACCTCCTCATTAGTTACGTGATCTACCCACCTAATCTTCAACATTCTCCTGTAGCACCACATTTCGAAAGCTTCTATTCTCTTCTTGTCCAAACTATTTATTGTCCATGTTTCACTTCCATACATGGCTACACTCCATACAAATACTTTCAGAAACGACTTCCTGACACTTAAATCTACACTCGATGTTAACAAATTTCTCTTCTTCAGAAACGCTTTCCTTGCCATTGCCAGTCTACATTTTATATCCTCTCTACTCCGACCATCATCAGTTATTTTGCTCCCCAAATAGCAAAACTCCTTTACTACTTTAAGTGTCTCATTTCCTAATCTAATTCCCTCAGCATCAACCGACTTAATTCGACTACATTCCATTATCCTCGTTTTGCTTTTGTTGATGTTCATCTTATACCCTCTTTTCAAGACACTGTCCATTCCGTTCAACTGCTCTTCCAAGTCCTGTGCTGTCTCTGACAGAATTCAATGTCATCGGCGAACCTCAAAGTTTTTACTTCTTCTCCCTGGATTTAAATACCTACGCCGAACTTTTCTTTTGTTTCCTTTACTGCTTGCTCAAAATACAGATTGAATAACATTGGGGAGAGGCTGCAACCCTGTCTCACTCCCTTCCCAACCACTGCTTCCCTTTCATGCCCCTCGACTCTTATAACTGCCATCCGCGAGGTCGGCTTCCACCAGTTTCTCCATTCGTCTGTAAATAATTCGCGTTAGTATTTTGCAACTGTGACTTATTAAACTGATAGTTCGGTAATTTTCACATCTGTCAACACCTGCTTTCTTTGGGGTTGGAATTATTATATTCTTCTTGAAGTCTGAGGGTATTTCGCCTGTCTCGTACATCTTGCTCACCAGATGGTAGAGTTTTGTCAGGACTGGCTGTCCCAAGGCCATCAGTAGTTCTAATGGAATGTTGTCTACTCCCGGGGCCTTGTTTCGACTCAGGTCTTTCAGTGCTCTGTCAAACTCTTCACGCAGTATCGTATCTCCCATTTCATCTCCATCTACATCCTCTTCCATTTCCATAACATTGTCCTCAAGTACATCGCCCTTGTATAGACCCTCTATATACTCCTTCCACCTTTCTGCTTTCCCCTCTTTGCTTAGAACTGGGTTTCCATCTGAGCTCTTGATATTCATACAAGTGGCTCTCTTTTCTCCAAAGGTCTCTTTAATTTTCCTGTAGGCAGTATCTATCTTACCCCTAGTGAGATAAGCCTCTACATCCTTACATTTGTCCTCTAGCCATGCCTGCTTAGCCATTTTGCGCTTCCTGTCGATCTCATTTTTGAGATGTTTGTATTCTTTTTTGCCTGATCCATTTTCTGCATTTTTATATTTTCTCCTTTCATCAATTAAATTCAATATTTCTTCTGTTACCCAAGGATTTCTACTAGCCCTCGTCTTTTTAAATCAGGTACACAGGGTATAAAATGGCAGCGCATTAGCGGAGCTGTCAATTGCACACAGGTGATTCTTGTGGAAAGGTTTCCGACGTGGTTATGGCCGGACGATCGGGATTAACACACTTTGAATGCGGAATGGTAATTGGAGCAAGACGCATGGGACATTCCATTTCGAAAATCGTTAGGTAATTCAATATTCCGGGATCCAAAGTGTCAAGAGTGTCCCGAGAACACCAAATTTCAGGCGTTACCTCTCACCACGGCCAACGCAGAGAAGCAAAGCCTTCGCTTATCGACCGAAAGTAGCGGCGTTTGCGTAGAGTTGTCAGTGCTAACAGACAAGCAACACTGCCTGAAATAACCGCAGAAATCAATGTGAGATGTAGGACAGTGCAGCGAAATTAATCGTTAATGGGCTATGGCAGCAGACGGCCGCGCCTACTGCCTACTGCGCCTCTTCCGGGCACAAATAACTGCTCCAACAAAAAGTTTAACATCTACTACAACATCATCAAAGGAGCAGACATATCCAGTAGTCTGACAGCATCTGAGACATCGATGTCATATGGATATCAAGGTCACATGATGTACATTACAAATCATAAGTCCATGATATGTTAAATTATATGCTTAAAAATTTAAAATATTGTGCCAAACTGTGTACTTTCGCAGATAACCTGAAGATGGCAGTCACGCCGATACGGTCTACAGTAATAAACAATACAATGAAACTCATTACGTAATGAATGTCGATTTGGTTTCCAGCAAAAACGCAGCACAACGACTGCTCTTATAAAAGTGACTGAGGAAATGAAACAAGCTGTGGACCAACAACAGACGACTATTATGTGCTTTTTGGACTTCAGGAAAGCTTTCGTCACTGTTGACTTGGCATTCTACTTGCGGAAGTCGCAAGTCAAAATTTTGCTTCAGGTGCTGTACAGTGATCGCGCTCACACCTTACATCCCACCAACAGTGTGTAATGATTAGAACTAAAGGGTCACGACGGAGGAATGTAGCATCAGGAGCGCCACAAGGATCAGTATCGGGCCCATTACGTTTTTCATCATATATATGTTAATGATACATCAACTATTCTCTCCCACTGCAAATATCACCTACACGCTGACGTCTAAGTGCAAATCCAACAAACATATGCACAGCCATCCAACATGTAGCTGCTCATTTACTTGTCTTATCAGAGTAGGCGCGGAATATAGGTTTCAAAAGCATCTAAAACGAAAGCAATCTTAGTCGCTCACAATAGACTTTGTCCTCAAAGTTCAGAGAATCTCTTCCGCGCGTAACCCTAAACGGCACAAAAGTAACCTTTTCCCCTTCTCCAAAGAACTTGGGATTAATTCTGGACCATCAATTAGACTGGACTGAACACACAACTGCAGTCTGTAATAAGGTGTCAGCATCATTTCATGCACTACACAAACATAAAAAAATATTTCCTTTCGAACTTAAAAAGAAGCTCGCAGAGTCGCAATACTCAAAAAAATTGACTATGGTGATGGCATTCTCAAAGAACTTTCGAACAGAAGCTCCTGCAGGCTAGGACTGACGAAGAATGCTTGTGTATGTTACAACTGTGACGTACGCTATTTCGACCAAATCACTCCTGCTTACGAACAATTATCACGGCTACGTGCCGATAAGCATAGAGAGTATCGTACTCTATGTTTACTCTATCGTCTTCTGAATCATTGCACTCCCTCATATTTATTTTCAACTCTTCCACTACTACCTGAACAGTAGAGCCGAAATACATGTCCTCAACAAAGTAAAATTCTGTTGTACCCTCTCATAACGCTGCAATGTTCTCTAAATCGCTTTATGTGTCAGGAACCCGATTTTCGAACGATCTTCCTTAAAATATTGGAGAAATTAAATTCATTCCAAACTTCAAAAGGCAATTAGCAGCCTACCTCCTATCACAGTCTGTTCCATACATTAGTCTGCCGCTCACTCTCATTAATCTCCCCTTCCCCACAATTTTTCCATCCCCCATGTTGGTAAATTCTTTATTTATGTTCTGTTTTTTCCTAACAGCCACTGTCAATGTTATTTTAGTTTACTCTCTTTCGTTATCTATTCCGCTGCTCCTAATACTAAACATAGCTTAAAATGTGGTAATCAGCCTTTATCACTCTTAATGGCTTTACTGCTATAATAATAATTATTATTATTATTTGTTTCTACTGTTATTACCGATAGCTGAGTGAAGCCAGCACGGTAGCTCAGCGTGTCAGTCAGAGGGTTAGTGATATTTTAAAAAAAAAAAAAAAAAAAAAAAAAAAAACCTGAGGTAATGGATCAACAATGAACTTCAACAAGCGTTATGGGACGTCCTACCCGAACAAATAGAACGAAAAATAACGAACAAAATAAGATCAACAAAAAAAAGTAAAGTGGTCAGCACTACGGACTATCATGCCACAGGGCCCGGGTTCAATTCCCGGCTGGGTCGGAGATTTTCTCCGCTCAAGGACTGGGTGTTGTGTTGTCTTCATCATCATCATCTCATCATCATCGACGCGCAAGTCGTCTAAGTGGTGTCAGCTCAAAAGAATTGCACCACGTGACCGATTTACCCGACGGGAGACCCTAGCGACACATGTCCATTTCCATTATTATTACTGCGAATGTCTTACAACATTTGGTATATGTTGTTCCCGGCTAGATGTAATAGAGGGCCAGACTAAATAAGCAATAAATAAATAAACTTCAGGTGTAAAGGTAAGTTTTGGCGCTGGTTTCCTGAATGCAGTGTTGCAGTTGCAGATTTTTCTGATAATTTGTGGTCAGGACTATGGGACCAAACTGCTGAAGTCATCGGTCCCTAGGCTTACACACTAATTAAGTTTACGCTAAGGACAACACACACACCCATGCCCGAGGGAGGACTCAAACCTCCGACGGGGGGGAGCCGGGCGATCCGTGACAAGACGCCTAAGACCGCGCGGCTACCCCGCGCGGCGCAGATTTTTCTGCAGTGTGTGTATGTGTGTGTTCATGTCTCCACGAAATAACTGCGAAAGAGCTTCGTAATGATCGCTTCGGCATTTCGTGGTATTTCATACAAATTCAATCTTTCGAGTCGCAAGATTATTCAAGTCATATGGAGAGGTTTTATTAACAGTTAGTCACTTTGACGTTAAAACATTGTGACCATAATCGAGGGCCGCAATCCCATTGTACTATGTTCAGCTGTAAGTTCATTAGTTTAAACTCCATAGTTTTGATCGGATTTTACGAGTGACTTTCATAGTGTTTGAAATTCAATTATACATGCTATGCCTGCCAATTACTACCTGTGCGATTATTGTAAGTTCTGTTTTCAAAGTCAGACTGCGTGACAAAATTGATTATTGGGTCATGAGTTTATTGACTTCAAAGTATAGCCCCATTAACTCTAACGATACTACTTTTTATAGTGGACCAGCTTCTATAACAGTAGCCACATTGCAAGCTTTTTCAAAACTGACGAATCCGAGACAAAGAGGTTATTCATAGTCACTGCTTCGTTCTTTGATTGCTTCATGAATCAAAAACACTGACACAACACGTGAATTAAAACGTCAATACTAAAAGGTGATACTCCCAAGATCGTCCTTATGTTCTACATCTACGTCTACATCTACATTTATGCTCTAGAAGCTACCCAACGGTGTGTGGCGGAGGGCACTTTACGTGCCACTGTCATTACCTCCCTTTCCTGTTCCAGTCGCGTATGGTTCGCGGGAAGAACGACTGCCGGAAAGCCTCCGTGCGCGCTCGAATCTCTCTAATTTTACATTCGTGAACTCCTCGGGAGGTATAAGTAGGGGGAAGCAATATATTCGATACCTCATCCAGAAACGCACCCTCTCGAAACCAGGACAGCAAGCTACACCACGATGCAGAGCGCCTCTCTTGCAGAGTCTGCCACTTGAGTTTACTAAACATCTCCGTAACGCTATCACGCTTAACAAATAACCCTGTCACGAGACACGCCGCTCTTCTTTGGATCTTCTCTATGTCCTCTGTCAACCCGACCAGGTACAGATCCCACACTGATGAGCAATACTCAAGTATAGGTCGAACGAGTGTTTTGTAAGCCACCTCCTTTGTTGATGGACTACATTTTCTAAGGACTTTCCCAATGAATCTCAACCTGGCACCCGCCTTACCAGCAATTAATTTTATATGATCATTCCACTTCAAATCGTTCCGCACGCATACTCCCAGATATTTTACAGAAGTAACTGCTACCAGTGTTTGTTCCGCGATCATATAATCATACAATAGAGGATCCTTCTTTCTATGTATTCGCAATACATTACATTTGTTAATTTTAAGGTTCAGTTGCCACTCCCTGCACCAAGTGCCTATCCGCTGCAGATCTTCCTGCATTTCGCTGCAATTTTCTAATGCTGCAACTTCTCTGTATACTACAGCATGATCAGCGAAAAGCCGCATGGAACTTCCGACACTATCTACTAGGTCATTTATATATATTGTGAAAAGCAATGGTCCCATAACACTCCCCTGTGACACGCCAGAGGTTACTTTAACGTCTGTAGATGTCTCTCCATTGAGAACAACATGCTGTGTTGAAGCAGTAATGCCGACTGTGACTTCCTCCTCGTGCCACTGGGAGAAAGTGCCGGACTGGCATGTGCAATCGGGAGGAAGCATGTACGTCACAGCGCGTAAACTGCTGGCGAACTGCACCCAGAAGATAACGGCCATACCGCAGCGAAAATCTGCTAGGCTCAACGCGAAATACACAAACGATATCGAATTTCTACTTTTCGCTCTTTATTTAAGTCCACCAAGCTTTTAGATGATCATGCCATTAATATTAGATCGATTTCAGTCGACTTACGTCTTGGATTATACAGGGTGTCACAAAAAGGTACGGCCAAACTTTCAGGAAACATTCCTCACACACAAATAAAGAAAAGAGGTTATGTGGACATGTGTCCGGAAACGCTTAATTTCCATGTTAGAGCTCATTTCAGTTTCGTCAGTATGTGCTGTTCTTCCTCGATTCACTGCCAGTTGGCCCAATTGAAGGAAGGTAATGTTGACTTCGGTGCTTGTGTTGACATGCGACTCACTGCTTTACAGTACTAGCATCAAGCACATGAGTACGTAGCATCAACAGGTTAGTGTTCATCACGAACGTGGTTTTGCAGTCAGTGCAATGTTTACAAATGCGGAGTTGGCAGATGCCCATTTGATGTATGGATTAGCACGGGGCAATAGCCGTGGCGCGGTACGTTTGTATCGAGACAGATTTCCAGAACGAAGGTGTCCCGACAGGAAGACGTTCGAAGCAATTGATCGGCGTCTTACGGAGCACGGAACATTCCAGCCTATGACTCGCGACTGGGGAAGACCTAGAACGACGAGGACACCTGCAATGGACGAGGCATTTCTTCGTGCAGTTGACGATAACCCTAATGTCAGCGTCAGAGATGTTGCTGCTGTACGAGGTAACGTTGACCACGTCACTCTATGGAGAGTGCTGCGGGAGAACCAGTTGTTTCCGTACCATGTACAACGTGTGCAGGCACTATCAGCAGCTGATTGGCTTCCACGGGTACACTTCTGCGAATGGTTCATCCAACAATGTGTCAATCCACATTTCAGCGCAAATGTTCTCTTTACGGATGAGGCTTCATTCCAACGTGATCAAATTGTAAATTTTCACAATCAACATGTGTGGGCTGACGAGAATCCGCACGCAATTGTGCAATCACGTCATCAACACAGATTTTCTGTGAACGTTTGGGCAGGCATTGTTGGTGATGTCTTGATTGGCCCCATGTTCTTCCACCTACGCTCAGTGGAGCACGTTATCATGATTTCATACGGGATACTCTACCTGTGCCGCTAGAACATGTGCCTTTACAAGTGCGACACAACATGTGCTTCATGCACGATGGAGCTCCTGCACATTTCAGTCGAGGTGTTCGTACGCTTCTCAACAACAGATTCGGTGATCCATGGATTGGTAGAGGCGGACCAATTCCATGGCCTCCACGCTCTCCTGACCTCAACCCTCTTGACTTTCATTTATGGGGGCATTTGAAAGCTCTTGTCTACGCAACCCCAGTACCAAATGTAGAGACTCGTATTGTGGACGGCTGTGATACAATAGGACATTCTCCAGGGCTGGTTCAGCGCATCAGGGATTCCATGTGACGGAGTGTGGATGCATGTATCCTCGCTAACGGACATTTTGAACATTTCCTGTAACAAAGTGTTTGAAGTCACGCTGGTACGTTCTGTTGCTGTGTGTTTCCATTGCATGATTAATGTGATTTGAAGAGAAGTAATAAAATGAGCTCTAACATGAAAAGTAAGCGTTTCCGGACACATGTCCACACAACATATTTTCTTTCTTTGTGTGTGAGGAATGTTTCCTGAAAGTTTGGCCGTACCTTTTTGTAACACCCTGTATTTGTGGCACCGAATGTTCCTATTCTACATGACGCATGCAAGACGGTCTTGTCTCGCCGAACTTGGAAAAATACGTCACATGTGCATGCCACAAATGACATCTATAATACTAACGGAAAGAACTCTGCTTGATGATGGCATAACCGCCGAAACCCGTGCTGGACTTTATTTATAGAGCGGCTGAAGCAGCAGCGCGGTCTTACTCGAGTGTTATCTAACCAACAGCCCCTCTCGATAAACAGACCATTAGGAACGAGGTATTTGATCTGGAAATATTATTTCCGAACGACCTGCGACTGTCACTGTTTTTATTACTTGTCTCTTTAATGCTTACTGACAATACAAGGCGAAACCGAATGACAGAACACACTACTGTCAACACCCTTACATCCACAGTTTATAATTATACTTGCACCTGTAACATTCAAGCCCATATAATTGCGGTGCTTGTTGCACTTTCATATCAAACCCCATTAACAGAGAAGAAAGAGTTTCTGAAAGCTAGTTTTTACTGTGTACAGTGGAAGGGAAAAGAAGCGTAATATACACTTTGTATAACAATCAAGAGGGAAAAAATAGGAATCGAAGACCAAACACAAGGTACTCGCTTTAAAAAAGGTGTAAGATATGGACGAAGTCTTTTGCCCCTGTTGTTAAATCTATACCTCGAAGAAGCACGAGGGGAAAAAAGAAAAATTTAGGTGTGGAATAAAAATTCACGATGAATGGATGTCAATAATAATATTCGATGATGACATTTCTATCCTCAGAGAGAGTCAGAAAGTATTGCAGGATGTGTAGAATGGAATGAGCAGTTTAGTGATCATAGGCTATGGGTTGCAAGTGAACTGAAGAAACACGAAAGTAATGGGGAGCTGTATTAATTTCAAAACTGGGGATCAAGACGTAGACGAAGTGAAGGAATTTTACTGCCTTGTAAGGAATGTGACATGTGACGGACAAAGTAAGGGGCCATGCGAAGAAGACTAGGACATGCAAAAGAAGTGTACTAGTGTCAAGTATCGACTTTCATTTGAAAAGAAATTGCTAGGAATTTACATTTACAGCACAGCATTATATGGAAGTGAATCATGGACAACGACAAAGCCGAAAGAAATAGAATCGAAGAGTTGGAGATGTGGTGCTATTCAGGATGTTGGAAATATGGTGGACTGATAAGAAATGAGAAGATTCTCCACAGAATTGGCAAGGAGAAGAACATGTGGAATACAGTGACGAGGAAAAGGGACCCGATGATATGCTATGTGTTAGGCATACTTTAAGATAAAAGACAACGAGCAAAACAGTCTCTTGTAGAGTTGACAAATCAAATGTTCAAATGCGCGTGAAATCTCATGGGACTTAACTGCTAATGTCATCAGTCCCTAAGCTTACACACTACTTAACCTAAATTATCCACCGAGCGAGGTGGCGCAGTGGTTAGCACACTGGACTCGCATTCGGGAGGACGACGGTTCAATCCCGTCTCCGGCCATCCTGATTTGGGTTTTCCGTGATTTCCCTAAATCGCTTCATGCAAATGCCGGGATGGTTCCTTTGAAAGGGCACGGCCGATTTCCTTCCCCATCCTTCCCTCACCCGAGCTTGCGCTCCGTCTCTAATGACCTAGTTGTCGACGGGACGTTAAACACTAATATCCTCCTCCTAAATTATCCTAAGGACAAACACACACACCCATGCCCAAGGGAGGACTCGAACCTCCGCCGGGACCTAGAGTTTACATCTATGTATTGTTTTAGTGTATATAATAATATCCACATTCATAAGTCGAACATTCCCGTCGATATATCGATAATATCGATACATTTCACTGATTATCAGACTTCCATAATTAAATTATTTTAAGTAACAGTCACTGATCGGTGTATTTCTTAAAATAATGCAGGGTGATTCGTTGACGATGTTGTAAACTTTTAGGGATGATGGAGAAAGGTAAATGTATCAGTTGGAGGTAATGGAGCCTGGTACAGAAACGACAGGGGCGGAATTACAACTGAAATCGTTCTGATATCTTTTGTCAGTGGAATATATGTATCGTTATTGTTGCGAATATTGTAGGGTAGGAAACTTTCAGAGGTGGTAGTATGGACCATGACAAGAAAAAAATGTCCAATACAGACGGGCTCTAAAACGCGTATTTTAAGAGCTATAAGCATTTGTTCAATAGAAGAGATGTGTTTCATAATAGTGAAGATGAAAAAGTGCTCATAACTCTTAAGATATGCATTTTAGGTTCCATATTTAGATTTTTCCTTGTTTAGGTCCATACTGCCTCGTCTGAAAGTTGCCTGTCCTACAATCTTAGCAACAACAGTACCCATACATGTATTTCCGTGTTAAAGGTATCAGAACGGTTTTCACTTGTACTTTCGACTTGGACAATTCCGGACCAGAGTCCCTTACCTCCAATTGATACATTTACCCTTCTCCATCATCCCTGAAAGCTTGTAACGACATCACGGAATCTCTCTACTGAATGTAAACGCAATAATTACACTTTGTCAAATAAACTTAACAGAGCGAAGATTCATCAATTAGGATTTACCGTAAGTAACAAATTGATACATCTCTTGTCTTCTCTATGCTTTTTAATACATGCATTTAGAATTCATAACAGACTAGATATTTCAGATGTATTAAACATATTCAAATCCCTCACTTTACAAATACTTTGAACAACTCAGTCAATTTCCGATGTATTTGAAATTACCAAGTCGGCTAGTCCCCTCACCATCTAACGCAGTCGAGTACTGAAGTCAATCGTATTTCTCCATTCTTCAGTTCGGCTGTTCAGTCAAGTCCATGTGGTGTGGCGAGTGTATATTACTGCCTAACAGTTGACGAAACGATGTACTGAATTTATCTTTGTTTGCCGGACATGGTATACGTTACTAAGATAATGTAGCAAGGCGTAGGTCCTGAAATCGATGTGCGAATACGCTTTTCAAAAAGTTCAACGTCTGCGATAATACACTACTGGCCATTAAAATTGCTACACCATGGAGATGACGAGCTACAGACGCGAAATTTAACCGACAGGAAGAAGATGCTGTGATATGCAAATGATTAGCTTTTCAGACTGCTCACACAAGGCTGGCGCCGGTGGCGACACCTACAACGTGCTGACATGAGGAAAGTATCCAACTGATTTCTCATACACAAACAGCAGTTGACCGGCGTTGCCTGATGAAACGTTGTTGTGATGCCTCGTGTATGGAGGAGAAATTCATACCATCACGTTTTCGACTTTGATAAAGGTCAGATTGTAGCCTATTACGATTGCGGGTTATCGTATCGCGACAAAGCTGCTCGCGTTGGTCGAGATCCAATGACTGTTAGCAGAATATGGAATCGGTGGATTCAGGAGAGTAATACGGAACGCCGTGCTGGATCCCAACGGCCTCGTATCACTAGCAGTCGAGATGACAGGCATCTTATCCGCATGGCTGTAACGTCTCGATCCCTAAGTCAACAGACGGGGACATTTGCAAAACAACAAACATCTGCACGAACAGTTCGACGACGTTTGCAGCAGCATGGACTATCAGCTCGGAGACCACGGTTGCGGTTACACTTGACGCTGCATCACAGACAGGAGAGCCTGCGATGGTGTACTCAACGACGAACCTGGGTGCACGAATGGCAAAACGTCATTTTTTCGAATGAATCCAGGTTCTGTTTACAGCGTCATGATTACAATACGCCAATCTCTACTCTTGATGAACTGTGGAAACGTCTGGTCAATGTTGGCCGAGCAACTGGCTCGTCACAATACGCCAGTCACTACTCTTGATGAACTGTGCTATCTTGTTGAAGCTGCATGGGCAGCTGTACCTGCACACGCCATCCAAGCTCTGTTTGACTCAATGCCCAGGCGTATCAAGGCCGTTATTATGGCCAGAGGTGGTTTTACTTCGTACTGATTTCTCAGGATCTATGCACCCAAATTGCGTGAAAATGTAATCACATGTCAGTTCTAGCATAATATATTCGTCCGATGAATACCCGTTTATTATCTACATTTCTTCTTGGTGTAGCAATTTTAATGGCCAGTATTGTATTTGCGTGTTGTCGTTACTTTTACCCCAGTTGAGCGGCTATTAAAAAACACTGGAAACACTATCACTGAAAAAAAATAGACTGTGTGGCAATCTGTTATCAATGAGGTTGTGTGGTGATACGTCTGTAAAACATTGGACTCATATTCGGGAGCACCGTTGGTCAAATCGGTTTCGGGCCATCTGGATTTAGGTTTTCCATAATTTGCGGTAAATTGCTTAAGGTAGATGCCAAGATAGTTCCGTTACGAATTAAATAGTCGACTCTTCTCTACCGTTCCGCGAGCAAAGCCCCGGCTCCGTCTCCGATGGTCAACGGACATTGGAGGTTTTTATCTTCTTTCCATCCTTTCTTATTAAATCTCTTTTTTATTTCATTGGCTCAAAAATATTAGAAATAAACATACTTTTTTAGTTAATGAAAATTACGATACATGCAAAAAAACTGGTGTTACTGTCACTTTTGCAACAGATAAAAATTGGCTCTGTGGAGGAAAAAAGAAATATTTTTCTCAGTTTTAAAAGTAATTATTTCATCATTTATCTCACATCTTCAGTTTTATAAGAGTGAGCCTATTTTTGAACTGGTAATAGTTGCTAGTTTTGTATCCCGCCTGGATAGGCGGCGCGTGCGTCTGCTCCTGAAACTTGAAGGGTAGGCCGAATGTGGGAAGCTAGGAGAAGCAGGTGAGGTAGAACACTTGTACTGCAATTGACAGTGGTTTTACTGTGTACTTAACTTTGGCTGAGATGAGCACGTAGGTGCGAAGCTGTACATCAAGTTACAAAGTTACAAGTAGTGGCTCGCCCACTATGAAAGACAAACAATGCTGCTTGGGCGTCTGCTCGGCGTCAAAATGGGCTGAATCCGGAGCGGCGCTCGTAGAGCTGCACAGCGCCGGCTAGGGGGCGCTGTCGTCTGTGTCGGTGTCAACATACAAACTTACACCTACGCCGTAGCTATCGATGCCACAGTTAGTGTACTGGCGTGCAAAACTTAAGGACGAAAGTAACTTTCGCACGATGTGCACCTGCCAAGTAACACAGCTCGATAAAACTTGGACCACACACAGAAAGAACTGCTACTGTATAGTACAGGGTAACTGCAAGAAATGCGCAATGAGACGAACAGAAATGACACTTTTTTTTCGAAGTCACCGCGATCCACGAAGGTCCCCTGGACATTACAAAAGGCGAAACATGGTTCTTAATAGGGTGTGTAATCGCCACCTCCGTCAGTGCAGCTCTCCAACGTGCTCCCATGAGGTTGGTAACGAGTTCCTTCTGCACTGTTCGATGCGGTCGCGCATTGTCATGAACGAAAATGAAGTCACGGCTAAATGCATCCAATAAAACACGCAAAAGGGGCAGGAGCACAGCATCACAATAGCGTTCGTTGGTAAGTGTCCCGTGTTCAAACATTTGGAGGTCCGTACACCCTGGGGCACCAAAATGATCATGTCTGACAATGCCAGATGTACCCTCATATGGCGAGAGGAACGCGTAATGCTCCCAGGAACATTGGGAAAAGGCCGGCAGAGGGCATCTAACAATACCACCACTAGCAAAGTAGGTTAGAAATCAGATTAATAATGTTGCTCACGCAGCATATGTTCGTTTTATCGGGCAACAACAAAGTTATTGACTGTGGATGGTATCGTCAGAATGGAAATAATGAAGTCACTGTAAAAAAGTCATTAATTTTGACCCTTATCTTGAATGGATTCCCACGTAGATTTCGTCGAAGTTGTTATGGCTCATCTTGTTGATTCTAGGGTGATTCCACTTTGACTGCTAGAAGGTCCAGATCTGTATTTCAGCAATATTTGAAGACCTAACAAATGCGTTTTTCAGGAAGTTTTTAATGATCAAACAATCCCAGATCAGAACAATGGTATGGTAGAAATAATTTTTGACTTGGTTTTCACGATCCACATTTTTATTAAACTTCTTGTAAATTCACATATACTTCTTCTTAATTGTCACATCATCAAGAAAACAGTGTTGTATCAATCTTCATATATTTAATTTCCACTTTAACCAAACACAAGGCTTAACTGTTCTTTCACAAAGCGAAATAAGAACTTAACTTCTGCAAAGTGAAACAAAGACTGCTCTAAGCGCATTCGCGCCAAAACGGTTAGCAGTAAGTCAAAGATTATGACAGTCTCACAGAAATGAATACATATAAGAACCATATCACTGTAATATATCGATACATCAGAGTACCTATACATTAATAAAACCAAATGTGAATATTGTCACAAAAATATGTCTGTAACTTCGTAGAAAAGTAGTACGATATTACTGGTATCGAGAACTGGGGTTAGAGTGCCGTAATGGTCACGTAAATAAAGAACCATTACAGGCAGGAGTACATCCGAGGCTTATTGGATGGAGGGGAACTACCCGGATGTACGGTAGTACTGCAGGGGCTGGTGTGAAGAAAACAAGTGATCTAGTAGTGCAGTCAGTCTGACAGTGCACTGAATGACCTAAGCTCATAAAATTAACAAGAGTCGCTGACATACCTTTGGAATTACTAAAGTCTGTGGATGATGTAGGACCTCGATTGTTGCTTGAGTAAGGTATGAAACGAGATACATACCACCAGATTCGTTGAAAAAGCGTTATCATTACGTTAACAACGAAGGCACAAGCGCACAAATGCGAGAACTGTCGGACGCATAGTCTTCAAATCACGCTCTTAAACTTTTGACTGTGTCGAACAAGAGAAAAACTGAAGACGTACTGGATGCAGGTCCATTTGTTTTCAAGAAGGCGAATAGTACTAGAGAAACAGTTCAGGTATGGTGCTTAAAACTGAAGGCAAATTGAAGAAAAATAAGGATACCTTCCAAGTATTTATGTACCGAGTAAAATCCAATGTGACGTGTAACGAAAAATTCACACTTCTTGGAAGACTGGGATCGCAACAGAGAGACAGGCGGATAATCTACAACCCAAGCGGAATTAAGAAAGTTGGAAGATAAGATGGAGACAAATTCATGTTAAGAAGTATGCAAGACGGAACTAAAACTTATCACACCATGGTTTTGTGAAAACTGTGCTCCAAAGAAGCAGTTGAAGACTTGATAGAAAATTCTGGAAGATGGTTCAAAGCGCAAGTTCATAGCCGGCCAGGGTGGCCGAGTGGTTCTAGGCGCTACAGTCTGGAACCGCGCGACCGCTACGGTCGCAGGTTCGAATCCTGCCTCGGGCATGGATGTGTGTGATGTCCTTAGGTTAGTTAGGTTGAAGTAGTTCTAAGTTCTAGGGGACTGATGACGACAGAAGTTAAGTCCCATAGTGCTCAGAGCCATTTTTTTGCAAGTTCATATTCCTACTGGCAGACAGCGAGGGAAACTTAGGAGACCTGGTGAACGGAGTGGCCGGCATAATTACCATGGAATGCGGCTCCAGGATAAACAGCGAAAAGACGAAGTTGATGTAGAGTAGTACAATGCTGAATAGCGACATGCTGAACATCAGAATTTGGAACCACACAGTAATGAAAGCAGTGGAAATGTTTCCTATCCAGGAAGCAAGATTACACAACATGGTGGAAGCAAGGAAGATATCGGGAGTAGGTTGTGACAGGCGGAGAGAACTTCCTTCAGCAATAGAGTTCTACTCGTATCAAGTATTTACACTGCCTGACAAAAAACTGAAGTACACAGAAGGCGAGGAGAAGACGACATGAAACTTCACCAAAATGAGACATTTACCACCTTTCCTTGAACTCTTGATTAGACATCTTAAGATAAATGTTATAATGTTTAATTTAATTTCATGGACCGTGAAATGATACACACGGTACATAAGAGATTCCGGACTTCTCACGATACAACAGAGATTTGCAGACGGTATTTAGGGGGATCGAGGCAGTTATCCCCTTGCTGTACATTCACAAAGCTTTGTTTTTGTGACGGTTGTAAAGTATGTAGGGCGGCATACTCGAGACTCGGCCCCACTCGTCATATTTTAAATCTCGTATTGCATTATATGTTAACCAGGGACCTAGAAACGACGGAGAGGCTCCATCCCCGCCGCAGCCGCAACCCCACGACGACTACAGAAGTCCACTTCACCCCTCCGCCGCCCCACACCGAACCCAGGGTTATTGTGCGGTTCGGCTTCCGGTGGACCCCACAGGGAACGTCTTACACCAGACGGGTGTAACCCCTATGTTTGCGTGGTAGAGTAATGGTGGTGTACAAGTACGTGGAGAACTTGTTTGCGCAGCAATCGCCGACATAGTGTAACTGATGCGGAATAGGGGGAACCAGCCCGCATTCGCCGAGACAGATGGAAAACCGCCTAAAAACCATCCACATACTGGCCAGTTCACCGCACCTCGACAGAAATCCGCCGGGCGGATTCGTGCCGGGGACCAGGCGCTCCTTCCCGTCCGGAAAGCCGAAATCTCATATTACTTTTACTTCATTGATTACCTTCTCTCTGCCGATAATATAAAAAAGCAACACAAATAAAAATTAATTTCTCATATAAATTTCGTATTTTTTTTTAGAAACAAGAAACTAAGTTTGGGCATGCTGAAAACTAATGCTTCCGAATTTTCTTTGTGAAAACCCTTAAAGCTTTTTATATAAAACAAATGTTCTTAACATTCTACATCTTTATTGTTCATGTCTACAGGTTTATTTCTCAGCATAGTCACTCTGGCGACGGACACATTATCCCAACAAGAGACTAGTTTGTTGATACTGTCATTGTAGAATGTTTGACTTTGTTGACGTAGCCACAACCTCACCTCTGCTTGCACCGCTTCATCGCTACGAAAGTGAAGTCCTCGAAAGTGTTCTTCAAGTTTTGGAAACAGATCAAAATCGGATGGGGCCAAGTCGGGACTGTATGGAAGATGATCGATGACAGTGAACCCAAGGCGTCGTATTGTTGCAGATACCGTACAACACTCGAGTGTAGTCTCGCATTGTTATGCTGAAGGAAAGGGTGGTCCACGTGTGGACAAACTGTTCGAATTCGAAACTCGGTTACAGCACGGTGTTCCTCACGAACCGACATAGTTACGTTACGCACCATGTTACAAGCTACAGTTCGGAGCCCTGTAGCGGTAGAGCGCTGCAAATACAGGGTGACCCAAAAAGAATGACCCGATTTTAACTTCTAATAATATTGAGACAAATGTCACTAGGTAACTGAAACAGTTCTAGATGTAATCGGCATGATCTAGAATTTCAGAAAAAATCCGCTAGATGTCGCGACGAGCGCAGTTGCATCAATGCCAACGTGCCTCAACGTTGGATAGGGCGTACAGGACCGCGAGACCAGGTTTTACACTCTTGACCTCCTAGGTCCCCGGACTTAATACCATGTGACATCTTCCTGTGGGGATATTTTAAACAATATGTTTACGTTCCTCCCTCACCTCGTGACACTGATGAACTAAAAACCAGAATATCAGCTGTTGTAGCTTCAATGACAGAAGACACCTTACGCACAGTTTGGGATGAATTCGGCTATCGGCTAGTTGTGGTCCGTGCAGCCAATGGAGGACATATTGAACATTTATGATGGATTTTTATAAACTTCTGTCTTTTCTGAGTAATTTAGTATGAAATTTGCTGGTGTTAAGCCCTTCTTCCTAATAAATAATTCTATTTAAAATCGAGTCATTCTTTTTTTTGGCACCCTGTATTAAGACACGAGGAATAAATATTTAGAATTTTAATAACGCCTATTTTATTTGAAGACCTTCAAGAGTTTTAACACAAAGAATTCGGAGACAATGCTTTCCAGCATGCTCTCATAAAATAAGCTCTTACATGCACTGGCAATGGTCAAACTCCTGAAGAGACAGTCCGCTGATATAAGACGTCTAACGCGCCAATATTATCGTGGATGGACAGGTAGAGCACAGTCTGCATTTTGGCCTCCAAGGTCACCAGACCTCAATTGTTCAAATGTGTGTGAAATCTTATGGGACTTAACTGCTAAGGTCATCAGTCCCTAAGCTTACACACTACTTAACCTAAATTATCCTAAGGACAAACACACACACACATGCCCGAGGGAGGACTCGAACCTCCGCCGGGACCAGCCGCACAGTCCATGACTGCAACGCCCCAGACCGCTCGGCTAATCCCGCTCGGCAGACCTCAATTCCCTGGACTTTTTCTGTACGCGGTCATCTCAAAAGTGAAGTGTGCAAGAGCCCGTTGATGCGGTTGAAGAAGAGGAGCAGCGAATTATAGCCTCGCCAAGATATACGAAATGATCAGGTGATGTTTGAAAGAATTCGTAGCTCTGTGTAGTGACGAGTGTAGTATTGCCGGCAGGTCTGAGAACGACTCGTGGGACACTTTCAACAGGTACTGTACGAGATAAGTTTTGTGTGAAATTTCAGGCCAGTTAGGTACGGTTTTAATCGCATATTTTACATGTCGAATACACTACTGGCCATTAAAATTGCAACACCACGAAGATGTGCTACAGACGCGAAATTTAACCAACAGGAAGAAGATGCTGTGATATGCAAATGATTAGCTTTTCAGAATATTCACGCAAGGTTGGCGCCGGTGGCGACACCTACAACGTGCTGACATGAGGATAGTTCCAACCGACTTCTCGTACACAAACAGCAGTCGACCGGCGTTGCCTGGCGAAACGTTGTTGTGATGCCTCGTGTAAGGAGGAGAAATGCGTACCATCACGTTTCCGACTTTGATAAAGGTCGGATTGTAGCCTATCGAGATTGCGGTTTATCGTATCGCGACATTGCAGCTCGCGTTCGTCGAGATCCAATGACTGTTAGCAGAATATGGAATCGGTCGGTTCAGGAGGGTAATACGGAACGCCGTGCTGGATCCCAACGGCCTCGTATCACTAGTAGACGAGATGACAGGCATCTTATCCGCATGGCTGTAACGGATCGTGCAGCCACTTCTCGATCCCTGAGTCGACAGATGGGGACGTTTGCAAGACAACAACCATTTGCACGAACACTTCGACGACGTTTGCAGCAGCATGGACTATCAGCTACTATTACCCTTGCCGCTGCATCAGACAGGAGCGCCTGCAATGGTGTACTCAACGACGAACCTGGGTGCACGAATAGCAAAACGTCATCTTTTCGGATGAATCCAGTTTCTGTTTAGAGCATCATGATGGTCGCATCCGTGTTTGGCGACATCGCGGTGAACGCACATTGGAAGCGTGTATTTGTCATCGCCATCCTGGCGTATCACCCGGCGTGGTGGTATGGGGTACCATTGGTTACACGTCTCGGTCACTTCTTGTTCGCATTGACGGCACTTTGAACAGTGGACGCTACATTTCAGATGTGTTACGACCCGTGGCTGTACCCTTCATTCGATCTCTGCAAAACCCTACATTTCAGCAGGATAATGCACGACCGCATGTTGCAGGTCCTGTACGGGCCTTTCTGGATACAGAAAATGTTCGACTGCTGCCCTGGCCAGCACATTCTCCAGATCTCTCACCAACTGAAAACGTCTGGTCGCTGGTGGCCGAGCAACTGGCTCGTCAGAATACGCCAGTCGATACTCTTGATGAACTGTGGTATCGTGTTGAAGCTGCATAGGCAGCTGTACCTGAACACGCCATCCAAGCTCTGTTTGACTAAATGCCCAGGCGTATCAAGGCCGTTATTACGGCTGGAAGTAGTTGTTCTGGGTAGTGATTACTCAGGATCTATGCACCCAAATTGCGTGAAAATGTAATCACATGTCAGTTCTAGTATAATACATTTGTCCAATGAATACCCGTTTATCATCTGCATTTCTTCTTGGTGTAGCAATTTTAATGGCCAGTAGTGTACTTTTGTACTGACTAGAACAATATTTCCTACAGAAGTCAGAGGCGGTTCGTAACCTCACATTTAGGAAACGGCTGCTTTGTGGGCTCATATTCATTGGAACGCTTCTACCTTTTTTCTGAACTCTTTCATACAAGTCAACTTCCGCTACTAATTATAATACAGCCTGTATACAAAGCGGTCGCTTGTGGCGCTTGGGCTTTAAGGGTAGACTGCACCCTAAAAATTCGGCATTTTTTAAAATTTTAATGGCTTTTTCACATCTTTGGTGTGCTTACTCTTAGATCCCTAAACGATTATTTTGTATTTAATTTACAAGTATATCTAACAAATATCTGAAATATGGGCTGCACGAGGGACCTTGGCACACTGACGGCTGCCAAGACTTGCAACTGATACACTGCTAGCAAGATGTACTGATGGCAGGGCACAAAATGGAAATGGAAGTTTGCACAAGAGTCATTTGGTCCAAGTGTCTCAAAGGAAAAAGGAAAAACAGAAAGATTATTTTGGGTCTTGTAGAAGCTGTTCTCAGTTTAATATGGGATGTTTGAAGACTGAAGAAAACAGGATTCGCCACACTCCTTTATCACCCTCTAAGACGAAGATCTGCTTATCCAGGGGTCAACGACGGATCAAGCAACCTACAAGATGCTGCGTGGAGAAGGCCTTACATGAGCAGAAATGGAAAAGGTATGGTGCTGGTGAATTTTAAAAGGTATATGTCTTGTACTAACGATCAATTTTTAATCAAATTTTAAAATCCATTTTCCCTAAGTTTGTTTTTCTAAGTTCAATGCTAACTTTTTTACCCTAAATTTTATCCAGCCTCAACGAAATTTTTGCAGCAAGTAGTTTTAAGGGTATTTGCATACTTTTAAGCATTAATATCATCGAAAATGTAGTATGAGTATTTTATCGTCACATTTGTGTTCCGATAATTCAAGAAAATTTAAGTCTGAAAGAAGAAAAAATAATGAATGTAAATTAATAACATTTCTCATAAAATAGAATGCACAGAACTGTTGAACAACGTCTTGTGAATGTACCTAAAAATCCGGAATTCGGGAACTGAGATCTGAGTACCAAAACATGATTTTCAAAAATACCATTAAATCATATTAAAATTCGTAACACGAAAACCTATGAAGTTCTGGACTTAAAACCTTTCGTGTTGCTAATCTCTACATGATTGGCATGATTTCAAAATTAGGTTGAAATCGGCAAAACAGAAGGAAAGTTACATTTTTGGGTGGTCTCCCACTAAGCCGGCCCTTTGTGGTACCTAAGGAACAATGTTATTGGTAATGAAACCTAAATGACACATCCTTTTCATTTTCCTGTTGTACAGGGAGCACGAAAGAAATTTTGCCCTAACGAGTACATTAGATCAGCAAGTGTGAAGTAAGACAAAACCTGCACTGGTAGACACACTTAAATACGTTTTCTTGCACGTGAAACTTCCGCGCACTCGCCGCTGATTATTGTCTTTTAAGGCATTGCCGACCCACCCGTATGTGGAGCGTTTTGCTCGATTAGACGTCAGCCATCTTGCTTTGACCTTATTATCAGGTTCTTTTTCTTCTCTCTGCCGTGTCGGTATCGCATCGCGCACGGTTCTCAGCCGACAACACAATGTCCCACGCACTTCTTGCTACCTGTTCTGTCATCACTACTTAGAGCTGACTCACGCATACGGATCGCATCTCTTTCTTCACCGAGAAGCAATACATCCGCCTTTGTCGCTATTCTGAGGTATGATTCCAGCTCTTCTTTTACTTAGAGAATAACAGAAATAAAAGGCGGCGGTGAAAGTTGTACTTTTAGTAATACAAACACACACAGAGTAGCCGCATGTAATTTCACATAACATTGGAAAGGTAATATTACCGTAGAGAAAGTAATAATCGTTCTCGCAATAGGAACGATACACTACCAGAGACAAAACAATCACAATCTTCTCTGATGGTCACGAACTCCCAATGTGTTCATCTGATTAAGTTCACCCGGTGTAACGAACTGCTGCCCAATTTTTAACTGGTGAAATCTCTGGTTAACAGCCAAGCATTACTATCGTCCTGATGCAGCACTTCGACGAATGTACTACTGATTACATTCTGGTGTAGCAAACTTGTCGAAACGTTGCAGTAAGATGACCCTATTAATCGGCTGATTGTCGAAGAACATGTCGTCAGTGAAGTGCACTGGCCATTTGCATTCCCATACCCAAATTTCCGATTCCATACGGAAATGAACATGCTGAGTCGAAAGTGACCTAAGTCGTTGCACATTCTGATTTATAGGTACCGCCAAGCCATTTGCCACCTCCCTCCCCTCCTAACCCCGCCTCATGCGCGATCAGAAGGAAATTGCAAAATTTGTTGTTATCTACACTAAGTCGCATAATATTTGCAAGAGGTGTAACGTACGCTTCCAAGGCACGTAACTCATATGTAATGACAAGTGTTTTCGCTGCTACGGAGGATGATTCAAAAATAAATGTACCTAACGTATCTGTTTACCATTAAGATTCCTTTATTCTATTGGATTCTGTCTCGGGTTCTTCGGCCGACGTTCGTCTAATGATTTTACTGACGTTTCGCCAGCACGAGTGGCTGACCTTGTCAAAGCTTCACACTCCATTGCCGCAATGGAGGGTGAAGCTTTGACAATGCCAGCCACTCGTGCCGGCGAAACGTCAGTAAAATCATTAAACGAACGTAGGCCGAAGAACCCGAGACAGAAGCCAATAGGCAGTTTGTCAACAAGTGGCCACGAAAGCCTTAACAGTTTTGTATTCCTTTAGTCACTTCCAAAGAAGATCCTTACGTATTCACAACGGAAGAACTGTTTAGATACACTACTGGCCATTAAAATTGCTACACCAAGAAGAAATGCAGATGATAAACGGGTATTCATTGGACAAATATATTATACTAGAACTGACATATGATTACATTTTCACGCAAATTGGGTGCATAGATCATGAGAACAACCACCTCTGGCCGTAATAACGGCCTTGATACGCCTGGGCATTGAGTCAAACAGAGCTTGGATGGCTACCCATCCAGCTTCAACACGATACCACAGTTCATCAAGAGTAGTGACTGGCGTATTGTGACAAGCCAGTTGCTCGGCCACCATTGACCATTGCTGAGAGATCTGGAGAATGTGCTGGCCAGGGCAGCAGTCGAACATTTTCTGTATCCAGGACCTGCAACATGCGGTCGTGCATTATCCTGCTGAAATGTAGGGTTTCGCAGCGATCGAATGAAGGGTAGAGCCTCGGGTCGTAACACATCTGAAATGTAACGTTCACTGCTCAAAGTGCCGTCAATGCGAACAAGAGGTGACCGAGACGTGTAACCAATGGCACCCCATACCATCACGCCGGGTGATACGCCAGGATGGCGATGACGAATACACGCTTCCCATGTGCGTTAACCGCGGTGTCGCCAAACACGGATGCGACCATCATGATGCTGTAAACAGAACCTGGATTCATCCGAAAAAATGACGTTTTGCCATTCGTGCACCCAAGTTCGTCGTTACACCATCGCAGGCGCTCCTGTCTGTGATGCAGCGTCAAGGGTAACCGCAGCCATGGTCTCCGAGCTGATAGTCCATGCTGCTGCAAACGTCGTCGAACTGTTCGTGCAGATGATTGTTGTCTTGTAAACGTCCCCATCTGTTGACTCAGGGATCGAGACGTGGCTGCACAATCCGTTACAGCCATGCGGATAAGATGCCTGTCATCTCGACTGCTAGTGATACGAGGCCGTTGGGATCCAGCACGGCGTTCCGTATTACCCTCCTGAACCCACCGATTCCATATTCTGCTAACAGTCATTGGATCTCGACCAACGCGAGCAGCAATGCCGCGATACGATAAACCGCAATCGCGATAGGCTACAATCCGACCTCAGAAGTTATGTCGCATAGTGCTCAGAGCCATTTGAACCATTTTTTACATTCCGACCTTTATCAAAGTCGGAAACGTGATGGTACGCGTTTGTCCTCCTTACACGAGGCATCACAACAACGTATCACCAGGAAACGCCGGTCAATTGCTGTTTGTGTATGAGAAATCGGTTGGGAACTTTCCTCATGTCATCACGTTTTAGGTGTCGCCACCGGCGCCAACCTTGTGTGAATGCTCTGAAAATCTAATCATTTGCATATCACAGCATCTGCTTCCTGTCGGTTACATTTCGCGTCTGTAGCACGTCATCTTCGTGCTGTAGCAATTTTAATGACCAGTAGTGAATATACTCCGCAAGCCACTGTATGGTGCATGGTACCAATTTTGTCGATTTTCTATCCCATTGCATTCGCATATTGAGCGAACGAAGAATAGCAGCCTATATATCTCTGCACAGCCTCTAATCTCACTTATCTTTCATGATAGTACGGTAGCAGGACGGATTTGGGGCCCAGACCGGTTGTAACTGGTTTCTTATCACTAGGCAAGGTGGGTTGCCAGGTTACCCATTTGGATGGCTTATATTCAAGGTCACCCCCACTTCTTCGCCCCTCGCCCCCAACTCCCCAATGAAGCACCAGGCATTGATCAAGGTCAATCAGAGGTTTTACATAGGCAGCTGTGCTACTTGTGTTCAGTTACATTATGTAAGTCAATAGTCGTTCTATGACATAAAATTGGGGGCATCCCCTCCCCCCTCCCCTCTTTACAAACAGGGATTAAGCACTTCCTCCACATCTTTCATAAACGGGACACATAAGCTGGGTGGAGTCACTCTGCAGCAGGACAGCATAGGCAGACGACATATCAGTTTCTCTATAGTAAACTGGCTTATCGCCCACTGCTATGCTCACATAGACTGCATGGCGTACACAGTTTCTTTTTCCTTTTAATCGAATTTTTACGTTGCTCACAAATGCAATGCCTTCTTAACTTTTCAAGCTAATTAAGACCCATATAAGTACGGGCTTTTCTTAATGTACTTCTGACCAAAACGTGGTTCTGGTAGCTGGAGTCCCATGATTTTTGTTAATCATGCTTTTTGGTTCTTGTGGTGATATTTCCATAGGAACTTTCATCCCCTAGCGCATATATTTACATTAAACCGAGGAGTGAAATACCAATTTTCATAGATTTCAACAATTTTTTAATATAACGAAACACTTTCTTATAAATTTTCATCCCCGTAGGGGCTAAATTTCTAAAAACAGTGAAATATAGTTTTTCACTTATTACCAAGAACCCAAATATCACTTTTCATAGATTTAGCTTTCAAAATGCTTTCATAATGAAATAATTTCATAAAACATTTTAGCCTCTATGCCACACCCTTAGTGGTTGAATTTCGAAAAACAGTGATTAAAAGTACCTTCTTTATTTCTAATAGAGGAGCCAAATTCAAATTTTCATAGATTTAGCTTCATAAATGCTTTCATAACGAAATGTTTCATAAAACGTTTGATTCCCCGTTTCACGCCCTTACGGATTGAATTTCCAAAAACACTGAAACTCTTGTTTTTATATTTGTAACCGAGAAATCCAATACTAATTTTCATTGATGACGCTTTAAAGATATTTTAGTAGTTCTTTAATAAAGCTTTACTTTGAAAATCTTTCAGCCATTATTTCGTCCCCATAGGGGCTATATGTTGAAAAACGCTGAAATACGCATTTATTTATTTCTCTCCGAGAAACCAAATACAAATTTTCGTGGGTCTAGCGTAAAAATTATCTTAATAGCGAGATATTTTCAACAACCTTTCATCCCCTATTTCACTATCGTAAGTGTTTAATTTCGAGAAATCCCTTATTAACCGACACGTAAAGTAGAGGATAAACTCCCTCGCCAAATTTTCAAATTTCTATCCTTAGCGGTTTGGGCTGGGTAGTGATGAACCTGTCAGTCAGGACATTGTCTTTTTATGGATCACGTGAGTTGAGCCCTGTTTGTTATACCATATTATAGGGGCAACATTCAGGTAGATGTGTACATACTCTCATTACTCCATTTTTTACATATTTTTCACCAATTTTGCTGTTTTACTATTGGACGCAGTATTGAGCTGTGTAGCATAGGGATACTTGTTAACAAATTACGTCACTGTGGGTCTAATTGCTAATACCAATATAACGTCATTCAAGGCATTAGCAGAGGACCCAGGTAGGTATTTAAGTACTCTCATTTCTACTTATTTTCCCCAATTTTACATATTTCACCAGATTTTAAACAATTGTACATATTTTGCCCAATTACGCAAGATCCACCCCACTGTCCCCGACGTCGCGTCTCTGGCAATAACAGTGCAGTACGTACCCGAATAAGATATCACTGCAATTGAAGCACATCTCCCCAACTCCATCTTTTGTAACTGGGATACCTGAGGTAGTACCATAGGGTTAGGTGGTAGGCTCTGTCTATTTGTTGATGACAAATTACGTCACTCGAGGCCTATTTGTCAATAAAAAATTAACGTTTCGTGGCACCAGCAGACATCACATCCAGGCAGATATGACATTATTTTCATTTTTTCACATGCTACGCTTTTTACCGTATTGCGGGAGATATGTGTCGACATCGCGTTGCATCGCGTCGCGTCGGCGTCATGATTTCGTATTTCAGATCGTTTATAGTCGTCATAACTTAAAATATACATGAAATTAATAATAATGACGTCGTACTCTACAAAATTTACCGTACTGTTATAAATTTCACATATTACATACAATGACAATTTCATTCCTAATAAAGATAAGTTTAAATTCAAGATACTGATTAATTTTGGTGACGGAAAATAACAATTATTAGGGCAATTGGATACAGTAGCTATAGAGTTCTATAGGATATGTTATCTTTATTAGCTGACTACTTAAAAAAAGTTACCAAAATCGTTCTTTTTTTGAGCATTGCAAAAAAGTAATCAACATTTTGTGATTGAAATATTACACAAAAGTAAGCAAAAAGTGTCAGAGTGCTTAGAAACTGGAGATACACTGTCCAGTCACATTAATGCAACCACCTCACAAAAGCCTGAATAATCGCCTTTGCAGCGAGACGTGTAGGAGGAGAGTAAATAAGATTCCTAAAGGTACCAGCACGGCTGTGGAGTCATGCCGACTCCAATGTCATGGTCAGCTGAGCAAGGTTTCTCGTTTGAGGATCCCTGACACGATCAGCGCGGTCAAAGTGGTAGATATTCGGGTGGATTTAAATCGGGGCAGCTTGTTGACCAGGGGAGTGCAGTCCCAGTTTCATGGTCAGCTGAGCAAGGTTTCTCGTTTGAGGATCCCTAACACGATCAGCGCCGGTCGAAGTGATAGATTTTCGAGTGGGTTTAAATCTGGGCAGCTTGATGGCCAGGGGTGTGCGGTCCCAGTGTCATGGTCAACTGAGCAAGGTTTCTCATTTGAGGATCCCTGACACGATCACTGCGGTCGAAGTGGTAGATTTTCGAGTGGGTTTAAATCTGGGCAGCTTGTTGGCCAGGGGAGTGCGGTTCCAATGTCATGGTCAACTGAACATGGTTTCTCGTTTGAGGATCCCTGACACAATCAGCACGGTCGAAGTGGTAGATTTTCGAGTGGGTTTAAATCTGGGTAGCTTGTAGTCCAGGGGAGTGCGATCCCAGTGTCATGATCAACTGAATATGGTTTCTCGTTTGAGGATCCCTGCGGTCGAAGTAGTAGATTTTCGAGTGGGTTTAAATCTGGGCAGCTTGTTGTCCAGGGGAGTGCGATCCCAGTGTCATGATCAACTGAACATGGTTTCTCGATTGAGGATCCCTGCGGTCGAATTAGTAGATTTTCGAGTGGGTTTAAATCTGGGCAGCTTGTTGGCCAGATGAGTGCGGTCCCAGTGTCATGGTCAACTGAACATGGTTTCTCGTTTGAGGATCCCTGACACGATCAGTGGGGTTGAAGTGGTAGATTTTCGAGTGGGTTTAAATCTGGGCAGCTTGTTGGCCAGAGGAGTGTGGCAAACTCATCCTGGTGCTCTACGAACCACATACATACACTGCGAGCTGTGCGACACTTTGCATCCTACTGCTGGTGGGTGCCATCGTGCCGGGGAAAAACAAACTGCATGCACAGGTGGACATGGTCCCCAAGGACAGATACATACTTGTGGTGGTCCACTGTGCCTTCCGGAATGACGAGGTCACCCAGGGAATGCCCTCCCGCCTGGACCCTTTCGACGACTGTTGTATGGTACTTGCTTTCAGACATTTCATGCCGTGAACACCAACGACCACCTTCCAATGGGTCATAAAACGTGATTAATTTGAAAAGGACATCTATCACCACTGAGTGGACGTCCAGTTGCGTCATTGGCGTGCGAATTTCAGCCTTCATCGCCCATGAACGGCAGTCAGCATGGGTGCACGAACCAGGCACCTGATGAGGAGGTCTATCTGCAGCAACGTTCACTGAACGGTCGTTGAGGAAACACAGCTGGTAGCCCCTTACTTCATCTGGGCGGTCAGTTGCCCAACAGTTGCACGTCTACTCGCCCGTACACATCCCCATAGAGACTATATGTCACCCCTGTCTTCTATGACCCTTGGTGTACCACAGTTGCTTTGTCGCCAGTTGTGGACAGCACCATTTTGCCATGCACAGGATCTTTAATCACAGTGGCATGCGAACGGCTTACAAACTCACTTTTCGGAAATGCTTCCACCATTGGCCCAAAAAGCCAATGATAATGCCGTTTTTGGACGTAAGATAAATCGCTTTGGTGCTTCTTTACGACAACGATTGCACTACTTCCGCCCTCCCCCCTGCCCGCGACGAGCTTTATATACGCTCCACGCTTAGTGCTGCCACCTGCCGTGTGTGAGTGGTTATTGCACGTTGATGTCGAATATAGTAATGTGACTGGACGTGGTACATCATAATAGGTGGAGCACAATGCTAATGATCTCGTCGTCGGCGAGATGTTAAATCTTAATCTGCCGTCCTTAGTTTGAATCCGCTACTTACGGGCTGACTGGTTACGAATAATAACTGTACACACGTCCGCTTAGCAAAGCGTCGTGTTTGTGTTGTTGACGGCGAAGGCTGGAGGAGGGAAGGAGTGAAATCTGTTTGCAGCACACCGGGCGCTCCTCTCGAAAGTGTAACACAGTGGCGTTTCCACCCAACAAGTGAATCACTGTCAACGATGCCCCGTGTCCTCAATCCTTTATAATAGGCATAATCGTCCACCATGTTTTCCCCAACTCTGAGGATACGGCAATGTTTTCCGTGTGGGTGGTTAACCTATTACAGCAACTTTCTACAATATTTCTTACAAAATATTTGATATTGCATGCACCAGATAGTAATTAATGTATATAGAGATACTTAGATCGCCATTTTCATATAACAAAAAAATTGAAATACAATATTTCATTTGCAGTAGTTTGTAAATGTTCAATATAACGAGTTAAGAGCACATTACGACTTTCTTCAAGTAGGGATATAAGCGGTATCAACTTGTGACCCTCTGTTGTTTTTGTCGGTATATAAGGCCTGCAAAAATGATGTTATTGTTTAGTCATAAGCAGGTACAACTGGAGCATTTTAATTGTACAGAGGGCAGAATAGTATATTTTCATGTTCCAGTGAAACGAATTTCTATTAGTTGTTTCATTTCTTACTTGTTGAGTTGTGGTCAGAACTTTAATCTTTGAAGGTTATGTTACTTGTGCAGGTTTCCTCAGGATGACCTGTCCGCTATAACAATACCGTAATTATCACTCGTCCTACCGTACCGCCGGCCGGAGTGGCCGAGCGGTTCTAGGCGCTACAGTCTGGAATTGCGCACCGCTACGGTCGCAGGTTCGAATCCTGCCTCGGGCATGGATGTGTGTGGTGTCCTTCGGTTAGTTAGGTTTAAGTAGTTCTAAGTTCTAGGGGACTGATGATCTCAGAAGTTAAGTCCCATAGTGCTCAGAGCCATTTGAGAAATGGTGTTAAGTGTCATTCAGTTTGTGTATATCTGTTTGTGAAAACGAGATATAAATACTTCATAATAAATACACCTTCTCACTTAGCCAGTTGCGAAAATATTTCAGGAATCGACAAATTCTGAGACAATTTGAAGCAAATTGTGTAGGAGAAACGCAGTTGGTTTCGTGTTTATAACTACTTTTATTGACACATATTTACAATACGCTATTGAGCGTCAAGTCTCGATTCCCAGTTGCGTCTGCAGCAACTTATGGCTGATTTTTTTCCTGGTTTCGGTCACTTGGGAATCTAAATATGCGAAAACCATCTTTGCAATGATTAGTGCATTTCACAATTGAGCAGTCACCCAAATTTATGACGAATTATTCAATATGTTAAATCAGAAATCACCAGTTGTATCGTGACTCATATGTAAACAAGTATGAATATCCTGTATTTAGGGGAAAACATGGCTGACAGTTCAGCTCAGATTTTAGGAATCTTTCTCAGTCCGACGACGTCTGGTAATTAGCTACGAAAATAGGCACAGGGTGGGATGTCTTTCTTCCACTATCAGCAGCATATCTATCCGGATGGTTGGAGCTAGACGCTACAGCATCAGTGAGGTATACACCACGGTCACTGAGGTGGGCTCTTGCAGCTGTAAATATCCGTAAGCTGTGTGGAGCTTTTCAAACAGTATACCTCAACACGACAGAATTTCGAGTCAATGGCACACAGATATGGTGCTCTTCGTCTAGATAGAAGAGCCTTTTACGCCATATTATCGAAGGTTTTCAGGAGGAATAGCAAGCATTTTAGGAAGTGGTAGTACGAACTGTTTCAAATAAAGCATTGCAACATTGCAAGTAACATGTATCCAATTATTGCTGATTACGGAGATTCAGTCGTTAGAATGTAATAAAGAAAATTATGACTTAAAGTATTAAACAAAGGAAAATGAGTAAGTTCAAAATTTATTTTCACAAGTTCCACCTCCGATTTCAATGCACTTTCGCATTCTCTCGATATCACCGCGTGTAGCTCTTCTGTCGTCATCTTGGCGTTCCTTAGGGGAGGGCAGCACTAATCTAATCTAAAAGCCTGGGACATTGGTGATCAACAATTTTCACCTTTTTCTGTCGAACGTCTTCTGGGAAATGTTAGGTTTAGATGATGTGTTACCTGACGACTAGAATGTGCAGGTGCCCATCATACTGGAGGAACATATTCACGCCGGCCGCTGTGACGGAGCGGTTCTAGGCGCTTCAGTCCGGAACCGCGCTGCTGCTACGGTCGCAGGACCGAATCCTCCTCGGGCATGGATGTGTGTGCTGTCCTTAGGGTAGTTAGGTTTAAGTAATTCTAAGTCTAGGGGACTGTTGGCCTCAGATGTTAAGTCCCATAGTGCTCAGAGCCATTTTGAACGTATCCATCCTTGCAGCCAAAGGAACGTCTTCCATTAATGCCGGATGCTCGTTTTCAAGGAAGTGTAGAAAACAGGGCCTTGTAAGATAATGCGGTAACACAACGGACCCACTCAACTTACCATCTATCATATTACGTCACACATTTACAGAGAAACGTTATTGAAAATGTGTCTTCACAAACGCACGTGGTTTTTGTAGACCGTTATTATATCCTCACGAGTGATAGTGGTTTCATCAGCCGGATGATTGGCTATCGACTTTATGACAAGGAAAAGTACGAATGTTATTGCTCCCCGATTCACTCGCAGCAATTTAAGCTGTCCGCTTACCCTCCAGCCAAACCACACATTCGTAAATCGCCACAGATTCGCAAATAAAGAGCCAAATATTTGTGTAAAGACAGAAAATGAATTTTATTGCAGCTCGTTTTAGTCGCAGCATTTAAAGCTCTTCCCCCGGCGGAGGTTCGAGTTCTCCCTCGGGCATGGGCGTGTGTGTTGTCAAAAAAAAAAAAAAAAAATGGTTCAAATGGCTCTGAGCACTATGGGACTTAACTGCTGTGGTCATCAGTCCCCTAGAACTTAGAACTACTTAAACCTAACTAACCTAAGGACATCACACACATCCATTCCCGAGGCAGGATTCGAACCTGCGACCGTAGCGTGTGTGTTGTCCTTAGCGTAAGTTAGTTTAAGTTAGAGTAAGTAGTTTGTAAGCCTAGGGATCGATGACCTCAGCAGTTTGGTTTAATAGAAATTACCACAAATTTTGGATTTAGAACTGCACTCATAGGTCCCCGCCTAACTACACACTCGGAAATTGCCACATATTCGTAAATAAACAGCGAAATATTTGTGACAAGGAAGAATATGAATGTTATTGCTGCTCGTTTCATTCGCAGTAATTTAAGTTGTCCTCTTAGCTTCCCATCTCAACACACTCTCACAAATAGGGCTGATGATACAATATTGATATTTTTTCCAAGAAATATCGATATATATAAGTGACTGCGTTGCTACCGATACATCGACTTTGAAATGGCGATATCGAATGACAATACTTTTATTTTATATTATTTTTTTCGCGCCTTTCGATAAATACTTGAAGCCGCTCTTTTGAAATTGTAGTAGAACATAATTTTACTTTCACTGTATGAAGGAGTCTTATTACTTTTCGAGTTTTAAACGCGTCCAGTCTTTCTCTTTGACTGTGTGAAGCAAGTATAGATGGCACGAAGAAGTCCGATCGCATTGGGGAGTGGGGGTGAGGGGTGGGGGGTCACAGCGTGAGTGACATAACAAGATATCCGATGTGAAGAAATAGCACACCAGTTGAGTTCGAAACAGTTTTTAACGCAACTAGTGTGCTATTTCCTCACATCGGCGTTCTTCAAAAACAGTTGCTCAAACTGATGTACAAAAATCTAAATGACAAGACTGAGTTGCGGAGGGCGGAGACGTGTGAGGGGAAGTACTGACGTAATCGGTGTTCGATGCTGCCAATAGATACTGCAGCGTTTAACCGCAACCCGCAATTTTAACGCTACAACTGCTAGGTCGCTGGCGTTTGCAGAAATGAAGAAACGGTGAAGTCGAAATGAATTGTTCCAGAAAAATCCGATATGTGTCGAAACCGAACGACGGACCCATGGGACACCTTTTATAGTGCGACCTACCTGCAGTTACCATTGCTGGCAAAGTGGTTATCGCCAAGCGTGAACTTGCATCATCTTCCTTTCGATTCTTGCTCGAAGGGGGATAAGCAGCTTGCTAGCTTGTTGACGTACAGAACATCTAATAATAAATCAATACTTAAATATACAGCTCCAACACTGGCACTTTATTTACAGTGTGCAGTCGTAGTTTTTTTGCCGGTGCGTAAATATTTTTTCCGTCTATATTTAAAGATAACAATAATTTTTTCGGAATGTCGAGGGTCGATAATCGTATTTTTTTAAATATCGATGTATCGGATTCCCGATATTTTAAAAATATCAACGGTCCTACTAGTAAATCACTAAATATTTATTTGCTCCTTCGTTCTCAAATCAGACGGAATGTAAATAACATTGGATATTGCAGAAAACATTTGTATTTGCCTTTGTGTTTGTAAGAAAATCCCAAAATGTGTTCACCACGATAACATGAAAAAAAATTGCATGTGGTGGGATGCGAACCTCGCTAGCACTTAATCATGTTATGCTTGTTTCCTCTCTTGGTTGTTATATTCTCTCTTGAACGTCTACGTCTTCATGGATAATCTGCAAATCACATTTAAGTGCCTGGCAGAAGGTTAATCAACCACCTTCACAATTCTCTATTATTCCAATCTCGTATAGCACACGGAAAGAACGAACACCTGTATCTTTCCGTACGAGCTCTGATGGCCCTTATTTTATCGTGGTGATCGTTTCTCCCTATGTAGGTTTGTGTCAACAAAATATTTTCCCGCATTTGGAGGAGAAGTTGGTGATTGGAATTTCGTGAGAAGATTCCGTCGCAAAGAAAAACGACTTTGTTTTAACGGTGTCCTGCCCAAATCCTGTATCATTTCAGTGACACTCTCTCCCATATTCCGCGAAAATATAAAACGTGCTGCCCTTCTTTGAACTTTTTGGATGTTCTCCGTCAATCCTATCAGGTAAGGATCCCACACCGCGCAGCAGTATTTTAAAAGAGGGCGGACAAGTGTACTGTAGGCAGTCTCCTTAGTAGATCTATTACATTTTCTCAGTGTCCTGTCAATAAAGCGCAATCTTTGGTTAGCCTTCCCCACAACATTTTCTAAGTGTTCCTTCCAATTTAAGTTGTTCATAATTGTAATTCCTAGGTATTTAGTTGAATTTACGACCTTTAGATTTGACTGATTTATCGTGTAAACGAAGTTTAACGGATTCCTTTTAGCACTCATATGGATGACCTCATACTTTTCGTTATTTAGGGTCAACTGCCAATTTTGGCACCATTCAGATATCTTTTCTAAACGGTTTGCAATTTGTTTTGATCTTCTGATTACTTTACTAGTCGATAAACGACAGCGTCATCTGCAAACAACCTTAGACGGCTGCTGAGATTGTCTCCCAAATCATTTATATAGGTAAGGAACAGCAAAGGGCCTATAACACTACCTTGGGGAACGTAGAAATAATTTTTGTTTTACTCGATGACTTTCCGTCAATTACTACGAACTGTGACAGGAAATCACAAATCCAGTCAAATAACTGAGACGACATTCCATAAGCACGCTATTTCACTACACGGCGCTTGTGTGGTACAGTGTCAAAAGCCTTCCGGAAATCCGATGTACAGTATCAATCTGAAATCCCTTGTCAATAGCACTAAACACTTCATGCGAATGAAGAGCTAGTTATGTTTCACAAGAATGATGTTTTCTAAACCCATGATGACTGTCTGTCAATAGCTCGTTTTTTTCGAGGTAATTCATAATGTTCGAACACAATATATGTTTCAAAATCCTGCTGCACAATGACGTTATTGTTACGGGCCTGTAATTTAGTGGATTACGCCTACTAACTTTCTTAAATATTGGTGTGACCTGTGCAGATTTGGGTACGTATCTTTCGTCGAGCGAACAGTTGTATATGATTGTTAAGTATGGAGCTATTGCATCAGCATACTCTGAAAGGAACCTAATTGGTATACAGTCTGGACCAGAAGTCTTGCCTTTAGTGAGTGATTTAAGTTGCTTCACTACTCCGAGTATATTTACTTCTACGTTACTCATGTTGATAGCTGTTCTTTATTCGAATTCTGGAATATTTACTTCGTCTTATCGTGACGTGTTACCAAGTGACATTTAATGGTAATGGTGACGGGTTTGTAATAAATTCTCAGTGGCTCATTACCTTGAAACGGCATACTGCAAATTATAAAACGAGGGTGTTTTATGCTTAATGTGTAAATTATTGACGATAATAACTCACTCCTGAGTACTCTTATATCAACCGCCGATAAATCATTGTGTAAATTTTATTATAGCAATAATTTTGATAAATCATTCCAACAATATCGTGTTTTTCATAAATCTCCGGTACGCGTGCATTAAGCTTTGTGAGAGGCCCGTATCGAATGCTAACAAAAGTCGATAGCCGTCCTTAACGGTCGTCGGTATTGTGTGTTTGCGAGGACTGTTGTGAAACGAACATTCTTCGTTCGAGCAAGCAAGCCCGTATGGAAGTGTTACTGAAAGTGAAAAAAACATAAGTAAATGCGGACACTCTTTGATAGTTAAATTCATTAGAACAAAATAACATATCGTTGCAGTTTTGCATGGAGGTACGAAAACATGATGGAGGTACAACGGTACAGGCGTAATGTATACGGAACTCAGCCACCGATACGTACAAGAATTTATCATATTCGGTATAAGTTTGAAGCCGATAGTACTGTCCAGGATGTGCATAAGAAAAAGCCTGGTGGACCTAACACATCAACAGGTCCAGCTTCCAGCGCCGCTGTGTTGCAACATTTTACTAGGCCACCTCAAACGGTTGTCAGACAGGGTGCACGCGAAAGCCTACGACGATTTCTGAAGGCTGCGAAGCGTAAGGGGTACATTCCAAGATCACTGCATGCTAAGAACGAGGACGACCCGGACTGAAGGATGAAGTACTGCGAGTGGTTTGAAGAGACTCTTCGGGGGATGAACGATTTGCGGGGACGGTTGTCAGCCCTGACGAGGCGCATTCCAACAGCGATACTGTAAATCGCCACAGCTGCGTGTACTAGACTCCAGAAAATACTCACGTTCACGTGGACAAACATGTTAATGGTTCAAATGGCTCTGAGCACTATGGGACTTCATTTGAGGTCATCAGTCCCCTAGAACTTAGAACTACTTAAACCTAACTAACCTAAGGACATCACACACGTCCATGCCCGAGGCAGGATTCGAACGTGCGACCGTAGCGGTCGCGCGGTTCCAGACTGAAGCGCCTAGAACCGCTCGGCCACACCGGCCGGTACAAACATGTTAATCTACCGGGTGTTAACCTGTGGTGTGGTCTGTCATCGCGTTGTTTGATTGGCTCATTTTTCTGTCAAGGTATCGTAACTGGTGAGGTGTATCTTCATAAGAAAAAGCCTGGTCGACCTAAGACATCAACAGGTCCAGCTTCCAGCGCCGCGGTGTTGCAAATATTGATTTTACCTGCCATCGAAGAGGTGTTTGGAAATGAAGCGTTTTACCTAAAGAGATGTCAAAGCCTGTGTGGATAAAAATCTACCTAGACGATCGATAGGTCGAAAAGGAGCTGCTGAGTACGTATCAGGGTCTGCTTACACTTATTGACTTCTACTTATAGCGGACCATGAAAAACGAAATTTATCAACAGAAGCCAGCTACACTGAACGAGATGCGAGAAACCATCGAGGCGTCCTGTGCGGCTAGCACACTGGCAACGCTGATAGTCCTGGTTCGGTCAACAGTTCAGCGGCATCGACATTGTTAGCTTGCTAATGGGGGTTACTTTCCAACACATAAAACGACCTTCCCCCGTGCAAGAATTGTAAAGGTATGTCATTTTGTTCCATTAACATTGACTACCAAAGAGTGTCTACATTTTTATGGACCCCTCTCTATTATCCTACTTCCTTCCAAATGTTTGTTAGAATAACGTTTAAAAATCTGAAGCAAATGGGACAAGAACTTTTCTTCGTCTTTGCAAACAATGTACATATTTACATAATGTACGTGTTTAAAATATGCAACCTATAGCCGTCCGAACGTTTATTAGAGTATCGTGTAAAAATCTGAAGTAAATCTGTGAAGACCTTAGCGAGATTTTTGGTAATAACATTTAACAACAAATTAAAAAAAAGACTCAGTTGCCAGTAATTTCTTGTTTCCAGGATGAGATTTTCGCTCTGCAGTGGAGTGTGCGGTGATATGAAACTTTCTGGAAGATTAAAACTGTGTGCCGCACCGAGACTCGAACTCGGGACCTTTGCCTTTCGCGGCCAAGTGCTCTACCATCTGAGGTGAGTTTCATATCAGCGCACACGCCACTGCAGAGTGAAAATCTCATTCTGGAAACATCCCCCAGGCTGTGGCTAAGCCACGTCTTCGCAATATCCTTTCTTCCAGGAGTGCTAGTTCTGCAAGGTTCGCAGAAGAGCTTCTGTGAAGTTTGGAAGGTAGGAGACGAGGTACTGGCAGAACTGAAGCTGTGAGGAGGGGTCGTGAGTCGTGCTTGGGTAGCTCAGATGATAGAGCACTTGTCCGCGAAAGGCAAAGGTCCGAGTTCGACTCTCGGTCCGGCATACAGTTTTAATCTGCCAGGAAGTTTCAATTTCTTATTTGTCGCACGACCGGTTTCGAAGCCCAAAACTTCTGGTGCCACCAACAGCGAATAAGAGAAGGAGCTACTAGCAACCGAGAACTGCGGGGTTGAGATAATAAATGAACCGTAAAGTTGTGAAAAGTGGTATTACTTACATTGGAAACATAATATGTGGCATGAGTGTGATCTGTCTTCGACTCTTTGCCCCCCCCCCCCCCCCGCCCCTTGCTCACCTGCCTCCCACAATGACTGACTAGCCTGACAGCCAAACATTTTTGTTAGCATAATTATTAAGTAACATCACTTCTCACTGCTTTAACGTATTTTGGTATGTCACCACCTTAGTTGGTGATAGCTAGTAGCTCCTCCTCTTGTTTGCAGTTGGTGGAACCTGAAGTGGCTTCGAAACCGGTCGTGTAACCAACAAGAAGTTACTGCCAATGGAAGAGGATTTTAATTCTATTAATCCTTCTTGAAGGTTTGGAATTCCCTATTTTTATTCTATTAATCGTTCGTGAAGATTTGGAATCCGCTGCATACCTAATGTCCGACATATGTCGAGCACCGATACCTGTAGAAATAATTCTTTTGTTTGCTTGTGGAAGGACTACGCTCTATCAACCGAATAATGCCTGCTCAATTCACGCTCTTTTCGGTTGCACATTCAGATCTGCTGGGCACTGCACCAGTTTCACGCAGATCAGTGCAAACATTAGTAGACACTCTTGAATCAGGTACTCCGTGGTTAGTAAAGCGTCTACCGCAGGGCTACCCAACCTTTTCAGCTGGTGGACCCCTTCTTCAGTCGAAAATCCATGGCGGACCCATAGTCAGTCAAGAGCACAGTAACTTTAAATTTCAGAGCGAAACCCATGAAAACTGAAAGCTTCTTAATGTAAGTTCCATGTTCCCAATGCCCCCCCCCCCCCCCCCCGAAGTATCAATAGTCTTTGAAAAATCGACTTACGAAATAGGTAGTGCACTGACCAAGTTCAACATTTAATGATGCCTGGAGCCGCATATGTGCCAGCGAGCGCTGTGATTGGTCGACAAAGCTCGCTCCGCGCATGCGTAAAAGGTTTCAGCGCATCTACCGCCGTGAGCTGGCGCACAAACGACCCCCGTATTGTTGCGAAACAGTCGATCAGAGAAGCCGCATTCTCCGGCACTAAACCGTGTATGCGTTCTCACTTAGGAACCCAAAAGGCTGCTTGGGAATACGACCTGAAGTAAAAGTACACACGTTTTTCACACGAAAAAAAATAGTGATGAATTTTATTTTCACATTTTTATTCAATAATTTTACTCATTATTTTACACGATTTGGTAAAGGGTGGCCGCGGACCCCCTAGAAAGGGCCGGCGGACCCCTTAGGGGTCCGCGGACCACACGTTGGGAAGCCCTGGTCTGCCGTATTCTCTACAAGCAGCAGCAGCGTTTCCATTACAAACCCTGTAGTCTAATATCATATCGACATACTCAGCACTTGTAAATTCATTCGGCGCGCTAATATGGTACAGCAGAATTGGTCAACAAATCACAATCACATTTGAAAAATTCAATCATCTAACTTAAGCACAATGTCATAGCTTAATTTCAAAACAAAAATAACGGTCTACATCAATACTAATAATAAAACTGTAAAAATTTCGTGTTTGTCGGTTTGCCTTTGAACACGCTATCCTCCAAAAATACTAGACGGATTTGTATGGGGTTTTCACTGGTAGCTTCAGCATAGCTTGAGGCAACGTATAGGCCTTATTTAATCAAAATCGGATCTCGGGGCAAAATATCGTAATTTAAAGTTTTACTAAATTTTTGTTGTCTGTCTGTCTGTTTGGACACGCTAACCTCCAAAATTACTGGACAAATATTTATGGGGTTTTCGCAGGTTACTTGAGCGTAGCTTTGGGTACGGGACGCTCTTGATTTCATCAAACTTGGATCACGAAAAAAAGATATCTATACATATTACAAAAACTTATGCATGTATGTATTTTCCACGTTTCCTCCGAAACCACTTGATCAGTTTCATCCAAAATTGGTAGACGTATCCTTTACTGCCTGTAAAATTACATCATTGTGCGTCACATGGTTCAGTATAAAAACTGAGATGCGTGAAAAATTGCTGCATCATGTATGACGTTTAAATTTATTATTAATACTCTCATCGCTAACCATTACACCATCATGTTGTTGTTGTGGTCTTCAGTCCTGAGACTGGTTTGATGCAGCTCCCCATGTTACTCTGTCCTGTGCAAGCTTCTTCATCTCCCAGTACTTACTGCAACCTACATCCTTCCGAATCTGCTTAGTGTATTCATCTCTTGGTCTCCCTCTACGATTTTTACCCTCCACGCTGCCCTCCAATACTAAATTGGTGATCCCTCGATGTCTCAGAACATGTCCTACCAACCGATCCCTTCTTCTAGTCAAGTTGTGCCACAAGCTCCTCTTCTCCCCAATTCTATTCAATACCTCCTCATTAGTTATGTGATCTACCCATCTAATCTTCAGCATTCTTCTGTAGCACCACGTTTCGAAAGCTTCTATTCTCTTCTTTTCTAAACTATTTATCGTCCACGTTTCACTTCCATACATGGCTACACTCTATACAAATACTTTCAGAAACTATTTCCTGACATTTAAATCTATACTCGATGTTAACAAATTTCTCTTCTTCAGAAACGCTTTCCTTGCCATTGCTAGTCTACATTTTATATCCTCTCTACTTCGACCATCATCAGTTATTTTGCTCCCCGAACAGCAAAACTCCTTTACTACTTTAAGTGTCTCATTTCCTAATCTAATTCCCTCAGCATCACCCGACTTTATTCGACTACATTTCATTATCCTCGTTTTGCTTTTGTTGATGTTCGTAGCACTGTTAATAATTAGCTGACTCGATTTCGATGAAATTTCGTAACGACATAGCTTGAACTCTGAGGTAGAACATAGGCTACTTAAGAAAGTGTTTAGTACAAGATAGTTGTTGATTTGAAGAATATTACGCGAATTAGGAACGAAATTTACTCTTTGAAAAAGCTAGTTACTTTTTGACTTCTGAACTTAATGATATTTGGGTTAAATACTTTTTTTGTTTGAAATGTGATACGTGAAATGATTCATAATAATGAATACATTGCTTATGCAAACTTCAATGAATCCATATTTCTACATTATTGGTTGCATAATGTACATGTTGCATAATGTATAGCTAGTATGCACGCTATCCAATATTTGAGAATGAGAGAACTTACTGATTGGCAATAAACTTTACACCTAATTTCGAACCTTAACGAAACTTTTCCTCGCTTCCAACACTAACTAAACGATGAAAGGAAAATCGTTTATCACTTACTGCATTTTCACTGTCCGTGCAGTTAAACTGTCGCATCAGGCACGACGTCATGACATGTTTATTGTTTCTTTGCTTCTAATTCTATCCTCAACACATTTAGGAGACGGTGTCCACACATGCGGCTGAATGTACCTGTAACATTATATCACAGTACGACACAGAGAGTGAGAAAGTGAAAGGGAGGAGGAGGAGATGGACAGGGAGAGTGGGGAAGAAAAGATGGACAGATAAAAGCGGAGGAGGAGATGGACAAAGAAAAGAGGGCGTAGTAGATGGACAGGGAGATTGACAGGAAGAGATGGACAGAGACTAGTGGGTGGATGTGGACCGAGAGAAGGGGGAGAAGAAGAAGATGGGCACGGAGGGGGGCAGAGGAGATGGACAGCAAGAGGGGAAAGGAGGAATTGTACTGCTAGGACTGAAATAAATACATACCCAGGCAACACCCGCTACTCAGCTGGTTGATAAATAAATCTACATCTACATCATTACTCTGCAATTCACATTTAAGTGCTTGGCAGAGGGTTCATCGAACCACAATCATACTATCTCTTGAACAGCGCGCGGGAAAAACGAACACCTAAACCTTTCTGTTCGAGCTCTGATTTCTCTTATTTTATTTTGATTGTCATTCCTACCTATGTAGGTTGGGCTCAACAAAATATTTTCGCATTCGGAAGAGAAAGTTGGCGACTGAAATTTCGTAAATAGATATCGCCGCGACGAAAAACGTCTTTGCTTTAATGACTTTCATCCCAACTCGCGTATCAAAGCTGCCACACTCTCTCCCCTATTACGTGATAATACAAAACGAGCTGCCCTTTTTTGCACCCTGTCGATGTCCTCCGTCAATCCCACCTGGTAAGGATCCCACACCGCGCAGCAATATTCTAACAGAGGACGAACGGGTGTAGTGTAAGCTGTCTCTTTAGTGGACTTGTTGCATCTTCTAAGTGTCCTGCCAATGAAACGCAACCTTTGGCTCGCCTTCCCCACAATATTATCTATGTGGTCTTTCCAACTGAAGTTGTTCGTAATTTTAACACCCAGGTACTTAGTTGAATTGACAGCCTTGAGAATTGTACTATTTATCGAGTAATCGAATTCCAACGGATTTCTTTTGGAACTCATGTGGATCACCTCACACTTTTCGTTATTTAGCGTCAACTGCCACCTGCCACACCATACAGCAATCTTTTCTAAATCGCTTTGCAACTGATAATGGTCTTCGGATGACCTTACTAGACGGTAAATTACAGCGAGGTCCCAGGACGCTTCCCTGGGGAACACCTGATATCACTTCAATTTTACTCGATGATTTGCCGTCTATTACTACGAACTGCGACCTTTCTGACAGGAAATCACGAATCCAGTCGCACAACTGAGACGATACCCCATAGGCCCGCAGCCTGATTACAAGTCGCTTGTGAGGAACGGTGACAAAAGCTTTCCGGAAGTTCAGAAATACGGAATCAACCTGAGATCCCCCGTCGATAGCGGCCATTACTTCGTGCGAATAAAGAGCTAGCTGCGTTGCACAAGAACGATGTTTTCTGAAACCATGCTGATTACGTATCAATAGATCGTTCCCTTCGAAGTGATTCATAATGTTTGAATACAGTATATGCTCCAAAAACCTACTGCAAACCGACGTCAATGACATAGGTCTGTAGTTCGATGGATTACTCCTATTACCCTTCTTAAACACTCGTGCGACCTGCGCAATTTTACAATCTGTAGGTACAGATCTATCGGTGAGCGAGCGGTTGTATATGTGTGCTAAGCAGGGAGCCTTTGTATCAGCGTAATCTGAAAGGAACCTAATCGGTATACAATCTGGACCTGAAGACTTGCCCGTATCAAGCGATTTGAGTTGCTTCGCAACCCCTAAGGTATCTACTTCTAATAAACTCATGCTAGCAGCTGTTCGTGTTTCAAATTCTGGAATATTCCATTCGTCTTCCCTGGTGAAGGAATTTCGGAAAACTGCGTTCAATAACTCCTCTTTAGCGGCACAGTCGTCGGTAACAGTACCATCGGCACTGCGCAGCGAAGGTATTGATTGCGTCTTGCCGCTTGTGTACTTTACATACGACCAGAATTTCTTCGGATTTTGTACCAAATCCATATCAATTGGAATACTAATACGCGAAATGGAACTTACCTCTATAACCAGCCGTATCAGTGTAACCAGTAAAAATAGGACACATGTTGCATGGGGTGTTTTTTTCGGATTGGTCTACAGTACCATCTCCTAAGATATTTACTATTCTCCCTGAAACGTCCTGTGTGGCTGGTATGACTTGTCATTGTACAGGTAGTCACCCACGTTTATAATCTGAACAAGTATTACAGTAGCGTGTTGATACACTTGTGTTGTAAAACTGTTTGTCGGTGCTGACTCGTGCTAACTCTGCAAACTGCATTTTCTGTCAGCGGCAGATGCGAACTACACACTGGTCTCCTGGCAAGATTTCATAATGTGACATACTATGGAAACTGTCTTGTCTAAGCTGAGGCCATAATTTCACGAGTCTGAAAACGCATATTACAAATTATTTGTATTGTCACTTCTAGAACTCCCAGCAGCGGTCTGTTCAAAGAACTGGGTGTATTAACTGTTGCTCTATAGAATATTTACAACTCTGCTAAATTTTTCATAGATCAGATACCATTCATTCAAACCAACAACCCAGTGGACAGAAGTACGAACGATATATATAACGAATTAGAGTCACTCACTTTGTTCCGCGAAGGTGTCCATTATTCAGTGGCACACATTTTCAATAAATTGCCGAAAACGATTAAGAATTTAGCTTCTAATAAAATCCATCTTAAGAGGGATTATTTGTAGCCAACACTTTACATTGCACCGATGAATTTCTTAACAGAACCAATTAATGTATGTATTATAACTGACGACGAGTCAACCATTGTACACTATCAGGGGGGTTTGCGTCAACGGAGGAGCTGTACAGAACACATGTTTCGTCTCTAAAGGATACTAGAACTCCATCACAGTATTAACTCTCTTGGAGTTTACCAAAGCTTCCGACCTATGGGCAGGAGTACGTTACTGAAAGTTCTTCGTGTCGGAAGACTGGACATTGCAAAGCATCAGTTACTGAAGGATGCATCGGAGGCATGACTGATAGGGTCAGGTATCGAAGCTCAGTACCAGAAAACTTTGAAATAAAGTGTCAAGCAGATGGGTTCGCAATGACTCTGTTCCACTAGGGCCTGGATAAAGTGGGCAGACAGTAGAGGGAGATGAATGAAAACAACGCTTCTCCCAGCCTCCTTACCTCTGCATAATTACCGCAATCTACATCCATTTGAACCTGCTTTCCGTAGTGAAGCTTTGACCTCACCTCCAATAATGTTTCCCGCCCCCCCCCTCCCCCCACACCTCTCAACTTCCTTCCATCACCAAAACGAAGAAAGGAAAGAAGACTAGGGTTTGACGTCCCGTAAACATCGAGGTCATTAGAGACGGAGCAAGGATGAGGAAGGAAATCGGCAGCCCCCTTTCGAAGGAATCGTCCAGACATTCACTTGGAGCGGTTTAGGGCGGAAAACCTGAATGTGGATCACCGAACGTGCATTTGAACAGTCGTCCTCTCAAAGGCCAGTCCAGTGTGTTAAATTAACGAACTGCCAACACCATGATGCCTCCAGATGTGCTCTACCAACCTATGCCTACTTTAAGTCAATGTGTGGCATAAACTTCTTTTTTGTCCCAGCAGATTCAGTACCTGCTCATTAGTTATTAGATCTACCCATCTCATTTCAGCGTTCTTCTGCAGCACCACATTTCAAAACAACCTACTCTCTTCCTGTATGAACTCCTTAGCGCCCACTTTTCGGTTCCCTCCAAATATGTACCTTCAGAAATGACTCCCAACAACTTAAATTGATATTGTCTGCCGGCCGGAGTGGCCGAGCGGTTCTAGGTGCTACAGTCTGGAACCGAGCCACCGCTACGGTCGCAGGTTCGAATCCTGTCTCGGGCGTGGATGTGTGTGATGTCCTTGGTTAGTTAGGTTTAAGTAGTTCTAAGTTCCAGGGATCTGATGACCTCAGAAGTTAAGTCCCTTAGTGCTCAGAGCCATTTGAACCATGTTTTGATATTGTCTGGTAACAAAATCCTCATTTTCTTCCTATTGTCAGTCTGCGTTTTATATCCTGTCTTCTTTGGCCATCATCAGTTATTTTGCAGCCCAAATAACAAAACTCATCAACTGCTATTAGTGTCTCACAACACCAAACGTAATTCCACTACATTTCATTATCCTAGTTTCACTTTGATTGATGTTCATCTTATAATTTCTTTCCAAGACACTGTCCATTCCATTAGGCAGCACTTCCAAGTCCTTTGTTGTCTCTGACATAATTACAATGTCATCGACAAATATCAGCGTTTCAATTTCTTCTCACTGAACTTTAATTTCCTTTCCAAATCTCTGCTTGGTTTCCTCACAGCTTGCTGTGTGTGCAGCTTGAATAACATCGGGTATAAGCTACAACCCTGTCTCACTCCCTTTACAACTATGGCTTCCATTTCATGTCCTTCAATTTCCATAACTGCAGTCTTGTTGCTGTACATGTTGAAAAGAAGCTTTCGCTTCCTGCATTTTATGGGTGCTACCTTCAGAAATTCAAAGAGTGTACTGCAGCCAACATTGCCAAACGCTTTCTCTAGATCTACCAATGCCATAAACGTATGTTTGCCTTTTCTCAGCTTAAGTCCTAGGATAGGCCATAGTCTTAAAAGTCAGTGTTTCCTCGCTTGTTCTCACATTTCTCGTGAAGCCAAACTGATCTTCCGCGAGGTGGCTATAATGAACAATCGTCAGTTATTAAACTAACGGTTCCATAGTATTCACCTTCTTTGGAATTGGAATTACTACGTTGTTCTTGAGTCTGAAGATGAAATAGTTTTGCCATAGGTGTTTCTTACAAGGATCTCAATAATTCTGAGGGAATGTTGTCTTCTCTGAGATCTTATTTCCACTTAGATCTTTGACGCTGTGTCAAATCAGGTGTCAAGCCATGTAGTTAGTCATCCATGTCGGACAGGGAGCCACAAATCCCGTCTCCAGTGAAACGTAGGAAAGGACAATCGTCTGTGGAACGTATGTTACATATAATTACGTACATAGAAGATCATCCGCAGTATAGTAAAGAAAAACAATTATGAACATATTTAAAATAAGTCCGTAGCAATATGACCGTGTTGTATATAAGAAAAACTACAGATATTCAAGGAAGGACAAGGCATATATCACTAGGGGTAAGATAGGTACTGCCTACAGGAAAATTAAAGAGACCTTTGGAGAAGAGAATCACTTGTATGAATATCAAGAGCTCAGATGGCAAACCAGTTCTTAGCAAAGAAGGGAACGCAGAAAGTTGGAAGGATTATATAGAGGGTCTATATAAGGGCGATGTAGTTGAGGGCAATACTTTAGGAGTGGAAGAGGACATAGGTTCATTTCATAATGTCACAGGGGACTACAGTTTTCCGAGTCCAAAAACGTATAACACGAATTATTTGTGTCCTATAACAGTGTCCTATAAAGGCTTGTTCAAGGAACTGGGAATACTAGCTAATGCTCTCTAGTATCTTTATTACTTGATGAAATTTACCATAAATAGTTATCCGTTTTCCAAACCAACAAAAAAAGCTCAGTTCATAAAACCAATACTGGAACTAAGAATAACTTTCACAAAACTTCAAAGTCATTTCCTTTGGTCCAGAAATGTTTCGATTATTCTGTATCTCGTATTATCAATAACTTGACAGCAGCCATAAGTGTAACTGCTTATAAAGTTCAGGTAAGAGGAGCCTAAGGGATCTATTGGTGGGCAACTGCTTCTATTTTCCGTGACGAATTTCTTAGTAGAATCGAATGACGTTTATATATTATTAATAATATTGAATAATGTCAGTTTTCGTAATAGCAATTCAGTATATCTTCGGTGCAGTAATGTGATCAATCTAAGTAAGTGTCGCAAGCTGATTTTCAATTTGATGATGCATCGCTGTATTATCCTAAAAATTGTCATCACCTCAGTGTATTTTGCATTTAAATATTTTGTGATACTTTAATTATCTTTTAAATGAAACAATGTTTAAAATTTTTTGCCTTGTTCCATAACCATGTGGACCAATTCACTTGGGATCCGTAGAAAATATATTAGCATATCTCTTTTTTCTTTGTAGCAATGTATTGTGTACTCTTGTTTTATGACATATTATACATGTATGAGGATTTCCTCACTATGAGCTTATGGAACAAAGGTACATCTAATGCAATCGAATCTAAAACAGGTCAAAAGGCGCCTTGCTAGAGTAAATATTGTTATCAAATGCGACTGAAGCAGCAACTTTGTTGTTTATAAAATTCGTAAGACAGACGCAGATCTGACCCAGGTCCCTATAATATGGTTACATGTTAGAATGTACGTCTGGAGTACAGCATTGTATGATAGTGAAACGTGGACTGTGGGAAAACCGGAACAGAAAAGAATCGAAGCATTTGAGATGTGGTGCTACAGATGAATGTTGAAAATCAGATGGACTGATAAGGTAAGGAATGAGGAGATTCTACGCAGAATCGGAGAGGAAAGGAATATGTGGAAAACACTGATAGGGAGAAGGAACAGGATGAAAAGGACATCTGTTAAGACATGAGGGAATGAATTCCATGGTACTAGAGGGAGCTGTAGACGGCAAAAACTGTAGAGGAAGAGAGAGATTGGAATACATCGAGGAAATAATTGAGGACGTAAGTTGCAAGTGCTACTCTGAGATGAAAAGGAATTTGTGGCGGGCCGCATCAAACCAGTCAGAAGACAAAAAAAAAGATAAGTAAGAGTATGGTTCGGTCTCCGGCCGCCCTCAAGGAGGGTGGTTTAATTTCTACAGGGTATCCGACCAGATGTGAAATAAACAGCAGATATCTTACGAGGAAGGGCGAAGGGCACCAAACAGAAGCACGAAAGATAAGGATGACCTCGAACGAATCTTATCGTCAAACGAGAGGGCCACTATTACTCACAGCCTATGACGTTGGCGTCGAAATCACCGAATGCTGTGTTAACCAACAACAAATGAATATTATCGCGAAGATTCGTACCAGCAGCTACTTGGTAGGTGACAGAACCATAGTGTGTAGTAGCTTTCAGCAGCTAGCCTTAAACTGAAGGGCTTCGTGGGCAGAACATGCAACGACATTTGAGAAAGTGACACACAAAGACGAACAAGTTCACAATTTAAAAAAAAGAAAAAAGAGATACGGAATGGATCGTTTCGTAAAGGATAAGCAGAATCTAAATACATCACGCATTTTAAATGAACTCAAACATGTGGTACGAGGCTGTGAAAATATATGGTTCAAGCAGGCACGAACCTATCCACATATACATTTTGTGCAAAGAAGAACTATTCCGTTACGACCAATAGGAGATGCTCATTCCAGTCACGTGATTCCATTCTAGTCGAGGTTAGACGTTCCCGCGCAGAGTAGCTGCTGTCTCCAATTTGTGCTCCTGCGCTCTCTCGTAACAAACGCGTAGTAATAATGTTAGTAATTATAATTACCAGGACACAGTTACTTAGCTGCTGATCGCATTTTCGGTAGAGCAGAGAAATTTCTACGAAAAAGGCTAAGAATTGTAACAAAAGAGGAATATAATGAAGTCTACAGGTCAGTAGGTAAAATAAGAAACCTTGGGGTAGACTGGAGAGTGAGACATGGAATCCGTATCTAAAGGCCTACGAAATTTAGATCACGTAAGTGAAATTAAATAATTTTCATATACAAGGAAGAAGCTATGGGGAACATAATGATTTGGGGGCAACTACATTCTTGAGGTACCAGCAAGATGTATAACAGTCTCTTTAAAAACGCGGATGGACCATTACAAAACTCTTTTCTTAACACGACCTTAAGTACAGTTGTACGAAATCTATGACCTCTTAAACTTAAAGGGAAGCAAAGATTTGCTGAATCAAATTAATTCATCACAGAAGTATGAGAACATGGAAAACTGTTAAAAACTATGTGTAATTACCTAACGAAGTGTCGTATTTACCAACTTTTAAGATTTAAGTGTATTATAACTATACAATAACTACGAATGTGCCTATGTTGTAGACTATGTTTGGTATATTATCATTTGGTGTCTACTATTCGCTTCGTTGTAAGCTTTAATAATGTATAACAATTGGAGAGTATTGTTGCGTTACAAGGAATGAACATTGGTCCCAGCTTAGACTCCCAGAAAGATGGTTACCTTACCTTAGAGAATAATACTGGTCCCAGAGGCCCCGCCCCCATGACGCGGTGCATAGGATGGGTGGGGAAAAACCCTGAAATTTTCAATTTTTCTAATATTGTGGTCAATGAGGTGTAGATTTTTCCGTGATTTCAAGTTGAAGACATATGTTGGATAGTTACCTCCAAATTCTAGCTCTGTCTGATTATTAATTACAGACAAATTTACAATTTTACTAAAACAAAAACTGCGGAATTTCACTCCAAAAAATGGGATGAAGTTCTACAGTGCAGATCTTTGCTCCATTTGAGATAAACATGGATAAAATCGATGACTGAATAATAAAAACCCCTCAAACAAAGGTTATCAAGATACAAAGCACCCACCCTCCAATTTCGAGATGTAAATGGGACCATCGCTCTCAATAACACGGAAAATTGCAAAATACTAGCAGGCTACTTTGAGAAATTCTTGAATTGTGAACCCATCCTTGAAAAATTTGAATCCATCCCAAATAAACGTGAGGAGCCGGATTCAGAACCACCGATGACTGAAGAACTACAGAAGGTCGTTTCAGAACTTAAAAGCAACAAAGTGTCCGGAGAAAACCAAATAGTGGCTGAACTATGGAAAAAGGCTGACAAAAATGCAAACACGTCCCTTGAGTGTGTTTTCGATAAAATCTGGAAAGAAGAAGAGATCCCCACAGAATGGAGAACAGCTCTCATCCACCCTATCCACAAGAAAGGTTTGAAGACAGACGCCAACAATTACAGAGGAATATCACTGCTGGATATAACAAACAAGATTCTTTCTAAAGTCCTTTTGAACAGGGCAGAGCCGCAATTGGACCCGCCAATCGGGGAACACCAGGGAGGGACTTCACAATGGAAGTACTGCATTCGGCTGGCTAAAACTGAATAACATGATTTTCAAATAGGGAGACGCCCCTGTTCCACCACCCATCAAAGTCATTTATATGTAAAACTCCGCATTAGTGCAAATTTATGTTTGAAGCCTACCCAATCTAAAGACACACCGAACCACAATTCGTCGAAGACATAGTAACGTGTAACAGAGAATTATGATTCACAAGAGTCATAATATTTAGCAAACAGCTAAACATTTGCTTGAGATGGTACGTTCACACATGCAATAACTACAGATAATGTTCCCCAAAATAGAAATTTCTGTGTTGTAGTTTTTCCCTTATTCGCGAAAGCAGAATGAATGTGAAATTTCATTGGAAAGTGACTGAAGGAAGGGCGAAAGCTCAAATAGGTGACAAGATGTTCGACTTCCACTCGTCGATCGAGTGTGCCAAAGTGTGCTCTGGAGAGGGTGAGGGAAAGTTCTGTACGTCATCCAAAAAGCATCTAAGGCCCACGCAAGCCACGAACTTTGAAAACTGCAGCAAACTATGTGGAAGATTTTGCGACGGCAGTTGCATTTCAGACCGTACCCTCAACGGAAGCCGGCCCCTTCAGACTTTAATCACAATGCAGGAAGCACTTGTGGAGTTGTGGATGACTATTTCCTGTGCATGCGGATATCCAGGTACGAGGCAACCTTCCTGTTATGATGCTTTGTTTCCTTGCCCCTCCCCTCCCCCCCCCCCCCCCCTCTAGGTCGCCTGACCTAACTCCTCGTGCTCTTTCCTTTGGGGTACAATAAGGGCTGCCTTTGCTAAATAACGAAATGTGTGAAGTCGTTCACATTAGTACTAAAAGTAATACGTCAAGTTTCGCTTATGTGATAAATCGCACAAATCTCAAGGCTGTCATTTCAAGTAGGAACTCTCACATAGATAATTTGGGGAAGGCGAACTAAAGACTGTGTTTTATTGGCAGAACACTTAGAGGATGGTATAAATCCATAAAGAGACTGCCTACACTGCGCTTGTTCGTCAGGTTCCAAAATACTGCTGCGCAGTATAGGATTCATGGAGGACATCGAAAAAGTAAAAAAGAAAGGCAACTCCTTTTGTATTATTGCAAATAAGTGTGAGAGAGTATACTCCATTGCTCCACTAATACATATCTTAAAAGGACGAAATTTGAAAATCCTGGAAAGCACAGATAGGCTTCGACGTTTTTACACAAAACTGGGATGCAGTTTGTGATAAGTATAGCCCAAAATTCGTTTAAAGAAAGGCATCACGAGACCAACAAAGTCTGGTGTAAGGTGTATTTATTTACGGACGACCAGATTCCGTCGAGCGACCACATTCCGACAACGAACACCATTACATCTACATCTTCATCTACATTTATCCTTCGCAAGCCACCCAATGGTGTGTGTTGGAGGGTACTCTACGTGCCACTGTCATTACCTCCCTTTCCTGTTCCAGTCGCATATGGTTCGCGGGAAGAACGACTGCCGGAAAGCCTCCGTGCGCGCTCGAATCTCTCTAATTTTACATTCGTGATCTCCTCAGGAGGTGTAAGTAGGGGGAAGCAATATATTCGATACCTCATCCAGAAACGCACGCTCTCGAAACCTGGACAGCAAGCTACGCCGCGATGCAGAGCGCCACTCTTGCAGAGTCTGCCACTTGAGTTTGCTAAACACCACCGTAACGCTGTCACGCTTACCAAATAATCCTGTGACGAAACGCGCCGCTCTTCTTTGGATCTTCTCTATCTCCTCTGTCAACCCGACCTGGTACGGATCCCACACTGATGAGCAATACTCAAGTATAGGTCGAAGGGGTGTTTTGTACTCCACCTCCTTTGTTGATGGACTACATTTTCTAAAGACTCTCCCAATGAATCTCAACCTGGCACCCGCCTTACCAACAATTAATTTTATATGATCATTCCACTTCAAATCGTTCCGTACGCATACTCCCAGATATTTTACAGAAGTAACTGCTACCAGTGTTTGTTCCACTATCATATAATCATACAATAGAGGATCCTTCTTTCTATGTATTCGCAATACATTACATTTGTTAATTTTAAGGTTTAGTTGCCACTCCCTGCACCAAGTGCCTATCCGCTGCAGATCTTCCTGCATTTCGCTGCAATTTTCTAATGCTGCAACTTCTCTGTATACTACAGCATCATCCGCGAAAAGCCGCATGGAACTTCCGACACTATCTACTAGATCATTTATATATAGTGTGAAAAGCAATGGTTCCATAACACTCCCCTGTGGCACGCCAGAGATAGACGTCTCTCCACTGAGAACAACATGCTGTGTTCTGTTTGCTAAAAACTCTTCAATCCAGCCACAGAGCTGGTCTGATATTCCGTAGGCTCTTACTTTGTTTATCAGGCGACAAAAAATGGTTCAAATGGCTCTGAGCACTATGGGACTCAACATCTGTGGTCATCATTCCCCTAGAACTTAGAACTACTTAAAACTAACTAACCTAAGGACATCACACACATCCATGCCCGAGGCAGGATTCGAACCTGCGACCGTAGCGGCCACGCGGTTCCAGACTGACGCTGGTAGAACCGCACGACCACACCGGCCGGCGTATCAGGCAACAGTGCGGAATTGTATCGAACGCCTTCCGGAAGTCAAGGAAAATGGCATCTACCTGGGAACCCGTATCTATTTTTTTTCTGGGTCTCATGAACAAATAAACCTAGTTGGGTCTCACACTATCGCTGTTTCCGGAATCCATGTTGATTCCTACAGAGTAGATTCTGCGTTTCCAGAAATGACGTGACACGCGAGCAGAAAACATTTTCTAAAATTCTTCAACAGATCGATGTCAGAGACATAGGCCTATAGTTTTGCACATCTGCTCGACGACCCTTCTTGAAAACTGGGACTATCTGTGCTCTTTTCCAATCATTTGGAACCTTTCATTCCTTTAGAGACTTGCGGTAGACGGCTGTTAGAAGGGGGGCAAGTTCTTTCACGTGCTCTGTGTAGAGTAGAATTGGTATCCCGTCAGGCCCAGTGGACTTCCCTCTGTTGTGTGATTTCAGGTTAGAGGGAAGTTCCTTAGTGTTAGGTACGTAACTATTATCAGTTGCACCATCTGTTTCGTATACCGCAAGTCAAAGTAATTATGTACCTGACGCCAAGGAACTTCCTTTTAACCTGATGTAATGGTGTCGGTGATTGGAATATTGTCGACTCACCGAATATGGCTGTCTAAATAAATGCAAATTTACAGCAGATTTTGGTGGTTTCGTAGTACCTTTAATAAGTATGTCGAAGCAGTGTAACGCCGTTTGCACAAAATAGCGTAAATTGATAATGGACTTTTGATTGTAGCTTGGATTAAGGTCATGAGGGTAGCCTTCAAACTGCAGTGATGTTATAGTGTGTGTTAAACATGGGATGGACTTATCACTTTCAACTAACACTTTCTTCAGGCACGCATTTCTTTTTCAGAATCAGACTTACATGCATAAGATTAGCAAAAAACAGTTATCGTAATCTATGCATTTTCAATGAAAGGTTCGATCACTGCTGCTTGAATCACTTCTTTTTCCGGCGTTTTTCTCGTCACACGTTGTCTTAAATTATGCAGAAACATGTGATCCAATTCAGGAAAACGAAAATCATTTGCACCTATGCCTTTAGCAACATGTAAAGCCCTATCAATCAAGATAACATCGGCAGTACTAAATTTTTGTCTGAGTTTAGGAAAAAACGCTAATAATGTGAGCGTTATTTCCCAGTGACTCCTACAACGTTTTTTCAGGTATACGATTAAGATTCGGAACGCTCAGGCGAAATTTCAATAGAACTAGTTCGAATGCAAATTCTAAAGTAACTTACTAGAGATCCATCAACTGGCTATAATCGTGAGAAAACAGCCATCCACTCACTCGGGATAACTGTGTCCAAGAAACAAACATCGGGAGTGTTTCACCACGCTGAGCGTTGCTCAGAAATTAGCACAACTTCTTAAGGTAGCTTTTGTTCTTTGGGGCCCGCAGTGCAAAATATAGCTTTCAAATAACATTTCATGACAAGAGTTAAAAATTATTAAATGCTAATAATTTGCGCGAGAAATCAAGAAAAAATCAAAGTAGATTATTCGGAATCTGACGACTTGCGCTCTGTAGGGAGAGTTAAAGTACACCAAGATATCAGCTGCTTCGAAGGTCAAATGTCAGAACTGGAAACACTGAGTGTGCGCTGTCTATCTAGAAGGGCAAATGTTTGTGGTATGCGATTGTTGCAAGATCTGTTTGGTGCGACATTCTCGTGCAAACATGGTGCGTTTATCTACAGCATCCCTTTGAATACAAGTCACACTGAAAGATACGACACTCGACTTTGTTGCTCGTGTTAGCACAGCATCTACGACTATTGTTGATCTCCAACAACTTGAGCCATACATTTACGACATCGAAGAATACCAGATGACATCCTATAATAAACCTACTTCTAGCTAAGATAGCAAAGGAGCCACCCATAAATTACGCCACACGAATTTAATAATTTTTGGAGACCCCTCCTTGTCACAGGTGGTCACATTTGTGTCACCTCCTCTCCTCTGGTGTGGCGCAACATATTTTATAGTTTTAAATTTAGAAATTATTAAATTAAAACTACACTAACGCTTTGACTGCCCATAATGTGCTCACTTATATGTTTTTTCAGGTGTGACCTATGGAACAGAATGGCAGGAGAACAACTTAGCTTTGAAGAGAGAAAGATTGTCCTTAAATGTTATTGGAAAACCGAAAACGCCACGGAAGCGCAAAGACAGTTAAGAAGAGAGTTCGATAAACCGTCACCAACGCACCGGCCCATTGCTCGCATCAGCGATAAATTAGATAAATTTGAAGCAGATTGAACCGTTGACAACGTCACAAGAAACGCTCTGGACGACCACAGACATCCACCAGCCTTAGAGAGAAGAGTAGGTGTGGGAAACTCTCATTCGATCCCCACAGAAATCTCTACGAGAAACTGCTCGGGAGACACACATCTCAAAAGATAGCGTTCATCGCATCGTGAAGCGTCTTCGCTGGAAATGCTAGATACCAGCTCTAATCCATGCTCTCAATGAAGGCGATCCAAACCGGAGAGTTCAATTCTATGAATGGTGTCTGGCAAAATGTGCAGAAGGTTCAGGGTTTCCACACAAAGGGTCACTTTTAAATTAAATGGCACAATTAAGCGCCATAGTTGTACCTACTGGGTCCAATAATTCCCCCTGTTACAATTGAACAACATTTAAACTTACTAGGGGTAAGAGGTGTGGTGTGGGATTCAGCATTGGGCATCATAGGATTTTTTTTTAACGAAACTGTCACTGGTGACAAGTAGGTAACCTTGCGAGTCTGTCGTTCCACGCATTGAGGAGTTGTTTGATGATGACGAGATTTACTTTCAGCAGGATGGAGTACGTTCACACTACCATCGCAATGTAAGAGTTCACCTCCATGCAGCTTTTCCAAACACAGGTATTGGACGAATGGGTAGTATTGAATACCCTGCGCGTTCCCCAGACCTCATACCAATGGACTTCTTTTTATGGGGATATCTCTGTGTCGTGACGTTTGCCAATCCACTGATTCGCGTTATCGGCTTTGTCTGGACAGTGACAGTCTGAACATTTGCGAATATGATTCTTTAAGTACATTTTTCTTCTGTAATTCAAGCCGCTAAACTTGTCTCTATGTTCATAAATAAAATTTTTATATTCATTCCAAGTGATACTACATTTTTGACCCACCCTGGCCGCGCGGAGTGGCCGCGCGGTTTGAGGCGTCATGTCCAGATTGAGGCGTCACGTCACGGATTGCGCAGCCTCTCCTGCCGGAGGTTCAGGTCCTCCCTCGGGCATGGGTGTGTGTGTTGTTATTAGGATAAGTTAGTTTAAGTAGTGTGTAAGTCTAGGGACCGATGATCTCAGCAGTTTGGTCCCTTAGGAATTCACACACATTTGAACATTTTTCACAAATCCTGTACTTCTATATAAAACCTCTTTTTTCATATAATCAAGACTAAATCAAACGTCTTAGAAAATTTACAAAACATGTTGTTGTTGTGGTCTTCAGTCCTGAGACTGGTTTGATGCAGCTCTCCATGCTACTGTATCCTGTGCAAGCTTCTTCATCTCCCAGTACCTACTGCAACCTACATACTTCTGAATCTGTTTAGTGTATTCATCTCTTGGTCTCCTTCTACGATTTTTACCCTGCACGGTGCCCCCCAATACTAAATTGGTGATCCCTTGATGCCTCAGAATATGTCCTACCAACCGATCCCTTCTTCTACTCAAGATGTGCCACAAATTTCTCTTCTCCCCAATTCTATTCAATACCTCTTCATTAGTTATGTGATTTGCTCATCTAATCTTCAGCATTCTTCTGTAGCACCACATTTCGAAAGCTTCTATTCTCTTCTTGTCTAAACCATTTATCGTCCACGTTTCACTTCCATACATGGCTACACTCCATACAAATACTTTCAGAAACGACTTCCTGACACTTAAATCTATACTCGATGTTAACAAATTTCTCTTCTTCAGAAACACTTTCCTTGCTATTGCCACTCTACATTTTATATCCTCTCTACTTCGACCATCATAAGTTATTTTGCTCCCCAAATAACAAAACTCATTTACTACATTAAGCATCACACTTCCTAATCTAGTTCCTTCAGCATCACCCGATTTAATTCGACTACATTCCATTATCCTCGTTTTGCTTTTGTTGATGTTCATCTTATATCCTCCTTTCAAGACACTGTCCATTCCGTTCAGCTGCTCTTCCAGGTCCTTTGCCGTCTCTGACAGAATTCAATGTCATCGGCGAACCTCAAAGTTTTTATTTCTTCTCCATGGATTTTAATTCCTACTCCGAATTGAATAACATCGGGGATAGGCTACAACCCTGTCTCACTCCCTTCGCAACCACTGCTTCTCTTTCATGCCCCTCGACTCTTATAACTTCCATCTGGTTTCTATACAAATTGTAAATAGCCTGCCACCTTCAGAATTAGAAAGAGAGTATTCCAGTCAACGTTGTCAAAAGCTTTCTCTAAATCTACCCCCAAATGCTAGAAACGTAGGTTGGCCTTTCCTTAATCTATTTTTATAAGTCGTAGGGTCAGTATTGCCTCCCGTGTTCCAACACTTCTACGGAGTCCAAATTGATCTTCCCCGAGGTCGGCTTCTGTCAGTTTTTCCATTCGTCTGCAAAGAATTCGTGTTAGTATTTAAACATAACAAATCAAATAACTGATACAAAATTTAACGTCTTGTGTCCAAGGACTTTGAACCCATTCCTTTATATTATGTATAACTGGGATAGCAGTCACTTCGTTCTAGATTTGGATAACATTAGAAGCATTCGATGAGTCGACATCATCTTCATTCAAGAATATAGCATCGTCATCGCTCATCAATCAAAGAACTTCCCTGGCACGTCTAACTGCAGTTATTTGAGGATGAATCTTCGTGATGGGCAAAACCTTTTGTCGGCTCTTATGTCATTGCATGTGTTGGTTAGTGACTTTGTATGATGAAAAATATAGGCCACAGATGCCACTCGATCGTTTCATTAAGTATACCTCGACACTGGGCAATAGCCATCACACGGAATTTGCTTCAAATGTGGTGACGCTCACAGATACAAAGATAACTGCAGTAACAACGCAGCAAATTTACCTTTGGAGTCATCATTTCCGACGGGTACACGCTCGTCTGAAGTCTGTTTGATCAAAACAGGTGGTCGTAAAAACCTCTCTCGTAATAATCGCCGTAGGCTGAATCGTCGCACACCGGAGCATGCGACAACCTCGTATTTTCAGTTGTAAAAAATATTGTGATTAACGTTCGTGAGTTACGTACCAAGTAGCGTCATTTTTTACTGCCCTAGTCTGTACGGTATCCAGTCTGGTATATGTTGGCACAATGTATTCAGCAACCACAGGAAAATCGCCAGTGACCAGTTGGCTCCAAATATTAGCCATCATGAGGCATGGACTACCCAAGTTCCGTTTTTCTAGTTCTAAATCACTTGTGCGATCACAGGAATCAAGTTGTGAACCGAAACTGTCCTGTTTTAGTACAACAACAGTAAGTTAGCGACTAAGAGGCGCTCCACTCTGTTAAATTCATTTCTTCCGGGAGCATTTGTGGCAATGTAAATCGCATTCAAACCTAAATCTTTAAAATGTTGCACAGTTTAAGCTATGACTCGCCCGTATCGTGGATTTTCGTCGGGATCACCTTCGCAAATGAAAATAAACACGGGTTTTACAAAACCTTCTGGAGCTCCTATTAACTTTTCGAAAGCTGGTATTTCTTTCGTAGGTCTGTGGCATAACATGAATCCCTGCGGCTGTGGAAGAATGTTTTCCATTACGAATCGCTACGAATGCAAGCCCAAAGTGCGTCGCAGCTTCAGATTTCCCCACATCTTTCTTTATTGCAACGCCCGCATAAACAGAGGGGTAAGTTTTATGTTTTTCAGTGTCCACGAAATCATGATCCAATGATTTCACACCGTAGTCCAGGTTGATTAATATTAGTGCTTGAGCATTTGCTGATGTAACAGCAAATGGCACACCTGCTTTATTATCCATAGATAAAAAGAATAACTAACCAGCGCCCAAAATTGAAACTAAAGGTTATATGTTTCTTATAGTATCTTTAGACTTTGCCATCTCTACGCTTTACATGAAGCGTAGAGTCTGGTTTGTACAGTTTAACAAGAACAGTTACCATGTGTTTTTTTACTTCCTCTGTACTGACTCGATTGGAAAGATGTCTTAAATATAACCTGATCGACTGATAACCTTGTTTACATATTTGGGCTTATAAGTCGTCCATTGTTTTGTAGCACTATATAATTTCAGTGCGACGTCAATCAGCAGATGTACCACCAAAAACTGCCCTCTCCTTTATGACTGCAATCTTTTCCTCTAGGCCGACCAACAGTATTTCGAAGTTTAAGAGCTTATGCTATGACGTCATTACTTCCACAAATTTCTAGAATTTATTGTTTCTTTTTCTCTTCAGTATGTTCGTTTCCTGCTGAATGTCTTTCCTTAATGCTGTTATTCTTTTTGTTGCTTCGTCTGTCGCCATGCCAGCATCGCGTGCTAACAGCAAGGTATCGAGCTCAGATTCTAGTATCACAGTTTTATTCCTATAAGTGTTCTGACTAGGCGTAGTTTTAGGTACTGTTTGAGTTAACTGGCTTCCACTTGGTTGCATACTAATAACATCAGTATCTTGTGGTATATCCTGTTCGGTTTCTTCCTGCAGTTAAAAGTAAGCATGTAAAATGTTAAATATGGGCATTTCACGCAATATGTGCACTAAATCACGCCGAAGAATCCTGCTGTACGATAGTGAGAACTGCTTTGAAATCGATCTTGTTCCTTCCGAGATTACCTCCAAGAAACAGACTGAGATATGAGGTTGCCGATTTTGTTTAATAACAAGTAATGAATAACATCTGAACGTAATTGACTGGTTTGTTCTGTTTTTCAATTTGCCACAGAACACTAAATATATTCTTAGCGGTGGAGCACGGAATGTAAAATAATGTAAAACTCAACATACTTTTACGCTCACCGTCTCTAGACGTTTCGGTGGTTGTGACGATGAAGAAAATTTTCAACAAAAATCTATATGTGTCGTTTTGTTTTTCGTCAGTTTTTTTTTTTTTTTTGCAAATCTTTGCTCACCGTCTCTAGACGTTTCGGTGGTTGTGACGATGAAGAAAATTTTCAACAAAAATCTATATGTGTCGTTTTGTTTTTCGTCAGTTTTTTTTTTTTTGCAAATCTTTGATTTTTGAATCCACTTCACCTTCAACATTGTCATTTTTTTTGTAAATTTCGCCAAAAGGTGTTAACTTCGTCTTGTATATTTTATCAGCGTAAGATGCAGTATGTGCTTCATAGTTTGCGGTAAAGAATAACTAAATCACCTTCTTGGTCACTTTAAATTTGTTAGAAAAATGGAAAATCACAAAATAGGAGAACCAAGGAAAACACTTCCATTACTCAGCGAAAGTTAGGTTTCGACTGAATGATATGAACAATTCAATATAGCCATAATCAGCGCTGTGGCGATTTTTGGTCGAAGCGTTAAAGACGGGATTGGGCTTCGGCGTATGTCAAAGGTGGCGGAGGCGTGACACACTCTGGACCTACATTCGTAGCGCTTCGTATTGGAAAACATTCTTCCCCAATCGCAGGGATTCATGTTATGCCACAGACCTTCGAAAGAAATACCAGCTTTCGAAAAGTTAATAAGAGCTCGAGAAGGTTTTGTAAACCCCGTGTTTATTTTCATTTGCGAAGGTGGTCCCGACGAAAATCCACGAGACGAGCGAGTTATAATTTAAACTGTGCAACATTTTAAAGATTCCAAAAAGTGATACAAACAAATTAAAACCTTAGTAAATAATAATCATAGAACTGGTAATGATTTAAAGTTTTTCGTTATGGTTGTTCATTAGAGCTGTAACACAAAACTAAACTTTATACATGTAACAGGTACCTTATGACTCGTCCCATTCCGCCCGCCCCTCTTGTCGCACGATGTCATCTTTGTTGGCCCCTCCCTCCTCCCTCTTAACGTGTGACGTAATTCATGGATGGCGCTGAAGTTTGCAGCGCCAATATCTTTTCCAAAACGTATGCAAAACAGTCACAAGTACCGCATACAAAACGGAGACCATTCCCATGTAATCAGAAGCAGACTGTTTATCCATTGCAGAATTCTCCTTTACTTCTATGGATGATTGCCCATGACATCGCTAAACCGCGGGCGTAGCCAGAGGGCGCGTTGGGGGTTTGAAGCCCCTTCCGAAATATTCACAAAGGTTAAAAAAAAAAGGGAAAAGAGATCTTAAATCGATTGCAATATAATCTTTATTTCAAAATTACCGTGTTTTCAAACCGCGGCTATAACCAGCATAGCGTAGTGCCCCAGGGGAATAAAGAAGCGATGTGTTAGTACTGGCGACAATATTGGCATCAATGTGTAGACTACGCCTGAATGGAATGTGGTTTGTCTCGAGTCCTGGAAAGTCCAGGCAGCGCTATTCCTACGTCACGGCTACCCAAATTGTCAGTTGGCATACTTGCAGAAGTTCGGCTCTGTGAGAAGACATTCGTTCACCTACACACGGCCTCAGTTTACTATATTTCTCCTGAAAAGTACGAAAACTGTTTTTCTCATCGTGCTGAGTATTTTGTAAACGATTATTTTAAGTAATGTCATGTAGGAGATAGGAAAGGCTAGTGTGCGCCATAGATAATCTCACTGTTTTTTTTTTTACGTGTACTTTTCCACATTTACGTGATAGTGCAAAAAAAAAAAAAAAGGCTCTGAGCACTATGGGGCTTAACATCGGTGGTCATCAGTCCCCTAGAACTTAGAACTACTTAAACCTAACTAACCTAAGGACATCACACACATCCATGCCCGATACAGGATTCGAACCTGCGACCGGAGCGGTCACGCGGTTCCAGACTGAAGCGCCTAGAACCGCACGGCCACACCGGCCGGCGATAGTGCAATATCTGAGAACTGACCGGTGTTTTCAAAAAGTCTAGGAAAGTGACAGAAAATGTAGTTGGTAAGTACACACTCTCCTGCTTCGATGGGGTCGAGCTCCGTCTTGCATGAACCACATCTTGTCGACATCAGGGTCACTTTCGATAATAGCGATAAAATCACCGTGCCATCAAATAATATCGCACCGATTATTCCATGACTGGACACTGTACACCACAGTTGCCGGTTGAGGGTGAAGAGACTTTCTCTATCGCGAAATGCGGGCTCTCAGTCCCCCAAATGCGCCAATTTTGCTTATTGACGAACCCATCCAAATAAAAGTGGGCTTCGTTGCTAATCCAAACCAAACAGTGCATACTAATTCCCATTTGCCCCGTGGCCAACCGTACAGTCTGAACGTCCTAAAGCAAACCGTTTAGAAGTTATGGTGATTTTATTTCATATAGTTAAGTAATTGTCACCCTGTAAATGTTGCCATTTGTCAATTTAATAGTAATCACATGTATCAAGATAATCCACCGATGTGCAAAAAACGTAAGGACCAAGTTAATTTTCGCACGATTTGTCTCCGCCAAGTAACATAGCTCGATAAAACTTAGACCATACACAGAAAGAACTGCTAAAGTATAGTACAAAGCGTAACTGAAAGAAACACGCAATGAAATGAACAGAAATGACACGTTTATTCGAAGACAGTAATGAGACTGTAGTCACTGCAATTAATGATGGTCCCCTGGACATTACAACAAGCGAGACATGGTTCTCAACAGGGTGTGTAATCACGTGAGTTCGGATTTTGCATATCATATTTTTACGGTATCTGGTGTTGTATCTAAACGAATTATAATATTTTGGAGGTACTAGGCCACTTTAAATTGAAATTTAAAATGCATATATTTGTGTATTTTTGGCGCTTGCGCATATTATTGTCATATTTAGAGTAAATGGCGGTAAAAATGCATATTTTTGACATTTAGAGGCCATATTGAGCTTCATTTTGTTCCCTGACAACCAAACAACCTCCCAGAATATTAGGCCAATAAATTTCCAAAATGCGATAATACGGGACGAGCCTTTCAGGTAAACGTGGATAGCTTATGGAGGGACATAGCCTTGTTTTTCTATTTAGGTAGCCTCTCGGATAAGGATGCTAAAAGACTTGTGATGGTTCATTGTTGCAAGATGGATTATCGGAGTAGACACGTGCTTCGGTATTTTTTGTCCGCAGTTAATGCGTGTTCAGGTCGCTCACGTGATCTCTGCAATGCGCCGACAATGCCGTACTAATTATTATTGGCACATCGGAATATGAATCATTTTTGCGTGGGCTTCCGTGCTGTTCACATCGACTCTTTGCTACCTTCTTCAAATTACGAATATGCCCAGACCTAAAACCAAGAATTTGCGGAAACGGATCGGGAGCGATTATGCTTTCACAACGGACGGGAAAATAATAATCTGCCAACTGTGTGAAGAAGATGTAAGTTTAATTTTTTTTTATTTTTCGATAATTTTTCCAAGAAATTAAAACAATTATTAAGCATTTGTAAATTTGCGTGTATGTTTTCTATGTACGAATGGAAAGGAACAAAATAAACCTTTAGGAATTACATTCGTCGTTCTTGCAATTTAAAAAAAAAAGTTAAATGTTGTGGGGGGATCGAAGTACCAATTTTTAGAAACTTATTTGTAGTCTTAATTGACTTTTTTGAGTGACCATCTCGTAGGTACACACTGTTCTCTTACATTTTTGTACAATTGCACGTACTTATTAATATTTATTCACTTCTCCACCGCTTTAGGTCAGGTTTGAGAAAAAACTTCAACTGGATCAGCATAAAAAGACATCTCAGCACCGAAACAATGTAACCAAGACACAGTTAAAAGCGTCACAGCAAACATTGATCTCATTTTCGAAGCATATGGACGACAAAAATGAGTTCAATCAAGATCATTGAAAGGCTTTAATAAAAGCAAACATCACCTTGAATAAGCTGGAGAATGAAGGATTAAGGACCTCCTTGAAAAAATACACAGGAAAAGATACGTATTCCTCACGAGCCAACGCTCAGAAAGAACTATGTGGACCCATTGTATTAAAAGGTAAGGTTTTTCGGTAGGTTTTATGAACGTAGGTATGTGAAAGTCAATGGACATAATTTGGTATATACATGGGCTAGAATGATAGTCGTTTAATTTAAAAGAACTCGAAAAATAAATTTAAATTCTTTTTGAATGTTTATTTTTGTAAAATGTATATTGTTACTTGAATGTGAAAAAAAACTAAATTTAAAGTGAGTGAAGTTTTTCAAGAAAGTAAAATACAAATGAAGAAAGGACTTGACAAGGAGACGGTCTGTCTCGAAACGTTCACTGCAAAAAAGAAAGCGAATTTATTTTTAAAGAATATATTTTTTTGTGCGAATAAATGACTATTACTTTGATGAATGAATATACATAAGAAAATAGTCAAAATATAGGGAGGTGCTAAAACGGATGTAGTTTGTTTTCCTGTGTATGTCTCCTACATAGTGTCCACATGTTTATGTGTACTTTTCAATTTAGTTTCTCTATTACAGACATGAATAGAATTGGGGAGAAGAGGAGTTTGTGGCACAACTTGACAAGAATAAGGGATCAGTTGGTAGGACATGTTCTGAGGCATCAAGGGATCACCAATGGAGGGCAGCGTGGAGGGTAAAAATCGTAGAGGGAGACCAAGAGATGAATACACTAAGCAGATTCAGAAGGATGTAGGCTGCAGTAGGTACTGGGAGATGAATAAGCTTGCACAGGATACAGTAGCATGTAGAGCTGCATCAAACCAGTCTCAGGACTGAAGACCACAACAACAACATCAACAACATTACAGACATTGGAAAATATTAGGTAAGACATTGGCGATTCTCCAGTCTGGCTATCCGTTGACGAAATCACTGATTCTTGCTGTCGGTATATGGTGCTTTTCAGGGTTGGAATACTCTCTGCTGACGAGGCTGGACGAGGCACCTCATACTGAGCAAAGAAGTGGAACGAACGACACACGCCACTATTGCACGCGCAGTACAGGAAGCATTGTGTAAGTTTCGCCAATATTGAATGGTTTAAAATAAATTACTGATAATACGAAGGGCTTATCCATTGCCTCCACTTTTCTGTCTATAATGCTTCTGAAATTAATGAGCCAAAGAAACAGAAAGAAAGGTTCATCTCTAGCAAGAAGCCATATGCTTAAATATTTCTGGTATCTCAACTGCAGATTTTTCAGCGTCCATTTAACTTTAGGACTCTGTATCTCAATATGAAGAAAAATGGACTTGTACCACTATTGAAATAAGTCCTTCATATAAGAGTGCAGTTTTTCACATTATATCCCGAGCCAATAATTAGTTTTTCACATCATCTCCCGAGCCCATAATAAAAAATGACTAAAATTTGTAAAATCCTTTGAATTTATTTCTAGTATGCTGTGGAGAAGTGAAGATCAGAAACGTGGGGAGAACAAGGTTTTGGCCATTGTGACGGATAGTGCCGCATGTATGGCGAAGGCCACAGAGTGTCTCCGGGTGTTTTACCCTAAAACTATTCACCTCACGTGTCTGGCTCATGGCATCCATCGAGTCGCTGAAGAGGTCAGAGCCACATTGCCAGAGGCCAGCAGCCTTATATCTTCGGCAAAGAAGGTTTTCATCAAGGCACCAAGTCGAGTGAGAGCTTTCAAGACTGCTCACCCTGACTGTCCTCTGCCACCTGAATCAGTCTTGGCGAGGTGGGGAACCTGGATTTCTGCTGCAAACTGTTATGCAGACAACCACAGAAAAGTTGAAGAGTTATGGATGCGTATGTAGTTCTGGATAAATTGAATAAGCAAAGAAAACGAACACAACATAGAATTCCAATATTAAGCTTATTCCCCTGTACAGCAGTTTTCAGCTTGAAACTGACATTCACTAGATTACTGCTTTCTTGTTTCAGGTTCTAAAGAATTTTGAAGATAGCGAAAATTTAGCCATACCAAACGCCAAGGACGCCTTGGAGAATTCCAGCCTGTTATACAGCCTAGGGGTCTAGGGGTAGCGTCTTTGATTCATAATCAAAACGTCTTCGGTCCCGGGTTCGATCCCCACCACTGCCTAAATTTTGATAAATAGTCAGCATTGGCGGCCGAAGACTTCCGGCATAAGAAGTCAGCCTCATTCTGCCAACGGCCTTGTCAAAGAGGGCGGAGGAGCGGATAGAGGTTCAGGGCACTCTCTTGTCCTAGGGGTGGGAAATTGCCCCTAAAGGCGGAAGAATCAGCAATGATCAACGACATGAGGATGCAGAAGGCAATGGAAACCACTGCATTAAAGACACGTAACAGGACATGTGGCCTGTAATTGAAGAAGTGTCATGATCTCTCCATCGGCAAAAGATTCCGGAATAGTCCCCCATTCGGATCTCCGGGAGGGGACGTCCAAGGGGGAGGTTACCATGAGAAAAATATTGAATAATCATCGAAAGGATAACGTTCTACGAGTCGGGGCGTGGAATGTCAGAAGCTTGTACGTGGTAGGGAAACTAGAAAATCTGAAAAGGGAAATGCAAAGGCTCAATCTAGATATAGTAGGGGTCAGTGAAGTGAAGTGGAAGGAAGACAAGGATTTCTGGTCAGATGAGTATCGGGTAATATCAACAGCAGCAGAAAATGGTATAACAGGTGTAGGATTCGTTATGAATAGGAAGGTAGGGCAGAGGGTGTGTTACTGTGAACAGTTCAGTGACCGGGTTGTTCTAATCAGAATCGACAGCAGACCAACACCGATAACGATAGTTCAGGTATACATGCCGACGTCGCAAGCTGAAGATGAACAGATAGAGAGAGTGTATGAGGATATTGAAAGGGTAATGCAGTATGTAAAGGGGGACGAAAATCTAATAGTCATGGGCGACTGGAATGCAGTTGTAGGGGAAGGAGTAGAAGAAAAGGTTACAGGAGAATATGGGCTTGGGACAAGGAACGAAAGAGAAGAAAGACTAATTGAGTTCTGTAACAAGTTTCAGCTAGTAATAGCGAATACCCTGTTCAAGAATCACAAGAGGAGGAGGTATACTTGGAAAAGGCCGGGAGATACGGGAAGATTTCAATTAGATTACATCATGGTCAGACAGAGATTCCGAAATCAGATACTGGATTGTAAGGCGTACCCAGGAGCAGATATAGACTCAGATCACAATATAGTAGTGATGAAGAGTAGGCTGAAGTTCAAGACATTAGTCAGGAAGAACCAATACGCAAAGAAGTGGGATACGGAAGTACTAAGGAATGACGAGACACGTTTGAAGTTCTCTAACGCTATAGATACAGCAATAAGGAATAGCGCAGTAGGCAGTACAGTTGAAGAGGAATGGACATCTCTAAAAAGGGCCGTCACAGAAGTTGGGAAGGAAAACATAGGCACAAAGAAGGTAGCTGCGAAGAAACTATGGGTAACAGAAGAAATACAGTACTTCAGTTGATTGATGAAAGGAGGAAGTACAAACATGTTCCGGGAAAATCAGGAATACAGAAATACAAGTCGCTGAGGAATGAAATAAATAGGAAGTGCAGGGAAGCTAAGACGAAATGGCTGCAGGAAAAATGTGAAGACATCGAGAAAGATATGATTGTCGGAAGGACAGACTCAGCATACAGGAAAGTCAAAACAACCTTTGGTGACATTAAGAGCAACGGTGGTAACATTAAGAGTACAACGGGAATTCCACTGTTAAATGCAGAGGAGAGAGCAGATAGGTGGAAAGAATATATTGAAAGCCTCTATGAGGGTGAAGATTTGTCTGATGTGATAGAAGAAGAAACAGGAGTCGATTTAGAAGAGATAGGGGATCCAGTATTAGAATCGGAATTTAAAAGAGCTTTGGAGGACTTACGGTCAAATAAGGCAGAAGGGATAGATAACATTCAATCAGAATTTCTAAAATCATTGGGGGGAAGTGGCAACAAACCGACTATTCACGTTGGTGTGTAGAATATATGAGTCTGGCGATATACCATCTGACTTTCGGAAAAGCATCATCCACACAATTCCGAAGACGGCAAGAGCTGACAAGTGCGAGAATTATCGCACAATCAGCTTAACAGCTCATGCATCGAAGCTGCTTACAAGAATAATATACAGAAGAATGGAAAAGAAAATTGAGAATGCGCTAGGTGACGATCAGTTTGGCTTTAGGAAAAGTAAAGGGACGAGAGAGGCAATTCTGACGTTACGGCTAATAATGGAAGCAAGACTAAAGAAAAATCAAGACACTTTCATAGGATTTGTCGACCTGGAAAAAGCGTTCGACAATATAAAATGGTGCAAGCTGTTCGAGATTCTGAAAAAAGTAGGGGTAAGCTATAGGGAGAGACGGGTCATATACAATATGTACAACAACCAAGAGGGAATAATAAGAGTGGACGATCAAGAACGAAGTGCTCGTATTAAGAAGGGTGTAAGACAAGGCTGTAGCCTTTCGCCCCTACTCTTCAATCTGTACATCGAGGAAGCAATGATGGAAATAAAAGAAAGGTTTAGGAGTGGAATTAAAATACAAGGTGAAAGGATATCAATGATACGATTCGCTGATGACATTGCTATCCTGAGTGAAAGTGAAGAAGAATTAAATGATCTGCTGAACGGAATGAACAGTCTAATGAGTACACAGTATGGTTTGAGAGTAAATCGAAGAAAGACGAAGGTAATGAGAAGTAGTAGAAATGAGAACAGCGAGAAACTTAACATCAGGATTGATGGTCACGAAGTCAATGAAGTTACGGAATTCTCCTACATAGGCAGTAAAATAACCAATGACGGACGGAGCAAGGAGGACATCAAACTCGCTATGGCAAAAAAGGCATTTCTAGCCAAGAGAAGTCTACTAATATCAAATACCGGCCTTAATTTGAGGAAGAAATTTCTGAGGATGTACGTCTGGAGTACAGCATTGTATGGTAGTGAAACATGGACTGTGGGAAAACCGGAACAGAAGAGAATCGAAACATTTGAGATGTGGTGCTATAGACGAATGTTGAAAATTAGGTGGACTGATAAGGTAAGGAATGAGGAGGTTCTATGCAGAATCGGAGAGGAAAGGAATATGTGGAAAACACTGATAAGGAGAAGGGACAGGGTGATAGGACATCTGCTAAGTCATGGGGGAATGACTTCCATGGTACTAGAGGGAGCTGTAGAGGACAAAAACTGTAGAGGAAGACAGAGATTGGAATACGTCAAGCAAATAATTGAGGACGTAGGTTGCAAGTGCTACTCTGAGATGAAGAGGTTAGCACAGGAAAGGAATTTGTGGCGGGCCGCATCAAACCAGTCAGTAGTCTGATGACCAAAAAAAAAAAAAAAAAAAAAAAAAAAAAACACAGTCTATCTTCTTTCATCCGAGCGCACTTGGGTGGCCTTCCAGACCTAATTAAGAAACTTGAGACTCGTAACATGGAAGTTACGAAGGCAGTGGCTCTCAATTAAGGATTCAGGACACAGAGCAAGACTTGGCGAGGTCCGATCGGTCAGAGACTTAGAAGAAAATTGGATGCAGTTCTTCATAGAAATCCTGGTTGGCCTACGATTCAGAAGATCGCTCAGTTACTGAAAGAAGAGAAACGTTCCGAGAATGTAGATGATTTCACGTCGTCTAATGCCGCTGCTCTTAAATTTGTACCTGTAGTGTCATGTGATGTTGAACGATCATTTTCAAGATTGAAAATGTTATTATCTGGCCACTAGAAAAATTTTCATGTAGAGAATATGGAAAAATGTTGGTAGTTCAAACAAACTCTAATTTTTAGAATTTACCAAACTTATCGTGAAAGTACCTATGTTATACTTCATTTTATTCATTGATGGTTATTCATTAATTTTCCCTAGTAAAATGCACAATTTAAAGAATTTATCTAAGAGAAATGAATAATTAAAGAATTTTATCTACATATTTAAAGGCATATGCTGGCAGTATGAGCATATTTTAACTGTATATTTCGAGGAGTTTTGCCACATATTTCGTGGGTTTAAGTGCATATTGATCCGAACCTATTAATCACCACAGACAGCAATACTTGCTCTGCAAAGTGCTACCATGTTGATCACAACTTTGATAAGGAGATCTTGTGGTATGGGGCTTCATTACTCCACCAGTGTGGTTGAAAACTGCTGGATGGTTGTTGCTGCATATGACCGTGTTACAATACACCTTCCAGGCGCACCACACATGTGCTCGATGGAGTTTAAGTTGGGGAGCGTACAGGCCAATTCATTCGCCGAATATCCCCTCGTTCCAAGGACTCCTCCACCTGCTCTGTTCGATGTGGTCAAGTACTGTCATCCATAAAAATAAAGTCGAGGCCTAATGCACCCCTGAAAAGACGCACATTGAAAAGGAGCACAGCATCACAATAACGTTGTCCAGTGAGTATATCGTGTTCAAAGATTTAGAGATCAGTATGCCCATCCAGCATTATGCCTCCCAACACCAAAACCCCTGGACCACCAAAATGATCACGTTCGACAGTGCTGTATGCACCCTCAGGTGGCGAGAGATGAGAACCCTAATGCACCCAGAAACACTTTCGTTTCGGTGGTCCAGGTGTTATGTTGTGAGGAGGCATAATGTTTCATGGGCGTACTGACGTCCAAATCTTTGGACATGGTATATTCACCATTCATCATCATTTGTAACAACGTACTCCTCCCCATGTCTTTTCCTGGGTGCATTCACCCTTGACTACGTTTCTATGGATTTTTTTTTCCTTTATTGTAATTTCATGCCTCAGATGAGATGGGCCGGCAGCGGCGTACATACGCCGCTCTTCGGCCAATAGATACAGCAGATAGACATAGAAGACAGAGAACATCAAAAGCATGGTAATACATGGTGAATGTTACGTGATATATTAGAAGCCGTTCGACGGAAGGCATGGTACACAAGGGTTGTCACCAGTAGAACAGATGAGGACATCCAGTTGGAGATGCGAGCATGATTGGAAGCCCAGGGAGGGGGGTGGAAGTGGGAGAAGTGGGAGAGAGGAAGGGGGACAAAGGAAGGTGAGGAGGGAGAGAGGGAGCCCTGGCGGGAAAGGGGGAAATAGGAGGGGAGAGTCAGAGCTGGTAGGAGGGGTAGATGGAGGGAACAAGGACATCATCAGGGAGGGGTAGTTGGCGGAAACCACCTTGGGCAAGGGTATGGAGGGTGTGAAGATGGAGAGCAGGTGGGATGCAAGAATACAGGCGCACCAGTGGGCTGGGATGGGCGAGGATGGGAGAGACAAGCAGGTGTTGAGGATCGAGCTTGCGGGCGGTGTAAAGGAACCATATCCGTTCGATGAAAATGAGTAGGCGCGGGAAGGGAATCAAGTCGTATAGGATCCGCATGGGGGATGGGAGACAGATGCGACAGGTGAGGTGAAGCGCATGGCGTTCAAGGATTTGGAAGGACTTATAGTAGGTGGGAGGGGCCGAAATCCAGGTGGGATGGGCATAGCAGAGGATGGGGTGGATGAGGGATTTATAAGTGTGGAGGATAGTGGAGGGGTCCAAACCCCATGTCCGGCCAGAGAGGAGTTTAAGGAGATGGAGTCGGGTACGTGCCTTGGCTTGGACGTTTTTATGGATTACAATGTGCGACCTTATTGTAGAGCGCTGGTGGAGATGGAACGAGATGATATGGACTGACCTGCCAATTCCCCCGACTTAAATCCCTTCGAAACGTGTGGGATACGTTGGGGAGAAGTACTGCAACATGTTCACATGCAGTAATGACCACCCAGCAGCTGTCAACAGCGCTATCAAGGGTTGGAACGCCCAACAACTTATCAACCTCGTGGCCAGCATAGGAGCACATTGCAGAGCCTGCATTGCCATCTGTCGTTATCACACACTCTATTATGAACCATGTCTCGCTTTTTGTAATGTCCAGGAGACCATCATTAATAGCAGTAACTTCAGGCTTATTGTTGCCGTTGAATAAATGTGTCACTTGTGTTCGCGTCAAGGCGCATTTCTTTCACTTATGTTCTGTACTATACTGTAGCAGTTCTCTTTGTGCATGGTCCATGTTCAATCGAGCTACGTTATTTGGTGGTGACACACCTCGTGAAAGTTAACTCTTGTCCATAAGTTTCCCCCATGCCAGTATAATTTTGGAAACAATAAAATTAACAAAATGGTTCAAATGGCCCTGAGCACTACGGGACTTAACATCTGAGGTCATCAGTCCCCTAGAACTTAGAACTACTTAAACCTAACTAACCCAAGGACATCACACACATCCATGCCCGAGCCAGGATTCGAACCTGCGACCATAGCTGTCACGCGGTTCCGGACTGAAGCGCCTAGAACCGCTCGGCCACAGCGGCCGGCTTAAAATTAACAGATTAACTTCAAATAAAGGACAAAAAGTTTGTTTAAATTTGTACTAATTACGTTTATTTTTAATTTTGTTAATATGAACGTCCAGAATCACAAACGGGATAAAAGAACTGTCTTGAGAGATTTCTACTGCCTTTTGTGTGCTGTATGCTTCAAGCTATCTGATGTAATTATAGGCTTAATTCAAAAGCTGACAGCCGGCCGCGGTGGTGTAGCGGTTCTAGGCGCTCAGTCCGGAGCCGCAGGACTGCTACGGTCGCAGGTTCGAATCCTGCCTCGGGCATGGATGTGTGTGATGTCCTTAGGTTAGTTAGATTTAAGTAGTTCTAAGTTCTAGGGGACTGATGACCTCAGATGTTAAGTCCCATAGTGCTCAGAGCCATTTTTGACCCAAAAGCTGACAGCACATATACAAGATATCTTGATCCGTATTTTTATATACCATTTCCTCAGTACCTAGTTGTGCATTAGCAACGAAGGAGTTCAGTCATGCAACTAAAATAACAACGTGAAAGGCAGTTGATTGTCATCTTTAGATTTCAGCGATCTCTTTTCTTTATAGGACAAATGATCATTCTAAGAAGCAATTTCAATGATCTGGATGTCACAATTAACTTCTATTTCAAAATCTTATCATAGTTTCTTGTGCTGATCAGTTTTCCAACGAATAACACCTCTTCGTAAGACGTTGAGAACAGCCGTATGTATCGTCTCGATCTTTGTGAAGTATCCATTATACACTGAAGCGCCAAAGAAACTGATATAGGCATGCGTATTCAAATACAGAAATATGTAAACAGACAGAGTACGGCGCTGCGGTCGGCAACGCCTATTTAAGACAAGTGTCTGGCGCAGTTGTTACATCGGTTACTGCTGCTGTAATGGCAAGTTATCAAGATTTAAGTGAGTTTGAACGTGGCGTTACAGTCGCCCCACGAGCAATGGGAGACAGCATCTCCGAGGTACTGATGAAGTGAGCATTTTCGCGTACGACAATTTCACGAGTGTACCGTGAATATCAGAAGTCCGGTAAAACATCAAATCTCCGACATCGCTGCGGCCGGAAAAAGATCTCGCAAGAACGGAACTAACGACTGAAGAGAATCGTTCAACGTGACAGAAGTGCTGCTCTTCCGCAAATTGCTGCAGATTTCAATGCTGGGCCATCAACAAGTGTCAACGTGCCAACCATTCAACGAAACATCATCGATATGGGATTTCGGAGTCGAAGGCCCACTCGTATACTCTTGATGAATGCACTACACAAAGCTTTACGCCTCGACGGGGCCCGTCGACACCGACGTTGGACTGTTGATGACTGAAAACGTGTTACCTGATCGGACGGGTCTCGTTTCAAATCGTATCGAGCGGATGGACATGTACGGGTATGGAGACAACCTCATCAATCCATGGGCTCTGCATGTCAGTAGGGGATTGTTCAAACTGGCTGACGTTCTGTAATGGTGTGGGGCGTGTGCACTTGGAGTGGTGTGGGACCCCTGATACATCTCGATACGACTCTGACAGATGACACGAACATAAGCATCCTGTCTGCTCACCTGCATCCATTCAAGTCCATTGTGCATTTCGACGGACTTGGGTAGTTCCAGCACAGAATTGCTACAGAGTGGCTCCAGGAACGCTCTTCTGAGTTTAAACTCTTCTGCTCGCCATCAAATTCCACAGACATGAACATTATTGAGCAATCTGGGATGCCTTGCAACGTGCTGTTCAGAAGAGGTCTCCACCTCCTCGTACTCTTTAAGGATTTACAGACAGCCTGCAGGATTCATGATGTCAGTTCCCTCCAGTACTACTTCAGAAATTAGTCGAGTCCACGCTTCTGCGTGCTCGCGAGTGCCCTACACGATATTAGGCATGTGTCCCAGTTTCTTTGGCTCTCCACTGCATAATTACGGGGTTAATTCAATAGCTGACAGCATAGCTAAAAGATCTCTTGATACACATTTTTATACTGCATTTTCTAGATACCTATTTGTGCATTAAAAAGGAAGGAGCTCGGACGTGCAGCTGAAATAACAATATTAAAGGCAGTTGATTTTCGTCTTCAGATTTCAACGGTCTCTTTTATTTAACGGACAAATGATCATTCTAAGAGGTAATTTCAATGATTCTGGATGCCACTTTCAACTTTACCCTAGAACGTGTTTGAATGCATCTGCATCTGAATTTTATAAACTCGTGATCTAATATCCTCCAGGACTGCAGGAGCAGTTTCAACGATTCAGGTAAGTTCCTCTGCTTAGTATTTGTTTCTGGTCCCATACCACATTTAAGATAAGATGGAATAGCTTGTATTTCGAAAGCTTGTCATAATTTTCTTGTGCTGATCTATTTTGCCGGCCGCTGTGGCCGAGCGGTCCTAGGCGCTTCAGTCCGGAACCGCGCTGCTGCTACGGTCGCGGGTTCGAATCCTGCCTCGGGCATGGATGTGTGTGATGTCCTTAGGTTAGTTAGGTTTAAGTAGTTCTAACTTCTAGGGGACTGGTGACCTCAGATGTTAAGTCCCGTAGTGCTTAGAGCCATTTGAATCTTCTGATCTATTTTTCCAAAAAATAACACATCTTAGTAAGACTTTATGAACAGCCCTTTTTGTATCGTCACGATCTTTGTGAAGTACCCATTATAATTCTTCAGAAAGAGTTATGGTGCGTCCACTTGATGCCTTTTTTTCTGTATACGCATAAATTTCAAGGGTTTCAACTACGCATGCGCATTTGTGCGTGCGTAACTTCCTGAAAATGGAGGCCGTACGTATACGCATTGCTTTCCGTCTTCGGTGGGATTCTTTGTTCTTTGTGGCAGACGACAGGCAGCTGGGGCTCGTATGTGTGATTGCGTAGTGTGTTGAAGTTATGCTGTGTAGCGGTTCATGTGCAATAATGTCTGTTGACTCCCAAGCAAGCACACTAAAATTTATGGATGATTACAAAGAAAAAAGTCGTGTGGAATGCCGCTTCTGAAAATTATTTGAACAAAAATTCGAGATGTATTGCCATGAGCACGTATTATATAAAATGCTTAGAGAATGTGATACGTAAGTTTCAAATGGTTCAAATGGCTCTGAGCACTATCCGACTTAAATTCTAAGGTCATCAGTCGCCTAGAACTTAGAACTACTTAAACCTAACTAACCTAAGGACATCACACACATCCATGCCCGAGGCAGGATTCGAACCTGCGACCGTAGCGGTCGCTCGGCTCCAGACTGTAGCGCTTAGAACCGCACGGCCACTCCGGCCGGCAAGTTTCGAAGGAGGAAAACTGAGGAGAGTAAGCCAAAAATTTATGAAAAATGTTTGTGAAAACTGTGGACGAATATTCGTGCTATGGGGACTTATAAGCACAAACAACCGAGAAGCCTGACATTTGAACAAAAGAAGTGATGGGGTATGTGTAGCTCCTTAACATGTTATTAAAAGTAGAAACGAAGTACACTGGTGCTGCAAAAATACAGAATTGGAAAACACAACTCAATTCTAGTGGATTTTGGCATCAATGAAACTCTCAGATTTGTCGAGCCTGAGGATGTTAATCTACATAGAATCTTTCATGATTAAAGTTGTGCAAGCAACATTTTTATATAAGTTGAAATACAAATGACGCATTGAAAGTTTATTAACCTTCACATAACGAGTAAGGACCTCCTTTAAGTAGGCTTATTTCTCAGTTTCAGGAATAATCACTGAAATGCTTTGTTTTGGCGTATTAAATACATATGGCAGTTCAAACTGGTTACTAGCTAACGAAATGTTATTTCCAGCCTCATCGCTGCAGTTTCCCACGCAGAAAATCTAAAATCTCTCTCTGTGACCTCCTGATATTTGCAAACAAAACGTTGTCGTCACTATGTATTTCTCGTACCTCTATCTGTATACTTCGTTACCTACAGATACTTTCGCGTTTTCTTTTTCTGTCGCCTTTTCATCACGATAAACGAAGCAGAAGCTCCCAAACAAGGAAGGGGTTACTGCTTGCGCAATGAGGCAACGCGTGGACACGAGAATGCTCATTCGTAGATGAGTTCTTTCCACAAATGTTTGTGTATGCCCTTTTATTCCCGTGCGTCTATCATTCCATACGAGGAAAGAGGCATCATGTGGACATACCTTAAGACGGCGAACTGGCATTCGTCTTCATTGCTTCCAAACTTTACCAATGAAATTCTACCAGATAGATACCTCATCCTCTATGGGGCGCTGAAACTACTGTGAATTGCAACATCAGATTTGAAAAACCTTTTCGCTTAGTAACCGTTATATCTACCTTCAACAACAAGATCTTCTATGTGCCCTACTCGAAATTGTACTTGGGTGCCCCAGCCTTTGTTCCCTTTTATCAACACTTCCACTATTTTTTTTATTTTTGAAAATGTCTTTGTAACGCCGCTACAAACTTTTTTTGAAAAAAATCGTTTTTTTCGCTGCGTTTTTCATGTAATCCCATTATGTGTCTTCCCCACAAAATAAACAGCTTCTTTTAAAGTAAAATTTTTGAACTGACGATCGATAAGTGTGGGACTCATTTTCCGCTGTACCCGTTCCAGCATAATGATCCTTCCAATAAGATTTCCTGCACTTTTTATGATCAGCAGCGGTACAGTTCTCCAAAATAACATGTTTACCATCCTTTCTGGTCGTAATACTCTCAATAAACGTTTGTACGCCTTTTTCCTTGACTTCGTCAGATCTACCCCGTCCGTAACACAGATTTGGAAGTGGTCAGTGAAAGACCCGGGAGAAAGCACACTTTAAGGACAGCGTAACAACCAAGCTCAGAGATTGATTGTACTCATAAATAAATGAAACAGCAAGAATGGATATAGGAAAAAAGCCACTGAATGGAAAGTAAAAAATTGACGGTCATTAATCATGTGATTTCCATAAAATTGATAAATGGCGATATTCACCTGAAACATTGTTTATCGAAAGGTGAAAAACAAGCGTTTTCTGACGTAGCGTGGAGAACGTGGAAGTAACATTGTTTCGTGGAAGCGTGTTATAGATACGTTCACATTCCTTCTACCACTTACAATTATTCAGTTGACTGCTAAGTTCGGCAGGGATTCCAACAAACGGCATCACGATTTACGATCTCTGTCGAGAAGGTCCGGTCAGAAAAAGGGAGCCAAACTGCCAAGAAAACTTTGGTAAACTATAGTAGAAATCAGTAGGCCTATACGAGCCGCTGAGAAACAAAGTGGTCTAAGTCAAAAAATTTTACTTTTTGTGCTATACCACTCAGTTTACTCACAATGCACGAAAATTTGTTGTGGCGAAGTGGTATAACAATGGCTCCCACCGGAACCACTTGAGAAATCCAAATGCTTTCTTTCGTTTACGCCGAGTGAAGTGCGTTCGCGGGAATAGAGGAGTAAGTCATGTCGCAAGGACTCGTGTTCTTGATGTTCTGGGCTGCTCTGCGTGTTTACTTACGCTCTAAAATCAAAAAGGCATTGTAACAATGCTAGTAAGTATTAGCACTGGTTTCTTTCTTTATATTTGCAGTATTCATAAGTTATTAAAGAAAAATTATCTTTATAAGGGAAGTTTCTACTCCATGTTCAAGTCTAGGTCAAAGTCTACACGAATCAAGCAGCGATATCTCACATTAAATACATAAACCACAAAACGCATCCCTCTCAACAATGACGTGCGACATGTCACAGAGGCAGAAAGGAAAAACACGATGACAGAACAACTGAGGGAGATTAACGTCAGCCCCAGTGATATTCTTGTGAGCTTCGATGTAGTGTCGTTGTTTACCATTGTGCCTGTAAACGAAGCTATTTCATATATAGCAGATATTTTTACGACTGACATAGTAGCTTTATTTAAACACTGCCTGACGACAACTTATTTCCAGTATAACAACGAGTTTTACGAACAGATCGACGGGGTGGCAATGGGAAGCCCTCTCAGCCCAGCTGTTGCCAATTTATTTATGGAGACCTTCGAACAGCGAGCGCTGCAGACTGCCAGTAAAAAGCCTGCTAAATGGTACCGCTATGTTGATGACACATTTGCAGTGTGGACTCAAGGTGAAGAAGAGTTGGATGTCTTCTTGGTGCATCTGAACAGTATTAACCCGAAGATGCAGTTTACGATGGAGGAAATACAGCAACGGTCAACTAAATTTCCTGGATGTATCGGTAATTAAAAGGGTGGATGGGATGCTGGGCCACAAGGTATATAGAAAGAACACTCACACGGATCGATACCTCCACAAGGAATCTAACCATCATCCAAGGCAAAAAAGAGGTGTCTTGAAAACATTGGTGGACAGAGCCAACAAAATCTGCGAGCAGGCTTACTTACAAGATGAACTAAATCACTTACGGTCAGTCTTCATAAAAAACGGATATACCAGCAAGGAAATTGATCGAGCCCTCCATCAAAGAAGAAAAGAAGCCAGAAGTCCAGAGCAACAACGGTCATCTACTGCAAAAGTTTACCTACCATTCATTAATAAAGTCACGGACCGTATCGGGAAAGTTCTGGCCAAGTATGGGATCGAAACAATCTTCAGGCCCACCAAGAAGGTTAAGGAATATTTAAGAACTGCAAAAGACGCCAGACACCCCCTAGCAACACCTGGGGTATACAAAATTCCATGCAGTTGTGGACAAGTATATACTGGAACAACGAAAAGAAGTGTAAACACCCGCTTAGCCGAACATAAAAGAAAATTTCGCTTAGGACACATCGAAAAATCTGGCGTAGCTGAGCATGTTTTTCGAGATGGAAATCACGAAATTAAATTTAATGAGACAAGCGTTCTAGAATGAACATCCCATTATCATGCGAGCATGTATAGAGAAGCAATAGAGATTCACAAACACCATAACAATTTTAATAGAAAAGAGGAAGTTTTAAAGTTAGATAAAATATGGATGTCGAGGTTGCGCCAACAGAATGACAATCGATTTCTCTTAATCGAGATTGATGACGCCTTCCAAAGATAGGCATACTGTAGGCATCACGTGACGAATGGTGGTGCCCTCTATGCTCTCTATAAATGCTAGAGTACCTGGAGCCTCAGTGGCAGTAGCCGGACGACCTCTGAAGATGTCTCTCGCAGCTGGAGACGAAACGTCAGGTAGAAATTTTATACATCAACCCGGCCTCCCAGCCCGGAAGTTTTAACTGAAGACTTGACGATACTTCTCCCGTATACCCCTCCGGTGCACCGCGCTTTTTTCAACCAACTCACAACTGCAAATTCGGCTCAGGAATCTGGACCTGGGCGTGTTGACCCTTTGCTAGAAGAAGATGATGTGGACGGTGAAATCGACTAAACAGACATGCTCCATTATAGAGCCTCCTGAAATATCAGCATGACAAGAATTACATTGTAAGAAATTTCGACATTTACAAACAACAGTTCAATTATCATACATAAATGAAGGCACTGCTCAACTATTAGGCAGACTCAGTAGGTACATTCTAGTAATTAATTGAAATATGCAATTATTTTAACTCATTTTGTGAGAGAAAAGCGCATTATGTAAGTGCAGACTCAGTTTATTGTATCACATTATGTTTATGTTTTATAAATAAACTGCCATTACAGAGATCAAAAGACAGCATGTTCCTCCTCAGGTATTCAACTTCTCTAAAACGTTTATAAGAAGAGTGGGAAAATTCTTGATTTATACCACTTTACTTTTTGGTACTCCAACTTTTAGGTACTATAAAAATGAATTTAAGGACAAATAACTAAAATGTGTGTAGTGAAAGTAATTATAGTATTTCATTTGTACATTTCATCAGCCGGCCGGTGTGGCCGTGCGGTTCTAGGCGCTTCAGTTTGGAACCGTGTAACCGCTACGGTCTCAGGTTCGAATCCTGCCTCCGGCATGGATGTGTGTGATGTCCTTAGGTTAGTTAGGGTTAAGTAGTTCTAAGTTCTAGGGGACTGATGACCACTGATGTTAAGCCCCATAGTGCTCAGAGGCGTTTGGACATTTCATCAAATGAATCACGAATTATTGTAAAGTATGAATTTACATTAAACGAAACGCAAAACATTTCATTTCTGAGAATTGGGAAAAACTGAATTATACCACTTCGGCTCTTAGCGGCTCACATGTCGCCAAAAGTCGTTAATCTCCATGCAGTAGTCGGCCATTTCCAACCTTTCTGGTCTAAAATTGTTAGAATATGCTTAATTTTCATTATTATTAATAAGCACCACATTTGAACATAAATATTCCTATTTTGCGATTTCACTAAACCACATAATTTTCGTCTGCCATTTCGATCATAGCACTGAGCAGGGTGCGTAGTACCTGAAGCATTAGACTCGCTTTCGGGAGACCCGGTTTCAATCCCAGAGCCAGCGATCTTGATTTGGGGTTTACATGGTCTCTTGGCGAATACCAGGATGGTTCCTTGGAAAGCCTATGCCGCTTGCTACCCCTCCAATATTAAAAAAATCTGAGCAGTGCTGCGACTCCAATCATCTTGGCTGTCGACGAGACACGAAACACTAAACTTACTTCCTTATTTCTGCCATAGCAGCCTGCAAAGTGGAAACCGTGCTTGTGTTGTCAGCACTGAGCAAGATGGAAATTTTTTTCCATGTACTTCTCCTCTCTTCGTGACAGCCACCTTGCTGCTCCCCCCACTCGATCATTCGTTATTGTTTGAATTGAAACCATACCGCATGTTGGAAAGACACGGATTGCTGACATGTATACGCAAATATTCACTGCTATTTCTAACAACATTTGCTGCCATACAAAAACACTCCTCCATCCAGCTAACGGCGACAAAATAATTTTACTGAGTGATTTCTGCTTGATGATGAATGTTATAATTTATTAACTACGAGTAAATGATCCACAAACAACTCAAAAGTTTAGATATATAGACCTGTTCTATGTTCTATTATAAGTTCACTTTATTACGATGTTCATTTGTTGAAACCACTCCGGAAATCATATCCTGGCTAGGCATGTGCGCTAAACCGTAGGTCTAGCCAGTCTAACATAGACTGGACTCCCACAATGAGAAATACTACATTTTAGGAATCACTACAATAAATTATGTTTCTTTGTCACACCGTCACAGGAAATGACGTCGTATGCGCTGACCTAATATCAGGACAGATGGTCGCGAGGGTTAGCCGTGCTGTTTAAGGCGCCTTGCCACGGTTCGCGTGGCTCCGCCCCCCCCCCCCCCCTCTCCGTCGGAGGTTCGAGTCCTCCCTTGGGCTTGGCTATGTGTGTTGTCTTTAGTGTAAGTTAGATTAAGTAGTGTGTAAGCGTAGGAACCGGTGACCTCAGCAGTTTGGTCCCATAGAACTTCCCACAAATTTCCAATGTTCAAGATAGATGCGAATCTTTCCAGAACGGTTTCGAAGCAGAGACTCAATATTTTTTTTTCTGTCTATTCCCCACACACGTTATTATTGGGTACAGAGCCAGTGCGTGGGAAAAAAAAAAGAAATGATCGTATGGCATTGTTGGCCGGGAGGTCCCATTCGGGGGAATTCGGCCGCCGTATTGCAAGTCCTTTTTAGGTGACGCCGCATCGGCGACTTGCGAGTCAATGATGATGAGAATGATGAAGGGCACACAACACCCAGTCCCCTGCCGGAAATCGCACCCGGGCCCCGTGTGTGGTAGGCGGTAAAGCTACCGCTACGCTACGGAGGCGGACAGCGCGTTGAGACTATGTCGTGATTCGTCTGATAAAATGAAACACGTTTTGTGGAACTTTAATACACACGTTTCATCTAGCTCCTAATCCCTGTTATACGTGACATTTTCGATTTTTTACGCGGGCTTTAATTTTTCTTAATTTTCCGCCTTTTAAAAACTTACTTTTAACTGTTTATTATCATTTTATAGATTTTTTTTCTTGATCATAGTTAGCTGTTCTTTATGTAGCCATTTAGACAAGGGGTTTCATACCTAGAGGCAAAGGGGCCATGGCCGCCCCCTAGCTCTCAGTGGAAAAAAAGAAAAAAATATAGTGTAGTGGGGTGTTTTTATTTCAAGAAAATTATTGAAAAGCACGTATTACGCAGGTTTTTAACAAGGTCGGAACTGGAACTTTTTTTATGACTACCTACAAGTGAGCATTCGTCTTCCAAAAAATAAAATATACTCCAGAACCTCTGGATCCCCCTACAAGCTATTGTATGGGCGCCCTTGCATTTAGGCGCGCTTGCGAGAGCTTGTCAGGACTCTTGGAGTTGGTCTCATCGTGCTCACTGAGTTAGCCACAAAAAGTACTCTACTTCTTCCTTAATATACATATCTGCAAGCCCGTAAGTGAGCTTGATACAGTAATTTCGGCAAAAGAAGCTCTGTTTTGTTACATAGTGTGATCGTTAAAATATACCAATCTAAGAATACGCTAAGAATACTCTCTGCGAGACGACTGATGGGATTGAAATAAAGTGCCCGTAATCGGTATTAACGCCGTTCCAATCAACTTCAGACAGCAGACAACACTGTGTTTAATGAGCCTAAGCCTAACAGGTCAATAACTAAGGTGGATCTAAAATCAATTCCACCAAACATTTTACCGATGTTAATTCAGCTAAGCCGGCCGCGGTGGCCGAGCGGTTCTAGGCGCTCCAGTCCGGAACCGCGCAACTGCTACAGTCGCAGGTTCGAATCCTGCCTCGGGCATGGATGTGTGTGATGTCCTTACGTTAGTTAGGTTTAAGTAGTTCTAAGTTCTAGGGGACTGATGACCTCAGATGTTAAGTCCCACAGTGCTCAGAGCTATTTGAACCATAATTCAGCTAACTAATTTCGCTCTCGCAGTCACACGTTAGCAGTGGCCAAAAATCAGCTAATTCCGGTCGACGTCATTTAATAATATCAACTGAAGTAGTCCCATCAGCTACCTCGCAAATAGTTTTCCCAGACTGCGCTTTCAGTATGTGCACAGAAAAACAATTCACACATTGGAGAAGTATGTACACTATAATCCGTAGTATGATTTAGTGATGTACAGAATGAAGAATTTAATTACTTGAACAATTGGATTATGCGTCGCAGGCAACTTGACGACAACATGTCGAATAGGGCACTAATGGGAGTAGGCATAGCACAATAGAGTAACTCTTTCCCATCTTTCACTGATGCACGGTACTGCAGCCAGTTCAAAATCCTGGCACGGAGAATTATTCGCAAAGGAATCAGCACACCGTAACGTAACAGAAAAGATGGTACTCTTCGCACCATGAAACGAAATTTCTATTACTTAAACTCAGCTTTCTTATATTTACGCATTTAAAAATGTCTAAAAAAACTGAATGATGTCCTGGCCCTTTGAGCAGACCAAAACTCGGGGTAGCCATTTATTAAGCAGCAGAACAAATAACCAAAGATGGTGCCTAAATAAGTTTATTTACATTGTCGTAATAATAATTAGTATATCTAAATTTGGATGTCAGATTCTATTACGAATATACAGGGTGATTCAAAAAGAATACCACAACTTTAGGAATTTAAAACTCTGCAACGACAAAAGGCAGAGCTAAGCACTATCTGTCGGCGAATTAAGGGAGCTATAAAGTTTCATTTAGTTGTACATTTGTTCGCTTGACGCGCTGTTGACTAGGCGTCAGCGTCAGTTGATGCTAAGATGGCGACCGCTCAACAGAAAGCTTTTTGTGTTATTGAGTACGGCAGAAGTGAATCGACGACAGTTGTTCAGCGTGCATTTCGAACGAAGTATGGTGTTAAACCTCCTGATAGGTGGTGTATTAAACGTTGGTATTAACAGTTTACAGAGAATGGGTGTTTGTGCAAAGGGAAAAGTTATGGACGGCCGAGAACGAGTGATGAAAATGTAGCACGCATCCAGCAAGCATTTGTTCGCAGCCCAGGAAAATCGACTTGCAGAGAGCTGCAAATTCCACAATCAACTGTATGGAGAGTCCTACGAAAAAGGTTAGTTATGAAACATTATCGTCTGAAATTGGTTCAAGCACTGTCTGCAGCTGATAAGATTAAAAGAATCGATTTCTGTGATTTTATCCTTGCTCAAATGGAAACAGATGAATCTTTCGTTTCAAAGATTGTGTTTAGTGATGAAGCAACTTTCCACACTAACGGGAAAGTCAACTGTCACAATGTCTGTATATGGGGCACTGAGAATCCGCGGGAAACAACTCAGTATGAACGTGACTCGCCTAAGGTGAACGTTTTCTGTGCCATTTCAGCCAATAAAGTTTTTGGTTCCTTTTTCTTCGAAGGTGCTACTGTAACTGGACTACAGTATATGGAGATGTTAGAGAATTGGCTGTTCCCTCAGCTCGAACAAGAAGCACAACAATTCATATTTCAGCAGGATGGAGCTAACTGAACTACCTGAACGTCAACTACCCGAGGTGATGGATCGGCCGCCAGGCAGCCCGTGACAGAGCACTTCATCACTGGCCTCCAAGAAGCCCTGATCTTACCCCCTGCGATTTTTTCTTATGGGGGTATGTTAAGGATATGGTGTTTCGGCCACCTCTCCCAGCCACCATTGATGATTTGAAACGAGAAATAACAGCAGCTATCCAAACTGTTACGCCTGATATGCTACAGAGAGTGTGGAACGAGTTGGAGTATCGGGTTGATATTGCTCGAGTGTCTGGAGGGGGCCATATTGAACATCTCTGAACTTGTTTTTGAGTGAAAAAAAAAACCTTTTTAAATACTCTTTGTAATGATGTATAAGAGAAGGTTATATTATGTTTCTTTCATTAAATACACATTTTTAAAGTTGTGGTATTCTTTTTGAATCACCCTGTACTTTTATTATGACACCTTTCAGCGCTTTAGGGATTTGTAAGTAATGACATATAAATGTTAAAGTCTTAACTATCATAGTATTGAAGACCACATTTAATGTGAGAAGAGATATTTTAGCTCTTTAGTGGAATACTGCGATCTGTGAACTTACGTGTTCATGCGATACACATAATGAGAGAATTCTTTACAAAAAAGACGCTTCATTAGCAGCGAGTTGGGTTGTGCATCCTCTCTGTTGGATCTTTTTGGTGATCCATTTAATCGAGGGTGTGCTATAGTGCTGGGAGGTAAAATTACCAATTCGATCAAGCATACGATTATTTGCCACATAGTTGCTACTGCAGTATTTCTAGGAATCTGTGTTCTTCTGAGAGGCGGGACAGAATTCTATTGCGCGTCTCCATGAATAATTATCAATCTATATTTTTTTCTCTGTTTTCCCATGTGCTGGGACGGAATGGTGCCCGAACGTTTTAACGGGGCTAACTAGTTGACACTCGCAGGTTGCAAGTCCGCCATAGAGGAACTTCTTCGGCTTTGTGTTTGACTCTCGGACTGACATCGTGTTGATTAGGCAGTAGCAGGTCTGAAGACGCTGGCAAAACGTTTTACAAGCTTCATTTTGTTGGGTCGGTGATATATAACATGCTTGGAGATAGCGAAAGTTCCGACTCGCTGGCTAAGAATTGCTTGTCAGAGCTTGTCAGCAATTGCTGACTCAACAGGAAAATGTGTGCAAATACGAGACGACAATTAGTAGTAGCAATAAGACATTAGTGTTGCTGCTGCTGTACTCTGTGCATTGTCATCGAATTCCAAAATAGTTTAGTCTGATATGCACTACTGCTACTAACCAGATTTATAACTGGTTATTAATTGCTTGTAATAACTCAAGAAAACAGCGGCTTTTTTCATAGATTGCTCATTAGTATGTTTGTTTGTTTTTTCTTCCTCTTCTTCCTCCTCCCACCCTTCCCCTCCAGAACCATGTGTGACAACCCTTTTATTGTCAAGGAGTCCACGCTATGGGACATTCAATTTGTTGCAAAGGAACTTGTATTTCGGATGTTGAGTGGAGCTCGAAGTAGCGTGGCTGCTTCTGGCGATTTCACTCTACAGTGGACAACGCCATACTATGAGTTGGCTATAACATTTGCAAAATAGTTAATGGAACACCACCACGATTACAGGATTGACTCAGCTGGTGTGTCTTTGGAGACAGTGCTGAATGGCATATGCTCAATTATTCCACCTTAGTTGCGTGTCTTTGTGGAATACTTGGAGGAAATGAAGTGAATTAAAGACTTGTTACCAGAATATAATGTGCATAATACTGAAACAAAGGTTGTCCCTCACTTACTGCACTCTGATAGAAAATGTGAGCTGGTAAATATGAACAAGTGACAGCTGAGTTAAAGATGAGGTCCCGAGTTCGAGTCTCGGTCCGGCACACAGTTTTAATCTGCCAGGAAGTTTCATACCAGCGCACACTCCGCTGCAGAGTGAAAATCTCATTCTGTAAATATGATGTTGGAACAGTGGTGCTGTTGTTGTCACTTGCAAACTAGAATTTTAATGTATGTATGAGAATGTAAATAAAATTTATACTTAGAATATTTTTGTTTGGGTTTTCTTTTTTCTCGTCCCGCTATGTAATATAATGTTGATGCCACATTCAAGTAACTGTTGGACAGGAAAAGAGATAAGTGAAAATTGACATAAATTTTTTAGTGGCGATGAAGTTTACTGATGAAGCAGTAAAGTATTCGGTATAAATACTGTTTTAGTGGGGTATAAAACAATGATGTAGAGAACTATATTAACCCTTAATCACAGTACTTTTTTTTGTACTTCTCACGCAACTACAGTCGTGCGGTCCCGTGGACCGCGTTCAGAAGGCGGGAAAAATACGTAAAAATCACCAATCTAGAATTACTTTTTGAATTTAATACTACATATTTATTCTTCAATTATACATAAATGGTAACATATGCACAAAATATAGTTTCGGTACTGTAAAAAAGACCTATTCAAACTTCCTGGCAGATTAAAACTGTGTGCCCGACCGAGACTCGAACTCGGGACCTTTGCCTTTCGCGGGCAAGTGCTCTACCATCCGAGCTACCCAAGCACGACTCACGCCCGGTACTCACAGCTTTACTTCTGCCAGTACCTCGTCTCCTACCTTCCAAACTTTACAGAAGCTCTCCTGCGAACCTTGCAGAACGAGCACTCCTGAAAGAAAGGATATTGCGGAGACATGGCTTAGCCACAGCCTGGGGGATGTTTCCAGAATGAGATTTTCCCTCTGCAGCGGAGTGTGCGCTGATATGAAACTTCCTGGCAGATTAAAACCGTGTGCCCGACCGAGACTGGAACTCGGGACCTTTGCCTTTCGCGGGCAAGTGCTCTACCATCTGTAAAGTTTGGAAGGTGGGAGACGAGGTACTGGCAGAAGTAAAGCTGTGAGTACCGGGCGTGAGTCGTGCTTCGGTAGCTCAGATGGTAGAGCACTTGCCCGCGAAAGGCAAAGGTCCCGAGTTCGAGTCTCGGTCGGGCACACAGTTTTAATCTGCCAGGAAGTTTCATATCAGCGCACACTCCGCTGCAGAGTGAAAATCTCATTCTGAAGACCTATTCATATTGCACTCTAAATTCTCATTGAAATTTACTGTGATGGACAAATATCGAACTATCTAAGTGTAGTTCGTTACTTGAAACTTGGTTGTTGCAGGTTAATGTTGATCAAGTACAATCAGTGTTAAATTTAACGAGTATTCTTGACAGCGAATTAAACAGAAAAAATCTGCACTACTGAAAGTGGCCACATTTCGCACCACCTTACACACACTGTGGACACACCTTACAAGAGCATTCCAAACAAATTGGGACCTGGCACTTGCGACACAAACAACTTGTCTTTCTCTTCTTTTTTGGTGGACAAATGCGACATGTCTTCCTTCCATCCCTAGGTAGTTCTTTTCCAGCTCTTCATGGAGATGTACTTCAGTTCCTAGAACTCGACCGATAGAAAATCTCAGTTCTCGTGGAAGGCGCTTATTCATTATCCTTTCGCGCAGTGAAGGTTCTATCAGTTCTTTCGCTAGGACTTTCATGAAGTTCATCCTCGTAAGCACAGTTCTTTCCTTGAATGACTGATGAACAATATATGCATTGACAACACTCATGTCAAGAATACGTAAAAACGCGGCCATGGTCCAGCGTTGTGTGCGGCGACTTGAACAATATTTGGCACAGCTTTCCCTACAGTATCGAAATCACCCTTTGTGTTATTATAGTGGGGTATTATTACAGGTTTTTTACTTTCCGCGTCATCTTCTATGGAGTGATGCATTGTTGATATAAGAATTATTGCTCTTCCTTTCTTAGGCACATGCGAAATGAACGTGATGTGTTTGGTAAATCCATACAGCGTTGTTCCAACCTCAAGTCTACGGGAAGGCAAGAAAGATGCCGGAATTTCCTTTCGGTTCTTCCGCATTGTTCCCACTGTGGTCAAACCATTTTTCCGTAGCACGTCTGCAAGTTCGATTGACACATACCAGTTATCAGCAGTAATGTTTCGGTTAATATGTGCTATTGGCTTGCGCAATCTGAGGACAGCCTGAGGGGAACGGCGTATGTCTTCTCGCCTGGGGAAAGTCCTCCTCCATCAGTACATTTTCCGCAGTAGAGATAGGTGCTGAAGATGTAGTTAGTCCTGGAGTCGGCGAGGCGTTGAAGCTTCAGGCCCTACTTCGCCAGTTTAGATGGAATATACATTTTGAATTTACAGCGTCCTCTGAAACCGATTAGCATTTCATCAACTGTAGCATTAACCCCAAGAATATAGGATCGCTGCGAATTTTCGTTGAATTTATGTCGAATGTTTGTTATAGCACCTGCTGGATCAGAAACCTTACATAACTCCCTGTCATCAGGGTTGTCAAATCACAGGCAGTTGAGAATTACAGCAAATCTTGCTGATGACGTAGTGATACGGAAAATATCACGGCCAGTCCCATCAGTACAAAAGAGAGAACGTATGTCTTCGTTATTCGATTTGAATACTGCAGTGTATACAAGAAGGCCGATGAAACTCTTCATTTCAGACGTTATACAAGGCCTGACTTCTGTTCTCTACGTATTCGTGTATTTTCCACGAATTTTTCCACGTTTCTCATTTGTCCATGTGAGTATTTCGTTCAGCATATAATCACTGAAAATATAGCTGCAAGCAGTCAGCGCGTCGATCTGTGATTGTCCTCTGAGTTCGTGTCGAAGTGCTGGTATCTTCAATATATTATGAGCTGGAATTCTGACATGCTTGTTTGGTTAGACCTTTCCTCGTCACTTTCACTCTCGCCAGACACACTGGATTCCGAATCATGTTCACTATCTATAAAATCACCATCCTTCACATCAGAAAAGTCAAAATCGGATATGGCGCTCCCCACTTCATCAATAATTCTTGAAAGTTTTTCTTCAAAATTTGGATCGTCTGTTCTCACAAACGAAGCACCAGGGTTACCAGACATAGTTCCAAAGTTATTGTCACTGACAGACGCAAAGAACTAAACAACCACAATGAAAAGAAAAAATGTTCAGTCAATTACTGACTTAGACTAACACAGTCTTGCGGTCCCATGGACGTCGTTTCAACGAAAGAAAAGCAAACACAGCAATTGCAACAATGACTGGCAACAAGCAGCAGACTGAGAATAAGGAAGCTACTGGGCCGCCCAGCTCTTCAAGGTCAATAGCGTTCCTAAAAACAGGGATATGAAAAGTAGCGCGGTCCCAGGGACCGCATGATTGTAGTTAAGGGTTAATGCAGCAGTAGTTTTGGTAAGTAATACACAATAATCAATTAAGGATGAGTCGCCTTTCGCAACTACACAAATTGTTGTTTTGTTCTAACACCCGAACATGTTTCACCACACTTGTAGCATCCTCATTGGGTCTTTCTTTTATTTTACATTGTGCGTATCCTGTGCCTGCCAACGGAAATCAGCCACATGTCTAAATTAGAACATCGTGTCATGTTTTCTTCTACTCATTCGTTAATACTGAGTCATGCTATGCTCTTGTGGCTTGGACACACAGAAACACAAATTTGTGCGGTGAAACGTGTGTCCAAGCCGCAGCAATGCAGCAAGACGCAATATTCTCAAATACGGGGGAAAAACATGAAGAAGATGTACTAATTTAGACGTGTAGCTGATTTCGGTTAGCAGCCGCAGGGCACACAATGTAATAAAAGAAAAAAAAAACACTGAGGATGCCAAACTGTGGTGAAACGTACTTGGGTGTTAAAACATGTGGGATCCGCAGCTATGATACATATTACGTAAACCGAAGGGCAGGCGGAGAAAGGATAGGAAAGGGAAGGAACTAATGATGACAGCTGCATCGGGACTTTGTGTGGAATCAGCGGTGACGAGTGAAAATGTGTGCCAGAGTAGGACTCGAACCTGGGATCTCGTGCTTACTAGGGAGCTGAATTAATCACTGCGCTACACAGCACAGTGTTAATCGCCAATGATGCGGCTGATATCATTAGTTCCTTCCCTTTCCTTTTCTTTCTTCTCCCTCCTCCTTCAATTTACGTAATAATTTGTATACTTGATAACTTATACACTTGTAAAAAGACAGACCCACCCTAAATTCATTATTATTTTCTGCAAACATGTTAACTGAGCTCAAAACTCCAATATGAAGTAATCCAATTGTGGAAATAGAGTAATTTGTTGTACTGTGTCTGTGTGGACTGGTTGCAAAAGTATGCAATTTTTTAAAAATTCCCTCCAATTTTCAAGTGTGTGGTGTGTGTGTGTGTGTGTGTGTGTGTGTGTGTGTGTGTGCGTGCGTGTGTGTGTGTTTAAATTTACCTCCCTCACCATATTCAATAATTTTTAAACTTCCTTCCAGTTTTCAAATTTCCTGCCTTCGTGTGTCACAGCTAAAAATCATTGACTCTAACCCTGCGTGTAGGCAATCTACACTAACACTTGCTTTTTTTCCAAGGTCCAGTGGACGCCACATTCGATTGTATTGTCTTTGGTATCGCATACTTCAATACCACATTTAAGTCGAAAGTGCAGCAGATAATTGGTAGCCATAAGGTCAATGATAGCGTCTCGAGGTAAATGACCTAGGTAGCCTAGGACGTGGACCAGAGAGGCCATAGCTATACCACTCTCATAAACTCAGTCATTGCTGTTGTTGTTATAGTCTGCAGACTGTAGACAGGTTTACTGCAACCCTTCATGTTAGCATATCCTGTGCAAGCCTGTTCCTCATAGAATTACTACCGCAATGCAGATCCATTTGAACCAGCTTATTGTATACACTTTTTGGTCATCCTTTACAATTTGCAGCCTTCAAACTTCCCACCATTACCAAATTGACACTTACTGATGCTTGAAGATGTGCCGTATCAACTGTTCCCTTCCTTTAGCCAAACTGTGCCATAAACTTCTTTTTTTCCCAATTCGATGCAATTTATCTCCACTACCTACTCGATCTATCCATCTAATCGTCAGCATTCGTCTGTGGCACCAAATTTCAAAATCTTCTATCCTCCTTTTGTCTGAACTGTTTATTGTCCATCTTTCACTTCCACATATGGCTAAACTCCAGACTCATTCCTTCAGAAAAGACTTCCTAACACTTATATTTTATGTTAACAAACGAATCATATTTCAGAAATGCTTTTCTTACTACAGCTGATCTGCATTTTATATCCTTTCTACACTCATGCTCATAAATTAAGGATAATGGCAGAATGTGATGCCACAAAACTGGCGCTAATAGCATAGGCACATACGGAACACACACGACACAGATCTGTAAGACCACGGTATTGGTGATAAGTTGTCCCACTGTTTCCTGCGCATGTACCCCGACATCAATATGGGATATGATCATCATGACCACTTACACAGGCCGCACAACGGGTTGGCATACTCTGGATCAGGTAGTCGAGCAGCTGCTGGGCTATAGCCTCCCATTCTTGCACGAGTGCCTGTCAGAGCTCCTGAAGTGTCGTAGGGGTTTGAAGACGTGCAGCAATATGTAGACCGAGTGCATCCCAGACGTGCTCGATGGGGTTTAGGTCTGGAGAACAGGCAGGCCACTCCATTCGCCTGATATCTTCTGTTTCAAGGTACTCCTCAACGATGGCAGCTCGGTGGTGCCATGCGTTATCATCCATCAGGAGGAAGGTGGGACCCACTGTACCTCTGAAAAGGCGGACATACTGGTGCAAAATGAGGTCCCGATACACCTGACCTGTTACAGTTCCTCTGTCAAAGACTTGCAGGGGTGTACGTGTACCATCCATAATCCCACCCCACACCATCAAACCACGACCTCCATACAGATCCCTTTGAAGGACATTAAGGGGTTAGTGTCTGGTTCCTGGTTCACGCCAGATGAAAATCCGGCGAGAATCACTGTTCGGACTATACCTGGACTCGTCCGTGAAACATAACCTGGGACCACTGTTCCAATGACCATGTACTGTGTTCTTGACACCAGGCTCTACGGGCTCTCCTGTGACCAGGGGTCAGTGAAATGCACCTTGCAGGTCTCTGGGCGAATAAGCCATGTCTGTTCAGTCGTCTGTAGACTGTGTGTCTGGAGACAACTGTTCCAGTGGCTGCGGTAAGGTCCTGAGCAAGGCTATCTGCAGTATTCTGTGGCCATCTGCAGGCACTGATGGTGAGATATCGGTCTTCTTGTGGTGTTGCACCATGTGGACGTCCCGTGATGTAGCACCTGGACATGTTTCCTGTCTGCTGGAATTGTTGCCATAATCTTGAGATCACACTTTGTAGCACATGGAGGGCCTGTGCTGCAACCTGCTGTGTTTGACCAGTCGCCCTAGTATTCTATCCCTCATAAATTCATCAATATGTGTTCTTTGAGCCATTTACAACACACAGTCACCACTAGCACGTCTGAAAACGTCTCCACTCTTACTCGCTGCACCGTACAAGCACCAACACACCTCCGCGTATGTGCCGAATACACCAGTTCTCGTCAGGTCACCGAATTTAGGAAACATTGGGTGTGGGCAATACTTGGATGAGTAACCGCTTGAGTACGCCATGTGCTGTTGGTACGTTTCCCTGTGCATTTTATGGCAAAGGTAAGGAGGGATGGTAGCGTAAAGTTTCTGATCGCCAGATTCTCAGCCTGTGTCCTGACTTTAAGTTCAACACATTTTGTGGTATTCATGAAGTGAGGATATGGGACGCTGTTAAAGGTGATCCATTTTTCAAATGGGGATCCTAAGTTCAGCAGCACTCTTAGTGCTGTTCGAGAGGAGTAGGAGTCAGTTGGCTACTTGCTGGCACAGGGTTTCAGCCTCTCCCTCCCTCATCATCAGCCGAGTCCGCCCCCGGTAGCTGAGTGGTCACCGCGACAGAATGTCAATCCTAAGGGCCCGGGTTCGATTCCCGGCTGGGTCGGAGATTTTCTCCGCTCAGGGACTTGGTGTTGTGTTGTCCTAATCATCATTATTTCATCCCCAACGACACGCAAGTCACCGAAGTGGTGTCAAATCGAAAGACTTGCACCCGGCGAACGGTCTATCCGACGGTAGTCCCTAGTCACACGACATTTACATTTATCATCAGCGGACACAAAACTTAGCTGAGTGGTCACCGCGACAGAATGTCAATCCTAAGGGCCCGGGTTCGATTCCCGGCTGGGTCGGAGATTTTCTCCGCTCAGGGACTTGCTGTTGTGTTGTCCTAATCATCATTATTTCATCCCCAACGACACGCAAGTCACCGAAGTGGTGTCAAATCGAAAGACTTGCACCCGGCGAACGGTCTATCCGACGGTAGTCCCTAGTCACACGACATTTACATTTATCATCAGCGGACACAAAACTTAACACCACTCTACACGCACCTATTACAATCGCCTAGACCTATCGAACATACGTAAACACATAACCCTTACATTTCGCGAAGAAAACGTGCCAGTGTGCGTTGTGGACAAAAAAAAAATTCCAATTAGGCCGCTGAACCTGCCCTTTGGGGTCTCCGAGCCAGCAGTTAGTTGACTGTTCAAATAGCAAATCTCATCTACTACTTTAAGTGTCTCATTTCCTAGCCTAATTCTCTCAGCATCATCCGATTTAATTTACTACATACCATTACCCTTGTTTTAGTTTCGTTAATTTCATCTTATAAGTTCTTTTCAAGACAGTATCCAGTTCAAAATAATTTGCGAGGATACAGCCGGGTCACGTCGTTGACAACCGCCAATATTTCGACAGGTGCACACCCTGTCATTTTCTAGGCAAAACTGCAGCAAACAAGTGCTGTGCTGCGCCGCAAACGCTTAGTTAGTGCAGTTTTGCCTTGAAAATGACAGGGTGTGCACCTGTCGAAATATTGGCGGTTGTCGACGAAGTCACCCGGCTGCATTCTGATAAATTATTCAACATTGTATCGGGAGAAACTCAAGTCTTGCAGTATCTAGTCCGTTCACCCAGTCTTACTAGTCCTTTAGCGTCTCTGACAGAATTACAGTTTCACTGGCAAACCTCAAAGTTTTTTAATGTTTTCATCACGTGAAAACCAACAGATACTTTAGAATATGTATTTTAACCATCAGGTGTTTTATTTAAGTTATACATTGATGAGCCAGAACATTATGGCCACCTGCTTAATAGCTTGTTTGTCCGTCTTTGGAACGAAATACATCACTGGGTTCGCATATCAGGTTCCGACAGTTTGTTGGTCATTAAAATTGCTACACCACGAAGATGACGTGCTACAGACGCGAAATTTAACCGACAGGAAGAAGATGCTGTGGTATGCAAATGATTAGCTTTTCAGAGCATTCACACAAGGTTGGCGCCGGTGGAGACACCTACAACGTGCTGACTTGAGGAACGTTTCCAACCGACTTCTCATACACAAACAGCAGATGACCGGCGTTGTCTGGTGAAACGTTGTTATGATGCCTCGTGTAAGGAGGAGAAATGCGTACCATCACGTTTCCGACTTTGATAAAGGTCGGATTGTAGCCTATCGCAATTGCGGTTTATCGTATCGCGACATTGCTGCTCGCGTTGGTCGAGATCCAATGACTGTTAGCAGAATATGGAATCGGTGGGTTCAGGAGGGTAATACGGAACGCCGTGCTGGATCCCAAAGGCCTCGTATCACTAGCAGTCGAGATGACAGGCATCTTATCCGCATTGCTGTAACGGATCGTGCAGCCACATATCGATCCCTGAGTCATCAGATGGGGTCGTTTGCAAGACTACAACCATCTGAACGAACAGTTCGACGACGTTTGCAACAGCATGGACTATCAGCTCGGAGACCATGGCTGCGGTTACCCTTGACGCTGCATCACAGACAGGAGCGCTTGCGATGGTGTACTCAACGACGAAACTGGGTGCACGAATGGCAAAACGTCATTTTTTCGGATGAATCCAGGTTCTGTTTACAGCATCATGATGGTCGCATCCGTGTGATGCGTGATGGTATGGGGTGCCATTGGTTAGACGTCTCGGTCACCTCTTGTTCGCATTGACGGCACTTTGAACAGTGGACGTTACATTTCAGATGTGTTACGACCCGTGGCTCTACCCTTCATTCGATCCCTGCGAAACCCTACATTTCAGCAGGATAATGCATGACCGCGTGATGCAGGTCCTGTACAGGCCTTTCTGGATACAGAAAATGTTCGACTGCTGCCCTGGCCAGCACATTCTCCAGATCTCTCACCAATTGAAAACGTCTGGTCAATGGTGGCCGAGCAACTGGCTCGTCACAATACGCCAGTCACTACTCTTGACGAATTGTGGCATCGTGTTGAAGCTGCATGGGCAGCTGTACCTGCACACGTCATCCAAGCTCTGTTTGACTCAATGCCCAGGCGTATCAAGGCCGTTATTACGGCCAGAGGTGGTTGTTCTGAGTACTGATTTCTCAGGATCTATGCACCCAAATTGGGTGAAAATGTAATCATATGTCAATTCCAGTATTATATATTTGTCCAATGAATACCCGTTTATCATCTGCATTTCTTCTTGGTGTAGCAATTTTAATGGCCAGTAGTGTATGTCTACGCACAGATCATGTAATTCGCGTAAATAACGGGCCGTTTGTTAACATCGAGTATAGATTTAAGTGTCAGGAAGTCGTTTCTGAAAGTATTTGTATGGAGTGTAGCCTTGTATGGAAGTGAAACATGGACGATAAATAGTTTAGACAAGAAGAGAATAGGAGCTTTCGAAATGTGGTGCTGCAGAAGAATACTGAAGATTAGATGGGTAGTTCACATAACTAATGAGGAGGTATTGAATAGGATTGGGGAGAAGAGAAATTTGTGGCACATCTTGACTAGAAGAAGGGATCGGTTGTTAGGACATATTCTGAGGCATCAAGGGATCACCAATTTAGTACTGGAGGGCAGCGTGGAGGGTAAAAATCGTAGAGGGAGACCAAGAGCTGAATACACTAAGCAGATTCAGAAGGATGTAGGTGGCAGTAGGTACTGGGAGATGAAGAAGCTTGCACAGGATAGGGTAGCATGGAGAGCTGCATCAAACCAGTCGGAGGGCTGAAGACCACAACAACAACGGGCCGATGATTTGCGTACGCGGTGAGGGCGCCCAATAGCGACCCAGAAGGGTTCCATAGGATTTACATCAGGCTAATTTGGTTGCCGAGACATTATGAGTTCACTGTAATGCTACTCAAACTACCGTAACACGGTTCTGGCTCTGAGAAACGGACAATTATACTGCTGAAAGATGATCGGGGAAGACATCAAGCATGAAGGGATGCAGGTGGCTCGCAGCTGTCAGCCTGTCTTCGATTACATGCAAGCGCTGGAGAATGTCTCCCAAAGCATAATATTGCTCTCTCCAGCCTGTGTCCGTGGCGCGCTGCACGTTCCGAGCCACTGTTCACCGCCATGATGACGTTTGTGGAGACGACCATCGATCTAGTGTAGCAAAAGTGTGATTCACCCGAAGAGCCGACACGTTTCCATAGATCCATAGTCGAATCCCGATTATTATGTACCCACTGCAATCGTAATTGACGAACACGTAGGGATGGTCTGCTGCGGAGCTCCATGTTCAACAGTGTCCTTTGAACGATGAGCTCTGAAACACTTCTACATCTACATCTATATACATACTCTGTAATCCACCATACGGTGCGTGGCGGAGGGTACCACGTACCACAACTAGCATCTTCTCTCCCTGTTCCACTCCCAAACAGAACGAGGGAAAAATGACTGCCTATATGCCTCCATACGACCCCTAATCTCTCTTATCTTATCTTTGCGGTCTTTTCGCGAAATGTAAGTGGGCGGTAGTAAAATTGTACTGCAGTCAGCCTCAAATGCTGGTTCTCTAAATTTCCTCAGTAGCGATTCACGAAAAGAACGCCTCCTTTCCTCCAGAGACTCCCACCCGAGTTCAAAATGGCTCTGAGCACTATGCGACTTAACTTCTGAGGTCATCAGTCGCCTAGAACTTAGAACTAATTAAACCTAACCAACCTAAGGACATAACACATATCCATGGCAAGGCAGGATTCGAACATGCGACCGTAGCGGTCGCTCGGCTCCAGACTGTAGCGCCTAGAACCGCACGGCCACTCCGGCCGGCCCACCCGAGTTCCTGAAGCATTCCCGTAACACTCGCGTGATGATCAAACCTACTAGTAACAAATCTAGCAGCCCGCCTCTGAATTGCTTCCATGTCCTCCCTCAATCCGGCCTGATAGGGATCCCAAACGCTCCAGCAGTACTCAAGAATAGGTCGTATTAATGTTTTATAAGCGGTCTCCTTTACAGATGAACCACATCTTCCCAAAATTCTACCAATGAACCGAAGACGACTATCTGCCTTCCCCACAACTGCCATTACATGATTGTCCCACTTCATATCGCTCTGCAATGTTACGCCTAAATATTTAATCGACGTGACTGTGTCAAGCGTTACACTACTAATGGAGTATTCAAACATTACGGGATTCTTTTTCCAATTCATCTGCATTAATTTACATTTATCTATATTTAGAGTTAGCTGCCATTCTTTACACCAATCACAAATCCTGTCCAAGTCGTCTTGTATCCTCCTACAGTCACTCAACGACGACATCTTCCCGTACACCACAGCATCGTCAGCAAACAGCCGCACATTGCTATCCACCCTATCCAAAAGATCATTTACGTAGATAGAAAACAACAGCGGACCTACCACACTTCCCTGGGGCACTTCAGATGATAACCTCACCTCCGATGAACACTCACCATCGGGGACAACGTACTGGGTTCTATTACTTAAGAAGTCTTAGAGCCACTCACATATTTGGGAACCAATCCCATATGCTCGTACCTTAGTTAGGAGTCTGCAGTGGGGCACCGAGTCAAACGCTTTCCGGAAGTCAAGGAATATGGCATCTGTCTGACACCCTTCATCCATGGTTCGCAAGATATGCGAAAAAAGGGCGAGTTGCGTTTCGCAGGAGCGATGCTTTCTAAAGCCGTGCTGATGCATGGACAGCAACTTCTTTGTCTGAAGGAAATTCATTATATTCGAACTGAGAATATTTTCGAGAATCCTGCAACAAACCGATGTTAAGGATATTTTTCTGTAATTTTGAGGATCCGTCCTTCTAGCCTTCTTATATACAGGCGTCACCTGCGCTTTTTTCCAGTCGCTCAGGACTTTACGTTGGGCAAGAGATTCACGATAAATGAAAGCTAAGTAAGGAGCCAATGCAGTAGAGTACTCTCTGTAAAACCGAATTGGAGTTCCATCAGGACCTGACGATTTATTTATTTTCAACCCATTCAGCTGCTTCACAACCCAAGGGATGTCTACCACTATGTCCTCCATACGGGAATCTGTACGAGACTCAAACGGCGGTATGTTTGTCCGTTCCTCCTGCGTGAAAGATTTCTCAAATGCTAAATTTAAAATTTCAGCTTTCGTTTTGCTGTCTTTCGTTGCCAGGCCAGACTGATCAGTGAGTGACTGAATGGAAGCCTTCAACCCGCTTACCGATTTTACGTAAGACCAAAATTTCCTTGGGTTTTCAGCAAGATATTTTGCTAAGGTATGACGGTGGTAGTGGTTGAATGCTTCGCGAATCGCTCTTTTTACAGCAGCACGAATCTCTACTAACTTTTGCCTGTCCTCATTCTCCCGATCTTTCTTGTACCGCGAGTGCAACTGTCTTTGCTTCCTGAGCATTCTCCGAATTGCGCTGTTAAACCACGGTGGGTCTTTTCCGTCCGTAACCCACTTTTCCGGCACATTCTTCTCCAGTGCGTGATTTACAATGTGTTTAAAATTTGCCCATAATTCTTCCGCGTCCATCGTACCGGAAGTAAATGAAGTCGATTCATTTACTAAGTGGGATGCTAACAACTGCTTATCTGCTATTTCTAGTAAGAATACTCTCCTAGCCTTCTTGACCGACTTTTTAACTTTCGTAACCATAGTCGTAATGACAACATCATGATCACTAATCCCTGTCTCAACACTGACACCGTCGATGAGGTATGGTCTGATCTAAAATATTTCCATTACGCGTTGGCTGTCGTTTTAGCTGCTCAAGACAGTTTTCGGATAATGTATTCAAAAGTAATTCACACGACGGCTTGTCTGTACCACCTGTAATGAATCCATAGACATCCCAGTCTATACTAGGTAGGTTGAAGTCGCCTCCGACTAATGTAGCACGATCCGGGTACTTCTGCGATACAGAGTGTAGACTCCCTGCGAATGATTCTAGAACTGTCACGGTGGAACCTGATGGCCGGTAATAACACCCAACAATTAACTTGTACGTGCACCAGCGTTGTCTCTTTCGGCAGAGATGCTACAAATCATCACCTGTCCTACTTTACACAGCTGACAAGCCTCCGAACCCTACGTTCCGTAAAGTCGTAGTCGTCCAATCATTTAACGCCTGGTGGTAGTTTCACTGTCCTCCTACCTCTTTCCGTAGATGTTCACGACAGTAGCACATGGAATTCGACCAGCTTCGCCATTTTCTAGATACCTGTTCACAGGCTCTGCGTAATAATAATCTGCCCTTTGTCAAAGTCGCTTATCTCAATGGATTTTCCCATTTTCACAAATATGGGAGCAAACTTAAATGTATACTTACAAGGTAAAACAGATCAGTTAAACACATATCCCATTTTCCTTTTGAGCTGATACAACATCAAGGTTGTCACAGTGAAACCAACCAAACTATCGTAGCCCGTCCTTGAAATACTAACGAATGTATCTCACAATGCTTCAAGTCAAAAAACGAATGTATCTCACAATGCTTCAAGTCAAATAGACAATGTACGATAGAAGAACGAGACGAACGTAACACTGCCAAAGCTCCATGTTTGCAGAGTAATATCAAACATAGTACATTTGTAATACATAGCTAACATACCAAGCAAGTTTTTACATCATTAACAAAGCAAAAAGGTAACTGTTCTGAAGTATAGGGCTGCTTTTGTGTAGCGTCTTAGCCTCTGCACCAGCTTTAAGGACTAGATGCAAACCAGTAAAGCATGCAAAAAACATCTGGAACCTTTGTTTACTTTGCAAATGAGATAATCTGTTAAATATTTGACATTAAGCATGTAAGCGAGAGAAGTTTAGAAAAGGTTTGAAATTATGCAGAAAGTTTGTTGGAAGTCGCCAACTGCTCTCATTATGAAATACTGGATGAATGTAGTCTGGGTAATTTTCACGCTTCATTTTAAGTCAAAGCAAGTTTTTCACGCATCTCAATGTTCACGACGTCATATCTCCTGAACTTCAAATGGTTCAAATGGCTCTGAGCACTATGGACTTAACATCTGAGGTCATCAGTCCCCTAGAACTTAGAACTGCTTAAACCTAACTAACCTAAGGACATCACACACATCCATGCCCGAGGCAGGATTCGAACCTGCGACCGTAGCAGCAGCGCGGTTCCAGACTAAAGCGCCTAGAACCGCTCGGCCACTCCGGCCTGCTATATCTCCTGAACTATGTGCCGTACAATGATATAATTTTGCAAGTACATCAAGTGATGTATGTAGATACTGGTTTTATTATACGCAGTTTTAAGGAGAAGCTACGAGCGTCGTTCAATAAGAACTGTCCCAAGCTTCTTTTTCTAAGAGTTAAGAGTCAGAATTTGGTGACAATATACATAAACATGTCTTGTCCATGTCCTATTTTTCTATGTAGTCTCCATCACTTTCTGTAGCCATACGCCATACCCTGCTGGTAAAAGCTATTGTCCTGTAGGCGAAGCCATGTTTTCACTGCATGACTGACACTCTCATCTTCAAAGTGTGTGATCTACAGAGATACTTTAAGTGGCCCAAAGAGATGGAAGTCCTTTTTTTGACTCTTGCGGTCCACTGTGAGCATTCGTGGAACCCATTGCGAGCACCTCTTTGAATACCCGAGAGTCTCGATCATTGCAGACGCACTTCCAACGCTGGACGACAACTGTAGAGCCAATTGTCGAGTTGTGATGCTCCGGTCGGCACGAATAATGGCATCCGCAAGATTCAGAATATCTGGAGCAATGGCTGTGACAGGACGTCCCAAGCGTGGCTGATCATGGAGCTCTGTTTCTGCGTTTCCTGAGGCTGCAACATTATTTACCAACTGCCCAACTGTACTTCTATCAACTGCAGCATCGCCATACACTGTACACCAATGTTTATGGATGTTCACCACGTTTTCTTTTTCTACAAGCAAGAATTCAATAACAGCACACTGCTGGTAATATGAGTCTTATGCAGACGCCATTTTGACGCTGTACTAGGGCTCTGCCATCTGCCAGGACGCTTCGAAACTTCACCGGCGCACAGAACAAACATCAAATGTGAAGCCCCAACAAGGACGTTTGTCTATGTATATTAACGGCTTTTTAAAAAAAATGTGGGTCATTACTTATTGAACGACACTCGCAGTTTCTCATGCATCTCAATGTTCATGACGTCGTTAACTCCTGAACTACGTATCATACAATGATATAATTATGCAGGTGCATTCAGTGGTTACGTGGAGACTGTCTGCAAATAGTGTGTGTCGATAGTAGAGAAGCAATGAATTAAAACGGTATATTTGATGATGAAGTTTTACTGCATGAACAGCAAAAATGTAATAAGCGACAAACTTTTTTCCTTCCATCATTTTGTGGGAAGGTATAGGCGAGAAAAGATTTTTAAAGGTTTTAGATTATGTGTAAAATTTGTTCAAAGTCGTTAAGTGCTCTCATTCTCAAATACTGGATGACTAAAAACAGAGTATCTGCACCTCATCCGTTACACTGCCTCAAGGCCAACATGTAGTTTCTAACTTCAATATTTGTTTTAGTGTATTAAACTTTCATCATAAGATTATAGACATTAATGATCAGCTTATGACAGCATTTTAAATATTTAAATTCGGTCAATAACTACGCGAAATATTGAAAATCAAATTTTGCTGCTCCCTGAGAGCCGTTAGACAGGCAATCTGTAACTGGAATCGGGGAACCAGGTTCCGGGATAGTTGTTTAACATGTAGATTGTGACATATTATAGATTTTGTCCTGGACACTACTGTATACGCCATTCAACATAAATTTCTCGTCATAGCTTTGACCAAAACACTTGATCACATCTTGTGGACGCTCAGCGTCAAACGAAGCAGCTTCAAAATTCACTTGGTGGTGGTCACATTCGACCGCGTATATAGGATCTCCTTTCAGTACAACGCGTCCTAGCGTCGCAGAGGTAAATGTAGCGTTTCAGACCCGTCTGGGTGACATCGCAGCACTGAAGTATAGAAATGACTGTATTAAGTAAACGACTTGCACCAATAATGTGTGCTGCATTGTTGCTGGTTCGACGAAGATGACATAGACGAAGAAGATGTTTTTGGTTTTATCCAATAATTGGGGACAGATCAGAGGGAGGAAAATCCCATCTCCTACGTAACAGACGTAAAGAAAACCCCGAAAAGTTTTTTGAGTACTACAAGATGTCTATTAAGTCATAAGAAACTCTGTTATCTAACGTACACTATTAGTGGCAGAAACACTCGACTGTGTAATTGTGTAAGGGCCGAAGAAAAACTGACAATTACTTGGGGGTAAGTGAAGTTTTATTACTTATTTTATTATTTGTTTACAGTGGAAAAAGGGACAGGATTGATTCTTCTGATTCTTCCTAAAAGTTCTTGGTAGATGTGCTTGCTTGTGGACTGAGACGATCGTCGGTCGCGTACAGATGTAATTCTGGACGGTCCATGTGTGTAGTAATGAATCAACTGTAAATATTTCAATTGTAAATTCATTCTGCTAGATGGGCTAAAGTTCCTAATAATGAGCATTTGCGAAAGCAAGAACATTTCATCACGACCATCAGTTCTACGTTACTTTGGCTGTGGTTGTTGCTAACTCGATTGCAGAGCGCCCAATGAACTTTATTCAAAATCATCCTGTTTTCCCCATGTCCCTCTGCGCTTTGCGAACAGGGGGAGAGGCTTTGGACGTAGTATGTCGTATTGCAGGTACCAGCGCGTTTCCTTCTTGTTGTGCAGTGTTGTTGTCGGCGTCTTGCGTACTTTCTGTCAGATCAATAGCCATATTCCCTGAAGTCCTGTGGTAAAAAGGGAAAACTGTAAATGCATCCAGTAAAATTTGTAATTTGTTTTACGAGATATATATTGTAATATACCAAAACTGTATATACATATGTAAAATAATAGGCCTATATGTGTCCTACATTAGTTCCACGGCAATCATAGGTGTATCCAGGATCTGATTTGGAAGGAGGGGTGGAATCGAGGCATGGGAGTGGGGGGGGGGGGGGTGGAGGGCTCCAAGACGGATTTTGTAATAAAGTAAACTTGTAATGGAACACAAAATGGCTGTAATATACCATACTGGTATTCACACAGAGTGAACTATAAAACAATGAAAATCGACATTAAGATCACTTTTATTTGTTAACGTTTTAGGGGTTATTGAACCATCCAAGCCATCCCCCCCCTCCCGCCCCCCCACCTTGGCTGCGCCATGCAAATGTTCAAATGCTTAAATGTGTTTGAAATCTTATGGGACTTAACTGCTAAGGTCATCCGTCCCTAAGCTTGCACACTGCTTAACCTAAATTATCCTAAGGACAAAAACATACACCCATGCCCGAGGGAGGACTCGAACCTCCGCCGGGATCAGCCGCACAGTCCATGACTGCAGCACCTGAGACCGCTCGGCTAATCCCGCGCGGCGCTGCGCCATGCATCACCACCATGTTACCATAACAACTATTACCAAGTCAACTAAAATCGAAGGGCATATTTAGACAAAGACATTATCATGACCTTGGGCCTTAGCCACTATGGAAACTATCTACTCTGTTTTCAGATACGTTATTTAATAAAAATTCTTATTGAATTATCTATATATAATGTCGCTATAACTTACTCTTTTCGTTTCAAATTATGCTTTTTATAAAGGTTGTGCAATACAGTTTTACAAGACAGATTTCCCCTACAATTTAAAATTGTTCAAAGAAAGCGATTATCACAAACCTATGAGCATTTTGGCTTGCGAATAGGAACCTAAAAATGCACTAACACTATAAATATGCAATACTCACAATCTTCCTACACGTGAAGATAATATGGAGAAATGACAATTGTTTGTGTCAGTCCGGAACTGCACTACTGCTACGGTCGCACGTTCGAATCCTGCCTCGGGCACGGATGTGTGTGATGTCCTTAGGTTAGTTAGGTTTAAGTAGTTCTAAGTCTAGGGGACTGATGACCTCAGATATTAAGTCCCGTAGTGCTCAGAGCCATTTGAACAATTGTTTGTGATAAATGTAATATTTTCTCAGTTTTGATGGATCATTGCTTTTGCCGTCCTGATACTTCAAATTTTTGTAGTAGCAATCCTTAATGCTCTATCACTCTTTCTTCCTTTCCTACCCTAAAAAAACACTTAATATAGACGGTTCAAATGGCTCTGAGCATTATGGGACTTAACTGCTGAGGTCATCAGTCCCCTAGAACTTAGAACTACTTAAACCTAACTAACCTAAGAACATCACACACATCCATGCCCGAGGCAGCATTCGAACCTGCGACCGTAGCGGTCTCGCAGTTCCAGACTGTAGCGCCTCGAACCGCTCGGCCACCCCGGCCGGCACTTAATATAGATATTGGTTCTACTGTTATGCTATTATAAACGTTTCATTGTAGATATCTCGCAACTGGCAATTCCATCAGATTTCTACACTTTGAGCTTCTACTTGGACGTTCAAGAATTTCAAAGGTTATTGGAGAGACATGTTAAGAAATCTGAGAAACAATGAAAGGTCAGTATATGAAACAATTAACTGTTGAAAATTGGTGGAATATTAGTTTACAGTTTGAGAAGAAAGCTAATTTTCCACATTATGTGGGATGTCTTGACAGTAAGCATACTTGATTAACCCGTGGAGATCGAGCTGTAAATACTTTAACTAAAAAGAGATATTTTTCAGTAGTATTAATGCCAGTAGCTGACGCAAATCACAGCTTCAGGCATATAGATGTTGGGGCCTTTAGACATAAAGCGGATTCAAACATCCTGAAAATTACTAATTTTGGCAACAAGCTCTATTCCAACTGTTACCACAACCAGTCCTCTTACATCTAGTCGATTACAGCCATATGTGTTTGTCGCAGATGAAGCCTTTGCTTTGTGTGAAAATATTCTAAGACCACAAGCTGGTAAGCACATGACTAACATTAAAAGAATCTTTAACTACCGTTTATCGAGTGTCAGGCGGTACGCGGAATGTGCATTTGGTATTTTAGTCAATAGGCGTATATCCCACCGTCCGATTGACGTCAGTATCCATTTGGTTGACATCATTGTTAAGACCACTTGTGTACTGCACAACTTTGTTAGGGAAAACGATGGGTACAACTTTAAGGACACGTTGTCGTGTCTAAGGGCAGTATTCCGACCCAGGGGACAAGAGACACCGGAAAGAAACACACACAAGAGATCAGTTTGCGGAATATTTCTGTTCTACTGCAGGTTATGTACCCTGGCAAAACTGTTATGCAAACATCGCTGAGTAAAAGACTGCTGGCATAACAAGCCGTCTCCAATATTCTATAAATAAATAAAGCACATATGTTGTGACTTATTGTACTTCCTGAATGTAACTAACGTAATTTACCACCGGCCGCGGTGGTCTCGCGGTTCTAGGCGCGCAGTCCGGAACCGTGCGACTGCTACGGTCACAGGTTCGAATCCTGCCTCGGGCATGGATGTGTGTGATGTCCTTAGGTTAGTTAGGTTTAAGTAGTTCTAAGTTCTAGGGGACTGATGACCACAGCAGTTGAGTCCCATAGTGCTCAGAGCCATTTGAACCATTTTTTTGTAATTTACCTGGTATGTTTCATAAAATTTAAATATTAAGATTGATGTATTTTTGATCTTTTATATTACCATAATTAAATGTTTTTACTACACTTACTTAAGGCTTCTTTCTCTTCTTTGTCCATCTCGACCTATTCTTTACCAACGACATTGGATGCCATAACTAACCAAACATCTCTTCTTTTTTGACTATCTTTATAAACCGCATTTTGATTGCCCTATAAAAAAAGGTCGAGCTTGAACTTAAAAAATAATACGTTCGCTATCAGGTTACATTTTGTGCATTGCACGCATCGAAACAAGTGTAATTTGACACGTCATTACAAGCACTGTACTGTATGTGTGTACACATTGCAAAGAGTCCATTGAATTCGAAGGGGAACGCAATGTGAGCAGCGTCAATTGACGCTGGGATATGGGCCTCGGCCTATCCGACCAGCGTCTGACCTTGAGGATGCGCTTTCTCGTCTGCCGCTTGCAGAAAAAGACGCTGTGTGTGGCCACCGCCGTCCACTTCTAACCTGCCTATAACACGGCTTGTTTTGACGCTGAGCGTCCAGCTTCAAATGACGGAAGTGTGGCCTTAGCTTTAAACTGCTACGTAACCACACACTCGAAAACAGCCGCAAATTCGGAAATAAAGAGCCAAACATTTGTGAGAAGGAAGAATGTGAATTTACTGCTGCTCGTTCCAGTCACAGCGATCAAAGCTGTCCTCGTAGGGGTCGCGCGGGATTAACCGAGCGGTCTCAGATGCTGCAGTCATGGACTGTGTGGCTTATCCCGACGGAGGTTCGAGTCCTCCCTCGGGCATGGGTGTGTGTGTTTGTCCTTATGATAATGTAGGTTAAGAAGTGCGTAAGCTTAGGGACTGATGACCTTAGCAGTGAAGTCCCGTAAGATTTCACACACTTTTTTTTTTGTCCTCGTAGGTTCCTGCAAACCACACACTCGAAAACCGCCACATACTCGGAAATAAACAGCCAAATATTTATCACACCCTTCTTTCTGTAATTAGACGGAAATGTTAAATAATATCGGAAATCGCGCTACATACTTGTATTACATTCATAAGCAAGTCCCAAAGTGTGCTGAGGACGCATGGTAGCACGTAGCAGTATGCATACCTACATTCTTCCACTTCGTACGGCATTATCCATTAGGCTAGGACTAACTCAGATGACTTTTTTTGTCTCACGTTCGTCTCAGTTATCATAGTATATCTTGAAGGTTATATCGTGGATGCGTTATTAACTGACATTTAATTATAACGGCGACGTGTTCGTGATACATTTTCAATGCGCCGTTACCTTCGAACAGAAAACTGCAAGTTATAGTAAAAACAGTTAAATATGCGAAAATGAATATGACGCCTGCCGCGTCAAAATGACGTCACGTTAGCAGGAAGTCTTGTGAGTCTTTTCCGCATATCGTCTCGGAGTAAACAAGACAAATCGCGACGTTACGCAGTTTTCAACAATACAGAGGTCTCTGCAGCGTCCCACGCTGTTGCTTAGCATCAGTTTGAGACGAGGGAATTGGCGAGCAACACGAGTTCTGTTCCCACTCAACAAAATCTTAAGAGAACAGTGAAATGCAGTGAAGTGCACGGAACAAAGATAGCAACCGCGGGATAAGCCAACAATCACTATCTTACTTCTGCCAAACCTTGGCATCCAAAACACTGGCGTCAAATCGACTGCTTCTTTCTGCGGACTGATGACATAAATTCTCACAAGCATGTATGTTGAACTTGTACTTCGACACAGCAGTTATACTCAGGGAAATTTAATTTTGCGAACGAGTTATCCGGATCGTTTATCACTGTTTATCTGAGGTAGGTTGTGTTTCATAAATATGAATTTTATAAGGCTTGTAATTATTTGCAGATCAGAATGTTTCATATTATACATGCGCCTACGAAGTTCTTATGCAACATACGGTTTCCAAGCAAGTATAGCAAGAAATAATATATTTTTATAAAAATTTCTGGATTAAGGGGAATGTTCGATACGGGTCGTTGGCTTTCGACAGTGGCGTAATGTTACTGGTGGCTGTCACCGTCACCTATCGGTGCATATTTTACCAGTTTTGTTTTAATTGAAGAAAGCCAAGGAATGTGAAAATAACTGGTTGTGGTGATACATTGATCTGTAACTTAGCCCGAGGTATAGGTTAGGTTGGCAGGTGACAGTTTTGTTGTGAGCTGGCGACGCAAACGAATGTTATACTTCTAAAAAAATAAAAAAAAACTGGCTGTCGTATCCAGATTGAAAAAGTCAGTAACACCACGTTATAGTTTCCATATTGTTTATTGGCGTTTATCGGATATTTCTTATGTCATTTGTCAAGGTCGACGACTTGTATCGAACATTTCTCTGTATCCAAATTTCTAACGAGTTATAGGCAGATATCACGCATAATCTACATTTTCGACACGAAAACTAATTTGATTTTTGAATCATAGGTGTCTTGGGAATGAAATGCGATTTTAAATTGATGTTTCATTAAATAAGGTGCGTTAGCCTTATCGCCTATGCTCCAGTGCAGTTCTTATCCACAGTAACAGCACGTTTTCTTGGCTTCTCGTCTCCGGAGCACTGAATAGGTGGAGGTCATTGGAATTCGAACTGCTAATTTGCTTGTTCTTATTCCCACAAACACTGACGATTGGTTCACACTGTGCGCCACAGGCCTGGCAGTATAGTCGTCGTTGCACAATGCTGCGATACGTAATTTATAGCAATGAGTATCATTTGAAAGGGTGAAAACGACGTCGTACAAATAACATGTTATGTGTACTGGGAAAAAACACGGTGAAAGATTTGAAGGATAATATAAAGTGTTAATATAAAGTATCAAATACTACATTTATTGTCCAATAAAGAAATCACCAGAAAACAATGATAAACTTAACAAGTTTAAAGTAAGACCGACAAAAACAAGTAATGTTTGTTGTACCCTTATGACTTCAGTTAGGATCTCAGAAACGCCGATTGTACCGTTTTGCCTATGAATTTTAGACAGTATCTTAAAGCCCGGTCCACACGCAACGATCTGTCTGCGCAGACATCGGCGCAGATGTCTGTACATGCAAAATATCGCTGCAAATGTGGTGTGTTCACACGACACAAACCCCAATCTACTACTCGCCCGCCATCTGTCGGTGTAGAAAAGAAATCAGTAACAAGCGACTACGCTCCCCGTAAACGTCAAAAATTTAATTAACTTATTTTGAAATATAGAGATGGAGGAAGTTCTGTTGTGGTCTGTGTTCGCAACTTCTGTTGCAATAAACATTTAGACCAACCGCAGGAAACAGAGAGAGCGGTCAAAATGGTGTAGACAGTGGCTGCTAAAGCGAAAGCAGTTTTCTCACGTAAATTTACTGCGGGAGTTGCAGGGCGAACCTAACGACTGGCGAAATTATTTTCGGATGGATGTCGAAACTTATAATTATCTCTTAAAGCTTGTAGCCCCTCATATTATGAGAAAAAATACTTGTATAGAGAAGGGCAATTTCTCTTCATGAACGGCTGGCGGTAACATTAAGATTCCTAGCAACAGGAAGGAGCTACAAGGATTTGGAATTTTCAACTGCAATATCGAAACAAGAGTTGAGTGAAATAATACCCGCAATTTTTCAATTAGAGCATTGTATGCTGCTGTCTTTTTGTCTCAGTCACTATATTCTTTACTTTAATCTTCCCAAACATGGGTGGTTTCTATATATTTCAATGAATTCACTTACAAACTCTCGAGAACACTGACGAGTATCAGCCATTTTAATGCCCTGTGCGCACAAATACAAACACTAGACTGAACAAACAGCTGTTTCGCGCCAGATTTGCGGCGATCTCCTGTCCACACGCTCCAACTTGTCTGCACAGATGTGGTTTGAACCCACAGATTTGAGAGGTTTCGCTCAAACCTCCAACTCCAACTTCCAGGTTTGCACACACCTCAGGTTGGTGCAAATCTTCTGTCCACACGCAACGATCTGTCTGCGCAGATGTGATGTGCGCAGACATTTGCGCAGACAGATCGTTGCGTGTGGACGGGCCTTAAGCCCACCACTTTCGTCACTAAATTATTATTGTCATTTCATGCAGTTCTGGACAATAACGTTGCTATTTATCCACGTTGCATGTAGTGTTGAATGGAGCAGATGGTCGTCGACGGTCGTGTCTGGTGGGCCACTTTTGAATTTGCGCGCGCAACGCCCTGAGTGGCTAACTTCAATGCTGATTAACTCGGAAACGTCGCCACGTAGCATATTTTTTTTTTTTTTTTCTTCTGAAGAATCTCTTGCCAGCACAATCTACCCTGCAACACCCTTACAAGCTTTTCAGACTGTTCCTGACCACGCTGTAAAGCAATGTGCCGTATCTGTCACAGCAGAGGTATGTCTTCTATCAGACAGCAGATTTCCTGGTTAATTCACCAGTGATCTTAAACTCATGTAGAAGGCATAGTCAACGAGAGGAATGAACTTCAGCAGCGGCAATAGGTCTTCTATCTTAGCTGTTTTTAGCACAAGTCGATCACGGACTTGAGGAAGTCATGTGCATTTGTCACCCGTGCTGTGTGGTCAAACATGGAGTAGTATACAAAATTCAGTATCTTCAGTTAATGTCCCTTGGAAAAGATAACCACTAACTCTGCCTTTCGAGACTGCATCCACTTCATTTTGAGCACGTTTATTTTTCCTTCTCCGTGTCTGCTTTTCCGTTGAGAAGAACGTCAGTAACCACTTTTGTTAAACATAATTTCTGGCAACATCTCAGTGGTCTGAAAGGCAAATGTTGTGTTGTCAACTAGCTGCATCCGGTTTTGTGAAACTGCAACTGAACGACCGTCTTCTTTGCAGGAGAAAAGCTGTTTGTGGCAAACAACAACACATAGAGCCTGCTTCATTCTCTCATCCTGATGAAAGAGTCCTGGGAGGGTGGGCTGGAAATTCAGCCTAAAGCATTTATGAAAATATGCAAGTAGGTATTTCAAGTATTAAAATTATAAAATATTGTTTGGTTCTGTGATGATTAAAAATGATGATTATATGAGCGTGTCTTAAATCATGCAACATATTTTTTTTCTGAAAGCAGGTTGGTTTTATTCAGGATTCGAATAAACCATATTATCCCACTCTCTTTTGGCTACGAAACCCTATTTTTCAACATAATCTCGGCTCTGTGCAATGGCGTTATGTCTTCTTACTGGGAGGGCCTCTATGCCCGCCTGGTACACTCTACTGGTTGACGTTGGAGCCAATATCTTTCTCTGTCAGTAACTTCCCCATCATCCACGTACTGCTTCCCATATAGTACATCCTTCATTGAGCTAAAATCAGTTGGAATTTGGAAGGTGTGAGATCCGGGCTGTAGGGTGGATGAAGAAGAAAAAGTCCAATGAAGTTTTGTTAGCTCCTGTCAGCTGCACAGACTTGTATGAGGCCTAGCATTGTCATGGAGAAGGAGAAGTTCGTTTGAATGTTTGTCGTAAAGAATGCACTGAGGTCGTTTCTTCAATTGCAGGAGTCACAGCTGTGTGTGGCCAGTCGGCACACTGGAGATCAGACAAGTTTGCACGACCTTGCTGCGATGATGACAGACGACGCGCCCAATGACTCTCCTTGTTTTGTTCACTGCCAGGTATCTGGAAACATTCTGAAAGTGACTATGAATGTGTGCAATGCTCTTGTTTTCTGCCAAAAGAAACTCAGTGACAGCTCTCTGCTTGGAACTCACCTTCATTACAGATGCCATTTTCGTGGTTACGTATAGTGTCACCACCAAACAGAACTTCATCAAACTATCGACGCAAGGCACCACTGAATTAAGCTCACGACGCAAGTCTAAAATGTGGTTGTATTACTCAAATTTACAGAAGAGCCAAACTGATTACGTGAATAAATCATGTTTCACGAGATGAAACATAACCCATGAATCCAGCCATGCTCAACAGTGTTGTACAGTCGCTGTTGCCAAGTTGCAACCTGTGAAGAAGCTTGGTTAGATATACTTTGTAAATACTTGTTACACATTTAATCTAAAATGCCTTTTATATGACGGAGTTTTGCGTACACTTGTTCTTCATTGCCAACACCGTAGAAACAACTTATTTGTATAATCCATAAACGACAGGGTAAAAGTAATATATACGCTGCCTGACAAAAATAGTTAGCCGCACGGGATTAGCTGAGCGAGTGGGGATATTCTACAATGTCCCATAACAAATTCTGCATTTTTTTCAACCGAAACAGATCGACGAAAAGAAATGTGTTGCAGTACTTATTGAACACCCCTTGTATATTCTAGATATTAAAAACTGTTTGTAGCTCATGAAAAACAAGTACTGATGGTGCTCTTCATAATAAAAACGATGCAGTGCACTGTAGGGCCTGCACAAAGAAAGGATAGTTTGGATGTAAGAGATTTAAGTGACGCAGTGAGGAGAGGGTGAATTTGTGTGTAGGAATGTATAGTGTGGGAGAGGGTAGCTGAAGATACTGGACTAAGGTAAGGATAACTAGGATAGATATCAAGCCGTGGTGTATGGAAGATGGGATAGGAGGAGAGAATGCTGATGTGAGAAAGGGTAGGGGAGAATGATCTGATGGGAAGGACAAATGTCAGGCTCAACTATTTTGTCTGTGAAGGAGAGACTATGGAAGATGCTTTGGCAAATGACATAGAGAATGTGTAATAGGTGAGCTGTGTTGGTATTGGCTCAGCAGTATATGAGGATCAGCTTTAAGTTCTTACACAAGCAATGAAAGAGAAACATTGTTTTCTCAAAATATTAGTTTTAAAATGTATAAACTTTTACATGGATTTGAATCTTGGGAACTTTTTTCACTCTCCTGTTGATACCTCTGCTATATCCACTCTCAGATACAGTACACAGTTGTATGGAGTAGTCAGAAACAGTCTGAAAGGCTTGCAAGGCTATTGCAGTGTAAGTTGTTCTGGGAAAGAGTTGTTAAGAAAAAATTTGATATGTTGTGCTTTTTCTAAATTAATTAGCATTGAAATTAGCTGATAACACCTCTGCGCACACAAATTCAGATATCCTGCCAGATACAATTAGTTTCAATTGTTCTCACAGCAGATATAATTAATGTTCAATCTTTTAGCTTACCTGGACTACACTGGAAGAAGCCAAGTATTTTTGGGCTGCACATAATATACAAAACAGTAACAATAACCGCTGAGCCAAACAAAGGGACAGTTGGAGGTCGCTGAAGTCACGTATGCATTTGAGTAGTTTATAATTACTTCTAAATTCATGATTTTTCATTGTAAAGGAACAAGACGGAATTAGACATTTTATACATGAGACTTCATTAAAAATTTTATATATAATTCATTACAAATCATAGAATTTATGTGATATTTTATACTGAATTTGGGAAACAAATGTACAAATATCAGGTTCAGTCGAAGTGTTTGCAATTTTCTGGGGGTTCTCAAAATGTTCATCTGAGATTTTTGTTCTGTTTTTACACTTTGTGCACTTTATTCTTGAAAATAAATGTTCACAAACATATGTGCTTCCAAACAAAAATAACTGTGCAGCAAGGGGTACTTGTGTCTGGGCAGGGTATGATTTGTGGAAATCCAACAAAGATATGTGATCAAATTTTTCTTGTAGTTCGATGTCAGACTGCAACTCTATGCATTCCATTTGAAAATCTTTTGGCATTGTATTTGTATTGTTTGTAAAAGGATCCAATAAAACAAAAAAATGATTATTTTTCGAAAATTCTGAAACCAATTTTCAAATTCTTGCATCAAATCAAGAAGCATGGCTTTGTAAATATTTCATCCTGTCTTTAGGATTATGTCTCTAAATCTCTAGTTACGCAGTTGCAACTGAAGGAGCTGTAAGATAGTAGACCAGTGCATCAGGTAGATTGGCTGCTTATGAGAACGAGACTCTGGGGGTTCAAGTATAGCATGGGCAGCATTGTTAAGAATGGGATGGGCCAATAAGAGAATAGCATTGCGTGGAGGGAATTTCAAATTGAAAATATCCAGTTTATTGTAACTTAACATAAATTGTTTTTTACCGATTGTATAAGAGATGCTCACTTCTTGAGCCACATTGCGGCTTGCTTTGGGCTGCACGTGGCTGCCACGGGTCGGCCACTCGTGCTATAGATGATAACCCGTGAGACTGCTCAACTTTTGGTTCAGGTTCGATCTTTATTACTGTCTTATGGCCAATTTTTGTATTGTTCTCCTGCTCTGTTTTAAGAAACCAAAAGAAGCATACATCTGGCGACACCATTATTGGTGAGCCGCTTGAATTTGCATGCGCAATGGCGTGATTGGCTAACTGCGTTGCTGATTAACTCGGAAGTGGCACAGAGTATCAAATTTTTATCATAACAATTATTTCTCGGCACAACTTATCCTACAACACCCTTACAAACTTTTCAGATTATTTCTGACCACCCTGTGCATACACAGCGAGTGCCATATGGCAGGGCCACTCTCCAGCATGGTGCCATATAGTGACATGGGTGTGGTTACTTGTCACATGGATTGTGAATGTAAGACACCACATTTTTCATCCTTGATCACAGTTCTGATATGGTAGTTATGGAAATTCATAATACAGTGAGATAAATTGTAATGAAACTCCTTTTCATTAAACATGTGTGGTTAAACATCAACAAAAACAACATCCACCATCTTGTCAAATCTGCTATCAATCAAAATTTCTCACAAAAATGTTAAATATATTCTGTGTTTGACAAACATATCAAACAGCGCTATACATTGTTAAATATTTGACAAACCTAGTACAATTTTTGATCATGTAAGTGGTGTTAAAAACAAACATGTTAAATTGTTTACGTAATGTTGATCAGAAAAATATAGAACACCACTGGCAATAAAAATTGTATTTGAAAGTATAAAGTGTAGTAGGAAAATTAAATTTAGAAATGGTTTGGGGTATGCAGGATGCTAAATTTACCACCAAGAGTTGGCATCTCTGCTACTAGTGTACCCCACTGGGCATTAAATCGAACAGAGCTTGGATGATGGACACAGGTATGTCATTCCATGCTGCTGCAACACTATTCAGGAGTTCGTCAAAGGGAGGTTCCTCATGATGAGCATTTTAAGGTCATCAGAGACACTTTCACCAACCATGTAAGTCCAAAGTAAGATAAAATATGCTTTAGAAACATAAGAACAACAAAAATGTGTGAATTGTGGGGTTACCTACTAATGAAGGTAGCAATGAGACAGTTAACAATCCCAAGATAAAGGAAAACCCAGTATAAGAACCACCCAAAAAGTGGCGCCCACAACTTATTGCGTATAATGTAGCATCGAAGATGACACAAGAGAATGTTTTGTCTTATGTCCATGAGCAAAATGTGGAGGATATTCCCAAGGATGAATACCTGAAAAATATCATGTTCAAATTCAGAATGAGTCAACAGGAAATAAGTAACAGTATGCCATGTCATAGAGATATCTGCTGAATTAAGGAAAAGCCTCTTAAGTCGGCTACAGCTCAGCAGCCATAAAACACTATCACTTCTAACAAAGTGTATGGAATGCCACAACAGGAGGCATCTAGCCAAATATCTCACTGTAATAAGTCCTTTTGTGCCCATTCTGGGGGTGACTCTCATGAACAGAAAGATTGTCCCAACAGAAATCTTGCTTCTGTATGTATACCCTGGAAATGAAGGGGGCAAATGTCCTCTGCTTAGGTGGAAAGATGTGAGCTATACGAACTTCCATGGCAAAAGCTGATTCAACTCACTAATTATGGCTGCTGATACATCCTGCATTACAGCTGCTGTGTAAACAGGAAACACAAAACCCCTGCAAAACAGCATGTGATTAGATGCAGCTCACAAGACTATAAATTTGGCGCAGTAGTAAGAACACATGCAATATGACAGTATATATATCGTACATATAAACAGAAGTCACACTTCCTCTGATCCACATCTACATCTATACTCTGCGAACCACTGTGAAGTGCATGGCAGAGGGTACATCCCACTGTACCAGCTGTTAGGGTTTTTTACCCATTTCATTCATACATGGAGTGTGGGAAAAATGATTGTTTAAATGCTTCTGTGCATGCTGTAATAAATCTTAATCTTATGCTCAGGATCCCTATGGGAGCAATATGTAGGGGGTTGTAATGTATTCCTTGAGTCATTGTCTAAAGCTGGTACTAGAAACTTTGTCAGCAGATTTTCTCATGATAGTTTCCGTCTATGTTAAAATGTCTGCCAGTTAAATTCTTTCAAAATCTCAGTGACACACTCCTGCAGGTCAGACAAACTTACGACCATTCGTGTTGCCCTTCACTGCATACATACAATATCCCCTGCTAATACTATTTGTTACGGGTCCCACACACTTTAGCAATATTCCAGGATGGGTCAGATGAGTGTTTTTTAAGCAATCTCCTTTGTAAACTGATTGCTTTTCCCTAATATTCTACCAATAAACCAAATTCAGCTACCTGCTCTTACCCAAGACTGAGTGTGTGCAATCTTTCCACTTCATGTCCCTACTGTTACAGCAAAGTACTTGTATGAATTTACAGTTTCCAGCTGTGACTCCTCTAATATTATATCCATAGGATACTATGTTTTCTTCAGTTTTTTAAGTGCACAGTGTTACATTTTTGAACATTTAAAGCAAGTTGCCAATGCTTGCACCATTTTGAAGTCTGACTGAATACATGTACAGCTTTGTACAGACTGTAATTCATTGTACACTCCTGGAAATTGAAATAAGAACACCGTGAATTCATTGTCCCAGGAAGGGGAAACTTTATTGACACATTCCTGGGGTCAGATACATCACATGATCACACTGACAGAACCACAGGCACATAGACACAGGCAACAGAGCATGCACAATGTCGGCACTAGTACAGTGTATATCCACATTTCGCAGCAATGCAGGCTGCTATTCTCCCATGGAGACGATCGTAGAGATGATGGATGTAGTCCTGTGGAACGGCTTGCCATGCCATTTCCACCTGGCGCCTCAGTTGGACCAGCGTTCGTGCTGGACGTGCAGACCGCGTGAGACGACGCTTCATCCAGTCCCAAACATGCTCAATGGGGGACAGATCTGGAGATCTTGCTGGCCAGGGTAGTTGACTTACACCTCCTAGAGCACGTTGGGTGGCACGGGATACATGCGGACGTGCATTGTCCTGTTGGAACAGCAAGTTCCCTTGCCGGTCTAGGAATGGTAGAACGATGGGTTCGATGACGGTTTGGATGTACCGTGCACTATTCAGTGTCCCCTCGACGATCACCAGTGGTGTACGGCCAGTGTAGGAGATCGCTCCCCACACCATGATGCCGGGTGTTGGCCCTGTGTGCCTCGGTCGTATGCAGTCCTGATTGTGGCGCTCACCTGCATGGCGCCAAACACGCATACGACCATCATTGGCACCAAGGCAGAAGCGACTCTCATCGCTGAAGACGACACGTCTCCATTCGTCCCTCCATTCACGCCTGTCGCTACACCACTGGAGGCGGGCTGCACGATGTTGGGGCGTGAGCGGAAGACGGCCTAACGGTGTGCGGGACCGTAGCCCAGCTTCATGGAGACGGTTGCGAATGGTCCTCGCCGATACCCCAGAAGCAACAGTGTCCCTAATTTGCTGGGAAGTGGCGGTGCGGTCCCCTACGGCACTGCGTAGGATCCTACGGTCTTGGCGTGCATCTGTGCGTCGCTGCGGTCCGGTCCCAGGTCGACGGGCACGTGCACCTTCCGCCGACCACTGGCGACAACATCGATGTACTGTGGAGACCTCACGCCCCACGTGTTGAGCAATTCGGCGGTATGTCCACCCGGCCTCCCGCATGCCCACTATACGCCCTCGCTCAAAGTCCGTCAACTGCACATACGGTTCACGTCCACGCTGTCGCGACATGCTACCAGTGTTAAAGACTGCGATGGAGCTCCGTATGCCACGGCAAACTGGCTGACACTGACGGCGGCGGTGCACAAATGCTGCGCAGCTAGCGCCATTCGACGGCCAACACCGCGGTTCCTGGTGTGTCCGCTGTGCCGTGCGTGTGTTCATTGCTTGTACAGCCCTCTCGCAGTGTCCGGAGCAAGTATGATGGGTCTGACACACCGGTGTCAATGTGTTCTTTTTTCCATTTCCAGGAGTGTAGATAACTGTATCATCTGTGAAAAATATGGGGTTACTATTAATATTGTCTACAAGATCAGCATAAGATTTGACACACAGCCACATTTATCTTAGAATAATTACAAAACTTGGGGAGAAACAAATCACTAACTTGACAAACTTTGCCTATTTTCATCCAGTAATGTCGTGGAATATTGTTCTGGAGTAACTCATTCTCAAGAAAGAAAGTCGTCTTCATTGCTCAAAAATGTGCTGTAAGAATAATATTTGTTGCTCACCTATGATCATCTTGTAGACGTCTAGTTAAGGAGTCCTCCTTATCCAGAAATCCTCAATCCGGTCACATATTTCATGTGATATCTAATACGATCGTATTTTTGATAATAAGCATGGGTGTGATACTGAGTCAAATGCTTTTCAGAAATCCACAAATATTGCATCCACCTGACTGCCGTGATCCATGGCTTTCAGGATGTCATGTGAGAAATGTGCGAGTTGGGTTTCACATGATCGATGTTTTCGAAATACACACTGGTTGGCATAGAAGAGTTTGTTGTGTTTGAGATACCTCATTACGTTTGAGCTCAGAATATGTTCTAAGAGTCTACAACAAATGAATGTCAAAGATATTGGAAGGTAGTTTTATGCATCACTTCTGCTATACTTCTCATAGCTAAGTGTGACCTGTTTCAGCTACTGGGTACAGTTTTTTGTTTGAGGGATCTATGATAGATAATAGTTAAGAGGGGTTAACTGAGCAACGAATTGATGTAGAATCTGGTAAGTATTCGATTGGGCCTTGTGGCTTTGTTCAGTTTTAATTAAATTCATTTTTCTCAATGCCACTGACACTGATATCTATTTCACTCATGTTTACAGTGGTACATGAATTGAATTGGGACAATACTCCTTGTTTTCTATTGCAAAGGAACATTTGAAAACAATGTTCAGCACTTCTACTTTTGCTTTGCTACTCTCAATTTCAGTTCCTGTCTCATCCTTGAGTGAGTGGACTTTGATGAAAACTACACCATCCAGTAACAATATGATGAAAGTGACCTGGATTTCATAGTCTCATCCTCACTAGTGCCAGTCCTGATCACCTCAAAGCAGAATGTTTAAATGAGTTTTGGCATTTGATCAAAAATGGTATCAACACATATATTTTATTCATTTCAAAGTTTTGTTATTAATTGTGGTGACCAGCTTTTACACTACAAAAAATTATTAACACAGTTATCCAGAACTGGCACCCAATTACAGTGGCAAAGTTGCTTGTTCCACTGTGACACAAAATAAACAGTTTACTTTACTATGAAATTGTCGCATTTGTCAATTAATGCTGTCTTGCGTTGGTTTATTGAAAAGATCACACTGTGGTAGGTTAATTAAGTCAGTCACTAACAAGATTCACCCTGTTCAATGATCACTCACCCGACGGCAATAACATTCTAGAGTAATTGTTGTAGTGAAAGTTCCGAATCTGACTGTGGTTTTGATGAAATATGCAATGAAAATTACCATTAGCTCTGAAATTCAGGTTCAGTTATTAAGGAAGGTAATTAGTTTTTGGAAATTTAAGATATGTTACTCGAAAGTATGAATGTTTAACTTTCAAATGATGTAGGTCTTAATTAGCACGAAAGTCTTTGGTCACTTACCAAATAGTATCAAAAGTCTGACAGATAACCAACAAATATTTAAGAAGAAATTAAAAGAATTTCTGAATGACAAATACTTCTACTCCATAGAGGAATTTTTAGATATAAATTAAGAAAAAAAAGAAAAAAAATATTTAAAAAATAAAAAAATAAAAATAAAAAAATAAAGAAAAACAAAAAACACAAAAAAATAAAGTTGTTATATTAACTTAAGTATGTTGTTAAATTAACCTGATTATGTCATGTATTAGAAAATTCGACTCGTTCCACATCATTACGAAATATCGTATTCATGATCCATGGAACTAGTATTAATCTAATCTAATCTAATCTAATCTAGCTCATAAAGTTTTGCACATAGCTAGCTAAAATACACTACAGACATCAATTAGTTGCAACTTTTAATTATGATTAACCTACTGAAAACTAATCGCACCAATTTAATTATAACAGTGAAATTATCGATATGAGCAATAAATCCCAAAGAAATCCAGTCTAAATAACAATTTGAGATTTTTATGTAGATGATACATGCCAGCAGATAAATGTATTAAAAATTAGATGACAATTAGTAAAAAAATGGTTATTTCTGAGAGTAGCAGGAATGTATAAGAGACCATAAGTCCTTGCCTGTGACACATCGTTATTTCCTTATTGACTCGTGCTCCACTGTGAGCACCTTACAATGTACTTCAGCCCCTTCATGGCATGGCACTTTGGAAGTACTGTTACGTTATATGCAGCAAATGATGTCCCTGTTCCATATCATGGAATTGTAGAACAAACCTTAGACATCAACCTTTGCGGAAAGTGTACATGGCAGTTTTTTATGGGGAAGAAGCTACCTGCTATGCCACAACAATGTTCCTGCAATCAAGATGCCCCTCTGGGAGTAATTCAGAAAACCAGATCACAAGTGCCAACACCCTGCAGTAAATCGTAAAGGGCTGGTAGAGGCTGAGGAGAGTTCCTCAGTAGTCCTACATCAAAATACAGAAAAGATCCACAAATCTCATGCAGCTGCTGGTATCTGAAAATTTAAGCAGTGTGCCAGTGCTTGAAATTGATTTGAGGCATTGTCACAGATAGACACTGTCATATTGGAATATAAATTGTGTTATGCAGAACATGGTAATTCTTCCATTAATGCATTGTATTATATGGTTTGAATATTAAGAGAAATTGGAGAAAAGTATTTTAGCAGAAATTTACTGTATTCAGTAACAAATGAAAAGTGGTATTGCCCGCAGTGCTTATGAACGCATGAACATGAATTATTATCAAGATATTTGTGACTTAATCTTTAGTAATGCCATTAAACTTAATTGTGCTTTTTACGTTTAAATGTGTTCACTGGCAGTGCGATGCCAGTACTTATAAACTTTACTGCAGTACTAGGCCACAAAATATTCTAAACTTTCTTGTACAATAATGAACAATCAAGTATTAGTTACGGCCACATAAGTGTTATTAACTATTGTCAAATGTATAGTACAACTGATTAATTTGTTGAAGAATTTTCAGATTATAAGTGAGTATATTTTTGAGTGTGTAGTTCATTATGTGGAACTCACATTCCTATCTACCTAGTTAACACTTTCAGTTATGGCCAATGAGTGCCTGTAGCCTACATATCTTCAAAAGGTGAGTGACTGACACGAACTGTGTCATGCTTTGGTTAACATTAGCACCTATGCAAATGCACCAGCATGTTTTATTTCTTAATGTAGCATGTGTGGGTATGGGCAATTGGGTCAACTATTATAATAAAAAACAATACCAATATATCATTAATTACAAGAGGTGCTTACACACATTAAATTCTAGTTCTCACATATCTGTGCTTGAGATTATCCATGGAAAATGAACAGTTGATATTGATCCCATGGATCTCAGTAAAATCAGTAAGTGTCAGCATTTTTCAGGTTGATCTGTTTTAGTTAGTATGTGAGGGCTTCATTATAGCAGGATGCAAATGAATGACGAAACAGTATTGATATAGATGGTACACAGTCTTAGTACAAGGAATAGTCATGTTTGTTGTACAGTATTTTTAGTCTTTAAGCAAGCTGGTCTTACACAGCAATGTGGTGAGATGCTTAAGTGTATGTTGTTTCATTTAATGGCAACAAAACTGTATTGACAGTGTATACCCAATTGGTGCTTCGTCCTGCACAAGTCAGGCTACAGATTACCTACAGCGATGATCCTGTTTCGTGCAGCAGTCCGGTCATCAATTTTAGAGTTGTGCAGTACTCAAGTACTCAATCAACAATGGACACACTGTGATGTGAACACCCATCTTTCCAATAACTCATGCAGAACAGTACAATGACCGGTGCTGTGCCATACATTCTTGTGCCTATAGAGATGGAACTAACATGAAAGAGACATCACAATGCAATGTACAGACAATGCTGCTAATGGCGGTTATGCATGGAAACAATATGCAAATCAACAGACCTCACTTGTTGAATGCCAGTCCATTGATATTGCTGCTATTGACCATCAGAGTATTATGGTATTGTTCCAGATGAACCAGTCATGCCACAAAGCTGTGCTCAAACGGTTGAGCCCTGTGTCACATATCGTGGGCTTCCATCAGTGTCACACTGATGCAATGAGTTGTATACCGCAGTACTTGGATGGACTTTACATGCACTGCATGGACCTGGTTTTGGAGAAGTAATGTTTCATTTTGGTCCTATGATTAAACTGCCGGCTTTTCAACCTGATCACCCGGAGAATTGATCGTGAATGGTCAAACTCACTTTGCAGCATAGTGGTAGTGGCTGATACACCGTAACTTGTAACCTTGCAAAGCAACCTCTCCTGTCACGTTCACATCATCAGTGACATTCTACAGGCACCCATGCCTAATGGAAAATTTGAAGCAGTGAAGATAGCACTCCTACAATGACTGGCAAAGACACCAGAACAACTACTTCAACAAGTCATGTGCTCAATCTTCCACTGCTCATTCCGTTTGCATTAATAGTGAGAAAACATATTATAGGGAACAAGTTATGTTTGGCTGACAGGTTACACAGAATTGCACAGCAACACCAGGGAGCTGCATTTGACTCCCACAAAGCTCAGTGCATATTACCCAAGGATAGGAAGGAGCCACAACAGTTCTGCACGGACTCCACCAACTGGGTACTGATGATACATGATGAGGGTCCACTGACCCATGGCCTACATTTTCCCCACCCTCTCAGCTGACTTTAGCACTTCACACACCTTGGCTTTGGTACACTCACAAATTTGCTGGGACTACACATGCTTCAGACAGAAGGTGCGCAACTGCTCACTTCCAAGTAATTACCCAAACTTTTGGGGTGGCTCATGATAGGTGCACCAGACTGCACTCAACCAAGAAGTTGATTACATGGCCAGATAAGCAGCCAAAGAAGCATAACACTACTTTGAGGAATGTATAAGAGACCATATGTCCTTGCCTGTGACACGTCATTATTTCTTTATTGACTCGTGCTCCTCAGTGAGCACCTTACCATGTACTTCAACCCCTTCATGGCATGGCACTTTGGAAGTACTGTCACATTATATGCAGCAGATGATGTCCCTGTTTAATATCATGGAATTGTAGAACAAACCTTAGACATCAACCTTTGCAGAAAGTGTAGATGGCAGTTTTTTATCGCAGAGGTGAGCAAACTGATGTTGGGGGGGGGGGGGGGGTAATGTAATGTTTTTTCTTAACCTTGCACCTTAATTGGCAGTAGGATTACTCTGCCAGATGCAAATTGGGGAACAGGTTATGGCTGCTGTGGGCCATGTCTGGTTTGATTACCTCTTTGTCTTATAATGAGGATGTGGGACTTGAGCAATTTTAGCACAAGATCTCTACAGCATGATCAAGATTTTTGAAGATACTAGACAGAAATGTCTGAATTTGTGTACAATGAATGCAGAACTAAAAAAGAAACTACTCAAGTTATGAAAGGACATGAACAGCCCTCTAACAACAACAGTGTTGGGGGCAACAGCACGATCTACAACAGAAACCACTGCAGCAGTGCCTATACCACAAGAATTCACTGTCTGCATGGGTATCCAATGCAAAACAGGAGTCCAAATATAGTCCAGTAAACAATATTTTAAGTGTGAGTGATGAGCCTGCCAGTCGATTATACGGCTCAGAATCTGGTGCTGGACAAATTGCTTATAGCAAAGCATATTATGGCCAACGCTTGCATTCAGTCCTTATGACTGTCACATGGCTAGATTTTATATCACTCTCTTATTCATAGGAAACCATATGAACACTACGTTTGGGTATGCTTTCTCTGGTGGGCCACTTGAATTTACATGCACAACAGTCTGGTTGGCTAAGTTCAATGTTAATTAACTCAGAAATGGTGCAACCTATTGAATTTTGTTCTTAAAAGTTACTTCTTAGCGCAACCTGCGCTGCAACATCCCCACAAGCTTTTTCGGTCTTTTTCTGATCATCTTGTATATTTTTTTTTTTCTGAGAGCTGCAGTTAAATAATTGAGCTTATCTTTCAGATACTGTTGTTCTCAGATTCTGTTATCCCAATCAAACATGTTTTTGTAAACATTGTGAATAAATGATTGAATTCTAATAATGTTTTACTAGTGTCAAAGTTGCTCCACAGGTTCCCAACAGCTGTCTTGACTTCATCCAGTGGTATCTCCACTTCACCCCTCTGTAAATTGGTTTCAGAAGCGTGTAATCCAACACCATCATCAGAGGATTTGTCTTTGGACTTGCTCTACTCCAACACGTGCAATTCAAAGGAAGAGGAGATTAGTGTTTAGCGTCTTGTCAACAATGAGGTCATTAGGGATGGAGCACAAGCTCAGATTAGGGAAAGATGGGAAAGGAAACTGGCCATGCCCATTCAATCACATACCATCCCACCTTTTGCCTGGAGTGATTTAGGGAAATCATGGGAAACATAAATCAGGCTCCAAATGCAGGTACAATGGTCTGCAATTCGGAGGCAGTGGTCTGCAATTATGACATTCACACATCGCAACGGTAACAGCAATATGGCAAGCATGAAAGACATTTTTCCCTCTGTTTGGTCATGATATGGCAGAGTTTGATTGGTGTGCTATGTCCAAAGCATCTTTTGCGAAACCTACAGAATCTGCTGATTTATCTGAATTCAGAGGAAATTGTAAAGAGACATATCTGGTACCAGTGAGATGTACTGTTTACAATTCAGTAGGTCATAGTGAAGCATTCACTAATTTCGTACCAGTAGCTTGTTGTACTTGTAGATGGTATCGTTATGCAGCACATGAGTGTAGTGAGTGTCTCTGAGTGATGATCAGGCAAAAGAAGTAGTTTTGTATATTGTGTTATATTTTTATTATTTGGTATATATTGCTCTGTATGAAGCAGCATGTATTTTCAGTGTAAATGTAAGTTATTGGTAAACTGCACAAAAATGCTAGCACAAGGTCAGCTGCTACTAGTGATTGTATCAGTGTTGTGGTAGAACAAGTGTCATGATTATTAGAGGAAAATGCTCAGCAGAAGTTATACCATGATGAATTGATGGCTCAAGTAGAATCTTTGTGGGCTGTGCAAGACCCAATGTTGGGTTTTTGTGAGTTTGTCGCCAGTAACAGTGCCCCACTTTTCAATAGAGCCTTCAGTAGCTAACATATTTATACCCTTCTCTGGTAAAGTGGCAGAGGATGTAATTGTACTCATTGGTGATGTATTGGCTGCAGCTGGAATAAGTAATTGGACAGATGTAAACACTCTGCGGATGACCAGTTTATGCATTATGGGATGAGCAAGGCAAGTACATTTGAACAATTAGAAGGTTTGTATCACAGTGGGTTGACATAGAAGGCAAATGAGACTGTGGATACTTTTTCAGATGAAGTCCATAAAGTAAATGCGCAAACATATGAGTTGTTAGGGAATCCAGAAGCAGAATTTGTGATCCCTTGATGCCTCAGAACATGTCCTACCAACCAGTCCCTTCTTCTTGTCAAGTTGTGCCACAAACTCCTCTTCTCCCCAATTCTATTCAATACCTCCTCATTAGCTATGTGATCTACCCATCTAATCTTCAGAATTCTTGTGTAGCACCACATTTCAAAAGCTTCTATTCTCTTCTTGTCCAAACTATTTATCATCCATGTTTCACTTCCATACATGGCTACACTCCATACAAATACTTTCAGAAATGACTTCCTGACACTTAAATCTATACTCAATGTTAACAAATTTCTCTTATTCAGAAACGCTTTCCTTATGTTGCAATGACATAACCATAAACACTACATGGTGGGAGACACCGCTCCTTGGTATACAGACACTGTAAAGAAACTTCTAAAGAACCTGTATACTAGGTGTGAAACAAAGCATGGGGCTAGAGATAGGGATATGCTGAATGAAAACTGTTTGACTGTCGAGAGGCCAATGTGTGAAGCCTTCAGTAAGTATGGTAGCAAAATATTGTTGAATGATCTCTCATAGAACCCAAAAAGATTTGGTCATTAGTGGCCAGACACTCAAGACTGAGACAGGGACTGAAACTGAGGGGAACAAAGCAAAAGCAGAGTAAATGAACTTGGTTTCCCAATGTTCCTTTGTAAATGAAAGTCCAAGGGTTTTCCCCGGGGGGGGGGGGGGGGGGGGGGTCAGGATTGGACCCCAGGGCAGTGGAAGAAGCGACACTTCGTAGGTCAGCAGAAGGAGCCGCTTCCTCACTAGGACATGGGTTGTAGAGGTGGTGTTGGCTGGAGCAGCTTGATGAGCCATTAACAGAACATCCATTTTGATGATAATCCTTTATTCACTGCAGTACAGAGATTGTAGTACAGTATGTGGGAGGCTATTGCTCCTCAAAGATGCACAAAGTACTGCGGTCAGAAACTGACAGCTTGGTAGACAGTACAGCATGCGTTAGCAGCAACAGACAATGGTGTCAGCAAAGCCTCCCCCAAAGTGTGTCAGATGCAAGCACGCCTAACACTTGGTCACCATGTGCCACACCAGGATAGGTGGTGTTCAATCTGTAAAAACCAGCATAGTCAAAGTGAAAGTATATACCAATACTGGATAGTGATCAGTGATGATGGAGGCCCTCAGGAACTGGTGTACAGCAGCGGAGAGTCTGACCACCCCCAGCCCAGGCTCGAACATGCGATCTGCTACATGGATGGCCACAGGCAGGAGGCATTCACCTAACAGGAGACTCAGCACTGCTAAAGCACCAAGTCATCCGCATTCGGTCTCCAGCTCAGGCAGTTATTTGCTGCTGCTAGAGTCATTGGTAGGTGACTAGATACGTACTTAATCTTATCCTGTATTGGCCTCTACCTTGATGTGATGAGCTAATTGAGGCATTGGGGTCAGTATCATGTACACACCTTGGTGTGGTTGTATATGGAGTACGTGTGGGAATGAGGGCCTGATTTGGTGGGTATTTTTGAGAGTCTTCCGGTCAGTGCTTCTTCAACTGCAGCACCCTCACTGTGAAAGAGACAGCAGGCTGTAGCAGCCAGGTGTCACCATTGGATGATGATGATTTCATTCATTTAGCTTTTCTGTTTACTCAGCTCTTTCAGGAGCCTAGCAGGTGCCGCGGTATTGTTCAGCTTCACCCTTCAGAAGTGCTGGCTTGCACCTTCCACTTCACCAGCATCCTGAATAAGCAGTCTTTAATTTGAAGTACCCCTTTCTTGTGAAATGGTGTTGGAACTTCAGGCTGATGCTGACTTCCCTCTGTATGACATGCTTTTACTGAGCTTTGCAGGAGCAGTTCATTATATTAGTGACAGTGGTGTTGAGAAACAGCTGAAATTGCTGAAACTGAAGAAAACTTCATGTCCCAATGGAATCCCTATCAGTTTCTATATCAGCTACATTTATTTTTAAGTAAGCCCCTATTTTAATTGTAATCTACCATAGATCCCTCAAACAAAAAACTATGCTCAGTATTTGGAAGAAATCAGAGCTCACACTCACTTACAGTGGTAGCAGAAGTGTTTCACAAAACTACCATTCAGTATTGTTGAAATACTTTTGTTGTACTGTATTCTGAGCTCAAATGTAATGAGATATCTCAAACAGAATGAACTTCTCTTTGCTAATCAGCATGGATTCTGAAAACATCTGTCATGTGAAACCAAACTTACACTTTTCTCACATGACATGTTGAAAGCCATGGATAAAGGCAGTCAGATAGATGAAATATGCACCAAGCACAGGGGTCAGAAACTGCCGGCTTGGGAGCCAGCACACCATGCATTAGCAGTGATGGACAATGGCTTCACCAAAGCTTTCCCCAAATTGTGTCAGATGCAGCTCCTGGTAACATGCTTAACTCTTGATCACCTGGTATCACACGAGGATAGATATTGAAAGTATACCAGTTGAATTATGTATTTCACTGCAGAAAGTGATTTGATGACTGCTATTTCCAAGTTTTCTTCAGATAGAAGATATATAATTTTCAAAAAGCATTTGACGTGGTACTATACCTACGCTTATTGTCCAGAGTACAATCATATGGGATATCAAGCAAAGGACTGAGGTATTTTTGGTAGGGAGGACACAACATGTTATCTTGAATGGACAGTCATCAAAATGTGTAGAAGTAACAGTGAGTGTGTCCCTGGTAAATGTGTTGAGACTCTTACTGTTCATGTTGAATATTAATAATCTTACAGATACTATCAACATTTACTTCAGACTTTTGGCAGATGACGTAGTTATTTATAAAGAAGTACTGTCTGAAAGATGCTGCACAAATATTTGGTCAGATATTGATAAGATCTCAAAGTGCTGCAAGGACTAGTAGCTTCATATATATGTTCAGAAATGTAAAATTATGGAGCTGACAAAACAAAAACACATACAAGGTGTACAACTTTGCTTCCGCCATTTTTCCCCAACATTTGAGGCTTTAATGAAACAAATTTGGTTACACATGTATCATTCAAAGTATTTTCCATCGCTGGCCACTACTTTTTCCCATCTTTCGGGCAGTGTACAAATCCCGCGTCCAAAAAATTGTTACCTTTTGAAGCGATCCACGAATCAATCCAATTTGTGACTTCTTCTTGAGATTGGAAGTGTTAGTCGGCCAGGCCATGCACCATTGATCTAAACAGGTGATGGTCAGAGGGAGCAATGTCTGGAGAATACGGCGGGTGGGGTAGGACCTCCCATTTTAACATTTTCAAGTATGTTTTGACCTCTTTTGCAACATGGGGTCGAGAATTGTTGTGCTGAAAAATCACTTTATCATGCCTCTTGCTGTATTGTGACCATTTGTCTTTTAATGCTCTGCTCAAACGCATTAATTGCATTTGATAATGAGCACCTGTGATTGTTTCACTTGGTTTTAATGCCTCATAGTACACGAGGCTGAGCTGGTCCCACCAAATGCAGAGCATGATCTTGGAGCCGAGAATATTTGATTTGGCTGTTGATGTAGAAGCATGGCTGGGATATCGCCATGATTTTTTGCATTTAGGGTTATCGTAATGGAGCTGTTTTTCGTCCCCGGTTACAATGCGACGCAGAAATCCCTTCCATTTTTGCCTCTGAAGCAACTGTCCACAAATACACAAATGCCATTCAACGTCTTTTGGTTTCAGATCACACGGGACCTAAGTTCCTTCTTTCTGCATCATGCCCATAGCCTTGAGACATTTTGAAATGGCTTGCTGTGTCACTCCCACTAATTGTGCCAATTCTTCTTGAGTTTGACGTGAGTCTTCACTCAGCAATGTCTCCAGTTCTGCATCTTCGAAAACATTCCCTCTTCCATCACTATGCTGGTCTACGATGGTAAAATCACCGTTCTTGAAGCATTGAAACCACTCATGACACATTCTTTAACTAATAGTGTCCTCACCATATGTACTTGAGAGCATTCGACGAGACTCAGCCGCTGTTTTCTTTGTACTGAAACAAAACCCACAAACGACAAGAATTAGTCTTGTAAACTGACATTTTCAATCAAGAACAACTTTATGATGCAGACACAAATCGATAATGTTTCAATGAGGTTATGTTGACTGAGGTCCAAGCTAACTGCCTGATCTGTTTCTTTTGACCACTACTTACCGTTGTCGCCACCTATTGGCAAACGGCGGAACCAAAGTTGTACATCTTATATTATCCTGTGACTGCAATATCAATGAGTCACTAATACAGTTACCAGGGTGTAACACTTTGTAGGTATATGAAATGGAATGATCACATAGGCTCAGTCATAGGTGAAATAGTGGGCAGACCTTGGGTTATTGGTAGAATATGAGGTAAATGCAATCTGTTTACAAAGGATATTGTTTACAAATCACTCATGCAACCCATTCTAGAAAATTGCACAAGTGTGTGGGAACCATAGCAGTTGGGACTAACAGGGGATATTGAATGTGTACAGAGGAGGACAGCATGAATGCTCACACTTTTGTTTGACCCATGGAAGTGAGTCTCAGAGATGCTGAAGAAAGTCAACTGGCAGACACTTGAAGGTAGACACAAACACTGAGTATGCCTAGTTATTGGCTTTAAATGATGACCCTAGGGATATAATTCAAGTCCCTATGTATCACTTCTGTAGCACTTGTAATTAATTACAGCATGCACAGAGGTGTTTAAACATTCAAATTTGCCACACTCCATATGTGAATGGAACAGGACGAAGTCTTAGTAACTGGTACAGTGGGAACAACCCTCTGCCGTGCAGTGCACATGGTTGGTAGAGTATAGATATAGATGTAAAATATTTCTTGCTCTACAGAAAAGAGTTCACTTTGTATCACTTGCACATTTTTCTCTCTTCACTAGTGCGTTCAACTTTTCTGCCACAAAAATTATAGAAACTGAAAGTATACCACTACTCTCAATATAGAATAATGTATTTGACTATAGAAAGTGATTTGATGCCTGCTATTTCCAAGTTTTCTTAGCATAGAAGATATATAATTTCTGAATGCCACCCTGGTTCCTTCAATAGAACACTGTTATCCCCAGAATTCCAAAGTTATCAAAATTATCTGAGCCAGAACCCCCAAAGCAACATCAAAATTTTTGGATTCTGCCAGCTGCTTACAGCAAATACAAGGTTCTGTAAACATTTTGTTGTTCTTAAGCTGGAACAGCCTGCTATGCTTGATAGTGATTTGCAGAGTACCTGTTAAACTGCATGAATGCAAAATAAACACCCTGAAGCAATGTTCTTATAGCTTATTTTCACACATTAACAATATTATGAAAAGAATAGATTGCTCACACCACATCATGGAGATGTTCAATTGCAGACAGGCACGATAGAAAATCTGCTAAAAAGTCAGCTGTTGGCCAAAAGGTCTTCTTCTGAAGTAGACAACAATCATGCATTCACACAAGAACAATTCACACATACATGACTACTGCTTCTGGCCACCAAAGCCGGATTGTGAACTTTCATGAGTTTTTTTAAAACTTGATTTAGATAAATAGTCACCAGATTATTTGCCAGCTTTTCCTCTGATATTGCACTCAGGATAAATATTCCCACCTAATGATGAGAAGGGGGTTGTTGTTGTTGTTGTTGTTGTGGTGGTGGTCTTCAGTCCAGAGACTGGTTTGATGCAGCTCTCCATGCTACTCTATCCTGTGCAATCTTCTTCATCTCCCGGTACCTACTGCAACCTACATCCTTCTGAATCTGCTTAGTGTATTAATCTCTTGGTCTCCCTCTACGATTTTTGCCCTCCACGCTGCCCTCCAATACTAAATTGGTGATCCCTTGATGCCTCAGAACATGTCCTACCAACTAATCCCTTCTTCTAGTCAAGGTGTGCCACAAATTTCTGTTCTCCCTAATTCTATTCAATACCTCTTCATTAGTTATGTGATCTACCCATCTAATATTCAGCATTCTTCTGTAGCACCACATTTTGAAAGCTTCTATTCTCTTCTTGTCCAAACTATTGATTGTCCACGTTTCACTTCCATACATGGCCACACTCCATACAAATACTTTCAGAAACGACTTCCTGACATGTAAATCTATACTCGATGTCAACAAGTTTCTCTTCTTCAGAAGCACTTTCCTTGCCATTGCCAATCTACATTTTATATCCTCTCTACTTTGACCATCATCAGTATTTTTGCTCCCCAAACGTCTCATTTCGTAATCTAATACCCTCAGCATCCCCCAGTTTAATTCGACTACATTCCATTATACTCATTTTGCTTTTGTTGATGTTCTTCTTATAGCCTCCTGTCCATTCCATTTAGCTGCTCTTCTTGGTCCTTTGCTGTCTCTGATAGAATTATGATGTCATTGGCGAACCTCGAAGTTTTTATTTCTTCTCCATGGATTTTAATTCCTACTCCGAATTTTTCTTTTGTTTCCTTTACTGCTTGCTCAATATACAGATTGAATAACATCGGGGATAGGCTCTGTCTCACTCCCTTCCCAACCACTGCTTCCCTTTCATGCCCCTTGACTCTTATAACTGCCATCTGGTTTCTGTACAAATTGTAAATAGCCTTTCGCTCGCTGTATTTGACCCCTGCCACCTTCAGAATTTGAAAGAGAGTATTCCAGCCAACATTGTCAAAAGCTTTCTCTAAGTCTACAAATGCTAGAAATGTAGGTTTGCCTTTCCTTAATCTATTTTATAAGTTGTAGGATCAGTATTGCCTCACGTGTTCTGACAATTCTACGGAATCCAAACTGATGTTTCCTGAGGTCTGCTTCTACCAGTTTTTCCATTCATCTGTAAAGAATCCGTGTTTGTATTTTGCAACTGTTGCTTATTAAACTGAAAGTTCAGTAATTTTCACATGTGTCAACACCTGCTTTCTTTGGGATTGGAATTATTATATTCTTCTTGAAGTCTGAGGGTATTTCGCCTGGAGAAGGGGGTACCAGTTTCATCTATAATGTCAGTGACTTCACAGTTCTCCAATGTATTCTCAGGAAAACTCTGTTTCATGAGTGATGCCATAGATACAGATTGCAGTGGCACCTTTCAACTCAAGATATCCATTTTGAGCACATATAAAAGTCCTAGTACTGTCAAGGCAAAACATGAAACAATTTTTTAAGAGATCTGAATATCTAATGACTATGTCATTCAAAATATGGTATAATGGTAAAAGCCTCTCTTTAGTCATTCTCACCGTATAATGTCATATCCTTATCAGGAAATTTCTGTTCCAAAATGCATTACATCTTGCACATTTGAAAATAATCCACCAGTAACTCAGTCTGCAACTTCATAGATTTTTTAAAGTAGATCAGGGATTTGGTTAATGTGTTTTGCCGCAGGCGTTCCTTCAGGATGCGAAGCACAGTCGTACGTGCTGATCTGGCTTTGTGGGTGAGCTCATGAACCATATGGCGTCAATCACTGTCGACTAACGTGGCAACAGCATACACTTCTTCTTCAGAGACGCGAGGATGACCTGCCCGATGCGTGTCTGCCACAGTTTGCTGACCTACATTGAAAGCTTTTACCCAATGTGCCACTGTTCTGTACGGCAATGCTGATTCCCCGCACACCTCTTGAAGACCTTGATGACACTGCCGTGCTGTACAACCTCTGGCACATTCAATCTTGATCCAACTCCGTTGTTCTTGTTTCGAAAACAGAGTGACACTATTACGTTAGATAGCTCGCTCACATGTGACTGTGTTTCCCTTGATTATTCATGCCGGTGACGTGGGGCAGGCGAGTCCAATTGCTCGGAGGTAAGGTAGGGATGTCAACAATGTGTGCTATCAGTGACAATAGTGGATTCCATTGCATAGTGTCTCCACAGCAGCGTTGCCACTATTTAAATTCCAACGTACATATGTATCTTGAAGTATGAGAGAATTTTTCATATATTATATATTAGGTAGAATACTTTTGTCATGGTTGGTTCTACCAAGAGTCTCAATAGCTCTGAAGCAATGTCATCTATTCTAGATGCCTTGTTTTCACTTGCATCTTTCAGCGCTGTGTCAAATACATCTCATAGCATCACATCCAGATCTGTAAGTGCTCTGTCAAATTCTTCTCGCAGTATCACATCAGAAATCTTATCTTCATTCTCTTCTTTTTCACTTTCCATAATACTGTCTTCAAGTTTCTTTCCTGTATGTAACTCTTCTGTATACATTCCTTCCACTTTTCAACCCCCACCCCCTTCTTTCGTCAAGACTGGCACACAGTCTGAGCTCTTTATCTTCATACAGCAGTTTCCTTTCCTCAAGGTGTCTTTTTAATTTTCCTATATGCAGCAGCTATCTTTCTTATAGTCACACATGCTTCTGCAGGATTACGTTTATTCTCTGTCCATTCTTGTTTTGCTACTACCCACTTCCTACCTATCTAATGTTTTAATCATGTATTTAGATGCATATCTTGCCTCTTTCAGTTGCTAAATCTTATCGTATTGTCAATTAAATATAGTATCATGTGTGCTCTCCCAGGTTTTCTACTGGGCCTTTTCCACTTGCTTAGGTTTCTTTTCCTTCTTAATTTTCTGCAGGAAAAAGTTTCTGTAGTTTTAATCTGCATTTCGTAACTAATAAATTGTGGTCAGGAATATACATCTGTTCTGGGAAATGTTTAGAATTTTCAAATCTGGTTTCTAAATCTCTATCTTACCATTCTATATCATATATGAAAACATCCAGTGTCTCCAGGTCTCTTCTATGTACACTACCTTCTTTCATTGTTCTCAAATGTTTGTAATGATTAAATTGTGTTCTGTGCAAACTGCTATCAGTTGACTTCCTGTTACATTCCTTCCCCCCAGTCCACCTAATATTTTTCCTTCTTTTCCTTTTCCTACTATTTATTACATTACCACATCCTAATTAAACTTTCGTCTCCCTTAATGAACTGTATTTCACTAATTCCCAATCTACGTTCAGCCTTACCATTTCTCTTTTTATGTCCTCTAAACAGCCACACTTTGTAATAATGCAAATAATATAGAATTGTTTGTAAGGGAATGGAATATTTTTTATAGTATCTGTATTTCAGTATTTCACTATGGGCATAGTGCATGGAGCAAGATAGAGAAGGTACCATATTTTATGGACTATAAGATGCACTTTCTTCTTTGAAAAATTGCCTCCAAAATTCATGTGCATCTTATACTCGTAATTAATATAAAACTGTCCAATGTTTGATTTAAAATTCCCACCAATCTTAAAAATGGCCATATATTTGATGTAATGGGAAATCTATCTTTATCTGGTAACATTGGATTCAACTGGCAGCAGCAGTGCATCAAAGCAGCGAACTTGAGTTGTAGGGACTCACAAGCTTGCTCGTAATGGAAAAAAAAAAGATATTCATATGATACAGGCTATAAATTGAAAGTACCGTATGTATGAGGAGGATAATGATGATGACGAAGAGGGAGAAGGAGAAGGAAAAGAAGAAGAAAAAAAGAGAAAAAGAAAGTTCGGATGACGATTTTCAGAGATTTTAAAGGTCAGTTCGGTTTTATAAACTAAGATTTCTTTTTAGTCTGGCTTTTCAATCTAGTAATAAAAACAGTAAAAATGTTACTCAAAAAATTTGCATAAAAGTTAAGGTATGTCTTATAGTCTGTAGCGTCTTATAGTCCGTAAAATACAGTATTTCTGCTTACCTGGTCTTGGAACTTGTTCTAATCTTTCATCTGCTTCTATTATTCTGAAACTAAATTTGATTATTGCACACGGACACACAATTTACATTTCAGTATTAACACAAAGAAACATTAAATCAATGAAACATGACTTAAAATTATTTTTATTCATCTGTCTTAAAACATAAAAATTTTTGTGGCAATAAATTTCATATGAACTCTGTTTTTCCTCATGAGCAAATATTTCACACAACAGTTACTATATCTTTTACATCCCTAAATCACATATCTGAGTAGTTGAGGTACATTCTAATTATGACAAAACAAAATAAAACTGAACAAAACTCATACTAGAAAGAAAAATAAATTTTGATTTTACATTGTCAGTTTTGGTCAGCAATGGATTTGGCACAGTCTCAAGAAATAAACTCATTAAAGATTATCAGATAATTCTTAAACAGCAAGGTCTAAGCATGATGAGGAGGATGTTCAATTTCAACATGAAAGTTTTAAAGAGATGTAATGTGGACCATCATGGCTTGATGTTCAACAACATTTTTCTTGTGTCATTCTCAATATTATTTTTCTTAAAAAAAGTAAAATAGTCATTTTAATTCCACGTACTGATATCAATTCTAAAACTCTGGTAGTGTAAAAATTCATTAACATCACTGAATACAGCACGTTAGTCAAACCACTAGTTTAAAGTCAACAACATTTTATTCTTAACTGTGGACTGAAGGCCTATTGATGGCTTCTTCCTTTCAACCACAACAAAACAATAGTGAAAAAAAAAATAAAAATAAAGTCTATCACACAGTTTGTTATTCATTTCACTCCAGCTGTTCAGTTTCCTCATAGTGTTTTCAGTATATGCTACTAATGCATATATATCCACTGTTACATGGAAAATTCCCTACATTTATGAACCACAACTGAACAGATCACTCACTCATGATACAGAGAACTGCTAATCCATTTGTATAGTCACTGACATGCAACAATCTTGTTTCCATGCACACAGTTCATATAACTTTTACATACTACATCTGTATACAGTAGGTGAGCACTTTTGAGATTTCACATTTCTTATGAATATAACTTTGTTAAACGTAGAAATGTGTAACTGTAGGAGGCAGTCATATCTCATTAATCAAACAAAAATTGGTTTCACTTTCCCATGCATTTAAAAGTCTTTATTATTATAATTCTTTAGACGGGGAAATTTATTGGCACAGTCTTCTTTTCCCTCGTGATCTTCCCTGATTAGGCCAAATTACATAGCTTTAATTTAATTTTACTCAACAACATATGACATTGAAAAGACAAATATGTGAGAGACGTACATAGATCTGATATGAAATAAAAGACAAGTTGTAAACATTTTATTACACAAAAGAGTTAAGGAGTAGCATTACCCTGCAATCTGCAGCACTTGGGCTCTACAGGTACTGTGTGATACAACAGTTTCTTGTGACTAGGTAAGTGCTAAGTGAAAAATTGCAGAATGTTCCATAGAAGGGAAAATTATTAACAATTTGGTAACTCAAAAGATTAATATCCTTTGCTAAAACAAGATCTTCCGACACAAATCGTGATAGTCGTCACAAAGGGTTTTGAGTTACAAAGATTTCTGGACAGGATTTAGAAAGTTTTGTAAAATGCCTAATGTAGAAAGTTGAACTTTTTTCTGTAAACAAATAAGATTATCAGAAAAATTTCTGAAATTTTTATTGTTTCAGGAAATTTCTCTGATTTTTATGATATGAAAGCACTCCAGGAGTTTAAGTGCAGAAAAAAATTCCAACAATATCTAAAACAAATTAACTACTCATTCTTCCTATAAAATATGTAATTCAAAGAAGTACACAGCAGAACATGATAACATTCTCCATTCTACCTCTGTTTTTCTTTGTGCGAGGCTTTCCTCACGTCACTTTTTTTTTTACAACGGATACATACAATAAAATGTCACAAGGATTTTTTGAAGTCCGTATCAGCACCACTTAGTAGTATATGTACATTGTAGTTACGATTGAAGTCTTTGTCTCTAACGAATATTTTCATACCGTTAAGTTAAAAAACTTACGCACTTTTTAATATATCAATCTATGTAACAGAAGTTATAACTGGCACAGTGTTCACGTGACAGATGTCTACTTTCAACATAACACTACCACTTCTTGTCACCTGTTCAGTCTGACAACAAGTGAAGGCAACAGACAGACGTATTTTACACACGACATATGGCAGTTGACAAGATCTATGATTGATTGTGTCTAACACGTTGTGAGCAACTAAAGTCAACTGGGATCAGTGCTTGTACTCGGGATACCGCCGCGGGCGGAGCAAGGCCGTCTGCTCTGTGCCAGAGACGGAGGATGAGGCAGCAGTATCTCTCGAGGAATCGTTGTCTTCCTCTCCGGCTGAGTCTTCGTCACTGGGGTCTCCTCTCCTGCCCTCACTAGGAGCTGACGTACTGGGAGCAGCATCGCGTACAGAGCCCTCCCCAGAGCCCTCGTCACTTTCCGACGGTGGTGGGGAGGGGTAGTATTCCCGTTTTACTGCTTTGTCCTGATGGGGACTAGAAGCACCCCTGCGATGGTGCGAAGACTGGTGACGTGCGTGGTGGCTGATTGATGTGCTGGAGCCCTTCGGTGTAACTGGGAGAGCCTCCTCACTCGCCGACCGGACTAACTGTTGTTGAGCTTGAATAAATTCATCACTAGAAAATAACAATGATAAACAAACAACAAAAAGGGGGTTGTGTGTATCATGCATCTATAATCTAACAGAAACGAAACTAAACAAATATCCAAAGAATCCAAAAACAGCTACGGGAAAAGGTGAAACGAGAGAAGAATTTAAATGTGTATTTGTTTTTATTTTAGTGTGCCTTATTCATTAATCCACTTATACTTCTGAAGTCCGGGTCCAACAAACCATCTTTATCAATAGTGAAACACAGGTGACTGTCATAAAATGTACTGTAATAAAACAGCTAGAATTGTGTTTTAATGACGCTGTTGTTATAGAAGCTAAATCAGTTTGTAGATTGGTCAAGAGCAATACACAGAAGTGCATCCTGTATCTTGAACTTCCAGGTGTAAAAGATTTCCTTCTGGAATTCAATAAGAAAATTAAATGTCAACACAAGATAAGTGGTGAGAGTGAGAGAGGGAGAGACAGGGGGAGAGAGAGAGAGGGAGAGAGAGAGAGAGAGAGAGAGAGAGAGAGAGGGGTGGGGGATGTTAGGGAGAGCAATGATGATATGACAAAGTGATATGATATTATGTGATAGAAAATACAGAAGGGTTGTTCAGTACCCAAATCAGAAAGGTTTTTGTTATTTCATGCACATTACACCTTTTCTTGTAGTGAGTGAGTTGTGCAGAATGAAACGTCACTTATCTACTGTTGATGACAGGTGGGAGAGAGAGGAAACTACAGCCAGCACATAGTCTATTCATCTAGAATAATAGCAAAGAGGGCTGCTGAGATGAAATGTACTCATCTGATATCAAAATATCATATGTCCTAATTCCATGTGTCACAGTGGACAGATTTGGAGATTTGGGATTTGACACAGAACATTGGACTATGGCCTGGTGATGAGGAATTTTCATAAATACTACTCTCTTCCAAGTAAGTCAAATATTGAATATAAAAATTTCTAATTTCTTCCTCAATTATGATTCAAACTAGAAAATTCTCATTCAGCACCAATCAAATTGCACCCCCCCCCCCCACACACACACACGTATACTGGATATGCCCACAGTGTTTATTTCACAAGATCGCCTGATGACTTTCATTGCGTAGCAGGGAGTGTCCATCTGTTGAAGCAATTTCTCTCAATGGTGAACAACTTTTCCTCCCTGTTGTCTCTGTTACTTGTTCAAAGTTTTGCTCATAAATTTTTATGGGCTCAGTATGAGCAGGTTGGTTCCTGGTTAGACTGAAGAGAAGTGTTATTATTGTGCAGCCAGGACATGAGCCTTTTGGTTTTGGCATTAACTTTGCAATTCAATTCGCAGAGCTGAGGCAGACTGGAAGAGCAACTATTTGCCCCTGCAAGTAAAACAGGAAAAGTATTTAGGAGGTTTAATGGAAGGTCATTGATAGAAAGTAGGAAGTAGAGAGGATACAGTACTGAGCCTTGTGGGACTCCACAGCTTATTATGGCTGTGTCAGATTAAATTTTTTCAGATTTCTACCATTTGGTATTAGTTGGTCAGCTATGACTGATACCTCCTATTTACTTTATATCTGATGTCATATGATTCTAGATTCTAAAGCAACAATAAGTGAGTAACAAGATCAAAAGCCTTACTTAGGCCACTGGAAATTCCAGAAGAAACTTCTGTTCGATTGAAGTATTTAAAAATTTGGTCAGTGAAACTGAAAATTGTCTCATTAACAGTCCTGTTTTCGTGAAATCCAAACTGGTGTTTGATTAATTATACCTTCCCTACTCTGAGAAATTCTGTTATTTGATTGTAGATGACTTTCTCTGTTGTCTTAGATATGGCTGGAAGTATGAAAATACAATGATAGTTCCCTTTTTAATCACAAACTGCACTGTGTTGTAATCATGTTCATATAAATTTACAAGTCTGCCCTGAACCTCAGTACATGCTTGATACTTCACACCAGTGGCCTTTCAATTCTGTCAAGTGTGACTGGATTTTCTTTCATATTGTGAAATGTATAACTAATTCAGACAATCAGTTTGCTCTGGTGACAACTGAAGCAACTGAGAAGAAAAAAATTCTGTGAGTTTTAAATCAGGTGAACTTCCAGGCCACACAACATGTCTTACTTGATCTAGCCAATGTTATCTTAATTCAACTGTTTACTGTGCTCACATATTAACCCCGAAATTTGCTGTGGCTCCATCTTAGTGCAACTAACGATTGCTGTGCACAGCCAGCTTTACTGTTTGCAGCAGTCGTAAATGTGAAACGAAGTTTGAAATGTAGGGTAACCAGAACCACTTGAGCATGCTGACAAAGTCCTAAAAGAATACCAACCATTCTGTTACAGAAGTTCATGGGCAATCATTGCAGATGAGATCTACATGTGGATTCTCATGGTCCCAGATGTGACTATCCATACTGTTAAATCAACTGGTAATGCAAATGAATAACAAGTGTGAAAGACAGCATCATTAAAATTCTGATGAAACTTATACAGAAATTCAAATGGTCGTAGTATTTGTGCCTTCTAAGGGTGATACAAGTGTAGGTTGTAAATCTGCAATACACACAAATTGTGACATCTATTTTCCTCAGCACATGCCACATGAAACATACTCATTGAATGTTTTTTGCAAAACCTTTCTATAATGGCTGTTGAATATCTCTTCCATTGGCCCTTACCACAGTGTAACACATAATAATGTCAGTTACCTTAAACAATTAGTAATGCATGCTGTGTCCAGAACCTCACATGTAAGGCACAATGAAGGCTTATAAGCAAAGTAACAATTAAATATTAGCTGGCTGTTGCGTGCTACATACCATAACCATTACACCTCACGCATGTGTGTAACTAATCAGTGATGACTTGAAGAGGGCATGTCACTAACCAAAAAGTTAGCCTCTGTGTATAAATTATCATACTTCAAAGTTTACCAGTTAGGTCCTAAAATGTGCTTTTATGCTATGGTAGTTCCACTAGGTGTAGCCTTAGACTTTTTGCAGTATAACTATGATGTAGAGGGGCAGTAAAGATCAGGCATCTAAATAGTATCTCACTTTCTATGAGGGCGTTTGTGGGGGGGCAGGGAGGGGGGCGGGGGGGGGGGGGGGGGGGGGAATTTTCCCAATTTTGTTGGTCTGACAGATCGACTTCAGGTAACATATTAATTGCAGTGAAGTATAGAAGAAAAACAAGCCAATCTGTTTATTGTGAGCTGCAGGTTTTACCATCCATTAATTTTAGTGCAAGATCTGTGAAGTACGATGGATAGGTAAATAGTAACTGCACGTGTGTGTGTGTGTGTGTGTGTGTGTGTGTGTGTGAGAGAGAGAGAGAGAGAGAGAGAGAGAGAGAGAGAGAGAGAGAGAGAGAGAGATTGACAGTTAGTGCTCAGTTTACAGACTGAAGAACACTTTTTTTTTTAAATGGGCAGCATGCAGTCATATACAAATTCCAACTACAGGCATGCAACACTTGCACATATATCACATATATTCCACATAATAATAATTACAGTTTAAACCTAACATATTATGAACACTGATATTTGACATCTTCACTATGGGCATTCATATAACTTCATGCATTGTCTCAAAGTTACAATACTGGGTCTACATTTTCTTGTAATAACAGCATAAGAAGAATGAGGGAAATACAGTTTATAAGAAAACATTGGAAACATAAAGACAAACATAGGGCAGCAAAGCTGACATACTGCCTACAAGAAACAAAAACACATATTTTTAGCAAGCAAAAGGCCTTTGATCTTAAACCAACAAAAAACTGAAAATTAATGGAGCTCTAAAGATATTCACTGATATACACTAATGAGCCAAAACAGTATCATCTCTATAGTGACCAGATTATGATGAGATTGGAAACAATTCAAAAACCTGTACAATAGGTCTACCGGTTGAGGGCGTTGCAGTGCATCGACTGAGAGTAAACAAGCAGACAACAACTAGAGAATGACAAGCAATGGAGACAGCATGACAAAAAGCAAGTCCAGCACATAAACCAAGATGAAAACCAGAGACTTAGTGAATTCAGAACCAAGACAACAATGTGTAGTGATATCAGTACAACAGAACAGAAAAACCACAACTGATTGCAGAGCTGCTGCACCAGTGGCATTAAAGAGCAGTTGTGAGCACTGATAGGCAGGCATAGTGAGCCTGTACTAGCAATGGTGCCTGCATCAGTGATGGCAGCTCTCACAGACTGCAGCAGTGCTGTCTAGCAGCCATCATTGAGGTCCATACCTTTCAGTGGGCTTTCAAACTCACCGGGCCAGGATAACAGAATCTCCTGCTTAAGAACTTGTTGGTCCAACTTTGAAACACAATATAGCAGCAATTCTGCATGACAAATTCCACAAATTCTTGACAGGTTTTCTGAGGTATGTGGCGACAGACGTCTGTATGCAGGTCACACGTGCCCACAAATTACAGGCTAGCATCCCAGAGATGTTCCATCAGGTTAAGATCAGGCGAATGTGGTGGATTCTGGCCTTGTGGCAAGGACATAGGGGATGACACTGAGCATGATGGGCTGCAATAATACTCACAGCTGCCATGCTGCCTTGGCTTGCTACTACAGGTCCTGCAGAAACCCAGATAATAACATAAAATTGCCCCCCTCCAACCTGTGTCTGGGCGCTTGGAGTGTTTCGTGCAGCTGCTTGCTTAGTTGATGATGTATCCAAATGTGAACAATGACCTAATATAACAAGAAAAGTGATTCATCCAACCAGGTAACTCATTTCTATTGATCTATAGTGCAGTCTCGATGATCCTGTGCCCACTGCAGTTGTAACTGACGATGTCACTGGGTCACCGTGGATAAGTGGAAGGCTTGTCCACTGCAGAATACCATGTTCAACTATGTGTTCTGAATGGTGTGCTCCAAAACACTTGCACCTGCATCATCACTGTACCTGTAATTGCCCAGAGACTACGATGGAATGTGAATTTCCAACATCTTGTCACCCACTAGTGTTTTCACCAACCTTAAACCACTTTCATTAGATCCTCATGAGAGTCACACATGAACAGCAGACCAGTTTTACTGTTCTGAGAGGTGCTCTTCCCCAGATGCCAAGCTATAAACAATCTGACCTTTGTCAAATTCGTTTATGTCAGTGGATTTTCCCATTTGCAGTCTCATCATTGCTAGAATGATTCCCCGTTTGTTTCTGCTCCATGTAATTGCTTTTCTTACTATGTCACACATCTGTAACTCCACCACATTGCATTCAATCTCACAGCAACACTGATCATAATGTTTTGGCTCATCAATGTATAACAAGAATGAAAACATGTGGCACAACCTAAATGGAAATGGAAGAGTTGAATGCATTTTTTTCAACAAATACAGTTACAAACATTCTGGAACATCGTCTGCTGATATGAGTTTTAGTATGCAACATGAATTTAGTGAACATTATATTTATCTTAATGATCCAATACATAGCCTCCATTACAAATGTAGCCAGCATATAAAGTACTGGAATATTTAGATATTTTGCCTTTGAAACTTCATTAGAACATGCACAACTGTACTAACAAGAACTTACACTGTAGATTTTAGATATCATGATACACGGAATGAATATTTGTTTGTTCATCTTCTATGCGCTCCTGTGCCATTGATCCAGTTGAGATGCAACTTATGTGAGTTATGCACATGCCCATGAAGGTTTCTGTTTGGGTAAGAATCACCTACCATCCATTGTGGTGTGGATGGAAAGGGGTGACATAGAAGCTTAAACAAGTACTGTGGGCATATATATCCCAACTGTCCCTGCAGGGTGAGGGGGTGGAGATGAGAAATGTGACATGTGAAAATATTCAGTAAAGGCAGTATCAAATTTGTAATATTTGGGGTTGCTGGATTTATTGATTTCATCACTATGACATTTCACCCCTAGAGTTGTTGGTGCCTTTACACATCAGCATACCTCTGTGACACCTGAAGGAATTTGTACCAGAACTGGTACAAGTATCACTTACTATCTGGCAAAATTTTGCTGTGGCAGTAAGGCAACCCTAGCACCCCTATGGATGAGGGTTTCGGGTAAGAATGAGTGACATAAAAGTTTAACTCAGGACTGCGTGGAGCAGTTTCAGACAAATCTGGCATATACCTGACTCCTTATTTCTGTAAAAGTAGTGTGAGTGTAGGATACCCTACTACTGTGACAGGCAGGTGTGACAATGAGAAGGGCTGATATGTAGAAATGTGTGAAAATGACCTGTTGGTATTTCTTTCCACTAATTACTTGACTTGTAATGCTTTAAAAGCACAATCTGTCTCTTATTTGTGTTGTTCAATGCATAAATCATATTGTGAGAACTAGCACTCCAGCATGCTAATTGCTTTGCCGGTGTGTATCGGGACCAAAGATCATGCTACACAACTCAATATCACAGATACATTTAATGTCCTCTCTCGAGCCACAAGGTGTAAAACGCTGGAGGCTCAGACAGTTGCCAGTGACAGTCCTTTTTCTCAAACCAACAATCAGTTACTGGCAGAATTACAAGCTTCTTCACAATTTAAGTCAGGGTGTAGTTTGCTATAGGTATGAACGAAATATGTATACAAATGCATTTGAAATATATTAAATGTATGTGAAATTTATACATGTGTGTCATATATGTGATGAATGCATATGCAGGTGTAGCTGTGGACAAAAACTTAATGCCCAAAAAACCACTGTCTTTCATTTATTTTGAACATGTAAATGCGTCTGCTCTGTATATATGTACTTACCTAGAAAAAAAAGAGGCACTGCAATGCATGCCGGGCTTAGCTACTTATTTATAGAAAGAAAACTTTTGAAATGCTCAACAAGAAATATTCAAAGATTTTTTAAAATTGTGGACAATTGTGGTGACTTTGGTCAAATGGACCTGGTAACTTACAAAAACTGTTTTGTCATAAAGGCTTTTTGTTTTTGGGAGCTGTTTATAGATGAAGTAAAATCTCAGTACCCACATTTGGCAAAGCCGACAAATCCCAAGTGATATGATGTAAATATCAAGACAAATACACAGAAAACTAAAAAAGATTATACAAGTGTTAAACCAATAACCACTCTAAACAATTATCAGTTTCTCCTTTTTACGAGTTTCAATGTTAAAGAAGATTAAATAAAATAACAACCTCATAATTGTGGTGAAAGAGAGAGATATGGAGCTGAAAAAGAAGTAAAATGTTGAGAGGGGAGGAATAGAACGTAAAATGACAGGAGAAGAAATAGTCAGGGCTGGGCTGGGGACTAGAAGTGGTTTAGGTCAGTGGGGTTGCAATGACAGAGGATGTCCAGGAGCAATAGTTTCCAATTCCATAGTTGTTTGTGCCTGAGGTAGGGAAAGGGGGAGGGGTGAGGGGGGACAGCAGAGGATCCAGCACTGTGGTGTGTGGTGAGCAGCATGTTTTCAGCAACCCTGTGGTTGAATTTTTGGCTAGCTCCAGTAAGCAGACATCATTTATGATGGTAAAGAACAGATCAGTTGTCTTACCCACATAAACAGATGCACAGAAATTAGTATATTATATTGCTGTTCTTGTATGCAACCCAACCTTTGGTTAGAAAGGAAATCCATATTACTGGACTGCAGAAATAGGCAGTATGTGGGTAAACAGCACAGATCTTGCACCTTTGTTATGGTTACATGAGAATGACTTGTCAGGTGCTGGGATGGGAATAGGGGTAGGATAGAGATGGACTACAATACTCTGTAGTCTGTATGGTTTGTGCTGTATTTTGGGTAGGATGACTCTCATCATGGAGGAACTTTAAGTCCCGATGAAGGACATGATTGCCTTATTAAAGACCTGAGTATTTTTGTGTGATAAGTGGAGTACTTGTTGGTGACTGTTTTACTTTGTCATTGGGAGAAATTTAGTGGAAAATCTATTGCTGAATCAGCTGGGCAGGATATTGTGTATCTGTAAGTGGCTCTGGTACATATTTGTGCCTATATGGATAATTCTGGCTTCTCAGTACAGATGTGGTGCCATGTATGCCAAGACTATAGGGAGGTATTTTCCTATGTTGACCAATGCGCACAAAGTCTTCCATGTGAAAATGCTGATGTACTACAACATTTTTATTAAATTACCATATACAACTAATCCAGATTGGTAAACGAACCTTTAAAAACTTGTGTGTCTTAATACATTCCGTCAACTGTCAGAATACTTATTGTGTGTCAAAAAGGGACAACTGCCAAAGTTTTAACTTGCTTAATGTAGTGTATATTGAGTTTTAACTTGCTTAATGTAGTGTATATTATGTCTTATTATTTTCTTTCTTCACATGGAAAATAAATACTACAGTATCTAAAAATTTACACTCTAAATTGTCGTAAGCACAGTGAGCATTCTCCTAATGAAGCTTCAAATTGAAATATGTAGGGTTCTGAATCTTTTTACAGTCACTGTAAGTCTAATGCAACATGAAAATCTCATTCAAAATTAAAATTATAGAACCAGAATCTATACATTTATAAAGAAGCATGACTGAGAAGCACATCAGGAAGAAAGAGACTAGAGACAAAAGACATTTCCACATCTATCCTTGATTTGAAACAACATAAGCAAGTCTTCTCATAATGCACGTAGTTCTCTTTTTTTGCTATTTTTTTAACTGGCCTAATAGAAATTCTACAAAAAATATTTCAACAACTTTTTGTTTGGGAGCAAAATTATCTTCCATAGCAAACATCATATTACACCAATCTGCATTTACTTCTTCCTTCATTTATTTACCACCGTAATTTCATTAATCCTTACTACATATTTTTCTCTAATTTTACATTTTAATCATCTTCCCTCTCTTGCCTGTAACTATTATAGTGGAGATTTCTTTTTCTTCTCGCTGTTTTATTAACCCCCAGCTTTTCTTCTTAGATATTTTCATCTTTACCCATTTCAGTATATGTTACAGGTTTCCTCTTTGCTGTGCCTGCTTGCTTGGTGCAGACAGATTTCATATAGACAGAGAAGCAGAGTTGGCTTCTGCATAACCGGAGTGCAACATTGAGACACTGAGAACGTAGCTCTGGACCCACAGAGGAACCATAGAGATGCAACATGTGAGGAGAATTCGAGTTGTTTTGCAAGAAACTAGGCCACAAAAACTCATATCTAACTGTACCAGACCATGTATTTTAAATCTTGGAAGCAGGAAGGTCACCCAAATGCTCCACATGGAAAAGTTAGCATAGGAGGTGGTCTTGCTCATCTCCATTTTTATCATCCTACAAGTTTGCACAATGGACCTCAAAAATGAAAGTCAGAACAACAAAAAATGAGTTTTGCTTTCAATTTTATGTTGATGTTGAGAGAGAAAATTTTGTATGGTGAAAAGGCCAGATATGTGTTAAATGATGCCGTAGAATGATATGTCGCTGTTGGTGAGGCGGCAGCTTTCTGGAGGAATGGAAATAAGTTACTATAGTAAACAGTTTAAAGAAGATGGCAAGTTGTGGATCATAGTTTAGAAATGGTCCTTTCCTAAAGGTAAGACACTTTTGGAGGAGGAGTGAAACAGACAGTTCTTTGTGTGTTAAAGATAGGCAAAAGGATGCAGATATGTTAGTGTGTCAGGGGCAGGAATTTAACTGGCATAAACTGCATAGTAAAACAGAAATCATAGAGCATACACACCCAACAAAAGATAGTGTAATTTATAGCCCTAATTTATTCCTAAGAAAACTATGATTGGATTTTTGTATCTGAATGTATGTCACTTCTCTAACCTGAGTACGATTAGAATGATTTGATTTTCACGTTAGATTATACCCTGGTGCACATCCATTTAGGACTTTTATAGCTATCCGTATAGTGGGACAGCAGGATGATGGATAAAAAAGGGCAGTCACTAACGTATTTCTTGTTGTCTGTTGCTTGTAATTTTCCCTTTCATCTGTGGGATGCACTACATGGAATACAAATTATTTTAACATTTCTTGCTTAGTTAATTCTGCTTACTCAATGTACAGAGCGAATAACACTGGGATAAATTATAACACTGTCTCACTCCCTTCTCAACCACTGCTCTTCTTTTGCATCTTTTGACTCTACAACTGCAGACTGGTTTCTATACAGGTTGTAAATAATCTTTCACTCCCTGTGCTTTATCCCTATTATCTTCAGAATTTCAGCCAAGTAATTTACCTTGGTGGAAAGACGGGAATGGTGTCCACTCAGCTTTGTGAGGAAAAAGAGCTATTTGAAGGAACTGATACTGCTGGGCTGCAGAATGGATGGTTGACTTCATGTTCCTCCAATAATGTTGTCCAATGACACCTTGTGTAGAGGATAAAGCAGTAGTTTGGTCAACAGGCCAATATTATAAGGAGGCTGATGATTCAAGCTTTAAATTTAGTCAATAATTTTAAATGAATGATAACATTTTAGCACATATGCTGTCAATTGATGAAATAAAATTTCCTTTTATTTTGTTTTTATTACTGTACAGTTTCGAGTGTGCAACCTTTTTCAGTGCATGCTTGAGCACAATCCAGCCGTATCTACAGCAGAGCATTAGTTCTCATCAGTTTATAAGGATGTACATCGAACATTTGATTGATATACTTTCAGTTTTGTACATGGTGGACGGACAATACATCCTGCAAAACAATACAAATTGCCTTCTCTGAATATTGCTTAGAACAGATAGTTTGGTAATTGACTCATGATAAAAATATATTAGATCTAATGGCAACAAAGAGACATGGCCTCTTAAAGAATGCCCACATCAAAACTGATATCAGTGACCATGAGACTATATAGCAACAGTGGTTCATCATCATCATCATCATCATCATTTAAGACTGATTATGCCTTTCAGCGTTCAGTCTGGAGCATAGCCACCTTATAAAATTCCTCCATGATCACCTATTCAGTGCTAACATTGGTGCCTCTTCTGATGTTAAACCTATTACTTCAAAATCATTCTTAACCGAATCCAGGTACCTTCTCCTTGGTCTGCCCCGACTCCTACCTTCTACTGCTGAACTCATGAGTCTCTTGGGTAACCTTGCTTCTCCCATGCGTGTAACATGACCCCACCATCTAAGCCTGTTCGTCCTGACTGCTACATCTATAGAGTTCATTCCCAGTTTTTCTTTGATTTCCTCATTGTGGACACCCTCCTGCCATTGTTCCCATCTACTAGTACCTGCAATCATCCTAGCTACTTTCATATCCATAACCTCAACCTTGTTGATAAGGTCACCTGAATCCACCCAGCTTTCGCTCCCATACAACAAAGTTGGTCAAAAGATTGAATGGTACACAGATAACTTAGTCTTGAAACTGACTTCCTTCTTGCAGAAGAGAGTAGATCATAGCTGAGCACTCACTGCATTAGCTTTGCTTCACCTCGCTTCCAGTTCTTTCACTATGTTGCCATCCTGTGAGAATATGCATCCTAAGTACTTGAAACCGTCCACCTGTTCTAACTTTGTTCCTCCTATTTGGCACTCTCTCCGTTTATATTTCCTTCCCACTGACATTACTTTCGTTTTGGAGATGCTAATCTTCATACCATAGTCCTTACATTTCTGATCTAGCTCTGAAATATTACTTTGCAAACTTTAAATCGAATCTGCCATCACAACTAAGTCATCCGCATATGCAAGACTGCTTATTTTGTGTTCACATATCTTGATTTCACCCATCCAGTCTATTGTCTTCAACATATGATCCATAAATAATATGAACAACAGTGGAGACAGGTTGCAGCCTTGTCTTACCCCTGAAACTACTCTGAACCATGAACTCAATTTACCGTCAACTCTAACTGCTGCCTGACTATCCATGTAAAGACCTTTAATTGCTTGCAAAAGTTTGCCTCCTATTCTATAATCTCGTAGAACAGACAATAACTTCCTCCTAGGAACCCGGTCATATGCCTTTTCTAGACCTATAAAGCATAGATACAATTCCCTGTTCCACTCAGAACACTTCTCCATTATTTGCCGTAAGCTAAAGATCTGGTCCTGACAACATCTAAGAGGCCTAAACCCACACTGATTTTCATCCAATTGGTCCTCAACTAATACTCGAACTTTCCTTTCAACTATACCTGAGAACCACAACAGTGGTTACTAAAGTAAAAAAGATAACTAAATCAAGTAGAAAGATTTATTTGTAGTAAACTGCCTAAAGTGGCAGTAGTGCCATATCCCTAGAGGCAACTTGAAACTTTTAGTTCTTGGCAGTATCATACTGAGAAACTGTGGTTCAAGTTCAGAAAATTAGTTGAAGAAGCACTGAACAGATATGTACCCAGTAGAACTGCTCACAAAAGAGGGAACCCTCCACAGCATACAGTTTAGTAAAGAAGCTTCTAAAGAAGCAGTGATTACTACACAATACATGTAAAATAAGCATAGGGCTATTAGATAGAGAGACAATAAATGGAATGTGTTTGGCTGTCAGAGGTGTAAAGCATGAAGCCTTGAACAATTACCACACCTGAATCTTATTGAAGTATCTCTCACAAAACCTGAAGACATATGTAAGGGCTGTCATTGGCTACAAATTTACTGTCTACACACTTATAGATGAGATAGGAACCAAAATTGAGGACAGTAAAGCAAAAGCAGAAGTTCTGAACTCTGTTTCAATTGTTCCTTTACTAAGCATGTTTACTAAGCAAGTTTACTTCCTGCACAACTGCAAAGATGAGTGTGAGAATCTCTTTCAGAAACATCTGAAATGGTTAAAATACAGGATGTACATGAAGTCTGGGAACACTTTCAGTTGTTTATTGCACAGTCTTGCGACAAAAGCTGTCTATGAAACCATTCAAATTGGAGCTAGTGCAGAAGCTCAAAGACGGCGACAAAGACTTTGAGTTTTGTTCGCAGTTGCAACAATTGAATGAGAATGGGGATGGCATTTTTGATCGCTTAATTTTTAGCGAACAAGCCACTTTTCACACTAATGGGAAAGTGAACAGGCATAATTGTTGAATCTGGGGTACAAAGCATCCACACGAATGCATTGAATTTGAGTGAGATTCCCCAAAGGTAAATGTTTTTTGTGCCTTGTCATGTCAAAAACTATACTCTCCTTTCATCCTTCAGCAGGATGGGGTTCCACCCCACTTTCATCATGAAGTTAGTGGGTACCTGAAAATGGAACTGCTGCATTGATGGATCAGCCTTGCTGTACAGATATCATGTTTCATGAAATGGCTTCCCCGATCACCAGATCTCACTCTGTGTGACTTTTTTGTGTGGGGACACATTAACAATCTGGTATATGTACCGTCTGTACCACGTGATGTAGCAGAGCTCCGGGAGAGAATACGGTAAGTGACTGCCACAGTTGACGATGCCATGCTGGGGCAGGTATGGCAAGAATTAGATTACCATATTGACATCTTCCGGGTCACGCATGGTTCACATATTGAATGTTTGTAAAAAAAAAGAACACTCCCCGAGTTTCTCTTCAAAATGCAGTATGTATGACATATGTACAATGTTTAGTTCTTGTGCAATAAATAGTTGAAAGTGTTCCCGGACTTCATGTACACCTTGTATTACAAGGCCCCAGGGCTCACTGGAGTCCCTGTCAGAGTATATATAAAATTTGCAGCTGAGTTAGCCCCTTGCTTATCCATAATACACCGTAGATCACTTGAACAACAAACTGTACCCAGTGGTTGGAAGAAAGAACAAGTCCCACCCATCTACATGAAAGTTAACAGATCTGATCCACAAATATACCATAAAATACCATTGGCATGAATCTGTTATAACATCTCAGAATATCTATGAGGTCAAATGTAATGAGGTCTCTTTGATATAATGATCTCTTCCATGCCGATCACAGATTCCAAAAAACATTGATGATGCAAACTTGACTAATGTTTTTCTCTCATCATCTTGAAAACCACAGATCAAAACTTTTGCAGATGACAAAATTATCTAAAATGAACCAAAGCTTCACAGGTATCCAGTCAGATCTGGATCTGACTTTAAAGTGATGCAAAGAGAGGAAACTTGCTTTGAGCACAACTGGAGTCACTTAAGTCATACAAATACCTGGGTATAATAATTTGTGAGGCTGTGAAATGGAATGATCCCATAGGATCTATCTTATGTAAAGTAGGTTGCATTAATAGCTAATTGGTAGCATACTGTGAAAATGCAATCAGTCTACAAGGGAGACTGTTTACTGAACACTTGTGTGAACTATCCTAGAATATTTCTCAAGCAAGTGGAACCCCCTAATAAATAAGGCTAACATGAAGTATTGACTGTATACAAAAAAGGGCAGCAGGAATGATCACATGTTTGTTTGACCACTAAGACAGTGCCACAAAAATACTGAAAAATCTGAACTGAAAGACTCTTGCAGAAAGATGCCAGCTATTTCATGGAAGTCTATTTCCAAAGTTTCAATAATCAGTATTAAGTGAGGAATCTATGAGCATACTAGAATTCAATAATTTCTTCATGTACAGGTCCACAGCCTCAGTATATTGGCTAAATGACGTAACTATTTGAATCACCATAAGCTGTCAGTTTTATTCCTTTAATGCACCACACATATAAATTACATTACTGGCCACTTTTGGCCTTAGGCCATTTTCAAATGCCTGCAATATGATATCAAAAGTATAGTAAATAGGAAAAACATCACACTTCTGTATTGCAGTTGTTTAAATTACTTACATGATATTGGTGATGTGTAGGTCACATTTAAAAACTTTGTTTCATGTTATGCGGGGAGAGACATGTTCCAACTTACACACATGTTCAATGTTACATATATGGTCGTGCACGTACCAATCACCTTACAAGAACAACTTTCACAACAAGTCATGCAGGCAAAAACCTTACTAACAGGTAGCTTACTAGCCCTTGAACATACATCCAGCAGCATACCATGTATTTTTCTGCACTCACACATGCGTGTAACTGTGTAAATCGTGGGAAACATGTATCACCCCAAGAGCATGCTGGGATCTGTTTGCAGAGACAGAATTAACGCCAGAGGGAGCTGCCATCTTGTAATCACAATCTTGTGCACATGATGTTAATTCTTATTACACTTCTTACATGATGGACTTTGACTATACTTATAACCATTATAGGCATACTCAAATTTTTGTTATTGTTGCAATGAGGCTATCTTTTTAAAAATTGGCCTCAATTTTATATTCCATTTTGAAAATAGCCTCCATGCTTGCAGTCATTACACAAATCATAAAGTGGCACACTGTAGTAAAACAGTTCTTAATTTTGATCACAGTCCCATGTCACATTGGTCTGTGGAATTGCAACATCATTCACAGTATTGTTAAAATTATTTACAATACTGTAAAGTATTAAAATGATTTACATTTATTACGGGCATATAAAAATAAGCACCTTTCTGGCAATATTTTTAATGCAGCTATCTCGTGTTCATTTTCCTAAAGTAATGTATTAAAGTTAATAATTTTCATCATATGTAAAATTACAAATCCACTTCTGTGTGGAGCTCTGCAACCACCAATCGGATTTCTTTTATTGGAGGGCGGCTATTTCTGTGTTTTGAAATGTATATGTATAATGTCACTCAATGTGTTGTTGGTATGGTAACCTATATGAATGTTATTCTTATGTAACATGTTTGCTCTTTATCTGAGATGGTTCCAATGTACGACAGCATGTTTTTGATTTTCTGCATTAACTTCTCTAGCTAGTGTGATTTTGTCCTAAGAAATGACAGCCTACTGTGGTTAAAATTATTCCATCATTTAAGAAATACTAGAATCCCCTTATCTATCACTCCTGCAAAACCAGTGATTAGGCTAATTATAGCATCAACAGCTGCATTTAAGCAAGCATTCTTCCCATGCTCCATATGTTGATGGAATGGGAAGAAATCCTAATACATGATATAATGAGAAGTACTCCCTGCTATGCACTTGACAGTGACCTGCACAGTATGGACATAGGCGAAGAGGTATAAATGTTCGTCATATTACCAGAAGGGGTGAAAATCAGTCTATCTAATGCAGTAATTATCCGACATACTCTTATTACATGTGTGAATTGGTGAGTTCTTGGGCTCTGAGCCAAGTACGGATGTTCTGATGGTTTGTACTTATGCAGAAACTTGAAAAGGGGTTTACAAATAAAACTGTAACACAATGGAAACAAAACAAAGGAGGTTTTATTTCATCCAGCAACATCCAGATAGGTTACAAATCAGGTGTAATTATTTTGGTATGCGTTCTGGATAGCAGAAGTGCTGATATGAGCCTGACTGAAAACTTGAACAAAACCTGGATACAATCTGGGAGGTATACTTCACTCACTACCTGACAAATCAAGATCAATTTTGGTGAAATTGCTCCTCAAGGCTCTCCTCCATTATGTTGTGGAAACGTGATGCATGAATTAATTACTAATTTCAATTGATGGTTCTAGTATCCCTGCTAAATAAAAGGAGACACTCACCTCAACAGCTGGAAATCTGCTGATCGCACTGTAAGGAAGAATTTTGTGTGTTTGTCATAGCCCAACAACTGTCATGCTATTTGAAACTGCCTTTGGTCACTGGCTAGGCATAAAGTGCTGTTCACCACTGATCATGCTCATTTGTCATGTTCTTTGTTGCCAACTTGATGAAATAGGGTTTGTAAATGTATCTATTCTAGTTAGTCTTGGTGTTGTGTGGATTTCTTATTGATGGTATCAGCTTTTGGATTTGATTATGATAGGATCATATGGTAATGGTGTTACTGATAACTGTGAGTTGATAGATTGTCAAGGTAATACATACGTAGCATCTTTGTACCTTTGGAGTGTGTCTTGGCATTAATAAAGTGGTGTCTGGACTAAAACCGATGTGGTAATGATGACTCCTATGAAAATGCCTACTGCATAGCCCAGTCACACAACATACTCCAGAAATCCTGAAACTTCTGGAGCAGCAACAACAACACTCAACAGTGAGAAGAAATGCATCAGCAGAAATTAGCACTGTTGTAGCAAGAAAAAGAACAGCAAGGGGAATTCGTTCAGCAGCAGTTAGTACTGTTATAGCAACAGTATTAGCAGCAAGTTATAGGGGGAGCCTCTAACAAAAAATCCAGTGCTGCACCTTATATTCCCATCTTCCAGTGAGGAAATTGTGGATGCAATGTCTCTCAACATAAACTACAACTACATTTCCAGTTATATGCATGAAACCTGTCCACTAGTACTATTTGAGCTGCCAAACAAGCTAAATACTCTAGCAGACTCCAGTAGCTTGTCTCAGATTGGATGCTATCCCTCCTTTCCTTGATAGCCACATTCTGGTGAAGAATAATGCATTTCTGAACATTAAAAACTTTGGCCGAAGAGGTGAAAACTTATAGATAATAGCTGCTGTAGTAATTCTATATATTTTAAAAGATTCTGCAGTGGTGCATGTATGAACAACATAAATAATAGGCTGTAGTTCAGGAAAATGTTATGTTGAAGTTGTTACAACTATGAAAAGTAAGGTCATTTCACAAAATGCAGTTATGCTTTAAGAAGGAATTGAGTAGTTATGCATTAAGTCAGAATGTATCCTAAGTTCCATACATCTCACAAAAGTGAGCTGCTGCTAATTTCCCTGGCATAACTACTAGAAACAAGCATACATATAACCAGTGGGGAAGAAATTTTATATATCAATCATGTGTGATCAGTGTTTAGCATCCAATAATGAAAAGGCTGCTTAAAACACCACAGAATAATTGGCAAATGTATATCAATTCACGTTCAGCGTCTCACAATAAAGAGGGTTCTTCAGCACTACACAGAAAATTGGCGAATATGATCACACTGTTAGAAATGAGAATCTTAACATATTACACTCCTGGAAATGGAAAAAAGAACACATTGACACCGGTGTATCAGACCCACCATACTTGCTCCGGACACTGCGAGAGGGCTGTACAAGCAATGATCACACGCACGGCACAGCGGACACACCAGGAACCGCGGTGTTGGCCGTCGAATGGCGCTAGCTGCGCAGCATTTGTGCACCGCCGCCGTCAGTGTCAGCCAGTTTGCCGTGGCATACGGAGCTCCATCGCAGTCTTTAACACTGGTAGCATGCCGCGACAGCGTGGACGTGAACCGTATGTGCAGCTGACGGACTTTGAGCGAGGGCGTATAGTGGGCATGCGGGAGGCCGGGTGGACGTACCGCCGAATTGCTCAACACGTGGGGCGTGAGGTCTCCACAGTACATCGATGTTGTCGCCAGTGGTCGGCGGAAGGTGCACGTGCCCGTCGACCTGGGACCGGACCGCAGCGACGCACGGATGCACGCCAAGACCGTAGGATCCTACGCAGTGCCGTAGGGGACCGCACCGCCACTTCCCAGCAAATTAGGGACACTGTTGCTCCCGGGGTATCGGCGAGGACCATTCGCAACCGTCTCCATGAAGCTGGGCTACGGTCCCGCACACCGTTAGGCCGTCTTCCGCTCACGCCCCAACATCGTGCAGCCCGTCTCCAGTGGTGTCGCGACAGGCGTGAATGGAGGGACGAATGGAGACGTGTCGTCTTCAGCGATGAGAGTCGCTTCTGCCTTGGTGCCAATGATGGTCGTATGCGTGTTTGGCGCCGTGCAGGTGAGCGCCAAAATCAGGACTGCATACGACCGAGGCACACAGGGCCAACACGCGGCATCATGGTGTGGGGAGCGATCTACTACACTGGCCGTACACCACTGGTGATCGTCGAGGGGACACTGAATAGTGCACGGTACATCCAAACCGTCATCGAACCCATCGTTCTACCATTCCTAGACCGGCAAGGGAACTTGCTGTTCCAACAGGACAATGCACGTCCGCATGTATCCTGTGCCACCCAACGTGCTCTAGAAGGTGTAAGTCAACTACCCTGGCCAGCAAGATCTCCGGATCTGTCCCCCATTGAGCATGTTTGGGACTGGATGAAGCGTCGTCTCACGCGGTCTGCACGTCCAGCACGAACGCTGGTCCAACTGAGGCGCTAGGTGGAAATGGCATGGCAAGCCGTTCCACAGGACTACATCCAGCATCTCTACGATCGTCTCCATGGGAGAATAGCAGCCTGCATTGCTGCGAAAGGTGGATGTACACTGTACTAGTGCCGACATTGTGCATGCTCTGTTGCCTGTGTCTATGTGCCTGTGGTTCTGTCAGTGTGATCATGTGATGTGTCTGACCCCAGGAATGTGTCAATAAAGTTTCCCCTTCCTGGGACAATGAATTCACGGTGTTCATATTTCAATTTCCAGGAGTGTATGTAGTGAAACTAGCTACTTGGCACAGCCAAAATAAAACATGTAAATGTAGTAATGTAGTGTACACAATATGCTGCAGAGCAGAAGAATATAATGTGGAGGGTGTTGTAACTGTACTACAACAATTATTTATAATATAGTTGTGGGCAGTAATTTACTAGGGACGTAAGTCTGACACCCAGGAAGGCAGCATGGTGTTGTACTGGTAGAGCCATTGAAGTTCCAAAAAACTTTATTACACAAGCTTTTCAGTTCTGAAAAGTCGCCTTTTGTATCTTAACATCTTCTTTCGTATTTGTTATGTTTATCTGTTCCCATATATACGTTTTTCTTTCTCTTCTGTTTTCTCACTGTTGCTACTCTTTATTTGACCTATTAAAATACTTATTAAACATCTTCCCCATCTATCTCTGCAGTCCTTTACAATCATAATGCGCACTTGTCCAAGATTACAATAAAATCTTCCGTACTCTTGTCTTCCAGTATTTTAAGAGGCCACACAATGTTCTCTTGAGATGCACACAACAACTTTTTGATTATAAATGCTTCTATGCCCAAGAAATGTATTTTGTCTCCTATGTACAACAAAGAGAAAATTATAAGCAAAACAACTAGCTACTTTCAGAATATTATAAAAGAAACCATACATTTTTCCTTTCTTTTCAGATTATAGGGTTATGTTTTTTCCAAAATGTAACATTTTATGAACTTGAAACCAAGAAAATAAAACCATTTAATAAAGACACCCTTAATATCAGTGAATTTGTATTTTTGAAATTGTAATCTTGTAGCTATACTGTCAAAACATTCAATGTGGAGATACAAATGTACTATACATACTGGAGGAGACCAAGACTTAATAACTTTGAACAGACAAGTGGGATCAGAAGAAAATGAGTGATTGTCAGCCTCGATACCCACCTTTCACTGTCTGGAGTATCTGCACAGAGTTGCTCCCCTCCTCTATCACGATCTGCTGTTTCATAAATGCCTTCCTCTTCTTCTACATGTTGGTGGTGATGGTGGTGATAGCTCTGTGGATGACGACCACTAGGGTGACGATAGCGTCCATACACAAACCTCGGCTCCTCCTCACGACTGCGACATCGTCTGGGATACAGAAGAAAAAAAAAGAAAACCAAAATTACTTCATACAAACATAGGCATGTTAAAAAGTGTCTCTTCAAGGTAACTAATATTGTGTGACATTTTGTTATAAAACATTTAAAAGTGACAAGTTTTTCAGATAGTTTGAAATAGTGCTCCGGTTTATAGCAATTAACAGGCCAATTGATGGGAACAAATGACGGATACTTAGTGAACTTTACACTGGTGTGTTGCTTGCTTCCAACAAAAGAGAAACCATAATCTGGATTATATTCTGATACCCCTACTATAACTTTATCTAAACTTCAGAAATTGTGTGTCACAACTCCTATTATATTTTTCATTATTTACAGTCAATGGTAGAAAACTGGAAACAAAATATTCACTTTATGGCATATGGTAAAGAAAATAACTAATAAGGCTGCTGCTGATGCATAAAAGATTTCAGAGTGTTCATCCTAACTGTTAGCTTTTTAGCCATGTTATTTTATGGTATGCTGTCAGTTACAGATTACAGACAATTTGTAGTGCAAACCATGTTATAATTGAGAAATAGAAATGTTTGGGCAGGGAGAATGGAAAAGGGAGATAATAAGTGAAGCAATCCTGCTGCCTCTATGAAAGAAACATATAAAACATACTGAAACATTTGCATCTGGAAAAACCTCCAGATCTCCGAACTCTGCTATAAAGTAACACACAATTGCAAGTGTCATTTAATTGTTATAGGCATATATCTCTGAAGCCAAATTTATATCTTCTAAAAATACAAAGACGTCTAGTGATCTGCTAATGAGAAGTTAGCACAATATTTTGTACTGCTGGTGCTTCGAGTGTATATAGGTGGCAACTGGATGTTCAGCAAACTACAGAGGACGAGGGGGAGGGGGCTCATCTCGATGCAAATATTTTGGCATACATAATATTTTCTTTTATGAAGATAGCATGATTGTCTCATAAGATGATGTACACAGCAATTGCTCATTATATGATGTATACAGCCATTGGTACCAATAAATAGATGACGCCATTACAAAAAATTTAAAATGGTAAAACGGCAGAAATGAGAGAGGAGCAAATGAATGGATAAAATGTGTCAGCAGTGGTTAATGGAGCACTGAGAGTAACCATAATCACTATATACAAGAAGAAATATGGCCCTAAACGGTAATGAAGAAGAAAAGGAGAAATGTGATTACTTGCTCAAGTGTTATCATATAATGTACACAGATTTCCTCCTAGCATTCTGTTTGTGAATATTTCTAATCTTTTTAATGTACAATAGACTGTTCACAACACATTTAATTTTTTAAATGTGTTATGAGGCTATTATTATTATTATTATTATTATCATCCCTAACAGCTTAAATAAATGTCTACAAGCTGTGCCATGTTAATTCCACACATACTTCTAATTATCTTTTATTCTGTGAATACATTTTGTTTAAATCAAAAGTAATTCTAAAACATTACTCTGTAAGACGCCAGTAAATAAATATATTCAAAACATATTAATGTTTTTCTCTGTTGCAGTTAAGATACAATATGAAAGACTGACCTATGGAAAATACCATTAACTTATTTTTACCAGGCAGAAGTGACACTAACAATCAACTGCCAAAGCATTCAAAAAAAGTGCCAGAGTTTTAAGCACTCCAAAGAAGCAGTGGAGTTCAAATAATACTATTTACAGAAAGCTGGCTAAATCCTGAAATTGACAGCAGCAAGATTTTTTTGATAAATCTAAATGTGAATTGAAATGGATAGGCTAATGGTAAATGGAGGTGGTGTATTTGTTGGAGAAGACAATAAACTCAAACAAAAGTAGATAGAAATTGAAGCTGGATGTGATATAGTTTGGGTAAGACTCAGTACCCAGGTGTAACCAAAACATTTAGAGAAAACCTCTGATCAATAGAACACATATTCCCCAAGGATACTGTTATCACTAGAAGAGATGTAAATCATCTAATGGTTGACAATTTATGTACATAGCTATAGTTTTGTGAGTGTGGGCATGACAAGACATCCTGTGAAACAATACTAAATACCTTCTCTAAAAATTGTTTAGAACATATAGTTTGGAATCCCACCCTTGATAAAAATATTTTAGATCTAATGGTAACAAATTGACCTAACATCTTATGCTAGACGCAAACTGAGACATGTGTAATGCGGTGCAGCACAGCACGCATTTTTGTAACTTCACAGGTTCAAGTGGGACCATGCAAATTGGAACGAGATGTGACTGGATGTGACACGCGTCTAGGCCAGGTCACACAGCGTTGTGGTTGTGGCACAGTTTCTCGCACCACATGCCATGCAAGTACTGTGAGAGGGGTGAGGCGGGAAGCAGGAAGGCAGTTCTGCCATATGCTCACCCCGGCATGGCGCATATGGTCAGTGGAAGTGTTGCCCATCCGAAAAATATGGCCTTAATGGATAGGGTTTCATTTTTCGCTGTTTAAGCGCTCCATCTCATTTCGTTAGTACATAATATTTTCAGTTACACATATGTGTACAGTTCTTTTGTTTTGTTTATTCTTTTGTCAAGAACAATGCACAGTTCAATAACTGGTGAGCCATTAGCCTCTAGGATTATATCTTCTGCCTCCACAATGTTTTCAGGTCGTAAGAAGGGATATATGATTCATCATGAGGGTAGTGAATAAGGAAGTATGGAATATTGTCAAATCACGTGATCTAGAAGCAAGGCAGGAAAGTAAAACAAGGTTATCTACTTGCTGCCTGTTATGCTCACGTATCTCTATGATCTGTTGCAAAAAGTTGAAAAGGCATAACTTCCACAGATATGACTCCTTTGTTCTTCTGGTAAAAAGTGTCCAAGATATGAAGTACATAAGTTTCACTATGTCCATGTGGACATCACATTTCCACTGCAAGCTAAAAACAGTCAAAAAGTGGTCACAAATAACAATGTTTTAAAACTTCCTCGCAGATTAAAACTGTGTGCCCGACCGAGACTCGAACTCGGTCCCGGTCCCGGGACCGAGTTCGAGTCTCGGTCGGGCACACAGTTTTAATCTGCCAGGAAGTTTCATATCAGTGCACACTCTGCTGCAGAGTGAAAATCTCATTCTGGAAACAATGTTTTAATTGGCTCGCCACGATGAGAAAAAGCATTTCAGTGGTTACATGCACATTAGCAGAATTAATAAACTAATTATACAACAGGCTGCACACATGTAAAAAATGGTTGGTATTATTACGAAAATACGAGTATCCTGAAATAGTGTGGTGATTATAAATATATTTAATTTGTTGAATGTATTGCTGACAAAGGCAGATATACTTTCATGACAATGTTTTTTGAATGATGTCAACTCCCATTCACAAGGCACACATGGCTAGCTTCCGCATTCTTGTTGTATGCATTATTTTCAGCTGCTGACAATACACTGACCATTGTGTTATGCAACAGATAAATTGTTTATTTTTCTCAATATCAACTATTTTATTTGTGAATCATGCATTGTCAGTTTGGCAAGCCTTAGGTGAGTAATCAGCATCTACCTTGTGCCTATCATTCCACCTGAAGGGAATGCTCATCATTATTTTAATACTGCTCAGCTCAAGAGAAGGAATTAAATCCTTTCGTAAATTTTCATTCCAGTCGTTCAGAGTTAAAAGTATGATGGGTTACAGAGATTCAACCAAAATCCCAACAGAATTGGCAATTTATTTTTATGTGAATTGTTAACCTTCTCTCATTCGAAGAAGCATCATCATTTATGAGTAGCAGCCACATTTCTCTTGCTGACAGGTTTAATAGTACTTCCTTTGCCAAAACACAGTTTAATTTGCAATCATCTCACAGCAGCTATTGCGACAGAATTCTGAAACAGAGTGCCTCATTAAACAAGTAATTGGCACTCGGAGAGCTCAACAGCTTACGAAAAACCTCTGTTAGTTTGCAGTAACATATGAGAAGAAATTCCATGTTTATTTTCATACTAGGAAACTCTTTTCACTAACTGTCAGCAACTACTAAAAAATTACAGTCACTGGAGTGGAATAAATAACAAAAGGAAGTATAACTACTGATATATTGCCATAGATACGAAAGTTCCGTGTGTTTATGAATTGGCAAAATACTCTCTGCCTTGTGTGCTATCATTCACCAAAATCTTGTTTCGGTGTCTTGAGCAATTTAGGAGATATAAGGGATGCTGTGAATATTTCATTCTCATGGATGTGAGATCAGGAGTGAGCGCATTACATAGGATCAATTTTCTCAAGATCGGAGGCAGATAGAGACCTCCTCCCTAGTCTAAAGAAAAATTCAACATGTTAGCTAAATTTCATATGCAGCAACATATAGTGTAAATGCACCAAACGCAAAAGCATAGCGAACCCTATTTTGTATTGCAAACTTTTCGAATTTTGCACAGCATCTTACTGAAATGTGTACACCACAATAAGTATGAGCATTAGCGAGATGATGGGCACTTTGCCATGAACCTGACATATAATGGTACAAGCAAGTAAAAATGAAGTATTTTTACTGAATAATTTCTGTAAAATTGTTTGAGAAGCGCATGTGCTTAGTTACTGTCAGTGCAGAGTGTCGCCAACCGGCGTGTGCAAAGTATGTGTACTCGTCTCTATCATTGGACCCGCGTGACACATGCGGAACGTGCGCGTCATGCTGTAGTGTTGTGTCATGTCACACATGCTATACGTCTCTCAGTTTGCATTTAGCCTTAAAGGATCTCCACTTTGAAGCTGATATCAGTGGCCCTGAAGCAGTTGTAGCAATAACGATTACCAAAACACAAAAGGCAACTACAACAAGTATAAAGATTTAGATAATAGTAGACTAGATAAAGAGGCAGTAGTGTCATGTCTCAAGGAGGAACTTGCAAAATTTAGCTCTGGGCAGAGGTGTGAAGAAAAATTGTGGTTCAAATTTAGAGAAACAATTGATCAAACAATGGACATACATGTATCTAGTATAACAGTTCATGGTGGGAGGGACCCTCCATGGTATGGCATCTCTATAAAGAAACTTCAAAAGTGTCAGCGACTACTGTATAATATGTGTAAATCAAAGCATGTTGGTACAGATAGGGACGTGCTGAATGAAACATGTTTTGCTGCCTAAAAGATGCATGAATCCTTCAGTGAGTACCACACCACAATTTTATTGAAATACCTCTCACAAAACTCAAAAGAAATTCTGATCATATGTAAAGGCTGTCAGTGCACCCAAAATTAGTTTACAGATTTTCATGGATGACAGTGACTGGAATTGAAGGTGGCAAAGCAAAAGCAGAAATGCTGAACTTCAGTACTGCACCAGTTTAATTCTTGCATCATTGATAAGATGGTGACATAGATGTTACTGTCAGAAGCATTGTGAAAAAAGTGAAATCAGTAAAATTGATCAAAGCTCCAGAACCTAAAGGAATTCATGTCGGTGTCTGTATAGAATTTATGGCTGAGTTATTCTCTCTTCTGACCATAAAATACTCCAGATCACTCTAATAAACAGCTGTGGCCAATAGTTCAAAGAAAGTATAAGTCACACTCATCTCATAATATTTTCTGACCTCAAACATAATGAGGTCTGTTGGACGGAATGACCTCCCCATGCCAGCCAGCATCGATTCCAAAAATATTAGGTCTAATGATGCAAACAACATGACAGCCTGAAACCCACCAATCAAGGCAATCTGATGTGGATGCACTGTTCCTTTGAACTCCAAATATAATTTGATTAAGTACCACATCAGTTGATATAAATGGAAGTATGATCATATGGGACATAAAATTAAATTTGCAACTGGATCACGGATTTCTCAATACAGAGTATGCAGCATGTTATCTTGAATGGACAATCAACATACTTGGAAGTACCTTTAGGCATGCCTTTGGGAGTGGGTTGGGAAGCTGGCTGTCCATATTGTACATTAATTATCTTTAATCTTATACTTCTGGAGATAAGAAACTTATCTATAATGAAGTACTATTTGGAAAAAAAGCTGCACAAATAATGAGTCAGATCTTGATACAATTTCAATGTGGTGCAAATATATGCATTTTTCTTCAAATGTTCAGAAATCTAAAACTTTGAACCCTACAAAACAAAAAAGTGTAATGTTCTTTGACTACAATATCAATAGTCACCATTACAAACAGTCAGCTCATACAGATAACTTGGTGTAACAGTTTGTAGGGATATAAAATGGAACAATCACTTACATTCAATCATAAGTGAAGCAACAGGCAGAGTTTAGTTCATTGACATAGAATACTGCTTACAAAACACTCGTTTGACTCATCCTAGAATATTGATGGAGTGAGTGGTGCCCCTCCCAAATAGGACTAATACAGAGCATTGAAAATGTATGCAGAAGGGCAGCAGGTTTGTCTGACCCATTGTAGACTGTCTCAGAACTGCTGAAAGACCTGGACTCACAGATTCTTGCAGACAGATGCCAACCACCCATGAAATATTATGTAGAAAGTTTCAATGCCCAATAATAAGTGAGGGATCTAGTGATATACTGCAAACCCTTACACATCACTCCCAATGGGACTGCGAAGACAAGATTAATTACAGCACAATCAGATGTGCGTAAGCACTCATCCTTCCTACGCACTGTACACAAATGGAACAGAAATAAACCCTGATACGTGGCATGGTGCTTTTCCATGCACCTGTTCCATCCACTTGAGAGTTATCTGCAGAGCATAGATGTGGATTTATAAGGTGGGATTCTCAGTGTACTGAAGCATGGAATAAATTACACAGTGTCAATATCAATAGCAGCAAAATAAACGGACATCAATACTTTCATATCCAAACATTAAATTAAGAGAGAAATTAGAACATATTCTCTACGCTGATCCATAACTTTGCTATGACATTGATGTAATAGGAAGTATAGAGGAGGTATGGCATTTAGCACAAACAAAATTGTCTCTTCCAAAATGATGGTAATGCTTGAAAGCAACACGAGCACAATATGATTCTGTGATGATGTTACAAACTCCCAGAGATGATGGAGAAAGGTAAATGAATCATCTTGAGGTGAGAGACCCTGTACAGAGTCAAAAGGTGTAAGTGAAAATCTACTAAAGTTCCACCTCAGCCCGCCCCAACTTCTGAATCCTGATCATGGCATACAGAGTTCCTGCTGAATGCTCCCCAGTACCCTCAGAATACTCTCAGATGATTTCCCCTGTTGAAGGCACATATAGCTTGATATGAGAGGGACTGAAAATCCTAAGTCCATGATACAGTAATACTAAATTCCATTTACCTGCACAAGTTACACAAGCTGCTACATGTACAACAGTTGTTAAAAATGGCGTCAGCAGCATCAATGCATGCAAGGCATTGGCACATGAACTTCTGTCATATCTGTTTTACTACCTACTGGTGTTGTTTAAAAGGTGTTACCATCAGCGAGAATTTTTGGCAGAAGAGCCCCCTTCAGTCTCAACAGGCATCATATACACAAGACTTTTACCATGGCTCCACAAGAAGAAATCAAGTGGGGTGAGATCACTTGAATGTACTGGCCACAAAACAGGACCTCCTCTGCCTATCCACTGTTGAAGGAATATCAGATCCCGTGGTTCACAAACCCTCCGTCCAGTGTAAGGTGAAGCTCCATCATGTTGGAACCATCTCCATTGACAAATAATGAAGTAGATATGTTTCAGGAACCTCAGTAGTATGACTCTGATAGACACAGCGTACGCTGTTGCCTTTAAAAAGGGAGGAAGAAGAAACATGTCTAGTATGTAATCACCGACTATGCCCGCCCACACATTGACTAATAATCTGGTCAGGAGTCCGTGTAGTTTGTTGTCTTTCTCGGCCATTGCCCCATTTCTCTTGATCATTGTTACAGTCTTGGAAACATGGAATGAGTCTGATGTCTTTTATAGAAGTATTTGGTCTTGTACAACCTTTCCACTTCTCTGCTACTTCCATTTGCTTGCCCATACATGAAAATCATGTTCCATTGACATTAGTACTTCAGCTTGTAAACACAGTCTGGAATCTATTAGCACACCATCTGCATTGGGTTAGTTTAGTTATTATCCCAAACCTTTACACCTGACTTAGTTTTCTACTTTCCAAGATCAAAGCAAATCTTTCTGAAATATTTATAATTTATCCAATAAATACTATGTGCTGGTCGAGACAGCCTACCCTACAATTTTTGCAACAACAGTACCAGGTACGTATATTATACTGTCAGAATTATATGAACGATTTTCACATATAACTTTCAACTCAGTCACTTTTGGACCAGGTCCTTTACCTCAAACTGATACATTTACCCTTCTCCATCATCCCGTAAAGTTCATATCGCAGAATTACCCTGTACATGGCACTAGAGTAAAGGGAAGCTTAGGGCAATGGAAAACCTATAAAGTAAGTAATGCATGGTTTTCATGTAAGAAAGTTACTCATCCATCAAAAAATTTTCAATTATTAATAAAAAATGACTGAGAATTGATCACTCTTAGCACTACAATCAGCAGCAGATGAGTGAACTATGTGATGGAGTGAAAACAACAGGAAAAAGTACCTAAAATGATCACACGGACACACATTTTGGCAAAGCGCTACAGGTAATCTTGACCTCCAATACATAGTATTTATTGGATATATTATAAATATTTCAGAACGATTTGCTTTGATCTTGGAAAGTAGAAAACTAAGTCATGTTTAATGATGCGGAACACGGAGAAGACTTGTGTTCCCATAAAGTGATCAAAAGAAACAGAAAATGGCCAGACTGGACATCAGTAAACTTTATAATGTTCACAAATGTATAGCAATGAGTAGGAGACTGGCACCTTTAGGAGAAGTTGAATCTGATTTGAGCAAACCTGTAAGCACCTGTTATAATAGCTGGAGAACATTGTTGGTAAATCACTTCCAACAGAGATAGAATTATGGAATTCTAGGTATGACGTAAAGCACAATTTAAAGAATGGAGAGGGATCTGCAGTGGAAAGTTTCCCAAATCAGATTGCAAATGGAATCTGAAAGCTGTCGTTGATCTTTCAGTAGGGTGAAGGGCTCCAGAGTGCAGGTATTAAAATAAGCTACTTAATCACGATGAAAAAGTGCAAATTGAAACTGAAGGTAGCAAGCGACTGAAATTGCACACTATAAAATACTGGATGATAATCTAGGTGTCTGGGGGTCAAATAACAGTATGGTCAAGTTATTAATGTTTACCATTGTTTTTCTCTGACATTCAGAATGAATGATTTCTGAGTGAAGCCAATGGCCAGTAATATTTCTGAGATATTTTCCTAATTTAATTGTTTGAATCTTTACCTGTCATGAGAAAGGAGTGACAGTTGCACATAAATTGAAAGGGAAATATATTAAACTGATTTATTAGAGGGTTGGTTGGCAATCCTATCAGATAAGGGAAGGATGGGGAAGAAAATTGGCTGGGCCCTTTCAGAGGAACCATTCCAGCATTTGCTTGAAGCGATTTTAGGGAAATCACAGAAAACCTAAATCAGGATGGCCGGACGCGGATTTTGACCATCATCCCCCTGAATGCGCGTCCAGTGTGCTAACCACTGCAGCATCTCATTTGGTTTTATTAGATGATGATGGTATTAGAGGAAGAGGTGGATTCTTCAAAAGGAAGAATTTATTCAAAATAAACAGAGGTGGTTGGAGTAGAAATGTGGTTTGCAGTTACTGAATTTGATGAATCATACAACACTCTGTTCCTGAAACTGGTTCACTGTGTGCATGGTGTCATTTCCTGAATGTTGCGGAGGATTTTGTATCTGCAAACAGCAAGAAAAAATATATGATGGAGTAATACCACTCCCAAATCTAGCCTATACTCTACTGCTTTACTTTCCTGTCACTTCCATATCTTTTTTTATTTTGATTTATTTGCTTTGTAATCTAAAAGTTATTTTCCTTTTTTTATCTTTATACATTCTCGTTTGTCCCCATTTTTCATGTATTTTCATTTAAAAATCGTAAATATCATCACTGTTTCTTCTCCAAAGCTTAATCTTCAACACATCCACATATTTTTACAATATATTATTCCACCACCTTCATGATAAACTCTTCACTCCTAGGTTCAAGTCTCTATGGTTTATATGGAGCATTTTCCTTACAGCCTACAACCAATGATTTATAATCTGCACTACTCTTACATTGCAAAAAAAAAAAAAAAGTATTTAATTCATTAAATGAACCATTACATGGCCAGAAAACTCCATATGTGCCAGCCTGTGCAGTCATTTTATGGGTATTTAAGAAGGAAATGAAAATAAATAAATTTGAAATCTACAAAAAAACTCCAAATTAATTTAATTGTTTGGTTATTTGTCAGCAGTGCATCCATGGTAAATATCACTCAAATAATACACACACTTCAGAGAATGGTCCTTCTGTCAAATGACATCAGACATACATCTAAAATACTGACAAGAAAACTTGGAACTGTTACATAAGTGGCAGTGCAGTTACAGTGACTATTGCATGATCTGCACATGTAAAGAATATTTTAATTAACATGCATTTACATTTGAGTGGACAGTGGAGTTTATTATTTCAGAATTATTTTAGCAGTTATACAAGTCATAATGCCATGTTATCTTTTACAACGAGTAAGGAAAGTTCCTGGATTATTGTGCAACAGAGTAAATGGTGACATTATAAGAAAAATGACCTCCAGACATTGTAAAACAAAGGCAAAGTACAAAAGCTGTTACATTGTATAGTCTATATTTTCTCCAGTATCAGTCTGTAGCTACTGTATACTTTCAGGTAAACAAATGTCCTACTTTATTTTCAAACCTGTGAGATTCTGTTATAAAAATCTTTCATATTATTTGCAACATTTTTTTGTCAAAATTAAAGGCTGACATAGAAAGCGGATCAACAAGCAGACTTGTCTTACTATCTTCTTTTTCAAGAGGTTTAGTGCAAATAAAAAAAACTGATATCACTCTCATGTTCTTTCATTTGACTGGAAAATTTTGAATTTTTTTTTCCCCCTTGTAGATGGCATCATCAATGCATTGAGAGCATATTTTACTGCTGCTTGGTTCAAAATGTTAAAATATGGGAGTCTGAAAGTCCCATAATATATTCAGTAATATTTACTGAAAGTGAGATATGACGGCAGTGAGTTCTCTACTAGTGAAGTCTAAGATGTATTGGACTTAGGATTGGATGATATGGAAAAACAAATGTTTAGTACACTATTGTACCTTTTGATAAATAGAAGTAAAGATGAATTTATCATGCAGCAAGGGAGATCATATTTTAAATTAAAAATTATAATAGTACATTTTTTTTAGTTTTAAATTTGTGATGTTACTTTATTTATGTAGATGTGGTTACAGATTTTTATTTGTACTTTTATCATTGCCAGAAAGTAGTAGTAGATTTAAAAGTAACTTGGAGTGCAAAGATGTAAAATTTGACAGAATGGATTAATTGAAAAATAGTGCAGAATGAATATAGAGAGAGAAAAGGATAAAATGAATAGAGTGAATGGCCTTTTGTCCTGAGCCTTAACAGCAAGTCAGTGATATACCAATAAGAAAAAAAAAGACAAGATGTGTTTAGACAGACTGGAAAGCATGCAATGATTCACTTTCGACATAACAAAGAAGCTACTACAGAAGCACTGGATAATTGCCAGTTAGTTTATGAAAAGAAGCATGGTTAAAGGTACCAACATGCATCACTGGCAGGGATGTAGTCAAAGTCAAGAGCAGGTAAGAGCAAACAAAGGAAAGATCAGACAGGAATATCAGAATTACTATGAAAAGGATAGACTGCTATTCACCGAAAAGATGACACACTGAGTTGCAGACAGGCACAGCAAAAATGATGTTACACATCTAGCTTTCAGCCAGAGCCTTCTTCAGAAAAGGAAACACACACATTCACACAATCAAGCACTTCATGCACACATGACCATCATCTCGCCAGAGCAGCCATGGACAGTGCTCATGTGAGCATGAGATGTACTTGCTTGTGTGAATGTGTGTGTGTGTGTGTGTGTGTGGGGAGGGGGGGGGGGGCTTTCTTTTCTGAAGAAGGCTCTGACCAAAAACTAAATGTGTGACAGTCTTTTCAGTGTGCCTGTTTGCAACTCAATGTGTCATCTTTATGGTGAGTAGCAATGTATCCTTTTAATAATATTGTTAACAGCAAACAAAAATATGGGGAGATAACTCATGGGAATATCAGAAATAAGAGAAAAATTAAAGGAAAAACTGTATATGGTAAAAAATATGGTAAAAATTGAACATCAAATGAACAGAAGGGAAGAAACAGAAGGCAGCATGCTACTTTCCTCTTTATGGGAAACATGGAAATATTTTTGGAACTGGCACTTGATTTACTTTTTTTGGTGATATCTGAATGTTCTCATCATTTGGTGACTTTCTCTCACAGTTTAATGCAGTTGCACAGCACTGTCCACTGGTTACAAGGAGTAGTTAGAAGCAAAATATACACTGACAATTACTTTATGAATTTTTTCCAAATCCTAGAAATTCAATGGGGCCTGTGAAATATGACTTATGAAATGGAAAGTAAGCTAATATAGTTTCATTTTGTATGTTTTGTTGTATTTATTCTGTTTATCTTATTATTACTCTTTGCCTTTGATTTGATTATTGACTTCCATTGTACTTTTATCATTTTATATTACTATTCACTCGCAGTACAATCTAGTTTTCTAATAAATTGACTTAGAGTCTTCCAGTTACAGTAATACTGGTCTATCTGCCATCATCTGGATTACATTAGTTGCATCACATGTATCTGCTATCACAGTAGCATAATATATGAAGATTAATCTAGCAGTATTTCCTTAAACTGTTCTAGTGAGTTTACTCTCTTGAATAATTTATTCAGTTTAGTCAGCACCAATGAAATGTACAGGCAGTCATTGTGATAAGATATGTTACTATGACTGCTACTTCAGAAACTGTGTTAGGACACATAGCATTTACACTTTTGCCTGAAATGGCATTTTCTGTTTATCTTTCCTCTTTATATTTCTAACACAAAAAACAACACTAATTCTTAAGCATCTCACATAACTATACATTTTTGTAATTGCATTCCTCTCATATTCATGTGGCTTGTTGCAAAAAAGTTTGAGGAATAAGATTAATATGATTTGGTATAAAATATGTTTGGGGAATATGAAATGAAGGCATGCATTGAACTTGATGTTTCAGTACCCAAAGATGGAGAAACTCCTCAAATAGAGTATTAAGGTCAGTCACAATGTAATTAATTCTCACTAAACTGAATGAATATTATTTAGAAAAAGTTACACTCATAACAATACTGGTAAATGACCTAGTTAATATTTTTTTTTATCAAGTGTATCATCGTCCAGAAACATAAGAACCAAATACTGTCTGCTGCTCTCATTGTTTCAATAGTGCTTTAGTAATAGTGGAGAGATGTAGCTGTCTCAAATTCTGACCTGTGTTGATTTATATTCAGATTATACAATTTAGTCATAAGCTTCATGCCATTTCAGTATGAAAACTGAATCTGAGTGTATATAGGGAAAGTTTTTAAGCTTCTCTGTAGTAATAAACAAGATGAAGTACATGTAGCAGAGAGCTCATAATTTGTGAGTTTTACTGAGCATTTTTACAATACATTATGCCTAAATTAATTTTGCAGCTTAATTTCAGTAGGTCAAAGTATTTTAATCCTAAATTCACAAACTGGATAGTAGAGCTCAGGCAGGACTATAGTTTTCTGGTAAACAATTTGCTCATAAATAAAATGTTACTTTGCTTTAGAATCCTCATGCAACACATAAACAAAAAACCAAAATTAAAATAAAGTAAATATAAAATCAGCAAAATAATGAAGAAATATGAATATAAATATACATATAGAGATATATACTGACTGGGAAATTACATGTAAAACAGAGACGAGAGGCGAACTGCTTGTTAATGATTTTTCTTATTACCTCTGCTATGATCACAACGTGCTAGGATGAATTTCACAGGTAGAATTTGCGTTTCCTGTAACGATATAAACTGAATCAAGCTTCTGAATATTTAAGCATTATTAGTGATAGAATCAAGATTTTTTTTATATCAACTGTAATTTGAATCATTTTAAACAGATTATTTAAAACAGTGCTTTTGAATCTGGAATTTTCATAGGAGACGTATTATTGGCTGATAATACCTTAATTTTTCTGTTATCAACCAATAATTACTAGCATCTTGACAAGAGTAATCTTAAGTTAACTTTTTATGTTGTTCAAATGAGTTTTTGTGGTACTGTGTTAGGAACGGATGTAATTATATGAAATGATACTAACACAAAGGATGACTGCAGCAGATAAATGACATTTTATCTGACTATGCACATGAAACAATTACCATGCAAGTATTACAGAAACCTATGCCGGAAGGTGGGGGGAAGATAATGGAAGAAAAGAGCAATCACAAGTTACTGAATGCCTTAACATAACCTGTTGGTCTCATTAATTTTCCTCCACACATTAAATGAATATACTACATTTATATCAGTGATGAAGGAGTGAGAGGTATTGTAAACAGTCATCTTCTCATTGTGATTGCAGCATCAGTTGTGAAATTCTCATGGATGTAAGAGAAGACTTTTTTCCAATATGCTGCAGTGAGGGGTGCTCTAAAGTCTGCCTATTTCCTGCCGTTTCTTATCATGAACACAGAAAATGAATTATACTGAAATATTGCTTAAAAGAACTGCTTCATTCAGATAGAAAGATTATGGATGGAGCAAAGAAAATAGAGCCAAAAAGAATGATTTAAGATGGAGGATGCAAGGGTGTATGGTTGGTTGTCTGAATGGTGTGAGGATAGAGTGTGATATGAAGGAAGGGTAAGGGGAGGGCACTACCGCGATGGAGAACAATAGATAGAAAGGGAAGGAAAGAGAGAGAGAGAGAGAGAGAGAGAGAGAGAGAGAGAGAGAGAAGGGTGAGAGGTATGTCTTTCCAATGCGATATTCTTGTCAAATTAATCTTATTATTTGCAGATGGAGACAAATTTATTTCTACATTAGCATTTACAGTGACTTATAAATTATCTGATAGTCACACTGCCACAAGTTAAATGGCATTTCCAATTTGTTAGGATTTTGCACCATTCACTACAATTTTCATTACATTCGGACATGTTTTATTTATTTATTTTTTAATCACAGACTCTTGGTATATTACTCTCTGTTGTGAACATAAATCTTCAAAGCCTCTTTCTTCAGCTAATATTAAAAATAAATGAATGCAGTCAAAAGAAATGTAAATTATTTAAAAAATAAATTTGAAAAGAAACAGTAAAAGAACAAATAAAATAATGCAACATAACATGCAAACATCAAAACATGTTTATGGCATAAAATGATCTGTTTACCAGAAAATATCAATTGCAGTCCATATCATTTACCATTTTTAAACATGTATTTCATGCTTTCTTACTTTGACACAGAAACAAACTGCCTCCCATATGAAGTAAGTTCAGGGCAGCCTGGAAGCTCTACAAAGTCAAAAAATGTTCAGCAAAATTATAAAAATTTTTTCTTTATTAAGTCAACATTTAAAAAAAGATATTACATGTTTCTTAACGTTCAACAGAAACAGAATGCCTCCCAGATGGTGTTAGTTAAAAGAAACTTATAAGCTCTACAAAGTCTAAAAATTATTGAGGAAAGTGAGCAAAATTTGGGACCTGTGATACAACCATCATGTAAATGTGCAAAATCATTATGTAAATAGCAGGTATACAAGGAACATCTAAAAACAAATGGAAGTATATTCAGACTTCCACATCAAAGTTTCTTTTTGAGGGAAGAAACTGATCAGGTCAAATGCCAAAAAAGGAAGAGAGGGAAAAAGAAAACAGCTTTATATATATATATTGTAGATGTCCATTTCTGAGTGTGTGTGTATATATATATATATATATATATATATATATATATATATATATATATATATATAAAAAACCAAGGTTTTTTTGAAAGCTACCATTCATTTTTGAAAACCTTGCCTTACTTTCTGCATCATACATAACAGCCCAAATCTGTGTATACACTAATGAGCTGAAATGTTATGACCACCAGCTTAATAGCTTGCTTGTCCATCTTTGGAATGAAATACATACCTGATTCTGCATATCAGGGATCAACAGTTTGTTGGTAGGTTTGTGGAGATACGTGGCATTAGATGTCTATGCACAGATCATTAGTTCATGTAACTAACGGGCCACTGTTTTGCGTATGTGGTGATGGTGCCTCATAGCGACCCAGATAGGTTCCATAGGATTTACATCAGGCAAATTTGGTCACCCAAACATCAATGTGAGTTCACTGTAATATTTCTCAAACCATTCAGTATGGCTCTGGCTCCAAGACATGGACAGTTATACTGCTGAAAGATGACATCACTGCTGGAAAAGACATCAAGCATGAAAGGATGCAGATGATTCGCAAATGTCAGCTTGTCTTTGATTACTACCACAAGTTCCATGCAAGTGAAGGAGAATGTCTCGCATAGCATAATACTGCTCCCACTAGCCTGTGTCTGTGGTGTGCTGCACATTTCAAGCCACTGTTCACCATAATGGTGGCATTTGTGGAGCTAACCAGTGACCTAGTGTAGCAAAAATGTGATTTGCCCAAAGAGCTGACACATTTTCATTGATCAATAGTTGAATCCCAATGGTCCCGTGCCCATTGAAATTGTAATTGACAGTGTTGTTGGGTCAAAATGTGAACACGCAGGGGTGGTCTGCTGCGGAGCTCCATGTTCAACAATGTACGAGGAAGGTGTGCTCCGAAACACTCGTTTGTGCACCAGCATTGTGCTCTTACAGCAGAGATGCCACAGATGGCTACCTGTCTTACTTTACAGAGCAGCCTCCGAACCCCATGTTCTGTGAAGAGTCGTGGATGTCCAACCATTTAGCGCCTAGTGGTAGTTTCATTGTCCTTCTACCTCTTTCCACATATGCTTACCACAATTGCATATGAGTATTCCACCAGCTTTGCTGTTTTTGAGATAACTCATTCACAGGCACTGCATAATATTATCCGTCCTTTGTTAGAGCTGCTTATCTAAATGGATTTCCCCATTTGCAGACATTTATTTGCTAGGGTGACCTGCATCTGTGTCTGCTCTACTTACATACTTTTGTTACTGTGTCACATGCCTGCAACGCAACCAGGCAGCATCAATATTGCGGTGGACAGTGGTCATAATGTTTCAGCTTACCAGTGTTGTACACTGTGTGTTATGGATAGTTCTTCTACTATATGCACATAATGATATATCCTATGTTACAAGAATACAGCTGTGCAGAAGGTAATTTATGAGACAAAATTGCAGTCACTATCTTTATAACTTCATTGTGTCTTCAGCTGATTTTTGATGGTGATGCATATCCTTAAACAAAAAAATTAAGCAATATGTGTCCACGTTAAATATTAGAAATACCAAGAAAAAGATTTTCACTCACCTTAGTGCTGGTTTATTGATCAGAAATCAACTAACCTTTACATGTATTACAGTTTTTCGAATTACTTAAATATTGACTACATTGAGAAAAATATATTCATCCAATTATAAAAATGATGGAGGTTTGGGGGCTTATCTGGTTCACATTCAAATCTACATGAAGTGTGTCACATTACATAGGTAGGATTTGTATAAATAAAGTAGAAAAGACAGATAAAAAAGCAATGACAACTTTTGTTCTTCATCATAAGTGTAACTTTCTGTTTGATTGTTGCTACTGAAGAATGATCTGTTATCATTTCAAACTGATATAACACAGAATACTATGAGTGATGATGAATGTTCAGAAATCATATGGTACTCTGAATAAAGTGATTCATAAAAAAAAATATCGAAACCTAAATCACATGTAGTTGCTTTGAATGAAACAACTAGCCAATATTTCAAACTACCCACACTCTGTCAATTACTAAGCAGCTAAATTAACTAAATAAGCCAAACATGTAAATCACAAACAAACTGGTACTCATCTACATTTATTATCTGACAAGCCTCGTTTTGAATGTGATTCTAGGTGCATGTTCTATCATTGCCTAATTCATCACAAATTTCTCTATAAGAATGTATGAGTTTTTTAACAGGACGTTTACAAAGTGCAGAAAGCTGATACACCCTGTTTGAACATAATGAAGAAAATTTTTCAGATCCATATGCTGAGGACCATTACATAATTTATGAGACAAATATCTGTCATTTTATTGAATTAATGGAAGTAAATATAGCATTGTCAAAAATCAAATGAATTTAATAATCAATAAATTAATTCAAACTTTTCTTCAATAAGTACCCATTATTGTAAAGGACACCAATATAAATGCCGGCAAAATATTTATAAACACTGTTCCTTCCACCTGAAAGTAAAATACAGGAATGGATAGACAAGTGGCAACAATATGATTTTCATAAATTATTTTAAATCCATATGTTGTCTGTCATCATTAACATGTGAGCTTTCAGCCACATTACTAATGGTTTGCATTTCTCACCAGGAAGTTCATTCCATGTGGACACAAGCACCACCATTTCTGTGATAAATTAGGTGATGTATGCACAACTGGGCTTGGCCAAGTTGTCCCTGCCCTTGTGGTGTTTGGCGACCTACGAGTATGGCACTATTCCTCTTTGTGGGCAGATCTAGACCACTGGTGGCACACACATTATGCAACATGTCACAATGTTTCTCATTGGCTGCTTGGCTGCGACCAACATTTTTGGTCTTGACACCTTTATGTTGTTTGAGTTTTCTTTTTCTGATGAAGTAGAGGCCACATCAACTGGAGTCCCTTTCCAGGAACTTGAAAATCTCTGCACTGCATTTGCACTTGTATTTCAGCCAATTTTGCTGCTGTGAGCTAGCATGTCTGTGGGTTGCTGGGGTTATCAAACTGGTGAAATCTACCTGAGGGACCACACACTAGTCATCATCAGAAAGCCCCATGTTTATCTCTGATTGTGTGGAGATTTCAAAGCTAGAATTAATGTTGAATCACACGTGGGATACTACTCCAAAATCGACCTCACTGATGCTTATCTCCAGTTACCCTTTGATTGGAATCACAGAGTATTGTCATCGTTAATATGCCTTTTGGATTATGTAAGTACAAGCAATTCCTGATTGGCATTGCTTTGGCCCCTACAATTTTCCAAAGGTTTCTGGAACAGCTGATGCAACCATTTTGAATTACTTGGATGATCTGATTGTTGTGGGATCCTTCTGTCAGGAGCATTTGCAAAACCTTCACACACTTTTTATGACCCTGCAGAAAACAGGTCTGCAATATCATTTGGAGAAGTGCAGGTTGTTTTCAGCCAGAAGTGGAGTGTTTGGGGCATTGGCTCACTAAAGGGGAATCAGACCCACCGATTGGAATGTCGCCGCAACATTCCCTATTATGCCCCACAAACTTACATGAATTTCAGGTATTTTTGGGCAAAATCAACTATTATTCCAAGTTATTACCCCATGTGGCAAACACTGTGCAATCCTTCAATCAGTTGCCTAAAATGGGCCAGCCTTACAACTGGATTCTTGTCTGCAATTGAGCTTTTACTGAAGTGAAAACAATGCTGAATCTGCCCCTTGCCTCACACCATTCTCTCCCAATGCCTGTTGGTCGTGGTGGCTGATGCTTCTGCCCACGGCATTGAGGCAGTCTTGGTGCACTAGGATAGGGATGGCTGCAAACAGCCTATAACATTCATGTACAAGACATTGATCTGCACACAGCGAAATTATTCCCAGATCAAAAAGGAGGCACTAGTGATACTGTTTGCTGTTAAAAAATTGCATGTCTACCTTTGTGGGGTGAAGCTCTCTCTACTTACAGATTACAAGCTGGTGGTGGCACTAGTCAGGCTGCATTCCAGCCTCCCAGAGCAGACAGCCTAATGCCTCTAGCACTGGGCATTGTTCCTGAGTGCATACGATTATACCTTCCAGTATAAGCCCAAAGCACAGCATTACAATGCCAGCACATTGTGTACCAGCCAGCCCAGACCCTGATTTTGGCCAATATGACATCCTCTGCTTCCACATCGATATCGAGTGGCAATATACGTTAGACCATTTCCCAATTATGGTTGCTTGTCTTCACCACCACATGCCAGGACCCCCCTCCCCTCTGATGCAGGTCTTTTGCCCCATGCCCCATGGCTGTACAACTTACCTCACCCACCAGTTGGTGACTGAGCTCAACTGCTGGAAACACATTTCTCACAGGCTCTCATTGTAGATGATGTCATTCTTTTGGACACTGAGAGTGACCAACATTCAATGGTCATCCTGGCAGATCTGTGCCAATAGTTATTGAGCTTGCTACACTGAGGATGTTGGAGGATGTACCCCATGAAGGTGTTAGCTCACCAATTTGGGGTCAACAGTGAGAGTGAAAGAATGGTCTGTGGATGCACAGTGAGAATCTGGCACCAGGCATCATTCCCACAAACTTTCGCCCCTGGCCTACACCTTGCCTCCCCTGGGACTCCTTCCATCTTGATTTTGAAGGCCCATTTTTGGAACTGGCATAATTGCTCATTGTGGTTGCTTACTCAAAGTACCCATATGTTGCACACATGGAATCTGCCATGATAAACATCATCCTTACTGCCTTAGCCCATATTTGGCCATCAAAGTGTTGCCTCACACATTGATCTTTGACAAAATGCTGCAATTCATGGCAGCCACCTTCAAAATTTCTGTGAGGCCAATGGCATAAAACATATTTGCAGCTCTCTGTTTCAACCTTCCTCAAATGGTGAAGTATAATGCCTTGTTTGGGCTTTAAGCAACAAATGGAAAAGCTGTTGAATCCTGTGCCACTAAATTGGCCAACACTTATCACATCACACCCATTAAGAATCATAGTCCTGCTGAGCTACTCCATGGGCAGCAACTGCAGATCCTGTTCCATCTTCTGACACCGTCCCTTCAGTGTTCCTTGTGATAGATACAAATACCCAGCAAAAAGTCAGTCAGTTCTGCAGTTGCATCTTGTATTGTCAGCTACTGTCATCGCTGTACTACAGACTATCAGATAACAACCTTGCTTGGCACTTGGTTTGTTTCTCTGGTCATATTTTAGATTGTATCTCTCTTTGTTAACGGCCTGCTGATATCATTGTGGTGAAGGTTTTCACTTAGAATAGGCTGCTTTGGGTTTGTCCTAGTCTGTGTTTTATCCGCCATCAGTCAGCAGTTTTTAGCTTGACTACCACTTGGTATTGTGTTCTCTTCTGCAGATATCCCTTCCACTTTGCAGCTTCGCTCATTTCTCTCCTGCCTTGCAGCTTTGCCCATTCATCTCCTGGGTTCTGGTGCATGTGCTGATATGTGGCCTTTCACGGATGTAGCAGAATGTGTGTAGAAGGTAGAGGGAGGTTGAGACAGAGTGGAGGAGGGAGAATGGTGGGAGGCTTATGTTCCAAGTAGACCCGGCCGGGGACTGGGATCTGTAGAAGATGAATACTAAAGTGTACGGATTTGATGGATCATTTTCTGCATTAATTTAATGAGTGCAGCAATTGTTAATTCCTCTTATTTGTATCCCATTATGCAACCTGATGGACTACTGCTGTTCAGTTTCGTGAGCACCAAAGGGTGCATCATTTTAGCTGTATTGCAATGATCAGCTGGATGCAGCTTCAGTATTGGGGTCAAAATAGTGATACTCCACTGCACAGTAAGTGGCTAAAGTATGCGGTAGCTCAACATTAAGTATGTCCACATGCAACAATGAAGAAATATCTCCTAAATCACTGAGCCATACCTGACCATTCAGACATTCTTCAAAAGTTTAAAAATAATTTGAAGGATCTACTGTATAGATGAAAATGTAGACACTTAACAGATAATTCAGATGTAATGCAACCAACACAGCCCTAGTTCTCACAAGTACTACAGACCTAATACAGTGGTAGAAACTCCTGACCAGTCTATTACTTTCCAGCCTGTCACAACTATTTATCTCCTGATTTTTACAAGCCAACTTCCAGTTGTTGGTCATGCCCTTGTTGATGTTTAACAAGTATTTTTTCTCTGAACCTCTTGATTAACCTTTGTCATTTGTTTATCATTATTATCTTTTATATGGTCCTTTGTCTTCTCTCTATTTTATGTACTTTCTTTAGTTGGTTTGTACATTTTCTTATTGTTTATGAGGTCTTTGTGCTCCTCTAACTGAATATTATTTTTTCTGTATAGAGTATACTCCATCACTTTCAAATTGTGTTAAGCCGATTAGAGGAACAGTTGGGCTTGTCGGCATGTCATGTAACTATGCCCCCCCCCCCCCCCCCCCCCCACTTGCCCCCCTCCCCTGCAGGACACATGACCAGATTCATATCCCAGTCCCATTCTGCTTGACTGCAAATGCAGTTCTTTCAGCCCTGCACCACATACTGGATATGCAACTGATGTTACAAACAAGTAAAGCTGGACTATGCACAATAACTGTAAGCAAGCATGCAGGCATACAGTAACACATCATCCTCAGTAGAACTCAGAGATTCGTGAGAAGTAAATCTCCTGTTAATTCCTTGAAACAGCATGACATAATTGACGAAAAATGGAATACTATGACTACTATTCGAGGCATCCATTCTGTACTGTTGCTGAATCCTCTGATGCAGGTATTTTCCTTTGGCACTTCATCTAAAAAACACCAACTCATAATGCATATTATTGGCTGAATCACTGAACATAACTGCATCCGCACATTAAGTACTGTACAAGATGTCAAAGTAACAGAAAGTTTTCAAATTTTTATGCTATATGCTTAATATCCAAATGCATTTTATGACTTTTTTACACATTACCATATGTAGTATGTTCAAAAAGTAATGGGAATTTTGTAATTTCATGTGTTGTATTATCCTCATTCATGCAGTTTCTTTATTGTTGTCTTGGTAAACATATCTCAAAAGTATCTGTACAATGTTAGATGTATAAGATATTTAGTCTGTTGTTAGCTGCCAGAAAGGTTACGTCTGTTTTGCTAGTATCAGCTATGATTTATTTTGTATAAAAAAAGTACTGTACCCGGGATGTACCAAGTTGTCAACAGTGAGTTGTAATGTCTGAAGAGCTAAACCATTTGAAACTGAACACAAGCCAGAACATCAACAAAACATGTAAAGTTACAAGAGAGCAAACTCAGGAAGAAAATACTCCTAAACACACAGTCACTTAAGTGTGGCAGAACGTCTGCAGATCAGGCTTCTAAACTTGCAAAATCACAGCTGACATAATCCAGTGGCTGAGACTCCAGTACACACAACATGGGTGTGCCATGTCTGCAGCTACCTTGTCGGCAGCTACCATAACCAGCTTGCTGACAGCCAGCACCATTGGTTTCAAATCCTCCATTGCCATGGCATTATTGGCAGGTGAAGATACCAAATCCCTCCCTTCTTTAATGGCGACATAAGGGTGAAAGTGTGCAGTTGTATGTCTTAAATGCTTGGGGAGGGGATAGGGATGCTGGAAGCCTGGTCATTGGTTCCATCTGGATGTCACTGGTCACTGGTTCCATCTGGATGTCACTGGCCATTGGTTCCATCTGGATGTCAGTATCCTGAGGTGTGGCTGCCAGAGCCAATGGTGGCTCAAAATATGATGACTCCTTTTCACTGTGTTCAACAGACTGCTGCAGTGGCATTAGGAGGAGCGTCTCAACTTCCATTGATTGCTCTCCAGACACTTTGGAAGATAACAGTCATTGTGACCTTAAATAATAACTGTGGAGTAAGGGTGGTGAGGCCCTTTGCCTTGTAAGTTGAAGGGAAATATTGACATCATTCATACAGGCTGAAGATCCTGGAGGTGGTTCCTAACGTTGTAGCTGGCTACACTCATGTTGCAACCGTAAATTGGTTCCTATGTCTCATACATGCACCAATTTCTCTGACCATGACCTCAAAAAAGTTGCTGGCCCCTGTGCTGGACTATCACCAGTTCTGTCACCCTGGATGATGCCCAAATGTGTGGATGCAGACAACACACCATTTTGGAAATGGGGTGTAAAACATGAGTGCTGAGGGTGGGGAGTAGGGTACACTCCACCTCCGTGTCAGATGCCAGATGGAAGGGAATGCTGGTCAGATGCCAAATACCATTGTGTTGACAGAAAGTCTGAAACTCTGATGCTGCAAACAGAGTGGGAACCAGCATGGCTGGCACACCCTCTACCACCCTGCCCCATCCTGCCCTGATGGTGGATGTGGCTATTGGGGTGGTCATCAATTTTATATAGGGGAAGTTGGACAAGGTGTCCATCAGCCTCAACCACATTTCTCCAATGTGTACTCTATCCCACAGCCGAGCCAGTTGAGGCCATGGCAAAAACTCCTGGGGAGGGGCCATTTGGTTTCTTGAACAGGACTGATACTACCTCACTGCACCTTCAATATGGGTGCTTGTCATTGACCAATACACATGCCATCGAGGTAATGGTTTCATGCGAGACATACTCCAATTAAAATACAATTAGAAGAATGCAGCAACTGGAGGACTTGTGGATGGAGTAAAGGCAGGACTACTATGTGGCACTTAGCATCCTCTGTTGTGAGCAACAGCACTCCCCGAGGAGCACTTTTATACCGAAATAAGGTCCAAAATCAGGATGGGTGTCCTTAGAAAGTTGCGCAGGCCACCCAGATTGAACTGTGCAACAATGCTGTGCATGTTACACTGGGTCATGACTTGCAGCTACTACTACTTCTTTGATGGTCATAGGGAAGTCTTGCAACATTGTATCTAATGCAACATATATCACAAAATAAACTGTTTCCTCCCTATCAAACTCTGTATTAGGACCCATGGATAACCTCGAAAAAGCATCAGCATTCATATGCTGTGCGGTGGGTGGAAAATTGATACGTTAAAAATAATTGCTAAGAAATAATTCCAACACTGCAGTCTCTGAGCCATCTTGTCAGGGAGTCCAGCCTCACTATTAATCATCAGTAGCAATGGTTTATGATCCATAACCAAGTGAAATTTGGAGCCATAAAGGAAAAATGAAACTTTTTGTGTGATTTTAGGTTTCCCATGTAGGTCATACAGTTGGATCTCTACAGCTTTTTTCAGAATACAGTCCCAGAAGGTGTTTGATTGTTGCAACAACTTGGTGAAGTCATAATTCATGGTATGTATGTGAGATTTTCTGCAGTGGCAAGTGGTACAGTAGGTTCCAGATTTCCAGAGTCCTAGGTCATCCTTGACTGATTCCAATAAGGTTTTCATTTGGCTGGTAGGCACAACATGAACTTGATGTGTTTCTGCAGCTCTCTTCTGAATTTTCATGATATTTTCCCAGTATATGGAATAATTGCTGTTGCAACTGTTTTATCTTCATCTTCAGCAGGATATGGTCTTATCTTCTCCGGTCTTAAGGAACACTGTATCCGATGGTTGCTATAACTGTATATATGGAACATGGCCTGTAACAGCTGTAATTCATCTGCTAGACTGTCATCGAAAAAAGCACGAGGGTGTGTAGATTGCTGATTCCAAGGCTTATTCTCCAGATAGCTCCATGAACCACCACTGGTGATATTGGGCAGTCCATTGATACCCCATCTGTTTGCTTGTACTAATTTTCATTGAATAGGAAGTAGACTGATGTAAACATGAATTCAAACAGTTGCATTAGTGCTGGCCAAACATTTCCCCTATGAGGCTTAGGGAGTCTCTTAGTGGTACCATTGTAAAGAGAGACATCATGTCAAAACTCATCATGAGGTCTTCTTGGCCCAGTTGAAAGTTGTGGAGATGCTGTATGAAATTTGCCAACTTTTGTATGTGTTGCTGGAATTTGTCTACAAAGGGACTGAGCATCACTGTCAGGTACTTTGACGATCCACATGTTTATGTGCCAATGTTGCTAACAGTTGGATAGAGGGACATTTCTCCCTTGTGGACTTAAGGTAGCCTGTAAAGTCCAGGTGGTGCAGCTACTCATGGACAAAATTTTTTCACTGAGAATGTTTGTTGGAGAAGCTCGATGGTGTTCCTCTTTATTTGGTTGGTAGGATTGTCTTTAGTTCTCTTGTATGTGTCATCCTCTAATATGTCATGCAATTTTTGCTTGTAAACAAGATGTGGTAGCAGGATCATACAATTCCCTTTGCCTGCTGGGAGGATGACTATCTTAGAACCATCTTGGAGCCACTTGTCTCAGAATTGTCTCGGAACTGCTTACATGGTTTTCTCTCTTCATTGGAGATATTCAGCTTTGCTGGAATCACCTTGGTAAGTATATGGCATGCAAGAGTGACCGGTTTCACAGTGCTGATAAATTTTGCTGTTTGTGTAGATGTCAGTGTTGGTGTGAACTTTCCCAGCATGGATAACCTAAAATTGCCAATTACTTTCTCTGTACAGTTGATGACAGTTCTCCACGGTTCTTCTTGCCATTTTGCAGCCACAAAGTGTTCATATTTAGTAGTCTGTCTGCGGATGGCTGATTCCCATGCTTCGTTGGCCTGAGACCAGCTAACTGCGTCTATCCACTCCCGCAGGTATAAACATCCCACTGACAATGTTTAGTCAACAATTTCTGCAGTGACAGAGATGCATCTCCCATGGACATACCATGAATGATGAAGATGCCAAGTTGTTACAAGAATCCAACACCTTATGGGATCATATTCTCAAAGAAGCTGTAGGGATCGGATTGCATGGTGGACTAATTAACAAGGACAGTAGTTTTAAGCAAGGCATGGAACCAAAGCATAGTGGCAATCTACGAGGGTGTCTGCTCCCATCATGACAACTGAAGAGTACGAAGGAGCACTGTTGCCGTATCAGCAGAGATGTGCATCCGGCACTGGCTGAGGACCCTAGATTGACACCTGACATCACACTTTCCCAACCAGTGCACCAGGTCTGGGTGGAGATGGCAGGAAGGGGATGGGATATAAAGGTACCCACTTCACTCTGGCTGTTAACTGTGGATTTAACATCACCACACAACCAAATTGCCCCACTGGGTTTTTTAACCACCACTAATGGCATTGCCCACTGACTCGATGCTACATGTGAAATAACCCCAAATTGCTTAAGTCTGTACAGTCGGCTCAAACAACTGTTAATGGAACTGTAAAAGTAACTCAAGGTTGAGAAAAGGAGTGACTGTTGACGCTAAAATAATGTGAGTAACAACTTGGAAATCAAATACTGTAAAAGTGTCCAACCAAAAAGTATTTGATGCTGAGGCAGAATTGACCACTAAGAGTGTTACTTGGCACTCCTCATTCTTACATTTTGCCACCACAACCAGTTGACCACTCAATGGAATTAAATGTCAACTATGGGAAACCACTGTTTTGGTAACTGCTTGTAATGGAGGGCTACCCAGGTCATGATACCGAGCCAAATTGATCAATGAGGCCACAGCTCCAGTATCTAGCTGAAAGTCAATAGAGCACCCCAAAACATACAGTGGCAGCACAAGCATATGAACCTTTTGTCAGATATACAGAATGTTGTGTAGCACAGGCATCAGTGATGTAGCCCATAAATGCAGATATTTCGACCACTTTTGGTGGATGTGTCATCTGAGGCAAGCCCTACAATGTAAGAAACTCCCAATGTCAAGGGAGGACAGCATTACTGTCTGCTGTACCAGACCAGGGACTTTGACAAACACTGCACCTTTCGTGTGAAAGCTGGTCCAACGGCGGGGTAAACTGAATTCTGGTATGTACCTTATTAAGTTGCTTAACAGGGTAAGAGTGAGATGACTTTTTAACAAATGACGATAACCTAGGTACGCTGGACACTAGGGAATGAGATCCTGCTGTGTCCTCTGATGATGTACTATGAAAAGAACTAAAATCTATTCCACTATGTGGCATTTATCAACAAATATAAGGCCTTTGCTTGGAATGACTCACCTGGAGCTGACTGAATAGCTACATTGTGGATAATAGAATTTGTGTAAGATCTGTAACACTGACAACAATCAAACTTACAATCTCTAGATGCACCCTGCAATTCCACTATCTATGTACGAATAGGTAACCTGCTTTTGATACTGATTTAACATAAGGTGCACTGCCACAATGCGCTACTTACACTCAAAATATGCAGTCAACGTTGTACACAGATCATCAAATTTTAATGATGCAGGGTCCATGCACGGACAAAGCTTTTGCACCAAATTATAAGGAAAGGAATTAGAAGAGAGTGGGCGTGTAATTATATCTACAGGGTAAGCAATTGTTCTTACATTGTAGTAGGGCAAGAAACGATTCAGGTAGTTGTCCCATCCCTATGTCAAAAGGTCCTTATGCAATGCAAACACTTGCAGAAGCTCAGCATGTTGTTGCTGTAGTTGCTGCTGCCATAATTCCATAAACTTGTCGTTGATGATGAAGCACCGTGACCAGTGCAGGCATGAGACAGATTTTACTGTATCTGGGCACCAAGTTGTCAACAATGAGAGTTCTAACACCCAAAGAGCTAAAGCAATTGAAACTGTACACAAGCCAGAATGTCAACGCAGCTGCCTTAACTGCTTGCCTCAGAAACCAGAGGCTCTCTCCACTACACAGGGCTCATGCACACCCAGTTGGCGGCTGTTATAATCATTTTGTTGGCTGCCAGGACCTTTGTTCCATTTCCTCTCTTGCCATGGCATTATTGGCAGGTGTTGATACAAAAAACTGGATCAGAGTAGTGTATTAAATTTTTCTGTAAGAAGGCAGGTGTTGATACAAAAAACTGGATCAGAGTAGTGTATTAAATTTTTCTGTAAGAAAAGAATAGTATGCAGCAGTTTTAGAATGTTAAATATTGCTTTTGGTGAGTCTGTTCTGTATAAACCTAGGGTTTACAAGGGGTATAAGCATTCTGAAGAAGGCAGTGAAGCTGTGAAGACACTGAAGATGACGAGTGCCCTGGATATTCGAGCACCTCATCAGCTGATGGTGTCTTGGAAAAAGTGAAATAAACTGTTATGAAAGATTACTGAAGAGAAATCACTGGTGATATTGGTATATCAGTTGACCCATGCCATGGAATTTTTTTGACTGTTTCGGGTACAAAATGTCTGGCAGCAAAATATGTTTCAAAACTGTTGAATTTTGAACAAAAAGAGCTGTGAATATAAGTCAGTCAGGAGTTGCTAGATGAAGTCAATAACTATGCAGACCAACTGAAATGTGTCATAACATGTGGTGGAGCATAGGTTTACAGATATGATGTAGGAACTAAGGCTCAAATTTCCCATTGGAAGCATTGATTCCCAAGACCGAGTAAAGCTCGATAAGTGGGGTCAAATTTGGAGATTATGCTCATTGCAATCTTTGATTTTAATGGCCTAGTGCATCATGATTTCTTGCAACGAGGTTGAAAGATTAATGTGGAGTATTACTTACATGTTCAACACCATTTGCATGAAGCAATCGTGAGAGGGGTAGGGGGTAGGAGGGGGGGGGGGGGGGGGGGCACAGGATTGGGGGGAGGCCGATGCTTTGGATTTGTGGTACAACAATTTATGACTTTCACACAATGCTAATGCATCTGCTGACACTTTGTTGCTTGTTCTTGAAGTATGGCAAACAACAATATGCTAATAATGCTCCAGTCTCTGTGTTCATCAGATATGGCACCATGTGACTTTTTTCTGTTCCCCCAGCCAAAAAAAAAAAAAAAAAATCTTGAAAGCCCATCATTTTACAGCCAAAAACAAGATTAAAAATGTATCACCAAGAGCGAAAAGCATTGCAAAGATTGTGATCCAGAAATATTTGACAGGCTGTAAAAAAGTGCAAGCATAAGCGTCTTGGGACTATTTTGAAGAGGATAACATTGATGTAGATGAGAGCAAAGAAAACACCTCCTAATATGCAGACAGAGCCCAAAATCCTAAGTACAAAGAAGACTGATCACCTGTAAATTCTCAAATATTAGCATGAACAGCTGAATACAAGGATAGAAAAATTAAAGCTATGGAGACATGTTTTATAATGCAGCCAGTTCTTTGATTCTTTCAACAATACAAATGAAAATGTCATGTTATCTTTTAGATGGTGTGATGTTGTCAGTCATACGACCACACTGCCGCCTGAGAGATCGATCCGCCAGATGTGATTCTCTCGATAAACGGAACAGAAGAATGGCTGTGCTAGCCAAAGAGTACACAGCCACTTGCAGTACTTATGCTTGCCATGAAGCACCACTAGGTCACTTCATGTGTAGTGCATGTAGTGCACTTGTGCCAGTCTACAGCTTTTAGCCACACTCAGTGGTCAGCCAGTGCCGATGTTAGTCAGTCATCATCTGCAGCTCAGTCATTGCTGCCATGAAGTCTTTGTAGCCCAGTTGTAAAGTTCCATTATAGTACTACAGTAAAGTCAACAGTACTAAGTTGGCAGTTATAAAAAATTCTACGTTCTGTCACGTCGACAGCCAAGTTCGTCTTCAGATTCGCTGGATTCGACATTCAAGATTGCGAGAGATTAATTTGTCACTGCAAGATTTGTGATTTGTAAATTATCTCATTCTACAGATGCTTAGTCTAGTCATGTCTTCTATAATTTTCAACCAACAGATCATGGACTACAAGAAAGTTAAGTAATAAATACTTTCTTATTTTGTACTCCTGCTAATTAATTGTGTTTTCCTGTTGTACCTACCAAGCAGTCTTGGCATAGTAGAACCCACGTTTCCAACTCCTTGGCTACCTCATATTTGCTACCTCATGCTGATGGACTCAGTTAGGGTGGAAGATCGAGAGCCATAGATGGTGTACTTTAGATTGAAAGCTAAGAATGTATGATGAAAGATGTACTGGGTTCCTCCTAATATGATTCTTATCCCCCTCCTCCAAATACTTGCTCTTTTTTCCCTGAATAAGAAATCTGTAGTCCCTAATTATTGGAATACTATTGGACAGAGTCCTCCGTCAGATGTAGCAAAATATACAACACATCCATACAAGCATAAAATACACACAAACACACACACACACACACACACACACACACACACATGGCCACTGGCACTAAGGATCGATTGCCATCCTGTTGTTATTATGTTCCGGGTTTTCCATTGTTTCATATCACACCTATAAATGTATTTTATGTGTATCTGATAAAAAAATCCCACCTGATTTAAAAAATGTAAATAAACATCATTCCTTCCCTAGTACATATTCAAAGTAGGATCAGAAGCATTCAACTTAAGAGGCACAATGAGAGGTATAATAATTCAAGAGCCAAAGCACAGGTGTCACATCTTTCTCACTGCAGTTCACAGGTTAAGACAGCTTCTATCCTATCACAGATATGAAAGTAAGTCCAAGGAATTCAGCAGCTAGGGCAAATTAACAAAGTAAACCTGTTGTGCATACAAGGGTTAGCATCAATGACACACTGTATCTAATGTAATATGCATGTTTTAACTGTTTGTGTTATATACAGTAGTAACATTCAGTTCAGACATAAAGAATTTTTCCTTCCCAAAAATGAGGCATTATGATCACACATGGTCTGTTCGACAAATTGAAATTCTTACACTGATACTGCAGAACATTACTTGCTTGTGTGATAAGTGGATGAGCACATGAACTTGTTTAGTGGATGAGCACATAAACTTGTTTAAAGCGAATGACGCCAGCCAGAGAAAATATGACTGTTGTGTTATAAGCGCATCCATAGCTGTTGTTGAAAACATCATGGAGCACCCTACAACATACATTTTCATAGGGATCTATAAGATTATGTGTTAAGATAAATATGGGTGTAAAGAATCTGCTAATAATACAGCACATGTGGATGAAGTGATAAGAAGCTAATCAACAGGTTACACTTAAATTGATATTAGAGGTATTGGGGCTAGTAAGGACATTGTTACGACTAACATTCACAAAGATTTGTGTAAACAGAAGAGTTGGTCCTAATTGTTGCTACTGACAAACAAAAGACAACACACATGAAAATAATTGTACATGTGACCTACATCCTTCTTTTCTGCAGACTGTCATCACAAGGATGAGGTCTGGTGAAGTCAGTTCAATTTCAAAGAGATAGACAACCATCATTGTATGAACAGCAATCTGAAAAATATTTTTATAGACATCCAAATCACAAGCAACATCAGTGCTTTGATCGATTCCAAATGAATGTTTGCTGACAAAGATGTATTATGGCAAATAAAGACAACTTTGAAAGCAAATAAAGTTATTTTGTTTCAATAATCTGTTTTCTTTATTTTATAACAGGATAAACCAAAACTGTGTAGGCACATCTTGTTTAATGCCATCCCTACTACAAATATTGTTACATATTTGTATTTGAATAATTCTTAACTAGAGTGGAAGCTTGCTTAGCAAGCATAATTCTTTCCAGAATCTTAACCACAGTGTGAAATGCTTGCTAAGCAAAACAATTTATCCCTTATAAATTAAAAAGTACTAAAAGTTTTATCTTATTCACGCCATTTATCCAAAAGAAATTATGCACACATTATTATGTACTTTATATATCTAAAAACAAAGATGATGTAACTTACCAAACGAAATCGTTGGTATGTTGATAGACACACAAACAAACACAAACACACACACAAAATTCAAGCTTTCGCAACCCATGCTTGCTTCATCAGGAAAGAGGGAAGACGAAAGGATGTGGGTTTTAAGGGAGAGGGTAAGGAGTCTTTCCAATCCCGGGAGCGGAAAGACTTACCTTAGGACAGGTATACACTCTCGCGCGCACACACACACACACACACACACACACACACACACACACACACACACACATTTCCATCCGCACGTATACAGACACAAGCAGACATATGTAAAGGCAATTTGTTTGTGTTTGTTTGTGTGTCTATAGACATACCAACGCTTTCGTTTGGTAAGTTACATCATCTTTGCTTTTAGATATATTTTTCCCACATGGAATGTTTCCCTCTATTATATTCTTATTATGTACTTTATTATTCATGATGCATAACTGATTCTTTTTTACTAGGAAGCTATCTATAGTCATTCGTTTCTGTTGACACTTCAACACTTGGTGAAAATGCGACACACCATCATCACCAAATAATTTGTACTATTTCACTATCAGCTCACATACACCAGTGTGGTTTATTAATAATTTGACAGGACATGTAAAAGGATCTAAGAATATGTTTTAAACTAGCAATAATTTATGTTTTCCTATGAGAAGCCATCACCCAGCTAACACTAAACATTGTTACAGTGCAAATGCTCTTTCTCTAATGATTTTTTGAAACTGTTTCTTATGAAAGATTCACATCATATTGTAAATGGTACAGCTATCTGAATCACTGCTCATCTACATTATTCAAGAAGGTGTGAAACTTGGGTGACCACTCACCGAAAAGTAGAAGCGTTAAGTTGTTGAGAGCAGACACAAAAAAGAAAGAAAACTTGCTAGCTTTTGGAGTAATTCATTCTCAAGTTAGGATACAAATACACATTTCCCCACTTGGCACCAGCTGGATGCACAATGGCTTGTGCCACTGTGTGTCCAGGCGGCACCATAAATGCCTGTGTGTGTGTGTGTGTGTGTGTGTGTGTGTGTGCGCACAAGTATGTACTCTTTCTCAAAAATGATTACTCCGAAAGTCAGCAAGTTTTCTTTCTTTTTTGTGTGCAGCTGTTGATGGCAATGGTTCGGTTTCTCGGTGGTTGGTATCCCTTACTCCTAATGGAAACTATTTCAAGATAACAGTTAATTTAAGATAAAAATACAATTAAGCAAAAAAGCTATTCTGAGATTAAAAATATAATAAAAGAAAATTTATTTGACATTTAAAGGGACTCTAATTACTAATTAAATTAATTAATTCTAATTGTATCAGCTTTTCTGAACCTGTTCCTGGTTCATTCAAATATTAAAACTGGTAGTTAATAGAGTTTCTTGACATAGAGTTGAGCAATTAAATAACAAGCTTAAAAACAATCTAATTTGCTGTATTTTGATCAATTGTATTTATGACATGAATAAAATGCATATTTTAACCATCAGCTGCTTTTATTTTAAACCCAAATAACTATTGGTTTCAGTCTTGGACCATCTTCAGTGATAATGGTTAAAATAGTTTAAGCCACCATATTGCATTAGTCATTACTGAAAATGTGTAGTGCATGCCATGAATGTAAATATATGACACAGCACTTTAGAAGCAAACATACAAATACAAAATGTATACAACACAATACTTATTGCTCTGTATACATTTTGTATTCATATGTTTGCTTCTAAAGCCCTGCGTCATATATTTACGTTAATGGCATGCACTACAAATTTTAAATAATGCCTAATGCAGTATGGTGGCTTAATCCATTTTTAACCCTTATCTGTGAAGATGGTCCAAGATTGAAATCAGTAGATATTTAGGTTTAAAATAAAAGCAGCTCATGGTTCAAATATGAATTTATACATTACTTCTAAAAATGTTATGTATGACATCCTGCCACTTCTTAGCAATTTCATCATATAGTGTTCTTAAATTCTGGAGGCTTGTCAACAAAATATCTGTGCTAAGATCTCCTAAGGTGTCCTAATTAATGAAATCTTTTTCCATTCAGAGAATTCCACACTGATCACTATAACTGGTTACTTTAAGGGCAAGTATGAAAGACTAGCCAAAGAACAGTTAACAATATATAATAATATATTTAGCTTCAGGTATCCATGTTTATCAAGTTGTCATCAATCGAAGGGTGTCATGATTGTTGCATGTGAAATGTGATTTACATCTTTATGTCCTTACCCTAAATGACAGTCTGTGTTGTCGTTTGGTAACAGTCCTGCAGAGTGCCAACCCAATGCCACAAACATCTGTTATTGTGTTCATTGTGCCTGTGTCTAATATGACCTACTAAATGCAGAAGCTTCAGTTCTACCAAGCACTGGATAGGACATTTACTGAAGCCTTGTTTAAAGAACTATACTCGTCTTCACTTTAAATGATAGATATACAATCTGGGGCTGTTGTTGGGAACATTGTTCCCACCTCATTTGTCAGTTGTGGACATTTGTAACTAATTTCTCCAGTTTGTTAACTGTGAACATATTTGTGTCAGTCAATCTATGAACAGTAAATCATCATAATAACTAAACCTTTGAACTCATGACATATAGACAGTATTATCATCTTCAAATGCCAGCACAGTTTTAAGGTTTCATATGGTGTTAGTTGCCATGTTCCTACAATGTGAACTGTGTCACCAACATCAGCTCAAATGGGATATAAAGTTTGAATGAAAAAACTTATCCCAACAAGTGTAAATTGATTTCTTTGTTGACATGTGGCATACACTGAGCTATTGATGATTTATGACTACCTGGCCTACCAGTAAACATAGTTGTGTAGTCATCTGACACTCATGGTGTGTCATCACGTAACCCCTAACTGCTTGTCTGTCAGTAGGTAGTCATTACTTGAGTATGATAGGAAAATTAAAAACATGTATTGGTATTTCAATATGGATAGGTTACAGGAGCTGAGAAAGGTAGGGCCTCTATTTTGCAAATGATTACACCTATACAGTTGAAGTAAGTGAGATAAGAACTGGAATGGAAATTGAAATGTGTTGGTACGTGATACACATAATGCCGTAAAGATGTTGACTCCACAATAAAAAGGTGATCAGTCTCTCTTCACTCATATATGTGATCTATAGAATACAGTTCCCTTGTGAACTTGGTGTACCTGACAATCCTGCATTTCTTTCATGATAGCAATGATATTTTTCCTGTCAACAACACACCTACCAGCTATGTACACCATGTGACAAATGCTTTGATGAACTCAGTGCAGATTTTCATCTTGAATGGCTTTCAGACTCATCAAATTTCTTTTATATTCAGCATTCATGAGACTTAACGGCATTAAAGATACAATCATATGATACATCCTTGCACCATCGAGTTAACTTGCCAATATCTCATTACAGTGGAGTCACACAACCATCACTAAACAGAAAGGTAAAGCTGTATACGATTCAGTGATTGTATAACATTTTCTGCAAGTAAATATTATCTGTTTTTATGTTTTTATCATCACATTTGTAAAAATAATCAACACAGTAGTTATCATTTGTTTGGTTTTGAATATGCTGCGTGAGTGATTTAAGAATCTCAGTACCAGATTCTGGTAATCACTTATGGCATATACATTCTGTTAAAGGCTACTGTATCCTCTTTTCATTTACACTGCACCTACATATTAATCCAGGTATTCACAGAAAGGCCATTGTTTTAAAATGAACTCTATAACTTTGTAACAGTGCTGACACAGGAAGAGCAGAGTTGACACCAAGCTATACAGATAGCAGACTTCTTTGTCAATTCAAATGTTAGAGTGATAAAAAAAACACTCAATAAAGTTTTTATCGAAACACATAAAAACTGAGACCAAGAACTGTGACTTGGGAGCATTCCTAAGACATGACATAATGTAAGGAAATCATGTTCTTAGATACAATACTTTGGCATATTTTCTGTTTCTGATTTATAAAAATGGCAAACTGCTAATGACAAAGTACTGGACAGTATCATTTTATCTACAAACTGAGCAGCAAGAAATAAAAAGTAAGGATTAGGTATAGGTAGACAGAGTGAGAAAGGACTAAGTTATTATTATGTCTGTTGCAAGACTAGAAAACAGAATGACTGTGCTTCCACATTTTACTGTACGCAGCATGAATTATGATGATATTCACAACACTATAAATTAGGAAGCCTACAGTGGAGGTGATATTGAAAATTAAAATGGGGCAAAGAATCATCCAATCCTTCTAAGAAACTTAATGAAAAACAATTCATGCATTTTCCCACTCTTTTACTGTTTACTTTGGTAAGTTCCAGAAAGAATGAAATATAACCTGAAGAAATTAAATGAGTAGTTGTAACTAATTTAGGAGCAAAGGTAGCAATTCATCAAATAGTAAATGCAAGTGTCACTGACAGGTACATAAACAAGACTAGAAACTTCGCTAGCTTTAGGATGACTCCTTTTTAAAGTTAAAGTACATGTATGGGCGTGTGTGGTGCATGGGCAACTGCAGCTCTGCAGGTTGATTTGGATGGGTGTTCAGCCCACTGCAGCTTTCCTCAGTCTGCTAAAGAGATCCACGAAGTAGTCAGGCAATAACTTTTTATTTCTTTAAGCTCAAACACCAATCAACTGAAAAATCTCAGTCAATACAAAGACTACTCATACAAATCGAGGAGTAAAGCAGATTGTCTGTGTGAGTGTTGCCACTGGATAATGTTGTGCTTCACTGTGCATTCACAGATGTTCTTCTGATGATTCCCACAGGTGGTTGGTTTGGGTGGAGTTGGAGAGGGAGAAACAAGGCAAGAGGGTTGGGAAAGGGCAGCTGAAGGTTCAAAGGAAGACAGCAAATGTGTGGGATCAGAATGTGGGCGGTACAGGTAACAGGCATAAACGATATGAATAGGACACACAGGGACTGGAACCGATGAGTTCATGCAGTGCAAAATGATGATGATGTGGAGGAGTGGATTTTGGGGGAGTGAAAGAACACAGTCAAGGGATGGAGAGGCTATGAGTGGAGGATGAGTGAAGTTAGTCCTTGGTGAGATGGAGGTGGGTGTGAGGATTAGCAGAAATTGAGGCCGGAAAATCATGGGAGTGAAGGATATGTTGCAAGGACACATGGGTCGTGAATCAAACACTGAAACTGAGTACATTGTGCTCAGCAGCATATTCTGCCATTGGGTGGGTAACTCTGCCCCTGGCCACAGTCTGGCTGCGGCCATTCATTTAGGTGGACAGCTGGTTGGTGATCAGGTTACAACACTGTATGTTTATGGTTCATCTAAATTTTTTATCATTTTTTGCTTTAAAATTTTTGCATATTGGTACTATAATTTCTGTATATGTAACGTGTGCTATACTGGAGGTTTAAGTTCTTTGCATTGTATATGAGTAATGTATGTAAAATACTATGTAAATTGTTTATTACATTAAATAATTTTATGATGACATTTTGTATTTAAAAATATTTGTTTGTGTAAACTGTTCATGCTGATGCAAATTTGACAATTGTAAGAAATGGTCACGCTTAGGAACAATGTAAGAAATAGGTGTTATGTAAAAGCCAGTGTGCTTTTGTTAGAAACAAAAGTGGCCCTGGGGAGTTGAAAAGGTGGCAAGGGCAAGTTGGCACACTACCTAGAGCAAGTGTGGGAAGTAAGTCATACAGTCTGTAGGCAGTAGTGATTGAGGCAACACCATTGTGGAGCAGGAGAAGCTTTGCCTGCAAATTTTCACAAAAATGCCTCGGATGAAGGCTGCAAATGGCTTGTGACATAGCTGTGAATTGTTGGGCTACTGTATTTATTTAATTTATTTATTTCATCTCGTATTGTGAGCACGTCACATGAGATGTGGAACGAGTCAAACATACAAAACAACAAACATACAAAAAGATACAAAACAGTCTTCATTAAATATATAAAAAATGTTCTACATAACTGCATATAGTTAATACAAAGTTTAGAGGAAAAACAGATATTGTACATATAACAGCAGATTTCTTTGAGTGTTAATACAAAATTTCATGTTTTGATTTGGAGAAAAATTGCAAGCACGTTTCTTTGTTAACAAGATGGATAATTCTATCTAAATGCTATTTCCCTTTTTGTATCATAAAACTCTTCTAATGTATAAACAGACATATTTAAAAAATATTCCTTTAGTTTTGCTTTAAAAAGAGATTCATTTTCTCTTAAACATTTTATCTGGTCAGGGAGATGGTTAAAAATTTTTGTTCCTGACCATTTGACACCTCTCTGAACAACTGTCATGTTCTTAAGTTCACAATGAGGATTTTCTTTCCCTCTTGTATTATATTTGTGATAGTTCTTATTTGATGGAAATTGTGCAGGGCTCTTAATTACAAAACACATCAGCGAATATATGTACTGGGATACAGTGGTCATTATTTGCAGCTTTTTGAAAAGGTTATGACATGATGTCCTAGGGGGTACTCTGCACATAATTCTAATAGCCCTTTCCTGGGCCACAAAAATTTTCCGTTGCCAAAGCTAAATTTCCCCAGAAGATAATTCCGTAACACATAAAGGAGTGAAAATACCCATAGTATGCAGACTTCATAGTGGTTAAATCTCCAATGGAAGACATCATTCTGACAGCATACATAGCCGAGCTCAATTTTTTTAGGGTCTGTTGTATATGGAAGGACCAGTTCATTTTGCTATCAATATGTACTCCAAGAAATTTAGACACATCCATTCTTTCTGTTGGTTGATTTCCACAAGTTACATTTATTTCTCTCACTTTTTTTGTTTTTGTATGGAACTGGATAAAATTTGTCTTACTTGAGTTTAGAGAGAGACCATTAACACTGAACCAGTTAATCACTTCAGAGAGTGTGTTGTTAACTGACTCCTCGAAATTAACATCTGATTTTCCACTCATGAAGATGGTGGCATCGTCAGCAAAAAGAGTAAATTTGCAAGGCAGGCTTGCACACAATGGTAAATTATTTATAAACATCAAAAACAACAGTGGCCCTAGAATTGAGCCTCGAGGCACACCACAACTAATAGAAGTCCATTCAGACTGGGCAGAGGTATCCCTTGACTCATCTGAGCTGTTTAAAATTACTTTCTGTTTTTTTTCCTGAAGATAAGATTGCAGCCAGTTACCTGTGACACCCCTTATTCCAAGTAGTTTGGCTTTCTGCATGAGAATGTGGTGATCTACACAATCAAATGCCTTTGATAAGTCGCAGAAAACACCAATTCCTATCATTTTTTGATTTAGACATTCAAGTACTTCATTTGTAAGTGCATACACTGCATTCTCAGTTGAACAGCCCCTTTGAAAGCCAATCTGGCTCTTGTTGATAAGTCTGTTCATTATGAGGTGTTCAGTAATTTTATTGTGCATTAATGTTTCTAGAATTTTAGAGAAGGCTGTTAACAATGAAATAGGGTGGTAGTTAGTGAGCTCAGCTCTATCACCCTTCTTGTGCAGGGGCTTCACAATGGCATACTTGAGTCTTTCAGGAAAAATGCCTTTTTGAAATGAAGCATCAAAAATATGGCACAGAATATCACTAAACCATTTACATGAAAATTTCAATAAATTATTGGATACATTATCTACTCCTGCAGAGTTCTTACACTTTAAAGACGAGATGACTGTTTGAATTTCCTCTACAGTGATAGGATTAATCTACATTTCTGGTATTATGTTGGAGTATGCATCCTGACAAAGTCATAGCTTCCTCAACAGAGGGCCTACAGCCTATTTGTTGGGATACTGACAGGAAATGTTTGTTAAAAATTTCAGCCACACTTTTTTGATTTTCTATTAAGTTACTCCCACGCCTGATTTTTAGGTCATCTGTGTTGCTTGTTTTTGTCTTTGTCTCACTTTTTATAATGTTCCAAATTGTTTTCATTTTATTATTAGATTTATCTATTTTCTCCTTATAGAAAAGGGCTTTTGACTTATGTATTACTTTCTTTAAAATTTTGCAATACAATCTATAATGATTCCATTTTTGTGTATCATTAGTTGTTCTGATGATTTGTCATTAGCATTATCAATGTTGTAAATAAAGGACCAGTCCATTAGCTGCAACTTACAGTTGAAGGATTCTCTTGCCTCTTTGTTCATTATTCTTACACATTTCCACTGGGGAGATAGTTTAGCAAGAGGGTTAACACTGTAAAGAGTGATTAATTGACCATCATGGCCTGTGAGACCATTTATAACCTGGTTTACATTGATGTTCTGGTATCTACTTATATTTAAAAATACATTGTCTATCATAGTTTGGGAATCTGGTGTGATTCTAGTGGGAAAATTGATTACTGAATTCAGATTATAAGTGGACATCACATTCTGGAAGTTACTTCTATTGTTATTATCAGTCAGACAGTCTACATTAAAATCACCTAAAGCTACAATATCCTTTGTTTTTGAAAATAAAACTGACAATGCCTGGTCCATGAGACTAAAACACATTTTTATATTTCCTGATGATGCTCTGTAAACAGCCAGGACTATTAATGAACTGAGATTAGTTTTTGTTTCAGTAGCACATGCTTAAAAATGTTGGTCCATACATTATTTTGTAATGTCAGTTACTTTGTAGTCAAAATTTTCCTTAACATATATTGCCACTCCCCCCATTTCTTTATTTACTCTACAGTATTGGGTTGCTAAGTAGTAACTTGGTAAAAAAGGCATGATGCAGTTGCTAGTAACATGGTGCTCAGTGAAGCACAATATCTGGGCATTATTTATACAGTCTTTCTCATTAATGTTGATGAGCAATTGGTCTATTTTGTTAGGGAGGCTTCTCACATTTTGATGAAAAATTGATAACCCTACCTTCTTGCAAAATTGAATAATGCCATTAAGAGAAATTGAGCCCATACAGCAAGATACTTGCAGGCTGCACTGTGGGTAATGTAGCCATCATAACTGTTTGCCACAGCCCAAGCCTACAGCCACCAGATAAGACTTTTTTTGTATTTTACTTTTGTACAGCATGAACCATTAATTTAAACTGTATTTTATTAGTGAATAATCATTCTTGAACTTATAGAAATTGGTTCACCCTGTTATTTCATCCTAATCATACACCTGTTTTACAGACTTACGAAGTGCCAAGTTAATATGATGAGGCATCATTTAAATTGTTTTTGTGTAAATAATGAGATACATGTGTGAGGGACTAAATCCTGTAGTAATGAAATTATGTCTCAGTAGTGGAAGAATGTAAATTGAATAGAGTGAATTTAAATGTAATTTTGCATCATAAAGTTAAAGTGTTCATAAATATTTTCATCTTTAGCAATACTTAAAGAAAAGTTTCTTTGTTGTTTCACTAAAAGGCGTAATGAAAATTTTAGTTATAGTAATAACACCACCATGCTTTAGTACAGTAAAGAGAAACAAAGTCACACTATTCTTGTTTTAAAAGTTTTCTTAACTATTTCGAAGTGTTATAGTAAAAGTTTGCTTATGTAAAATTCAGTCAGAGTGAACCTAAGTTACTAGAATCTGTTAAATGACTATAAAGAGTTAGTTCAAAGAGTAATAGCTTTTCAAAGTAAATTCCATTAAGAAAGAGGGTTTCTTGAAGTGAAATGTTCAATTTAAAAAGTGTGTGCTTTAGTGTCTGGGCTTTTTCTCTTTTAGAAACGTAATGTATAAGGGTGTAGTAGTCAAATAATTCCAGTGCGTGTACCACCATTATTTATGTGGAGTAATATTTATTTGAAGAAGAAACTGAAACAGTAGCAAGAAAGTAGGCAAAATTCATACTTCTGTTTTTCCAATACTTCACCTTTTTATTGCCTGGATTGGCTGGTGACTGTTAGTACATATTTTAAACTACTAAACGAACTTGGAACTGAGTTGTATGAGCTTCAATATAATAGTATTCATACTGAATTTCTTTCTAACCACTGAGTAAGATCTTAGGAACAGAACTGAATAGTCTGATTTACATATCCATTAGACACAACACACAGACAAAGCCTTTAAAAAGGGTAACTCTGTTGATTAGCTTTTCCTATTAACAGGACTATCCTCCCATAGAGTATTTTATTCGGAAACTAAACTAAATTTAGTAAGAGGGTTATACGTGGCAACATAGAGACAGGGTTTTCTGTTATTTAGGTAAAGGCATACTAAATGACAATAGCAGCAATAGGGTCATAAGGCCCACATAAAATGCTTGTGTCTGTATATGTGTGGATGGATATGTCTGTGTGTGCGAGTGTATACCCGTCCTTTTTTCCCCCTAAGGTAAGTCTTTCCGCTCCCGGGATTGGAATGACTCCTTACCCTCTCCCTTAAAACCCACATCCTTTCGTCTTTCCCTCTCCTTCCCTCTTTCCTGATGAGGCAGCAGTTTGTTGCGAAAGCTTGAATTTTGTGTGTATGTTTGTGTTTGTTTGTGTGTCTATCGACGTGCCAGCGCTTTCGTTTGGTAAGTCACATCATCTTTGTTTTTAGATATATTTTTCCCACGTGGAATGTTTCCCTCTATTAATTTATATAATTAGTTAGATGTATGAGAAATGAAATGGTGGTTTTGGATTTAGAAGGACATGCAAGATGTAATGTTCAATAGCAGCAAGGCTAAGGGCATGGGAGATTTGGGTGTATAGGGATGTGGTATTAACAGCAATGATGGTAATGGGGTTGTATGGCTGGGAGTGGTGTTGGAAGTGTTTCACATCTTTAATATGATGGGCAAGGCTGTGACCAATTGGTTGGTGTTGGTTGACAAGAGCAAAGATTATTTCAATGGGACCACAGTAACCAGCAACAATGGGACATCAGGATTTCCATTTTATGGATTTTGACATATTGATCTTGCCTCAGCATCAGCTTTTCTGCATTATATAGATGGGAGTTGTCTTTGCAAACACATCCTTCATTCCTGTAATCCTATTGGCCTCAAACTTCACTAACCCCCTGGACCACAACCAACTCCACCCTGCCTGATGACCCTAACTTCACTCACCATGCACCCAAACCATCTTTCACAGTCTTCCCATCCTCTTTTCTATCATTCCCTCCCAGTCCACTCCTCCACATGACTCTCATTGTGCTCAGCACAAGCTCACTGGTGCCAGTCCCCATGGGTCACATTTCTATCTCCTGCACCTGCTCCCTCACCCTCCTGCATTCTGATCATGTACACCTACTATTTCCTCCTGAGCTGTTAGCCAACCTTCTCAAACTTTCCATCCCACTCCCCACCTACTTTCTTCCCTCTCTCACTCTGCCTGACACAATTCCTAACCCCAGTCAATCTGCAGAACTGCAGCCCTGGCACTGTGTATTCAGCTGGTACCAAGCAGCTTTACAAGTATGTGTGTGTGTGTGTGTGTGTGTGTGTGTGTGTGTGTGTGTGTGTGAGAGAGAGAGAGAGAGAGAGAGAGAGAGAGAGAGAGAGAGAGAGAGAGAGAGACAGCACATGTATGTGCACCCATGCTTACATATGTGTATCTGTGTGGGTGTCTGTACTCTAGCTAAAAAAAGGATTTGTCTGAAAGCTAGCAGAGTTTTCAGTCTTGTTTATGTGCCTGCTGATGACTCAACATCTCCCCCATTTAGTTAGTTGTTATTTCTACTCACAAATTATTTATACCCTGTCAGAACTTTCCATATTGTATTTAAAATGAGAGGTTCATGATATAGTGAACCAAATTTTCAATTAGTAACTCTCTTTATTCTGAAATGTTGCTGCTGCAGATCTCTGTAGGCAGTGAATGGAAGCTAACAGCATGTATACTGTGTTTTATTTGTACTATACATCCAACATCAACTTTCAACTATGAACAAATGTTTGATTTTCTCAAGTATGAGCTTCATTTGTAATCCTTGTTATCTTTTAGCTACTTACGCCTTGCTCAGTGATTAAGGGTTCTGGAAGGTAGAAGAGCAAATTGAGTGAATGTATTTCAAACTTTTACACGTATTCATGAACGCTCATAAACATTCAATTTGTATCAGGCAAAAGTCAAACAATGGAAAATCCAGGATGGAATGTAACAATACGAGAGAAAGAAAGTTGCTACTCACCATACCTCGGAGATGCTGAGCTGTGATAGGCACCATAAAAAGATTCACACAATCATAGCTTTTGGCCATTAAAGCCTTTGTCAGCAGTAGACACACATACACACACACACACAGTCACGCAAGTGCAACTTGCACACACATCTGCACTCTCAGAGAGCTGAAACTACACTGCGAGCAGCAGCACCAGTGCATGATGGGAGTGGCGACTGGGTGGGGGTAAGGAGGGGGCTGGGGCAGGGAGGGGGAAGGGGTAGTATGGTGGGAGTGGAGGACTGTTGCAGTTTAGATGGAGGGTAGGAGAGGTGTGGAGGGGGGAGGGGGGTAAGTAGCAGAAAGGAGAGAAATAAAAATAAAATTAAGAATAAAAGAAATGAAAAGACTGGGTGTGGTGGTGAAATGATGCCTGTGTAGTGCTGGAATGGGAACAGGGAGGGGGCTGGATGGGTGAGGACAGTGACTAACGAAGGTTGAGGCCATGAGGGTTACCGGAACATAGGATGTATTGCAGGGAAAGTTTCCACCTGTGCAATTCAGAAAAGCTGGTGTTGGTGGGAAGGATCCATATGGCACAGACTGTGAAGCAGTCATTGAGATGAGGGGTATCATGTTTGGCAGCGTGTTCAGCTACAGGGTGGTCCACTTGTTTTTTGGCCACAGTTTGTCGGTGGCTGTTAATGCAGACAGACAGCTTGTTGGTTGTCACGCCTACATAGAATGCAGCACAGTGGTTGCAGCTTAGCTTGTAGATCACATGACTGGTTTCACAGGTAGTCCTGCCTTTGATGTGATAGGTAATGTTAGTGACAGGACAGCAGTAGGTGGCTGTATGGGACAGGTCTTGCATATATGTCTATTACAGGGGTATGAGCCATGAGGTAAGGGATTGGGAGTAGGGGTTGTGTAAGGATGGACGAGTACATTGTGTAGGTTCGGTGGACAGCAGAATACCACGGTAGGAGGGGTGGGAAGGATAGTGGGTAGGACATTTCTCATTTCAGGACACAACGAAAGGTAATCGAAACCCTGGTGGAGAACATAATTCAGTTGCTCCAGTCCCGGATGGTACTGAGTTACTCCCTGTTCCCATTCCAGCACTACACAGCCATCATTTCACTGCCACACCTAGTCTTCTAATATCTTTTATTTTTATTTCTCTCCTTTCCACTACTTACCCCTCCCCCCTCCACACCTTCTCTCCAACCCTCCAGGGGTATGAGCCATGAGGTAAGGGATTGGGAGCAGGGGTTGTGTAAGAATGGACAAGTATATTGTGTAGGTTTGGTGGACAGCGGAATACCATGGTAGGAGGGTTGGGAAGGATAGTGGGTAGGACACGACGAGAGGTACTGAGTTACTCAGTACCATCCGGGACTGGAGCAGCTGAATTACATTCTCCACCAGGGTTTCGATTACCTCTCGTCGTGCCCTGAAATGAGAAATGTCCTACCCACTATCCTTCCCACTCCTCCTATTGTGGTATTCTCCTGTCCACCGAACCTACATAATATACTCATCCATCCTTACACAACCCTTGCTCCCAATCCCTTACCTCATGGCTCATACCCCTGTAATAGACCTATATGCAAGACCTGTCCCATACAGCCACCTACTGCTGTCGTGTCACTAACATTCCCTAACTTTCCATGCAATACATCCTATGTTCCGGTAACCCTCCTGGCCTCAACCTTCGTTAGTCACTGTCCTCACCCATCCAGCCTCCTCCATGTTCCCATTCCAGCACTACACAGGCATCATTTCACCACCACACCCAGTCTTTTAATTTCTTTTATTTTTATTTATCTCCTTTCGCTACTTACCCCCACCCCCCTCCGCAGCTTCTCTCCTACCCTCTGTCTAAACTGCAACACTCCTCCACTCCCACCATACTACCCCTCCCCCTCCCCGCCCCAGCCTCCTCCTTACCCCCAGCCAGTCACCACTCCCATCATGCACTGGTGCTGCTACTCGCAGTGCAGTTACAGCTATCTGAGACTGCAGATGTGTGTGCAAGTTGCACTTGCGTGACTGTGTGTGTGCATGTATGTATGTGTGTCTACTGCTGACAAAGACCTTAATGGCCGAAAGCTATGATTGTGTGAATCTTTTTATTGTGCCTATCGCGGCTCAGCATCTCTGCTGTAAGGTGAGTATCAACTTTCCTTCTCTCTTATTTTTACAATTTGTATTAGGGATTTATCACTTCTTTCGCTTCTGGGAGTGATTCGTGCCATTAAAAAATATGAAGTTGCATCAACGTACAGAGTCCATATTAAATGTTTGTTGCCCCTGTAACCGGTTGCGTAAGTCAGTTCAAAGTTTGGAGGAAGGCATGTGCATTCCATACCAATACGGTCATACCTAGTAAAGGACTCTGGAGTTCAAACAAGACTTCAGGTTGAGGCCAGCTTTACTTTCTCCTTTTTTACTATTCCAAGTGGTATGCAACTGACATTAGGATGTGGAAATAAGCATGCATGATAGATAAGATGAGTAGCTCATATCAGTGTAACAACAAGGTGTGCACGTGCTGGGACAACCAGGAAATCAGGGAAAAGCCCAGGAATTCTTTTTATCTGGGAGAAAACTGGAAAATACCTGGGAATTTTTTAGAATTCCAGAAATTTTTTCATTGTTTTAGTCCTCAGTTAAATTTGTATAATTTTGACTGGTGAGAACTGATAGTCTAACAAAGAATTTTACTATATCCCGCTACTGCAGAATAATACTCTAGCAATAAAAGGTAAATGAGAGAATACAACAAAAATAAAACTTAATTGCAAAGGAAATGTGCCATTTACAACAACAAAACACAGTGCACACACAAGCACCTGGCAAAAGAGAAATGTGTCAAAGGCTTTAGGTCGAAGACTGTGGAATATTTCCTAACAGCAAACTGCTTCTGATGAGCATGATGTCACAACTGTTTACAGCAAGTTTGTTTTGAGCAGTTGCCAGCGGGCTCATGCCATGCGCAGGTCAGTTGCATATGAGCAGTACCTTCTCCCACTTCTGACTACTTGAAGCGTGACTGCAGCAGTAACAAGACGCAGTTACGCTACCCACAAAAATTTTTCTAGTGCACCCAAGTTGCCAGATTGCTGTTACTTCTGGGTTTTTGTGGGGAGGGGAATAGTGGCCCGAGTTCACATTTAGGGATTTTGCTGCTTCCTCTTCATTTACAGTTCACACATCAAATGAAAACAAAACAGATTTCTGTGGCCGGCAGCTTTTCTGTGGCCGGCAGCTATCAAGTGAATTAAAATACATTCACATGATTACATAATGCTAAAATATGTTATTAGTTTCAGTTTTGTGATTTTATTTTATTTCATTGGCAGTCAAGCATGAATAGCCTTGCACGACAATGACGTTATTTTTTTCAGTTTCCTAAATAAATGTGGCTTTTATTAATCTTTTCTGGAGTTGCAGTCAATTTATAAGGAACGAAGTGCTTAATGCCACACTATTGGCTACTTTCAACTCTTCACTGAATTTCAAGTGCACATTTTTATCTTCTGGTATGTATGGCATTATGCCATAATAAACATGAAACAATAAAGTACTGGTACTCTAATAAAATTTTCATCCTGGAAAGTGCACTGAAAAGCTTAATATCAAGTTGAGGCCTACTTCATTGTGAATCTGGACATATGAGTGTGTCTTTGAAACCGAATTATAAATTTTAGTATGACTTACAAAATTCCTATGCTAATGGAGTATCCTCTGATGTCCTATTTCTTTAATGAAATCAAATAAGCTCTCTTAATGCTACACAACATATGGACTTCCTATGTCATCATAGCTGCTTACACGCAGTAACACCTGTTTTCTAGTGCTCTCTTGCTGCTGCTGCTGAAATGGACCCTTGTCTAAGAGGTCACGGGAAAATATTGTGAATGGTTCTTTGAAAAGCATTATTTTCAAAGGAAAATTCCTTTTACACAAGATGAATTATGTTATGCGTGAGAATGTGCAATGAATTTCTTAAATCACAGAGTGTTTGACTCTCATTTAAAACTTAACACGTTGAGTACATGTCATTGTTTAAAATTTTACTGGCACATTTGTGTGACGTATCTTAAAGTGTCACATACACTAAAAAGGCCAATATTATATGTGAGCCGCGCGGTTACACCGCATGGTCTAAGGCACCTTGCCATGGTTTGTGTGGCTCCCCCTTTCGGTGGTTCAAAACCTCTCGTGCATGAATGTGTGCGTTGTCTTTAGCATAAGTTAGATTAAGTAGTGTGTAAGCCTATGGATCAATGACCTCAGCAGTTTGGTCAATTGGAACTTACCACAAATTTCCAAATTTTTTATTATATGTGAAAGCTTAGCTTTTCTTGTAGCTACACAAAGTTAAACCATTAACTTTTCCTATTTATGTGTTCATGCTACTTAACAGTGATGTTGATACTGGCTAACTACATTGCATGTCCTATGCTCTAAATACCTGCTGACATGTGACATGAGTTACGACTGGCTTACAAATGCGGATTGCGATCTCAGTTTCAATGCTTCAGAAACTAACATACTGTGTTTGGTGGAATTCGAACTTATACTTTCATAATACAAAAATATGCGGCATATCATAATATGAAAATATGCAGTGTACATCTTGCTGCATGTCAAAGATCTTTCCAAAACATGTTTCTTTTTTTCCCCCCCCTTTGCTGAGTTTTGTTTTTAAAGTGCTGGGAAGTACTATTCTGTTGTATAAAATGTTTACCATTCAGAGAATGGAAATTTTTACTGTTCCCAGGGAAAGTGCACTGTTGCTTATCATGGAGAAAGCGTATTTTCATCCTGCAACAGGTGCATTTTCACGTGGGGAAAAGTGCGTTTTTAACTGGGAGATCCGGGAAAAATTCGGGAATTTTTTTTCTTGTCCTCGTATACACTTTGAACAAGGAGACAGGACACTCTGATCCCTACTGTACCAATCTGTTATTACTATGTCCGGTGCCTCGAACATAAACATATTTAACCTCTTCTCTTGATTAGAATGATAAAATATCTTAAGATGATACTGAATTAATTCTTTGTGTGAATGGTATTAGTTTCATTTACTAAATAAATTAACTGATTGTAGCTGACATACTGTTTACAATAATTGAAGAAAGGAGAATATGATGTGGAGGGGAATGAGCAAATGGAAACAGGAGGAGAAAGTGGGATGGAAGTTGTAAATAGGACACTCATGATATGAAAAACAAAATTACACAGGCCTCAAAAGAGGTGCTGAATCGGATATATGTTCAGTGCTGACAGAAAAATAGCAGCTTGGTATTTTCATTCTGGCTTCTATCCATATCTCAATGCACCACTGCATAAGTAACACAACAAAATCTCAGGGTGGTGATTTTGATAGGCTCCATGTAACCAATAGAAATCATATTTTGAGAGTGTGGTGACACTGCATTTGTGTGGAAGTTAACAGGAGGAATGGAAAAACATATGAGATCTTGATTTAATGTTTGCAGTCTTATAAGCAACACAATAGATTCAGTATTCATTGTTTCTGATTTCATACTGACGAAACTGAGAACAACAGAGCAGTACTTAACAAGACACGAATCAGGCTATTGAATTTATAGCCAAAGCAGCTAAAAAGAAATTTACTGAATCATTTCAACAAGATACAGCATTGGGAAAAAAAGAAACATCAAAGATGAGTATACAAAAAGACCATGAGAAAATTTTGCAACATGATGATGATGATAACTGTCAGAATAGATGTAGTAAAAATTATGATTACTTGTAATGATGCAAGCCACAAAGAAGTAACTGTATTAAGTGTCATGGGATTGTGCAGGGTGAACTGTAAACTAGGTAAGAATTAAAACAGCTACTTACTTACTGTCACCATAACTGGAACAACTAGAAAGAAATAAGAGAGACAAAAATGATGGATCTCAATCTTTAAAGTGCAGTCTCATCTCAGGACCTATAGCCAAGGTTGTGAAGAGAAAATTTTTAGTTAAGGTGTACAGCTCTGGTAGAGAGGTGGGGATAATCAGTATAAAACTTGTATGAAAGAAATGTCAGTTTTGACGATTTTAGATTAGTCATACTGCTTACAGTTTGCTTTAGCCATGCTATGGTGTTCCAGCTGTGGTGACTAAGTAGGTGTTCATTTTCCGTTCCACAGTAGCTGTTCATACTTATTTTTTACTTTTAGTGGAAAATGATTTAAAATGTGGTTAGATATTTAAGACAATTCTTCATTCACTCTATGAAATGAGTATATTTCATAACTAAGAAAGGAAATAGAAATTTACTTACGCCTGTGGTTCATTACACGAAGCAGCAGCAGACTCAAGGCGATAGTGACGGTCTGCTTCTGTTTCAGACATTCGAATGTCCTCTGATCCACTGGGACTCATATGCCTTGTTGAATGATGTTCTAGTTGCCGGATAAGGTCTTCAAGGTTTCGAATACGAATTGGTCCACATGGTGGAACTTCATCATCTTCATCTTCCTCAGGGGGAGGTGGAGGATGTGCGTGATGATGAACACCTTCAACCATCACCGTGTGTGTCTGAGGCACTGCATCGCACACTTTCTCCTGACTACCTGATCGCTTGTATTCACCATAGGCTGCAGTGACTTCTGAAAAGTAACAGATATTCATTTAATACTTGTGTGAAACTTCTGAACACACTAAATACTTGGGTTGTTGTTGTTGTTTCATGTCCAAAGACTGGTTTGACGTGGCTCTCCTGCTAGTCTATCTTGTGCTTTTTATATCTGTGTAACACTGCAGTCTACATCTATTTGAACCTGCCTACTGTACTCAAACCTTGGTCTTCCACTACAATTTGTTCCCTCCCTCCCCACACCTCCTCATATTACCAAAGTGGCAATTCATTTGTACCTCAGGGTGTGTCCTATCAACCAATCCCTTCTTTTAGGCAAGTTGTGCCTTAAATTTATTTTTTCTCTAATTTGATTCAGTACCTTCTCATTAGTCATTTGATCTACCATCTAATCTGTAATGAGGTTTTAATTAGAAGACCAAAAGGCTGCAAACAGAGGAAAGATGAGAATAAGGTGCAAAGAAATGATATTTGCATGAAAGTGTCAAACAAGACAAATGTAAGTAAAACTGTAAACATAAAATTGGAATAATGCATATATAAGCAGAAACAATCTAGGAAAATAAGTATATGAAATGAAAAGGGAAATAAAAGTTGCATCTGAGGATGAAGCAGTGAGTGAAATTTTTATGTATTTTGTGATTATTAATTGAGCAGTTCACATGAGGAAGAGAGACTCGTAAACCTTTGAAAAAAAGTTCAGTCATAATTACTGAGTAGAGAGATGGCAGAATATCTGAATGCAGATAACATCTGTTTACACTTATATAGTCAAAGTGCTGTGGTAAGTGATGTACTAAGAACAACTAATGGATGGAAAGTTTGCACAGTTTGAATTAATAGTAATAAGTTATTCTACTACTGCCCTGGTCTTTGTCAACATCGCTTTCATAAACAGAAACAACATGTAGCATGCTGAAAGTATAACTTATACAGTTCTCTGGAAGTGTTAATATTGCTCTGCCATATGGTTCATATCTAAGCTAATCTTACAAAGAAACAGTTACATGTGAAAGTACCCACAAAATCTAGAATTATGTTGTAATAACTGTGTTTTTCAATACATCCAAAAAAGTCCTTAAATGTCATACAAGGGTAGCTGGACAACAGATATTAGTATATTTAAGGGATGGCGCTGCAAGCAACGCGGGATAGCAACTACATCTATGGAAGTAGAGGGCACCACTTCGCTACGCGCCATATCGCTGACGTATTCCAGCCAATAAGAAGCCGTCCTTTGCATATAAAAGTGGTAACCTCGCTAGTTCACGACAGTCAGTTTTAGCCCTGACGACGACCATGGAGGTAGTGGTCGAAAGCTCGGAGATTTATCCTGATTTGACGCGGCATGTACACCGAGAAATTTTTACTCAGGAAATACGTCGCGAAAGACTTCGTAGCGATATTAGTATATATTTAAAATAAAAATTGAAACAATGAATTCATTAAATTGGAACAAGAAAAGGCTCACACCTGATCTCTCTTGTCATAACATTGTTATTAAAACAATGGACACGAAAACTACATAATTTTGAATATTAAACAATGGAAAATCTAGGATTGAATAAAGACAACATTATGAAAAGGATATGCTGAGTCACAGACAGGCACAATTAAAAGACAGCTAAACACGTAAGCTTCTGGCCAAAAGGCATTTTTCTGGATAAGACAACATAAACACACACATTCACACAAATGTGGCTCACAAACGCATGATCACTGTCTCCAGTTGCTGAGGCCAGAGTCGACCTCGGCAGCCAGAAACAGAAGACGTGTGTGTGAGTTGTGTTTATGTGAATGTGTATGTGTTTTGTGTGTGCGTGTTGTCTATTTCAGAAAAAGGCCAAAGCTAACTTTATCAACAGTCTTTTTGTTGTGCCTGTCTGTGACCTAGCATGTCCACTACATGGTGAGTGGCAATGTATCCTTTTTCATAATTCTAAATATATTTATTTTGATCACATTTAAACCTTACTTGTTTGCAGACCTATGTTGTGTATTCTTTTTAATTTTTGAGTAGGAGGTAATGTTTTACATTTGCCTGTGTGGGAGAGGAGCAATCCAAGTTCAAGAATAGCTTACATGGCTAATTTTTATAAACCTGTCAATATGCCTAATCTGAGAGACAAGGCACTAGTTCACTTTATCCAAGGTCGATTGATCCTTTTACAATGAAAGAAAACCCACAAGAATGAGGAACAAGACAAGTATTTGGTCTTGTTGTGGTTATAGCCTTCAGTCTGAATACTTATTTGATGCAGCTGCCATGTTAGTCTATTTTGTGCAAGACTGTTCATCTCTGTATAACTACAACAATCAGCTTACTGTACTCAAGCCTTGGCCTCCTATAAGTTTTACCCTCCACACTTTGTTCCATTACCAAACTGACAATTTCTTGATGCCTCAGGATGCGTCCTATCAACCGAGCATTTCTTTCAATCAAGTTGTGCCACAAAAATGTTTTCCCCAATTCAGTTCGATAACTCCTAAGCCATTTGATCTCCACAACTAATCTTCATCATTTTTCTGTTGCACAATGTTTCAAAAGCTTCAGTTCTCTTGTCACTTGATCTGTTTATCATCCATGTTTCACCTCTGTACACAGTTTCACTCCAGGCAAATACTTTGAGACATGGCTTCCAACCATTTAAATTTCTGTTCAGTGTTAACAAACTTACCTTTTTCAGAAATGTTTTCTCTGGTATTGCCAGTCTGCAGTTTATATCTTCTCTGCTTTGGTCATTTGTCCCTTTATTTTGCTATCTGAAAAACTCATCTTCTACTTTTAGTGTCTCACTTGCTCAGAAATGGACTGATTTATTTTCTCTTAGTTGATGTTCATTTTATAATCTCTTTTGAAGGCACTATCTATTCCATTCAACTGATTTCTCCACGTCCTTTTCTGTCCCTGACAGAATTGCTAAGTCATCAGAAAATGTTAAAGTTCTTAATTTTTTGTCTCTGCATTTTAATTACCCTTCAAAAATTTTTATTTCCTGTACAGATAGAATGACATCAGGGGTAGGTTCAGTCCATTGTCTCACACCCTTCTCAACTATGGCTTCCCTTTCATGTCCTTCGACTCTTATAATTGCATTCTGATTTCTGTACATGTTGTAGATTACTTCCCATTCCCTGTGCTTTACCCCTGCTTCAAAATTTTAGTCATCACTGTCAAACACTTTTTGTAAATCTACGACTGCTATAAATATTTGTTTGCCTATTTTCAACCTATCTTCTCATAATTGTCATAGGGTCAGTATTACCTCTGATGTTCCTACATTTCTCTGGAATCCAAACTGATATTCCTCGATGCCAGCTTCCAACAGTTTTTACGTTCTTCTGTAAAAAAGTGATGTCAATATTTTGCAACCAGGGCTTATTAAACTGAAGGTTCAGTAGTATTCACATTTGTGAGCACCTTTCTTTTTTGGAACTGGAAATATTACATTCTTCTTTGATGTCTGAGGGTATTTCAATCATGTGATATATCTTGCACACCAGATGGCATAATTTTGTCATGACTGACGCTTCCTGGGATCTCATTAATTCTGAAGGGAAGTCATCTACTGTAAGGGCCTTGTTTCTACCCACATCTTTCACTGCTCTCTCAAATTCTTCTCATAGTATTATGTCTTCAATCTTATCTTCATCTATTTCCTCTTCTGCTTCTATAATACTGTTCTCAAGTTTGTTTGCTTGTACACACCTTCCATATATTCCTTCCATCTTTCAGCTTCCCTTTTTTGTTTGGTAGTAACCAGCCATCTGAGTTCTCGATATTCATAAAGCTGCTTCTCTTTTCTCTAAAAGTCTCTAACTTGGCTATAGGCAGCAACTATCTTTCTCTTATTTACACAACATTTTAATGCCTTGCATTTGTCTTCTACTCATTCCTGCTTAGCCATTTTGCACTTTCTGTCAAGCCCATTTTTTCGATGTTTGTATTCCCCTTCACCTGCTCCATTTGCAGCCTTTTTATGTTTTCTGTTTCTGCCAATTAAATTCAATAGCTCCTTATTATCCAAGAATTTCTAATATTTCTCTGCTGCTTTCTCTGTTTTGCCTCTCAAAGCTGTCTATTAATCTTGTATTGTATTCCTTTGCGCTATTTCAATCAGTCATTGTCTACATACTCCCTTTGAAACTCTACTGTATGGCTCTCCAGAAAGTTGGACCTGGTGGTCTAGTGGTAAAGGACGTACCTAAAAACCGTGAGAGCACAGGATGAATCCTGGTTGGACCATAGAAGTATTAAGTCTGTCTGTAACTTAGCTTTCACCCTCTCAATACTGTGTGGAGTCACCAGGAACCTGGTTCTGATTCTATGTCAAACTGCATGTTTCCTTTCCCTGGTTGATTACCAGGGGTAGATTAGAGACATACAAGTTGCTGAAATAACATCCAATTGAAGGACTTGCACATGGTCATTGACCAAAATGAAATTATTATTTTCCTCCAGGAAGAGCAAGAGGTGAGACCAAAGGATACTTCTTTTTTTATTAGGAAAATTTGTTAAAAACAGGAAATTAACAGCTTAGACCAATTCAGATACTAACTGACACATTTTGTGTTCAGCATACCTTTCACACAAGTGCTGAATGTCGAGTTTTGAACTTGTCTTTCATGTTAATTACTATCATAAGAAAATATTCACCTACAGTTACAATGAAAAATAATTTTCTGTAGCTATCAAGAATTAATGCAAACAGAAAATGGCTGTCAAAGTGCCAATATGAGCAGCAGCTTTTATCATTATTCACAGATTTTCAAAAGTGTCACTGCTTGCTATATATACCATCTGTGATTGAGTTAAAGAAAAAAAAATATTAACATCTCATTTTAGGAATCAGTTCATGCATACTATGATGAAATGGTTTTATATGCTGCTGTACAGCAAGGTATGTTTTGCATTTGTTTTGTTCATAGCATAGAAGGTTTTCTTTGGTAGTGAAGTTTATGGAAAACTAGCTATTCCTGGACAGGCATTGCTGTGGTTCAGTCTGGTTAAATGGAAAAGAAAGAAATGAGAAAGCACATGTTTCTAGTATGTATGGGAATTAGATGTACGTCCTAATCTCCTTCTCCCCCCCCCCCCCTGCCTATGTTCATTTCTTCCTTCTTCTCCCTCTCTCTGTCCTTCACCTCTTCCCCTCTATTTCTGTCCATCTTTTCTCCCCCCTCTCCCCATCTCCTCCTGCCCCCTCTCCCTCCCCTTCTCTCTGTCCATCACCTCCCCCCTTCTTCTTTATCTATATCCTCCCCCCTCCCTCCGCATCATCTCCTGCTTCATCTCTCTCCCTTCCTCTCTCCATCATCTAATTCCCACTTTCTATATGCATTGTCTTCTTCTCCTTCCATCAGCTCCTCCCCCTTTTTATGTCCATCTTCTCCTCCCAATCTCCATCTCTTCCTGTTCCCCTCCCCCTTTCCATCTCCTCCTTTCCACTTTCTATGTCCATCTCCTCTTTCCGCTTCTCTCTGACCTAGAGCTTTGTTTACTGTTGTTGGAAATTCAGATTCTGTAGTAGTATGTTAACAATAATTGATAAGCCACAAATACAGATTTCCTGTTTGCTAACAATGTGAGGGTATTATATATTTTATGTATGTTTATATATTACATATATTAACCTGTGTGTATGTAAAAATCTGAAGTAAATTGGTCAAGAACTTTTCAAGATTCTAGTAATAACATTCCCTCTTTATATATTACACATTTATTTATCTATTACATATATTAAAAATAAATATAATAAGAACATGTGTGTATTTAAATGAAATGTTGTTTCAAAATTTTGAAGTAATCAGTGAAGAACTTTTGGATATTTAAGATTTTGAATGAACAAATATTTAAAATTTTATATAGACTTCTTCTATAATTACTGCATATATATTTATACATTATATTTGACATTCCAGTAGGCATATAAAAACATGCACATATTTGAATAAAACATTGTATCAAAATGCCAAAGCAATCAGTGAAAAACTTTTGGAGATTTAAGATACTGAACACAAGAACATTTACTCTTTTATTTATATAGATATAAATGTTTGTTTGCACAAAATTGTAAATCTCCGGAAGTTCATCACTGATTTCTTTGAGATATTGATGCAACTTTGCATTTGAATATGTGAGACATATACATATGTGCGGATGGATATGTGTGTGTGTGTGTGAGTGTATACTTGTCCCTTTTTCCCCCCAAGGGAAGTCTTTCTGCTCCCGGGATTGGAATGACTCCTTACCCTCTCCCTTAAAACCCACATCCTTTCGTCTTTCCCTCTCCTTCCCTCTTTCCTGATGAAGCAACCTTGGGTTGCGAAAGCTTGAAATCTGTGTGTGATACAGTAGACCATCGTATCAGTAGACCCTCATTTAACTGGATTTCAAATGACCAACAAATAACTAATTCAGTTTACTAAAGTTTGAATTAATCAGGTTTTGTGTAAAAATATACTAGTGTGAGTTCATTTTTTCTCTTGTTATGGGTACCAACAAATGAGGGTGCTCTATTTTGATGACATCTAAGAAAAAATAAATATAGCTTAACTGCATACATATACCAGCATTTTTGGCATTTGTTTAACTGGAAATTGTTGTTGTTGTGGTCTTCAGTCCTGAGACTGGTCTGATGCAGCTCTCCCATGCTACTCTATCCTGTGCTAGCTTCTTCATCTCCCAGTACCTACATTCTTCGGAATCTGCTTAGTGTATTCACCTCTTGGTCTTCCTCAACAATTTTTACCCTCTACGCTGCTCTCCAATACTAAATTGGTGATCCCTTGATGCCTCAACACATGTCCTACCAACCGATCCATTCTTCTAGTCAAGTTGTGCCACAAACTTCTCTTCTCCCCAATCCTATTCAATACCTCCTCGTTAGTTATGTGATCTACCCATCTAATCTTCAGCATTCTTCTGTAGCACCACATTTCGAAAGCTTCTATTCTCTTCTTGTCCAAACTATTTATCGTCCATGTTTCACTTCCATACATGGCTACACTCTATACAAATAATTTCAGAAATGACTTCCTGACACTTAAATCTATACTCGATGTTAACAAATTTCTCTTCTTCAGAAACGCTTTCCTTGCCATTGCCAGTCTACATTTTATATCCTCTCTACTTCAACCATCATCAGTTATTTTGCTCCCCAAATAGCAAAACTCCTTTACTACTTTAAGAGTCTCATTTCCTAATCTAATTCCCTCAGCATCACCCGACTTAATTCGACTACATTCCATTATCGTCGTTCTGCTTTTGTTGATGTTCATGTTATATCCTCCTTTCAAGACACTATCCGTTCCGTTCAACTGCTCTTCCAAGTTCTTTGCTGTCTCTGACAGAATTACAATGTCATCGGCGAACCTCAAAGTTTTTATTTCTTCTCCATGGATTTTAATACCTACTCCGAAATTTTCTTTTGTTTCCTTCACTGCTTGCTCAATATAAAGATTGAATAACACTGGGGAGACACTACAACCCTGTCTCACTCCCTTGCCAACCACTGCTTCCCTTTCATGTCCCTTGATTCTTATAACTGCCATCTGGTTTCTGTAAAAATTGTAAATAGCCTTTCACTCCCTGTACTTTACCCCTGCCACCTTCAGCATTTGAAAGAGAGTATTCCAGTCAACATTGTCAAAAGCTTTCTCTAAGTCTACAAATGCTAGCAACATACGTTTGCCTTTCCTTAATCTAGCTTCTAAGATAAGTCGTAGGGTCAGTATTGCCTCACATGTTCCGATATTTCTACGGAATCCAAACTGATCTTCCCCGAGGTCGGCTTCTACTAGTTTTTCCATTCGTCTCTAAAGAATTCGCGTTAGTATTTTGCAGCCGTGACTTATTAAACTGATAGTTTCGTAATTTTCACATCTGTCAACACCTGTTTTCTTTGGGATTGGAATTATTATATTCTTCTTGAAGTCTGAGGGTATTTCGCCTGTATCATACAATTTTCTCACCAGATGGTAGAGTTTTGTCAGGACTGGCTCTCCCAAGGCTGTCAGTAATTCTAATGGAATGTTGTCTACTTCCGGGGCCTTGTTTCGACTCAGGTCTTTCAGTGCTTTGTCAAACTCTTCACGCAGTATTATATCTCCCATTTCATCTTCATCTACATCCTCTTCCATTTCCATAATATTGTCCTCAAGTACATCGCCCTTGCATAGACCCTCTATATACTCCTTCCACCTTTCTGCTTTCCCTTCTTTGCTTAGAACTGGGTTTCCATCTGAGCTTTTGATGTTCATACAAGTGGTTCTCTTTTCTCCGAAGGTCTCTTTAATTTTCCTGTAGGCAGTATCTATCTTACCCCTAGTGAGATAAGCCTCTACATCCTTACATTTGTCCTCTAGCCATCCCTGCTTAGCCATTTTGCACTTCCTGTCGATCTCATTTTTGAGACATTTGTATTCCTTTTTGCCTGCTTCATTTACTGCATTTTTATATTTTCTCCTTTCATCAATTAAATTCAATATATCTTCTGTTACTTAGGTTTTCTACTAGCCCTCGTCTTTTTACCGACTTGATCCTCTGCTGCCTTCACTATTTCATTCCTCAAAGCTACCTATTCTTCTTCTACTGTATTTCTTTCCTCCATTCCTGTCAATTTTTCCCTTATGCTCTCCCTGAAACTCTGAACAACCTCTGGTTTAGTCAGTTTATCCAGGTCCCATCTCCTTAAATTCCCATCTTTTTGCAGTTTTTTCAGTTTTAATCTACAGGTCATAACCAATAGATTGTGGTCAGAGTCCACATCTGCCCCTGGAAATGTCTTACAATTTAAAACCTGGTTCCTAAATCTCTGTCTTACCATTATATAATCTATCTGAAACCTGTTAGTATCTCCAGGCTTCTTCCATGTATACAACCTTCTTTTATGATTCTTGAACCAAGTGTTAGCTATGATTAAGTTGTGCTCTGTGCAAAATTCTACCAGGTGGCTTCCTCTTTCATTTCTTACCCCCAATCCATATTCACCTACTACGTTTCCTTCTCTCCCTTTTCCTACTGCCGAATTTCAGTCACCCATGACTATTAAGTTTTCATCTCCCTTCACTATCTGAATAATTTCTTTTATTTCATCATACAGTTCTTCAATTTCTTTCATCTGCAGAGCTAGTTGGCATATAAACTTGTACTACTGTAGTAGGCGAGGGCTTGGTATCTATCTTGGCCACAATAATGCGTTCACTGGAAATTATGTTTACATATTGTCAAATGCTTGTCATCACATTTTTCTTTTTTTTAAATCATTCTTTCCTTTCAGCATTTTTCTCCACGACATTTTTTGCCCTTGACCTGTAGTGTTTTTTAGGCATTAAGTTATAGAAAGCACCGGCTTCATATATATTAAACACATCTCTTGGATGATGCAAATAAGAGAGTGTCGAATGATATTCCTGTTGCAATCATTGGTATCTTCCTTGTTCATTCTATGTGCCTCCCCACAGACCTTGACGGCACTGATTTTATGCCTCTTCTGAAATTGCCACCTCCAACCCTCAGAACACACAGACCCAAAAATCCCATTTTTCTGGGTAGTTTCGGGAGTCTTTCCTTGAAGCATGGAGTGAGACAATGGAATTTTCTGTTGAGTGCATGCGTTGGAACCATTCAAACAACAAATCCTCCAATTCTCCATGTTCAGCTGGCCTCATGTGTGTGCTTGTAAATGAACAACTCGCCAGACTTGCTTCTATTTTCTGTCTTGAACTTATTATCGATGAGAGAGAAGACATTGCAGGATCTGATAGTGTTCTGCAACCTGTATTTTAATCTTCTTCCCACTGTCGACAATATGTAGAATTTGCTGCTTTTGTTTTCATGTTAGACTGTTATTAGTTCATTTCCGTATTGGTGGCATATTGTGAGTGATGGTGCAAAAGGAAAGAAAACTCATCCTCTGTCCACAAACAACCAAACACAGAGTGCTCTCTGGAATGTTGTGTGTTGCATGCTGTGATTGTTCTGCTAACCAACCTCTCTCTTCGCCCTTCCTTGCATCTTAAGTTGTGCATGTGAAATGTGAGCAGCTAGCAAGCAATCAGGACATTGTTTCAAAATTACAGTGCAGAACATTATTGAGAAAAAAATATGTGAAATTCATAATAGAAAAGACTATAGTGCACAGCGCAACATACACTTATTCAGTTTAGATGAAGAATAAGAAAAGGAATATGTAATGGGGGAACAAATTTTAGTTTGTAGAACGAATTATCCAAAATGCAGTTTGAGCGATTGATTTTTTGCTTTAGTTCAGCATGGACCAAACAGCTAGTATGGGTTAACTGAGCTTTTGGTTTACCCGATTCTGAAGTAACGAGGGTCTTCTGTACATTGTTAGAAAAACTTCATGTTCTTTGTTCAGAATCTTAAATCTCTGATTGTTTTTCTCCAATTATTTCAAAATTTTGACACAACACTGACTTGTATACACTCATGTTTTCATATACATATGAGAGAGTCATATGTTACATTAATACATAAAACCACATGCACATTGTTTTAAAATTTCAAAGGAACCAGTGAAGAACTTTTGGAGATTTAAAATTTTGAACAAATGTACTTGATATTTATGTTTGTATACCACATGGTGCTCCAGTACATATGTAAAAACACACTTGTATTTGAATGCAATGTTGTGTCAAAATTTCAAAGCAATCAGTGAAGGACTTTTGAAGACATATGATTTTGAACAAACAAACATGTACATTTTTATTTATATAGATAGTTAGAGAGAGAGAGAGAGAGAGAGAGAGAGAGAGAGAGAGAGAGAGAGAGAGAATGATGATTAGTGTAGACAAACTATTTATGGTACTGTAACTAGTATGAAAAGTTGGTTCTGAGATACAGAGTTTTATTTTGGAAATATTGGACTCTTACTTATATCCTATTACTTAATTCTAATGATAAAATTTACTGCTATATAATATTTTTAAAATATGAACAAAGCCTCAAAATAGCTTGTTAAATCACTAAATGAAAGAGAGCTTTGCTGCCATGTCATTTGTTATATTTATATCCCAAAGTAAAGTCTCTGGCTGTAAAAAATGTTCCCCTGGAAGTTGATAATCCAAGCAAACTTACCATATATGCTATTGTTTTAAACAGGTTAATGAGAGCACGATTTCAGTTTTAGTTCATAATGAAAACTGCAAGGCTTTACATACCAAGAGACTTCCGTATAATCTCTTCACTGAGCATGCTACTGCTTCCAGACGGTGTTGCAGCAGCTCCCCGATGAGTTGCTGCATTTCTTAGTGCTTCCAAAATGTCTTCGTGGTAGCCATTAAGGCTCTTGAGAGTGCGCTCCACATCCGAGATAGCACCGCCACCTCCTGACATCATATCAGGTCCAAGGTTATTGTCTGACTGAGACAATATTTCTTGGTTATCAGATTGTGAATCCTCAGCCCACTTCTCTTTGCACACATCACCCATAACTGTACCGTATGGCCCAGACTTCTTTAGTATGCCCTTTTCTGGTAGTTTTGAGAGATTGTTGGATGGCAGATCAATAAATGATACTGTCTCTTCTTCCCCTAAAAAATACATCATGCTAGTAACTGCATAAAGGGTTATTCTATGTACACTGTAAATAATGAAACAGAATCTAACTAATGTTTTTCACTCTATTATGTAGTTCTTGTAATAGGGTTCAGATGACTCCAATGCTACATAACTGAAACTGGACAGAAAGTGTTGATTCTCCTATAAACCAACTTTTTCAGAATAAATTGGACATGTAGCCACCACTCTGTATGAGCTTTACAATTAAAAATTTTAGAAGTAAAGGACAACAGTTTCATGTTCCAACTTAGCAATAAAGATAGAATAATTGTCTTCTTATTGTGAAGCAATAATGAATATTGTTACAGTAGTTGAAACTTAAGTGATTATGAAAACATATGGCCCTGCAGGTATGAACACCAATGCAGATACAACAGAACCAAATACTACAGTGGCAAGCATAATAAAGAAAAAACATTTACACAGTGATAGAAACACTACAAAGAACATCATAAATCTTACAAGTACTTTCAGGAGTATCTACAGGACTTTTTTTCCAAGGGAGTAACCATAAGTTCAGTTCTCTGTGCTTTAGCTTTCCTTGTATGTTAATCACAAAGTGGGTTTATTCAGACATTTAGTTAGTTACATATTTCATATAACTTGAATATTCTTTTATTGAAATGATGTGGAATGAGTGAATTTACAAGGTATGTTATATGTAATTAGTGTTAACGTGAATGGAGGTGTTGGGGAAAGATAGAGGAAAGAAGTAGAAGGGGAAGTGACCCCATTTTGTCATCTAGTCATGCTTGTTAGTGGAAAAGTCTGTAAGTTTTAAAGAGTTATTCATTCTTTTTATAGCTATCAGTATGAACCCATAAACAAGTAGATTATGTAGCCATAAAATAAATATACTCGCTGTAATGGGCAAACAAGTTACTACAGACTTGTTCTTGTGCTCCTCGGAAGGGGAAATTGATAGAGATGTTACATAAATTCACAGAAAATGACGTGCAGAAATAGTTTGAGCAGTGGACAAAACAAATTCAGATGTATGTGAATGCAGGTGGGCAATGCCTTAAACTTACCACTACTAACTGAACATATTTCTCAAGCACACAAATTTATGATGACAACTCATTTGTTTTGAGTTATGCCTACAACACAAAATTTTTCAAAGGGGCGCAAAAAATGTGACTGTAGTAAAGTTGTTGTCCTCTGAGAAAGAGTGAAATGATTTTAATGAAATTTGTCTCAGTGAATGGATGAAATTCAAGGTCAAGAAAGAACCTACAGTAATACATCATGACAGACAGTTCCTTGGTATTTACAGTTTGTGTGTCTGTCTAAAAGCTAAGCTATTCCTCGTCATTTTTCTATGCCTTTCTGCTGTGCGGTGCCTTTTTTATTTGATGAGTAATTATCTGTCTTCATGTCCACATAATATTATATGCTGGATTTTCTAACAACACCAACCAATACAACTGTCTTCTTAAACAGTGAGGAACGTCAAACTAAAATTCACTGCTTCCTGATTAGAATTGGTCAGCCTTCCTGAAAAGTTATACTGAGTTCTCATGTAGCAAAACTGCATCTAGATCCCAAAGATATCATATGAGGAGTAAAAAAAGTAGTAATGTTACCAGTCCTACGCCTGTGCAAAGAAGGAGGTCTGCTGTCAAGAAGCTGTAAAATAGATGCCAAAATGAAGGCTCTCCAGGCACTGTCAATGCCGGTTATATCAGGACTGAATAATTACTCCAAAGAAAACTCAAGCTATACATAATTGATGGCACAACAAAATCCAATTAATACCCCACACTGTAATCCTTTGCAGGAATTCACCGTCATCGAAATGTCATGCAAGCATCCTAGTTGGGATCTGGGGGGGGGGGGGGGGGGGGGGGGGGGGGGGGGGAGATGTGCCATCATGCTAAGTGCCAGTTGGAGTATTTTAGAAATCCCAAAGTGTCTCACAGACTTCAACCCAAATGTATGACTTTCTTGGTAACTTTAAACACAAACTCATTAATAAAAGCCAGCATGATGAAACAATTGACTAGGGTTCTCTACAATAACAATAATAATAATAATAATAATAGCACTGGAAGAAACTTACTATACAGATGAAGAAATTTTTGATTCAGATGGATCTCACCTCTTTAAGAGCAAAGATGAAAAGAGAGTGATAAAGCATAGTACAGTTCTTGGCACATCCTTTGCTATTAGTGACAAAATCATTGGGTCTGTCTCAACCATGAAGTTCAAATGGCTCTGAGCACTATGGGTGACTTAACATCTATGATCATCAGTCCCCTAGAACTATTTAAACCTAACTAACCTAAGGACATCACACAACAGCCAGTCATCACGAGGCAGAGAAAATCCCTGACCCCGCCGGGAATCGAACCCGGGAACCCGGGCGCGGGAAGCGAGAACACTACCGCACGACCACGAGCTGCGGACTCAACTATGAAGTCTTAAATGACAAACTATGTTTGCAAATAATATACTACACAAGCAAGACATATACTTTATTAACATCCATGCGCCAACAAATGATGAAAATCAGTACTTTAAAAAAACAGACAAATTCTGGAAAAGAGTGGATACTAGTGTGGCAAAGATCCTGAAACATAACATGAACATCATACTGGGCAATTGTGATGCACAAGTTAGATATGAAACGAAGTATAGGAATATTGGTGGATGCTGCACAGCTCATAAAAAGACCAAAAAAGACTTGAAAAGATTTGACAAATTATGTGAAAGCCATAATTTTCAATTAATGTACATGCACCTGCCCAAAAACCAAACAACATTACAATCACCCCACACAGCAACAGCAGAACTTGAAATAGATCATGTGTTCTTACATTCCAGAAATAATTAAGGTCAGAGTAAAAATAGGAATAAATATAGATTCTGGTCTTTAGATTTCAGTAATACAGTTCAGACCCATATCTCTTAAAAGAAAGAGCAATACAACATTTATGTCCAGATTCAACACTAAGAAACAAAAAGAAAAAGAATACCTAGCTTGACAAGCAGAGAAACATTTCAGAAATATAAAAAGACTTTTAACAGAGGCTGCATAGGAAATAGCTGGGATCAAAAAGAGAATGAAACATACTTTGTGGAATGATAACTGAAAACAAGCAGTGAAGGATTGTTTAACTGTTTGGAAACAGAAAGAAGACATATATCATTTGCAATGAGCATAAACAGCAAAGCAAAATTGCAGTGAGAAGTGGAGTCATGAAAAGGAATTGTTGAACAAGATATAATTCTAGAAGAAATATATTACAGAAATTTTAATAAGAGGACAGAAGGATACAATATCATCCTCCCTTTTACACATGTCAAATGAAGAATATCCTTGCCAAATACTTTTCCTAGATGTGAAAAACCAGTTTATCCAATCAGAACCAAAAAACCAAGAGATATAAATAACCCATCTCCTCCTCTAAATCATAATGAAATCAAATACAAATACAAAGGCTAGAAAATGACAAGACTGCTGGAGAACACTCCATAATAGCAGAACTATGAAAGCTTGCACCTGAAGAAACAATAACTATTTTGCATAAAACCATGGAAAGCATCAGGGAAAGAAGAACTACAATATGACTGGATGTTTGCCTCGATCATTGCATGAAAAAGGAAATATTACAGAAGTGAATAATTGATGTAACAGCTCATTATTCACAGTAATGTACAAGTTTCTGTCACAATCCATCGTAAAATGACTAGAACACCACTTGGAACATAAACTGGAAGAATAGCAAGGACGAGTGCAGAGAAGCTGGTTGACAGAAGACAACTATTGATTCTAAAACTGTTAGTAAAATATTATATGCTGAAAGTAAGACAATGTGGACTTTGAAAAGACATATGAGTCCATCAGCTTCAGTGTGTTACTTAACATACTAGCCGATATGGTAGTTGATGAGAAACTATTGTGGATTATAAGAGAAGCCCTGTATAATACAAAATCTAAAATAAGATTTCAAAGATTTTTCTCCAAACCCTTTGTCATTACAACAGGAATTTGGCAGGGAAATGGACTGTCACCACTCTTGTTCAACTGTATGTTTAAACCTTTAAGAATCTGGAGTAAGAAGAAAGGTGTAGAAATAGATTTGTTTAGCTTTTATAGATAATGTAGCCATAATAACAGAAAATTTTGAAGCAGTGAAACAACAAATTAATGTGATGAAATGAAACAGAAATTGTGATGTCAGCTGCAATTGGGCATTGAAGTGAATTCAATGGTGACAAATCAAAATTTTTGCCAGAACAGGGCTCAAACTCTGATTTCCCACTTTCCACTAGTGGTCACCTTAACCGCTTCAGCTATCTGAACACACTTTCTGTCCATCCCAAATTCCCAACTTGTTCCACACTACTTACATAGTGCCCCTGTCACTGAACTCACTTCTTGCAGCCCGACACCATACATGGTCATATATCAAGGACAGTACAACCCAATTTAACACCAGACGTGAAAAAATAAAATATGTGAATAGCTTTAAATATTGGTGTGAATGGGTTATAGCCATTGGGTGAGATGAAAAAAAAAAAAAGCATTGAAACGTAGAGCCAGAATAATGGAAATAGTTTCCAAACTGTACAAAACATTTACAACAAAAAGTGCTTTTCCATAAATGCTGAACTTAATCATTATTAAAAGTGTATCAATATGCAACCGAGTATCAAAACTTCTCTGAGAGATTTCTACTGAAGGAATTGGAGGGAACAGAGATAAATATTATAAACAACACAATGGGTTCAAATTATAAATATGGGATCTACTTCAGACTTATATCCTAAAATGCACAGATGTTAGGGACACAATTACAAATGAAGACTTTGATTTTACACAACATAAGAACAAAGACAGATTCTTAATGAACAAAACACGTCTTCAACTTCTTTGACTCCAAACTGAAAACTAGAATACTGTGGTGTATCAAGAAAAAAATGTCTAAAGTAAATGGCTATACAGCTGGAAGATGTACAAAACTGAGATATTTTTAGAACAGCTGTAGTGATGTTTGGAACTTTCAAAGATGACAACCAAACGACTGGTTACATGAATGCCAAGTCAGACACAGTGCATTGATGAAAAACATGTTACTTAAATGAAATGACACACACACACACACACACACACACATACACACACACACAGAGAGAGAGAGAGAGAGAGAGAGAGAGAGAGAGAGAGAGAGCTTATTGCAGTCATTAGATGCCTGATTAACCAAATAGATAAATAAAATACAATAAGACAGACTCAAAACAGAACAGGTTGACTAAAATTTCATACTTTGATGGAAAATATGAAGAAAAGGAAACAAAACTGATATACAAATTTCAAGAAAAGCCTTCCTTTGGCAGTTACTTGCAACTTGGTTTTGCTCCTCTCACTTTGGTGAGAAAATATTGTTGCCGCATTTGCATATTTTTGGTGTCATATTGCTCACTCTCCATAATATCTTGATCGAAATATATTTTCCTCTCTCAACTTCTTGCACAGTCAGTTCTCTACTTTCCAATAAATTTCTGTTGATATTGAATTTATCACTAACTACGAAGTGCCATAAATTGAGCAGGTCCATTTCAGTTTAACAGAATTCAAGAAAACAACTGGTTGAAACATTCATTAGTTAATTCTATCAAAAAATGAGCACGAGACTTGGCTTTGCTACTTCACTTATTGGGCAATAGCATTTTATTTATTAATAACGTTTTCAATAAAACCAACCATAATTACCTGAGTAAGGCATTGCCTAACTACAGCCACAACTCTTCTGGCGTCAGCTTGCAGCCAGTCAGCATACAACGATGCATGATTATTTATAAAATAGCTCTATCTCCAGCTACTTCACCTCACTGCTTTCAATTCCACTTTGCTCTGTGTAACTAGTTTTTTCAACAGACCGGTCATTTAAATGCTTGAACTACAATTAAATGTGTATGTTTAGGGAGTAAGAAACATAAAAATTAGCAAAATACGGCATGTGTGTGCCATGCATATAATTCACTGGCTATGAACTTACTTGCAGACCCCACACACAGGACTTTAATTTTAAATTTTGTATGCCATTGTAACTCACTATTTCTTTTCCAAATTATGTATCTTTTTTGCACAACTTATCTGCATATGTCTCTTTCCACAATTACCGAATTACCATTTTTTATTAGAGATGATAAAATAAACCAGTCTGAGAATTCGAGACCAAACTGCAATGTCAGGCAATGACACTGAAAACATTTTAATTCAAATCTGGCTTGCATTCTAACCTAAATTATAAGGCTTCACATAAAGTAGATGAATGTATATGTACAATGTCGTATGAAAATACTGTTACCTGAATGGGTTGCATCCTCTTCGCTGCCTGATCCCATACCCATACGCTTCATCTGCTGCATCTTGTGTTCTCTGTAAACACAATGCAAAGGACACAGAGCACAAAGAACTAGTTTGAAGATATCCTAACTTTGTGACCTCTGCAGAATCATTCCTACATCTAGTTGTGTGTTGTAAGACAAAAACATTTAACCTCCTACTTTGGGTTGTGTGTTAGAACACAAAACTGTTTCAAATTTTCTCAAAAGAGTCTATATTGTGTTTCCTGGTCATTCAAAGCAACAAACAGAAATAATTATAAGAACAGGGGTCAATAAATAAAATATAAATTGCACTGAAATATGAAAAATGTAATTCCTAATAATACCTGTATAAACAGTTAATTTTCAAGCTGTCACAAATATGCAGTATGAAAATGGCTTGCTGTAGCCAATATCTGCAGTTTTACAGTTCAAAAATTATTGTTATTGTTTCTGGATGGCATGCAATGGCAGAGCAAGCACTTTCATTGTTAGACACAAAAAATATAGTGTGATAATTTACAGATTATATGAAAAAATATTTAATTTCATTCATTCATTTTCAGTGTTCCATGAGTCCTCTATGGAAACATCTCACACTTTCTGTGCATCTCATCATGGAAACACAAGAAAATTTTGCTTTGAATGTGTAATGAAACCAAACAAAATTGAAAGAAATGTTTAGCTTTTAAAAGTAGCTAGCAAGGAAATCATTAACATTGCAGAGATTGTCTCAAAATAGCATTGCAGCTGGGAAGAGCTTATTGTAGAATTTTTGATAGTTTATTGGAGAAATTTTGATCCCACGATTTTCTATGCAGAACCTTCTTTTTAATGTACACAATGTTAAAACATTCGCATCAGTTCCATTACGCTCTGTCTATGAATGAAAGAATTTCCAGGAAGTGCTTGCTGCAAATATTTAATATAAATAGGAAAAATGATATTTAGTCTCAGATATATTTTACAAGAATGTTTTCAATATCAAGACTAAATTTACACTGTCTCAATTATTTATACCATATTTCATATGTTATGAATATTTAAAATTTGTCTAATTAATATATACATGCAAAATAAACCCACACACACACACACACACACACACACACTTAGTAGCCAAGTGCTTCTGTTTTGTTAGAATATGTTCTAAGCACGACCCCAACAATTATGACAAATTTTAGAAAACTCTCTGACAGAATTGAAACTAAAAAGATAGGATACAGGTAGGCAATCAGTTCTTGTTTAATGAAAGATCTTGCAATTTCAGTACAATTGCAATTACCCAAATATACCACATTGCTTCAATACAGGCACAAAAAAAGAAAAAAAACACAAAAAACAATATTTATTACTTTTAAAATACTTTAACTTCTACTAACACAAGAACTTAGTTGCAACAATAAAAATCATGAAGCAATACTTTAAACAGATCATTAACAATAAACTGCACTAGGTTACTGAAAACTGTTACCTAAACACAATTATCACACTTTAAGGAAGCTATTGGAGAACTGGCATGCATGTTTTGGGATCTGACATTGGGAGGGGCTACAGTTGTGTTGCAAACAAAGAGATTTCAGCCACTTAGTGTTTCCAATCAAGAATATGTGAAGAACTCCAGTCTCCTAAATTTGAATAAAACTTATCATGTTAAATAGTCTACACATGAGGAGACAACAATGAATTATGCCCAGTGATCATGTTCTCCAAACATAAATGGAACAAGGCAAGCTTGAACTTTAATACAGTATGTAAATCTTAATTACTGCTGAAACAAAGATACATTTGGTTTTCCTAATTCTACCTTTAAATAACCACTTGTTTTCCTGATGATTCTGCTTCAGAACTACAATTATTCAATGCTAATATTTTGTTCAAGTTTCCGTGAGGGATCCATTTATGGATGGGAACCACTGTATACACAACTGAAGATAATATGTCCTGTTCAAGTTACACTTGACTGTGGCTGAAATTTCATTGTTTACCCTACAGTACATATATAACACAAATTACAGACTGGGTCAATTATGTGGCAACTAACTGGAAACGTGATGCGATGCCAGCTGACATGTGATTCACCGGGCGGAAGAGCACTCGCTGCGAGTCACCACCACGACTGACAAAAAAAAAAAACAGTTTCTGCACTTCATGTTGAACAATTTTGTTTCAGAGCATGCTAATTTTCCAGTGCTCTTACAATATATTTACATACTTCATCAACAAAATGTATGATACTAGAATTGTGTACCAGACAAGGAACAGAAGTTCATAGCAGATTATAATTATGTCCAAATATCTGTTCAAACCCTTCTGAAAAAGCACAATCTTATTCACTGTTTGTATCTGCAGATTCAATAGGTGAATAATATCTTGCAGTCTTTCACAAATGATGCCCAGTGGGTGCATACAGCAAGGTTCTGCTACAAAAGGAAATTTCTTTGGAGTTCCGAGTCTGGTACATAACTTTGTTTCTCAGTTCACTTATATTCAGAATGATGATATATTTTATATTTCATAATACTGATTTATCTGATAAATTACTGATATGATTTTTCCAAAAGATAAGCAAGAAGACTATGTGTCTGTAAGTACTAAATAGTTACAACACTCTTTCTCTCAACAAGAGTCTTCCTACTCTTGTCGTATGTATAACATAATGAAAATGAATGGCAGATTCTGTAAGAAACACGGTTTTCTAAAGTTTTTATTTTAACAATTTTCATTACAACTCTACAAAATTGCAATAGATCTTTTATTTATTTATTTCTGTTTATGTTGACCCATTTAGATCAACTGGTGAATTTCTGGTGTCACTAACAGAGAGCCCACTGTTTGTCAGATCTAGACACAACAAATAATGCATTATTTATGCAGCTAGTACTGAACAATTAGTTCTAATACAATAATGGCACTGATATGGCTGTCAATTACTTCTTGTTTCAAAGAGAAACATGTTAAAATTAGACATCTGAAATACTGATTATCTTATGTGCCTGACTCCATTTGGTACAAAATATTTTTTTGTGGTGATCTTCTATGACTATAAGGGTTTGGGCTCAAATTATCTTCTTTGTGTTTTATTTTTAGCCCTTCTGTACCTCAGTTGGTCTCTGTTACTAACCTGCGCACACTCAAATATTCACTTCAGTTGATAATGTGTGATTCATTTGTGCACTTTATTTATATATACTGCCTCATTTTCGGCCTTCTTCTTTTGTTATTTTGTGTTTTTTATTCATATAACCCTCAATTTTTAATACAAATGCAAAAGCTACAGATTATATTCAAAGAAGTGAAGAAAACCTTACATTCAGTTCATTCGCCTCAAATATGAAATAGATGGAGAATGACTCATGAACTTTTGGAATCAGTCTCATTTAATTTGAAGTAAAAAATGGAAAATAAATTAGTTCATGTAGGAACCTGAAAGTCATTAATTTCAATGCTAAAGAATCGCAAACGTAATGTGTGGAGCTTGTTTCTTTATTTTGTAGAAGTACAATATTTTCCAGGATCAAATGAAGAACTATGTTCAAGGAGCTTCATGTAACTTAACTGTTCATCATAAGTATTGTGTTTAGCACATGTGAAAATTTATTTCCTGTAGTTAACATTGCTGGCAAAAAGGTTATCTTTCAAACTGTTTCCAAGTAACGATTGTAGTGATTGGCTAAATAGATCAAACATTACCATGTATTAACTCAATTTTGTGGACACCACCCAAGTAAGAAAATCCAAAGCATAATGAAAAAGACCTTTGTTGCTGGAGAGATATAGATATAGGAAATGAAATACAGCTTATCAACTTCAGCATTTGTTCATTCATTTCTTAAAGTTTTGTTCCACTGAAAGTGTAAGAAATGATATTTGCAGCAACAAGATAACAAATACAATCTGCCTGTTTATGAAAGTAAAAAATAGTGGTTGTTACAATCATCTTCTAAAACTCAGTGCCTTTGCAATGCAACCATTCCTCTCTACTTTGTTCTCTCTTCCTTTCTTGGCAGTTTTGACATGTCATTGCCTCCAAAACATCTTTTACATTATCTTCCTGTTTCCACCCTAGTTTCACATTTCAAAAATAATAACTAAAAAGCTTTTACATCTTCATAAATGACAAAATTTTATTTTGTTGTTCTGAATGGTAGTCATGAGATTAATTTCCTCATTTATTTCTTTTAAAACTATGTCATTCAATTTCTAGTCTGTCCAACAGGCCTTTCTTCATCTTTCCTATAGCCAAAGCTCCACTGATTCTAAGTTGTTCTTGTCTGCCATCAACAGTGATCAGCTTCCACAACCATATAGCAATAAACTCATTCTAAATGGGCATCTCCATAGATTGTTTCTTCTTTCCATACTAAATGAAAATTTATAGAATCTCCAGCTTTCAATATCAGGGTCTTCTTCCATCATGAAGGCTCATGAGAGGAGGAGTCAGTGAACATGTGGACTTGTTAAGCACTGTTTCATATTCAATTTCCTATTCATGTACATTTCATTTAAATGTACAAGCTGAGTGCTAATAGTAGATTCAGAATTAAAATAGATGTTTATTCATGTAGCAATGTAAGGAATTATGTACTTATGCAAAGGCTGTGTACAGTTTCAATGTATTTGACATTTCCAATACATATAGTACCCAGTGCTTTTATATACAAAAAAGGTTGCTAAATACATAAATGGAGAGGTATGGAGGGTAGTAAATATTAGAATGAGTCATGTTATTGTGTATCTGATGAGATATATATGCCTGCAAATAAGCTACGAGTTCCTAGTATTCATGAATGAACAAACCATTCCCTATACTTTATTCATATATACCTACAGAACTGAAAAAGGTGCAGATAAATTGGAGAAAACTAATGGTTAATTTTTGGATGTCACAGATAAATTAAGTGCCAACAATAAAGGAAAATTAATCTGCAACCAAATAACATTTATAAATAACTGTTGTTCTGCAATAAATTGCTCTTTATTTTTTATTACTAGTCTCAAATCACCTGTACAAAAATTTAAATTTATTTCTAATTCAAAGAGTTAAATTTCTCAAAGGAAAGTTTTTAATCACTGTTTTAATTTCTGCCTTCTCCATTATCCATGTGAGATCTATTTTCATGTGACATGTATAAATAATGAAAACCTGTACACCAATTTTTCTGGTGGCCACGTCATTGCTGCCACCGAACACTACAAAGGCATGGCTGAATTTTCTCAGTCTGAGATAGAAATATCACTGATAGGAATGAAGTTTGTTTTTCTCATCTCAGTACATGCTGTACAAGAGAGTAAGTAAAATCTCAAATTGATCTGGAAAATTTATTGTTTATATTGCTTTGGAAACTAGTCATATTTTCTGTGTTTTTGTCAACTGCATTAAGTGGGCTGATGTCTTAAGATTCTTTGTTTGGGTTTGTTTATCACCAAAAGAAATGTATCCAAAGGTGGTGATGTTCTATAAGGAACCTTCCCATTCATTTCTGACAGTAGATAATCCATGTAAAGGATGTTGCAACACTGTAAGGAGAGATGGAAACATGAAAAAACTGCACAATATCCCACAGGATTGATGTCAATTAAATGTGTATGTAAAATAGTTGATAACATAGGTGTATGAGATAAAGAGAATACAAACAATGGAAAATCCAGAAGGAAATAATGACAAGTGATAGAGTACAGCGTTTTACATAAAGAATTAACTGTAAGCAAATTTTTATTGAATGACATGCAAAATCCAATGTAAAAATGAATTTTTCAGGAATGTTGGAAACATTTTAAAAAGCAGTCTATATAATTCTTAGTACTGTTTTGTTCCTATGGATCAAACATGGGCAGATCACATAACACCAAGAACAACACAACTATAAAAGCAGTAAGTGCAAGTTGACAAATAAAGTTCTTTTAATTTGCCAGGAAGGTTGTGGCTATTATTATTCTGAACATTAGGGGGAATTTTCTTATTTATTATCTTGAAAACGGTACCAATAAATAAACATATTTCACCCAGACAGTGCATCTTCTCACAAAAGAGCCTCTGAAATGAGAAAGCTGTGAGATTTCACATATAAATAGTTGGAACATACATCCTGTTTTAGTTGGAACATACATCCTGTTCACCAGATTTGGCACACTATGACTTCCATTTACTCCCACTACTAAAAAAATTGTTGCTGGAATACATTATGGGTTCAATGACGAATTTTTTGCACCATAGTTGCGTGCTTTTCAGACATTCCAGAATAAAACTTTGGGACTAGAATGTACTCACTGGAGAAACACTGGGAAAAGTGCACTGATAAGAAAGAGGACTTCATCAACAGTTAAGTTTCTTTTTGAAGTAAGAAATACAGACTCTCACTGTTAGGCTTAGAAATTTCCCCTTGCCCTTCCCTTATACCTCTTCCATCACTTCACTTCTTTCTTTTTCTTATATCACTTCACTTCTTTCTTTTTCTAATACTTCCCAAATTGAAAATTGTGGTTTCAAGGAAATGAATTCCATTCCACATCGAATTCTCTGAATACAGTTTCTTTATACCTTTCATCACAATTAATTTTTTTGAATTGTTCTGGATCTTGTACATAATATGTACTATTTAAACAACATAATATTGAATTTATATACTGTGTCTCTTACCTGTAGGAAGGCATGTTGCCAAATTTTAAAATCTTGTTTACATTTTCCATGGCAGCTGCTTCTTCTGGTGTTCTGTTAGCTGCACTTTTGCCAGCATATTTTTTCACCATAGGCTTTTTCACGTATGGTGGATCATATTTCGGCATTGTGCTCTTCCTTCTGGGAGTAAAATGAACACAAAAGAAAAAAAGAAAGAAAGAAAAATAAAGAAATAAAGAAAAGGGAGAGGGGAAAACAGTTTTTTCTACATCAGTCCACATTGTTCTTGAAAAAGCATAATAGTCTTAATACTAAACTATAGTAAAACATTCTATCAGAATATTTTTGTTTAGTTTTTAAAACTAATAACAATATCCAAAACTGAGATATCATGTGCATATTTAATTTAAAGTATGACAGCCATATTATGTGTTAAAAACACACTGCTCTGCAAAACTTAAGGACGAGCTCATTAAAATAATATACTATAGACTTGGTGGAAATTAATGAAATTGCAGGAGCATGTTGCCTGAGGTCTCCCTAGTCAAGTACAGAAAGGTGGATGTCACATGGTGCGAAGTCAGCATGACTATTGAGTCAAATGGGGCTGGCCCAACAACATGTGGCAGTTGAAGGATTGGGAAAAAGACACGTGTGTCAATCAGCAAGCAGTTACACTACACTGTGCTGGTGTTCTTTCATTACATCATAGTCCAGAGACAACATTCGGATGACTTCACATGGGGAAGAATCATCAGGAAACTAGAATAAGAAAGAAGTGTGACTAGTGTAGCCCAGAAGTTTGGTATTACTCACAGCACTGTTGAACATGCATGGAGAGTGTTCTGAACCACAGGCACTGCCGCCCGAGGGAGAGGAGGTGGTTGACCGCACTTGCTACAGCACCAGATGACCATTACATTGTGCAACAGGCTACATATGATCCACATCAAACAGTGGGTGCAACCACATTTGACAGGAATGCATGGCATGAAATCTCATACTCCACAGTGGGACTCTGTCTGCGTGGGAGTGGTCTCTTTACCCATTGAGCAACATGTTGTCTGCTGTTAACACCTGCACATTGGAGGCACCATTTCCATTGGTGCCAAGGTCACAGGTCACTGGATCGACGAGGAGCTATGTCACATGTTCTTCTCAGATGAAAGCAGATTCCATCTGAGTAATTATTCTGAACATACACCTAATTGGTAAGAGATGAGAACACTTGCAGCCAGGAATGTTGTTGAATATGATTGTTTTGGTGGTCCAAATGGTATTCCATGGTTCGGCATAACATTGCATGTGCATACTGACCTCCAAATCTTTGAACACGGTGCACCCACTGGTCAATGATATCAATACTGTACTCCTTTCCCATGTGCATCTTTTAAGGGAGGCATGTTCTGCCTTTACTCATGTGCAGGGGACCATAATTATTTCCTTTGAATGAAAGTATCATTTCTGTTCATCTAATTGTGTATTTCTTTCAGTTACCTTCTGTACTATAATGTAGCAGTTCTTTCTATGTGTGGTCCAAGTTTCACTAAGCTATGTTACTTGGCAGTTAAACATTGTGCAAAAGTTACTTTCAGCCTTAAGTTTTGCAAACCAATGTAGCTTAGGAATAAATGGATCTCATAATTAAGAAGGAACAATAAACATAAATTAAAAAAACAAAAAGTTTGGTCTTACTACAAATTAAGGAGGTTTTTCAATGGAAAAAAAAAACACAAAAAAAAACAGAGCTACGATTTAGGTTGATACCAGGAGTAAGTTAGGGGATGGAAAGAAAACAACACGATACTGTTTATGTAAGTAACTGCTGAACCAAATGATGAACATTAAAATAATGAAGTATTACTGAAATTGGTGGATCAGTAGGTGAAATAAAAATTAACACACCTTTTTAGCTCAAGATAATTTCTTTTGTTTTACTATCATACTAAATGAAATTAAATTTAAACATTTAAAGAGATCTGCTCAGAACAGAGTAGCCACATACATTGGAACAATATATCTGGAGTGACTGCAATTAGCAGCAAAAACTGCAGCACCCATAAGAAGCAAAAATGACGACCTGTGTGCCAATTTGCAAAAAACAGTATATGCTGGAAATAGTGATATTATATGTGCTAATAGGATGCAAAAAATATGTGAAGTGCACATTCTAATTATTAGCAGAAATAAATGTAATTATTTTTGGGATTTTTTGTAATTGGAATTGTTATTTTTTAAAAATAGTATTAAAATGAATTAACTCCATCTATTTCAAAACTCTAAAATAGTGTTTTCTTTGTGCAGTGTTGTCAATGTGCATGTTATAGCATAGGCCATTTCAAACTGACTTAACTGAAACATTTGTCACAGAATCTGTCTGTCAAATAAAGTTTCTCCAGTAGTGATCAGTATATTTCTGCATCATAAGTGCCGATAAAGGACATCCAAATCTGATACTGATAAATATTTATAGCCCAGTGATTCACACACAGTTTTGATGTGCAGTAGTAATCAGTTTCCTTGCCTATGTATTACACATTCTTCTGCCATTTCAGTTTCCACTCTCCTCTGCTGCTATAGCTTTTGTTTACTTGTAATTATACTGTCAGCTGTTTACAATTATCTTTCACATTGAAAATTCAACTGAAAGTCTTCATACTTATTTCTTTGATCGATTTAATTTCATCTGACAAATCAGAAGTACAATCACAGTAATGTAGTTGTAACATGTCTATGCTTTTTTCTTTGTAGAATACCTTGGCATGGCTGTCAACTTTTGGTCTGGATCTGTTTCAGAGAGAATATTTTCACTACCATAACACATTGTGATCCAAAGATAATTAATCATTTTAATATGATCAGAACAAGAGTCTAAGTAGGTAATGTTGTTCAGGACAAATAGTTTACAAACAAAGATGATTTTTCATTATTACATGAATTGCATGCTGCTTTTCACACTCTGGAAAATCCAGGCTGGAATAACACCAATACAGAAAGGATAGATTGCTGTTCACCAAATAGAGCAGTAGATGAGTTTCAGACTGGCACAATGAAAGAGACTGCTGAAATAAGTAAGCTTTCATACAAATTCCATCTTCGAAAGAAGTAAACACATACACACTGTGCACTGAGCCCTCAGTGCCCAGAGAGCAGCCATGTGCGTGTTTTCTGCTTTGGAAGAAGGACGCTGCCTGGAAGCTTATATATTAGCAGTCGTTTTCACTGTACCTGTCTGTGACTAAGTGCCTTCTCTATGAGATGAGTAGCTTGCAGCTTCTCAGTATACTACTTCAAAACTGGAGAGGGAATATGGACAAAAGCACATTTTTATCTCTTGCTAATTGTCAGCATTTAATTTACCTTAGTCTTACTTCCTACTTCTGTCTTACCTAAACTGTGCCTTATCAAGTATCTTCAAAAGTTTTAATTTCTTTCTTTTTTCTGTTTCCTTTACTCACTGTGTGGTGTGTGTTCTAGTTTCAAATTACTACATTCTTTCAAATAATTCAAAATATCACTGGACAATACATTATTATAAGGCATTGTAAAGCTAATAGCAACTTCTGGTATCTGTATACAGTTTGAATGAGTGGTACCAATTGGCATTTGCAGTGCATCTACAGAAATATGTTCAGAGTGTCAGCGGGACAAACACAGCACCCTACTTATCTTGTTTGCTATTTGTATACTATGGATCACAAGTTTTAAGAGATGCAGTGGCAAAATGAGGTTATTGCCTCTGAACACACAGAAAGTTACCATTTGAAGAAAGTGATTCTTTTCACAGGTATTTTGTCACATACCATCTTAGAGGTAGACAAGCAGTGGAGGAGTATGAAATATTTCATGAAATTAATGTGGTTTTTGCCAAACCACTCCCAAATGAGTACACTGGAGGTAGTTGCTTTGCAAATATTTGGAGTAGAATTCTATGCAAGAAAAGTAGAGTTTCACACAAGAAACTTGCTCACTTCTGACCAGAAAGCTGACCTAAGTGGATACTAGAAAACTAGAAATGTATGAACTGGTAAGATAAATCATATTTAGTAGTAGTAGTAGTAGTAGTAGTAGTAGTATGTGAATTACATACAATGTAATACAGTATTTATCATCACTGCCAGACAAGTATCTGGAAGGACTGTATGCAAGAAATGGAATAAGTCAGTGAAGGCTCAGTTTTGGAGAAATTTTAATTAAGTGTAAATGGGTTCATTGGTTGATACCCTCAATGGCTACGCTTACCTACCAGACAGCCAGAAGCTTAATAAGAACCACAACATAATCACCTCCATCTCCCAAGATGACCATTGTACTAAATTGTCAGTATATAGCATGAGAAATGTTAGGAAACTGTGACACATATGGGCTACTCCAAAAGGTCTTCATATTTAAAACCTACTAAAAATCTCAGGGCTGCCTGGAACAGTGCAGCAATATTTTCATGGAATTACGTCACGTGGTGCATGATTTGTTCAACATAAACATTTACTACATCCAAAGCCTTGCACAGTTCATACCACAGTGAATCACAGCTGTTACAAAAGCTTGTGGAATGTTGCACATATCACTAGACAAGTTACTTATCTTTTTGTCCAATGAGATAGCTTATTATTCTTAATTAACTTATTTTGTTGTATTTAAACTTTCCATTGTTGATGGAATTGCAGGAACGCAGTCATATAATAAGATGAGAGTAGCAATGAATTTCCATCAGACTGCAATTAAATTAGCTTCAGTTATGTATTGTAGCACGATCAGTTTTGAGGCTAGTAGCCTTCTCTTCAGATCCATGTGTGAACAAGTCCCATATGTTGGTGAGATATGTATAAATATTTTCTCTCCATTGTTTACAGAAATGCGGAATCACAATGACTACTTTGCTACAACAATGGAAATATTAAAAATATACATGTAAGGGGCAACCAAAAAGTTTTTATTTGAAGGCTGTACATTCCAATCAGGCAAAATCCCTTTGTGCACTGAGGCAATCATCCTGCTGATGCACCAGGTTGAAGATAACTGTTTGATAAAACACCATATCCAGCTGTGTGAAGTAGTCTGTAGCTGTTTGCTGCATATCCTCATCCAACAGGAAATGTCAGCTCTTCAAGGAATTTTTAAGGGCCTGATGGTTTCATAGTCACAAGAGGGAGAGATTAGGACTATATGACAGGTGCTCGAATGTCTCCCACTAGAAATGGCTGGCCTCCCAGACTGACCGGCATCTCATGTCGAATTGCGAACAGCACAGAACTTGGTGTGTCATCCCACAACAGTGGTTTCCAGTAGATACTGTTGCCCAACATACATTCTTCAATGAACGTTTGCCCTTCTGCAGTTAAGTAAAGAAAAGCAGCATGATGATCCTATATGTACGCATTTGGTAATAACATCGCTGTAGTTCACATTTCTGCAGTTACTGCATGCATATTGAAAAAAATACGATGTCACACTAATCTCTTACCTATATGTCAGTGCTTATATACCCACAACACACTGGTACTAATTTGTTTATATGCTGCAGCAATGCCTGAAAAAGAAAAATTTCTGATTGGTGTTGATATGTACCTCGCCTAGATATGGGAACTGTTCACAGGAACATCTGAAGATGAGGCTAGTAGAAACGAAATTGATAAAACTACAATAAAAAATTGAAGATGATATGATTGCAGCCTGAGGCAAATTCATTCTTGTTCTTAATTTATTTTGCCTTCTTATTGCTTTTACCTTCACATGGTACCTCATCATCTTCCTGTTCTGAGCGCATTTGCATATTATACAGCATATGACTCTTTCCAGTCAGTTTTTTTATTCCAAAGCTGCTTATGGAAAATGTTTTGGGTTATATTTCACATTGAGACCATCAGAATTCTGTAGTTTGTTATAAATGATCTTGACTTTAAATGTTAGCATACACATTAAACAGACCTCTTCTTTCTCTCATTTTTATCTCTCTCTCTTGACTCTCATGTTGTCCTTCCTACCTTTAATTGTATCATCTTTTCACTGTTCTTTATGAGTGAATTAATTTTCTAAAAGCTGCAAATACTCACTCTTTTGCTCTTTACTATTTCCATCAGCCTTCTGCCAGTTCTTCGCATTACAGCAATTTGTAAGTACACTTTGATCCATTTACAGGAATGCTGAGTTTAGCGCTGTTTTCCAGGTAATGTTTTGTTTTATTTCACGATTTTACATTTATTGATCATTTTTCATATTTTCTATTGCTTTTGTAATTTAAATAAATTAATAGCCACTCTATTTGCCCAAGATTTATTCTTCCATAGCCTTATTTTCCATATCCCCTATTATGTTACCTTTTCTTCCTGGAGTACAGCAGAAAAATATTGTATTTTGATATCTAATAAATAGCATCACAAAAAAGATATCATAATTATTATGAAGAATCATAGGTTCACACAGAACCAATGATTTTGGTTATTACTTATTTCATAAAACATTATCTAGAGCTTTATGAAGTATAACATTGCCAGTAGTGTCACATGAAGATCTGGAGACAGATTTACACATCATTTCTGCTTGGGGCCAGGACAACAGTCAATGAATTGATTAATTTAACCAAAGCATTTAAATGTGTAATCAAACTTTTTGTCTGCCAGTGCTCACAGATCTTGTCTCTAAACAGATTATGTGAAGTGTAGCAATTGTATCAGCATAAGGCAGACTTTTTTTTATTTTTCTTGTCTCTCTTTCATTTTATGAAATACAACTATAAAAATGCATATTGATTTAAAAATAAGTTTCTATTTTTAATAATCAGTCCACCTGGAGGAAACTAATCATACTGCTATGCCATCAGTAACGAAAAAAGGATTGCTGTTTCCTACCACTGTTTTATACAAACAATGTAATAACAAAATAAATAACACCCACTCCAATTGGCATTGCCAGTCTTATTTTCCCTTACTTCAGATGTGGACAGCATATGAAGAAGGGTAATTTACTGATTCCATCTAGTCACTATCTGCCCCACACAGTAAGCTCTACAGTGCGTAGTGACAGAAGCAGTTTGAGTTTATGATAACATATTTGCTTCTGCCAGTGTCAAAACAACTCAGATATTTGTTTTGCATGATTTACAACAACAAAAAGAAATACCAGAAAAAAAGAATTATTAAAAAGTGAGATAATGAACATGTATGGGTAAGTAATGTATGTGGCTACTCTAGTTTAAAACATTTCAAGTTTTACAGCAGCATTTTTATGAATTTACAAAGGTGATATTTGTAGCATATCATTAAGTGCACACTTCATGCAGAAATACCCCAAAGTGCTGTACAAAAGTATCTACATATTACATTTAATTCCATAGTTTTTGAAAGTAAATACACACACAATTCAAATGCATACTCACAACACAGAAAAGACACATTCAAGTTACACTACTTACACAAGTAAAGCACATCCATTCCTTCATTCTCTTGCACAGCAACATATCAAAAAACAAGTAAGCTTATAAATGCACATCACAATTACCCTGTCCTTGAGGGACTTCATGGAGAAATCAAAACATTTATGCTTAGTTACTTTGGCATTTATATTGCAAATATAAATACAAAAATAGTGTGCATTTGGGTATTAAAAATGCTTGCAACTTAAATTTTATGAGTTATAGAATTCAAGAAATGAAGTGACAAAGCCTGCATTGTTATTAATATACATATGTTGAAGTGTACTTGTAAGAGGCAGATCTATCCAGATTAGTATACATATTTGATATGAACCTTGAAAGCATGGAGGGACCAATATTTCTTGGTCTCGCCAATTGTATCATAAAGTTTAATTTATTCAGATACTTTTTATACAGAAAATTTGGAATGATTATTTTTCATTATGTTCACCCATCACTTAATTTAGTTTTCATACAGTGTTTTTTAAAATTTACTTTATCTATTCATTAACAAGGATCCTGTTTTTGGCTCTACAGCACTTCCTATTGCCTGACAATCAGAATCTGCTTTGCCCACCAATTACTGAACGATAAAATAAAAACAAACTTTTATGCCTGCATACTTCTACTCTAAAGAACGCACTGACTTTATCATTTTCTTGGAGACCTAATACTTGCCCATTCTTTTGATTACACACAGGATTTCAACTGTGCATATATATATATATATATATATATATATATATATATATATATATATATATATATAATGGAAGGAAACATTCCACGTGGGAAAAATTATATATAAAAACAAAGATGAGGTGACTTACCGAACAAAAGCGCTGGCAGGTCGATAGACACACAAACAAACACAAACACACACACAAAATTCAAGCTTTCGCAACAAACTGTTGCCTCATCAGGAAAGAGGGAAGGAGAGGGGAAGACGAAAGGAAGTGGGTTTTAAGGGAGAGGGTAAGGAGTCATTCCAATCCCGGGAGCGGAAAGACTTACCTTAGGGGGAAAAAAGGACAGGTATACACTCGCACACACGCACATATCCATCCACACATACAGACACAAGCAGACATATTTAAAGACCATGTCTGCTTGTGTCTGTATGTGTGGATGGATATGTGCGTGTGTGCGAGTGTATACCTGTCCTTTTTTCCCCCTAAGGTAAGTCTTTCCGCTCCCGGGATTGGAATGACTCCTTACCCTCTCCCTTAAAACCCACTTCCTTTCGTCTTCCCCTCTCCTTCCCTCTTTCCTGATGAGGCAACAGTTTGTTGCGAAAGCTTGAATTTTGTGTGTGTGTTTGTGTTTGTTTGTGTGTCTATCGACCTGCCAGCGCTTTTGTTCGGTAAGTCACCTCATCTTTGTTTTTTTTATATATATATATATATATATATATATATATATATATATATATATGTGTGTGTGTGTGTGTGTGTGTGTGTGTGTGTGTGAAAACTTACACAAATATAAATCTGTATTTTGTATTGAAAAGAAATGTTCTTGCAGTAATTAGATGCTTAAGCAAAAAACTGAAAAATTGTTTTTGTTGGCATCTTTTAAAAATGTTATTCTACTTGTCTTAAAATGAGGAATTATTGTTAAAAGAATATTGTTAGAAGATGTAGTACATGATAATACTTACACTAAAGCTTTTTTATACTCACAAATTCATTCATTGTGATAGTACAAAATGATGAATTAAAAATATTTTTCTCTCCTTAAGAATTATTAAAACACAAGAATGAAAGTAGATAGAAATATGGAATATGACTTGAATTTCACAACTTTTCAGCTGTTTATAGCCTTGCTTAAATGTTTTGCACAATGTTTTTGGAACTTTCTTTTCACAATAAATATATTTTCCTCACCTCTTCAGCATTTCTAGATTGTCACACCATACCTATGTCTGTTCCTTGTGGTGGAATTTAATTCCCACTTGCCTAATACCTACAGTTTATTTGGAATCAGCTTACTCTTCTTGAAATATACTCAGGCTCTGTTAGTGTCCATAGTCACATTACCTTCTACTTGACAAATTACACTTTATGCCTTGAATATTTGATATTTTTTAAATATTTAAATTGAGCGTCACATTACATATAGAACCAGGGAAAAACATTTGAATGCTAGTGAATGTTGCAGAATTGATTGATGTTTTCAAAAAAAAAAAAAAAAAAATGAGAAAATCTATGAAATTTACAAGAAGTAAGGAGAAAAGTAGACAAAACTATCAGGAATCTACAGAGAAACTGTGAGAAGGAGAAGGAAAGCTTAAATCAAGTAGACTAGGATTTATGAAAGAGCAATTTGTGAGACTTTCACAGAACATTCATGACTAACTTACATAGGTATGACTCCCCAAAACATAACTTTAAGAATGAGGGAGGTAAAGTAGTATATGGTGACATGAAGACAGTTGGATATTGACCAAGTACTTTGATAAGATCCTAAACTGTACAGCACAGCCCAAGACATTTAACTATAATCAGAAAGGATCAAATTCAGACTCAGAACCACTAACTGTAGAAGAGTTTAGGAACATAATAGACATCTTGAAAAACAATAAAGTTCCTGGGAAAGATGGGATTACTGCAGAACTTTTGAAGTGCACTAACAAGAAAGTAATAATTGAACTCCATAGAGAAAGTTGTCATCAAACAACACAAATTACTAACACGATTTGTAAGAAAAGCAGCTTCCAGAAGTGACAACGTTACCTTTAGTACACTGGGAATTCTTCTGGGAATTATAGAGGACTATCGTTAATGCCATCCACTAATAAGATATCTTCAAAAGCTTTGCCAAACTAAATCTACAAACAGATGAGTACCAAGACATCTAATGTAGATGCACTTATAAAAGACTATACTGGATAACTATAGATGTAATGTTTGTACCACAGCCACTTCATTTATGAAAAATGCATGTATATTTAATCTGTACCTCTTCCCAATAAAAGTAATGGCAATTTACTGGACTGTGTTAATATGTTACTGTCCTACTCGTTTCCTTTGACACTTTTTTTGACAAGCATTTCTAAATAAACCAACCTGAGGTTCAGTGTTTGCTCTGAAGTACTTCTGCAGGGTACCACACATTTTTTAAAAATTCTGAATTCCTAAAATATGACATAATGGTTTGTTTTCTCTGGATATGTTAATAATTATCTTGGCTGTTCTTTGTCCTTACACATTTTAAATGTAAAACTCAAACTAAAAAAAAACTACAAAAGGAAACACTTAACATATATATGAGAATTTCAAATGATTTTTTTTCCATAATGGAGAAAATCCTAGTACAAAGTTCACAGTTGTGTGAAAATTAATACTCAATGTTGATTAAGGAAAACAGCATACACATACTTCAAGTTCCCTGTGACAGCAAATATGCATAACAAATAAATAAACAACAAAGAATAGCAAAAGGATGACATTAAAACTTATCTCTGTTAATCTTACAGCAATACTGCATTACAGTATTAAACTCTCGTCTCACTACTAGAGGATATCAGATAAAACAGGAACAAGAACATCAAAATGAGAAAGAAGATTGGTGAGTAACTTAACAACAGTTTCATGTGTTACTCAACTTATAAGTGAATTACAGACAGCACAGAAGGAAACCATTCTGAGCAGGTGACAGAGGTTTGAGAGTTGTGTCCAACAGCAAAGTTGAGGGGTATGCCACTAGTAATGTAATGTTAATAACGTGACATAGATTCAAAAATAAAATTCAAGCTGGATAGAGTCAAATCATCATAAAATTATTTACTGTGGACAGATTATAACCCCAAATTCGCAGAATATATATTCTGGAAACCTCCAATATATTTCATGTATTTTCTTGAGAAAAGAAGCACAGGTCTATTCCACTAATAAAAACAGTTTATGTATGTTAGTTATATTTTCTATGCAACATGAGCTAAAATGCACCAAACATAAACTGGCCAGTGAGTACATTCTTCACAAAACACGTGGTGTTTTACTTATTTGGGATGTATCATAATAACTATGGACAATAGCAAAAAGAAAACCAGTTTAGTGTCAAGCTGTGATGAGGGCCTATAAAATGGGGGAAAAAAATCAAATGAGAATGACTGCAAAGTGGAAAACACATACACATAAAAAACCAGGATAAAGCAAAAGCTTTAGCAAGAAACTATTCAAAATTTGTATTGTATGACACAGTTGCATGGGGCAACCAGCAGTCCCTGTTGCATTGAGTGACATGTCATGATGTCTTATCAGTGCCGTACCAGTGTGGACAAGTTTCAACAACTTTTCTATGCTTTCCTATGAGCTCCACCAACGTGGGCTAGTTCTGCATTGTATTGCAAGTCGTTTGCATAACGTTTCATATTGCCTCAGCAAGAAACCGCACTTTACTCCGTATGATAAATGTCCCGAAATTTCAATCACAAATGAAAATTTCAGGAAAATACGCACTGTTGTTTAGAACACTGCACAATTAAAGTATGAATTGGTGGACATAGTAAGCACAACAGAAGAAAACCTGCAAAACATTTTAAATGAAGAGTTAAAGGCAGAAAAGTTTTATGATAGATGGAGGCTATATTTTTTGAGTGTATGCACACAAAAATAAATTTCTCTGCAGTGTCTGACTATTTAAAAAGAATCCTAAACTAAAAAACTAGTAACATTCATTTCTTGTTGGAAATGTTGTGACCAGCATTATTGATGTTCACATCAGTTATCTGGAAAATGATGAAGCCTTAACTCGTAGACCAACTGGATGAAAAAAATACATGAAGAGAGATCAGCCTGGTTAAACCTGAACCTAGACAATAAACCAGCTCACAAAGTGCTTTAGAAATGAAAAAACTGAAGAATTTGAAGTACAATATTATTGCATTTGGGAAACCTCTCTGACTTCCACTTATACCCACATCTAAAGAAATTTGTAGTTACAAAATTTTTTGAGTGTAAAGAAGAGTTTATAAAGCCACAGAAGTGTGTTTTGCAGACTTTCCACAGTCAGACTTTGGGGATGGAATTCAGTCACTGGAAAAATATTACAAGAAGTGTGTTGACCTAAAAGGCATCTGTCAAAGAATAAATATATTACTGATCTAAAAAGTACAGGGTTTCTCTGCCATGAGGAACATATTCATTAAAAATAAGGTTTTAAAAATGTATAAATCACAACATAATACTATACAATTCGAATGAATTTCATAGTATCACAGCAAAGTACATCATTATAGACAGTGAATATCATGATCAGTAATGATGAAAGAAGACATCTGAACATTAAAAGCATACTTAAAGAATAACAAATTATAAAAAGTACCTCATTTCAAACAGATTGAAACTTCAAGTTCACAAATTATAGCAAGTGATTGATGAGAACAAATACTAATGACAAACTTCAACAGCATCCACATGGATAAAATTTGTTTACCTACCGACTACGGACTACACTCAGGTGCACACCTTATCATACAGAAATTTAATGTCTGATAATTGCCTTGCAAGCCAGAAACAAGTTTACAAGATGAATAAACAATGAAGAACATCCATAGTTTGTTTATTTATTGACAGGTTAGAAATTTTATTCTACCAAACAATGTTTGGAGAATCCAGCAACATGAAAAATCTAGACACCTTTGGATAATACTGATGAGAAAAGGAACGTGAGTAGAATTTAGCATTAAATTAAGGCAATTAGAAGTGAAATGATGATGCTAGATTTTCTGTAGCACAGACATCTTGTTAGGCTGTGGATTATGTGAATGTAACTTCTATTTGCTACAAGCAGTTGGTCCCCATAGTGATGAACGTAATTTATAAATGCTTGTATGTGGAGGCAGATGCTACTACCATTCCAACAATCAAAAAGTATGACATAAGGAAACATGACATCTGTAAGACTTGTTATAATACAATGAATGTAACTACAAAGATGATGCAAGAAAAGGCAAAGTCTGTTACAGTAAATAACCTAGTTCATCTTTAGCAAAATACTGGGAAGGGCACAAGGATGTATTGTTGAACAGATATTGAACTGCTTGTGAAAAAGAATTGTAATAAAGGGGAAAAATTAGATCTTGATCCAAAGTCAGTCACAGGCTTTCCATGTGTCATAACGATTCACAGGAAGCATATTCCTTCAAAGATTTAAAGGGCCAAGTAAGAGGAGTATGTGCATCAACTCATTGTCACACTGGTGGGTGAAATTAAAAAGATCTTATTAGGGCGGAAGTGATGAAAAGCTGGAAATATTGGTTTTCAGGCACAATAAATGAAAATGACAAAAGAAACTAGCCACTTGTAAGATTCCTTTAAAACTAAATCTAGTCTGCCAAGAAAATGCCAATTCAACTATTTTATATTTTACTTGGGGGGAGGGGGGGGGGGGGACTAAACATGTCCATGACTCACTGAAGTAAACAATAATTGCAACACAAATCTAATGGAAAATTTTGGTGGGAAACAAAGGCAATAGGTTGATATAAAAAATATTTTCAGACTTTTATGTAGGGTAAAACAGTGAAAAACTCCTCAAAAATAACTGCTGAACCATTATTTATTTTATTATAAGTCTCTACTTATAAAGCCTTGTTTCAGACTACTACAAAATCTGAAAAAACCACCTGAAAATTACCTCAGAGAAAACTAATTACATTTTGGCATTTGACTGATAGTTAAATGAGCAAAGCCAGAGATTAACTGTCAAGCAATTTCTTGTGTTTTCAAAAATACAATTCTCAGGAAGCTATGAGTCAAATAAATAACATAATTATTTTGTAGTTGTTGACATATTGAACATAGCATGTTTAATGATTTTGGGTTTCATTGTGTTTATTTTACTACTCATTCACATGATCATTACTATGTATTCAAAGTAAATACTGTAAAGAGATGTGAAAAATCCTCTGGTTGGCTGTATAGACATACACACTCAACCTAATTCATAGATATATATACAACAAATAAAATTATTTCAAGAAAATATGGAAAAAATTACCCTTATTTCTGGATGTATTTTCAACATTAAGATTATAGTAGCTGAAGGTAGATGAGAACTTATGAATGAAAGTGGATAACATTTACAACACTTCTACTTTCATGAACACTGTGATAGTTGCAATCCAGTGTTGAAATAGTGTGTATACTGGAAGTTAATAATGTAAATGTGAGAGCAGAAAAATGCATCATGAGGTATGTCTGAAAGAGGAAAATCTTCTACATTTTAGTTTATCAAGGATAAAGGGCACCTAAGGTACATGTATTGTCTAAAACTAGTCTCAAGGAAGTATATTTAGGCCAACACACACAAACATAAGCTTTTAGAATACTATATGTAACTAACAGATAATACTGAAGCAGTGTGGTATTATTGAGTTAACATCTGGAAACAAGCTTTCACAATAATGAACATGCGCAGTAACAATATCCAGAATTCTAAGGAACATTAAACACCAATTTGACAGGTAGTGTAAGAAACACACTTAAGTAGAAAAATGAAGAATAACTATGAAAACAGGTGTGCTAATGATAGCATTCAAGGGAAATGTAATTGTTTTTACAATGAAATCTGATTTTGATGTAAGGTACATGACCAATATTTCAGTATAACTTTTTTCTCTCTGAGCATTTAATTAGTACTTCAAAATAACCAATCTAAGTAAAATTTATCAGACTTCATTGTAATTACTATCACACTTTATACAGTGCAAAAGAACTAATGTGATCTATTATCTTAGTGCACATACAGAGGAAACAGCTATAACTTCACTACACAGTGTGTCATAAAAGATCAGAATAGTGAGGGAAAATTTTTAAATACTTCTCAAATCTTTAAATAGCAACCATCTCATATTATTTTGTATGTACAAAATATGGAGTCTATTCTGATCCAAAATGTTTATTTTTACAGCTAAGGGCGATGTGTAGAAAGGTTTTTGATGTCAACTATGTTTCCTTCACTGTCATATGTAAGTATCATATTGCCAATTCTTTATGCATATAGCTTTGGGTGGGACAATTCAAGCAATCATTACTCAACAGTGCTTTATATCCGTAGAGAAATAATGGTCAATGCAGAATGAAGTGCCTGTGATCATTCTCAAATTTGATTAGGAATCACATCTAACATATCTTTGTGCAGTATACAAGACTTTTAATGTGCATCTTTCACACAGTGCCTTTATGATACAGTGTATGCAGATCTGCATAAATTTTGTTGAATTTTTGAATAACAGAAGAAAACAAAATTTTTACAGAGATTCCACCTGTCTTCAGGTTTTAAAATTTGATACTTAACCATATAAATTCAGTGGCCATTATTACTGTACTATTATTATTGCACTGAGACAGTAAATAGGTACATTGTCTATTCCAGTTTATGAGCCATTTATACAAAAACTGCCTCAGTTTAGGATCTCTCTGAACATCACACACTCAAGTTGAAAAAAGTAACTTCTGTCAAAAGTATATGAATATTACAAAATTTTCTCTCTGTACTGAATGCTCCTTCTAGTGGGTCAATGAGATTGGATGCTCATGAAGGAAGCAGATTATATTACTGTTTGCATGGCTATTGATAATCACAACTTCATTAAACAAAAGTCTTCACGAAATAAGATGAAGAGGAAATTACATACTTTCGCTTCAAATGGAATGTTCTACAGTCAGTGATATACTTTGGAGGAATTTCAGGAAACACATGCTGCTTTCTTTGTAGGATCTTAACAATAGTGCTTCACCATTGCCTTCCTCCAACCTGTGAATAGTTTGTCAAATGCTTTAATATCTAGACATGATCAATGAGTGCATACAGAGTGTGTGATCATGATTGTGTTGTTGTAGGTCATAGGTGGATATGATACGAAGTGAAGATAGAGAGTGGAACCCTATCCTACAACATGTACCTCTCCTCTTGACAAGTAAAGATGGAGAAACTGAAAGCTATGTTCTATGCAATGGACACATCACTCTTAACACCATTAGATACCCTTACTCCATAAGCATTGTGGAAGAGTTTTGAACTTAGTCGAAAATGTTGTATAATATAGTGATATCTACATCTCACTAATCATAAACGATCAAATTATGTGAATGTTTCACATTATATACATCCATAGGTATGATGTTGTTACATTTGCTTACAGTGTACTTGTGTGTTCCTTGAGTGCACTGTGACTTGCTAGTCATTTAGTGTGTGACAGTCCAAGCAGTAGGTCATGAGTGGACGATGGGATTTACAAATGCAGAAAAAGCTGACATACTCATGGTGTATGGAGAGTGTGGAAGAAATGTACTTTGCTCTTTTACAGTGTATGTGAGAAGATACCCAATAGACTCAACCATCTCGGCACTTATTTGTCAATCTCTTCAACCAGTTATATGAAAATGGTAATGTAACTCTTAGACATTGTAATGGAAGAAAACAAGTGATGACAGAAGAGGAGGAAATTAATGTTCTTGCTGCTGTTACTGCTGAGCTGCAATCGCACAGGGAAGTGTCCTATACACTCTGCATCAATATAGGTTCTATCCCTATCACATCTCTCTCCATCAAAAGCTGCATGGAAACAACTATGAGAAACATGTTAACTTCTATACATGGCCATTAAGACGGGATACTCCAGATGTGTCATGTATCTTATTTTGTGGTGAAGTCACATTTACCAATAATGGCCACGTAAACTGCTGAAACATGGTTGTTGACAATCGCTGTTGGCTTCTTCAAGTGGAACATCAGCATCCATGAACTGTCAAAGTGTGGTGTGGGATAATGAACCATCAGCTCATAGGCCTGTTTTTCATAGATGGAACACTGAATGTGCACAAGTATTGCAGCCTCTAAACAGATCATCTTTAATGGAATCTAGAAGAAGTTCCTCTATAGCCTAGGAGGAACCTGGGGTACCAGCATGACGGCTGTCCAGCCCATAGTGCACAAAGTACTGAAGCATGTCTTCACAAATTGTTTCCAAATTTTTGGTTTTGGTACAGAGGATCTGTAGCTTGACATGCCCGTTCCCCGGATTTGACACCTGTAGACTAGTTACTGTGGGGAAAGCTGAAAGATACTGTCTACAGTGACATACCAACTACACCCAATGATATGCAATGACATATTACTGCACCCTGCTCAGACATCTCCGCTGAAATGCTAACATATATGTAGCAGTATTTCACACCAGACTGGAAGCATGTACTGCCATTGCGGTGGTCATTCTGAATACAGTCTATGTGTCATTTGTCATCAGAATCCACATAACTATTATATGCACTTGTGTTCTTCTTTAGTATGTGCCACCATAGGTATTGTACAATTGTTGGAGTGGGAACTTCTCACAATACGATATCCCATAAACGACTCACACTAGCCTCCTGGAACAAGCACTACTGACATACTAGTTTACCCTTCATCTGCTTTGTTAGTGTCCTTAGGTATTGTTGCATTTAAAAAAGTGTATGTTTGCACAAAAATACACTTTCTAAGTATTATTACAGTCTCTTTACTGGCTAATAACAGGAGCCCCTGTGTACTGATCCATTCTGTGAAAACTGCACATCACAGCACTTTCCAGTTCCACAATATCTGCAATGCAAGTTTCAGGTGATTCACTTTGTATAATGATTGGTTACAGGAACTGTGTATTTGATTGGAAGTCATAGCAGACAGAGCATCATGACTCTGTAAGTTGTTTGTTATACCACTTCACAGAAACAGCACAGCAAACTGCAGGCAACGGATCTGTCAGGCTTTTTTGAACAGCAATCACAGATTGAAACAAATGTCACCTGGCATCCAAAATTTTAGCAGTGACAGAATTTTATACAGGAAAGTGGTAAGTAGTTGATGAAAATATACTTTAGGCCAGTAAGTTACATAATTTAAAGTATATTACAGTCTTCACAAAAACATTTATTATTCACCAAGTTTCCATTAGTTGTGAGGATGACAATATATTTTGATATTCCTTTTACACCTTTTGGGATGTCCAACACACACATATTCAGTTAATAATTGGGACAAGGTGTTTGAATTTGTAATTACACTTAATATGTGCAATTTGTGGTAAATTTACTATGCAGAACAGCATAAATATGATCCGTTTTTCACACTGGTTGTGTTTCAGTTTGTAAAGCTAATTACCAATATGGATACCAAAAGTAATTTATGGTTTTATTAAAAGATCATCATAACGCTGTTCCTGTACCTATCATGAAGAAATGAAACATACCTGTTAACTTCAAAAATACAATACTATGTGTGTGTGTACAGAGTATTACATCTGTGTCAATAATGACAAAATAATTGCTATGCATGTTTTTATACATGTGGTTTGTTGTATGTTTTCAACATTTAGAGAAACACCTCAGTTGAGTTTCGATTCCTAATTAATTATTAATGTATACTTGAATTTTATAATGCCATGAGTTAAGAGCATGAAAAACATGTACATTCCATTTAATGTGAAAGCTGGATAAACCCAGAAATAGATTTAAGAGTATGTACAGCATGTAGAGGCAAAGGGGAAATCAATTTGGGAGTAGGAATCAAACTATGGTCCAAAAATACATCACACTTTTTCAACAAACACCTTAGAGGAACATTATTCTTCCTCTATGGTTATTTGATTCCATCATGTATTTTTACTGTCAAGGAATAGTCTTTTACTAAGTCATCAGAAATCAAATCTGCTTCCTTCAGCTAATTTGAGAATGTATTTAAATATCTGCTCTAGTATGAGAATGAAAGTATGGAAGAGTGTGTGAGAACTACCTGCTGATTTTTCTGCTCACTAACCTGAGGCAGAGGGAGAAGTTTTTGTGTACTACGACTGACCTGTAGCAAAGGGCCATCAGAGCAAATACTATGAAAACCCCCCCTACCACGGACATCAGCATAACTACAAGAAATACAGTGTTTGTGCTGTGGTAGTTCTCTGTTTTAAATCACATGCAAAAATAATAAGAATAATTTTTGGTGGATTTCATTTTAAGGTAAAATAAATTGTTTAGCAGTGTTATTGAGTGTATTGTGTTGTGAGAACAGGGAAAAAAGTGACACGATTTTAACATAAAGAAATTGGGAATAAGCATTTGTGAATTGTAACCGGAGTAACAAAATTAATTGTTGTGGGGACCGTTGACAAAGAATAAATTGACTCACAGTTGGAGAGATGACCGTTGAAGTGCCCCAGTGTTGTCACCATTTAAAGATTTAGAAAAGAAAGATATCATTTATATTACATTTCCCCATACGATGACGAGTTGTGAAGAATTCAGTAGTGGTGCCGATTATGACCCATATCCACACGATGGCCAGGCATGCAGACAGAGAGAGTAAAAGAAGGAAAAAATGAAAACAAAATACAGAAGCATAAATAAACAACGATGCACCAAGGGTTTAACACAAACTGTACATATGTCAGAAATAGGAAATATAAAGAGGCTCTGCAACCATCTACAAAAACAACAGTTATCACAACACTACAACATTTCTTTTTACACTGTAACACATGTACAACATGACAAACATACAAAAAGTTTCTTATCTTAAAAACAATACTAGTTTAATAAAACATCATACAACAATCAAACACACCAAAGTAAGAATTGTTCAATGAAGCAAATATCACACCATGACCACTGCAATTAAATACATAAGCAAAGATCAGGCATATTGATAGCAATATTATTCCTATTGTACACAGCAATCATTGTGTCTTCCTTCAGAATCTCATGAAGAAATATCTGTACACCAAATGCAACCAAAACAATGATCCACAGTTTATAATTGGAAAAAATAAACAACAATGCTAAAATTAAATCCCAAATATTGATATACAACCATTACTCAAAACACCAATGCACATATTTCAAGGCAGCAATGTCTACTCTAATACAGGATTTAGAACATTTGCGCGTATTTATACAGGTTTCACAGCATATTAACCTAATTCACTGCATTATTTGTAATGGACTTTAAGGGAAGGAGAAATCTGGTTATAATTACTGAGAAATTTTAAGTTAAATGTTCTTCACATCTCATTTTTAACTTCAAGTTTTAACTGCAGCTACAGTTTTTTGTGTGAAGGTGAATGACTTTTCGAGTTCACTGTATTATTGACAAACGATGGGAGAATATGGCAGCACTGATCAGATTAAAATGAGTTTATCAAAAATCTTATGCTTATCAGTTTGTGTGTGTGTGTGTGTGTGTGTGTGTGTGTGTGTGTGTGTGTGTGTGTGTTTGTGTACAGTGTATTACATCTGTGTCAACAATAACAAAATAATTGCTATGCATGTTTTTACACATGTGGTTTGTTGTATGTTTTCACCATTTAGAGAAACACCTCAGTTGAGTTTCCATTACTAAGTAATTATTAATGTATACTTCAATTTTGTGTGTTGGCGGAATAGAGGACTGTATAGAGCTGGGATAGGAACAGGGAAGGGGCAAGATGAGCGAGGACGATGACTATTGAAGGCTAAGGCCAGAAGGGTCACAAGAACCTAGGATATATTGCAGTGAGAGTTCCCACCTGTGCAGTACAGAAAAGCTTATGTTTGTGGGAAGGATCCACATGGCACTGGCTGTGAAGCAGTCACTGAAATGTAAAATGCCCTGTTGGGCGGTGTGCTCAACAACAGGGTGGTCCAGTTGTTTCTTGACCACAGTTTGTCAATGGCCATTCATGTGGACAGACACCTTGTTGGTTGTCATGCCCACATAGAATGCAGCACAGTGGTTGCATCTTACCTTGTAGATCACATGACTGGTTTCACAGGTAGTCCTGCCTTTTTATGGGATAGATGATGTTTGTGTCCAGACTGGAGTAGATGGCGGTGGGAGAATGTATGGGACAAGTCTAGCATGTAGGTCTATTACAGGGATATGAGCCATGAGGTAAAGGGTTGAGAGCAGGGGTTGTGCAGGGATCGATGAGTACACTGTGTAGGTTCGGTGGATGGCGGAATATCACAGTGGGAGGGATGGAAAGGATAGTGGGCATGACATTTCTCATTTCAGCACATGACGAGAGGTAGTCGAAACCCTGGCAGATAATATAATTCAGTTGCTCCAGTCCTGGGTGGTACTGAGTTATGACGGGAATTCTCCTTTGTGGCTGGACAATGAGACTTTGGGAGGTGGTGGGTGTCTTATCTTTCCAGTTACCCACCACCTCCCAAAGTCTCACCATCCAGCCACAAAGGACCATTCCCCTTGTAACTCAGTACCACCCAGTGCTAGAGCAACTGAATTACATTATCTGCCAGGGTTTCGACTACCTCTCATCATGCCCTGAAATGAGAAATATACAGCCCACTATCCTTCCTACCACTCTCACAGTGGTACTCAGCCGTCCACCGAACCTTAACAACATACTCGTCCATCCCTACACAACACCTACTCCCAGCTCCTTACCTCATGGCTCACATTCCTGTAATAGACCTTGATGCAAGACCTGTCCCACACATGCTCCCACCACCACCTGCTCCAATCTAGTCACAAGCATCACCTATTTCATCAAAGGCAGGACTACCTGTGAAACCAGTCATGTGATCTACAAGCTAAGCTGCAACCACTGTGCTGCATTCTATGTAGGCACGACAATCAACAAGCTTCTGTTCACATGAATGGCCATCGGCAAACTGTGGCCGAGAAACAACTGGACCACCCTGTTGCTAAGCTCGCTGCCCAACACAACATTCTTCATCTCAATGTCTTCTTCACAGCCTGTGCCATATGGATCCTTTCAACAAACACCAGCTTTCCAGAATTGTGCAGGTGGGAACTCTCACTGCAATATATCCTACCTTCGTCAGTTATTGTCCTCACCCATTTAGCCCCTTTCGTGTTCCCATTCCAGCTCTACACAGTCCTCCATTGCAACAACACACCCAGTCTTTATACTTCTCTCCTTTTCCACTATCCCCCACTCCGTCCGTCTCTCCCCACCCTCTTTCGAACCTACCAACTGCACCTAGCTGCCCTACCCTCTCTTCACCTCGTCCTTGCACACTCCCCAGCAGCACTTTGCCGTCCCCCATTCCTACCATTCTATCCCTCCTCGCCCCAGCCTCCTTCTCACACCCACCCAGTTGCCTCTCCCATCATGCACTGGTGCAGCTGCTCCTAGTCTGGCTTCAGCTGCTAGAGACTGTGGTCACGTGTGTGAGTTGCGTTCCTTTTCATAATATTGTTACATTCCATCCTGGTTTTTCCATTGTCATGCCCACATAGAATGCAGTACAGTGGTTGCATCTTACCTTGTAGATCACATGACTGGTTTCACAGGTAGTCCTGCCTTTTTATGGGATAGTTACAACAAGAGAGTATTTGGAGCAGGACCCAAGATGTTTCCTAATCAGAATAAAAATTTCTTCCTTCTTTCTTTTTCCTCTTCTTTTTATTTTATTTGAGCTGTATTTTTCATTTCTCTCTTTTATTGTGCCACTGTTTTTGTTCCTATTTTAAAACCTCTCTGTTTAAGGACTTTTAAAATTAAAAAAATCTCAACTTAAGGCAATAAAATACCAAGGATCTGATACTTTTTCTACAGCTGTAGTTGTTTCATTCTGCATTTTTTCCTCACTTTAGATTTTGCTTAGAACGTACAGGGTCTGGAAAAAAATTATGGAAACAATCCGAGAAATGCACACTTGAACGCAAATGCAGATGCTGCCAAAGCCTGCATGTGGCACTGGTGTTTTTGATCACGAATAGCACCTGTGTAATGCCCTCAATATGTTACAGATGTTAGTCATGGTCAGAACAGTATTCTGTGTAGTTGTGAGTGAATTATTTTAGAGCTATGTGAACTTGAACATGGGAAAATTGCTGGTGCTCATATCAGCTTCAGTAACTGTGGTAGCCAAAGTATTTGTTGTTTCAAGAGGTACCGCATTGAGGATTTATATTTCATATAGGGAAAGCAGAAAAACATCATTCATTAAGTCACAATGTGGATGAAAGTGTGTGTTGAGTGATCATGACGGATGATCACTGAAGAGGATTCTGAAGAAAAGTAAGCGGATAACGGCTGCAGATGTGACTGTAGAACTGTATGTTACACTCACAAACCCCGTCAGCACCAAAATATCAACAAGGGAGCTCCATAAGAAGGGAATTCCACAATGAGATGGAATTTCAAAATCACTCATTAGTGATGCAAATGCCCATAACAGGAAGACATAAAACCTGGACTATGGAGCAATGGAAACAAGTAATTTCGTCAGATGAGTCTTGTTCAGATAAGTCTTGTTTCACAATGTTTCCAGCTTCTGCCCAAGGTTACATTTATGTATGTCATCTCAGGCTTATGATGCAGACTGCTGGCTGCCAAGAGTGAAACATGATAGAGGTTCGGTGACAATTTGGGCAACCACATCACAGTATTCCTTGGACAGCATGGTTACTCTGCAAGTTTACATTACTGTCAAGAATTATTGAACATCATGGCTGATCAGGCCTAGTCCATGGTAAAGTATTTTTCGCCAATGATGATGATTTGTTGCAAAACAACAAGACCCTTCTATTCACACATTACACATCATCCAGGACTTGTTTCGAGAGCACAAGGATGAATTGTCGCATTCCCTCTAGCCACCAGTCACCGCATCTCAATATTACTGAGCCTTGTGGTCTATTTTGGAGAGAAGGGTGCATGATTAATATTCACTTCCATCATCCTTACCTGAACTTGCCACTATTTTGCAGGAAAAATGGCATAAGATTCACTTGAAAACCATAAAGAACCTGTATTTATCCATTCTGAAATAACTGGAAGCTGTTTTGAATGTGTATAGTTTTTCTACATTATATTAGGCATGGTAATGTGTTGTGTTTTTTGTGCTTCCATATTTCTGTCCGTCCCTGTATATTTTGCTGTATTTACACCAACACCCCACAACAACATTGGACTCTTTTCTTAATTTACATAACCCACTTTCCATGCTGCACACTGCAGCTATTCTTATAAAACAATGTGAGCAATATAACTTCAGAGCATTATATGGGAATTAAAATCTATTTCAGTGATAAGTATTTATTTTGTCAAATATGGTACTACTTGTTTTCTGTGGAACGACAGATTTCTGTTCCTGTCATTATTTTTATTTAATATGACGTGTATATGATTATGAGACATCAGAATGATTATCACTATACAATGATGAGTTATTTAAAGGCACTGCATAGCAGACACAGTTCTTAAGTGTTGCTATGAGCTTAACAACTTATCATCACTAAATCCATGTTAGGCATACACAAATGGGATTATAAAAAACAATTATGAAAATCCTGTATTTGACTAAACATGCTGTTAATAATGTATCACAGCAAGCAGTACAGAACAAGATGCGAATGAACACCAACAGCGTCGACAACTGGCACTGTACCTGTAGCAAACGGCCATGCATGCAAATATTATGATGACACTGTTGACCACTACGACCAGAATAAACACCATGGTTAATGTGCTTAGGTTGTTGTTACTACTCCCTGAAATAGAATTGTATGTCTTTAATTGAAAAATTTGTTCTGCTGAAAAACATACTGCAATTTCTCTTTACTTATAGCGCATAAATTTTTTAATTTAAATAAATGTTGAAATTCTTTCATCTTTATTCTCAATTGTGTTTGTACTTATGATATGAAAGGTGATGGAAGTCCATGACATACACTATCATCATTATTTATATTTACTACATAATGCAGTAGATACTTTGATTGACATTATTGACAGTTTTCTAGACCCTATAATCAGTAAATAAAATGTAAAAAATACATGTGTCTCAAAGCATACACTGAAAATATACAATGGACTTACATTCCTCATAGTCTCATTCACATATATTTAAATTTGCTACAAACCAAAAGTGGAGTGATGTCTAATGATCAGTAGGTGACTAATGTAGTTTCATTCACTAAGCACAATATTAAAACATTTTGCTGCTGTATAATTAGAATATTCACACATTTACTTGGCATTTTCACTATTTTGTACTGTAAATATCAGCCCACTTGATCTTTGTCATTAAAAAAATATGAAAACATAAAAAAGACATCAGTAATATTAATTGAAGAAGATACATGCCATTAACTGTTAATATTTTTACTAGTAGTGACATTGTAAGAGAAGAAATCCAAAATTCATTTTGAAAACCTTAAAAATATATTATACCTAAGGTGAAAATATGACAACAGTTTCATAGTAGAAAACATAAAAGAAAACCAAGAGTGATATGAAAATGATACACAAGGAAACACATCAACATTTCACAATTTTATAATTTTATTTGTCCCCTTTCCAATTTGTTTCACTTCTCTGATCATTTGAGTCACCAGCACTGTCATTTAATTAATGGCCTTCGAAGAATATGTAAACTTTTACTGAACACTCCTCCAGCTTCATAAAATAATTACATCTTTAGCACTATTCTGTGTGTTTCATTCATAATTTTTGCTTCATCTATAACATGAATGAAGACTGCAATTTTCCCCCTTGAGCCATTTCCATACTTAGGCTAATGTTTTTACACACAAGGTCAGTGACTGTTTATACACCATTAAAATGCATATTCTGAATATTCATGGCATTTCCACATGTTTCTATGCTGTGTTACATTTATTACCAAAACACTGTTTCTTAACCTGGGAGCACAACTTGTATTATTTCTTTCTACCTTGCATCTTTTATTTTTAGTAAACTTAACCATGCAGAATACAAACTAAGCACTGAAGATGTTGCTCAGTGAATCTATTGTGCAAGAAGAGAACAATGTTCATTCAATTTTTGTGAAGATGCAAGGCCTAAGGCCATTATGTCACCAAGTATCTCTTCATGATCAACAAGGTTTGTATATGGGCCAAAACAGTTAGGAAATCTGTACAAAATATCTGGATGTAGTCTTAAAGTTTCTCAGTATTTCTACAAGACAAGAATGACATGCCATTTATCTTCTCACCTGTCTGATGATTGAGACATTAATCACGTACTGGAATTCTCCGAATTGTTTTTTTAACACTAACATTCATTATGATATGAATAACATAGGTGCAATCTATAAGCAATGTGATTTACTGAATTCTTTGGCATGGCAAGCCACAAATGGAACAGAAGCCAGGCAGTCATAGAATGGTGTAGAAAAGTTTCACATGATGTTCACAACTGTTTCTGACCACAGACAATTAACTGTTGCTTTTTATTCACAACCCTTCAGAACAGGCTGCAGGATGTTTTCTTAATGAGCTTAGGAAACAATAGCGAGATGCATAATATCGATCCATACTGTCTGCAGTACTTTTCATGAATGTGTCCAATTAACGGAAGTCCATCACAGTGATCAAAAATGTAGTGTAAAGAAACTAGTAGATAAGAGCACAATAAATTAAGCACTGATCTCTTTTCTGAAGAATCATGAAGTAGTATTGAGCATAAAATTTGATGTACACTGCCTGACAAGAAAAGTCAAGTGCGCAGAATTAGTGGTCGGATGACAATGTAACTTCATACACATACACACCATTGTATGTAAATTATAAGAGATGCAATTCTCTTTGACAGGTAGAATGACCACCAGGGTGCATTTGGTGTTGTTTATGTTTAGTGCTGTTACAACACATTGTAGAGCATATAAGGGGCGAAAACAGCATCAGATGTTGAATCATGACAGTGAAAGACATAGAGAGGCTACAAACTCATGTGAGACTGTGTTAGCAGCACCTGACAGAGTCTGAAAAGAGCCACTTTGTGGGTCTTCATTTGGCCAGCTGGTTGAATCATGTAACAGCCAGATTTGTGGGGCACTTGAATATGACAGTGGCCCACTATTGGATAGCTTTGGACAATAGGGCAGACATACTCATTTTCAAAGTTCCTTTTGACCTAATCTGGCTGCTACAAGCATATTGTAAACCCTTCTCATAACAAGTAATGGACTCCCTGCAACATTGTGTGTCAGTCATTACCAATAGTCAAAGGTTAGCAGCAGCCTAACTAGTAAATTACTATTCCATGCATAGGCTGCCATTGACACCACAGCACAAATGGCTGCTTTTAGAGTGTTGGCATGACCAGAAAGCTACACTACCTTGGATGGGCACTGATGGTGAGTTGGGCAGTGACCTGGGGAGTGATCCCATTATTCTTTTGTTTTGGAGAGGCACAGCTGTGTTAGTCTTGGTAACAAGGTGTTGGGAGTCACTGAGTATGACTTTAGGTCATGGTTGGAAGTGATTGATGCAACTCTGATGGCACAACGGTACATCATGGACAACCTGCATCATTATTTGTTACCTCTCATGCAACATTATCTTGGTGCCATTTTTCAGCAGGATAATGCTCACCCACACATGGCACATGTCTCTATGAATTGTCTGTGTGATGTTGACATACTGCTGTGGACAACAAGATGATCAGATCAGTCCCCAATAGAACATAGGTGGGAACATCTCAGATATCAACTGCCAGTATCCACAGTATCAAGGAGCAGCTACAACAGCTGTGGGCCAGATTGCCTCAGGAGAGAATACAATGGTTTTATGACACCCTTCCCAACTGAATCCATGCATGCTTCCAGGCCAGAGAGGGTGCAACATCATACTGATAAGTGGGCTCATATCGCCGAGTTCTTTGTAAATTTGGCTAGATCTCGCTATCACTGAAATAACATCACATATCCCCTCAACCTGCGAAAAATAAATAGATCATTTATCCCATTCACACCACCAGAAATATGGTTTCCTATAGCTAATGGTCTCCCACATCATGATCACCAATTGTTGATTTTTAATACCAAGATGAACAAAAATAATCAGAGAACTACAGGGGTAATAAAATGAGAAGGAATTAAAATATTCAAGAAATATGTGTGAAATACAGACTGAAAATATGCACATTGGAAGTTAAACAAGGTGTCAGATTATTACCAGGACACACAGTGAATACTCTGCTCCTTGCTCTGTGCTGATGATCAAATAATTATTCAGATGATGGCAAATTAACTCCAGTTTAAAATGTATTAATGGAACAGACATCACATTTTCAGCTGTTAGGCAGTAATTTTAGCTAATAAATGAAGTAAGTTTCAAATCTACACCTTCTACATCTAGATATATGCTATGCAAGCCACTGTATGTTGCATGGTGGAGGGTATCTTGTGCCACTACTAGTTAATCCTTTTCCTGTTTCAGTCACATAAGGAGTGAGGGAAAATTGACAGTTTATACATCTCCATACGAGTCCTAATTTCTCTTATCTTGTCTTTGGAGTCATTATGTGAAATGTGTCAGGAGAGTTATTCTGCAGTCTGCTACAAAATGCTGGTTCTCTAAATTTTCTCAATAGTGTTTTGTGAAAAGAACATTGCCTTCCGGCCAGGGAGTTCTGCTTGAGTTCACATACCATTTCTGTAATACATGCATGCTGATCAAAGCTACTGGTGACAGTTAGCAGTATGCCAATGAATTGCTTTCATGTCTTCCTTTAATCAGACCTGGTGGGGATCCCAAACACACTAGCAACACTGAGGAACAGGACACATTAATATTTAATTAATGATTTCCTTTATAAATGAGCTACAGTTTCCTAGAAATCTTCCAATAAAAGCAAAGTTGACCAGTTTCCTTCCCTACTACTGACGTTATGTGCTCGTTCGATTTCCTATCATTCTGAAACATTACAGCCAGATATTTAATTGATGTAACTGTGTCAAACAGCACACTACTAATACTGTATTGTGACAATATATGGCAAAATACACAAACAGTGAATGAGGAGACACTGAAGGATATGAAGCTAAAATTTTAAAAATTAGTGTCTACGATATTCCACCATACGGAAGCAAATCTTAGAAATTAACTAAGAAAAATGAAAGAAGAAAGTCAGCTGAAATGAAAATTTTAAGGGAAGTTAAAGGATAGACTTCAGAGATCAAAGAGAAAACAATAATTTAACAGATGAATTTAATACATCTTTTATAAATGAAAAAAATAGAGCATGGGTGCATAAAATGGAAATAACATATCAACAAAATTGGAGTAGATGGCTTGTGTGAACAAGTAATGAATTATAAATCAATAGCGAGGAGAGCTGTAGGACAATGAAGGACAGATGAAGTGAAGAAGAAGATTTTTTAACACAATTATAGGCTCCTTCGAATACTCTTATCCTAAGGAACAACCTTTGTAAGTAGATTAAATGCTCCTAAACTCTGGGTTACAAATGGTATCGGAACATCATGCGAAACTAACACAAGACTTAACTTAGTATCATGGGATGCATTTGATGACAGATTAAAACTGCATAACAAACAGTGCTGTGAAATTCTAAAATAAGTCATCACTGTCAGAAGCAGGTAATTTATCATTGAACAACAGTTAGTACATAGTCCGAAGTTTATAACGGAACCATAAAATTAATATGTGACAGAATAGCTGGCCAGTTCTTATCATTTGAAGGTGAAATTCTAAGTTCTGTCAACAAATATACAAAATTGTAAACAGTATCCTTCTTTTCCGAACAGTTAGTTTTCTTCTCAGGGAGGGAACAGGGATAGGCTGGTGTAGATAAGAGTGGTATGTGAGTCAGACAGCCATTGAGAGGGACCCATCTGTGTCAAAGAACAGCATTAGAAAACAATTTCAATGAAATTCAACAGCATCCTACATCTCTGAAAGACTTTTTCAATACTGTAAACCTTCTTTAAAATAAATGTTCAAGTGGTTATCATCAAATTTTCCATAAAGAATCCAATGTTATTCATCCAAGCTTTATAACACAAAGCTACTTGTGTGATAAATCCATTCACAGTAGTGGTTTACCAGAGAGCCTGAAGTACACTGTTGTCAAGCCACTTCAAAACAAACAAGGTAAAACATTAGTAATGCATTACTGACCAATCTCACTGTTGTACTTCCAGAATTTTCATGAAGATCATGTACAATAGACTTTATAAACACTTAGTACAGAAAAAACTCACTAGCCAATAGTTTGAACTTCAGAAAGGATTGTCAACTGAAAAGACTACATTTATATTAACACTGGCAATATTTTGTGAACTGCTTACAACTTTTCTTGTTTGAAATGTTACATCGTCATGCAAAAGTTAGAGTATTATGGAATAGTAGCCACAGCATGTTCATTGTTCTTGTATTACCTACATGGAAGAAAACATAGTGTATCAGTTCTGTGTAACAAGATAATAAGCATGCAGAATTTAGAGCACTCAGGCATTATGTAACACAGGCTTTTAGTTTGGGTCCTCTGCTGTTTCTGATACAAATAAATGATCCCCATGCAAAGGTTACGTTATGGAGTAGTAGCTACTGTAGGTTCATTCTTTTTATATTATATACATAGCAAAAAGTAACATGTATCAGTTCCAAGTCAATCACATAACAATGAGCATGCAGAATTTAAAGCTTTAAAACATTATAGCCCACAGGAGTCGATTTTGGGCCCTCTGTTGTTTCTGAGGCACGCAAATGATCTTCAACTTGCATTGTCTGAAGAAGCAAATTTTATACTTATTGCAGATAGTACAAATATAAGAATAGAAAGAAGTGCTTCTCTTCTTACTAAAGGAACACATAGCAAAGTATTTGAAAACACAAGAGAAATTGAATAAGATTTGAAAAGCCTTCAAAAACAGAATTTTTAATTCTAATAGAAGTACAAGTGGTAAAAACAGTCTACTTAAACAATGAAATATGATTAGTAGAAAACATTAAGTCTTTAGTACCAGAGATAGGTCACAACCCTAGTTGGAAAGCACACTGCCTTGAACTGACGAAAAGCCCTAGTTCTGCTATGTTTGCAATACACAGAATTACTGCGACTGGTGATTTAAAACGAAGACATTATGTTATTTTGCACATTTCCATTCACTAAAGAGTTACAGAATCATTTTTGGGAAAAGTCAAACAGAAAGGGATTGTATTTTCAGAATACAGAAGTACGCTGTAAGAACTAAATCCGGTGTTAAGTCTGGAACATCTATACAGGCCACTTCTTCTTTTCTTTCTTTCTTTTTTTTTTTTTTTTTTTTTTTTTTTTTAATGTTATATATTCATTAATATCCTGTGTCAGTATTTCTCAAAAAATAATGAGATGCCTGAATATAATACTAGGATCAGAAGCTACCTCTACAAAGACTTCAAGCAGTTAATATTAGTGCAGAGTCAAAATATTTGAAAACATGTATTTAACAATCTGCCAGAGCATATTAAATATTTTGTAGGTAATATGGTCAAGATTAAGATTGAATTAAAGAATTTTCTGTTTGACTGCTCCTCCTAGTCCACTAAAGAGTACTGTCACACAAATGTTTGATGTTTTATGTTATTCTATAACCAACATTAGCATTGAAATTGAATACTCTTTCATAATATTAAGTGATTTCATTGTTTCGAATTTGAATAAAATGTATATCTCTGACTGCTTCCCACATCTTAAGGATTCTCCTCCACAGAATCCACAGAATATGGCTAATGTATTGTAATGTTTTCTTTCAACTCCATAATGAACCAACTACAACACTCACTAGTGATAACTGATTTCAGAAGAGCACCTGTCCATCATCAAACAGATGCAGCAACTCCCGGCATATATTCATTGACACATACATCGCTTAGCAAAATTAAACAATTTGCTTAATTTTTGCACATTTTATTTGGGACCTCAATTCAATAAATGCAGTTTCTTCAGAGCTTTCTCTCTCTTCTGATCCTCCCTCCCTCCCCTCCCACTACCCCTTCACAACCCCAGCCCAGGACCTTGACCCCAACCCTTTTACTCTCTGCAAAACGATATGTGAATCTAAATCATATATAGTATTCAGTCCATTGTTTTGTTTACCTGTAACTACATCTCCTCAATTAGAGATCAGCTATCATAATGCTTAAAAAGACTATTATTGTGTGTTTTTACCAGATTCCTGTATTGCTTAGCTTTTACTGTAAGCAATGACCATACTTAAATGCCACATATCTGGGTATAAAATTGATAAGCATTAGCAAAACTGAAACAATGTTTTTCTGATATATGAACACATTTACAGTAGTTCCCTCATTCATTTTTCATTCATGGAGTGAATGGCAAATATATTATTAGATATTTATTTTTAATTATTTAAAGGACACAATCAAAAACCACATTGGGACCACTAAATCAGAAGAAAGCTCATGCAGCCATTAAAAGATAAAATCATACAGAGAAAGTGGCACTTACCTAAATAAAGTAGAAGATGTAGAAGGGCCAGTAGTCACATAAGCAAAGAAACTACATTCGAACTGATTAATTGGCAACCTTCACTGTTAGCCACAAGGAAAATTGGAGGAGGAGAAAAACTGTTTAAAACTTACAAATGGCAAGCTGTATCAGTCATGATTCATATTTAGGAGGGACTTTGGGTAAAACACACACTAAAGGATGCTGTCCATTAGATACTGTACAGATTAAAATGCCAGTCACATAAAAAGTCTTACTAATAACTTTTTTGCAAAGTGATTGCTAATATATTGTCACTGTTACTAAATTAATGTAAAATGAAATGAAGTGATCATATGGCAAAATTTGCTGGGAGATCCTGTCTGGGGTAGGTTGGTCACCTGGTGCAAGTCTTTCTACTTGATGCTACTTCAGCAGCTTGCGTGTTGACGAAGATGAGGTGAAATGATGAAGATGATAAAAACACCCTGTCCCTGAACATCGAAAATTTTTGACACAGATGGGCATTGAACCTGGTACCTCAGGATCTAGATAAAACAACACTAACCAACTAATTAATATAAAATACATTGCATGGCACTGTATCTTCTTCAATTTATTTTAAACTAATGAATATATCAATGGCATATAAGTGGCAGTGAAAATACAAGTACTACAATAAATTGTTAAGAAAAAGTTGGCTTAAGCTGCTACATTATGACAAGACACATTTATCATCCTATTTCTCATTTCTCATGAATAAATGTAGTTAGCTCCATTACTAGGCTCGTAGAAACACTGCAGCATGTGAAATGCACCTAAAATGTACTACATCACTAAGCTAGCTGCAGAGACACACAGAAATTTAACAATGATTAGTCAATGTTAGTGAAAATTTATGAGATTCCATTTACAGTGAAACAGTCATAGCTTCCATGTTTAGTTTAGTGTTCTGAAAGTAAGCAATCTACATTTTCAACAATCTAAGGAAAAGATTGACTGCTACTCACTGTAAAGGCATCCTATCCAACATCCTTCTCATCCCTCCTAATGTGGTGTTCCATCACCCACACAATTTCTATAACATCCCAGTCCATCCTTATCCCACGCCAAATTCCCATCCCTAGCCATAGGTATCATATCCCTGTGGAGGACCCAGGTGCAAGACCTGCCCGATCCACCAATCAAGCACTTCCTATCCCAGTCCTGTACCTGTCTTATCCTAACCCCACTGAGATCGAAGCATCTGTGAAAGCAGCTAATATCATATACCAGCTCTGTTCAATCATTGCACAGCTTTTTGTATTGACATGACTATCAACCAGCTGTCCACAAGGATGAGGACAATGCCAAACTGTGGCTAAGAGCAGTAGACCACCCTGTGGCAACATGCAGCTGAGAATGAGATGTTTGATTTCAGTGACTGCTTCATTATTAGAGCCTTCTGGAACTCTAGTCCACCACCAGATTTTCTGAACTTCACAAATGTAAGATATCTCTGCTCCCAAAATTATCCTGGCCTCAACGTACAGTAATCTACTGTCCCCACACCATCCACACAACAGTTTCCTCCCCATCTTTCCTATCACCTCCTCCCTATTCTCGTCTCCCTGTACGTGCCACCCTCTGCCAACGCACCTGCACATCTTTCCCCTTCCCTGATCCTCTCCTTTTACACTCCCCATTTCTGCCCTCCTCCCCCTCCCCACCTACCACCCACAGCCTACTGCTGGTGTACTTGTTGGCAGTCCCTGTATGCTTTGCCAAACAGCATTCCTCTGTGTCCTGCTATCCCTTCCCCTTCCCTGCCTCCCTCCAGATGGCTGCTTCCATTTTATGTGAAAATTGCATCCGATATGTCAGAGATCGCAGCCATGTGTGTGTGAGATGTGCTTGCTTGTGTAAATGAATGTGTGTGTGTTTCCTTTTCTGACAAAACCTATAGCTGAAAGACGGTGTGCAAGTCTCTTTTTGCTGTTTCTATCTGCAGCTCAATGTGTCATCTTTAAGGTGAGCAGCAATCTAGCTTTTCCTTATATTGTTGATATTTTCCTTATATTGTTGGTATCACCTGGAGTTTCCATTGTTTTATCTACATTTTTACTCTGATATGATATACTAATGATTTATCTCCAATTTAATAAAGTGTAGAGCACCGTACCTATAAAATAATATGTAAAAGTAACAAGTCTAACTGCACTCTTCACCAGTCTTAGGTTCTAATGATGATTACAAATCTTAATTCACCCACTCACTCATTCATTCATTCACTCACACACCTTGTTCCATAAATACCATCATCAACTGGATCCTTTGGGAAGTGAAATGGGTCAACTTAGATATTAATTGATAGAATTTGGCAGTGCAGACTACTTGTGTGAAGTATAATAGTGACCAATAACTATTAATGGAACTCTACTAAAACTGATAATTGTTGAAATTGCTTCTAGATTGCTATAGGTATTATCAGAAAAGAAGCTACTTCAAGAAGAATCACTGTTATCTTTCTTACACTACTTTCTGTTGTTTCATCTAATATTTCAAACTAAACTTTTTTGTAACTTTACGCGGAACACTAGTGGTATCTCTATACTAGTGAAGTTTAGGGCTGTTCACTGTGAACTTTATGGTTAACCAGTATTTACATCCCTGAGTCCATATATTCCGCTAAAGTGAGTGACTAATAAGGTAAGAAAGTATGCTAAACATGCTAGCAACAATGTCCACAGGTCAACACACTGATAGAGATTTCAAAGTGCAAAGGAGGCAGAAGTGAACATTTTGGTTAACTGATCCATGTGCTGGTGCCACCTCTGTTTGTTATCCATCTGGATGCCTAGAAATTTTTCTGACTTTTTTTTTTTTTATTTATGTCTCCTTTACACATTCCATCTTTCCATGTACACCAAGATGTCTGACATGCATGATTTCACTGAGACCATAAACAGTAAATAGCAGCTTACAGAATTTGTCTATTGTAAGACACCAGGCCACAGCTTTGCAACAGCAGTTATACAGTTTTGTAACAGCAATTATGAAAGAAGTTACAATCTTCAAAATTTCATAATGCTATGTCGTGTTATGTGCACTACTAACATCAAGTCACCCCTTCTATTAAATTCTGTTATTTTCATATGATTTCAGAACACTGGTACAATTTCATTCCAGTGGAGTAAATTTAGCTACCATTCATAGCTTCAGTAATTTACTTCATTAAAAACACAGTTAGCATTCTGAAAATACTCTAATTCTTGTAGCCCTGCTGGACATATCAGTGGAGGACATGGAACTATCAACAAGTGTAATTACGTCTACATCAGGTGATGGAGCTGTCAGCAAGCAGCATACAGAATCTCGAGCCGACCGATCATGTGAGACCAGCTAGCCAAGTGCTTTAAGCTTGAGTGGCCACAAGTTCACTCTCAATCTCTGCAAGTCAGCTGCACTGCAGTCTGACTTTAACTGACATTTTCCTAGGTGACAATGCTATTTGTACAGACTCTGCCAAATAACAAAATGAACTGCTCTTAGTGTTGTGCAAGTCGACTACACCATGTGTGAGATGTTACACTTCAGTCCTACAACCTGGTATATTAATTCAGCTAAGCAAACTAACTAACTATTACAGTGGTTTCCACCGCACTATCAATATCACCACACCTGTGTTGCTATATAGCAACTGGCCTGTATTCGGTTTAACTTGCATGTACAGTGGATTAGCTGCACAAAGTCTTTAATTTTCTTGTGGCTCATGACAGTAATTTATTTTACTGCAAGCTTATTGACTTTTGAGAATTAGTTAACTTACCAAGCATAACATGTTATATACATGTAGGTAAAAGGAAGATGTACTATATTAAGGGAACCTCAATACACAGAATCTCATCAAAAAATTTCACTGTATGAGAGTACAATTGGATCAGTGCCACTGGTACAAGATTCAACCATTTGATGGTGTTAGTGCAGACACATTATAGAAAAAGGCATCTAAAAGTTGGAATATTATGCATACAATTTTTTTCTATAAAATAAATAAAATTTAATGACACAGAATTATAAAAACAAGCATAAGTTCTTATAAAGGATGTAAGTAAAAGCTAAGTTTGTGTGTAATACGGGTGATGTGACATTATGATGGCTTTGTTATTACAGTATATGTGAAGGGCATTATTTAAAATTAAAAAGGAATGCTGGAAATTGTTATTGTTGCCATCTCATGACTCTAATGGTTACTGGGGTTTGACACTGGACTTGTAGTCAGAGAAGCCACAACTTGCAGCTGATGTGCATCCACTGGAGGAGAGGTACTCAACGACTCCAACATTGTCCAGCATTCACGGTATTGCTACACCAGAAGGTCTTGTAAGATGTTGAAATATCAGTTTAGTCTGATGTTGTTTTGTTCATTAGCTTTAAAAAAGCTAAGGTGAATGTAGCCTTTTGTATTACAGGAATTTTGGGAGCAAGACTATATCATAAAATCAGCGAGAAACTTAACAAATTTATGGGTTTGGACGTTTATAAAATTAATTGTCAAGATTGTAATAAAATTTATGTTGGTCAACAAGTAGGAATTTCAGTATCCAATACAGACAAAACATGTATGAACAAAAGTGCCCTCGGTAATCATCTAAACTCACATAATTGTAAAGTGCACCATATTCATGACAATCTAGAAATTATACACAATACATTGAAAAGCTACATAGTAAACGTGCTGTAAAAATGGAAATGTTTGTCCACAGTGACAGAGAGCCACAATCATTCCCAAACGAACAAAAGGATTTCAGACTTAACTGGTATTGCACTATCTTTCATGATCAGTTGGTGAATGATGGGCTATGTCAGGGTTTATGCTTATCTGTCCCCCAGCAAATGCACTTTGGCCGTAAACCATGGATTATCTGGCCATGACTCCAGTGTCAAAACTGCAGGTAACTATGACAGCTACAAGACATCAATAATACCAATGTCCAACATTCCATTTTAATTTTGATTAATGCCCTTCCTATATACTGTAATAATAAACTCATCATTAGGAAGAAATTATGGCTGCTGTAATAATTTTGTGTCAAATGCCACATTAATTCATGGTACATTTCATTCCATTTATGGATTTTATTTATTTTATAGAAAATGACTGTATTTATAATTATTAAACACTATAATTAGACATTATTTTTGCTAACATGTCTGCATTAATACTGTCAAATGGCTAAAACTTATTGTATTCAAAACATTTTATGCTTTGTAAGTTAATTAACTTGCTGTATTTTTATCTGAAGGTAATTTAAAGCCAAAACACATCAGATTGCAAATTTATACAACATACGCAATCCAGCCAGAGTTATACTTTATCTAGTACAACTATCATTGACACAAAGTTTTTTTTTTGTACTGTGGCAGTAGCAACTCAATTAACACCAGGAACTGGTAAAGCATTTTACTAATTCAAAGCTGCAACAGTCACAAGCATTGCTAGCTATTCTAGCTTTTCAACTGTTGAATTACGCACATAAAGACTGGCAAGTGTAACAGACATAGTTAGCACTACATTTTCAGGTAAGTGATATTAAGTGTCAGGACCATCAGCCAGCATTTTTATTATTAATCAGTTCTCAATTTAGTTCAAAATGCTAAAATCAGCTCTGCTGTTGGATATACCAGTGCTGACCCTGTCACATATTTATGTCTTAATTTTGAAACACGTTTCCATCAAGATGCATAAATAGTAGCTCATCTAAAGTTTTTCCATCATCACAAAACTGGTTCTGAAAGCTATGCTTTGTGGATTGCCAACATTAAAGATTTAAACAGAAATCAAAATCCTATGCTGAAATTTTAATCTGAGGTGTGGTAATCTGTTTGGGCCCATGTGCACACAGGTTTTATGAGATTTGAACCCCTCTCTAGTGGACATGTTATCCACTGCACATTTCCGAATTCTCACAGTCTGCACAATGTACTTTTTCTTCTAATTTTGAAATATCTATATGGCTCTGGCAAAAACAGACTCAGTGCATCAGACTTCCATGTTGGATGTTAATGTGACAAACATGTCTCACCCAGTGGAAACGCAACAGCCCTGTCTAAATCCATCTCTTATTGTTCTGAGGTGCCAGTCGCAGTGATTTTGGTTGTTCCTTAGCTGTCCAGACTGTTTTTCATTGTATGATACAATAAACATCCACATTATGAAGCAAATGTTGTCAGTATTCTCACAGAGAGCTTATTGCAGAGGTGTGTCATTATGCAGCAGGTATCGGATGATGTCCTTCACCAATTCACATTAATAATATTACAGTGATCATGTGGTAGCATCTAGGAAGACACAGTTACATGCGGAACTAAAAGAAGTCCCACTGATGTTTCTCATTGATACTGGTGTGTCGATCTTGATGGTGAATCAATCCACAACAAATTACCCAACAGTTCCTTCCTAGTGGTTCCAGACCCATTTCTAAAAACTTTTTGGACTAGATGCATGCTCTACATTTTGGTTTTTTATTCAATGTTCTGCGCATTCTGTTCAACTTTTGAAACCATGTGAAGCAACATACACAATCAGCTCTTAATTTCCACCGTTGTCTGGGTTGGGATTGGGGTCAGCTTTGAACTTTCATGCCCACATACTGTTAATGCATTTGGCAAGGTTGTAGAGCTTTAAAGTGTGTCAAATTCTGCTAGCACTCCAAGATGAAGTTAAGCTAGAATTGGACAGATTGGAACAGCAACACGTGTTTACACCGTCTCTTTAAGCCAGTGGGTCTCCCCTTTTTGGTAGTATGAAAATCATGTGGCTTCATTTGCTTGATTGGCAGTTTTAAACTTACAGTCACTGCACAAGCAGAAGTAGCTTCATACAGTTACCACCTCCTGATGAGATCTTTGGGGTCAACTTTACAAAATTGATCTTTTAAGAGGTTATTTTCACTTCCATTAGGCAATGAGCCCAGGAAAATTTTGGTGCTGAAAACCACCTTTGGTCTCTATCAATACAACAGATTATCACTGAGAGTCATTGATGTGCAGGCTGTATTGCAAAGATGTTTGGTACAGGTCATTACAGACCTCTACTGTGTAAACTACCTGTATGACATTTTCGTAAAAAGATATACTAATGAAGAACATTTACATAAATCATCTCTTGTTTTTCCAGCACTCACAAACAAATGCCTTAAGTGTAATTTTTTAAAATGTTCCTTTTTCTAGCCCTCTGTTGTGTACCTCAGTTCTGTTTTCAGTAAGGAAAGCTTTCAAAAAATGGTTCAAATGGCTCTGAGCACTATGGGACTTAACATCTGTGGTCATCAGTCCCCTAGAACTTTGAACTACTTAAACCTGACTAACCTAAAGACATCGCACACATCCATGCCCAAGGCAGGATTCGAACCTGCGACCGTAGCGGTCACGCGGTTCCAGACTGAAGCGCCTAGAACCGCACAGCCACACCGGCCGGCCGGAAAGCTTTCAGCCCATGCGAGAAAAAATCATGGCAAAACATAAAATGCTGGTGCCCAATTCCCTAAATGTTCTCCAAGTATTTTTAGGCAATGTTAACTATTATGCCTACTGTATCCCACTCGTGTCTTCTTTCACCTATCTGTAGAATCAGTAACCATTTCATACCTTAAAATCATACCTTCTGTCTGTGCCCTGTTTAATAATGTACCAGCTTCATTCATCATTAGTTGTGGCTATGGATCCCTTATCGCATAGCATTGGGACAATCCTGTCCTTTAAGCTTGCAGATGGTGTTGAAACGTACAGCATTTCAGTCCAAAACATTAAATCAGGCCCAGGAACGTTACTCTCAAGTTGAAAAAGAGGCATTGGTTATCATTTTCAGTGTGCACAAAACTTGTATTTTTTGTATGGCTGGAAGTTCCATTTAATTACAGATCAGAAGATTATTACCATTCAAGCCTAAGGCTAAGATCCCAGAACATGCTAACCATTGCCTGCATCAGCAGGTATTGTATTTATCAGGGCCTAGACAGGGACTTTTATAAGCAGGAAAGTCTGTTTCCAGATGGACACACATACAGAGCAGTTTCTGGAAGATGCTCCCATCAATTCTAGAGATGTTGCAGCAGCTCCAGAAGAGAACATCTTCTCCAGTGAATCCTCAACCATATTTTCATGGGATGGTCCCTCAAGTTGTCAGCCACAGTACCACCTGGACTCCACTGCTTCTTCAGATGACATCAACAACTTCAAATTTGTCAGGATGTCGTGCTACAAATGCCTGATGGTGGTGCCAACATCCCTGCACCAACAGGTATTGCAACTAATTCATGAATCACATTTTTTTTTTTGGGGGGGGGGGGGGGGGGGGGTTCTCCCAGATACAGCAGTTGCCCTGCTGCTATTTCTACTGGCCACACATAGATGATGGAATCACAAGCAGTCCATCACTATACAGCCTACCTAGTACATCAGTTCACCTCACACAGTCTTATTCTCCATTGCCAGCATTCACTCAGCCTTGAAACCTGTGGATTTTGCCAGCCGCTTCCTTGAAACAATATGGTTTATTGCTGCTGATTCCTTTTCTCATTTTCCTTATGTTATCAGGTGGCAGAAAATGATACCACCAGTGATAGCAGGTGTCTTTGAAAAAACATTCACCGTCAAAGGAGCATGTCACACCTTGTTTATGGTCACCAGACCGCAATTCACAGCATCCAAGACTTGGTGATTTTGATATAGCTCTGGTATTAAGCATTTAATGATTTCAACATTTCATCCATCTTCTAATGGCTGGGCAAAACAAAAATCTATGGGGTTAACTATATCAGATTAATCTCTTAATGCCTTTTTAGATTCTTACAGGTCAACACCCATAGTTGGTTGTAGTGTGGCAGAATACTGTATGGGCTTCCTCACTGGATGCTGCTGGATCTTACATTCCCACCAACTGAGTGAGATGGAGAGGAAGCAAAGTTGTTTCACATGGGTGCCCCGGGTGTGTAATGCATTTTGGGGTGGACCCCCAGTTGGATCTGAGTATGCATTGCAACACAACAGTGACACTAGATGATTATGATAGCAGCCACATGCTATATGATTCACAGTCATTATAACCAGCTTCAGTTCTGATACTCTTGCCAGACGTCTCCACTGTTCGGAGGGCTGCCACAACAGTGACAGCCCCCACACTGGCCCCTCCAATGGTTCACCTGTCACAGATGATAGCCATGTGGGCTTCCTATTTCCATCACACCTACTACAGGGGCCTCCATAAATAGTGATCTGCCTTCTCTTCCAGAAGAATCACTACCACCAGGTCTGCCACCAGTGCAAGCATCAGTGTAGCTTGTTACCAAAGTTCCCACACTGCATCTGGTGGCTCCAGTTTTGGCTCTACCATCTTCATTTGGGGACCAGAGCATTACCTTGGGACTGACTCAAGAGACTTCCTCAACTGCTTCTGCTGCCACCTCCCTGTCCTCCCCTGCACTGGACTGGTCAATATACACCTTACATGCTGATTCAAGGGGAGGATCCTGTACCTTTGTGAGTCCAGCTAGCCCGCCACTCATTCTTTGCGAGTCAGCTGTCACCATGTTCTAATCTTTACTGAAGTTTCCCAAGGTGACAATGCTGTATGTGTAGTGTCAGCTGAATAACAAAGCAGACAGCTCTTACTGTTATGCAAGTTGAGTACTTGGGCATGTGAGATTGCTAGCATGAAGTTACACTTTAGCAGCTATGAACTGGTATATTCATCCAGCCAAGTAAAGTAACTAGCTAGTGCAGCAGTTTCCACCACCATCATTTCACATCACCACACCTGTGTTACTAAATGGCAAATGGCCTGTATTCACTTTAACCTGAGCACACAGTGAATTAGTTGTGCAAATCCTTGTTTCATATTGCAGTGCACTTATGTGTGCATAATAAAGAACTGTTACCATAGACGAGCAAGTTACAAGATTAACTGTGTTGTCACATATTCTTAGCCCACCTGAGGACACAACTATATATATATTGCCTTCCACATAAATGGAAATATAGTTTCAACATTTCTGATAGTACTGGAATGAAATTTTGAAGTAATTTATATCAGCATTATTTCATTTAATTATTCTATATCAGAAATTCTTCTCAAGATCTTTACTGGAATTAGTGGCTTGGACATGATTATATTTATTTGCTCATACTAAACCTGCCCATTATAAATGTTTAACATGTGTGCATGTATGCCTATTCATGTGCAGACATTAGCTTTGGTAATTTGTTTGACAGTTACTCAATGTATCCACACACCACTGCAATAAGGAAGTACTTACACAAATATTTATGAATTAACTAGCTTAATCAAAGAATAACAATAGTTTAATTCTAATGGTCATGTCAGCTACAGTTCATAACTTAAAAAAAGTCTGACACCAGCTATATATAAGGGGTAGATAAAGTTATTATTTTGGATAAATAAATAATGCCTGCCATAATTCACAATAAAACATCACAGCTATAGAAATATGTAATGAATTAAAAATGTACTCAAAAGTTAGCATTATCCTGTGATTGATCACTGTACTGTCCCATACAACTTGCACTTTTCTACTTAACAACTGCAATGGGGTGGATGTAGCCTGATATGACAATTCACTGCTTGGACATGCAGCCTCTCATGATGCAGTAGGAGCTGATGGTGTACAAGTCTAAATTATTGATCAGGTTATGGATTACTTAAATTCCATGGATACGTTACCAGTTATCTGCCAGAGTCATAAGAGCTCTATTGGTTTTCGAGAATGGCACACCTTATTACAAGGTTGTGCACCTAAAGTACTATTATTTCCTCACAAGTCAAGTACTGCATCTGAAATTTTCTCTCAAAATTTAGAAGTATCTTAGAAGAATAATGCTGGAAATAAGCTAATGGTCTTGGCTTGTGAAATACAACAGTCACTCATTTCCAAAACCTGTTAAATCCATTTTTTTCAATATTACTTTTTTATGTATTGAAAGAGTGCACTTTGAGCTTCACTATTAAAACATAACACAAGTTCCAGTAGCTGCTATATCTGTTATAAAAGTAACTCCGAAGTTTGTCTGACGTTCCAGACTCCATTGCATCCATGAAGGCTGCAATTATTGTAGACACAAAATCCCAACAACAATATGGGACCTAAAATTGTAAGTATATTTAATACTTTGAAAAAGATACATTTCCAAAACCTGTTATTTCAGTACACTTGTAAAATCATATTTAGAATATTGGTTATCACTGTTAGCATTCAACCGCGATTCTTATACAATTTTAACAACGCGTTTCAAGAGACAATGCTCTCATCATCAGGTTGTAAAATCTCTGAAAGCCCTTATCAATGATGTTTCATTGAATGGTTCACATACTGACACTTGATGATGTCCCAGCATTGAGATCTGCAGCAATTTGCAGACGGGTTGCATTTCTCTCGTGTTGAATGATTCTCTTCAGGCATTGTTGGTCCTGTTCTTGCAGGATCTTTTTCCGGCTGTAGTGATGTTGGAGGCTTCATGTTTTACTGGATTCCTGATATTCACAATACAATTGTGAAATGGCTGTCTGGGAAAATCTACACTTCCTCAATAACTCAGGAATTCTGTGTCCCATTGCTCATGTGCTGACTATAACACCATGTTCAAACTCACTTAAGTCTTGATAACTTGCCACTGTAGCAGCAGTAACCGCTCTAACGACTGTGCCAGTTGTCTCATATAGGCATTGTCGACTGCAGTGCCGTATTCTGTCTGTTTACATATCTCTGTATTTGAACACGAATGCCTATACCATTTTCTTTGGCACTTCAGTATATACGCTAGTGACATTTTTAGTATCATTACATGTGTCTATGCACTATGCACTGATCAGCTGCAGATGACTGGTTGCCCACCATTGCTTTTAAAATATGTAATGTACTGATAAATGTTTGTCAGAAGTGCAGAGTACTGGTGTGTCCTCTTGTCATGAAGGAATCCATTATCACTGGACAGTACCTAATGTTGAGAGATGTTAACAGAACTTGTTTATGTCTCAGTGGTAGTAAGGGGCCATAGCACCACTGTGCATGTCAGCTAACTCCTCCGGATGGTAATAGCTTTACTGTCCACAACTTGTAAATCCTTCTGCTGCTCCATCTCCTAAAGACACATCTTCTAAGCTTGAACAGCAGGGTAGCAACATAGTGGATACCTGAATAATATAAAGCCTTGAGAGAATATTTTATGGGTGGCAAATGACTCTGGCTTGTGTCCTTTCTTTCTAGTGAGAAATTTAATTACATATTTTTTGTTAATCATCATGAAACCTTTCTCACATACATTCCAAAACAGAAGGGAAAGATGGTGAAATGGAATTACAAATAAGAAAGCATCTCACTTTCTTGAAGTGTTACTATAGCTGTTTTTTCATAGTTTTAATTTCTTATTTCTGTCATAAACATAAAATAGCCACTTTTCATTTCATGAACTATGTGGTAAGTGTTCATATCTGTATTTTGCTGTTCATCCTCTGACACTCACAGGTTTTACAAGAGTAGCCATTCCACTCATTTTTACCCAAAAGTATGTTGAAAGCTGTACATGTATCATGCACTACATAAAGCTTTATAGTAATATCTCTAGGAATTTGTCAAATAACAGAGACATTTTTATCACATATACTGGAGGGGAGTGCTGGGGAACAGGAAAAAAGTATGGCAAGAAGATGTCATATGTAAGGTACCAGATAAGTGTTTGTGGTGGGCATATAAAAAGGAAACTCATTCAAACAGAAATTAAAAGAGGGTAAATGGGAAAAGTGTAAAAATTAAATTAATTTTTGAATCATACTGCCATTTCAGTGAATCCGTGTAAATTTTTTTAAAAGTGAAAAGTGTAAGTAACATTTTTGTGATATTTGCAACATGTACTACTCTTCTCTCACAAATATTACTAAATATCATGTAGTGAAAAAACAATTTTGTCACTGATGTTCTTGTCTTACTATATCTATAAACTTGTGGATAAAGAACTATATTGTTTAAATTCTAATTCTAGAATTTGTCAATAGTAATGCACAAAACATAGTTTAACATTTTTCTGTAATCTTCTACAATCAGTACAATGGTCCTTATTATCTATGTTGAATTTATGACAGTAGCTCTGACTGTTTCACTGTATGATGGAGACAGAAATAGTCGAAAAGTTTTTAATGTTCCCAATTTTTCTGAAAGAACAAAGCAATATGATGTCCTTTTCATATAAAACATGAAATTAACCCTTTAATGCCTTCTGTGAAAATCTCATGATGTGTGTTCATTTGTTTCTTATCTACGGCATTGATAAAGAATCAAAATGAAAATAAAAATGTCAACAAGAAGTTACAAATACAAAAAAAAAAATTTCCATCCTACAAACAATTTGGCTTTCAGTGTCACATATTTGTTCTTCAAATTCAATAATGTAATTTTCAGTGGCAGTTTAACATAGCACTAAAGGGTTCATTATTGGCTGAACAGAAAATTCATCATAAAAAATTAAACCTTAAATGAATTATTTCAGTCAGTAGTTTATCTGATATTTTACTTCCGAGTGAAGTTACACATTCAGAAATGCTAAAAATGTTCAGATGTACGAGGGCTGTACAGACGAGTAAGATCCAATCGTTTGCAAAATAGAAACCACAGTGAAAATCAAAAATATTTTATTTGTGACAGTTAGCTATGCCTTCCAGTTACTTCTCTACATAGCCACTGCATAGTGGGGTACCAACTTTTCAATACCTTCGTCATAGTACTACACATAAGCTTTTTGTCAAAATCATGATCATATGGGAAACCAAGTGAAATTTGAGACTGGTTTGAGTACTTTTTGGTAGGAAGGACACTATGCATTATCTTGGATCAAGAGTCATCATCAGATGTAGAAGTACTCTAGAAATATACTACAACCCCCTATGTATCACTCAAATAAGGATCGTGAACATAAGATTAGAATAATTACTGCACTCACACAGGCATTCAAACAAACATTCTTCCTTTGTATGTGAATGGAACAGAAATAAACCCTAATAACTGGTAAAATGAGATGACCTTCTGCCATGCAGCTCATGGTGGTTTGCAGAGTATAGATGTAGAAGTAGATGTAGACATAGAAGGCAGCTATTTGAGCTTTCTGCTAATTCTCTGTGCTGATCTGCACGTTGTTGCCTGTGCCAAAATGTTGCCTTCATAGCTAGCAGTTCATGTGAGCAATGATTAAAATCACAGGGAGCCAAGCCCAGGTTGTATGGTGGATAATTAAACACTTCCCATCAAAAATACTGCAGGAGCATCCTCATTGATTCTGCAGAGTGTGGCTGAGAATTGTAATGAAGAAGGAACTGCATAACAGTTGCATCATTTGGGCTGCATGAAACCAGGCGAAATCTCTAACAGACACTGATACTTGGCAGGAGACACTATTTTCTGGGCATCTTTACATGCTTATTGTGCACTCAGAACTGAAAAGGGCAATGTGATGCATCAACGGGCATACTAGAGACACGGTCCAACACATCTATCCGAAGTTTCATCAGTTTTTCATTGTGGTTTCTATTTCATGATCAATCAGACTTTACTTTTTGAACAGCCCTAGTACAAAAGTTGTAAATTCCTGCTAGAAGATGACAGATCAACAGAGCCATGGGTAATCTTTTTAGAATATAAAATGAACATTAATCACTACTTCTGTTACAGCAGCTTCATTGCCATACAGAGCCAGGAAGAAGATTTTTTTCCTAAAAAAAAAAAAAAAAAAAAAAAAAAAAAAAAAAAAAAAAAAAAAAAAAAAAAAAAAAAAAGTGAGGACACAGTGAGGAACAGAACGTAAGCCAATTAGTGAGCTCTTCAGGGATCAACAAAGTAAAATTATCAAGTGCTTTTCTGCCAACACTATCATTACTTCATATAATATAGATTTAAATATATTATGCTCTGTATATGTCTGCTTGTGTCTGTATATGTGTGGATGGATATGTCTGTGTGTGCGAGTGTATACCCGTCCTTTTTTCCCCCTAAGGTAAGTCTTTCCGCTCCCGGGATTGGAATGACTCCTTACCCTCTCCCTTAAAACCCAAATCCTTACGTCTTTCTCTCTCCTTCCCTCTTTCCTGACGAGGCAACCGTTGGTTGCGAAAGCTAGAATTTTGTGTGTATGTTTGTGTGTCTATCGACGTGCCAGTGCTTTCGTATGGTAAGTCACATCATCTTTTTATATATATATATATATATATATATATATATATATATATATATATAATGGAAGGAAACATTCCACGTGGGAAAAATTATATATAAAAACAAAGATGAGGTGACTTACCGAACAAAAGCGCTGGCAGGTCGATAGACACACAAACAAACACAAACATACACACAAAATTCAAGCTTTCGCAACAAACTGTTGCCTCATCAGGAAAGAGGTTAAGGAGAGGGGAAGACGAAAGGAAGTGGGTTTTAAAGGAGAGGGTAAGGAGTCATTCCAATCCCGGGAGCAGAAAGACTTACCTTAGGGGGAAAAAAGGACAGGTATACACTCGCACACACGCACATATCCATCCACACATACAGACACAAGCAGACATATTTAAAGACCAATCTGTCTTTAAATATGTCTGCTTGTGTCTGTATGTGTGGATGGATATGTGCGTGTGTGCGAGTGTATACCTGTCCTTTTTTCCCCCTAAGGTAAGTCTTTCTGCTCCCGGGATTGGAATGACTCCTTACCCTCTCCTTTAAAACCCACTTCCTTTCGTCTTCCCCTCTCCTTAACCTCTTTCCTGATGAGGCAACAGTTTGTTGCGAAAGCTTGAATTTTGTGTGTATGTTTGTGTTTGTTTGTGTGTCTATCGACCTGCCAGCGCTTTTGTTCGGTAAGTCACCTCATCTTTGTTTTTTTATATATATATATATATATATATATATATATATATATATATATATATAAAAAACAGTACCATCGATGAATCATCTACAGAGTGTAAAACTGATGCCATATAATACAGTTAACATTTCAGATCAATATGACTCAATCAGTGGTATAAATTCATTTTCTCACTTGTATTGTGGCTATTTCTCTTTCTTTTTTCTTCTTTTCCCTCTTAAACTTTTGTATTTCCTTTATTTGACTGTTTACTTTTTACTCTTCTTATTTCTGACTTGCCCACCATGCCACTACTAAATTTTCACATTTAATATTATGTCCTGTGCTGTCTCCCTTGAAGCAGGGTCCTGGATGCCCTCCCACTGATTTCTTGAAAACGATTAATGTGAGAGTGGGAAGTACACTGAAGCTTTTCTTACCCACTTCATGAGTAATTAATTCATTTTGTAATCAAACAACTATGATAGTATTCTTGACATCTTCCTGAAAATCTTTCCACAGACACCTATCTCAGGTAAGACTGTTGTGCATAGATATATTTTCTTTAGCTTTTTGTTGACTGTTGAGGACACACACTTTTTGGGTGTAATAGTTTTTGCTGGACATGGCTACTAACTTCAGGTTCAGTAATATTATCTGTTCTGTTCCTCACTGATACATATACAGATTTAAATGTACACATATCAGTTGGTACACAAAGCAATATGTACCAGTAGAAATTGATTCACATACCGTAGGGGGTTTCCTTCTTCACCATATAAGGTTCCAAAGTATTTGTGATGCCGTTTTTTGTACCTCCAGCATGAGAGATGGTGGTAACTGTTGTGTAAAGAGGAGAAAGCGTCACCTCCAGCTGTATGGAGCAATCCGATCCACTCCATCCCATCTCACAGTAACATTTATTCACATTGGTGCAGACCTGTGAGAGAAATACATTTTTCTGAAAATGATTATGTAATTGAACTTCACTGAAAAGATTCTGAGGGCATATATGTTGAAAGATATTTCAAAATGATGAATGGTTGGATGATAGATAATTTAACTTCTCTATACACGAAAAAAAAAAAAAATTTTAAAGATTCACTTTTTAGTGTAGTGTACAGTCAGTTGGGATCCAGTGATCTAATATTTTATTCTTTATGACATCATGAATGATCTGTTGCAGCTATGCACACGAGCTTATGCACCATGCATTTGAAAAAACTGAACCATTGAAATTGGCAAATAGTTTGAAATAAAACATTTTACTTCAAATAAATTGACAGCATTAGTGCAAAAATTAACTCTTTTCATTGTGTAAATCTTACTGAAAATTTGTGAAGAAATGGTATCATGATTTATATTTGTCTCAGTGGAAATGGTGAAAGAAGTTTACAAACAGCACCACTTTTGTGGCCACTGCAAACGCACCAGGTTAGTGTCGCTAGGGATGAAAGAGGAGTAGTTTTGGAGCACACTGTGTGCAGTGGAACACAACACTGAGGAGAGTTGCATTCCTATATTTTTTTTGAAGGGTCATATTCATACTGCATTGAGGAATTGACAACTTATCAGTTAAGGAACTGTTCTGCGAACCAAAAATGCCCAGCTCATGCAGCTTGTTCAGATATTGCTACCATACAAGGTACAACAATGCTGCAAAGGGTGTTGAGAGGAATGCATTTAATGTATAATGTGACAAAGAGGGGAAACTGTGGTGGATCCCCCCCCCCCCCCCCCCCCAAAAAAAAAAAAAAAAAAAAAAAAAAAAAAAAAAAAAAAAAAAAAAAAATATATATATATATATATATATATATATATATATATATATATATATAAATAAAAAATAAAAAAATTTTTTTTTTGTTCAAGAGGTGTCCTCACACTCTGAAAGAATATACATAATGCCAAGGTATTGGTTTTAGAAGAAATATAACTGTATTATTTTGTATGTAATTATCTACAGGATGCAATATAATTGCAGCTCCTATGTGAACTACAACATATAATACATTAAACAAGTGTGAGGTCTCTGCTACTGACTTTTCTTCAGCACATTTTGTGTCTTAACTGACAAAGGCTGCTACCATTCAACAAAGAGAGTCACAAGAGAGCAAAATTCCTCAATGATACAACACTACCAACACAAACTTAAATGGGTGCTGATGACCACGCTGTTTAGCGCCCGAAAACCTCAAACCACACACACACACAAACTTAAAATAATATATATAAATAACTGCGACTCATTTTATTACTATGTTTCAGTGTGTAGGTAATCAGTTTAAAAACCAAAAACTTACGCAATATTATCAATAAACTCATCAGCTGCACAAAAAGTGAGAGGCATGTGAAAATAATCTGAAAACAAGTGTTGTAAGACATGCATATTTCCATATATCTCACTGAGGAATAACTTGCCAAGTATATCAAAAAGAATGCACAGAGGCTTATCATGTCAAAATGCACTAGCAGTGCAATACAGTAATTACATCTGAGATACTCCAAAGGCATGTGTTGATACTCACCCCATGTCCAGAACATTCTTCACTATGGTGATTACTTGGGCATTTATTGGGATCAATGTGGGGATACAGGCTAGTACACGTCTGATTCAGACAAATCTGTGAAATGAAGAGAGCAAAAATGTCATAATGAGTACTCACTTTACTGAACACAAGTTTTTCTAAATTACCAATGATTAGGCCATAACAGATTCCAAACAATGCACAAATTCACTAAATTGCAAGCAACCAAATTTTTTCTGTTTGTACTGTAGTTTTCATTGTATTTTAACAATTCACATAATTGCTTTCTTGAGAACGGTTATTCAAGTAAGATTGTGATTCAGCCAAATATTGCACTGTAATGAAATGAAATCCATCTTATACCAATATTGAGAATAAACATCAGATCTCATCATTTCAGAACAGAAAGTTATTGAACAAACTTTAAAATGTTGCTGAAAATAATATTACAACCAACAACTACAGACAGTAATAATGGTTTACTCAATGTTGACATACGTTCATATATAATGTAAGGACATGTACTGATGCAGGCAATAAAGCCGAAATAAGCTTATATACCAAAATAAAATATCAAGCAGCACACTGTTTTCCAATACTCTGCATAATTATTATTACTACATCTGATTAATCAGCTGGAAGTTAACATGTGTCTTTTATTAATTCTTAATCTATCTCTGCACCAGGCTTTGTCTTAGTTTTTTTTAAATCTGTGGGTATTAGTGCATCAATGATGACATCCATAAGATACAAACTGTCTATGGATGGATAATAAATAAATTTTAGAAATTTCTTCGATGTCCCCTCACATATTTTTCCTCCATTTTGTACTTCTCCTTCTAAGTTCCAATTTCTTATAATGGTGCTGCTATAATAATAGGCATTTTAATGTTTTCTTTTGTCTTGCTGCATCATATGGCATTACTGTAACTATACCTCATCATAAAATTATTGAGGCTCTTGTGGCCACTTGCTGATGTATTGCCCATTGTCTTTTGTCTCAGGACCTTTACCTGACATTTCTTTGATTAAAAAATGTTGGCCTAAGACCTCTAGACAAAACCAACAGGCTAGACATGAGTACTTTATCAGTTATAATCAATAAAATATCTAGTTACATTATAGTTTCAGTACCAAAAACTACATCTCGAGTGTAAGAACAAGATTTGTCAATGTGATATCTATAGTAAAGTATAGTATGCTTTTGAATGTAAATTTAATATACAGGACAAAACATAGGAAACTAAATATCAATCACTGACATGGTAACAATTAAAATCAAATTTACATTAATACTGAAGTTTGCCGTTGTCTTCTATAATCCTTTAGATTCCACCCCTTGGCATGAGATGTTAGGAATAATTGGGAGACCAGTACACAGACATCTATGTGGCACTTCATAATAAGGGGCCCTTAAAACCTGATATATTTCAAAGTATGAATTGCATTCTTTCCAGGTTCAGCAGACCACCAGATTATTAATGACATAATACTGCTTCTTCTTGCAATATCCATTTCCATATAAATTTTATGTATCTCAATCATAAAATAAAATTTATAAAATTGTGAACTTACCAAACTTTCTCCACATGGAGTTCCATCTTTCACGAGACCCATTAAAGGAAGTCCTGGAGAGTCAATTGCACCACTTGTTGCCCTACGGAGGAATTTTCATGAAAACTAGTATTTCCTTTAACACAACAAGTTAAAGGCTCTAAAATTTAAAAATAAAATATATCAGTCTTAATAACAGTGCTATAAATATTTTCAACTGAAAACAAAATGGTATTATGATAACAGAAATGACCAATTCTGTATGTTTATGCATAAGGAGGGAAAAGGTAAAGTCATTTGAATGAGGCAAGAACACTGTCCAAAATTTCCACGTAGTTTTACAAAGTGCGTGATCTGAAAGGAAGAAACCTATCTGATCATTACACATGACATCATCAAATGTTATTTAAACTACTTAGGTTTGTTACATGACAAAGTGTGGCTTTCTTTCTTTTCTGTTCTTTAACAGTATACTGTATTCCTATGATGCATCTAAAGGATATTTAGTGGTTTACTCCTTGTAAAAAAATAAAACAAGGAAAAAGGATCACATTAACATTTGTCTGAATTACCTCCATTTTAAAGTTATAATGAAAGTCTCAGATCAAGGAATTCAAGGCAAAAATCAACAATTTAACTTTGTGATAATGTCATCTGTCAACCTCCTGATGCACTCCTTGATCACAATGGGTGGCTATGAGGATATGTTTCTAGTTTATGTTTACATACATTTGAGGAAAGTCTGCCTTGAACTATTGACAAGATTGTGAAAAGGAAACTTGCTATTCACCACATTAGCAGAGATGCTGAGTCGCAGATAGGCACAACAAAAAGACTGTCACAAATATAGCTTTTGGCCAGTAAGGCCTTTGTTGAAATTAGACAACAAACACACACATACACACTCACATAAATGCAACTCACACACACACACACACACACACACACACGACTGCAGTCTCAGTGTGGCCTCAGTTGCCTGAGACTGTAGTCATGCGTGTGTGAGGTGCATTGGCGTGAGTGTGTATGTGTGTGTTTGTTGTCTAATTATGATGAAGGCCTTACTGGTCAAAAGCTACACTTGTGACAGTCTTTTTGTTCTGCCTATCTGTGACTCAGCATCTCCACTATATGGTGAGTAGCAACTTTCCTTTTCACAATATTGTTACATTCCATCCTGGATTTTCCATTGTTTGATTTTTGCCTTGAACTTTTCATATGCATAGTAGCAGTAAGCTGCCTGATAAGTGTTCCCTTTAACCTAGGCAAAATATTTATTTTGTGAGCAGGCAAATGTAGTTTTTATGTAAGGCCACATCAAATATAATGTACACAAGGCAGTATCAAAATGTAGTTCCAAGCAGACCCTCTGGGTAATTGGTTAAAGTATAACTCAAGCCAAGCATTCATCTAGATGGATGTGGTAAACATGATTTAATCAAAATAAAATTGACTGGTAGAACTAGTTTTTAAAAGTGTAAGATATGATAAAGATAATTCTTGTGTCTGCAGATTGACAAGCTGTTCATCAACCATCCTTTGTGTTGCAGAATTTTATAATTCTCTCTTGCATGCTGATTGTTGTTGCCTGAATTCGAGAAGGTGTTATCTCTTAAAGATGAAATTTTTTCAAACTCAAGGAAAATTTAATAAAATTTGTTTATCAGTTCAAAATGCTGCATCTGGATCTACAGATGAACAATAGCAAAGCAGACCTACTGTATAAAATGGTCATATCATTCAGAGCATGTACTGCGCCATTCTACCACGTAAAATATGATGTATTCTCAGCACGTTGCAGCAGATCTAGGCTGCACCCCAAAATTTGTACTACTATGCTGATTTAGGTGTGCAGGAGGGTGGCAGGAGTGAAACCCTTGAGGGAATTGTGGCAGACATTGGCTAAGTATACTGTAGTCATGTTCATATTATGACAGTGCAGGAGGGAGAGATGCACTCAGGAAATTGACAACTGACTCCTTGTGCTGGGTTTTGGACCCACACTTTTCTAGAGCTCAGTAAGGGCATTTATAATGAAGCAATACAGCAGAGCTTCAGAGGCTTTATTTTAGATTGGTTCTGCCAAGGATTGTACCTGTCACCATTGTAAAAAATTGCTGAAACTACTGCTGAACCAATGAAATTGGCATAATTTACCACAAGAAGCAAAGCATGTCAAACAAACCTAAATTACCTAGCAACTGCAAAGACCAAAGTATCTCCAAACCTAGATTAAATGTGCATGCCAGACTCGGGCTTGAGTCTGAAACCTCTGCCTTCCACAGGCAAATATTTTACTGACTAAGCTATACAGTTGCAACTCATGACCCACCCTCACAGCTTTACTTCAATCAGTACATCTCTCCTACTTTCCAAACTTCACAAAAGTTCTCCTGCATATCTTGTGAGACTACCACTATGGTACAAAGGAATGTTTGTCAAAGGAAATGTGTGCTGTAAATGTATATCTTACTGTATATGAGTATTACTCAGAGCTGAAACCAAGTTAGTTTATTTTGTGAAAGATAAAACAAATTGAATTTTTGTCATCTCGAGTGTATTGAGTTCCACAGAGATCATTGTGAGAAACAGTTTTTGGTTTCTGCAACAAATTGTAATTTATTATGTTTTTTTATGAAACATATTTATTTACTGTCTTATTGTCCAACTTAAATGATGGAACACAAGATCTGTAAAAAAGAAGATAAGAAACTGAAGAAATATACAGAAAAAAGGAAGGCAGTAAAACACATAAAAAGTAAAAGGTAAAGGAAGAATAAAAAAAATGATAAAATGGAAGGAGGAATGGAGAGCAAAGTGTAAGATATTATCAGGCAAACAAAGGTGACAGGGAAGGGAGAAAGGCACTTGATAACATGAGACATTACCAGTACTCTGGGCATGAGGTTCACAGCACATGCTGGTGATGAAGCTCTTGCTTGGGTATGGTGGCAATGAACATACCGATAAGCGTGAATATATGATGCACCTAAAGTATTGTCACGAGATAATAAAAAAAAACTAAACCTCAAATACAGGCTGCACTACTACATTTATGAGAAGGCTCAATTAGACAGTATTTTGAGTTGCATTTCTCTCCCTCTTCTCTCCTTCCCACATAACTAAGAGCAACTCATCACTGAGTACTAATACTATGTACATGATGCAGACACTAAATTGTGTTGGCAATCCTGCCTAACAATTGAGCAGTGCAGAGCAATGATATTACTATAAGCTTTGTGCTTTGGGCCCGTATGGAAATGAATATCAGAGAAATTCGTGACACGGATTTTCGTGAATGTATACAATTTGGGCCAACAGCACAAACAAAGCTGGTTCCCCATAAGATACACAGATGGCATGTGATAATCTCAAAACCAACAACAGTGTGCCTTAGGGCCTCATAGTTCTCAGCATTTCAATCTATATCCTCCCTCTTTCCTTCTACCTCATAACAAAGGATAACTTATCTCCAACAGGACAGGTTTTATGTACTGGGACTTCTGGTGATGTGACTAATTTCAGAGGCTGTGTAAGGAATTTCAAAGTCGAGAGCAAGAGAAAAGCTGATCATTCTGTTTGTGAGTGATGTTTGGAAAGAAGCATACTAGTTACAAAGCAAAATTTAAGATTCAAGTTATCAGCAATGCGAAGCAACACAGAAAGTGGAAAGCTGGATACAGATGTCATGTTGGTGAAAAAAATGTTTGTTGGTTGTATGCAAATGAAGAGAAACTCTTAAATAGTTCAAAAAGCTTGTGATCACTTTGAGGGCAAAAGTGCAAACAGCCAAATGTGTGAAAAAGACTTGCCTGATTTTGTAGCTGAAAAACAGGAAGTGTGGGAATGCCATTACAATGGAAATGATTTAAATTGTAGGCTGCACAATAGGACATAAAGATTTTGCCAGTTGAATTTTAAATTTTATATGGGTGTACTCCACAATTTATGTAACAAAATAATCTATCTGTTCATCTGACAAAACAGAGTTGCCTTTTCTTTTTTTTTTTTTCTTCTTGTTTGTTTGTTTGTTTGTTTTTTTTTTTTTTGTTTTTTTTTTTTTTTTTTTTTTTTTTAGAATAGCTACTGTGTTTATGAACAAGGTATAAGTCTTTGACGGTCTACATCTACATCTACAGGATTACTCTGCAATTCACATGTAAGTGCTTGGCAGAGGGTTCATCAAACCACAATCATACTATCTCCCTACCATTCCACTCCCGAACAGCAGGTAGGAAGAACAAACACCTACATCTTTATGTTCGAGCTCTGATTTCTCTTATTTTATTTTGATGATCATTCCTACCTATGTAGGTTGGGCTCAACAAAATATTTTCGCATTCGGAAGAGAAAGTTGGTAACTGAAATTTCGTAAATAGATCTCGCCGCGACGAAAAACGTCTTTGCTTTAATGACTTCCATCCCAACTCGCATATCATATCTGCCACACTCTCTCCCCTATTACGTGATAATACAAAACGAGCTGCCCTTTTTTGCACCCTTTCGATGCCCTCCGTCAATCCCACCTGGTAAGGATCCCACACCACGCAGCAATATTCTAACAGAGGACGAACGAGCATAGTATAAGATGTCTCTTTAGTGGACTTGTTGCATCTTCTAAGTGTCCTGCCAATGAAACGCAATCTTTGGTCACCTTCCCCACAATATTATCTTTGCGGTCTTTCCAACTGAAGTTGTTCGTAATTTTTACACCCAGGTACTTAGTTTAATTGACAGCCTTGAGAATTGTACTATTTATCGAGTAATCGAATTCCAACGGATTTCTTTTGGAACTCATGTGGATCACCTCACACTTTTCGTTATTTAGCGTCAACTGCCACCTGCCACATCATACAGCAATCTTTTCTAAATCGCTTTGCAACTGATACTGGTCTTCGGATGACCTTACTTGATGGTAAATTACAGTATCATCTGCGAACAACCTAAGAGAACAGCTCAGATTGTCACCCAGGTCATTTATATAGATCAGGAACAGCAGAGGTCCCAGGATGCTTCCCTGGGGAACACCTGATATCACTTCAGTTTTACTTGATGATTTGCCATTTATTACTACGAACTGCGACCTTCCTGACAGGAAATCACGAATCCAGTCGCACAACTGAGACGATACCCCATAGGCCCGCACCTTGATTAGAAGTAGCTTGTGAGGAACGGTGTCAAAAGCTTTCTGGAAATCTAGAAATACGGTATCAACTTGAGATCCCCTGTCAATAGCGGCCATTACTTCGTGCGAATAAAGAGCTAGCTGCGTTACACAAGAACAATGTTTTCTGAAACCATGCTGATTACGTATCAATAGATCGTTCCCTTCGAGGTGATTCATAATGTTTGAATACAGTATATGCTCCAAAACCCTACTGCAAACTGATGTCAATGAAATAGGTCTGTAGTTCGATGGATTACTCCTACTACCCTTCTTAAACACTGGTGCGACCTGCGCAATTTTCCAATCTGTAGGTACAGATCTATCGGTGAGCGAGCAGTCGTATATGATTGCTAAGTAGCTGCAGTAACCTGTAATTGTATTAATTTCAACCCACAAGATACAAGTACACATCATTTTGAAACTTACGATTTATGATATAAGAAAAAAAACCTTTATTGTAGGTGAATATATGATTTTTCAATCCAATATTTAGAAGAAAAGATGCAGCCTATATTTGCACAAGAAAAGCTGCCAATCATCTACATGATGAAGTAGCATCAGTCGGCATGGTATTAATGCTGCAGAGAAAACATGAAAAGGGGCATAAAATGTTTCTGATACTCTTTCTATTTCTCTTGGTTAAGAATCTGTAGTTTTATAGGGCACAAATTTAGTCACTCATTTTATACAGTTACAGTTCTTCCACCACCTTTCAGGATTGTAGTCCATGGTTTTCATAACTTCACTTCCTGCAGTTTTTATAAAGTGTGTCCTTTTTTTTAAACAGAAGTGCAGTGAAAGAAGTTTAATAATTCAGCATATGTGGTAGTTATTTTATCTAACAAGAATGATGAAAAGAACATAATTGCTACTTACTTGCATTCATATTCAACTCCTTTGATGGAAATAATGGTCCTGGAGTACAGCTGGTCTAGTCCAGGTACAATGGGATATCGGTTCCCTAACTGACACTGCAGGGATCCACAGCGGACATTCCTACGGAAGTAATACATATGCAGCTTGCATTATTTAACAGCCACCTCAGAATTATCAGTAGGGTGTATGACAACAACTACATGTAAAGTTTTACACCATATATACGACTTTGCACCTTAAGAGTACACCCGTTATGACATTTACTTCTGTCACAATGCATAAGTTGCTAAAAAAATAATCTTGAAAGAATGAAAATGCAACCAAATAACTTTTTATATAATATTTTAGAACACCATCATTTTTATTTATAATTTTTTTTCAACTTCAAATGCAGTTTCTCATTTACTTTGTAGATTGGTATTAATTATTTTAGCAGAAAACTTTGAAACCCATGTAGAAATTATACTGACAATTTACCATAAAAATCCAAAACAATGAAAAGGTCCATTAATGAGAAACTTAATATGTTAAAAAGTTCAAATAAACAACATTTCAGAATTCTGCTACGATTTCACCACAATCATTTGATAATTTATTTTTATATGTATTGACAACACTGAACACATCATTTGGAGCTAGTAATGGAACTGTTCAATGCTCATCCTTTTTTTCCCCCCAACTCAGGGAAGCCGATACACTATACTTTAGAACACAATCCAAAGAGATGAAAATTATAGCCTGAAGATTTTCTAGAATTTTGAGTAAATGCACACTGATGAAGCATAATGCTGACATAAATCAATTATTTTAAAAGAAACATAATAATTTTTGTATTTCTGCTACACATCATAGTTTTGTTAATTTGTGAAGTCAAGAATATTTTGATTTAATATTATAATCATACTTATTGTTTTGCACAACTGTTCAAAAGGACAGAATTAACAGAAGACTGTATTTCTTTTCAATTTCATGAAATGTTAATCATCTGTAATTCTTTGGTCAAGGACATACATTATGTCAATCGTATATATCCTCATTCACTAAAGGAGTATGAATTATGTTTTGGCACGAGACAGTTGGAAGTTAGCAGTTCTTGGTAAGCATTGTGTTAGTTTGTGGAAACTGCAGAATATGGAATAAAGCAATTGTGATGAGAATATATGTCCCTGCTTCATGATATTATTGATTTACTATATGTATAAACAGTTTTAGTATTAAGGAATCATTAACCTATGACAACTGTGCCAACACAAAGAAGAACTTACAGCAAATGATGAGAAATAAGTTAAGTGGAAGGTACTTTTTACAGATTCTCTCACTCCCTACTTTGGGTCATTCTGTGTCAAATCAGGGACATTGTGGTGGATCCTAAGGTGAGCATTTCAGAATTTAGTCATTTTGGTACATGGATACATAAGATACATGGATACCTACATGTCAGACTTTTAGTAGCTGAAATTTGGAGTGATTAATAACGTTGCAATTAGACTTCAGAATTTTTACTGGTTCTAAAGAGAATAGAGGCTTCAGAAGATGTAGGATATAGATAAATATTATCAAACTTATTTCAGAATGCTTTTCTCAAAATCTTATTAAAATTATGTGGCACAACTACCATAAAAGACATTTTGTTGTAAAATAACAACACCATGATGATGTAAGTTTTTGTCCTATTACTCTGCAACTAGTGTGAACCTAATGATCTTCTTCCCACAGAATTTTCACCATAAATATATAATTTATAACAGCTTATTTTGTTTTTTCCCCTACAACAAACTGGCTTTTCTTCAAAACTCTGGGCTATCTACAAAGGAAGTATTCAGATTTAAATTTTCTGCTATTGTAACCAACAAAGCTATTAAAAGTGTCTTATTTTGGAGCCAAATTTGGTCAGTTTGTATTTCATCTTAAATTAATTTCCTCATTTCTCTGATAATTTTTTTTTCCTGTAACATTTTATAATGTTCCAAACAGAACTTATCTCCCCCAAGGGACACCTTGAAAAATGGAAGAAGTGGCAAACGAAATTTTAAAATGTATGATGTTTTAGGGCTACAGGAAATAAGAGGGAAAGGCTTGCTCTATGGTGAGCCAGAGGAAAGAATCAGCCAATATGAAGCATGGTTCATAATAAGCAGGAAAGGTAGGAAAACTTTATTAGAATTTGAGCCCATAAATGAAAGAACATGCAGATTACAACAAGAGATAAATTTAGGAATATATCAATAGTAAATGCACATAAACCAATGGAGAAAAAGGATGGTATAATAAAAGAATGGTTCTAAGCAGACCTGGGAAAAAGTATGTTGCACAGTACCTAAGAATGATTTGATGTTAGTAGTAGGATTAATGCAGAAATATGGAGGAACAAACATCAACTTGGAGTTTTTGGAAAACATTTATTGCATGATGAAAACAATGATAATTGAGCTGTAATCTGCCACCAGCACCCTGGTGACGACATGTCTGTGGTCGATACCATTGCTCCTCTGATAGCCATATTGGTCAAGCCCTGTCCAGCAGCACTGCTGGTACATGCTGATGCCTCACCAGCCCATTGGAGTCTTCATTCCACTGGCTGCTCCTGTGGCTTTTTTCATCTGTTTCCAACAGTGTACGTGCATCTCACCGAATGGCTCCAGTCGGTTACCAGGTTTGCTTTCATGGACAGTAGCTGGTCACCTCTGACCCTGCAGTAGCTCCTTCTGGGACCACTCCACAGGCTGGCCATACCAGTCTGCACCACCGGCGCCACTGTTCTCTTGCAATTTCTTTTTTGTTTCATGCTTGCTCTCTGCCCACTTCTTCACAGCCAGGCCTGGACAGACCACCAAATTTGTAGATATTGCTTTACAACATCATGTCTCAGGTTCTGGGGAAAAGGGTTGCAGCCCCTCATCTTTGGATATCATCTGCACCAACCTGACGGAGACATCCCCCCCCCCCCCCCCCCCCCCCCCTGTGGCACCCACCAGCTCTGCAATCCCCTTCTTTGGTTGGCCCCACCAGTCACAGCTGAGGAACAGCTTGCAGGATCTTTTGGCTAGTGGCAAGTAGCTCTGCCATCTTTTTCTTAAACAGGATGGGAGGCCTAGTAGCTGTTTGCTCAGATCCAGCCCAAGTGTCAGCTGTATCCCGCAGCCCATCCATTGGGGCTTCCAACCAAATCTACACTGCACCACACAACAATGCTCATCCAACCACTACCGGGAATGACACTTTACATTGAGTGGCCAACAATCTTTGTCGGAGTATGCCACTTCCTCCGATTCTGGCCCTCCCAGAACTCCATGCCACTGTGCTGGTAGTGTGACTGCGTAATACTGATTGTGTACTTGTGCTAGTCTGATCAATGGACTGACATTGCTACAGACTTTGATTCTGTTGTTCATATTCATATACGATCAGGGACAATAATTTCAGTTGTTATTCTGTTTTTTGTGGAACTCAGCTTTGTTGTGATGCTGTAATAAAAGTATACTTAAACACAACCTAGGATCATCACTCATCAATCTTGTGCATGTAGTTTGCAACAAAGGACACAAAACTTGGAATACATTATTGTGACTTACTCAGGTTCACACTTGATGTATTGGCCTGTTGTAGCATCCATTCCGCAATGCCCATTGATGGAACCCTTTGAGTTGAACTGGTTGTAACACTGTTCATCTGCTGCAATCCCTCCTGTATTGAAATTATTTAGTGTTAACCAATACAAAAATATCATAATATTCTGATAAAAAGAGTTCTATATTCAAAACAGATAACATTTTACCATATCCCCAGATGAGTTCACACTGAATATTCAGTGTGGGGCACACTCCATTGAAACAATATCCCTTGTTCCCACATGGTGTGCCATTCTTCTTGTGGATGTCAGGAGGACACTCGCCACTTTGACCAGTACAGTGCTCAGGTAGGTCACACTCATTTGTTGCATCACGACAAAGGACACCTCTTGACAAAAGCTGCAGAAAGAAACAAAAATCATAGATGCACTTTTAATTTAAATAGGTGTGCTTTTAAGTACAACAACAATAAGAAATAAAAAATTGGTTGTACTTATTGTGTTTACACTCAGTTTTTTGTGTACTGTATTTTAGTTAGTTTCTAACATAGTGATATAAACTTGTACTTTGTGGGTAGGTTCTAGATTGATATGACATGGCGTAGGTTAGTTCAGTTCACAATATTTCTTCAATTAATGGTGATTTCTTTCATTTGTTTTTCCACATATTTGGTAAAATTATCTGATTATTCTGTTTAGAAATAGGATTCATACAACCTACACATTAATAGGGCACACAATCAGTATCTGCTATGTTCTTGCTTTTTGATTTCTTACCTCTTTGATTGAAGACTGTGTGCTCAACTATGTTATAAAAATGAAGGCTATATCCTAAAAATGTGATCAACATACAAGGATCTCAGTTGTAGAATTTCACAGAGAAGTATTATGGGGCCTTTGTTGTTTCTTCTATATATCAATGATCTAATGCAGCCACAAAGCTCAAAGTTAGTGAACTGTGCTGATGGCACATCTTTTATTATCTAGGTCTGACCATAGAATATCTTGCCATGAAGAAACTTACATTAAATTAGGATAGGAAAGCTATCAGGAAGATTTTATTAAATTGTAATCAACCTCAAGTCAACATAAATATCAAATCACTGTCTTTTGTTGAAACATCTGACAAGCATAAATTTCTAGCTACTGTGACAGATAAGTAACATAGATGAAAAGAGTATATAAGTTGCATCCATAAAAAGATTAACTGCAACATATACTTATTCAAATATCTTGCAGCTATAATAACTCCTTCCAACTTAAAACAAATCTGCTATGGATTACCCCACTCACAACTGTAATATGGTGTGACATTTGGGATGGTGAGCCTGCAGTCTACATGACAGGCTATTTAGGCTATAGTAACAGCTGGTTACAAAAATTATAAAAATATGTAAACACCAGTCCTGTGGGCACAATTTCATAAAGTATGATTTACGAAGTATTCACTTCGCGTGTTGTTAAGAGAATGATATTTTTCAAAGGGAATGGAGGAAATATCATAATGAAAAGAGTCATTCAACATAACAACATGTGAACCAAAGATGATTATCATATGATTCTGAGTGATATAAGACCTATTAATCACTCTAGTAATAGCGAATACCCTTGGAAAAGGCCGGGAGATACGGGAAGATTTCAATTAGATTACATCATGGTCAGACAGAGATTCCGAAATCAGATACTGGATTGTAAGGCGTACCCAGGAGCAGATATCAGATCACAACATAGTAGTGATGAAGAGTAGGCTCAAGTTCAAGACATTAGTCAGGAAGAATCAGTACGCAAAGAAGTGGGATACGGAAGTACTAAGGAATGACGAGATACGTTTGAAGTTCTCTAATGCTATAGATACAGCAATAAGGAATAGCGCAGTAGGCAGTACAGTCGAAGAGGAATGGACATCTCTAAAGAGGGCCATCACAGAAGTTGGGAAGGAAAACATAGGTACAAAGAAGGTAGCTGCGAAGAAACCATGGGTAACAGAAGAAATACTTCAGTTGGTTGATGAAAGGAGGAAGTACAAACATGTTCCAGGAAAATCAGGAATACAGAAATACAAGTTGCTGAGGAATGAAATAAATAGGAAGTGCAGGGAAGCTAAGACGAAGTGGCTGCAGGAAAAATATGAAGACATCGAAAAAGATATGATTGTCGGAAGGACAGACTCAGCATACAGAAAGTCAAAACAACCTTTGGTGACATTAAAATCAACGGTGGTAACATTAAGAGTGCAACGGGAATTCCACTGTTAAATGCAGAGGAGAGAGCAGATAGGTGGAAAGAGTACATTGAAAGCCTCTATGAGGGTGAAGAGTTGTCTGATGTGATAGAAGAAGAAACAGGAGTCGATTTAGAAGAGATAGGGGATCCAGTATTAGAATCGGAATTTAAAAGAGCTTTGGAGGACTTACGGTCAAATAAGGCAGAAGGGATAGATAACATTCCATCAGAATTTCTAAAATCATTGGGGGAAGTGGCAACAAAATGACTATTCACGTTGGTGTGTAGAATATATGAATCTGGCGATATACCATCTGACTTTTGGAAAAGCATCATCCACACACAATTCCGAAGACGGCAAGAGCTGACAAGTGCGAGAATTATCGCACAATCAGCTTAGTAGCTCATGCATCGAAGCTGCTTACAAGAATAATATACAGAAGAATGGAAAAGAAAATTGAGAATGCGCTAGGTGACGATCAGTTTGGCTTTAGGAAAAGTAAAGGGACGAGAGAGGCAATTCTGACGTTACGGCTAATAATGGAAGCAAGGCTAAAGAAAAATCAAGACACTTTCATAGGATTTGTCGAGCTGGAAAAAGTGTTCGACAATATAAAATGCTGCAAGCTGTTCGAGATTCTGAAAAAAGTAGGGGTTAGCTATAGGGAGAAACGGGTCATATACAATATGTACAACAACCAAGAGGGAATAATAAGAGTGGACGATCAAGAACGAAGTGCTCGTATTATGAAGGGTGTAAGACAAGGCTGTAGCCTTTCGCCCCTACTCTTCAATCTGTACATCGAGGAAGCAATGATGGAAATAAAAGAAAGGTTCAGGAGTGGAATTAAAATACAAGGTGAAAGGATATCAATGATACGGTTCGCTGATGACATTGCTATCCTGAGTGAAAGTGAGGAAGAATTAAATGATCTGCTGAACGGAATGAACAGTCTAATGAGTACACAGTATGGTTTGAGAGTAAATCGGAGAAAGACGAAGGTAATGAGAAGTAGTAGAAATGAGAACAGTGAGAAACTTAACATCAGGATTGATGGTCACGAAGTCACTGAAGTTAAGGAATTCTGCTACCTAGGCAGTAAAATAACCAATGGCAGACGGAGCAAGAAGGACATCAAAAGCAGACTCGCTATGGCAAAAATCGCATTTCTGGCCAAGAGAAGTCTACTAATATCAAATACCGGCCTTAATTTGAGGAAGAAATTTCAGAGGGTGTAAGTCTGGAGTACAGCATTGTGTGGTAGTGAAACATGGACTGTGGGAAAACCGGAACAGAAGAGAATCGAAGCATTTGAGATGTGGTGCTATAGACGAATGTTGAAAATTAGTTGGACTGATAAGGTAAGGAATGAGGAGGTTCTATGCAGAATCGGAGAGGAAAGGAATATGTGGAAAACACTGATAAGGAGAAGGGACAGGATGATAGGACATCTGCTAAGACATGAGGGAATGACTTCCATGGTACTAGAGGGAGCTGTAGAGGGCAAAAACTGTAGAGGAAGACAGAGATTGGAATACGTCAAGCAAATAATTGAGGACGTAGGTTGCAAGTGCTATTCTGAGATGAAGAGGAAAGGAATTCGTGGCGGGCCGCATCAAACCAGTCAGTAGACTGATGAAAAAAAAAAAATCACTCTGAATTCTTTAGTTACTCTATGTGGAAGAAAACTGCATTGAGCTATCTAACTTGCTTGGTAATTTAGCCATGGAATTAGGCATATTTTGTTTTTACATTGAGTTTTAATGTGGTTCTGAGCCATAAAAGAAACCAAAGTTCATAGAGAAGGAGCCACGAACATTTTTTCGAAGCTCCAGGGATTGGGCCTAAATGGCTACTTCAGGTAAGCTGATATTCAATACTCAGAATTACACTTATCATACAGTAGAGGATTTTAATAGTGAGTTCAATTTGATCCCACAAACTGCCTCCATGCTACGTAAACCACATTTGATCCACCATTATTTTCCATGGCAGCTGGTATATCATTTACAGAGCTTATACAGGGTGGTCAGAATCAGCCTGAAAGGCTTGTAAGGATGTTGCAGGGGAGGTTGTGCAGAGAAATCATTTGATACATTGCACTATTTCCGAGCTATTTGCAATTGTAGTTACCCAACACACGCTTCACAGAAGTGAGCTGATTACACATTTATTGCTCTATCAAAAGGACAGTAAAGAAATCCAGACAGATGGAAATCTGTGTTGAGCCACACGGTACCCTTGCAATTACTGCCTCGGTATACCATTGTCCGTAAAAAGTAAATAAGGTTACAGTTCTGGTCTAGCATACAGTTTTGAATAGCCTGGAAATTACAGCTCATGTGTTTTGCATTAGCAATACCAGAGACATTAGATGTTGACTTACCCTGCAGTTGGTACAGCATGGGCCTGTGGCACAGTCAGCCTCTTTGGTGAGCTTGCAGGTGATAGGATCACAACATGGATCATGCTGGTGGCACTCGTCGATTGTGCCACAGTCACAATCTTCACCCTCTTCGACTAGCCCATTGCCGCAGGTTCTTCGCACCTCCAGCTGTTATGTTGTCAATAATATGAAACAAAAGATATGAGTTTGCAGAAGAATGCTAATATATCAGCAAAAAGAGATGTTCAATGATCAGAATTTGTTGAAATAAGATATACCGGGTGATCAAAAAGTCAGTATAAATTTGAAAACTTAATAAACCACAGAATAATGTAGATAGAGAGGTAAAAATTGACACACATGCTTGGAATGACGTGGGGTTTTATTAGAACAAAAAAAAAAGCAAAGTATTGCTATACGCGTGAAAGATCTCTTGTGCGCATCGTTTGGTGATGATCGTGTGCTCAGCTGCCAGTTTCGTCATGCTTGACCTCCCAGGTCCCCAGACCTCAGTCCATGTGATTATTGGATTTGGGGTTACCTGAAGTCGCAGGTGTATCATGATCAACCGACATCTCTAGGGATACTGAAAGACAACATCCGACACCAATGCCTCACCATAACTCCGAACATGCTTTACAGTGCTGTTCACAACTTTATTCCTCGACTACAGCTATTGTTCAGGAATGATGGTGGACATATTGAGCATTTCCTGTAAAGAACATCATCTTTGCTTTGTTTTACTTTCTTATGCTAATTATTGCTATTCTGAGCAGATGAAGTGCCATCTGTCGGACATTTTTTGAACGTTTGTATTTTCTTGGTTGTAATAAAACCCCATGTCCTTCCAAGCATGTGTGTCAATTTGTACCTCTCTATCTACATATTCCGTGATTTATTCAGTTTTCAAATTTATACTGGTTTTTTGAACACCCGGTAGTTATGAATTTGTAATTAATGCCTAGTCTACAATAAACCCTACATTTTTAAAGATGAACAACCTGTTCACTTCAAGCAAATTATGTGTCTGTGCATCTTTGGTTCATAGTATTTAAACAGGAGAAACTGAATAACCAACTGTTATATTTTTAAGCTTCTAAGGAGAAACAATACTCCAGAGTGGTAGTAGGCATACATGGTTTATCAAAAGTGATTACTACACTGTCCAGCCATATTAATGTGCCTACCTGTCAAAAGCCTGAATACATTTGCCAACAATAGATTCATACTTGTGTTGATCCACCGTGCCTTCCAGGTTTACAAGATCACCCAAGGAATGCCATGAAAACATTCCTCAGACCATAACACTCCCTCCTCTGGCCTGGACCCTTCTATGATTATTGCACGGTGATTACTTTCAGCTGTTTAAAGACATATGCACCAATGGCTATCTGTTCGATAGATCATAAAATGTGATTCATCTGAAAAGGTATCCTGTTGCCACTTAGTGGAAGTTCAGTTGCAATGTTAGCGTGTGAATTCCAATTTCAGCCTTCACTGCTGATGAACAGCAGTCAGCATGAGTGCATGAACCAGGCACTCTGCTGCAGAGGCCCATATGCAAGCAACATTTGCTGGATAGTCATTAGGAGACACTTTTCGTAGCCCATGGGTTCATCTGGGTAGTCAGTTGCTCAACAGTTGCAAGCCTATTCGCCTGTACACATCTCTGCAACCGTCGTTCACCCCTCTAATCTATGGCCAGGGGCCATGGTGTATACCACAGTTGCCTCAGAACCAGTTTTGGATAGTGCCATTTTGTCATGCACATTATACATTAACCATGGCAGCACATGAACAGTTTGGAAACTTAGCCATTTTGGAAATGCTTCCACCCTTGGCCCGAGAGGCAATGATCATCCCTTTTTGATATCAGATAAATCACTCCATTTCCACATTATGCCCATGACTGTATTCCGCATCCCCTGACACTCTTCAAATATCCTCCATTGCTAGTGATGCCATCTGCTGTCTGTGACTGGGTATTGCACACTGAAGTCAAACATAGACAGTGGACACATTGATATGATTGCACTGTGTATATTCGTTGTGCTACATTTTAAGTATTCTGAGCAGGAAAGAGTGATGAACCAGTTTGTGACATATCGTATCTTTTTTCCTCACATCGATACAAATTGCAACGGTAACTATGACAAAATGATGAGGCCTAGAAAGTGTGTGTCATGTTTTGTTATCTTTTATCTGATAACCATAAAGAAACTGTTTTACATGTGATATGACAGCTTAATTAAAAGAATTAGCATGAAGTTAAATCTACCACACCGGAGGAACTACATATATTTATTGTGGAAAAACATACTCATAATTTGACAGTTTGGAAAACTGCTGATAAGGTTACACTGACTGCAATGACAGAAAACAATGGTTACGAAATCTGTGCCCCAACTGACTTTAACAGACCAAAAGAAAATCTGCTTTCAACAGTTCTCTATTTCCATGTCATTATTTTTTTTTTTTTACAGATCATTTGCTGAAAAAGGCTTTCTTTGCTCTCCCTCAATCTGAATCTCTTGTCTTTCTTCTGCAATATTATTCTGTAAACAGAAAAATTTCTTTTCATGCGTTCCAATGAGACTGCTACAGTTCTCTTTTTTACTGCTGTTTATCTGGTCCCTTTGCTGTCTTATTTCTATTCTGAAATTTTCTTTCAATATATATGCCACTTCTTTAGCACACAAGTTAAATAAAAGTCACCCGCATTATACACTTCTAGACAAAAGTTATCCTCCTTGAAACCTCGACAGGATCAGAAAAGGAGCATTAAAACCTATTATTCAAACAGAGGAACAAATGCGCTTTTTGCCAAAAAATAATAATTTCAGAGGAAGGCTACACAAGTCTCTGATACAATTGTGCCTAGTAAAAGCTCTGTCGTATTCAAGCCTGCTTTCAGGTTAATGACACATTTATCTTTTTTGGCTTCGCTACGCTGAAATGTACAATAAGACAACAATACTATGGATTAGAAGCAAGAGAGACTATGGAACATAGCATCTAATAAATTAAATAGTGTCCTTTCAGACTTTTGTGGTGAAACTGAGCATGTGAGTTTGCACTCAAGTTTTCTTTTGACAATATTTTGATAATTCTCTAGATCTATTGTACCTTGGATTATAGATCTTTAACTAGATTCAAATAACACCACAAGGTAGAGAGCAGCTAGCCAATAATAATAATTTGGGTGCTTTCGGTTGCAACACCATCAAGTTGGAATTGCTCATTTTAGCTTGGGTTAAAAATAAGAGAACCTTAGCAAACAATCTATATAGCCTCTGATGATCTCCCCCATACTAAGACATGAAATTTTATGTAACAATCAGTGACAATGGCACAATGACAAACATAAAATACCAGAAACCATTTCAAAAGAAAATACCAACTGTGAAACCTGCAACATACAATCATGTTACACAATATTGCAATCTGCAATGTTTTTTTTGTTCCACTGGTTGATGTTTTTAACAAATATTTTATTTTTTTATTTTCTAAATTATTTAACACAAGTCAGCATCTGTTTCTATGTTCATGGTGCTACACATAGTCTAAATTAGTATTCAAAAGTGTTGTAACATGGACATTAGAACACAAATGAACGTGGCTCAAAAAGGAATGTAATATCGCAAGGGAAAGCCAAATATTTGAAAAGAAAGAAAGAAAAGTGATACAAAAATGCTGCACTCTGTGTCGTAAATCAATAGCCCTTGACAGTGCAGCAGTTACAATCTGCAGCTGACAGCGGTGGAAGCATTTGGGGAAAGGACACTGACCTCATTGGGCTTGTTGAGCAAACAGATGCCATGCCCTATCCGCAGGGCATCGATGTAGTCAGACAGGCTGCACTCTGAGAACTTGTAGGGCTGCACATTGTCCTGGCCCACAATGGACTGCGCCATGATGCAGCCATGCCAGTCTCGGCAAAAGCACTCCTCTCCTGTAACATTACAATGTCCAGTCAAATATAAACGAGAATACTGTAATAAACCCTTATTGAATCAAGATTATTGAGAAGTACATGGGATTGCATTCCACCACCATCCTAAACACTTAAAAAGCCTTGATCTGGCTGATTCTCTTTGAAATGCAAATAATTTCACTCACTTAGGTGAATCAGGCTCTCCAAATCATGCATTAAACATTATTTTATGACTCTGTTAACTCTCTCCTGCATGAATATTTTACCAGCTCCACAAAGTCTCCACTTGTGTCATCCACTTCTATCGTCTCAACACACTGCTATCCAACTCTGCACCTACATACACACTACATTGTCTCTCACTCTCATTCAAGAAATAGATTCTGAATACATCCCTTCTATCAGATATAACCTCTATCCTTGTTGCACTCCTAAGATTCAGCAACAAAATAATATCATACCCTACTCAACACACATCCATTTGCTCTGCTAGTATCCCAAATTCTATGCTGCTAAAAACTTCTCATCTGTCACTCTCACAAATGATTCTTTCCTGTTACGGGTTCCTCCTATGCAATGCAGTGAATACCTTAATTTTATCATACTCACAGCTTCATTAGCATTACTTTAAAACACAAAGGTAATTTTAAATTGTCTAAGCAACCCCTTCAGTAACTGAAATTAGTGTAAATGTTTAAAATCTTTTCCATTTACTGCTCATTTGGCTGAAGAACAGAAAATTATCCTTTTACCAGCCCACACTTAACCTTGAGGAATGAAGAAGTGATTTTACAATAAAAATTAACTTTAATTTACTCTGTACCTAATATTTGGCTTCTTAGGTTTTCATCAGGTGACAACAAATGTCACAACTATAGCTAGTGCACCATGGGACAGACATATATAGGAGACTATTCAGAAGTTATAATACCAAAAATGGCACACTTGACCTCAAATATAGAAATCATACAAAAATATATTGTTTTATTATACAGATGTAGTTGATTTTACTGTTGTAATTATCTGGTTGTCTTGAAATGTGTCAACTGGATAACTGACACAGAGAAGCCAATTTTGTATTTAAAATGTTATGTGGTGTCATTGCAATTGATACCGCCGAAAGCGACACCCTGCGATAGTTGGTAACACATTGCAAGAATTCCTTGGATGCTGATAGTGGTCACACAAGACACTGCCATGGACAATGGTGCACACCTGTTGGGTCCGGCCTCCACTGGCTGCTGAAAAGGGCAACCTCTGTGTATTGGATAAAAAACAGACCAACAGCAGTCAAGCAGGCTAAGTTCTTCAGTTGATTGTGGACTGGAGATCACATCACATTGCATCCTGCCTTGCCGACTGTGTTTTCATGTTGATGTATTTTGTTGTTATTCTTGGACTCAGATTTGGGATTGTACTTTGGGACTGACTCAAGTAAAGTAAAGACACATTTACTGACTATTGGCAAAGATTAAGTATTTGTCCTTGTGCAGACCTCCGACAGTCACAGTTCGCTGCTCCACTACTCCTGGCCACCTCCCTTCATATGTTGGTACACCACAGAGGGATAACACATATTACAATTCATTTTTGAGTGAAATTTATATTTAAGATAAGCAGCTGTAACTGTAATAACTTCTGCAGTGCCTAATATCTCTGCCCAGTGTTACAACATTACAGGTCGTGGCAGCCAGTTGTCAGCCGATGATGGCCTAAAAAGCCAAAACAGGGACAGTGAATAAATAAAAAATTGAGCAGAACAGCAAGAAACTGCTTCTTTTCTTTTTCTATTCTAATTGAAAAAATTAATTAAACGTGAAAAAAGTTATTTTTATTCATTACACATGGATCAGTGAGTAAATGTCAAACTGCAAATCCAGTGGTCAGGCATCAAGTGGTGCAAGATTGTTTTCTGTCACATCACTTCCTTGATAATTGAAAATAATTTGTAAACATGAAAGCAGCCAATTTGCAAAAAGATCTGGAGTCCACTTTAAACTGTAGGCCCACCTTGTAAGTGGCTTGGTAAGTAGTCAGTTTAAAGGCTACAGGAGAGCTAGAGAATACCGTCTCCAACAGCAACAAGCCAAGTAGAGCACTGTGTGTGTTCAAACAAACTTTCAGGTTAATGTCAGCTTTAGCTTTACCTTAACCGTACATAAAGAAAGTGGGATTGACTAGTAGATTAGCATTTCACTGTGCTTTATGATGGACAAGGAGATGGATTCAAGAGAGCACTAATTTCTGGTACTTTGTGTAATTTATATTTATTTAGAATCTGCTTTGTACTTAATACTTCAAAGAACAATGAGTGCTTTTCATTCCTGATATCATATACAAGTTTTAAAAAAGTTACAAGGGAAACTGTAGCAAGGAATAAGTACAATTTGTTGTAAATTTCCAAGAAAGGGTCAGCCTTCTGAGGACTTGAAATAACACGGAAGAGAATGAGACTGCCTGAGCACTTGGGAGCGCTCTGTTTTTCTGTAGCTTTATGAAGCAGCTTCTAAATATAAATATAAATTTCACACAGTATCAGATATTAGTGCTCACTTGAATTCTTCACCTGATCTACTGCAGAACCCCCAAAGCCCTTTAACAAAATACATCACATGTACAAACTGGAATGTACAAACCAAGAGTAAGAGCCACCCAGATAGTAATGTTAAAAGCAAATTGAGAGGCAATTGAAAGCACATAGTTCTAGCAAGCAAACCAACTCTATCTGTGGATCACAGTTTCAGGTATAGTCCCCAATGGATTACATCCAGTGCAGCAAGAGTGAACCAAAATGACAAAATTTCTGGATGGAGTATGACTGTTTCTGGAATCCTGAATGATAACACATCATCATGAACTGCTTTACTGTAATGATTAACAGAAGTTTAAACTGTTTCAAAAATGAGTGAGCAACAGACAGTTTTCCATGTAAATTAGCTGATATTAGTTAAAGGATGCTCTGGACATTAGTCACTACACCATATTCCCCAGGGCATTGGGAGCAATGCACACACACACACACACACACACACACACACACACACACACACACACAAATGCTACCCTTTATTTCCCACACAAGAATGCATTAATCAGCAGGGTGTGAACACTGTTCCGGCCCACTCTTCATGTATCCACTATTAACGATTACTTGTCCATTGTAGGTATGGCAGTTTGTCATGCTGACTGAACAGTGGTATTACACACATAGCAGGCAGATGTGAATAAAGTCTGATGACAAGCAGGCAACTTTGGACAGTATGGAGTTTCACACCTGTAGTATTTTTTGTGCTGTTCAGCAGTTGCATACATCTACAAACACTGGATTCCAGTAGTCTTAAATATGTGGGAATAACATTTGTTGACACAGAGGTAACTTTCACTACTTATTCATTTATTTATTCATTCATTCACACATCATGTTTTGTAAGTCCCATCACAAAGGATAGCCTTCAGGAATGTGCAGCAAGTCAAGCTATACATTAACAAGGAGAAAGAACCCCAGATGTCTTATTCTCTAACGTAACAGTAGGTCTATACTAACAACCCAAACTGTGTTACTCTAATGGCACTGATAATTACAGTAATTATTTTATATATTTGTGTGCTATATTAGGAGAAAAACTGCTCCTCTTTGTCTTTTCCTGGCCTTATCCTGTATCGTCACAGGGCCAGCATGTTAACGTGTGTTTTGCAATGTTGGCGGTAGATGATGGGTGAATGCCCTTCCTGTTGCCACAGCCAAATTAGATTAGATTAGATTAGTACTTGTTCCATAGATCATGAATATGACACTTCGTAATGATGTGGAACGTGTCAGGCTAATAAAAGGTGTCTATACAAGATATTACATTAGACAAACTATTACATGACACTCAATATTTTTAATTTTATTTACTTTTTTTTTTTTTTTTTTTTTTGTGGCATTTGGAAATTACCCACTTACTATATCCAAAAATTCATCTAATGAGTAGAAGGAGTTGCTATTAAGAAATTCTTTTAATTTCCTTTTAAATGCTATATGCCTATCTGTCAGACTTTTGATGCTATTAGGTAAGTGACCAAAGACTTTCGTGGCAGCATAATTTACCCCCTTCTGAGCCAAAGTTAGATTTAACCTTGAGTAGTGAAGATCATCCTTTCTCCTAGTATTGTAGCCATGTACACTGCTATTACTTTTGAATTCGTTCGGATTGTTAATAACAAATTCCATAAGTGAATATATATATTGTCAGGCTACAGTGAAGATTTCTAGCTCTTTAAATAAGTGTCCGCGGGATGATCTTCGATGAGCTCCAGCAATTATTCTGATTACACGCTTTTGTGCAATGAACACTCTTTTACTCATTGATGAGTTACCCCAGAATATGATGGCATACGAAAGCAGAGAATGAAAATACACATGGTAAGCTAATTTACTCAGATGTATATCGCCAAAATTTGCAATGACCCTAATAGCATAAGTAGCTGAACTCCAACGTTTCAGCAGATCCTCAGTGCGTTTTTTCCAGTTCAACCCCTCATCAATGCATACACCTAGAAATTTTGAATATTCTACCTTAGCTACCGATTTCTGATTGAAGTCTATATTTATTAATGGGCTCATTCCATTTACTGTGTGGAACTGTATATACTGTGTTTTGTCAAAGTTTAATGAGAGCCCATTTGCAGAGAACCACTTAATGATTTTCTGAAAAACATTGTTTACAATTTCACCAGTTAATTCTTGTCTGTTGGGTGTGATAGCTATACTAGTATCATCAGCAAAAAGTACCAGCTTTGCATCTTCTGTGACCGATGGATTGGTAGAGGCGGACCAATTCCATGGCCTCCACGCTCTCCTGACCTCAACCCTGTTGACTTCCATTTATGGGGGCATTTGAAAGCTCTTGTCTACGCAACCCCGGTACCAAATGTAGAGACTCTTCGTGCTCGTATTGTGGACGGCTGTGATACAATACGCCATTCTCCAGGGCTGCATCAGCGCATCAGGGATTCCATGTGACGGAGGGTGGATGCATGTATCCTCGCTAACGGAGGACATTTTGAACATTTCCTGTAACAAAGTGCTTGAAGTCACGCTGGTACATTCTGTTGCTGTGTGTTTCCAATCCATGATTAATGTGATTTGAAGAGAAGTAATAAAATGAGCTCTAACATGGAAAGTAAGCGTTTCCGGACACATGTCCACATAACGTATTTTCTTTCTTTGGTGTGTGAGGAATGTTTCCAGAAATTTTGGCTGTACCTTTTTGTAACACCCTGTATATTAAGAACAGCAGAGGACCCAAGACCAAACCTTGCGGCACCCCAGTCTTGATTGTTCCCCAGTTTGAGAAATCACCAGTTTTTTGCATATTATGTGAACTGTTCATTTCAGCTTTCTGCACTCTTTCAGTTTGGTATGATTTAAACCATTTGAGCACTGTCCCATTCATACCACAATACTTGAGCTTATCTAGAAGTATTCCATGAGTTACACAATCAAAAGCCTTTGATAGATCACAAAAAATCCCAACAGGTGACTTCCGGTTATTCAGAGCATTTAATATTTCATTAGTGAAAGTATATATAGCATTTTCCTTTGAGAAACCCTTCTGGAAACCAAACTGACATTTTGTTAAAACTTTATTTTTACAAAGGTGTGAAGCTACTCTACAATACATTACTTTTTCAAGAATTTTGGATAAGGCAGTTAGAAGAGAGATTGGACGGTAGTTGTTGACATCAGTCGTATCCCCTTTTTTATGCAGTGGTTTAACAATGGCATACTTCAGTCTATCTGGGAAAATGCCCTGCTTCAGAGAGCTATTACATATGTGGTTAAGAATCCCACTTATTTCTTGGGAACAAGCTTTTATTAACCTGCTGGAAATGGCATCAATTCCATGTGAGCTTTTATTCTTGAGAGAGTTTATTATCTTCCTAATTTCAGGAGGAGAGGTGGGTGGAATTTCAATTGTATCAAATGGTGTGAGTAAGGCCTATTCCATTAACTGCCATGCTTCTTCTAATGAACATTTACATCCTATTTCTCATTGTTGAGTCATTAATTGAATGCACAACTTTGGAGGGTAGTTTTGAATAACTGAATGGAGCTATGTTATACACTGTAACTAGCTGAGCATCATGATCAGAAAGCCCATTCACAACAGGACAAGAATTTATGTTTTTAAACCTATCTTGGTCTATAAAAATGTTATCTATCAATGTGCTGCTGTCCTTTACTACCCGAGTAGTAAAATTAATGACAGGTGTCAAATTGAAAGAAACGAGCATGAGAAAAACAGCTATTTTCACACAGGGCACTGTCTCTTCTACTATACCACTATGCAGCTGTTTTTAACCTAATAATCCAAACAAAGCATTTATACAGTTTTACACAGATTGCTATCCGCTACCTATGACAGAATCAGAATAATGCAAATATTAGTTACTTGAAGTTTACATTCCGGAGCTTAAATATTGGTATGAATAGCAGAAGTGGCTAATGTGGTATTCTTTTTCGTTCATTTTGAATATCATATTTACCCGACATTACGAGATTTTCCCCCAAATTCATTATATATATATCGTCTTACATTTCGCTGTGAGGCATTGATCTCCGACGTCAACATTTTTACATTGTGTAATAGAATAACATAGCGGTCTTCTTACATCTGTAGACCAGGTTTTGGAAGCAACAAGCAGATTTGACAATTTCGGAAAGGTGTGATGAACTGCAGCGGCACTTGGGGAGGGTAGCTGCAATGAGTTTAAATTTTATCTCGTTGGTAGCTGTGGGCAAGCTGCGAAATTCGTCGTGCTGCCAGCTGTGGGAAGGTGTCCTGCATACCTTGGTGTACGTGAACCTACACCACGTTCGAACTGCAGTTCTGCCGAATCCAAGTGCAGTCAGAACTGAACTGACCTTACAGGTGGACGAATATTAAGCAATAGTATACACCTCTAAAACAAACAAATTAATTATAAAATAAATATTTTCGGATATAACAACCAAAACTCAGAACAATAAATGGAACACGAGGTTCAATCTTATTGCTACAACATTGTTGATTTTCAACTTTGGCGACAAATGATGAAGCGCTGTGTCGTGGTCCGAGTTTTACCGATTCAACGGTATGGAGCTGTGAAAATATCATTTTGTCATTAATTTTGCTTAATGCTGTGAGAACAGTAAACTTGTAGTAGAGTGGGCGCGCTAGTGATGAGGAGCTCGTGAATGAGTCGTTCAAATGAACGCTTCACTCCAGTGAAGTGTGAACTAACCACTCAATTTCAATGAACTGGCACTTCAAACTTCACAGATAGCACACTCCACACTTTTGTCTAGTTCACTCACTCTCTTCCACTACATCGACGCTACGTCACTCATTCTCCCTTCACTTCAGTCCTCCCTCTACTGCCTGTCGACGAATCGCGCGGTGAAATACACTTAGAGCAACAGTTGCACTTTGCTTTCCCATCACCTAAACCGGCGAAGAAACCCCAAATTTCACTACTTTTAGGCGATCGTGAGTTGCTCGCCATTGTATAAGCGTGAACAGAAACAAAAACTGCTTTCCGAATAAAATAATGAGGGATTTTACCTGAAATCGTACCAATGACTACAGGTGACAGTATACGTTTTGAATTTAGAGGGTTATTATTCTCAACAAAAATAAAATATACAGGAAAACTTCTGAATAATTACGTAACGTAGGTATATAGACTTTGTGACAGTGGTAAACATACTCATTCCATTTTGGATTAAATTTTAAAAGGAACATAAAATTGGACTGCATTTCGTTGGCAGCCCTAGTTTTCAGTCCATGAATAAAACAAATAAGGTTTCACTTGGCTGATGAAGACTTTTTTTGGCGCTTCATGAGAAAATGTCGAGCAAGATTAAACGTAATACCTTCTTTATATGTGACATGCTTCTCTGTTTATCTTTCCTTCGTCCCCATCGACCATGCTCTATTTAAGTTAACTCACGTCAAGACACTGTAAAACGCAAAACGTTGCGTGCGCGTTACTGCATAGTTCGGCCATCTGTTGGTAAAATTATGAAGTATTACGAAGCTTTATTGTACCAGCGAGGCGAAGCGAGCGTAGCCGCTGAGCGGCGAATTGGGCAACTTCGCCAGGCTTCCGTACTTCATGAATGAACTACTTCATTTGAACGCTTCACGGCAAAGAGTGAAATGAATGAAGTAGTTCACGGGAATGAACGAGTTCGACCCATCTCTAGGGCGCGCATACTTCAGTCAATCACACAACGCCTCAGTGTAGTCACAGTGTCGCAGGTCTATAGAGCTCTACTGCTTCACCTGCTGCTGTTTGCACTTCGCAGTTGAAGACTGGCAACAGCGCTAGCAGCTCTCGGGCATCTTACGCCGATTCAACTACAGATTAGCAACTTTCTACGGCCTTTGTCGAAAACTACTTGAGTATCAGCGTCATAAAATGTATCTAAGAAAACGCCACAACTCTGTATAGTAGACAGTCTTAACTTTTGTAGGCAGATCTTTAGATTTTTTTTATTTTGCTTAGTCAGTATATGCTAAAAATTCGTCAAGAGCTTTTTAAAAGAACGGGAGTTATTTTGCTGCAGCCCACAGCTTGCACATCGTCTTACACAGGCGCATTTAACCTGCAGTTGCGCTGCCCCATCTGCCGCAGGGAGCTGGATGATTATACTGTATCGTACCAGCCGAACAACAAAATACAAAACTCGCTTTATATCTGGTGTATAAAACCATATGGCGTAGGTGCACTGTGTCAGAAGAGAAATCGCTAAGCGTTCTGAACGGGTGTATGTTTACATTAAGACTAGCTAGTACGATGTTCTAAGAACCTGAAAGCGCAACATAATATACGCAAACTTTATATGGATACTGACACTTTTGTGTGTCAGTTCTTGTCAGTTTTATATTATATTTTAGAGTAATGTCAGCCATTGGCATATGCATTTTCTGGAATGTCGTCAGGTCAATAGGCGCTATATAATGGATTGTGGAAGGATACTCACGGCCATCATCGTGGCCCATGCCGATGTTGTGGCCAATCATATGGGCCATGGTGCCGGCCAGAAGGTGCGGCTCGTAAGTGTTCACATCGACGCTGATTCCCACGGACTTGGCCGTGCAAACCGTGTCCGGCACCGCCATGCCAGACTCACCGCCCTGGAACGTCTCGCCCCTGCAACACATTCATTTCAACACTGCAGTACTAGGGGATTAAGGCACACTTCTGACATCCTTTATGGAATGTTCTTCTCCCAGAGTGCTCAACAACCAAAGGCGGTTATCTATTCAGAAAGAAACAATACATTCAGTTCTGCACACCTATAGCTTACACACCAATGATACATGCAGGGGAAGGATGGGCATAGTGGCCACTGGTTGTTACTGTACTGTATGGTGCTGCTACACTGCGGCGGACGTGTCATCTATTCCATTGGTACGCCATCTCAGACGTCTTGAAGGTGGAAGCTGTTCTGATCACTTGTTTAAAAATTATTGAATATTTTCGTGTTTCTCAAAGCCCTGATCTAAGATAAGTGTATTCAATTAACTATTATAACCAAACTTTCATTCATAATACAGGCAACTGACAGTAACATTTGAAAAGAGTTGTATTTAGGCTACAAAATGATGTGTCTGTGTAACGCATTGCTCGATTCGTTTAGCTGGTAGTGTGGCATATATGTAATGATGGCGAAGAGGGCAAAGCAGCCACGTCTGTGACCACTATGCCCGACTGTGACCACTTTGCCCGACATAAAGTAAAATATATTTTCATTGAAAAATGATAGTGTTGTATATTGTTTACAAAACTATTGAGGGTTTCAAACAGCTAACCCAGGCCACTGCCTCACTGCATTACATCATGTTATTTACTGAGCATCTCCAAGACCAATAGACTCTATACTTTGGCTGTAAGCCCACAGGATATTGTTCCAATCCCTAAAGCAAATATTATCAAACGAGAAAATAAACGAAAATAAGGAACAGCTGCAGTTTTGACCTCAAGCCCTTTCAAGATGGAACTAGTAGCAACAAAATCAGAAGAAGAAGAAAAGGAAAGACTTAAGAAAATAAAGCTGGAACAGAAAAAAAGAAAAACAGAGTACGAAGAGGTACAAAGGAAGCAAAGAAAAAGTTAAAGGAAAGCAGAAAACGAAATCAAAATGAGTGAAGTGTGCTTTGTTTAATGATTTGGACAGTGACTTGAGCGATACTGATAGCTTTATCTGTGGGGACTTATATTCCAAGTCAGGGGAAAATGAAGGACGGATAAGGTGTTCGGGCTGTTTACGATGTGCACATGAGGCTTGCACCGGGTGTGAAGAAGACGAAGACTGTATTTGTGACATTTGTAAATAAACTCAGTGTGAAACTTTCTTTTTCTACGATGGTAATAATGTTTTTATTTTGAAAATACACTTTCATTTAGTATACAAATTCAGTTTAAATTTTATATCGGGCAAAGTGGCCATTTGGTAGGGATAGAGTAATATACATAAAATTTACCGAGATAAAGTCAAAATAAAAATTGCCTTATGTAGCTAAAAATGTAGGAGAAACTTCGAGAACATAAGATATCCATGTTTATGATAATTTAAAGCGGAAAAAACTCCTTCTTGAGCTCATGAAGCAACTGGGTTCATCACATTTACACTACGAATCATTGCAAAACATGCAAAGAGACAAATCAGTAAGTTGATATATTTTGTGTACTTTTTCTCATTCAATAATGTAGTATGGATAATGTTCTCGTCGCGCGATGAGATGTCAGTCGTCAGAGATCCGGCGCTGTGGGCGTTTGCAACACGAGTAACGAAGTGAAGGTGTCAAACCTACAACAAGCATCTGCTCCAAGCAGAACTGACGGAAGAAACAGGAATTCATAGCCATAGTATTTCGAAGCAGCGAGAGCCAGTAGGACTGCAGCATTTTGGGGAACCTCCAAACTGACGACTTAAGGCAATCTGTGTTGTCAGTCGTGTTGAATATTTTGAAATGATGAAGTCGTGCGCGTTTGTAGCAGATTCTGGGACCAAGAGGGAAATTTTTATTGTTACTTATCATAAATATTTGGCCGCTTTTTCCGAATATGTCGCGATTTCCAAGGATGTCGTTAGGCCGAGCCTAAGAGGACAGTTTAAATTGCTGCAATTGAAACGAGCAGCAGTGATACTTATATTCTTCGTTGTCACAAATATTTAGCTCTCTGAGAAGAGGAGGAGAGAGCAGACTTTGTGCATACAAGAAGTAAGGTGCCTCTTATGTCACTTCCGTTTGGAGCAGATGCGTGTTGTAGGGTTAAAGTCTTGTGTGACACAGTCCTTGCGAAAAGCATTAGCAGCTTCATTGTTAGCGTGCTGCCAGTTCAGGCGGTTAGTAAGTCGCCTAATCCAAAAGACCACAATACACTGACGGAAAACGAAAGTGTTAAACCATGAACACCTTGACCATATGATAGCAAACTGCCAGTATTTCATCGTCAGGTCGTGCTTTTGCAGTTAGTGGGGGCCCTGGTTCGGTTCCCGGTATGATCGGTGATTTGGCCCCACTCGGGACTATGTGTGTGTGTGTGTGTGTGTGTGTGTGTGTGTGTGTGTGTGTGTGTGTGCGTGCGTGTGACGCACAAGTCACTGAAGTGGTGTGAAATAAAAAGACTTGCAACGGGCGGTCAAACTCTCCAGAAAGTGACTCCCAGCCATACCCAAATTTCGTTTCCTATATTTCCATATCTGTGTTGTGTGTTGATTAAATTGTCTTCCTTATTCTTAGTATTTTCAATCATGAAAAATGCCATACCTACAGACAGAGAATGGTCTGAGTATATTATTGAAGGGTGCCTATATGATAGTTTGCAGTGGGAGGGATGGGGAGGGGCTAGACCGGGGCATTTTAATATTTTGGAAGCTGAATGGCGATTAGTAAGTAGCCATAAAGAGTTCCAGTTCAGACCCTGTTAAAACTTGCGTAATACCGATGTTTAAATCATTTTCTTGAAATAAAAATACTTGATAACGCCGTATGTTTTCCTTTCCCTCGCCCCTGAGATTGGACCCCCTTTGCTACCGTGTGTTTATTCGAGCTTTTCAGGTAGAGATCGCAACACAGAAGGAGCAGAGGATTTGCAGCCTATCGCTATCTCCCGGACCTTGAGAAAGACCTAATCACTGCCATAAGGGACATGGAACCATCATACAAACAAATTGCACCGACAGATTCAACTCCTGGAATCATGTGTGCAAATTGTTGTCTGGAGGTTGGGTGTTGCTGCCTCTAGATCACGAAGTCCCGGGTTCGTTTCCCAGTTGGGTGTGAGATTTTAGGGTTCTGGCTATCCGTTTGGTCCTATTTACTTCATCTCATCTTCATCACAAGGACGCATAAGTGCAATAGGTGCACGAAGAATGGTTACGAGACAGACTCAATATAATTGTATAGTAAGACGAATAGGCTGCGACCCTGGAAGGAGGACTACACCATCAGAAGATAGTAAGATTGTTTGTGTGATACTGTCTAATGATAACGGTGTCATTCAAAAATCGGAAACTCGCATCGTTACCACAGAAGTTTGCGATTCTCGCTGCGGTCCACACCAACAAATGGGAGGCACTGGCTCCCAACTCCACAGCGCGCCCACACATATACAGCCGAGCAGAGGAAAAATGGTTCAAATGGCTCTGAGCACTATGGGACTTAACTTCTCAGGTCATCAGTCCCCCAGAACTTAGAACTACTTAAACCTAACCAACCTAAGGACATCACACGCATCCATGCCCGAGGCAGGACTCGAACCTGCGACCGTAGCAGAGTAGAGGAAGGCTCTGCCCAGTTCGTGACCTCCGATCAAGAAGACAACATCGTCTAGTCAGGACTCATGTGTTACTTATCTTAGATGGAACTCTAAGCTTTATACTTCAAAGAAGAGTTTAGTAAATGTGTGTGTCAAGCGATGCTTTAATATTCAAAGACCGCTGTAAATATTCGTACATAATTGTGGCGATGGACTGTATAAAGATAAGTAAATTTTTTTATCATTTTTGTAAAAAGTCAACTAATTTTTCCTATGTTGTAGTTCCGACAAATCATCTCCCAGAACAATCAGAGAATCCACACTTATGATTGGACGGTTGTACCATCAGGTAATAACAGTACGAGCGACTGTAACGAACAGACGGATGACAGCAGCTAAACTGCAGATAGAGGATACAGGCAATGTAAAAGTCAGTAACTAATTACTTTAAGTTGCCATGAGATCTCGAGCTGGCGAGCCTTGTTAGATATCGAGATGCCTTGTTAGATCTCCATTTGCCATGCCTTGCTTACCACTTCCACCACACCACGGACAACAGAGACTTTTATGGTGTAGATCTGGGGTTATCTAAGACTGCGAGTGACATATTGCTGTGTGTATCAACGAATGTTGCTTCTGTTTGTTACAGCAAGATTGATACCAACGTTTCCATAGACGAAATCGTGAAAGATCACAGGAGACAGCGCTTATCCAGACACATACTTCTCGAACTCCTGAGATCATGTACACAAAACGTAGTCTGGAATTCAGCGTTGCTGCCTCTAGATCTTGGGTTTGATTCCCAGTCGGGATGAGATTTTTGGGTGCTGATTATTCGTGTGGATATAAATGAAAGAATAGCCTCAGGGTCAAGATGTCTGTACTCACTAAGCAACCCACTCAAAAGTAAAGCTTTGTCAATCACCACAAAGATGAAGATATACAACACTATCATCTGCCCCATAGTACTGTACGGTTCAGAAAGCTGGACGCTTACAAAGAATGAAAGAGAAAAACTGAATGTATCGAAAGAAAAGTAATGAGAAAAATCTGGGGACCTGTGTTAGAGAATGGCGTATGGAGAATTCGAAAGAAAAATGAAATTTATCTGTTAATGAAGCAACCCACTATCATCCAGAAATTAAAAAGTAGGAGACTGCAATAGGCTGGACATGTGGCCAGAATGGAAAACAAAAGAATCACCAAGAAAGCATTTGAAGATTCTCTCCAGGCAACAAGACCATTGGGCCGACCTCGTACAAGGTGGAAAGATGACATAGAGAAGGACATCACAGTATTAGCAATTTCCGCAGGGCGGAGAGAAGCCGGTCGCAGGTTCGAATCCAGCCTCGGGCATGGATGTGTGTGATGTCCTTAGGTTAGTTAGGTTTAAGTAGTTCTAAGTTCTAGAGGACTGATGACCTCAGAAGTTAAGTCCCATAGTGCTTAGAGCCATTTGAACCATTTTTTGGAGAGAGGCTGCGAGAGACAAAGGGCGGTGGAAGCAGAGCGTTGATGCAGCACTTGGTCTACAGGGGCCGTGATCGCTGAGAAGAGAGAAGAGAGAGAGTATTCGTGTTGCCCTAATTATTTAATCTCATTTTCATCACAAAGACGCACAAGTCACCGAATGGCCAAGTGCGGCTGGACACCCCCAGACGGTGTCTCGCAGCAAATAATGCCATGCATTTTTCATTTTCCCTGGAAACATGGCGTGGAGATCTATTGAAAAATACTGTGTAAAGTGGACGCCATCGGTTTTGACGGGATCAGCAAATACAGTCTTGGTTGGAGATAAAGCTTAACTATCGATTCTCGCTACCAAGGATAAAAACTTATCTATCGGTTCTGGAGAGCCAAGGTTTGTATATAATTGAGTTTCATGGCTTCATCTTTTTTGTTAAAATCGTCACTATGCATATATATTTCGATGGCTTCTATATATGGTCGTGGATAATAGTCTGTCATCACAGATATAATTTTTATGTTCTTTCAGTCTTGTATTAACGCTTCTCTTGGTAGTTAAAATGTAGACCTTTCCACAACTACACGGAGTCTCATATATTCCACTTGCTGACAGAGAAGGGCGTTTGTCCTTTATACAGGGTGTTACAAAAAGGTCCGGCCAAACTTTCAGGAAACATTTCTCACACACAAATAAAGAAAAGATGTTATGTGGACATGTGTCCGGAAACGCTTAATTTCCATGTTAGAGCTCATTTTAGTTTCGTCAATATGGTACTGTACTTCCTCGATTCACCGCCAGTTGGCCCAATTGAAGGAAGGTAATGTTGACTTCGGTGCTTATGTTGACATGCGACTCATTGCTCTACAGTACTAGCATCAAGCACATCAGTACGTAGCATCAACAGGTTAGTGTTCATCACGAACGTGGTTTTGCAGTCAGTGCAATGTTTACAAATGCGGAGTTGGCAGATGCCCATTTGATGTATGGATTAGCACGGGGCAATAGCCGTGGTGCGGTACGTTTGTATTGAGACAGATTTCCAGAACGAAGGTGTCCCGACAGGAAGACGTTCGAAGCAATTGATCGGCGTCTTAGGGAGCACGGAACATTCCAGCCTATGATTCGCGACTGCGGAAGACCCAGAACGACGAGGACACCTGCAATGGACGAGGCAATTCTTCGTGCAGTTGACGGTAACCCTAATGTCAGCGTCAGAGAAGTTGCTGCTGTACAAGGTAACGTTGACCACGTCACTTTATGGAGAGTGCTACGGGAGAACCAGTTGTTTCCGTACCATGTACAGCGTGTGCAGGCACTATCAGCAGCTGATTGGCCTCCACGGGTACACTTCTGCGAATGGTTCATCCAACAATGTGTCAATCCTCATTTCAGTGCAAATGTTCTCTTTACGGATGAGGCTTCATTCCAACGTGATCAAATTGTAAATTTTCACAATCAACATGTGTGGGCTGACGAGAATCCGCACGCAATTGTGCAATCACGTCATCAAGACAGATTTTCTGTGAACGTTTGGGCAGGCATTGTTGGTGATGTCTTGATTGGGCCCCATGTTCTTCAATGGAGCACATCATCATGATTTCATATGGGATACTCTACCTGTGCTGCTAGAACATGTGCCTTTACAAGTACGACACAACATGTGGTTCATGCACGATGGAGCTCCTGCACATTTCAGTCGAAGTGTTCGTAAGCTTCTCAACAACAGATTCGGTGACCGATGGATTGGTAGAGGCGGACCAATTCTATGGCCTCCATGCTCTCCTGACCTCAACCCTCTTGACTTTCATTTATGGGGGCATTTGAAAGCTCTTGTCTACGCAACCCCGGTACCAAATGTAGAGACTCTTCGTGCTCGTATTGTGGACGGCTGTGATACAATACGCCATTCTCCAGGGCTGCATCAGCGCATCAGGGATTTCATGCGACGGAGGGTGTATGCATGTATCCTCGCTAACAGAGGACATTTTGAACATTTCCTGTTACAAAGTGTTTGAAGTCACGCTGGTACGTTCTGTTGCTGTGTGTTTCCATTCCATGATTAATGTGATTTGAAGAGAAGTAATAAAATGAGCTCTAACATGGAAAGTAAGCGTTTCCGGACACATGTCCACATAACATATTTTCTTTCTGTGTGTGAGGAATGTTCCCTGAAAGTTTGGCCGTACCTTTTGGTAACACCCTGTAGATCGGAGTGCTTGACATACTTGCTTAGTTGGCCCAAATACCGGTCTGATGTCACGATTCTGCAAAATCATGCCGACTTGATCAGCTAGTTTTTTGATACAAGGGAGAGAAACAGTGTTCTTCCATCGTTGTGTTTTATCGTTGTCCTTTTTCCCAATGTTATTCGGTCGCAGAACCCTATTCATTCCTTTGTCTGAATAGCCATTCTTTTCGAAAACCTGCTTCAGGTATTTTAATTCGGCATCGAGATGTTCCAGGGTGCAAATTGTTTTATCTGTGTCATCAAGACTTTTAATGGCACCTCTCTTTTGTTGGGGTGATGGTTGGAGTTTTTATGCAAATATCTGTTCGCATGTGTGACTTTATGTTATGTTTCAACCTTCCGTCAGCCTGTCTGATAACCAAAATATCCAGGAAGATTATTGCGTTATTTTCTCCGTCCCCATGGTAAACTGCATATTTGGTTTTATACCATTCAAATAACAAAAGAATTCTTCTAAAGCTTTTTTACCATGAGATCAAACCACGAACGTTTCATCGACAAACCGATACCATCGACATGGTTCCTTATTTGCATTTTCTAGAGCTGGCTGTTCGAATTTTCCGAAGCCAAAACATTATCTGTTATGACAAGCTATTATCCACGACTATATAAAAAGCCGTCGGAACATATAAGCATAGTGATAATTTTACAGAAAAGAAGAAGCCATGAAACTGAATTATACAGAGGGGTAAAAAAAAAAAATGTATCCACTGTTTAAAAGTCCATAACTTGCAAACTAATTGCAGGAGTTGTCTCATTTTTGGTGAAAGTGTAGCTTAAAGTCCAGTTTAAAGATATCATTGTAGGTGTTCGAAATGGTCACCATTAACATCCACACACAAACGATGCCGCCGAACTGCAGCACGAACTACTGACTGCAACGTGTTCAGTTGGATATTTGCACATGAATGTACGATGGATTCTCGAAGCTCATCCAATGTGCGTGGCTTTTGTCGATAAACGATGTCCTTTATTGTTCACCATAGATAAAAGTCCAGAGGAGTTAGGTCTGGGGAACGTGGTGGATACTCCACAGCACCTCTATGGCCTATCCATCTTCCTGGTAGTTTTTCGTCGAGATACGCCCTAACACGATTTTGGTAGTGGGCTGGGGCACCATCTTGTTGAAAGTAAACTCTTCCGTCTCCATACAAGTCTCGGATGGCAAGTAAAATGGATGTCTGAAGCTTGTGAAGGTACACCTCACCGGTAACTGTGCCGTCAAAGAAGAATGGCCCAATCAAGCACCGGGAGGACAACCCAAACCACACATTTACTCCTGGCAAATTCACGGCTTTGTCTACATGGACGTTCGGATTTTCGGCGGCCCAGTAGATGCATTTGTGGCGATTTACTGTACCACTAACTGTGCCTCATCAGACCACACAATCATCTCTGCAAACTCTTCATCGTTGCGCGCCATGTTAGTAAACCACTCGCAGTACTCCATTCTACGATCTGAGTCGTCCTCGTTCATTGCGTGTAGCAATCCTTTGATACTCATTTCGCCATTGCCGTTGAACCTCATTAATGTTTTAGTACTTAAAATACCACTTCAAAACTGACTTCCTTGCATCGAATGTAAGCCTTGCGCCAGCCATGTTTACTTGAGTATCTAAGTGCAACTAAGAACAAAACACTGACTATGTGGCGACTGTCATCTGACAAAACAAAACAACGCAATACAACGCTTGTGTGGCGATTGCCGGAACTACAAACTATTACACTACCAAAGATGAGACAACTCCGTCAATTAGATTGTCAGTTATGGACTTTTAAATAGTGGGTACATTTTTTTGGACCCCTCTATATATGGCAAGTGGCTTTGTAGAACCGATAGATATGTTTTTATCCTTGGCGGGCGACAATCGATAGTTAAGTTTCATTTCTGGAAAAGATTTTTTCTGCTGATCACTTGTAAATTCGGCCACGCCTACTTTACACAGTAATTACATAGCTTTCCGACGTCCGTCTCGTCAGCTATCAAGACTCAGCGTCGTCAGGACCACCTCCGTATATGTCCAGCGCAGCTCTGACGAAACCGCAGGAACCGAAAAGTTTCTTCGACCACGACCATACAGCCCGGAAGACTCAAAAGCAACTGCACCTCATACTGATGGTGATGATCGAAATCAAGTACTATTGTAATGAAAGTGTAATAATTTAATACCTCTTGTATAAAGAGATAAACATCTGGCTGCTACTTCATGGCTTAACACTTTCTATTTCCGTTAGTATGTATGGGGTAGAGACGGTAGAGACAATGGTGTCTTAACGTAAAGAACGATATGACTCCACTACAACCTCCTTACTGTAAGCCAGCAATAACTTATTTTAAGCTACTCGTCTCTAAAAGTTACTTTTTGTAGGCAAAATCGAAGACCAATTTGCGACTTACGTGAGAAGCTGCGTAGTGTCCTTGTCGACCTTGAAGATGTTGCGGGACGTGTAGTCGTTGAAGTTGAGCAAAGCGCGGCTGATGTCTTGGCCCTTGTCGATAGGGGCTTGGTTCGTTCCCTGCCAGGTTTCGATGTACACGACGGACACCCTCGTGTTCAGCGTCCGAAAGTACTGAAACACAAGGACGTTCACTCTCCGATATGCACACAGATTTGAAGAAAAAACAACAGTTTAAACATAAAACAGCAGTATATTACCTGAAAATTACTTCTTCATCACAGACATGAAGAGACGTGAATTATCGCTTAGCTGAGCACACGACTCATCGAACATTTGTGGCACCTTAAAATCACGTGCAGGATCGGGGTTCATCAACATGTACATACAGCGTAGTTATAATTAATCTTTCGCTACTTGAGAGGGCCCCAATGACAAACGGGTGATTGTAGGGCAATGAAACTTTGTGGAAACATTTGTAAGGACACGCGGAAGAGAAATAACGAGCAAACCACTCACAGAAAAAAATTTCAGTTTCCACATGAGATGGTAATATTTGTTAACTGCGTTCCATGTTTACGTTTCAGGTTACAGACATTGCTCAATGTGACGACCACCTGCATCCACGACGGCCTGAAAGCACCATATAGATTGCTCTTACTGCTGCCCGAAACAACGGTGGACCATGGGATGTACAGTTGACGACACATCTCGTGCACTATTTGAAGATCGCACGTTGCTTCGAGCATTCTCAGCTATGGCAACAGTAACTTCAATAGTTTGTGGCGCAATTGGCTGTCGACCTATCCCAGCGGCAATTTCCAAATGGCCAGTTAATTCGAACCCCCGAATCATGTTTTTCAAGCTTCTTGCGGAAAGAGGACCTCTCCGCATTCCTTTAAAGCGTCGATACTCGCGAAGAGCAGTAACACTATTGCTGTTTCTTTAAAGTCATTACCTCCATTAGACTGTTGTTTATTTACAGTGCTACATTTACACTTACACAATCATGATTTCGGCCTACGCCTGAGATGGCATACTGTCTTAGGCAATTTATGTCTCTTAAAACACTCGATAATGGCACTTTGAAGCAGAAATCATGATTGTGTAAGTGTAAATGTAACACTGTAAATAAACGACAGTCCAATGGCGGTACTGACTTTAAAGAAATATATTATGACTGTGGCTCCACATTATGAAAAAGTTACTGTTACTGTTTTTTTGATAAAACAGCTTTATGAGTGAAGTCCTACTCACCATGGCCAGACCCATGTTGACTTTCTGCAAGTATAATGCAGACAGATGCTTGTGTTTCAACCTTATGTCGCCGTACCAGTGCCGGCGCCTATCGGCAATTCATGAAACTAACCCTACTAACAACGCAAATCCTGCAGTGCACATCATTCGTATGAAGTTTGGTACCCATGCAGTTATTAGTTTTCCGTCTATACTGGCTCAAGAAGCGAAAGTTTAATCATAACCACCCTGTATATTTTACGACTGGCAATGTTAGACTGTTGAGGTTAACATTATTTTATTGTGTGTGGAAGACTGTGTGTGTGTGTGTGTGTATGTGGTTACACTTACTTTTACAGAGTCCACATTATCTTCACCGCAAAACTGCACTTTAAAATTTGCACTGTCACTGATTGCAAGATAGGAAAACAAGATGGTGAACCGGTGAATGTGCTCAAAGTCTAGGACCAAAACAAGATTCAAAATTTCCTCCTAGAACACATTCAAATGTTTCTCCATTTTGTTTTCGCATCTTGTAAACAGTGACACAATGTAAGTTTTAAAGCGCATTGTCACAATGAAGGTAATGTGGACATCTGTAAAAGTGTAAACATTTTGGACACACACACACACACACACACACACACACACACACACACACAATACACTTTCACATAGAGTAAAGTAATGTTAACCACATTAGTCTAACATTTCCAGTCGGTAATTTTTGATATAAATAAGTTTTTCTTACTAATTTCTCTACGGTTGCAGACCCTCCTTTAGTAACATGAATAACACACCTTTCAAAGGTAACAGGGATGACTCCTCACCCCAAAGTTTTATTTTGCATAAAATTACAACTTTACAAAACTTACAGAACGGAAATTGATCTGTTTAAAGACATTAACATTTTTATTAACATATAAATACTTTACAGTAATTAGATAACATTTATTACGAAATTGTTCTTTAAGAGAAACAAGTTATGCAAATTTCTTCTCTATGACCATTGCATGCAGGCCTACAACATTTTACACAAGCTACTTTCACTTTTCTGTCTTTATGTCTAGGGCATACATGACATCTTGCTTGCTTCTGCAGTTCTGTGGGCGTCTTTTCCTGGTCTTGTTCTCTTCGCTCCTAAGAGGGAAGCTATATTTTACGAAAGCTCTCGTGGCAAATTTTTCTGTAGGCGCCGTTTCATGTGTGGTGAAGCTAGTTTAAATCCAAGATTTTTTAGCAAAACTTTTCTTTTCACTTTTTGCTGTCATTTTACAAGGAATAGAATAAAAGCATTTATTGCTGCCTGGTCCAGTATTCCATAAAACATCCGAAGTGGCCAGTGTCGTGTACTCTTCCAGACAGAGTACGCATGTACCATTTTGTCAAATACATCCACATCACGTTCGTACTATTATAAAATTCAATGATCTCATGTTTATTTGTTGTCTGGTCAACATCAGGACCACTATGCATTGTAGACGAAAGAACAACAGATTTTCCCTTTTTAGGAGTGAATGAGACAATTTTTTTTCTGATGAAAAGCAAATTCCGACGAAAGCACTTTCTTCTTTCCGTTGGATAGGAAACTTGATGGGGTATCCGCCTTATCTTTCCTCAACGTACCGACAGTTGTCAAATTCTCTTTCAGCAACATGTCTGCCAAAGGTATAGATGTGAACCAATTGTCACAAGTGATATTTCGACCTGTCCCACGAATAGTTCTGGACAGAGTTTTCATATAGTAGTATGTTGGTAGACTTTCATTCTCTTGGTCTTATCATCAAATCTCAGACAATTTAGAAGAAATCTGAACCTCATTTGAGACATAATACATTTGCACACAGATGAGCCACACCACATTTCTTCAGTGTTGAGATGAGCATCTTTTCTGCTTCCTCATATAAAGCAATCCCATTAGAACACATTTTTTTTCCTTGTCCGTATCACCAAGAAACCTCTGGTCAGTATATGTACATTTTTTTCTTTGGATCTCCGCATTTGTATGAGCTACAATCTGATCAACTATTCTTGTATCTGATAATATTTCGAGGGCATCCACCTCCAAGTCAATGTTTTGAGCAAAGCTAACAGCTTTACGAATTTTTACAGTGTTTCTACCTTTCTTAGGCGGCATTTTAGTCCATAACAATCCATCCTTACCCTTGACTGTGTTTGCTGATGATTCCTCCCCCTCCTCCTCCTCCTCCTCATCATCATCACCATCTTCTGACGTCGTAGCTTCAAACTCAGAACTATGTTCAGATTGTATTTCCAAATTATCATCCTCGCTTGAAAATAAGTCATTTTCACTGCAATCGTCGTTGCCTACCTCTCTACTTCTCACAAAGTCCTAAAACCTTGGATCATTCCCATTTACAGATTCCATATGAAATCTAGCAAATATATTTCACCTACGAAAGTGGTAACAGGTGTGACCTATAACCCCAAGAACTATTCGATCTCAAGCAGCTGAACACAACTGACCAGCAGCACGACGGACCAGTGACTGATTTATACAACAATGACGAAAGAATACTCAAGCCTGCCAGAAAAAATACCATTGTTGCCAACTTAACAGAAGAAACAAACCATCGCTGGGGTGACGAATCACCCTTGTTACCGTCCGAGGGAAGTTCGATCATTCATGCAATGACCCCATTTTGTCTGTTTGCCATTTGAATAACAATTATAGACTTTCATCATGGCCTGGGCTCGACATCTTCTGAATAGACATTGCATTGAAGAGTGACAGATTTACAAATCTTTTGTATCTATATATATTCCTACATTCAAATCTACTGTTAGCAGCTGACGCCGCTACTACAGCAACAAAGTTATGTATTATTTTTACTGTTTGGTATTACACACAGAATACGTTAATATCCGAGTCCTCTGTTTACGAACAGCATCTGTCCCTCGTTGCTGTATCCACTAAAGAACCACCCAGCGTGCAAAGCAGTGGCAGAAACTGAAGGAGGTTAACTCACCAGGTCGGCAATGTTGGCGACTTGGATGGCGTCGTGGACGACTTCTGAGCGCATGCTGCCATTCCTCTTCTCGAACTGCAATTGAACAAGCCAAATCTCATATAAAATGTTATACGTTATCGTGTAAACCATGTACCTTGAAAAAAAGAAAAAGCAAGTGGGATTTTTAACAAATACAGAGAACTGCACATCTCTCTATGGGTCCTCTGTATCCACACAGGAAAATAATTCATATTGGTAGCTGCTCAATGTGAAATTGGAAAAATATAACCTTTGTCATGATCTTGAAAGGCAAAACAATTGTATTATAATTCCCCTCAGAATGGATTTTCACTTTGTAGCGGTTTGCGCTCTGTTTTGAAAGTTCCAGGAAGATTAAAACTGTGAACCAGACCAAGAATCGAATATGGAACATTTGCTTTCCACGGCCAACTGCTATACCGATTGAACTTTTTTTAAAAATTTGTTTGTAAGCAGGAAGCGCTAACCGGCTCAGCCACTTCAAAACTTAAAATTATGCTCAAATACACTGAGCTACAACGTCATACAAATGTTGATACAAAGCGTACCTGTTGTTAACACAGCTTTCAAATTATTTACATTAGTGAAAGACTTAGAAAAAAAAAGAAAAAAAGTGACAATACCACTGCGCATTCGTCATTTAGAGTAGTTGAAGCGTCCCTGATTGATTTGTTGCTCAGGTGACATCCTATGGTTAACTGGTCCACGCCCGAAGTCAATGAGCACTCCTGGGGAACACATTTGCTGTTACTGCTTCGCTACTGACAACATAATACTCCTCGCTTCCTTTTATACAGGCGGGTCAACCTCTCGTGCCATCTAGTGGCCAATGCATCACATTAGGGTATCCCGAAACTTTTCATCAGATAGTAACCGCCAAAGAAACTGGAACAGGCATGCATATTAAAATATACAGATACGTAAACAGGCAGAATACGACGCTGCGGTCGGCTACTCCTATATAAGACAGAAAGTGGCTGGATCGGTTACTGCTCCTCCAATGGCGGCTTATCAAGATTTAAGTCAGTTTGAAGGCGGTGTTAGCCCGCATCTCGTGGTCGTGCGGTAGCGTTCTCGCTTCCCACGCCCGGGTTCCCGGGTTCGATTCCCGGCGGGGTCAGGGATTTTCTCTGCCTCGTGATGGCTGGGTGTTGTGTGCTGTCCTTAGGTTAGTTGGGTTTAAGAAGTTCTAGGGGACTGATGACCATAGATGTTAAGTCCCATAGTGCTCAGAGCCATTTGAACCATTTTTTGAAGGCGGTGTTACAGTCGGCGCACGAGCGATGGAACACAGCATCACCGAGATAGCGATGAAGTGGGGATATTCCCGTACGACCATTTCACGAGTGTGCCGTGAATATCAGGAATCCGGAAAAACATCAAATCTCCGCCATCGCTGCGACCGGAAAAAGATCCTGCCAGAACAGGATCAACGACAACTGAAGAGAATCTTTCAATGTGACAGAAGTGAAACCCTGCTGCAGATTTCAATGCTGGGCCATCAACAAGTGTTAGCATGCGAACCATTAAAAGAAATATCATTGATATGGGCTCTCGGAGCCGAAGCCCACTCATGTTTCCTTGGTGACTACACGACACAAAGCTTTACACCTCGCCTGGGCCCGTCAACACCGACATCGGACTGTTGAAGGGTGGAAACATGATGCCTGGTCGGAAGAGTCTCGTTTCAAATTGTGTCGAACGGATGGACGTGTTCGGGTATGGAGACAACCTCATGAATCCAAGGACGCAGCATGTCAGCAGGGGACTATTCGAGCTGGTGGAGGCTTAGTAATAGTGTGGGGTGTGTGCAGTTGGAGTGATATGGGACCCCTGATACGTCTAGATACGACTTTGACAGGTGACACGTATCTAAGAATCCTCTCAAATCACCTGCATCCATTCATATCCATTGTGTAATCCGACGGACTTGGGCAATTCTAGCAGGACAATGCGACACCCCACATTTCCAGAATTGCTACATAGTAGCTCCAGGAACGCTGTTCTGAGTTTAAACACTTCCTCCTGCCATCAAACTCCTCAGACATGAACATTATTCAGCATATCTTGGATGCCTTGCAACGTGGTGTTCAGAAGAGATCTCCACCTCTTCGTGCTCTTACGGATTTATGGACAGCCCTGCAGGACTCATGGTGTTAATTCCCTCCAGTACTACTTCAGACATTAGTCGAGTCCATATCACGTCGTGTTGCGGCACTTTTGCGTTCTCGCGGGGGCCTACACTATTTTAGGCAGATGTACCAGTTTCTTTGGGTCTTCAGTGTAAATCACACTTTTTATGGGATTATTTACAAGTTCTGTTTCATTGCGACTTCTGTGATCTGTGATAATTCTGTGCCAGAGATTATTTGCTCTGCAGTGCTAACAAAGTTCGCCTAAATATCGTTTGTCCATGTAAGCGGTTCACCGAAACTGTTGAACAACCAGAACGCTTACTGAGTCTGACAGTTATTGGTTACAGATCGTATTAATGGTATTCTAGCTTACTTAGCGCTGTTTCTCCGATCCTGTTTTATGTTCTTTTCACTGATTTTTAGTTCAAGAAGATTGTTTCTTTACACTATTTTTTCCTAACATGTTTGTAGGCATTTATGTGAAGTTTTCATGCATTCTTTAATGTTGAACCCATTCATACACAAGAGCGTGATCATTTTCTTCCATAGAATGCCGCAGCGTTAGGTTTTTCGTATCCTACGCTAAGCAAAAAGTAGAGGCGGCTTTCTTAACGGGTAGTCGCGGCATTTTACTGAGTAACATTTTCCTGCGGAGAAGGTGGAGAAATTATATTCCACAGAAAGGTCCGACGTTTATAGAATAACACGACAGTCCCTCCTTTTACGCGAGTTATAATAAATTATAATTAATTTCGAGATCACTCTTTCCAGTTAGTGAAAATATCAATAAGAACACACGGGTCACGTGTTCCGTTTCAACGTACACACTGAGGGAGAGACTTATTATTCGTAAATAATGATTTTTCACTGCTATGTGACGGATAGCATATGGCGTCCCCATATGGATGGACATATTAAACAATGTAAAATGTTAAATGCATCACAGTGACGAACATTACGTGTGACGTCTGATAATTATTTTTGACACGCGTTTCGATGAAAATGCGATAAACGCTGTTTATGTGAGAATAACTGGAAAAGAATTTTCATTATCTAGGCAAAGAATAAACGAAGGGCTGTAATTTCAGTGAATAGTACATTGTGTAATAAATTCTGAGGCCTTCTTCGTGGAATTATGAATGTGACCGGACATTAAATAATTTTTTCTCTGGATGTAGCCGAAAGTAGGCGCTTATTACTTTGTTGTATACAGGTTTGCACTGTGAGAAATAAGAATAATATATGTATTAAACAATACTTTTGTGGTTATTTATGTAAAAACAGCACTCTCCATGTTCAATATTTAAATATTTTCAGATTTTACTCAAGACTGCAGCTTCGAAAAATAACATCGCTGGCGCGCAACAATATGCCTCCATTACGCGGTAAGTCAAAATTTTCTTAAATTGTGAGACAGGCGTGCAGCTCCCCGTAAAGTAAATTATCTGTTCTGATTTTCAGCATATTAATGAATAAGAGTAACATAATTTAAAGTCAGTTTTCAGTTTCTTAATGAGTGTTTTCGCACTAGGCTGTGGCCTGTACTTAGGTAACGACAGAAATATTTTTACTAAGAATTTCATTCATTAACCTTATTCGTGGCCATAAAACATTAAAATAATACAGCAAAAGTTTAAATTCAGTGATTGTGATCTCAATTCACAGAAGGAATAATTAAATAATTTTTCCATTTTTTCTGCTGTTGCTTATCCTCCTCTCTCTCAAGTACGTGCATATACGAAACGCATAAAAATTTATTTTAAAAAGTAAAAAGAGAGAAATATTTAACAGCAGTCTTGAGTAATGCTGACTATGTTGCGCTGCTAACGGTTCAATACCACAGTGCATAAAATTCATGAAATTAAAATGTGTTACTTATAACCTTCACATATTATATGAAAGCAAAATACCACATTAAAATCTAATTGCGTAGTCCTGAATATGTACTAAAAGGAACGCGATATCGATAAATTGTGTTTGTATGAAGTGCTCATCACTTACAACTCTTTCACGCGTCACGGCCAGTGTTGGTTTACTATTTTCGACGTTGATTTATGTCTATATTTAATACATTTTCGATTTGCGAGCTGAGAATGGTTTACAATGTGGAAGTACCGACAACGGCTCTCTCGGAAATTGCCTGCAGCTTCAAATGTATTCGGGCGGTGGCATAAACGCACGTGCGCAGATAGCGAGAGAAGTGCAACAGTATCCATTCAGTTAATCTGCATCGGCGCCAAACTTGAGACAAATGTCCTTTTAATGGCCAGGAGGGTCTGACCGTTACTCTGGTCATAAATTGAAGCAGTTCTAACTGACGATAAACAAGCAGCGGGACAGTTAAACGTCGTTCAAAAGTGCCTGCAGAGCCATAAATCTGTACCGTTTACTATCTCCTCGCCGAATAAGCAAATCGATTTCTGTCCTGTAACTGAGGTGCCGCTACTGATAACGCCCGGTGGAAAAGCGAGAACGTTGCAGCATTCTGCGTCACTGCGCGGCGGAGTAACTTGCGTCACAGCGCCGAAACAGTAGAGTAACGCACTGCGCCAGGTAATGATATTGTAATAACGACATGGCGCACGCGAAACGGGATTACCTGACCAGCGCGAACATTTAACGAGAAATCCGAATAATCACTAACAAAAAGCAGGCACTCATGCACAGGACTGTTAAAAGCATTATTCTGTGAGCGCTGCCTCGTTTTGCCGTTTTTTATTTCTCCGCAGACTTTCGAATATTCGGATAAATTTGCTGTTTTGAAATCATTTTTGCCTCTTACATTATAAATGTTATGATTTCAGCTACATTCCTACGCTGAAACCAAATTTATAAGCGCCATCATATCAGCCGAATATCTCAAAAGGACATTGACCTCAACCTGAAATTTTTCTCTTCTGTTTGTATTTTTTATAAAAACTGAGAAACAACAATGCTAATGAAGTTCATAATTATGACATTATACACACTTCGAAAGCAAAATCAGTATCAGCTTGAAAAAAACCTGGATACTGACTAGCATCTAGTGCACACAGACCTATTTGTCATGAAATGTAAATATTATTTTTTCTGTCATCAGGAAACGGGGTGTGGACTGTCAGCTGTCGGCTGTTGATGTCTGTGACCACTCGTAACCGGAGCATTAGTATCATGTTTGTAAATAGCATTGCTTTTATGTTTGACGTGACGACTACTAGTGAATTTCACGACAATGATATACATACATCTGATGTGACCCCACTTAACTACTGCTGAAAAAGGTGATGTAATGTTATAAAGCGTAAGTCCTACCCTATTGCAGATTCGAAGATGGCAACATAGTATTGGCGAAGCCAGTTTTCCAATAAATGTTTTACTGTGATCTTGGCGTTTCAAATTTTCTTTAGAAAATTACTGGTTATTTCTGTATATAAAACTGAGTGTTTTAAAAACACCTGGTCAAAAATTATATGAAAATGTCTAACAAATGTGTTGTGAAAATAAACGTAACCTGTGTTCAGAAAACTTACAAGGATGAAGCCAGATTACGTCTTCGACGACCGCCCAAATTCTGACAGGTCAATGCCTCGTCATTTTCAAGATACAAATGCGATGAGAGAAAGTTGCGCAAAGAAATTCAAACCCTCGGTAGGCGAGTAATGGCGACCAAGAATCATAATACCGCATATGTAGAGAGACAACACACATACACACCACGAACAACCAGTGTCGCCTGCCGCAGTGACCGAGCGGCTCTAGGCGCGTCAGTCTCCAACCGCGCGACCGCTACGGTCGCAGGCCCGAATCCTGCCTCGGGCATGGATGTGTGTGGTGTCCTTAGGTTAGTTAGGTTTAAGTAGTTCTAAGTTATAGGGGACTAATGACCTCAGATGTTAAGTCCCATAGTGCTCATAGCCATTTGAACCATTTTAACCAACCAGCGTCGTCACCCAAACAAAGATAACCAACGTTGGAAGTTATCAAAACTGAACACTAATCACCAACGGGTGAGGATGTAGCATTAACTCTGTCTCTCTGCTCTTTGACCAGAGGGAAAGCAAGATTCCTAGAGGAATGTAAGAAAAACCTCCGCGTCTATCAAGAAAGTCACTGGCCAGTTTAATCTCAACTGCTTCCTTGTTAATACTGTATCAATAGTTGAAAGTGCACGCCAGAGTCTTAATATTATATTCCATATGACGCTCGGTACTAACGCACTGTTTTGCAATAGCAGATTGGCTCGGTTGTTGCATGTGTGTGCGACGCTTTGCTCAGTACATCGGATCTCCACGGTCCGGATAGTCAGATAAATGTATGACATGCCGCAGCTGCAAGGGATACAGTAGACATCCCTTTACGCAAACCAAGATCATCCTTTACAGACCCTAAAAGTGTCCTATTGTTACAAGGTGGTCGGGAAACACGTATCACACACGTTTTCCACAGAAACGACCAATCCTGTTGGATAATGATGGAAGCTGAATAAATGAATTAAAATTTGTGCTACAGCCAGGACTTGAAGATGGGTCTCCTTGCTTACAAGGCAGGAATGCTGACCATTAAACCACCATTACACGTCCCAGCTGTAGTACAAATTTTAATTCATTTATTCAGCTTCCATAATTATCGTAGACAAAGATCTTGAGGAATATTTAATCGTAAGATCTATACGACCACCTTAGGCACAGGATTTCCACATTACATCCAACGCTGGGGTGCTATTCCAATGCCAGAGAGCCCTGGCAATAGTGTCGATTGAGGGGGAAAATGTCCGTCCCCGGTAGCTGAGTGGCCAGCGCGACAGAATGTCAATCCTAAGGGCCCGCGTTCGATTCCCGGCTGGGTCGGAGATTTTCTCCGCTCAGGGACTGGGTGCTGTGTTGCCCTAATCATCATCATTTCATCCCCATCGACACGAAAATCGCCGAAGTGGCGTCAAATAGAAAGCCTTGCACCCGGCGAACGGTCTACCCGACGGGAGGCCCTAGTCACACGACATTTACAGGGGGAAAATAAGTTGAAGATATGAATTAAGGTTTTGTGTTGGGGAATGCATTGGGTAGTCCGTGTAGCGATATTGCCCATAGTATTGTGGTGCTGTAATAGTCAGCATTTGTGCCTAGTAAGCAAGCAGACCCAGGTTCCAGTCCCGGCGGTAGCACAAATTTTAATTCATTTATTCGGCTTCCATCATTATCGTAGATAAAGGTGAGACTTAAATGTCTCGAGGAAAACGTACAACCCTGTTGGATATGCTACTTGCGTAAGGCAAAAAGGCTGTAGACTTAGTTGCCACCCCGATGTTTTCATCGCTCTCCTGATTCAAGATTGGCCGATAGCAAAATGTGCGTGTGATTTGTCTTTTAGTATAATCAATCTGGCGAAAGGTGACAGGTGGGCTAACTCAGCTGACAAATTTAGAGGTTCTGCGGTGACCTGGGCCTTGCGAACCAAGGCACAAAAAATGATTCAAATGGCTCTGAGCAATATGGGACTTAACATTTGAGGTCATCAGTCCCCTAGACCTCACCTAAGGACATCACACACATCGATGCCTGAGGTAGGATTCGAACCTGCGACCGTAGCAGCAGTGCGGTTTCGGATTGAAGCGCCTAGAACGATTGGTTTCACATAACAGAGCTGCAGATGCTCGGCAGAAGTACGTACTTGTCGGCGAGGCATGGTATCCTAGACTGAATGTTCCAAACACTCTTCACATCTAATCTTAGCACTGTTATTGCCTGTAGATCAAAATAGAGGGTGCACAGACAGGCCTTTTTAACGGATTTCTGATTTATTTGAAATACTCAACACTACTACAAAGTAAAGGTGCAAATCTCCTTACCGTCACCAGACAAAACTGCAAATCGAAGTACCGGTGAGAAAAACGCAGTTGAGGAATGGGTGAGAAAAACAAAACAAAAAATATTTTCTGTTGACATCTAAATGTGTAATTAGTAACAAAATACAACCACTGATTCATGACCGTTCAGAACAATTGAAAGACAGATTCGATTTATATTTCCCTGCACTACATATAGCCTAAACCAGTATGAGTGGGTAAGAAATCCTTTCGCGTTTTGAAGTGTGTCTGAACTTCAGGTTGTTAAAGAGTAGGAATCGGCAGACCTGAAGGACAACCACGCTTTAAAACTTAAGTGCCAAGAATCAGATCTACGAAACGTCTGAATTTCTGTTCATCAAGGTTACCATTACCGGAGTAATAGAGCACTGATCGTTTTGCTGGAGTTTTCTACAACAAATAAAACAGTAAAATTTCAGAAAGTAAGTCGTGAAAATGCATGTGAATTTCTCCTGCGTCCCAACTAATAAGAGGCACATTTGTAATATCCGTCAACCCCATGTGTGTGATAGAATTCATAATAGTATTGAAAAGTTTTATATCTCTGAAAATTATACTGTACTTAGAATAGAAATATAAAAATTAATATTTCTTTAAAATATCATTTGTTACAATGGAAACTATTTTATCAATATTAGTGAAATGGTGTCTCGTCAAACTGTATAAAGGTTGATTCAGCTGCTCCTAACTATGCCGTTTTATGTAACCCGTAATGTTATATCTTGCCTTCAAAAAACCGCGTCCGAGATTTTTTTATTCTCTAATGCTACGCGCAAACTATTAGTCGAACAGAAAAAATGGACAGGACGTTTTTGTAGAAAATTTAATGTAGTTAAATTTTGTATTGGAATACGTTTTCGCTGGAGGCCACGGTTTTCGAGCTGTTCAAGAAAAACTTACAAAAGTGACCTTCAAATGCACCCTCACCCCTCGCACACACAACCCCACCGGTCAGGGTTTCTAGTATGTTACTCATGGCACTTCCACCTACCACTGTACAAAAACTTGCAACTGCACAAATTATTTCCCACATTCGACCTCCTTTGGTCTTCACTGACTGGCCTTATAACGCCACCGGCTTCTAGGAACACTTAAAAATTGTAAAATTCACGTTTGTGTAAGTTTTACCTAATAATTTTATCAATTTTAACAGCATAAAATAAACAATAACATCTTTGCATTCGACAGGTCTTCTGACTACGAAATTAGTGCACTTGCAAGGGTTAAGTCATGATCGGATTGTCAACGTAATTGATTTTAGCGTAAAGTTTACAAAGGTCGTTCTCCTTTCGTTACCCTCAAGAGTACGTTAAAATTAATAACGTGAACGAAATAGCCAGCTATGCTGTTGGCATAGCAGCCCAGTCAGTAGAGACAAAAACAGGTCGAATATCGGGAATAGTTGGTGTAGTAGGAAATTTTTGTACAGTGGTAGGAAAAACATATTAGAAATCCTGACTCATGTGGGATGAGTGTGGGGTGGAGATGTGTTTGAAGGTCTTGGATAACTCGAAAATTATGACCTCTAGTGACTTACCTACATAAAGGTCCTGTTCATTTTTTCTGTGGGACTAATAGCTAGCGTGTAGCAAGCACAATTACACTGCGCGTTGCACAAAATGACAACTGAGTCACCGTGTGTATTAGAAATGTGTCACCAAGAGAAAAGGTATAGAAATCACTGGGCTAGACAAAGTATTACGAAGGTTATTCATACACCTTGAAAGGGTCCTGTAGCCACCTTTCATTGCCAACTCTCGTAATGGTCAAGTCGGCAAAGAGGTTTCTGCTACTTGTGAGAAATCCACCTGCGTTAGGTTGGTGGCGGAAATGGCATCCTGGGGTTTTCCGGTCCACGCGGAGCGTGGAAGAGGCTGGAGAAGCGGGAGGCAGTCTGCCGCCGGTACGGGAAGCGTACACAGCTGTGCTCCAGTCGAAGAAGGGTGAGTTGGACTGACCGCGTGGCGCGTTGTCACATAGAGAGGGTAGCTTTTAGCTTTTGGTCTCGAATTTCGTCTTATAAAGATTTATTTGCTGGGTTGCAGCAGGGAATGCAAGGCTTTTGTAGACTTTCAGTTTGATTCCCAATGCAGTCTTGACTTTGATCCGTGAGAGGAACGCAGCACCAAGGAGTTGCATATGTTGAAGTGCCCTCGGTTCAGTGTGAATGTTTATGTGCCTACAACTGTGTGTGTATGCTTCTAATCTTTTCCGGATCTTGGTAATTTTTGTGTATTTGTGTATTTGTGAATTTTCTTTGTCTCATGTGATTAAAATTTGGCCACGGTCCATAGAAATTGTCTCCGCGGACCGAGTGGGCACGCGAGTCTGTTATGAAACGTATAGTATTTCACAAGCAATTGTACATAGTTAGCATGCAACAGCAGTCTATAGATGCACTACATCAATGTTTTAAGGAATAAATAATTTTGCCTTCAATCTTATCTTGTGTACCGATGTTACGTCGCCGTTACCTTCGCCATTTACCTTGTAGTTTTCCTTGTTGGCCCACCTATAGCGTTTCCCTGTGCACAGGTGTAGCGATTAGTGTCCCTTTTTTTATCTGAAACAAATGCTCTGGAATAGATCGTGTTTTCACGAATCTTGCTGCAGGCTGCACTTACGCATGGTGTTCACGCCCTATTTACTTTACTCAATATTTGATTCACGGGCAGAATGCCTGGATCATATTAATAACTACATCCCATTCTTTATCAATGACTTTACAATGAATGTTCTTTTGTGAGTTTTTCTTATTAATAAATTATGTAATTTTCCGACTCAGTGCTACCTCTTCTTTGTCGTGTGGCTAGAGTTGGTGGCGACCCTATCTTTTATATTGATTTCAATGTCAAATAGCATTTTATTATTCAAAGTGCGCGTGGCTCTTTTAGCTATCAGGATACATTCAAAGGGCACTTCATGCTTCTTGCACATAGCGTCCTTTTATTCACGCCACTTACAACCTAAGAGCCAAAGAAATTGGTACACCTGCCTAATATCGTATAGGGCTCCCGCGAGCATGCAGAAGAGCCGCAACACGACGTTGCATGGACTCAACTAATGTCTGAACTACTGCTGGAGGGAATTGACACCATCAGTCCTGCAGGGCTGTCCATAAATACGTAAGAGTACGAGGAGGTGGAGATCACGTTGCAAGACATCCAAGATAGTGTTCATGTCTAGGGATTTTGGTGGCTAGAGGAAGTGTTTAAGCTCAGAAGAGTGTTCCTGGAGCCACTCTAGCAATTCTGGACGTGTGTGGTCTCGCATTATCCTGCTGAAATTGTCAAGGTCCGTCTGGAATCCACAATGGACATGAATGGATGCGGGTGATCAGACAGGATGACTACGTACGTGTCACATGTCAGAGTATCAGAGGTCCCATATCACGTCAACTGCACACGCCCACGCCGTTACAATGCCTCCACCAGCTTGAACAGTCCTCTGCTGACATGCAGGGTCCATGGATTCATTAGGTTGTCTCCATACCCATACATGTTCATTTGCTCGACACAATTTGAAACGAGACTCGTCCGACCAGGCAACATGTTTCCAGTCATCAGCAGTCCAATGCCGGTGTTGACGGACTTAGGCGAGGCGTAAAGCTTTGTGTCGTACAGTCATTAATGATACACGAGTGGGCCTTCGCCTCCGAAAGCCCATATCGATGATGTTTCGTTGAATGGTTCGCGCGCTGACACCTGTTGATGGCCCAGCACTGAAATCCGGAGCAATTTGCTATACAGTTGCGGTTCTGTCCCGCTGAACGATTATTTTCAGTCGTTGTTGGTTCCGTTCTTGCAGGATCTTTTTCCGACCGCAGCGGTGTTGGAGATCTGATGTTTTACTAAGTTCCGGTTCACTCGTGAAATGGTCGTACGGGAAAATTCCCACTTCGTCGCTACCTCGGAGATGCTGTGTCCCATCGCTCGTGCGCCGACTATGACACCACGTTCAAACTCATTTAAATCTTGATAACCTGCCGTTATAGCAGCAGTAACCGTGCTAATAACTGCGCCAGACACTTGTTTTATATAGGCGTTGCCAACCGCAGCGCCGTATTCTGCCCGTTTACATATCTCTGTATTTGTATACGCATGCCTGTATCAGTGTCTTTGGCGCTTCAGTGTAGTTTGCATGTAGCGAGCGAATTAATATTGCGGTTTGCATAATACGACGTCGGTGAGACAGCTGTCACCCTGTGTATTAGAAAGGTGTCACCACGAGAAAAGGTATGGAAATCTCTGACCTAGACAAAGTATTACGAAAGTTTTTGAGACATCCTTTTTAATGTTTTAATTAATTAATAGTAATATCTCACAAAACCTATTACGTCACTGCGAATAAGAGGTGATTCTGACATCTATATATCGTTAGTCTAATTGGGGGATAATTTCTAAAAGAGAAACCACATACCAATACTTGAAACAGACTAATAAGGCGTTTAAACTGTAAATAAGTACAACTATAGCTGTAGATAACTACAGTTTTATGTGGTGGCCGAAAGTGTAACTTATAATTGCGTATAATTTCAGTTATGACGAACAACTCAGCTTTCATCTGCAGTAATCGATTTGCAATCGACACACTGATAACAATCGAACTAGGATGTGTAAAAAAGCGGAGTTGAATGTGGCTGTGTGTACGCACCATGGCCTTATCGATGACGATGGCAGTCTCGATGTATTTGGTGGCTTCGCGCACGTCGCGCCTGTACCGCCCCCCGGAGGCGGAGGAGGCGGGCCCGGAGGCGGCGGAGGCGGGGCCCGGCCCCACGTGCTTGGGCCGGCGGTGCTTCATGCTCCACTCGAGGTTGCCCTGGTTGCCGCACCCCTTGGTCGTCTTGGTGCGAGCTTCGAAGATCACGTGAGGATGTTTCTGCTAAAGGAAGGCCGAGAGGCATGCATATGAAGTTATGGCGGCGGTGTGCGCGCAGCTGCAAACAAAATACATTTCACACTCTCGCTAAATAACAAGTTGTGCACCAGGCAATATATAAGCAGCTGTGCGCGTCTGCGAAGCTTAACGCCTGACAGCAAAAGTGATAGGGGCGTCCTATAAGTAATGCAACACTTCTTTTTCTCGGACAGTTTTGGTTGAAAAAGAACTTAATTTGTTGTAGGATATCGTGGAATATTCTCGCTTCAGCCTCTATATTTTCATGATGTTCCGATAGTTGACGGCGCTTGGTGTTGCCTTCAATACGGTGTCCGTAAGGGAGATGCGTTCCAAGCTGTCATTGAGTTTATTTTGGCGGAAAACCAGAGCATCGCAGCTATTCATAGGCGCTTGCAGAATGTCTGAGGAGAGCTAGCAGCCGGCCGAAGTGGCCGTGCGGTTCTAGGTGCTGCAGTCTGGAACCGCGAGACCGCTACGGTCGCAGGTTCGAATCCTGCCTCGGGCATGGATGTGTGTGGTGTCCTTAGGTTAGTTAGGTTTAACTAGTTCTAAGTTCTAGGGGACTAATGACCTCAGAAGTTGAGTCCCATAGTGCTCAGAGCCATTTGAACCATTTTTTTTTAGAGCTAGCAAGGCTTCACATGAGTCTGAACACCCGAGAGGAACTCACAAAGCCTCCCTGGACTGTTCTTCCTCATCCACTCTGCAGCCCGGATCTCTCACCTTCCGATTTCCATCTGTTTGGCCCAATGCATGACGCACTCCGTGGAAAGTAGCATGCGGATGATAGGGAGGTTACTGGTGTAGCAAGATGTTGGCTCTGAAGTCCGCCAGTAGATGGTTCAAATGGCTCTAAGCACTATAGGACTTAACATCGGAGGTCATCAGTTCCCTACTTTTAGAACTACGTAATCCTAACTAACCTAAGGACATCACACACATCCATGCCCAAGGCAGGATTCGAACGTGCGACCGTAGCAGCCGTGAGCTTCCGGACTGAAGCGCCTAGAACCGCTCGACCACAGCGGCCGACCGTCCACCAGTAGAGTGGTACCATACGGGCATACAGTCCCTCCCAGTAAGGTAACGTGAGGTCGTCGCATTGACGGAGATTGTTAAAAAACAGGGTTTTGTAGGCAAAAGAGTGGGCAATAATATGATGAATCCTGAATAAAACCAACCTATTTCCAGAAGAAAGTGTTGCATTGGTTACTTAACGTCCTTCGTCATGAAAGGTAGGTTTATCAATGCCTATCGATACACTACTGGCCATTAAAATTGCTAGACCAAGAAGAAATGCAGATGATAAACGGGTATCATTGGACAAATATATTATACTAGAACTGACATGTGATTACATTTTCACGCAATTTGGGTGCATAGATCCTGAGAAATCAGTACCCAGAACAACCACATCTGGCCGTAATAACGGCCTTGATACGCGTGGGCATTCAGTCAAACAGAGCTTGGATGGCATGTACAGGTATAGCTGACCATGCAGCTGCAGCACGATACCACATTTCGTCACGAGTAGTGACTGGCGTATTGTGACGAGCCAGTTGCTCGGCCACCATTGACCAGACGTTTTCAGTTGGTGAGAGATTTGGAGAATGTGCTGGCAAGGGCAGCAGTCGAACATTTTCTGTATCCAGAAAGGCCCATACAGGTCCTGCTACATGCGGTCGTGCATTATCCTGCTGAAATGTAGGGTTTCGCAGTGATCGAATGAAGGGTAGAGCCACGGGTCGTAACACATCTGAAATGTCACGGCCGCTGTTCAAAGTGCCGTCAACGCGAACAAGAGGTGACCGAGACGTGTAACCAATGGCACCCCATACCATCACGCCGGGTGATACGTCAGTATGGCGGTGACGAATAGACGCTTCCAATGTGCGTTCACCGCGATGTTGCCAAACACGGACGCGACCATCATGATGCTGTAAACAGAACCTGGATTCATCCGAAAAAATGACGTTTTGCCATTCGTGCACCCAGGTTCGTCGTTGAGTACACTATCGCAGGCGCTTCTGTCTGTGATGCAGCGGCAAGAGTAACCGGAACCATGGCCTCCGAGCTGATAGTCCATGCTGCTGCAAACGTCATCGTGCAGATGGTGGTTGTCTTGCAAAACGTCCCCATCTGTTGACTCAGGGATCGAGACGTGGCTCCACGATCCGTAACAGCCATGCGGATAAGATGCCTGTCATCTCGACTGCTAGTGATACGAGGCCGTTGGGATCCAGCACGGTGTTCCGTATTACCCTCCTGAACCCACCGATTCCACATTCTGCTAACAGTCATTGGATCTCGATCAACGCGAGCAGCAATGTCACGATACGATAAACCGCAATCGCGATAGGCTACAATCCGACCTTTATTAAAGTAGAAAACGTGATGGTACGCATTTCTCCTTCTTACATGAGGCATCACAACAACATTTCACCAGGCAACGCCGTCAACTGCTGTTTGTGTATGAGAAATCGGTTGGAAACTTTCCTCATGTCAGCACGTTGTAGGTGTCGCCACCGGCGCCATCCTTGTGTGAATGCTCAGAAGAGCTAATCATTTGCATGTCACAGCATCTTCTTCCTGTCGGTTAAATTTCGCGAGTGTAGCACGTCATCTTCGTGGTGTAGCAATTTTTATGGCCAGTAGTGTACACGGACTAAGTGACCGCTAGAAAAAAATCTGATGTGTCGATAGGAATTTACATAATATATACATTTAACTTTGACAGTCATTTACTCAGTTTGCTTCAGCAAGCACTTGTACCACTCGTACTCTCAACACGTCAAATATGGAAGAGTTTAAATCGTCCAATAGGAAGCTGAGATCTTGGACTGATAAACTTGCAGCGCTCCAGGTGGCCTGGCAACGAACTAAGGTCGTATTAGCCGGAGTTTCACCCCAACGGCCGGCGCTGCAGCCGCGGCAGGTGAGAAGTCACGCACGTGGCGCTCGCTAATTGGCGCGCTTTTTACCGCTCGCAGCACCGCACCGCTCTGCGGATTAAATGAACGTGTCAGTTCTGGCAGGTCCGGCACCTGAAGCGTGCGTGTGCTGACGCGTTACTGCATCCGGGCTGGCGATGAGCTACGCTCTGTGGCCGACGCAAAGCTGTGGGGATGGTTATCAGTGCTAATAACCCGAAAACGAGCGCGGCAGCGAGGAAAAAAATGAGAAATACGTCGGCAACCGATTTTGTTTGAGGCTGGTTTGTTTACGCACGCAGCGAATTGTCACGCGCGACAGGTGCTTTTATTTTCATCTCCTACACCTCTGTAATTGCGTTATGCCCCAAGCTGGACGTGAAAACAACGGAAAAATTTATACAAAACACTTAAATTTCAAAGGTTCGTCATGAAGAGTGTCAGTAACGGAAACGCACCTAATCTACGCTGATGTGCAAAATTAAAGGATGAGGTAGGCAAAGTAACATATTAACTACTCAGTGGAACTGAATGAAGTACGGGAGAATTTTGCCAGAGATCAACCAGTAGTGCACAGAATACTGGACTAGGGATGGGCAAATTTTTAAATGTGTGGATATATCCTGTACCAATATTTACAAAAGCCATAGGTATTATCGATCGTAATTATCGATGTTACAATTTATTGGTCGATATTTTCAAAATTTTGCAGGAATTAAAAAAAATTGATCGTAGTCACATAAATGATTAAAAAACATTTAAAAATTGACAAATACTTTAGTTATACCCAACATTAACCAATAGCCGGCCGTTGGTGGCTGAGGGGTTCTAGGCGCTTCAGTCTGGAACCGCGCGACCGCTACGGTCGCAGGTTCGAATCCTGCCTCGAGCATGGATGTGTGTAATGTCCTTAGGTTAGTTAGGTTTAAGTAGTTCTAAGTTCTTGGGGACTGGTGACCTCCGCTGTTAAGTCCCATAGTGCTCAGAGCCATTTGAACCATTTTTTTTTAGAGCTAGCAAGGCTTCACATGAGTCTGAACACCCGAGAGGAACTCACAAAGCCTCCCTGGACTGTTCTTCCTCATCCACTCTGCAGCCCGGATCTCTCACCTTCCGATTTCCATCTGTTTGGCCCAATGCATGACGCACTCCGTGGAAAGTAGCATGCGGATGATAGGGAGGTTACTGGTGTAGCAAGATGTTGGCTCTGAAGTCCGCCAGTAGATGGTTCAAATGGCTCTAAGCACTATAGGACTTAACATCGGAGGTCATCAGTTCCCTACTTTTAGAACTACGTAATCCTAACTAACCTAAGGACATCACACACATCCATGCCCAAGGCAGGATTCGAACGTGCGACCGTAGCAGCCGTGAGCTTCCGGACTGAAGCGCCTAGAACCGCTCGACCACAGCGGCCGACCGTCCACCAGTAGAGTGGTACCATACGGGCATACAGTCCCTCCCAGTAAGGTAACGTGAGGTCGTCGCATTGACGGAGATTGTTAAAAAACAGGGTTTTGTAGGCAAAAGAGTGGGCAATAATATGATGAATCCTGAATAAAACCAACCTATTTCCAGAAGAAAGTGTTGCATTGGTTACTTAACGTCCTTCGTCATGAAAGGTAGGTTTATCAATGCCTATCGATACACTACTGGCCATTAAAATTGCTAGACCAAGAAGAAATGCAGATGATAAACGGGTATCATTGGACAAATATATTATACTAGAACTGACATGTGATTACATTTTCACGCAATTTGGGTGCATAGATCCTGAGAAATCAGTACCCAGAACAACCACATCTGGCCGTAATAACGGCCTTGATACGCGTGGGCATTCAGTCAAACAGAGCTTGGATGGCATGTACAGGTATAGCTGACCATGCAGCTTCAGCACGATACCACATTTCGTCACGAGTAGTGACTGGCGTATTGTGACGAGCCAGTTGCTCGGCCACCATTGACCAGACGTTTTCAGTTGGTGAGAGATTTGGAGAATGTGCTGGCAAGGGCAGCAGTCGAACATTTTCTGTATCCAGAAAGGCCCGTACAGGTCCTGCTACATGCGGTCGTGCATTATCCTGCTGAAATGTAGGGTTTCGCAGTGATCGAATGAAGGGTAGAGCCACGGGTCGTAACACATCTGAAATGTCACGGCCGCTGTTCAAAGTGCCGTCAACGCGAACAAGAGGTGACCGAGACGTGTAACCAATGGCACCCCATACCATCACGCCGGGTGATACGTCAGTATGGCGGTGACGAATAGACGCTTCCAATGTGCGTTCACCGCGATGTTGCCAAACACGGACGCGACCATCATGATGCTGTAAACAGAACCTGGATTCATCCGAAAAAATGACGTTTTGCCATTCGTGCACCCAGGTTCGTCGTTGAGTACACTATCGCAGGCGCTTCTGTCTGTGATGCAGCGGCAAGAGTAACCGGAACCATGGCCTCCGAGCTGATAGTCCATGCTGCTGCAAACGTCATCGTGCAGATGGTGGTTGTCTTGCAAAACGTCCCCATCTGTTGACTCAGGGATCGAGACGTGGCTCCACGATCCGTAACAGCCATGCGGATAAGATGCCTGTCATCTCGACTGCTAGTGATACGAGGCCGTTGGGATCCAGCACGGTGTTCCGTATTACCCTCCTGAACCCACCGATTCCACATTCTGCTAACAGTCATTGGATCTCGATCAACGCGAGCAGCAATGTCACGATACGATAAACCGCAATCGCGATAGGCTACAATCCGACCTTTATTAAAGTAGAAAACGTGATGGTACGCATTTCTCCTTCTTACATGAGGCATCACAACAACATTTCACCAGGCAACGCCGTCAACTGCTGTTTGTGTATGAGAAATCGGTTGGAAACTTTCCTCATGTCAGCACGTTGTAGGTGTCGCCACCGGCGCCATCCTTGTGTGAATGCTCAGAAGAGCTAATCATTTGCATGTCACAGCATCTTCTTCCTGTCGGTTAAATTTCGCGAGTGTAGCACGTCATCTTCGTGGTGTAGCAATTTTTATGGCCAGTAGTGTACACGGACTAAGTGACCGCTAGAAAAAAATCTGATGTGTCGATAGGAATTTACATAATATATACATTTAACTTTGACAGTCATTTACTCAGTTTGCTTCAGCAAGCACTTGTACCACTCGTACTCTCAACACGTCAAATATGGAAGAGTTTAAATCGTCCAATAGGAAGCTGAGATCTTGGACTGATAAACTTGCAGCGCTCCAGGTGGCCTGGCAACGAACTAAGGTCGTATTAGCCGGAGTATCACCCCAACGGCCGGCGCTGCAGCCGCGGCAGGTGAGAAGTCACGCACGTGGCGCTCGCTAATTGGCGCGCTTTTTACCGCTCGCAGCACCGCACCGCTCTGCGGATTAAATGAACGTGTCAGTTCTGGCAGGTCCGGCACCTGAAGCGTGCGTGTGCTGACGCGTTACTGCATCCGGGCTGGCGATGAGCTACGCTCTGTGGCCGACGCAAAGCTGTGGGGATGGTTATCAGTGCTAATAACCCGAAAACGAGCGCGGCAGCGAGGAAAAAAGTGAGAAATACGTCGGCAACCGATTTTGTTTGAGGCTGGTTTGTTTACGCACGCAGCGAATTGTCACGCGCGACAGGTGCTTTTATTTTCATCTCCTACACCTCTGTAATTGCGTTATGCCCCAAGCTGGACGTGAAAACAACGGAAAAATTTATACAAAACACTTAAATTTCAAAGGTTCGTCATGAAGAGTGTCAGTAACGGAAACGCACCTAATCTACGCTGATGTGCAAAATTAAAGGATGAGGTAGGCAAAGTAACATATTAACTACTCAGTGGAACTGAATGAAGTACGGGAGAATTTTGCCAGAGATCAACCAGTAGTGCACAGAATACTGGACTAGGGATGGGCAAATTTTTAAATGTGTGGATATATCCTGTACCAATATTTACAAAAGCCATAGGTATTATCGATCGTAATTATCGATGTTACAATTTATTGGTCGATATTTTCAAAATTTTGCAGGAATTAAAAAAAATTGATCGTAGTCACATAAATGATTAAAAAACATTTAAAAATTGACAAATACTTTAGTTATACCCAACATTAACCAATAGCCGGCCGTTGGTGGCTGAGGGGTTCTAGGCGCTTCAGTCTGGAACCGCGCGACCGCTACGGTCGCAGGTTCGAATCCTGCCTCGAGCATGGATGTGTGTAATGTCCTTAGGTTAGTTAGGTTTAAGTAGTTCTAAGTTCTAGGGGACTGGTGACCTCCGCTGTTAAGTCCCATAGTGCTCAGAGCCATTAGCCATTAACCAATAAAACACACAATGTATTATAAAATCAATTATTTACACAAAAACTAATTAATGAAAGCAATAATCATCGCTGACAGACATTAACAGAACTCTTTATTTAATATGTTCTCCAGTCAGCCTACTACTGTTTTCTGTCACACAGTCGTACAAATTTACTAAGAAAGTCACTCTTCCGGACGAAACAGAACAGGCCTAACATATTAAGCGGTTTTGAGCAATTTCCGCCAAAACAGTTGTGGAATGACGACTATCAATCCAGAACTTTACAGGATCACAGTTCTGTCCTGAACGTGGTTGATCGAGGTGTCGTTCTAGCTCATTTGGCAGAGAACCATAGCTTGGGATTTCTTTTGTGATTGATCTTTCGGGCCATGCCGTGACCAAATTGAAGGCTTGTTAGAGTTTTCTTGTATTACATCTGACACTCTTTGTTCAAGCGACAATTGATCCATCCGCCTATGCTTGGAACGAATTTCCTTAGTTATTTCCACTATTGCCGCTGACATTGCAATGGGAGAATCAAAGTGAATGAATATGCAGTGTAGATACATTCGTGTTCAAATCTGGTACTCAGTTATGAAATTAAATTAAGTCCACAGTAAGACATTTACTGTTAGACTGCAAAGATTGGTAATAGTTGGAATGGGCAAGAAATTCGCTGATGAGAACTACAGTGCCAATGAATGAAGAAAAGACTAACAAAAATTTCACTTTCGATATTTAATATTAAATATTGATTAACCGACATATCGATAATTTAGTGATCGACGAAACATACAGATATCATTTTGTAGAAATATGGATATTTTGACTGGCCGAGCGGCTCTAGGCGCTTCAGTCTGGAACCGCGTGACCGCTACGGTCGCAGGTTCGAATCCTGCCTCGGGCATGGATGTGTGTGATGTCTTTAGGTTAGTTAGGTTAAAGTAGGTCTAATTCTAGGGGACTGATGACCTCAGATGTTAAGTCCCGTAGTACTCAGAGCCATTTTTTGATATTTTGATGCATCGATAGCTCTCGCCCATCCCTAAGCTGGACATCAAATGACGAGACGTCGGCGTGACTATAGCATCAAATGAGGCAGTTAAAGGAACAGAAAAAGACAGTGTACGAAATCAACGAGCAGTTAGGGCGCATTTTGGCGGTGTTAGTCATTACAAGATGGTCTGGAGACAACATCTGGATCATTTCCCACGGGAAAGCATCATCGAAAAACTGGAAAAAAGATGAAGTGTGACGACTGCATCCCAGGAGTTAGTTATTGCTTACAGCAGTGTTTAATGTGCGTGGGGGAGAGTCCAGTACCACACGCACTGCTACTCGAAGAAGAGGTGAAGGCCAGCCACTGTTGACTGCAGCAGCAGATGACCGCTACACTGTGCAACAGGCAAAAAGGGTTCTACGTCAAACAGTGGATGCAGTTGTAACCATATTTAACTGGATTGCAAGGCATGCAGTCTCACGCTCCGCAGTGGCACGTCAACTGCATGGAGGGCGAGCTCTCTGCAAGACGACCAGTAAGTTGTATTCCGTTGAACACATGGGTGGCACCGTTTTCAATGACGCCAAGTCCGTAGGGACTGTATCAGAGGGAAGTGGGACTGGGCGCTCTTTTGAGACGAGGGCAGATTCAGTCTCAGTTGCGACTCTGGACGCACCCTCATATGGCGAGAGCTTGGAAAACACAATGCACCCTGGGAAGTTCACCCCCTTAGCGCGTTTTACTGCCGTGCTGTGGACCTGGGTTCGCTTCTCAGCTGGGTCAGAGATTTTTTCCGCTCGGGGAGTGGGTAAAGTGTTGTCCTCATCACTGACACGAAAGTTGCCGAATGTGGCGTTAACTGAAAAGACTTCCAAATCGGCGGCTGAACTTCCCCAGGTGGCGACTCCTGGCCATCAGTGCCATACATCATTTCATTTCTCGCCCAGGAACATCGCAGATCTTGATCGTTTTGGTGGTCCAGATATTACGGTGTGTTGTTGTTGTGGTCTTCAGTCCAAAGACTGGTTCAATGCAGCTCTCCATGCTACTTTATCCCGTGCAAGAAGCCGGCCGGAGTGGCCGTGCGGTTCTAGGCGCTACAGTCTGGAACCGCGAGACCGCTGCGGTCGCAGGTTCGAATCCTGCCTCGGGCATGGATGTGTGTGATGTCCTTCGGTTAGTTAGGTTTAAGTAGTTCTAAATTCTAGGGGACTAATGACCTCAGAAGTTGAGTCCCATAGTGCTCAGAGCCATTTGAACCGTGCAAGCATCTGCATCTCCGAGTAACTACAGCAACCTACATCCTTCTGAATCTGCTTACTGTATTCATCTCTTGGTCCCCCTGTACTATTTTTATCCCCAAGCCTCCCTCCAGTACTAAACTGGTGATTCCTTGATGCCTCAGAATGTGTTCAAAAATGGTTCAAATGGCTCTGAGCACTATGGGACTTAACTTCTGAGGTCATTAGTCCCCTAGAACTTAGAACTATTTAAACCTAACTAACCTAAGGACATCACACACATCCATGCCCGAGGCAGGATTCGAACCTGCGACCGTAGCGGTCGCGCGGTTCCGGACTGTAGCGCCTAGAACCGCTCGGCCACACCGGCCGGCCCTCAGAACGTGTCCTACCAGCTATTCCTTCTTCTAGTCAGGTCGTACCAAAAAGTTCTCGTCTCCCCAATTCTATTCAGTATCTCCTCATTACTTACGTGATCTACCCATCTAATCTTCAGCAGTCTTCTGTAGCACCACATTTCAGAAACTTCCTTTTACTACCTGTCTAAACTGTTTATTGTCTATGTTTCACTTCCATACGTGACTACACTCCGCCGCGCGGGAATATCCGAGCGGTTTAAGGCGCTGCAGTCATGGACTGTGCGGCTGCTCCCGGCGGAGGTTCGAGTCCTCCCTCGGGCATGGGTGTGTGTGTTTGTCCTTAGGATAATTTATGTTAAGTAGTGTGTAAGCTTAGGGCCTGATGACCTTAGCAGTTAAGTCCCATAAGATTTCACTTACATTTGAACACATTTAACTACACTCCATACAAATACTTTCAGAAAGGACTTCCTGACACCTAAATCTATACTCGTTATTAGTAAATTTCTCTTTTTCGGAAACGCTTTTCTTGCCATTGCCAGTCTACTTTTTATATTCTCCCTACTGCGACCGTCATCAGTTATTTTGGTGCACAAATAGCAAAATTCATGTACTACTTTGTCTCGTTCCCTAATCTATTTCCCTCAGCATCACCTGATTTAATTATACTACATTCCATTATCCTCGTATTGCTTTTGTTGATGTTCATCTTATATCCTTTCAGGACAGTGTCCATTCCGTTCAACTGCTCTTCCAAGTCCTTTGCTGTCTCTCATAGAATTACAATGTCATCGGTGAACCTCAAAGTTTTTATTTCTTCTCTATGGATTTTAATTCCTACTCCGAATTTTTCTTTCGTTTCCTTTACTGCTTGCTCAGTACACAGACTCAATAATATCGGCGACTGGCTACAACCCTGTCTCACTCCCATTTCAACCACTGCTTTCTTTTCGCGCCACTCGACTCTTATAATTGCCATCTGGTTTCTGCACGAATTGTAAATAGCCTTTCACTCCTTGTATTTCACCCCTAGCACGTTTAGAATTTGAAAGAGGTCATTCCAGTCAACAATGGCAAAAGCTTTCTCGAAGTCTATAAACGCTACAAACGTAGGTTTGCCGTTCCTTAATCTATCTTCCATGAGGAGTCGTAGGGTCAGTATTGTCTCGAGTGTTCCTGCATTTCTCCAGAATCCAATTTGGTCTTCCCCGAGGTCGACTACTACCAGTTTTTCCATTCTTCTATAAAGGATTCGTGTTAGCATTTTGCAATGTTGTGTACGATGTTTGGAGGCATGATGCTGCATGGACGTTCTGGACTCCAGATCTTTGAACACGGTACACTTACCAGTCATGTTATTGTGACACGGTACTCCTTCCTCACGTGGGTCTCTTCAGGGGTGTTTTCGGACCTGACTTAAGTTTTATGGATGACAGTAAGCGACTATGTCGGACAACACAGAAGGAGGAACTCTTGGAATGAAAGGATATTCGGCGAATGGACTGGCTTGTCCGTTCTCCGGACTTGACATTCATCAACCACGTGTGGAATGTCTTGGCGAGACGTATAGACACATATCCACCCGCACCAAGGACCATCCAGCAGTTCTAAAACGCTCTTGGAATTTAATTCCTCTGTTTCACATAATTTATAGTATTCATTTTCGTTACAATATCAGAACGAAAATCTGAAAGTGGCAGGTGTAGTGTATGAGGTACAGATGGAAAAAAAAACTGAAGAAATATTGTCGCAGAGTGAGTAGGCCGATGAATCGTTCTTCAACAGAAATTACCCTAATAGTTGTGCGTCGAATATCCAATTCTTAAATTACTCTAGTTCAATAAAATTTGAAATAAAATGGGAAATTTGTTACGACATTCAAGCTATCTGAAAATGTGCTCTCCATAATTTTGGAGCTGTTGTTACAACTGTTGAAAGTATTTGCAGTGTGGACAGTTTACATTCAAAACGTGCATTCTTACCTCTCTTCTGCCTCGTTAACAATATCGTCTGACGATGCACAGAACATAAGTTTTGCTTCACACACTCAACAAACAATGTAAACATCCACAGAATAAAGGTTCCTTGCGGGAAAGCCAATTGCCGTGTGACTGGGAGCAGTGATGTGGCAGCAGTGAGGCTGCAGTATAAATGTAACGAGGCACCTGACTTGCAGCGAGATGCTATAAGCGAGCAGCAAGCTGCAGCGTAAACGTACAGATGCCCGTAGCGCACGGCAGCCTACATACAGGGGATCACATACTTGCGCCTACTGACGGTCTAGGAAATTGAACATCTAGTACGCGTCCTGACTAGTACGACATTGGCTAATACCATCTCGTGCAGTGTGTCTATTATTTCCGTTGCTGTCTTCGCTAATACTGTCAATATGTTCCTCGTCTTGTCTTCTGGACGAGGAATCGTCCGAACTAGAATTACATATCCTGAGAGGCGCCAATCAGTGGCGGTTCTCAAGGTCGACGTAGCAGTACGTGAGGTAATACACATGATCTTTCAACGAATCCACACACAGAATGAAGGAACCCTCACAACTATGCCACAATTCTTTCCACAATATACTTGCGCAGCCTGTTTGACCCTGCAGAGGCGTCACAACCCATGACCCACACTTCTCTACGTTTGCTTTCGTGTGTGCGTCTTGTGGTACATTTTTTATTCAATTGAAGCTTTGTCCTTTCTCATATCGATACCACAAGGGCAAGAACTACGATTTTCCACTACTATAACATCTGCACCTCAGAACATTTGGTGCGAAAGTACTTAAGACGAAATCAAATCGACGGTAAAATTGCTTTGGACTTCGGTGAAATCTGAACAGTATTAGGTTGACGCATAAGTTAGTAGCGTTTGGGTTTTGCATGTTGATATTCAGGTTACTTTGGATTTATTTATCGATTGTCATTTTTATATTTTTTAGTTCACTGTTGCTAATGGAATTAACATATCATCATTATGTCATTTGTAGATAGTGAGTGGAGTTGTGGACACTAGAAAATGGAGTGCGAAGTGGAAAATCGCAACATTCCCGACATATTCTTCTGATTGAGTTCAGCAGAGGGGTCACAGGAGAAGAGGTAGTCAGAAACATTTGCCACTGAACAGAGCAAGACAAGAAAATGTTTTTCTCGTTTTGAGGAGGATCGTTTTGACATTAGTGACTCTCCACGTTCAGGAAGGCCTTCGGGGTTTGATGAAGATTGTTTAAATGCATGAATCCACTATGATCCACGTCATTGTACTCGAGAACTGGCAAATGTGATGAACCGTTATCGTTCCATCGTAGTGCGACATTTGCACGCAACGAGGAACGTACAACAATCGGGCGTGAGGGTACCGCACAGAGTCAAAATCACAAAAATTAGCGGATGCTTGCTCGTCATCAATTGGCTTGTGAGCAACACCGTTCACTCCTACCATATATCGTTAGTGGTGACGAGAAATGGTATCTTTGTGCTAAAGGAAAGGAATGGTTGAGACCAAACTAAGCAGCAACTACTCGTACAAAGATCTGCGCCCGTCCACGAAAGGTAATATTATTCACTTGGTAGAACAGTGACGGTTTGGTGTACTACGAATTGCTTCCCCGAGGTGTAACCATCACTCCTGACATTTCTTGTCGACAACTGAGACGACTTACAGATGCAGTCCAAGAAAACGACTAGAAAGACTGCGTGAAGTGATGCTATTTTACGATAACGCCCGCCCGCTTTCTGCTACACTGACATAAAACACTATACAGGAGTTGGGTTGTGAAGTTATTCCGCACCCACCTTATTCAGCTGATCTTGCGCCCTCAGATTTTCAGCTTTTCCGCTCTTTCTGGAACAACCTTCAAGGCACTTCCTTTACGGATGAAAATGCGCTCCGAATACGGCTCGACGCGTTCTTCGCCTCAAAACCAGGTGATTTCTACAGTCGTGGAATCGGAAAGTTAGCGTTGGCAGACAGTTATCAATAGTGAAGGAGAATGTACACTGAAGCGCCAAAGAAACCGGTATAAGCGTGCGTATTCAAATACAGAGATATGTAAACAGGCAGAATACGGCGCTGCGATGGGCAACGTCTGTACAAGACAAGTGTCTGGCGCAGTTGTTATATCGGTTACTGCTGCTACAATGACAGGTTATCAAGATGTGAGTTTGAACGTGGTGTTCTAGTCGGCGTACGAGCAATGGGACACAGCATCTCCGACGTAGCGATGAAGTGGGGATTTTCCCGTAAGACCATTTCACGAGTGTACTGTTGATATAGGGAATACAGGAAAACACCAAATCTGCGACTTCGTTGCGCCGGGAAAAAGATTCTGCAAGGCAGGGACCAACGGCGAGTGAAGAGATTCGTTCAACGTGACAGAAGTGCAACCCTCCCGCAAATTGCTGCAGATTTCAATACTGCGCCATCAACAAGTGTCAGCGTGCGAACCATTGAACGAAGCATCATCGATATGGGCTTTCGGAGCCGAATGCCCATTCGTGTACTCTTCTGACTGCACGACACAAAGCTTTACGCCTAGCCTGGGCCCGTCAACACCGGCAGTGGACTGTTGATGACTGGAAACATGGTGCCTGGTCGGACGAGTCTCTTTTCAAATTGTATCGAACGGGTATGTAGACAACCTCATGAATCCATGGACCATGCATGTCAGGAGAGGACTGTTCAAGCTGGCGGAGGCTCTGGAATGGCGTGGGACATGTGCAGTTGGAGTGGTGTGGGACCCCTGATACGTCTAGATACGACTGTGACTGGAGACACGTACGTCAGCATCCTGTCTGATCACCAGCATCCATTCATGTCCACTGTGCATTCCAACGGGCTTGGGCAATTCCAGTACGATAATGCGATACTCCACACATCAAGAATTGCTACACAGTGGCTCCAGGAACACTTTCCTGAGTTTAAACACTTCCTCTGTCCGACAAACTTTCCAGACATGAACATTATAGAACATATCTGGGATGCCTTGCAACGTGGGTTTGAGAAGAGATCTCCACCCCTATGTACTCTTATGGATTTATGGACAGCCCCGCAGGATTCATGGTGTCTGTTCCCTCCAGCACTACTTCAGACATTAGCCGGGTCCATGCCACTTCGTTTTGCGGCACTTCTGCGTGCTCGATATTAGGCAGGTTTACCAGTTTCTTTGGCTGTTCAGTGTATTATTGATAACTAAAATTTCTGTTATGTGTGTCTGTGGTGTTTATTAAACTTGTGAAAAATCGCTACGAGCTTATGCACCAATCTAATATCTCTGTCAAGCGCGGAACTACGTGAGTTTTTAGAAGGATGTGGCAGTGTCTCGCTTTTCTATGGAGAGTGAGGGTGGGGTGGGCAGGGGAATGGAGGGGTGGGGGTACGTAATACGCTTGACAGAATACCCCTGGACAGTGGGAGCGTACATTTGCATACTTGGGTGAACGCGATGAATCTCGTTACCAGGGGGATGAGAGGAGACAGAGGAGGCCTGTGGGAGGCAGCGAGAGCGGAACTGGGGTGGGAGTCGGCAGAGCGGAGGTAACGGGGTTAAAACTCGGGTCCGCGTCCGGCGCGCCTGACGCTAACTCGATAACGCGCCGCGCGGTACACAGGTCGTTAGCGCTGCAGGCGACACCCACTTGCCCGAGGCCCTGCTCTCCGACGCTACTAACATGCACTCCGTGCACGCTACATTGCTCATTTCAGAAAATACTCTCACTTCCTCACGCGAAAAAATATCGATCACGCCGGAAAAGCATAAAAGGAACACAAAAAAATGGCTCTGAGCACTATGGGACTTAACTTCAGAGGTCATCAGTCCCCTAGAACTTGTTGTTGTTGTTGTGGTCTTCAGTCCTGAGACTGGTTTGATGCAGCTCTCCATGCTACCCTATCCTCTGCAAGCTTCTTCATCTCCTAGTACTTACTGCAACCCACATCCTTCTGAATCTGCTTAGTGTATTCATCTCTTGGCCTCCCTCAACGATTTTTACCCTCTACGCTGCCCTCCAATACTACATTGGTGATCCCTTGATGCCTCAACACATGTCCTACCAACCGATCCCTTCTTATAGTCAAGTTGTGCCACAAACTTCTCTTCTCCCCAATCCTATTCAATACCTCCTCGTTAGTTATGTGATCTACCCATCTAATCTTCAGCATTCTTCTGTAGCACCACATTTCGAAAGCTTCTATTCTCTTCTTGTCCAAACTATTTATCGTCCATGTTTCACTTCCATACATGGCTACACTCCATACAAATACTTTCAGAATCGACTTCCTGACACTTAAATCTATACTCGATGTTAACAAATTTCTATTCTTCAGAAACGCTTTCCTTGCCATTGCCAGTCAACATTTTATATCTTCTCTACTTCGACCATCATCAGTTATTTTGCTCTCCAAATAGGAAAACTCCTTTACTACTTTAAGTGTCTCATTTCCTAATCTAATTCCCTCAGCATCACCCGACTTAATTCGACTAAATTCCATTATCCTCGTTTTGCTTTTGTTAATGTTCATCTTATATCCTCCTTTCAAGACACTGCCCATTCCGTTCAACTGCTCTTCCAAGTCCTTTGCGGTCTCTGACAGCCGGCCGAAGTGGCCGTGCGGTTAAAGGCGCTGCAGTCTGGAACCGCAAGACCGCTACGGTCGCAGGTTCGAATCCTGCCTCGGGCATGGATGTTTGTGATGTCCTTAGGTTAGTTAGGTTTAACTAGTTCTAAGTTCTAGGGGACTAATGACCTCAGCAGTTGAGTCCCATAGTGCTCAGAGCCATTTGAACCATTTTTTTGTCTCTGACAGAATTACAATGTCATCGGCGAACCTCAAAGATTTTATTTCTTCTCCATGGATTTTAATACCTACTCCGAATTTTTCTTTTCTTTTCATTACTGCTTGATCAACATACAGATTGAATAACACCGGGCAGAGGCTACAACCCTGTCTCACTCCCTTCCCAACCGCTGCTTCCCTTTCATGCCCCTCGACTCTTATAACTGCCATCTGGTTTCTGTACAAATTGTAAATAGCATTTCGCTCCCTGTATTTTACCCCTGCCACGTTTAAAATTTGAAAGACAATATTCCAGTCAATATTTTCAAAAGCTTTCTCTAAGTCTACAAATGCTAGAAACGTAGGTTTGCCTTTCCTTAATCTTTCTTCTAAGATAAGTCGTAAGGTCAGTATTGCCTCACGTGTTCCAATATTTCTACGGAATCCAAACTGATCTTCCCCGAGGTCGGCTTCTACCAGTTTTTCCATTCGTCTGTAAAGAATTCGCGTTAGTATTTTGCAGCTGTGATGTATTAAACTGATAGTTCGGTAATTTTCACATCTGTCAACACCTGCTTTCTTTGGGATTGGAATTATTATATTCTTCTTGAAGTCTGAGGATATTTCACCTGTCTCATACATCTTGCTCACCAGATGGTAGACTTTTGTAAGGACTGGCTGTCCCAAGGCCATCAGTGGTTCTAATGGAATGTTGTCTACTCCCGGGGCCTTGTTTCGACTCAGGTCTTTCAGTGCTCTGTCAAACTCTTCATGCAGTATCGTATCTCCCATTTCATGTTCATCTACATCCTCTTCCATTTCCATAATATTGTCCTCAAGTACATCGCCCATGTATAGACCCTCTATATACTCCTTCCACCTTTCTGCTTTCCCTTCTTTGCTTAGAACTGGGTTTCCATCTGAGCTCTTGATATTCATACAAGTGGCTTTCTTTTCTCCAAAGGTCTCTTTAATTTTTCTGTAGGCAGTATCTATCTTACCCCTAGTGAGATAAGCCTCTACATCCTCACATTTGTCCTCTAGCCATCCCTGCTTAGCCATTTTGCACTTCCTGTCGATCTCATTTTTGAGACGTCTGTATTCCTTTTTGCCTGCTTCATTTACTATCTGATACCTTCTTGTATCTCCAGGATTCTTCCATGTATACAACCTTCTTTCATGATTCTTGAACCAAGTGTTAGCTATGATTATGCTCTGTGCAGAATTCTACCAGGTGGCTTCCTCTTTCATTTCTTAGCCCCAATCCATATTCACCTACTATGTTTCCTTCTCTCCCTTTTCCTACTCTCGAATTCCAGTCACCCATGACTATTAAATTTTCGTCTCCCTTCACTGGCTGAATAATTTCTTTTATCTCATCATACATTTCTTCAATTTCTTCATCATCTGCAGAGCTAGTTGGCATATAAACTTGTACTACTGTAGTAGGCAGGGGCTTCGTGTCTATCTTGGCCACAATAATGCGTTCACTGTGCTGTTTGTAGTAGCTTACCCGCACTCCTATTTTTTTATTCATTATTTAACCTACCCCTGCATTACTCCTATTTGATTTTGTGCTTATAACCCTATATTCACCTGACCAAAAGTCTTGTTCCTCCTGCCACCGAAGTTCACTAATTCCCACTATATCTAACTTTATCCTATCCATTTCCCTTTTTAAATTTTCTAATCTACCTACCCGGTTAAGGGATCTGACATTCCACGCTCCGATCTGTAGAATGCCAGTTTCCTTTTTCCTGATAACGACGTCCTCTTGAGTAGTCCCCGCCCGGAGATCCGAATGGGGGACTATTTTACCTCTGGAATATTTTTACCCAAGAGGACGCCATCATCATTTATCCATACAGTAAAGCTGCATGCCCTCGGGAAAAATTACGGCTGTAGTTTCCCCTTGCTTTCAGCCGTTCACAGTACCAGCACAGCAAGGCCGTTTTGGTTAATGTTGCAAGGCCAGGTCAGTCAATCATCCAGACTGTTGCCCCTGCAACTACTGGAAAGGCTGCTGCCCCTCTTCAGGAACCACACGTTTGTCTGGCCTCTCAACAGATACCCCTCCGTTGTGGTTGCACCTACGGTACGGCCAACTGTATCGCTGAGGCACGCAAGCCTCCCCACCAACGGCAAGGTCCATGGTTCATGGGGAAGCCCTAGAACTTAGAACTACTTAAACCTAACTAACCTAAGGACATCACACACATCCATGCCTGAGGCAGGATTCGAACCTGCGACCGTAGCGGTCGCGCGGTTCCAGATTGTAGCGCCTAGAACCGCTCGGCCACTACGGCCGGCTAAAAGGAACAGAGACAACTTCAAAATCGAGACCGTTCGATTGAGGATGGAGAGTTAAAGTGAATCAAGTAAGTTTTTGACAATTTTTATAGAGGACCTACCGTTGCATATATTATTTACAGTGTAATATTGGCACCAAGTCCGCAGTTAAATTTTAACCCATCAGCTGGCGTTAGATCTACTTCGCTCACAAGTACAATATCTGATCAAAAATGTCCTGACTCCCTGTAGTGAGGAGTTGACCACGAGATGTCAGGAGAGGCGAATCCAGATGTTACAAAGCAGATGGGGAGTATTATGTTGTCAGTAGAGAAACTGTAACAGGAGAACGTGTAGGCCAGGAGCACTCAGTGACTTCAAACGTGGAGCAGTCATTGCTTGTAACCCGCGAAAAACCCCATCACGGACATTTGAACCCTTCGTACACTGAAGAGCCAAAGAAACTGGTACGTCTTCCTAGTATCGTGTAGGGCTCCCGCGAGCACGCAGAAGTGCCGCAAAAGATGTGGCTGGACTAGCTGATGTCTGAAGTAGTGCTGGAGGGAACTGACACCATGAATTCTTCAGGGCTGTCCATAAATCCGTAAGAGTACGTGGGGGTGGAGATCTCTTCTGAACACCACGTTGAAAGTATCTAACCAAAATTATTTCTTTTTAATTAGTGAAAGTACCACTGATAAGATTGTTCCAAATTAGTTATTCAACAAACCTGCATCTGCGAACTTTTTTCGTTCACTCCTCCATTTTGCCAGTAATGGAACATGTATTTGACTCAGTAATCAAGTTTAAGAGAATAATGCCGTTTGTGCAATGGCATTAAGATGATACTGAAAAATTAACTTTTGGCCCTGATGTTTACTTAATGAAATTTTATCTTGCCTTGAATAATGCCAGTTGTGCAATGGCATAAAATTTGTTATTTGAAATAACTTTGCTCTGATAACATTAGTTATACCAAAATCGATTTCAAACCATGTACTGCACATATATATTGCATAGAGGCATCTATCTTCTCTCATTTTCGTGCTAAAGTTTGCTCAGTGTAACTGCGCAGCGAGCGTGCGTCCTACCTTAAAGCTGTCACCACACGTCTGCTTCCTCCGGGCACCTAGCTGCGACTCCCCGGTTTTTTACTGCTCGCGCCCGGCTCTCTTAAACATCAAAGATCCTCCTACTCACAGATATTATACTCATTCCACCTTGCGGTTGGCAACTACCGACTTTATTTTCTGGATCTACCCTGATCAGACCTTAGCACATTTGCAAGGCATCCCAGATATGCTCTATAATGTTTATGTCTGGGGCGTTTGGTGGCCAGAGGAGTGTTTAAACTCAGGAGAGTGTTCCTCGAGCCACTGTGTAGCAGTTCTGGACTTGTGGAGTATCGCATTGTCCCACTGGATGTGTCCTAGTCCATCGGAATGGACAGTGGACATGAATGGACGCAGGTGATCAGACAGGATGTTTACGTACGTGTCACCTGTCAGAGTCGTATCTAGGCGTATCGGGGGTCCCATACCACTCCAACTGCACACACTCCACACCATTATAGTGCATCTACCAGCTTGAACAGTCCCCTGTTGACATGCTGCGTCCATGGATTCATGAAGATGTCTCCATACCCGTACACGTCCATCGGCTCGATACAATATGGAACGTGACTCGTCCGACCAGGCAACATCTTTCCAGTCATCAACAGTCCAGTGTCAGTGTTGAAGGGCCCAGGCGAGGCGTAACGCTTTGTGTCGTGCAGTCATCAGGGGTACACGAGTGGGCTAGCGGCTCAGAAAGCCCATATCGATGATGTTCCGTTGAATGGTTCGCAAGCTGACACTTGGTGACGGCCTGTCATTGAAATCTGCAGCAATTTGCGGAAGGATTGCACTTCTGTCATGCTGAACAATTCTCTTCAGTCGTCGTAGGTCTCGTTCTCGCAGAGTCTTTTTCCGGTCGCAGCAATGTCGGAGATTTGATGTTTTACCGCATTCCTCATTATTCTTGGTACATGCGTGGAATGATCGTACTGAAAAATCGCTACGTGGGAGATCGGACAACTTTGCGCGACCTTGTTGCGATGATGGACACGCCTCGCCCAACGACTCACCGTGCTTTTCTTCACCGCCAGGCCACGGTAGACATTCTGCAAGCGCCTATGAATATCCGCGATGCCCTAGTTTTCCTCCAAAAGAAACTCAATGATAGCTCTCTGCTTGGAACGCAACTCCGTCACAGACGCCATTTTGAAGATTGCGTAAAGCGCTGCCATCTATCGGAATATCATGAAACTATAGGCTGTGCAGCAGGAATGTTCTGCGATGTCTCACAACAAATTCCGCACTTTTTCAACCCAAACTGGCTGAGGAAAAAAATGTGTTGCATTACTTATTGAACGTCCCTCGCAGTTTGCCTGGGGTTAAATATCCAAACGGAATGTAGTAGCTGCCCATATCGACCAACAGTACTTGATGGAGATCTGATGGCTCTTCTTTTACTGCGCTGGGACAACTACTTGGAGTGAAGATACCAGGTCATTACAGCTCACGTAACTTAAGTATCTGTTGCGACATGTTAACACTTTGTCGTCCGAACGTTTCGTACAAATTTATTCACTTGGCGCCGGCAGCGCTAATTCGGATAACTTGGCTTGTCGCCGGCCGCTTGTCACCTCTCCGTTGATGACAAGCTTCAAACACATTGACTTAAGCGCGTTTTAATTTTTCCGGAAATCCTCTATTTTGCCGTATCGTTCCACAAACTCGAATTTTCTTTTCAAGTAACTTCTATGCAAGTTCTACACTGCTATAATAATTATCCATGTAGAGGTGATGCCACTTTCCATAAGAAGGTGTCAGTAGTTCCATCACTGTTTTTGCTAATGGTCGTCCCACACCGGAATATATCTTTAATGGGGAAATGTATCCCGTACTCGAATCACACAGCATCCGAATGAGTATGCCATCTTTCGTAATATTCGACGGATTGTAAACTTTAAAATTTAACTGTCCACGCCACGGTATCATTCCTTCATCAACTGACATGTTTTGACTTAGATTAAACGTTTCTTTAAACTTTTTGGAAAAATAATCAGTTACGAATTGCACTTTCAAAAGCCGGTCGGCGTTATCCGGTTTACTGTTATTGTCGGAAAAAAATGTAAAAATAATATTTGTCTGAATCGGTTGCGGGACATCGTTTTGCGAAACATCGGTGTGTCTATAAACGGGTCGTTGACCAGTAATCATCGATCCTTGCTTTTTTTGAAGTACCCATGACGATAGCAAGCCCCAACCATATTCTAAGTACCGAGCGAGGTGGCGCAGTGGTTAGACACTGGACTCGCATTCGGGAGGACGACGGTTCAATCCCGCGTCCGGCCATCCTGATTTAGGTTTTCCGTGATTTCCCTAAATCACTCCAGGCAAATGCTGGGGTGGTTCCTCTGAAAGGGCACGGCCGACTTCATTCCCTATCCTTCCCTAATCCGATGAGACCGATGACCACGCTGTCTGGTCTCCTTCCCCACAACCAACCAACCATATTCTAAGTTCGGGTTCCATAACGTCGACAAATTTGGAATTTTTCTATCCAGTTTCCCTCTATTGCAATTTTGACTGTAATACTTGTTGATTTTGTTGCTAATATATTTAAATAAATCGTTCCCAATATATAATTCTACGACATCGACGACGCTCTGTGTATCTTTGGGAAATATGTGTGGATCCGGAGATCCTTCAAATTTATTATGGTCCTCAGTGAATCATTGTCTTCTTCGTCTGATTCATCCGAATCAGTTGGCAACCGTAGCGTTCGCCGAATTCTTCTTGGAAGTATTTCACTATCTTCCGACGATTCTGATTCACTTTCATTTTTTTGATATCCAATGTCTTCTTCCCAATCGGCCAAGTCGTCCGAAACGTCAGACAAGACGACTTAGCATTCATCGTAAATAATCGTATCGTCTCTTTCATCTGCCGTGATGAAAGTGCACAAGTCCTTATAAAAACAAAAAAAGTTGTTGACATTTGTAACTAATTGTTACCTAAACAAAACACCAACAGAATGAAAAAGATACTAAAGTGCTGTCACCAGCCACTGCGGGAAACTATGCTCACGACACCACTGTGATGTCACCGGCCACTGAACGATACTATGCACACGACACCACTGTGGTGTCGCCGGCCACTGCGCGACACTATGCTCACGACACCACTGTGATGTCACCGGCCACTGAACGATACTATGCACACGACACCACTGTGGTGTCGCCGGCCACTGCGCGACACTATGCTCACGACACCACTGTGATGTCACCAGCCACTGAACGATACTATGCACACGACACCACTGTGATGTCACCAGCCACCACTGAACGATACTATGCACACGACACCACTGTGGTGTCGCCGGCCACTGAGCGATACTACACACACGACACCACTGTGGTGTCGCCAGCCACTGAGCGATACTATGCACACGACACCACTTTGGTGTCGACAGCCACCGAGCGATACTACACTCACGACGCCACTGCGGTGTCGCCGACCACTGAGCGATACTATGCTCACGAGGCCACTTTGGTGTCGCCGACCACTGAGCGATACTATGCACACGACACCACTGTGGTGTCGCCGGCCACTGAGCGATACTACGCACACGACACTACTGTGGTGTCCCCCGCCACTGAGCGATACTATGCTCACGACGGCACTGTGGTGTCGCTGGCCACTGAGCGATACTATGCACGACACCACTGTGATGTCACCGGCCACTGAGCGATACTAAGCACACGACACCACTGTGGTGTCACCGGCCACTGCGCAATACTGTGCACATGACACCACTGTGGTTTCGCCGGCCACTGAGCGATACTACACACACGACACCACTGTGGTGTCCCCCCGCCACTGAGCGATACTATGCTCACGACACCACTGTGGTGTCGCCGGCCACTGAGCGATACTATGCACATGACACCACTGTGGTGTCACCAGCCACTGCGCGATACTGTGCACACGACACCACCATGGTGTCGCCAGCCACTGAGCGATACTACGCACACGACACCACTGTGGTGTCACTGGCCACTGAGCGATACTATGCACACGACACCACTGTGGTGTCAACGGCCACTGCGCGATACTGTGCACACGACACCACCGTGGTGTCGCCGGTCACTGAGCGATACTATGCACACGACACCACTGTGGTGTCACCGGCCACTGCGCGATACTGTGCACACGACACCACAGTGGTTTCGCCGGCCACTGAGCGATACTATGCACACGACACCACTGTGGTGTCGCCAGTCGGCAAAGAGTTAAGACCCATCTGCGACCCCCGCATGGGTTGCTGCTGTTTCAGTAAAATTTAGGCCAATTCCGTGGTCAGAGTGATAACAGGTGTAAGGGAAAGATTTTATCTCATTTAATATAAAACCGTCGTAATCTCATCCTGTGGGACTAAAGCACATCTAATCTAGTCTATTCTAATTGTTCCTCTTACAGAATGCTCTCTGACACACGATAAACTGATCGACATGATCTGGACTTGTGAGTTGCCTTATGTGTCATTACGAAGACTGTTGTCTAATCAGAACTCTCCTCGACTGTTAGTACGAGTCCGCTTTTGCACATCAGTCGTCTTTCCTAGAGCGGTCGGACGCGCAGAGATGAAGCCGCCAGGCTCGGCAGCCTGGCTGTTGGGAGGCTAGTTATCAAAAGCGGGGCTGGGAGGCAAGCAAGGCCCGCAGTCTGAGCATCCGCCGACACGGGCCTGCGGCCAGGGCCGACTTGCACATGACGCGGAACAAAGGCCCGGCCTGCTGGGATTAGCTGAGCCGCGCAAAAGGCGGCGTCGGCGCTCTTCCCTCTGCAGAAAGGAGGCCGCCCGCCGGCTGGCGGCGACCGAGCCTCAAAGGCCCAGTAATAAAGTCTCTCCCACAAACCGAATTTCGCATTTCTTCCGTCTCATAAGAAAGTTCCTCATTTAAGTCGCCACAAGCGGCCACGAGATCTACACCGACTCCCTCAGACCCACACTGTCTTCTGTTAGCCTCCACCCTGTCTCAGATCTATATTCCGTGGACACTATCGGTCACTAATTTAATTAAGAGCGACCGGAATTTATTTAACCGGAGTGTACAACTCAATCTAAGCGCGGGAAGGTTAAGAACTATCACCTCAGCCAAGTACCTACAACATGTTTCAATTTAAATACAGTTTCTAGAATGAAATTTTCACTCTACAGCGGAGTGTGCGCTGATATGAAACTTCCTGGCAGATTAAAACGGTGTGCCGGACCGAGACTCGAACTCGGGACCTTTGCCTTTCGCGGGCAAGTGCTCTACCAACTGAGCTTACCAAGCACGACTCACGTCCCGTCCTCACAGCTTTAATTCCGCCAGTACCTCGTCTCCTACCTTCCAAACTTCACAGAAGCTCTCCTGCGAACGTTGCAATATCCTTTCTTCCAGGAGTGCCAGTTCTGCAAGGTTCGCAGGAGAGCTTCTGTGAAGTTTGGAAGGTAGGAGACGAGGTACTGGCGGAATTAAAGCTGTGAGGACGGAACGTGAGTCGTGCTTGGTAAGCTCAGTTGGTAGGGCACTTGCCTGCGAAAGGCAAAGGTCCCGAGTTCGAGTCTCGGTCCGGCACACCGTTTTAATCTGCCAGGAAGTTTTAAATACAGTTTGCTTATTATTCATTTCATTTCAAATAGTTGATAATATCAAAATAGTCAATTTTAATGTTTCAGGACGAGCAAAATAAACTGAACGGAAAATGGAAATGGAAATGAGCGTTTGGCGTCATTGGCCGGGAGGCTCCTTACGGGGCAGGTCCGGCCGCCTAGGTGCAGGTCTTGTTACATTCGACGCCACATTGGGCGACCTGCGCGCCGGATGGGGATGAAATGATGATGAAAACAACACAACACCCAGTCCCTGAGCGGGTAAAATCCCCGACCCAGCCGGGAATCGAGCCCGGGCCCGTAGGACGGCAATCCGCACCGCTGACCACTTTTTATTTTTTAAATCTCATTTTGTTCGTTTTCGTTCGTTGTATCTGCTCGGGGCGGACGTCGCAAGACACCCGTTTCAGTTCGTCGTTGGTCCATTAACTCAGTTTTTTTTTTTATTACAGAAGGCAACTAACCCTCTGACCGAACACGCTGAGTTACCGTGCGGGCAAGATTTATTTTAAGACCTTAATTCAGCTCTTACAAACTGAAATAGGGACTCATCTGAGCAGACCACGGTTTTCCAATCGTCTAGGGTCCAACCGATACGGTCACGAGGCCAGGAGAGACGTTGCAGGCGATGTCATGCTGTTCACAACGGCACTTACGTCGATCGTCTGCTGCTATAGCATATTAACGCCAAATTTCGCCGCACTGTCCGAACGGATACGTTCCTACTACGTCCCACATTGATTTCTCGGTTTGTTTGACGCAGTGTTGCTTGTCTGTTGGCACTGACAACTCTGCGCAAATGCCGCTGCTGTCGGTCGTTAAGTGAAGGGAGTCGGTCAGTGCGTTGTTCATAGTGAGAGGAAATGTGGCATTCTCGGTACAATCTTGACGCTGTTGATCTCGGAATATTGAGTCCACTAACGATTTCCGAAATGAAATACCCCATGCGTCTAGCTCCAATTACCACTCTGCATTCAAAGTCTGTTAATTCGAGACGTACGGCCATAATAACGTCGGAAACCTTTCAAATGAATCACTTGAGAACCAACGACCGTCCCACGAATGTGCTGCCCTACATACATACGTGGTACTACCGCCATTCTTGTATGTGCATATCGCTATCCAATGACTTTTGTCACATTAGTGTATGGACACCATTTGTGAAGCAGCAAACGTAAATACACACATGCTGCTGCAATCTAGGAATTTGCAAGGATGGCAGCCCACTTTAGAAATGTCAGGAAGAATGCCGCTCACAGCTGGTAAAATTGTTGTTTATTAAAACACGACCGGTTTAAAGGATTTAAGGTGCATCATCAGGTGAATCTACATGGTAAAAAAGCAAAGTACAGTGTCACCACCTTTGCTGATATTAAAATTAATAAAGGAATGTCTAAAATATACTCACAATGTTAAAAGATCATAGGTACACCCATTGCTTCTAGCAAAAAGTTACTATTCAGAAAGAGTCGTCAGTGCTATGGCAAGCGAAAGATAAGGAAGAAGTGGCCCATTCATTAAAATTTGCCTACATTTAAAGAGAGAAAATACACGCATGCTCATAAATTAAGGATAATTGCAGAATGTGGTGCCACAAAACGTGGAACTACACAAAACTGGCGCTAATAGCATAGGTACACAGGGAACACCCACGACACACATCTGTAAGTCCACGGCATTGGTGATAAGCTGAGAAAGCCGCCCGGAAACACATGTGCTACAAAACGCCACTGTTTACTGCGCATGTAACCTACATAAATATGGGATATGATCATCATGCACACGTACACAGAGAGGCCGCACAACGGGTTGGCATACTCTGGGTCAGGTGGTCGAGCAGCTGCTAGCGTATAGCCTCCCATTCTTGCACCAGTGCCTGTCGGAGCTCCTGAAGTGTCCTAGGGGTTTGAAGACGTGCAGCGATACGTCGACCGAGAGCATCCCAGACGTGCTCGATGGGGTTTAGGTCTGGAGAACAGTCAGGCTACTCCATTCGCCTGATATCTTCTGTTTCATGGTACTCCTCCATGATGGCAGCTCGGTGGGGCCGTGCGTTATCATCCATCAGGAGGAAGGCGGACATACTGGTGCAAAATGACGTCCTGATACACCTGACCTGTTGCAGTTCCTCTCCCAAAGACGTGCAGGGGTGTACGTGCATCAATCATAATCCCACTCAACACCATCAAACCACGACCTCCATACAGGTCCCTTTCAAGGCTATTAAGGGGTTGATATCTGGTTCCCGGTTCACGCCAGATGAAAACCAGGTGAGAATCACTGTTAAAACTATACCTGGACTCGTCCGTGAACATAACCTGGGACCACTGATCGAATGACCATGTACTGTGTTCTTGACACCAGGCTTTACGGACTCTCCTGTGACCAGGGGTCAGTGGAAAGCACCTTTCAGGTCTCTGGGCGAATAAACCATGTCTGTTCAGTCTTCTGCAGACTGTGTGTCTGGAGACAACTGTTCCAGTGGCTGCGGTGAGGTCCCGAGCAAGGCTGCCTGCACTACCCCGTGGCCGTCTGCGGGCACTGATGGTGAGATATCGGTCTTCTTGTGATGTTGTACACTGTGGACGTCCCGTTCTGTAGCACCTGGGCACGTTTCCTGCCTGCTGGAATCGTTGCCATAATCTTGAGATCACACTTTGTGGCACACGGAGGGCCCGTGCTATGACCTGCTGTGTTTGACCAGCCTCCAGTCGCCCTAGTATTCTACCTCTCATAACGTCATCAATATGTGTTCTTTCAGCCATTTTCAACACACAATCACAATTATCGCGTCTGAAAACGTCTGCACATTTATCCGCTGCACCGTACTCTGACATGCACCAACACACCTTTGCGTATGTGGACTGCTGCCAGCACAACCTTGCGACGACCGCAGGTCAAATGCACGGTATGGTCATACCCCAAGGTGATTTAAACCCGCAGACCGCCCACCAGAGCGTTGCTTCACCATGTACCAGCGTTATCCTTAATTTATGAGTGTATATTTTACAGTGAGCGGATGATAAATTTTTTTAAAAAAGAGGCCGGAATGGCGATAAAGAATTGTCATTGCTAAATGATCAGTCGCGGCACACGCAAATTGCAATGTGGAAAGAATCAGGTGGCAGTGTCTTACCAGTATGACACCAGCACAGCTGAGTGCAAGGCAAGGCAGAAGCGACCCGCACGAACGACTAAGACATTGGTTCACTGGGTAGCATATGTGCTGATGTCAATTCATTTCAAGCAGAAATACGGGGTGGATGGTTTGCATGCACAGGTGCAGCTAAGAATTCATTTCGTCAGCTATATCCTGGCCCGAGCGCCATCGCACTCAGTCTGACAGTACATTTCCCGCACTAACACAGCACTCTGGCTGCGCGGTCTAAATTAGATTAGATTAGATTAATACTAGTTCCATGGATCATGAATACGATATTTCGTAATGATGTGGAACGAGTCAAATTTTCCAATACATGACATAATTAATTTAACAACATACTTAAGTTAATATAACAACTTTTTCATTTTTTGGGGTTTTTATTTTTATTTTTTTATTTTTTATTTTTTAAATATTTTTTTTTGTTTTAATTTATATCTAAAAATTCCTCTATGGAGTAGAAGGAGTTGTCATTCAGAAATTCTTTTAATTTCTTCTTAAATACTTGTTGGTTATCTGTCAGACATTTGATACTATTTGGTAAGTGACCAAAGACTTTAGTGCCAGTATAATTCACCCCTTTCTGCGCCAAAGTTAGATTTAATCTTGAATAGTGAAGATCATCCTTTCTCCCAGTATTGTAGTTATGCACACTGCTATTACTTTTGAATTGGGTTTGGTTGTTAATAACAAATTTCATAAGAGAGTATATATACTGAGAAGCTACTGTGAATATCCCTAGATCCTTAAATAAATGTCTGCAGGATGATCTTGGGTGGACTCCAGCTATTATCCTGATTACACACTTTTGTGCAATAAATACTTTATTCCTCAGTGATGAATTACCCCAAGATATGATGCCATATGAAAGCAACGAGCGAAAATAGGCGTAGTAAGCTAATTTACTAAGATGTTTATCACCAAAATTTGCAATGACCCTTATTGCATAAGTAGCTGAACTCAAACGTTTCAGCAGATCATCAATGTGTTTCTTCCAATTTAATCTCTCATCAATGGACACACCTAAAAATTTGGAACATTCTACCTTAGCTATATGCTTCTGATTAAGGTCTATATTTATTAATGGCGTCATACCATTCACTGTACGGAACTGTATGTACTGTGTCTTATCAAAATTCAGTGAGTCCGTTTATAAGGAACCACTTAGTAATTTTCTGAAAGAGTATTGACAATTTCATCAGTTAATTCTTGTTTGTCAGGTGTGATTACTATATTTGTATCATCACCAAAGAGAACTAACTTTGCCTCTTCATGAATATAGAATGGCAAGTCATCAATATATATTAAGAACAACAAAGGACCCAAGACTGATCCTTGTGGAACCCCATTCTTGATAGTTCCCCAGTTTGAGGAATGTGCTGATCTTTGCATATTATGAGAACTACTTATTTCAACTTTCTGCACTCTTCCAGTTAGGTACGAATTAAACCATTTGTGCACTGTCCCACTCATGCCACAATACTTGAGCTTGTCTAGCAGAATTTCATGATTTACACAATCAAAAACCTTTGAGAGATCACAAAAAATCCCAATGGGTGGTGTTCGGTTATTCAGATCATTCAAAATTTGATTGGTGAAAGCATATATGGCATTTTCTGTTGAAAAACCTTTCTGGAAACCAAACTGACTTCATTGCTACAGATATGCGAAGCTACTCTTGAATACATTACTTTCTCAAAAATTTTGGATAAAGCTGTTAGAAGGGAGATTGGACGGTAATTGTTGACATCAGATCTATCCCCCTTTTTATGCAAAGGTATAACAATAGCATATTTCAGTCTATCAGGGAAAATGCCCTGTTCCAGAGAGCTATTACACAGGTGGCTGAGAATCTTACTTATCTGTTGAGAACAAGCTTTTAGTATTTTGCTGGAAATGCCATCAATTCCATGTGAGTTTTTGCTTTTAAGCAAGTTTATTATTTTCCTAATTTCAGAGGGAGAAGTGGGTGAGATTTCAATTGTATCAAATTGCATAGGTATGGCCTCTTCCATTAACAGCCTAGCATCTTCTAATGAACACCTGAATCCTACTATATCCACAACATTTAGAAAATGATTATTAAAAATATTTTCAACTTCTGACTGTTTGTTCGTAAAGTTTTCATTCAATTTGATGGTAATACTGTCTTGCTGTGCTCTTGGTTGACCTGTTTCTCTTTTAATAATATTCCAAATTGTTTTAATTTTATTATCAGAGTTGCTGATTTCAGACATGATATACGAGGGTTATTCCAAAAGTAAGGTCCGATTGATTGCCAAATTGAAACCACAGTGAACATCAGAAATGTTTTACTTGTAACAATTAGCTACACCTTTCAGCTACTTCTCTACGTAGTCACCGTTCTGACTTAGACTTTTGTCATAGCGTTGTACCAACTTTTCAATAGCCTCATCATAGAAGGCAGCCGCCAGTGCTTTCTGCCAATTCTCCACGCTGGCCTACACCTCGTTGTCTGTGTCAAAATGTTGTCTTCAAAGACAGCGGTTCATGTGACCAGAGATGAAACTCAGGGGGAGACAATTGCGGACTGTATTGTGGGTAATCTAACATTTCCATTTGAAAACGATGCAGGAGCATCTTCATTGCCCCTGCAGAATGCGGCTGAGAATTGTCATGAAGACGAAACAGCACGACAGTTATGTAATGTTGGCTGCATAGCTTCAGGCGAAATTTCTCACCAGGCCCTCGTACTTGGCGGCAGACACTATTTTCTAGGCATCTTTACGCACTCACTGCGAGCTCAGAAATGAGAAGAGCGACGTGATGCTAACTGGGGTTATACTAGAAACACCACCCAACACATCTGTGCAAAGCTTTATCGGATTTTCATAGTCGTTTCCATTTCGCGATCGATCGGACCTTACTTTTGGAATAACCCTCGTACATACTTCTGGATTTTTTAATAACTTTTCTTAATATAACACAGTAGTTTTTATAATGTTTGATAGTTTCTGGGTCACTACTCTTTCTTACTGTCAGATACATTTCCCTTTTCCGGTTACAAGATATTTTTATACCCTTAGTAAGCCATGGTTTGTTACAAGGTTTCTTACGAGTGTATTTAACTATTTTCTTGGGGAAGCGGTTTTCAAATGCATTTACAAAAATGTCATGAAATAATTTTTTTTTAATTGGCATCAGGTTCAAGGTACACCTCATCCCAGTCTAACTGCTGTAGGCTTTCCCTGAAATTTGCAACTGTTAAACCGTTGACTGAACGTACTACTTTGGAGGACTGTTTAGTATTGCTGAATGGAGCTAAGTCATATATTGTAACTAGCTGTGCACCATCATCAGAAAGACCATTTTCAACAGGCTGAGCATTTATCTGGTTAAACTTATCTTGGTCTATAAAGAAGTTATCTATCAGTGAGCTGCTATCCTTTACCATCCGAGTAGGAAAATCAATAACGGGTGTCAAATTGAAAGAACTGAGTAATACTTCAAGGTCATTTTTCCTATTACCCTCTTTCAGAGAATCGACATTGAAGTCCCCACAAATAATAATTTGCTTCCCCCTGTCTGACAGATAGCACAACAAGGAGTGCAAATTTTTCAGAAATAGATGAAAATTTCCTGATGGGGACCTATATACAGTTACAATTATAAATGTGCCTTTATTTAATTTAAGCTCACAGGCACATGCTTCTATATGTTTCTCTACACAAAACTTTTTTGTTTCTATACTTTTTGCACAATGATAACTTTTGAAATATATGGCAACTCCTCCTTTCTCAATATTTTCTCTCATTACATGTGCAGAGAGCTTATATCCACTTACATTTACCTTATCCATATCAGTAACAATGTGATGGTCAGACAGGCATAGTATATCTATTTCATCCTCAGCTTCTAAATCTTCTAAACAAACCAGAAGCTCATCTATTTTATTCTTTAAACTCCCAATATTTTGATGAAATATACTTACATTATTTTTAATTATACTTTTATGAGAACCTTTCCTTACTCTAACATTTGCAGTACTCTCCTGTCTGAGTTTCTAATTGTGCTTAGGCCTAGTTGCTATACCAGTGGTCACATGGTGTTCAGAGAGACAGATTATGTCAACTGGGTTGGATGACTTTAATTCATCAATGCAATTACCAAGGACTGAGATACAACTGGGTGGAGATAAAATTTCTGGTGATTGGTGAAAATTTATAATTGACAGCTGTGATTGGTGATCCAATGCGCTAGAATTGTGCTGTTTAATTTCTTTCCTAAACTGAAGATTTGTTTCAATCCTGACCTCTAGTAGAACTTGACATCTTTCTGTCTTGCCTATCCTAAAAAAGGCGCTGCTCCAACACCTGTAACCACTGGTATTTTACCATTCATGGCAGTACCTCCCCCCCCCCCCCTTAAATTTCCTGCTATTACCCCAGCCAGTTTCCCCTTCCCTTTCCTGTTGAGATGTAGGCCGTGCCTGGTATAGTCCCACCTGCTGAGAGAATCAACAGGAACCACACCAATATGAGCCCCCGCACCCGACCCAAGCAGCCGTTTCAACTCCAAATTAACTCTCCCAACAGAAGAGTTCAAATGAGGCCGGTCATGGCGTCTCAGGACAGATACAAATTCAACATTGGTGTGTCTTTACCAGGTCACACTCTATACTATACCCAGGATCTCTGTCGATGCTGTTCCCTGGCCCTTCCACAATAACCACGGTGTCTTCCCTGGTAAATCCTTTACAGAGTGAACCTAAATCCTCTGTCACCTGATCCAGACTAGCACTTGGTTTGAAAAAATTTGTGACCTGGTATTCTGGTCCTAATTCCTCCTGCAGAAGTTGGCCTACACCTCTGGCATGAGAACTGCCTAACAACAAAACTTTCTTCCTTTTCGATGGTTTCCTACATTCTTTTTCAATTTCCTATTGAAAGTTTGTTGTGTCCTGTCTAAACCTACCTCTGCTTGAGGCGTCTTGTCACGGTTCGCACGGCTCCCCCCGTCGGAGGTTCGAGTCCTCCCCCGGGCATGGTTGTATGTGTGTGTTGTCCTTAGCGTATGTTAGTTTACGTTAGATTAAGTAGTGGGTAAACGTAGGGACCGATGACCTCAGCAGTTTGGTCCCATAGTCCTTACCACGAATTTCCGAATTACAGCACTCTGTCTGAGAATAAGCACGGGGAAGCGAGACTTAGTTTTATACACTCCTGGAAATGGAAAAAAGAACACATTGACACCGGTGTGTCAGACCCACCATACTTGCTCCGGACACTGCGAGAGGGCTGTACAAGCAATGATCACACGCACGGCTCAGCAGACACTCTAGGAACCGCGGTGTAGGCCGTCGAATGGCGCTAGCTGCGCAGCATTTGTGCACCGCCGCCGTCAGTGTCAGCCAGTTTGCCGTGGCATACGGAGCTCCATCGCAGTCTTTAACACTGGTAGCATGCCGCGACAGCGTGGACGTGAACCGTATGTGCAGTTGACGGACTTTGAGCGAGGGCGTATAGTGGGCATGCGGGAGGCCGGGTGGACGTACCGCCGAATTGCTCAACACGTGGGGCGTAAGGTCTCCACAGTACATCGATGTTGTCGCCAGTGGTCGGCGGAAGGTGCACGTGCCCGTCGACCTGGGACCGGACCGCAGCGACGCACGGATGCACGCCAAGACCGTAGGATCCTACGCAGTGCCGTAGGGGACCGCACCGCCACTTCCCAGCAAATTAGGGACACTGTTGCTCCTGGGGTATCGGCGAGGACCATTCGCAACCGTCTCCATGAAGCTGGGCTACGGTCCCGCACACCGTTAGGCCGTCCTCCGCTCACGCCCCAACATCGTGCAGCCCGCCTCCAGTGGTGTCGCGACAGGCGTGAATGGAGGGACGAATGGAGACGTGTCGTCTTCAGCGATGAGAGTCGCTTCTGCCTTGGTGCCAATGATGGTCGTATGCGTGTTTGGCGCCGTGCAGGTGAGCGCCACAATCAGGACTGCATACGACCGAGGCACACAGGGCCAACACCCGGCATCATGGTGTGGGGAGCGATCTCCTACACCGGCCGTACACCACTGGTGATCGTCGAGGGCACACTGAATAGTGCACGGTACATCCAAACCGTCATCGAACCCATCGTTCTACCATTCCTAGACCGGCAAGGGAACTTGCTGTTCCAACAGGACAATGCACGTCCGCATGTATCCCGTGCTACCCAACGTGCTCTAGAAGGTGTAAGTCAACTACCCTGGCCAGCAAGATCTCCGGATCTGTCCCCCATTGAGCATGTTTGGGACTGGATGAAGCGTCGTCTCACGCGGTCTGCACGTCCAGCACGAACGCTGGTCCAACTGAGGCGCCAGGTGGAAATGGCATGGCAAGCCGTTCCACAGGACTACATCCATCATCTCTACGATCGTCTCCATGGGAGAATAGCAGCCTGCATTGCTGCGAAATGTGGATATACACTGTACTAGTGCCGACATTGTGCATGCTCTGTTGCCTGTGTCTATGTGCCTGTGGTTCTGTCAGTGTGATCATGTGATGTATCTGACCCCAGGAATGTGTCAATAAAGTTTCCCCTTCCTGGGACAATGAATTCACGGTGTTCTTATTTCAATTTCCAGGAGTGTATTTCACATTTCTGAACCACAACCGACAATATGATAACGCATGCATTCCAGAACGGAAAACTTCGCAGTCAGCACTGAAATGCTCAACTAATGTCCATTTGTCTGCGAAGGGACTTCGCCTTGGGAGATATGGTGTGCTTAGACATGGCATTCGCCACACACAGAACGTGAATGCCTCTAACGTTTAAGGGTGGCAGCTTGTCGGTCAAATCCATACATACAGTAAAAGTGGACGTATGTATTTATGTATGTATGTCTGTTCCACGTTTCCTGCTAAACCATTGGATCGATTTCAGTCAATCTTGGTACACGTACCACTTAATGTCTGGAAAGAATCGCTGTGTGAGTAAGAACCACGTACCTCTCAAAGAGGCGGGGCTGGAGGTGAAAAAGAAGCGTGGCTCACATTAAGCAAATAGCTAGACTAAGTGCATCGAATATTTGAAAATAAGAGCACTTAATGAGTTGTGACAAAACGTTATGCCAAATTTCAAATCCTTACGAGACTTTTACTAGCACTCTCACCCCGTCCCCCATAAGATCATTAAAGGAGGAAAGTTCATTGCTTACTAAATTTTCGCTGTTCGTGCAGTAAAACTGCCACATCACGCATGACCTTTTAATTTATTGCTTCTTTACCAACAATTCTATTCGCAACACATTTTGCAGACTGTATACGCATATACCACTCTATATACTTGCTAAATTCTATCAGTGTAGCATACATAATTCAGGAAGTATGACGTCATAAACCGTTAGATGCGTAAAAAACGAAACTGCGGGAAGAAATTAGCTCGAGATAGGGGTGAAATGCGTGATAAATACGTGTGAAATACGTTAAATATATGTGAAATGTGCATATGCGGGCAAAGTCGTGGGTGAATAACTGCTAAACCCATGGATCGATTCCAACCAAAGTTGGTACACATATTACTTAAGCCTGGAAAGAAATACTGTGGGAGTAAGAGCCAGCAAATTCCTATTGGTGTAAGGGTGATAAGTTGGAGACAGAAGGGGAAGGGTGGAGACGAACAGACAGAGAGGGAGAAGGAGGACACGGACACACATATGAGAAAGGAGGAAACAGGCAGAGTGAATAGAAGAGGGAAGTGGACAGAGAAAGGGAAGAGGAACTGATGGACAAAAAGACGAAAGATGAGGAGGTGGATAGAGAAAGGAAGGAAAGAGAAGGAGATGGAAAGAGAGAGGTAGGAGGAGCAAACGGACAGAGAGGAAGGGATGACGAAATGAACAGAGAAAGGAAAGAGGAGATGCTCAGAGAGAGGGGAACAAGGAGATGAACAGAGGAAGGAAAGTGTGGAAGAGGAGGAGATGGACGGAGAGGGAGAGAGAGAGAGAGAGAGAGAGAGAGAGAGAGAGAGAGAGAGAGAGAGAGCAAGGAGATCGACAGCGAGAAACAGAGGAGGAGGAGATGGACAGAAAGAGAGGAGAGAGGGAGATGGACAGAGAGAGGAAGAGGACGACGTGGACTGAGAGAGGGAGAGGAGGTGATAGACAGAGAGAGGGAGGGAGGGAGAGAGAGAGAAAGTAAGAGCATATGGACAGATAAAGGGTGGAGAAGCATATGGAAAGAGAGCGGGTTAAGGAGAGATGGACAGGGGGAGGAGAAGATGAACTAATAGAACCGGAAAAAATACATACCTGGGCAAAGCTATTTGTTCATAAATGTGGGTCTAGTCTCTTACCGTACTACATATGGCTTAGGGAGTAGTATAGGAAGCAGTCTTTGATTCGAAACCACCTTCTTATATCTGAGTTCCGGACTTGGTCCTGTTTCGCAATCCACAGTGCCGTGTATTGATGACAAACAGCCGGACTGCACTGCATGAGCTTCGCAGGGAGATTATCAAAGGGGCGATACGGCGGTAGGATCTGTACCGTAAACAGCGGACCCTGGCGTGTTCGGGCAGCCAAATTGTTATTAACTGCGAACTCCCGATTGATAGTTAATTAAACTGGGGGTAGCAGTTCTCTCTCAGCCCACTCTCTTCTTTCTCCACCCTCAGTCCCCTGTCTCCTCTCCCTAATCCAACCCCCCCCCCCCCCCCCCCAGTTTTTTCCGAAGAGAGATCCATATCCAGCGAAGGAACCAATATAAATCACCAGGAGCTTTAAAATTAATTTCCTGGTCCGTTCCCGAGACAAGACAAGCGGAAGGGTTTAATCGGGGTGCGCAGTGAGGATCTCGCCAGCGCTTCTCCCTCCCTCGGTAATCAAGGACAGATATTAATGGAGTGCTCTGCGGCTTGTTTAAACAACTGCAATTTCTTAGGTGACAGCCGCGTTCCAGCCATAGGCTACTCGATTGCCGCGTCAGGTGTACTGCTTAAAATATCTCGGTTAGCGCCGAATTGGTCTCAGGTGAAAATTAACTTGCAGCAATCTTCCCGGAGCTCTGAAGCTAAATGCTCTTGTCAACACTTTATTTTGCGTGGGACAACAGCCGTCAAAATTTTTCCTTTCTTGGACATCTTTATCAACATGAAAATTACGCGCCGTATTTTAATATACACTCCTGGAAATTGAAATAAGAACACCGTGAACTCATTGTCCCAGGAAGGGGAAACTTTATTGACACATTCCTGGGGTCAGATACATCACATGATCACACTGACAGAACCACAGGCACATAGACACAGGCAACAGAGCATGCACAATGTCGGCACTAGTACAGTGTATATCCACCTTTCGCAGCAATGCAGGCTGCTATTCTCCCATGGAGACGATCGTAGAGATGCTGGATGTAGTCCTGTGGAACGGCTTGCCATGCCATTTCCACCTGGCGCCTCAGTTGGACCAACGTTCGTGCTGGACGCGCAGACCGCGTGAGACGACGCTTCATCCAGTCCCAAACATGCCCAATGGGGGACAGATCCGGAGATCTTGCTGGCCAGGGTAGTTGACTTACACCTTCTAGAGCACATTGGGTGGCACGGGATACATGCCGACGTGCATTGTCCTGTTGGAACAGCAAGTTCCCTTGCCGGTCTAGGAATGGTAGAACGATGGGTTCGATGACGGTTTGGATGTACCGTGCACTATTCAGTGTCCCCTCGACGATCACCAGTGGTGTACGGCCAGTGTAGGAGATCGCTCCCCACACCATGATGCCGGGTGTTGGCCCTGTGTACCTCGGTCGTATGCAGTCCTGATTGTGGCGCTCACCTGCACGGCGCCAAACACGCATACGACCATCATTGGCACCAAGGCAGAAGCGACTCTCATCGCTGAAGACGACACGTCTCCATTCGTCCCTCCATTCACGCCTGTCGCGACACCACTGGAGGTGGGCTGCACGATGTTGGGGCGTGAGCGGAAGACGGCCTAACGGTGTGCGGGACCGTAGCCCAGCTTCATGGAGACGGTTGCGAATGGTCCTCGCCGATACCCCAGGAGCAACAATGTCCCTAATTTGCTGGGAAGTGGCGGTGCGGTCCCCTACGGCACTGCGTAGGATCCTACGGTCTTGGCGTGCATCCGTGCGTCGCTGCGGTCCGGTCCCAGGTCGACGGGCACGTGCACCTTCCGCCGACCACTGGCGACAACATCGATGTACTGTGGAGACCTCACGCCCCACGTGTTGAGCAATTCGGCGATACGTCCACCCGGCCTCCCGCATGCCCACTATACGCCCTCGCTCAAAGTCCGTCAACTGCACATACGGTTCACGTCCACGCTGTCGCGGCATGCTACCGGTGTTAAAGACTGCGATGGAGCTCCGTATGCCACGGCAAACTGGCTGACACTGACGGCGGCGGTGCACAAATGCTGCGCAACTAGCGCCATTCGACGGCCAACACCGCGGTTCCTGGTGTGTCCGCTGTGCCGTGCGTGTGATCATTGCTTGTACAGCCCTCTCGCATTGTCCGGAGCAAGTATGGTGGGTCTGACACACCGGTGTCAATGTGTTCTTTTTTCCATTTCCAGGAGTGTATTTAAAACGGACGTCTAATTAGGTGATTGAGTGCATGCAGAAATTAAAAGTAAAGTAAGCAACATGTTCGTACAGGGATCACATGATACCACTAACAGACTTGTAAGATTCTGAAATCAGACTCAATAGGTAGTGCACCAAGTACTTCTGCTAAAAAAACCTGTAAGCATTTGATACTCGTTACCAACTCTGCATTTCTTATATCCTTAAGACAATGCTTGGTTCTTGCACTCGCTGGATGTTCCTTCTGCGATATTCCAGAAAGACTTGGCAGGAATGTAGCCACTGTACGTGATTGCTAGCAGCGGTGGTCACGAGAATGCACGGTCGCAAGAAGACCGGCCTCTTGACGGCCATATGAAGATGATATCTTAATATAGTTAAGGCTAACCTGCCATTGACCTTCTTCTGTGCAGATGCACATGCATTGCCCAAACTCTTACGGGACTCGATAAGATTGTCTGCTGCGAGTAATGAGTGTAATGGGCAGGGCCACTACGAATGTAGTGTGTGGACATTAAGTTGGGAATGTAGGTCTCACGGGGAGCGTTCACGGGATGAATCCCTGCTGTCGCACTATCCTCTGTGCCGTCGGTGGCTCAGATGGATAGAGCATCTGCCATGTAACCAGAAAATCCCGGGTTGGAGTCCCGGTCGGGGCACACATTTTCAACTGTCCCCGTTAATGTATATCAACGCCTGTCGGCAGCTTAGGGTCTTGATTTAATTATCATTTCATTCTGGACGGCCACTTGGTGCTACCGACAGGGACGACCATCGTGTTCGGTGTATGGCTCTGGCGCATCGCACTACATTTGCAGCAGCAATTTGAGCAGCAGTTGGCACCACAGTGAGACAACGAACTGTTACAAATCGGTTACTTCAAGGACAGCTCCGAGCCAGACTTCCTGCAGCGTGCATTCCACTGACCCCGAATTACAGCCAATTTGCAACTTCAGCGGGCTCATTGGAGGGCAGGGTGGAAGTCTGTTGTGTTTTCTGATTAACACTGGTTCTGCCTCGGTGCCAGTGATGGCCGTGTGTTGGTTAGGAGGAAGCCAGTTGAGAGACTGCTACCAATCTGTCTGCTGAGGGACTGCTACCAATCTGTCTGCTGTTGTACCTACACCGGGAGTTATGGTCTGGGGAGCGATTTCGTATGACAGCACGAGCACTCTCGTGGTTTTCGCATGCACCCTGGCTGCAAAATTTGAACGTCAGCCTGGCGATGAGACCTGTCGTCCTTCCATTCACGAATAGCATTCCAGGGGGTGTTTTCCAACAGGATAACGCTCTCCCACATACTGCTGATGAAACCCAACATGCTCCACAGGCTGTCGACATGTTGCCTTGGCCTGCTGGATCACCAGATCTGTCTCCAATAGAGCACATATGGGACAACATCGGACAACAGTGACCTCCACAAACTGCACTAACCGTCCAAGCCTCCATTCAAAGAAGTCACATAACATACTGTGACGGGCAACTGCCCTAGTGCAGAACCTTGATTTTTCTAGTTGTGCCATCTGATTAAAACACATTTCAAGAGGACTTTGTTCTACGCCAATGGGTCATTTTCGCCGGCCGTGGTGGCCGAGAGGTTCTAGGCGCTACAGTCTGGAACCGCGCGACCGCTACGGTCGCAGGTTCGAATCCTGCCTCGGGCGTGGATGTGTCTGATGTTCTTAGGTTAGTTAGATTTAAGTAGTTCTAAGTTCTAGGGGACTGATGACCTCAGAAGTTAAGTCCCATAGTGCTCAGAGCCATTTGAACCATTTTATGGGTCATTTTTATGGAACGGTACGGAGGGGGCGGTCAGCCACAAATACTGATTTCTGCGTTCAATGAGAATTGACACAGCTGCATTGTGTTCAGGAAACTGTTTTCTGTCTTTGTAATGCGTCAGGCCACTTCCCTAGTGCCGCTTTAGCGGGGTGAAAAACTCCTCCCGAACAAGCCATGAAGGCCCAACGGAACCGACCGGCCGCCGTGTCATCGTCAGCCCATAGGCGTCACTGGATGCGGATATGGAGGGGCATGGGGTCAGCACACCACTCTCCCGGCCGTATGTCAGTTTCCGAGACCGGAGCCGCTACTTCTCAATCAAGTAGCTCCTCAATTTCCCTCATAAGGGCTGAGTGCAGCGGGATGAGCATCCTCTTATCTAATTGCTTGTAAGAGGACTCCTCATTGGTTAATCTTAGAAAATAGTACAGAAACGCAAGTCAGGCCGCCAGTTTCCAAGAGATTCGGATATGGAGGCTAGCGAACTGGCTGAAATAAAAACATAACTGAAATGTGGGAGTGCAAAATATAATTGTTTAAGAACTGCGTATGTGCGAGCTGGACGATTGGTAAACGTTGTAAAAGTGTTTATAGGTGGGTGGTTAGTTGTTTTGTTAAGGACACTATTGTTGTAGAGCATTTTACAGAGCCTTTCTTATTGGAGCAAGGGATTTGCACAGCCTGGTAGAGAGGAGAGAAAAGCCTGTTTCAGTAGAGATCAGTTGGGCTGCAGATTCTGGAGATTACACTTTGGTTCAGGATTTTGAAGAGCGCACCTAGTCTGCGGAGTCTGGTGAGAACAAATGTTCCCACAGTCGGCAACTGATATATTATAGACTGCAGCTGATCATCGCGCTCGCAACTTTTTACTCTACTGGACGCAGAATATGGTGACAAATTGCAGCTTAGGGGAGCAGGGTATTAGACTTGCCGAACGTTTATAGGCGCGTTATTAGGACCAAGTAGATTCCGCGAAACTTATGCATTTTGTGAGAGATTGAAGGCTCGTTCATGACTCAATCGGTGATCTTATGCGCATGTTGTAGTTTTTCATTTTTGTTTTTCATTTTTTTGGTGCAATCAGGCAGTCATACTGTGGATTTGTTTTTCCATAACTCATTTGTAAGTTACCAGTTTTGTCCCATTTATCTAAACTATCCAGTCTTTGCCAGGTGATTTGCGTGTTGGACTAGAACTATTACATGTTGATAATTGTCAGTTTTTTTTAAAAAAGGAATAGATCCTGTGATTATTTACAAAAAAATGGCTCTGAGCACTATGGGACTTAACTTCCAAGGTCATCAGTCCCCTAGAACTTAGAACTACTTAAACCTAACTAACCTAAGGACAACACATACATCCACGCCCGAGGCAGGATTCGAACTTGCGACCTCAGCAGCCGCGTGGTTCCGCACTACGCGCCTAGAACCGCTCGGCCACAGTGGCATGCTGTGTAGAATCACTCTACGTTTAAAGGGTGTTTCAAAAATTATCTTTACAGCTTTGATCAAGTATATTCAGAAACTGGGATAGGTAGAAATGCGCGGCTTGTGACATGATGTTCATGCGTACCTAAAGCTTTAATCCGTTTTTTTTATTGCAGCTTAGTTATTAACGAAAATGGACATTCCGCCCCCCCCCCCCCCCCCCCAAGAGGATGGGACAGTGTGTGGAGCAGTTGATAGAGACCAAATCTGACAAATCTGACATCCAGGTCCTGCAGAACCTGCAGAACGTTACAGGAGCACACCACCATCACGTCCAACCAGCTCACAGTGGTACAGAAGATTCAAGGAATCCGAAAGTGTCAAGAAGATAGCAAGTTCTGGGCGTTCGAGCAAGAGTGTGGAACGGGTGTAATAGGCACTTACCCGTAGTCCAACCAAATCAATCCGTTAAACGCCTCTACTGTTGCGGTTAAAACTATCCGCGATATACAGTATGGTGCACAAGAGACTGAGGCTTCATGCCTACAAGGTGCAGGTGCTGCAGGCACTTCGACCTGATTACAATCCAAAGAGCAAAATACTTGCAACTGAAATTCTGAGTCGCATCGACGATGAGCAAGACTATCTGAAGAAGGTGATGCTCACGGATGAAGCTCACTCTCATGTATCCAGAAAATAAAACGATACAATTTGAAGACGTGGGGCTCTGAAACCCCACTTTATCACGTAAATTGTGAGCGACCATCCAAAGGTAAACGTGTGGTGTGGAGTACTTCATGGTGTGTGGTGGGACTGCTGTTCCTTACATACGGGTCAATGACCTCGACTGTTTACCTGGACATGTTGCAACCGTTTGCACTGCCACAGGTCGAAAAACTGCAACCTGACATCATGCGGCTGCAAAGTGGTGCCCCTCCTCATGGGGGCTCGATCATTGGGAAGACTTTGGACGACATATGTCGAGGTCGCTGAACTGGCACTGGAGGACCCATTTCCTGGCCACCTAGGTCTCCAGACATAAACCCATTAGATTTTCTCCCTTGGGACATTGTGAAGCCTTCAGCGAGAGGTTTGAGTGTCCGAAGAAGAATCGCAGCCCATTCTTCCTTCAGAACCAAATCTGCCTACCACATTCCGTTGCGGGACTTGCAGAAACTACGATTGCTCCGATTGTAGCAGCTTCTGCCCACGTTAATGAAGGCGGGCTTGGCCGGACACGAGATGAACTGGAATACCGCCTAGATGTCCTGCTTGCTTGAGATGGCACACACTTTGTAGTCTGTTAAATGGCTACTAAACCTTTAGGCATGAGTGAACATTATGCCGCAAACCGCACTTTTCTACCCATCTCTGTTTCTGAAATATGCACTCCGTCATCAGGCCATATGTGGGTCACCGGGACCATCCGACCGCCGTGTCATCCTCAGATGAGGAGGCGGATAGGAGGGGCGTGTGGTCAGCACACCGCTCTCCCGGTCGTTATGATGGTTTTCTTTGACCGGAACCGCTACTATTCGGTAGAGTAGCTCCTCAATTGGCATCACGAGGCTGAGTGCACCCCGAAAAATGGCAGCAGCGCGTGGCGGCCCGGATGGTCACCCATCTAAGTTCCGGCACACCCGACAACGATTAACTTCGGTAATCGGACGGGAACCGGTGTATCCACTGCGGCTAGGCCATTGCCTGTTTTTGAAATGTGCGTGATCAAAATTTAAAAGATCATTTTGGAACATCCTGTACATCTACATGCAGACTCTGCTGGCAAGTTTACAGTGCGTGGTGAGGGTAATTCGAACTATACGTTCATGGCTAATCGTCCCTATATATTAACTAGAGCACATAAAATTAGTGAAAAACAGTTTAGATCACAACTGTTACTTTATTTAAAATGAACGATTCCGGCCTAGTCTTAGGCCATTTTCAGAATAGCACTGTGAAAGATAGAAATCGTGCTGGTTAAAGTCTAGAATTTTTTCAGTTTTATTAATCGACCACACGCTCTTTTATCATTACATTTTGTTCGCTGACGTAATTTCTCGACAACTAACGGTTTATGGGCATCCAAGTAAACGGTTTTTTGTCCAAAAATAGTTCTGTATTAAACAATATGACCAGAATTCCAGTTTTATTGTATAACCAAACGCTATTTTATAACCACATTTTATGAGTTGACGTAATTTAATCACAAACAGCAGTTTATTGACTTACAAGTACTATTGTTCTTTTGTAAAGCAACTGTGTATTATAAATATGAATGGCTTTTGCTGGCAGCTTATAGAAAAAATTGTACTGGCGCCACATCAGAAGACACCATCCCGATTATCTTCGACAGCTCCGGTCGACCTTAGTCGTTATGGTAATACATGGCGTCGATGATATGCATTTTTGATATTTGCTTGCCATCTTACTACGAAATCTCCATGTCAATGGCGTCCGTAGATACATTATGTGATGGAAAGTATCCGGACACCTGGTTGAAAATGATTTAAAGTTGGTGGCGCCTTCCATCAGTAATGCTGGAATTCAATATGCTGTTGGCCCACCCTTAGTCTCGATGACAGCTTCCACTCTCGCAGGTATACGTTCAGTCAGGTGCTGGAAGGTTTCTTGGGGAATTGCAGCCCATTCTTCCCAGAGTGCTGCACTGATGAGAGGTATCGATGTCGGTCGGTGAGGCCTGGCACGAAGTCGGCGTTCCAAAACATCAAAAAGGTGTTCTACAGGATTCAGGTCAGGACTCTGTGCAGGCCAGTCCATTAAAGGGATGTTATTGTCGTGTAACCACTCCGCCACAGGCCGTGCGTTATGAACACGTGCTCGATCGAGTTAAAAGATGCAGTCGCCATCCCTGAATTGTTCTTCAACAGTGGGAAGCAAGAAGGTGCTTAAAGCATCAATGTAGGCCTGTGCTTTGATAGTGCCACGCGAAACAACAAGGGTGCAAGCCCCATCCATGGAAAACACGACCAAACCATTACACCACTGCCTCCGAATTTTACTGTTGGCACTGCACACGCTGGCACATGACGTTCATCTGGCGTTCGCCATACCCACACCTTGCCATAGATCGTCACATTGAGTACCGTGATTCGTGACTCAACACAACGTTTTTCCACTGTTCAGTAGTCCAATGTTTACGCTCCTTACACCAAGCGAGGCGTTGTTTGGCGTTTACGGCGTGAAGTGTGGCTTACGAGCAGCCGCTCAACCATGAAATCCAAGTTTTATGACCTCCTGCCTAACTGTCATAGTACTAGCAGTGAATCCTGATGTAGTTTGGAATTCCTGTGTGAAGGCCTGGATAGATGTCTGCCTATTACACATTACGACCCTCATCAACTGTCGGCGGTCTCTGTCAGTCAACAGACGAGGTCAGCCCGTACGCTTTTGTTGTGTGTGTGTCCACATTTCCAACTGGGTTCAGGTCGAGACTCTGGGCACGCCAATCCATATGAAGAATGTTACTGCCCACAAACCATTGCCTTACAGATGGTGCTTCATAACAGGTTGCATTATCATGCTGATACCTACAATGATCGCCTCCAAACTCTTCTGTACGCAGTACACAACGCCTGTAAAACGTGGTATCGTGTTGAAGCTGCATGGGCAGCTGTACCTGTACACGCCATCCAAGCTCTGTTTGACTCAATGCCCTGGCGTATCAAGGCCGTTATTACGGCCAGGGGTGATTGTTCTGGGTACTGATTTCTCAGGATCTATGTACCCAAATTGCGTGAAAATGTAATCACATGTCAGTTCTAGTATAATATATTTGTCCAATGAATACCCGTTTATCATCTGTATTTCTTCTTGGTGTAGCAGTTTTGATGGGCATTAGTGTATGTGTGCGGTACTGCATTTACATCGGGCCATTCATTTATGGTTCTTAACTTTCTTTTGGTCAAGGTGCAGTGGAGAGCCGTCTGTCACTACCTATAAGGCTGGGGACCTCCGTACTGCCTACACAGCTCAGAAAATGGTGAAGAAATGCCCGACGCTTGCGCTACGGCTGTTGACATCGTGGAGGCAGTAACGAGACTGGGGTCTTACCAGAAGGTGCAGTGCAGGGCGCCTCCGGCGGACCCTCGTCCCGAATAGTGGCTCCGCGCTGCACGTCAGACGCCGACCGTCAGGCTTTTACGGCGAGCTTTTATAAAAAGGATTGTCTCGTGTGCCACTTACTACCTCTATTTTCGCTTTATACTCCGCCGAAGGTCCCAGAAAGCGCACTTAACGACTTTTTGTTTCCTCTGAGCGGCTCCGGGAGGCATCTGTGAGCTACTTCGCAACCTGTTGCTAGCGCCGGCCGCGGCCGCTTCGCTCGGCGGGCTTAACTTCTCCCCGCCAGGCGGCGCCAGAGCGACCCCGTGCAGCCTTTTACGACCGCCGGGCGAGCAGCCGGTGAAACCCAAACACTCAGCACTGTACGCCCCGCAGGGGGGAAACGTGGAGCGGCCGACATCAAGTGTTACTGCAAAGCCAACCGTGTACGGGTGTAATCGAGAAAGTAACTTTTCCACATTCACGCTGCTTCGACTCTTATCAGCCATAAGTTGTATCCAGGATAGTCTGCTTCCGTAGCTCAATGGTCAGATTAATGGCGGCCTTTGGGTACTATGTCACCCAAGGAATGTTGTTTAAGATCAAACACGAGACTTTAACTCTCCCACACCATTCTGGAGGACTTAACCTCACGGATGTGCGGAACAAGGCTCTAGGTGAAACTTCCTGGCAGATTAAAACTGTGTGCCCGACCGAGACTCGAAATCGGGACCTTTGTCCTTTCGCGGGCAAGTGCTCTACCATCTGGGCTACCGAAGCACGACTCACGCCCCGTCCTCACAGCTTTACTTCTGCCAGTATCTCGTCTCCTACCTTCCAAACTTTACAGAAGCTCTCCTACGAACCTTGCAGAACTAGCGCTCCTGAAAGAAAGGATACTGCGGAGACATGGCTTAGCCACAGCCTGGGGGATGTTTCCAGAATGAGATTTTCACTCTGCAGCGGAGTGTGCGCTGATATGAAACTTCCTGGCAGATTAAAACTGTATGCCCGACCGAGACTCGAACTCGGGACCTTTTCCTTTCTCGGGCAAGTGCTCTACCATCTGAGCTACCGAAGCACGACTCACGCCCGGTCCTCACAGCTTTACTTCTGCCAGTATCTCAGCCCCCAGGCTGTGGCTAAGCCATGTCTCCGCAGTATCCTTTCTTTCAGGAGTGCTAGTTCTGCAAGGTTCGCAGGAGAGCTTCTGTAAAGTTTGGAAGGAAGGAGACGAGATACTGGCAGAAGTAAAGCTGTGAGGACCGGGCGTGAGTCGTGCTTCGGTAGCTCAGATGGTACAGCACTTGCCCGCGAAAGGCAAAGGTCCCGAGTTCGAGTCTCGGTTGGGCACACAGTTTTAATCTGCCAGTAAGTTTCATATCAGCGCACACTCCGCTGCAGAGTGAAAATCTCATTCAAGGCTCTAGCTCTATAACTGCGAGCGACGCTACGAACTAGGAACCAACGGCAACAAGATGTGCTTCTTCCCCCGTCCTTTGAACCGTCGGTGGCGGTAGGCACAATATCGCCCTTTTTTTTCTCACGTCGCGCGATTCTTTGTTGATTTTAGTTATGTTCAGTTACAGATACCTTCTACAAGAATCCCCACTATCCGTGAGATATATCAATACTTGCGGCGTCATCATGGCAGCAATGTTGTCGAATTTAAATACCCAACGCGAGACTGGCGACAGATTTGGCGAGCTGTCCATACGCCTCTTCTCATCACAGCAGCGCGACCGTCATGGTATACATTAATCAACCGCAAGACCGTCAACCGCCAACGATTGTACGACATTCGCATGGTAGATTCCCCCCTCTACCTCATATGTGGCATGCAGGACACCGCCCGCATCTCGTGGTCGTGCGGTAGCGTTCTCGCTTCCCACGCCCAGGTTCCAGGGTTCGATTCTCGGCGAGGTCAGGGATTTTCTCTGCCTCGTGATGGCTGGGTGTTGTGTGATGTCCTTAGGTTAGTTAGGTTTAAGCAGTTCTAAGTTCTAGGGGACTGATGTCCATAGATGTTAAGTCCCATAGCGCTCAGAGCCATTTGAACCATGCAGGAAACCGACGAACATTCTCTGCAGTGCGGTGAGGCAAAGGATGTTTGGCGGCTGACGCAACGCGTTATGTCACTTCTCTGACGCACCGACGAATCCACGATCACGACGGACACTTTATTTTTCCCTGACGCTGTCTTTTTCCCCTCACAAAAAACATCGGCAATCCGCTGGATTGGAGGACACGCATCGCACTACGTGCGGACCTTGATATCCGGCATGGACTATTGGCATTATCTACTAGAACAACACGAAATCATCCGACGCCACTCTAAATATAAAACGCATTTTGCGAACTTTCTAGGCAGCATGTTTTATGACCCCCCGAACCAGTGGGGAGGGTGGTGGTTAGTGTTTAACGTCCCGTCGACAACGAGGTCATTAGAGACGGAGCGCAAGTTAGGGAAGGATTGGGAAGGAAATCGGCCGTGCCCTTTCAAAGGAACCATCCCGGCATATGCCTGAAACGATTTAGGGATATCACGGAAAACCTAAATCAGGGTGGCCGGAGACGGGATTGAACCATCGTCCTCCCGAATGCGAGTCCAGTGTGCTAACCACTGCGCCACCTCGCTCGGTGAAGCAGTGGGGAGTCCCAGGTTTGCGTTGTTTCGAGGGATAGGATTTTACTCCCAGTGAAATGACGAGGATGTCACTTCGGCCCTATATTTCTTTCCTTTCTTTTTCATGTATGATTTTTCTTTTGGGACATTAAAATTAAATGAATAAATAAAAAAAATAAAATTGTTAATAATAAAAAAGAAGAATTACATGCATGTACAATGTTTTCTTCGACAAAGTGAAGGACCCAAGATCGATACCCGGTGCTGACATGGATTTTTTTCTTGGTGAGAGGACTGATACGGAGTGCACTCAGCCTTGTGAGGCCAACTGAGTAGCTACTCAACCGATTAGTAAAGCTTCCAAGATTAAGAAACCCAACAACGACCGGAAGAGCAATATGCTGACCATTCGGGAGGACGACGGTTCAATCCCGCGTCCGGCCATCCTGATTTAGGTTTTCCGTGATTTCCCTAAATCGCTCCAGGCAAATTCCGGGATGGTTCCTTTGAAAGGGCACGGCCGACTTCCTTTCCTGTCCTTCCCTAATCCGATGAGACCGATGACCTCGTTGTTTGGTCTCTTCCCCCAAACAATTCAATCCAATCCAATACGCTGACCACTTGTCCCTCCGCCTCTAGTGACGATATAGGATGACGCGGCGGACGGTCGGGCTCCATTGGCCGTGTAGCGCCAGAATGCGGAACTTCGTCTTTACCTAACACGAGGCTACTCGGAAAGTAAGGTCCAATCGGTCGCGAAATGAAAACCACAGTGAAAATCAAAAATGTGTTATTTGCAACAGTTTGCTAGACCATGTAGCTATTTGTCTACAAAGCTGCTGTTCCGACTAATACATTTATTGCTGCTATTACCTTCTTTACTGATCTGTTCATCGTTCCACATTCCACTTTGACTTAGTCGGGTTGTGCAATAAATTTCTTTTTCCCCATTCCGATTCAGTACCTCCTCTTTACTAATTCGATCTACTCGTCTAATTTTGAACGTTTTCCTGTAGCACCACACTTTGGAAGCTCCTATTCCCTTCTTTACTGATGTGTTTATCGTCCCACGTTTCACTTGTATACAAGACTACACTCCAGATAAGTGCATTTATAAAAGAATCAACAAATTTATCCATTTCAGAAATGTTGTTCTTCCTATTGCCAGTCGGCATTTTATATTCTCTCTACTTCGGCCATCATCAGTTGTTTTTCTGCCCAAGTAGCAAAACTCATCTACTACTTTTACTGTCTCATTCCCTATCCCATTCCGTCAGCACGTCTGATTTAATTCGATAATATTCCATTACCCATGTTTTTACTTTTCTTAATGTTCATCTTGTAATCTGTACTCAAGACACTATTCATTCTGTTCAACTGATCATCCAAGCCCTTTTTTTGTCTCTGACAGGATTACGGATCCATTGCAAATCTCAAAATATTTATATTTTCACCCTGAACTGCACTTTTCTTTCCAGATTTATCCTCAGATTCCTTCACAACTCGGTGATTTTAAAGACTAAATAACATTGAGGTAGGCTATAACCCTGTCGCTATAACCCTGTCCAACGCCATTCTTAGCTATTGCTTCGCTTACATTTCCTATTCTTAATAGCTGCAGTCTTGTTTCTGTACGATTTGTAAACAACTTCTGGCTCCCTGTGTGTGTTGGCCGGCCGCTGTGGCCGAGTGGTTCTAGCCGCTTCAGTCCGGAGCCGCGCTGCTGCTGCTACGGCCGCAGGTTCGAATCCTGCCTCGGTCATGGATGTGTGTGATGTCCTTAGTTTAGTTACGTTTAAGTAGTTCGAACTGTTACTACGTATTCTGTAATTTTTTAAGAAATACATTGAATGAGCGCAAAATCAGTTGCAGGAGTGTCAGTTGCACGTATAGAGGATATAATAGATATAAGAGCAGATATTTTTGTATATGGTATCTTAATATGTACACAAATCAGTTTTTCCCTCTGCCGGACAGACTTCCCACAAACACCTCACAAATTTTACTCCTAATGTTTTCTGCATGGTTGTAACTTCACCACTTAGAGAACTACTCCGTCAGTATATATTAACCACTTTGCTCAGGGGAAAATAAGCATTAATGTCCTGGTCTTGCCACATGTACTTGGAGGTACTACCCAACCTAGAAACACACGACTTGTAATAGTTATAATTATTGGCTTGCAAATGATATAAATACTGATACTATGTTGTTCAATGAACCATCCTCAGTCACTAATAGAAATATCTGCAACTATACCCGTTACACCGTGTATTTTAATTGCATGTCTGACTTGGCCACGGGTATTTTATAAGTTTCCTTATGCGTTTCTTCCATTGGCCATTTTCAAAATAACAAAAAATACAGTGGTGTAAAGTATCTCGTCAGTGTTGTCGGTACATCTCGTAAGTGCAATCTCATGAGTGTGCCATGATGTTCTACCTTCTGGCTTATTCCTATATTGTGAAAATTTGTTCCATCCACAGATCTAAGCTTTATAGGTTTGTAATACGACGCATTTTACTTTTTCACGGGAGGTGTAATAATTTACAAACAACAGAGACAGTCGGCACAACTCATCGCCTACAATGGCGATCAGCTATCAGTTTTGCCAGTATGTAGAGCAATGGCAAAAATCTGGAACAAGGCTGCCCTCCCACTTAGCGAAAATAAGAATAAAAGCTCTCTGGTCTCTTGGTCGGTTAGAAGGGACACACAGCTTAAGCAGGTAGTTATCCAAAAGTTTTATTTTTACATTTATGACTAGAAAGGCTTGTTATTCGTTAACTTCGATTTTTCCTTGATAAGTAAGTAGAGCTGAAGGCTTTCGACACCGTTCTTCATAAGCGTCTTCTAAACAAACTGCGTGGCTACGGAGTATCACCTCAGTTGTGCGACTGGAGTTGTGATTTCCTGTCTTCGTAGTAATAGACGGAAAGCCATCGAGTAAAACAAAAGTAATATCCGGCGTTCCCCAAGGAAGTGTTATAAGCCCTCTGTTGTTTCTTATCTATGTTAACTACATAGGAGACAATCTGAGTAGCCGCCTTAGGTTGTTTGCAGACGATGCTGTCATTTACCGTCTTGTAAAGTCATCAGATGATCAAAACGACTTGCAAAATGATTTAGATAAGATATCTGTATGGTTCGAAAAGTGGCAGTTGACCCTGAATAAGGAAAAGTGTGAAGTTATTCACATCAGTACTAAAAGAAATCAGCTTAATTTTTATTACGCGATAAGTCACACAAATCTGAAGGCTGTAAATTCAACTAAATACTTAGGGATTACAATTACAAATAACATAAATTGGAACGATCATATAGATAATATTGTGGGTAGAGAAAACCAAAGACTGCGATTCATTGGCAGAACACTTAGAAGGTGCAACAGGTTTACTAAGGAGACTGCTTGCACTACGGTTGTCCGCCCTATTCTGGAGTATTGCTGTGCGGTGTGGGATCCGCATCAGGTGGGACTGACGGATGACATCGAAAAAGTACAAAGAAAGGCAGCTCGTTTTGTATTATCGCGAAATAGGGGAGATAGTGCCACAGATGTAATACATGAATTGGAGTGGCAATCATTAAAACAAAGGCGTTTTTAGTTGCAACGGGATCTTCTCATGAAATTTCAATCACCAGTTTTCTCCTCCGATTGCGAAAATATTCTGTTGGCACCGATCTACATAGGAAAAAATGATCATCACGATAAAACAAGAGAAATCAGGACTCGCACAGAAAAAATTTAAGTGCTCATTTTTCACACGCGCCGTTCGAGAGTGGAACGGTAGAGAGACAGCTTGAAGGTGGTTCAATGAACTCTCTGCCAGGCACTTTATTGAGAATAGCAGAGTAATCATGTAGATGTAGATGCAGATGAAAAGACTCAACTGTAGTCGTAGTTTTAATGTCTTGAGCAATGTTGATTATGTTGCTCAAAGAATGGCTCAAAAGTCAAGGTGGATAACACCGTACAGTGTTTGAACCAGTGAAGTAAAATTATATTAGGCGTTACCGGCGCGTATTATATGGATGTAAAATAATACACTGAAAAATATCAGTAAATATTGCTGAGTAGGTGCCCCGAAGCTCATCAGAACCACAGGCCCCATGCGACCATAAAACTCACTCTAAAGAGTACATGAAAAAAACAGTCCTCTCAAGCTCTATACTCCAAACTGCTGTGATATGTGAATAAAGGTCAAAGTTGAAAGAAAACGGAGTAAATTTCAGATCAAATAATGCTGCTTACTTTCCGAGCGTAATGTGAAAGGTGGATGTGTTAACATTCACTCACAAGCTCGTCAAAATTTAGTTGGAACTTCGATGTGGCAGTTGAGAAAACTACGCCAGTTTTGCGTGAACACAGGTCGCACTTGACATGCTTCATGATCAAAAAGTTTGATGGTCTCACATGCGTAGATGCAAACACCACCATCATTTCTGTGTGAAAATTCTTGAAGATTGAAAACGTGTCCTTAATTAAGAATTTGAAGACATCGACAACTTTGGCGATCAGTTCAAGTAGCAGGCTGTCAGACACATATTCCATTATTATAGTAGATGAAATCACAGTATTTTGAACTTGCTTCTCAAGTTTTTTAAGTCTCTCAAACATACTTAAAACTCATATCATGGATCACTCAAGTTTTAGCTATACTTAACTGTTACTATAGAGCCGTCTATCACTCAATTAAATTATGGAGCTGCTGAAATTTTCTTTCCTTAATGTATTTCGAGCAGATGTCATATTTTCTTTCTAACACATACGGGGCGAAATATTATTGATGTATAAGAATATTTTTGACTTGGCTACGGAAATTCAACTTATTCAAATGGTCTATGATGTGAACACGAAAGGGAAAATCCCTATACCATTAAATATCAGAAAATTTGGAAAATATCTATCTTTTGCTTCATTCTGAAAACATAACTATTTCTTCTCTCAGTTCCCATTTTAGCTTAACAACCTTTACCAAGCTGTCACCAAATATTTGTGAGACACCAAACGGCTTTATGACCCTCTTCAATGTCTCCCAAAAGCGAGATAAACTGCGGGTGGTTGAGTCCTTTTGCTCTCACAAAGTCCTCAAATTTTTGCAAAATGTGTTTCAGATCGACCAACAACTACTAATGAAATAATCTTTGTTAACTACCGGTTACGATCGTCTCATCGTCTTCAGGCATCATACAATTATTTACATCACTCTGTATGGTATCATTTTCATCGTGACGTTAAATAAAATGAAAATCATCCTGCGTCACTGCCGTCAATAGTAAAATCCTTTACACAGTTGACAGTAAAATACACTGCAATGGTTAATTAATTTTGAACACTGTCATAATCAGATTTCATTGTCCTGTGCGGAGTGCATTCTGCACACGGACCGCTGCACAACGGATTTCTGTTTTGTTATGTTTTTGAAAACGGAAAAAAGCTGTGAATGGAATCTGATTATGGCAATGTACGAAGACTGATTAACTATAGCAATGCAAAGGGCAACGACAGTATATAAATATCATGTCATCAGTTATCACATGCTTCGTATGTACTTTCAAAAGTTGCTTAATCGTCAGACGTATAGTGTTTATAATAAGGAACTGGGTGTACACGAAGCGCCAGGAAATGTTTTATTCATATTGGCTACATCTGTAATGTCTTTGACATGTAAGTGTTTGAGATGTACTGATTTATACATTTCCTTCTTGACTTATGCAAAAAAGTGTACAGCTTTCTCACCACTATAGGGTCGTTACAATTTTGAATCATTGATCGTTGGTGGATGTACGGCAAAAGTTTTGACAAGGACCAAACTAGTCGCTCGAAAACAACTGGATGGTACAGAATGTCACTTCTTCGTAGTTGGTACTGGACAAATAGCTGCTCTCATGTGTAATGGTACATATGTGTAAACGATAACGATAGTTTGCAACGTATCACAATGTTGTAGAGGAAGTAGAGACAAACAATTAGATACTTGTGGTCCATCAAGTTGGGAACTACCACAAATTAGCCTAGATAAACCACCTAAACCACAGCGCATGCTCGGTGTGCGAAAGTTTCAATATTCATTCTCTCTCTCTCTCTCTCTCTCTCTCTCTCTCTCTCTCTCTCTGTGCGGCCGGCCGCGGTAGTCTAGCGGTTCAGGCGCTCAGTCCGGAACCGCGCGACTACTACGGTCGCAGGTTCGAATCCTGCCTCGGGCATGGATGTGTGTGGTGTCCTTAGGTTAGTTAGGTTTAAATAGTTCTAAGTTCTAGGGGACTGATGACCGCAGATGTTAAGTCCCATAGTGCTCAGAGCCATTTTTTCTCTCTGTGCGCAAACTTTTGGTCCTAGAGAAAATATGAAGAGGAACTTTTTTGTAGAAAATTTAATACAGTTAAATTTTTTACTGGGATATTTTTCGCTACAGTACGCGGTTTTCGAGTTATTACAAAAAAGACATACAAAAATAGCCCTCAAACGCACCTCCACTACCACAATGCCCCCTTCCCACTTACACGAACGGTCAGAATTTTTAGTGTGATGTATATGACACTTCCTCCCACCACTATACAAAGACTTGCGACTACACGAATTATTTTGCGTATCCGACATTTTTTAGCCTTCATTGACTGCACCATTACGCCATCGGCTTAGTGGCCCATTTTGTTAACATTAATTTAAATTTTCCTGTGAGGGTATTGAAGAAAAAACTCTTATGTAAACGATAAGCATAAAGTAATAAAGGGAACCTACACCACTTTTTGGATCTATATGTCAAAATTGATGGTGGTTCGATTAGTTACGATGTTTTCAAGAAGCCAACTACTCGTGACGTCATTCTACACAAAACATCCAATAACCCCCCCCCCCCCCCCAACGAGCGAGATGGCGCAGTGGTAGGTTAGCACACCGGACTCGCATTCGGGAGGATGACGGTTCAATCCCGCGTCCGGCCATCCTGATTTAGGTTTTCCGTGCTTTCCCTAAATCGCTTCAGGCAAATTCCGGGATGGTTCCTTTGAAAGGGCACGGCCGACCTCCTTACCTTATCCGATGAGACCGATGAGCTCGCTGTTTGGTCTCCTCCCCAAAATCAACCCAACTCTAAGCACCCAGTGCAGCTAAAAAAGGCAGCATTCATGGCGTTGCTCGATTACACAGTGTCCCATTATTCCGAAAAGCTCATGATCGGGAATTCAAAGCAATACAGGTCATAGCAAATTCAAAAGGATATGACGCTGATTTTGCTTGTAAAATTAACAAAAATGTATTACAGAAATAATACTTGCTCACGCCCCACTGACTTCTGGAACTTTAATCCTTCTTGCCCAGTAAACACCAGGTTATTTGCCGATAATAAATTCCATAGGATAGCATTCTACGGTAATATTTCCAGAAGAATCAGAAAGTGTTTGACTGTGAAGGATATAACGCCAGATTTTAACATCCCAAAGAATAATGGCCAAAAATTCAGTCGTAGTGAGACTGCAGCACGGGATAAATTTAAGTCATAAGGGATATGTAGCATCACTTGTGATGATTGTAATGCTAGGTATACGGGTCAGACGGGAAGAAACTACGGAACCCGCTTTAGAGAACAGTCAACGATTCCAGCTCAAAGTCGGCACTAGGCGCGTTTCTGTGCGAAACTAGTCAAAAAAAAAAATGGTTCAAATGGCTCTGAGCACTATGGGACTTAACATCTATGGTCATCAGTCCCCTAGAACTTAGAACTACTTAAACCTAACTAACCTAAGGACAGCACACAACACCCAGCCATCACGAGGCAGAGAAAATCCCCGACCCCGCCGGGAATCGAACCCGGGAACCCGGGCGTGCGAAGCGAGAACGCTACCGCACGACCACGAGATGCGGGCCGAAACTAGTCGCCTTATAATCGACATGCGAAAGAATATGCAGATACTACATTTAGAAAGGCAAGGTAATACCCCTAATACACGCCTGGAAATTGAAATAAGAACACCGTGAATTCATTGTCCCAGGAAGGGGAAACTTTATTGACACATTCCTGGGGTCAGATACATCACATGATCACACTGACAGAACCACAGGCACATAGACACAGGCAACAGAGCATGCACAATGTCGGCACTAGTACAGTGTATATCCACCTTTCGCAGCAATGCAGGCTGCTATTCTCCCATGGAGACGATCGTAGAGATGCTGGATGTAGTCCTGTGGAACGGCTTGCCATGCCATTTCCACCTGGCGCCTCAGTTGGACCAGCGTTCGTGCTGGACGTGCAGACCGCGTGAGACGACGCTTCATCCAGTCCCAAACATGCTCAATGGGGGACAGATCCGGAGATCTTGCTGGCCAGTGTAGTTGACTTACACCTTCTAGAGCACGTTGGGTGGCACGGGATACATGCGGACGTGCATTGTCCTGTTGGAACAGCAAGTTCCCTTGCCGGTCTAGGAATGGTAGAACGATGGGTTCGATGACGGTTTGGATGTACCGTGCACTATTCAGTGTCCCCTCGACGATCACCAGTGGTGTACGGCCAGTGTAGGAGATCGCTCCCCACACCATGATGCCGGGTGTTGGCCCTGTGTGCCTCGGTCGTATGCAGTCCTGATTGTGGCGCTCACCTGCACGGCGCCAAACACGCATACGACCATCATTGGCACCAAGGCAGAAGCGACTCTCATCGCTGTAGACGACACGTCTCCATTCGTCCCTCCATTCACGCCTGTCGCGACACCACTGGAGGCGGGCTGCACGATGTTGGGGCGTGAGCGGAAGACGGCCTAACGGTGTGCGGGACCGTAGCCCAGCTTCATGGAGACGGTTGCGAATGGTCCTCGCCGATACCCCAGGAGCAACAGTGTCCCTAATTTGCTGGGAAGTGGCGGTGCGGTCCCCTACGGCACTGCGTAGGATCCTACGGTCTTGGCGTGCATCCGTGCGTCGCTGCGGTCCGGTCCCAGGTCGACGGGCACGTGCACCTTCCGCCGACCACTGGCGACAACATCGATGTACTGTGGAGACCTCACGCCCCACGTGTTGAGCAATTCGGCGGTACGTCCACCCGGCCTCCCGCACGCCCACTATTCGCCCTCGCTCAAAGTCTGTCAACTGCACATACGGTTCACGTCCACGCTGTCGCGGCATGCTACCAGTGTTAAAGACTGCGATGGAGCTCCGTATGCCACGGCAAACTGGCTGACACTGACGGCGGCGGTGCACAAATGCTGCGCAGCTAGCGCCATTCGACGGCCAACACCGCGGTTCCTGGTGTGTCCGCTGTGCCGTGCGTGTGATCATTGCTTGTACAGCCCTCTCGCAGTGTCCGGAGCAAGTATGGTGGGTCTGACACACCGGTGTAATGTGTTCTTTTTTCCATTTCCAGGAGTGTCTATCTGCATGACTACTCTGCAATTCACACTTAAGTGGTTGGCAGAGGGTTCGTCGAATCTTTTTCAGACCATTTCACCACCATTCCACTCTCGAACAGCACGTGGGGAAAACGAACACTTCAGACTTTCTGCGCGAGCCCTAATTTCTCTTATTTTGTTACGATGGTCATTTCTCCCTATGCAGGAGGGCGTCAACGAAATATTTTATTATCTGGAGAAGAAAGTTGATGACTGAAATTTCGTGAAGAGATATCGTCGCAACGAGAGACGCCTTGGTGTTAAAGGCTGCCAATCAATCCGCGTTTTATGCCCGTGACACTCTTTCCGCTTTCTCGCGATAATACAAAACGAGTTGCCCTTCGTTGCAGTTTTTCGATGTCTTTCCTCAGTCTTTCCTCAGTCTTGCCTGGTACGGATGCCATACTGCGCAGCAATATACCAGAACGCGATGGATGAGCACAATGTAGGCAGTCTCCTTAGTAGTTTTCTTGTATCTTCCAAGTGTTCTGCCAATAAACCGCAATCTTCAGTTCGCCATCCTAGCAACATTTTCTGTGTGATGGTTCCTGTTTAAGATGTTCGTAATTATAATCGCTAGGCATTTAGTTGAATTAATACCTTTTTAAAATTTGTGTGATTTATCGTGTAACCGAAATGTAACAAATCACTGTTAGTACACATTTGGATGGGCTCATATTTTTCATTATTTAGAGTCAATTGTCACTTTTGTAACCGTACAGATATCTTGTTTAAATATTGTTTTCATCTTCTGTTGATTTTACAAGACTGTAAACGACAGCATAATCTGAAAAAATCTAAGATGGCTTCTCAAATTGTCTCCTCGATTGTTCATATAGATTAGGCACAGTAGAGTGCTTGTAACACTTCCTTGGGGAACGCCAGATATAACTTCTGTTTTAACTGATGACTTCGCGTCAGTTATTACGAATTATGGCTTTTCTCACAGGAAATCATGCATAAAATCACACAGTTGCAATAATACACCGTAAGGACGCAACTTGGTTAGAAACCGCTTATGAGAAACGGTATCAAAGGCCTTAGGAAAATATAGAAATACAGAATCAATCTGGCATCGCCTGTCAATAGCTCTCATTACTTTGTGTAAGTAAGGAGTCATCTGTGTTTCACAATAACGAAATTCTCTGAATCTATGCTGACTATATCTCAATAGATAGTTTTCTTCGAGATAATTCATAATATTCGAACACAGTATATGTTCAAAAATCCTACCGACAATTGGCATCAGTGATACAGACCTCTAATTCAGCGCATTACTCCTATTTCCTTTCTTGTGAGTCGATGTGATATGCGCAACTTTTCAGTCCTTAGGTGCGGATCTTCCATCGAGCAAACGGTTGCATACGATTGCAAAATATGGAGCTATTACATCAGCACACTCCGAAAGGAACCCAATTTTAACATAATCTAGACCAGTATACTTACTTTTATTAAACAGCTTAAGTTACTTCGCTGCACCGTGGGTATCTACTTCTAAGTTACTCGTGTTGACAGCTATTCTTGATTCGAATTCTTCAGTACCTATTGCGACTACTTCGGTGAAGGAATTTCGGAAAATCGTGCTTAGTAATTTGTTTTATTTGCACTGTTATCGGTAGTAGTACCTTTGAGAAATTCCATAATTGCCGCCTTGAGCTGCTGGTAAAATTATTTATTCAGACAACCAGTTTTGGATGACTGACATCAGGTTCATAAAAGTAATCACAGCTTCATGTTAGGCGAAATATAAAATAATTATCGTCAAATGATGAAACCATGATATACATATTGTTATCATATCGCAATATAAATTAAATTGTTAATCTGTTAAAAACACACCAGATAGTGTACTCATTCTTGTCCTAACTATAACCGGCGTTAACGCAGTGAACTAAATTGTAGACTAGGCAATCCATCTTTCCTACCTACTCGATAGCTGCACCGGCGTACGCAGTTCGATACCACATAATATCATCTACATCTACATCCTGTGCGGCTGGTCCCGGCGGAAGTTCGAGTCCTCCCTCGTGCATGGGTGTGTGTGTTTGTCCCTATTATAATTTAGGTTAAGTAGTGTGTAAGCTTAGGGACTGATGACCTTAGCAGTTAAGTCCCATAAGATTTCACACACATTTGAACATTTGAGCATCTACGTGATTACTATTCAGAATAAAGTGCCTGGCAGAGAGTTCATTGAACCACCTTCAAGCTGTCTCTCTACCGTTCCCCTCTCGAACGGCACGCGGGAAAAAAGAGCACTTAAATTTTTCTGTGCAAGCCCTGATTTGTCTTATTTTATCGTGATGATCATTTCTCCCTATGTAGGTGGGTGCCAACAGAATGTTTTCGCAATCGGAAGAGAAAACTGGTGATTGAAATTTCGTGAGAAGATCCCGACGCAACGATAAATGTCTTTGTTTTAATGATTGCCACTCCGATTCACGTTTCATGTCTGTGACACTATCTCCTCTATTTCGCGATAATACAAAACGAGCTGCCCTTCTTTGTACTTTTTCGATGTCATCCGTCAGTCCGACCTGATACCGATCCCACACCGCACAGCAATGCTCCAGAATAGGGCGGACAAGTGTGGTGTAAGCAGTCTCTTTAGTAGACCTGTTGCACCTTCTAAGTGTTCTGCCAATGAATCGCAGTCTTTGGTTTGCTCTACCCACAATATTATCCATGTGATTGTTCCAATTTAGTTATTTGTAATTGTAATCCCTAAGTATTATTCAGGGTCAATTGCTACTTTATACTTTGCGTTTCTTTTTGATGGTTGTAGGTGTTACGGTATTCAGCCTAGCAGCAACTTCCTTGTGGTCGTTAATCCCTGTATTCGTCACAATACTTACTATTTGTCCAGGATTATTTGTTGCTAAAAGGTCAAGTATGCTTCCGCAACTATTTACGCTTCGAGTGGGCTCATGAACTTATTGTTCAAAATAATTTTCTGAGAAAGCATTCAGTGCAATTTCGGATGACGTTTTATGCCTGCCGCCAGCTTTAAACGTATAATTTTTCCAGCATATCGAGGGTAGATCGAAGTTTCCACCAACTTTAATTGTATGAACGGTGTACTTATTTAAAATGAGACTCAATTTTTCTTTGAACTGTTTAGCAACTATATCTTCTGAGTCGGGGGGTCGGTAAAACGATCCAATTAATAGTTTAGTCCGATTGTCAGGTATAATCTCTACCCATACTATTTCACACAAACTATCTACTTCAATTTCGTTACAAGGCAAACTAGCTCTGACAGCAATAAATACTCCTGGCTCCTAGTGTGGCATAAACGCCGCAATATTATAAACATCTCCACAAAATTTGATATACATAAAACTGTTGTTACGTAGTGTAATACCTTCGATTTCTGTCAGCGCAGTGTCAAAGTGTAAACACGGCGCAAGACTTCACAATTCATGTATTCGCGGCGCTGTTGTATCATTTCAATTACTCTACGTGCAACTGTCTCTACCGGAAACCACAAAGCGAGGACGTATTGAGACATCGTCCCACACGCCGCCCAATCGATCGCAAACCCGCGCCGGAGTAAATTTAAACCCTAGGAGGAGCTGCCGGCTGCGACGTGCTCTTCCCAGTTACAATGGCATCAAACAATGCGCCCGAAAGTACATTTTAATGAGGTTGTTCATCAAAGGCAGCCGCTGCTACGGGTGCCACGACGCGCTGTCAAACGAAAACTACGAAGCAATAAAAAGAGGAAAAAAGAGGGGGGAAGGGGGGGGGGGGAAGAAGAGATGAGAGAGCACAAAGCTGTGTTGTCAGCCAGAGCGACCGGCTAGACTGAGACTGACAATGGAGTCCCGCCAACGTCCGTCGCCGATCCCTGTTTGTCCGTGTTTGCGCATTCAGCGAATGACGTGCAAGTGGGAGATACAAAATTAAATCAGTCATAAAATATGCAGCGATAAGTGCCCTAGCGCCCGGAGGGCTCGTATTTGACTAAGCGGATGCCGCGAGGCGGAGGCAGGATTTGGGAGGCGCCGGCGCGACGCATTAAAACCTAATCCCCGTGGGGCAGACTCCGGCGCCTAATATCGTAATTATGTTTTCACAGACGCCGCCGGCGACGAAAAAGCCGAGCGGCTCTGGAACTGCTCCCAACTTTGGCGGTCGCCGAAGCGCACTGCCACTTCGAGATCAGCTTGTAACGTTCTCCGTACGGGTCGACAATTGCAGCGAAGGCAGTCGTTAATAATCGCTCAGGCACCGTTTTCAAAAATTTTCTATGCCACTAGTGTGATAAAGCTGAAATTTTAAATTTAGCATTTGAGAAATCTTTCACGCAGGAGGATCGTACAAACATACCCCCGTTTGAGTCTCGTACAGATTCCCGTATGGAGGACATAGTGATAGACATCCCTGGGGTTGTGAAGCAGCTGAATGGGTTGCAAATAAATAAATCGCCAGGTTCTGATGCGATTCGAATTCGGTTTTACAGAGAGTACTCTACTGCACTGACTCCTTACTTAGATTGCATTTATTGCGAATCTCTTGCCCAACGTAAAGTCCCGAGCGACTGGAAAAAAGCGCAGGTGACGCCTGTATGTAAGAAGGGTAGAAGGACGGATCCTCAAAATTACAGACCAATATCCTTAACATCAGTTTGTTACAGGATTCTCGAACATATTCTCAGTTCGAATATAATGAATTTCCTTGAGACAGAGAAGTTGCTGTCCATGCATCAGCACGGTTTTAGAAAGCATCGCTGCTGCCAACCGTAACTCGCCCTTTTTTCACATGATATCTTGCGAACCATGGATGAAGGGTATCAGACGGATGCCATATTCCTTGACTTCCGGAAAGCGTTTGACTCGGTGCCCCACTGCTGACTCCTATCTAAGGTAAGAGCATATGGGATTGGTTCCCAAATATGTGAGTGGCTCGAAGACTTCTTAAGTAATAGAACCCAGTACGTTGTCCTCGATGGTGAGTGTTCGTCGGAGGTGATGGTATCATCTGGAGTGCCCCAGGGAAGTGTGGTAGGTCCGCTGTTGTTGTCTATCTACATAAATGATCTTTTGGATAGGGTGGATAGCAATGTGCGGCTGTTTGCTGATGATACTGTGATGTACTGGAATTTGTCGTCGTTGTTGACTGTAGGAGGATACAAAATGACTTAGAAAGGATTTGTGATTGGTGTAAAGAATGGCAGCTAAGTCTAAATATAGATAAATGTAAATTAATGCAGATGAATAGGAAAAAAATCTTGTAACGCTTGAATACTCCATTAGTAGTGTAGCGCTTGACACAGTCACGTCGATTAAATATTTGGGCGTAACATTGCACAGCGATATGAAGTGGGACAAGCATGTAACGGCAGTTGTGGGGAAGGCGGATAGTCGTCTTCGGTTCATTCGTAGAATTTTGGGAAGATGTGGTTCATCTGTAAAGGAGACTGCTTATAAAACACTAATACGACCTATTCTTGAGTACTGCTCGAGCGTTTGGGAACCCTATCAGGTCGGATTGAGGAAGGACATAGAAGCAATTCAGAGTCGGGCTTGTACATTTGTTACTGGTAGGTTTGATCATCACGCGAGTGTTATGGAAATGCTTCAGGAACTCGGGTGGGAGTCTCTGGAGGAAAGAAGGCGTTCTTTTCGTGAATCGTGACTGAGGAAATTTAGAGAACCATCATTTGAGGCTGACTGCAGTACAACTTACATTTCGCAGAAAGACCACAAAGATAAGAGAGATTAAGGCTCGTACAGAGGCATATAGGCAGTCAGTTTTCCTTCGTTCTGTTTGGGAGTGGAACAGGGAGAGAAGATGCTAGTTGTGGTACGAGGTACCCTCCGCCACGCACCTTATGGTGGACAGCGAAGTATGTATGTAGATGCAGATGTAGATAACGTATCAAAACTACAGTGCCTTACATCCAAATGTATTAGGCTGGTGCAGTTTTCGTAGCATTTTGCATCAGTTTAATAAACACAATAGATACTCATAACCGACTCTTCAGTCATCAATAGCATATTGCCGTTCACTATTTGCAACAAACATTCTGCCAACGCTGGGGTAACTTTTCGATTCCACGACTGCAGAAATCACTTGGCTTCAAGGTGCATTTTCATCCGGATAGGAAGTTCCTTGAAGGTTGTTCGATGCAGAGCGGAGAAAGTAAAAATATGAGGGCGCAACATCACGTGAATAAGGTGGGTGCTGAATGTCTTCTCAACCGAGCTCTTGAAATCTGTTTTTGTCGTTATAGCTGAAGGCGGGTGGGGGTTATCGCGCAATAGCATCACTGCACGCAACGCTTGTTATTCGACTGCGTCTGCAAGACGTTTCAGTTGTTGACAATGAAAGTCAGTGGTGATGGTTACACCTCGGAAAAGCAATTCGTAGTAGACCACACCGTCACCGTTGAACCAGAGCATAACATTATCTTTTGTGGATGCGCGCAGGTCTTGCTGCTTTACTGCGGCTCAGCCGTTCCTTTCTTTTCATTATGTTAGCGTAGAGGCACCATTTATCTTCACCAGTAATGATACAGGACAGGAATGGTCAGTGATGTGGTATCGATAGCTACGATGCCACGGCGTAAGTTAAGCTGGCACTACTACGAGGCACCGACGACAGCGCCCTCTAGCAGGCGCTATTGAGATCTGCGAGCTCCGCTAGAGGTTCAGCCCATTTCCTCAACAGCAGACGGTCTGGAAACATCGCTTCAACCTCAGCTTGCTATTGAGACGATGTATCTACTTACGAAGGAAATATGGTTTCGCACCTAGGGGCTCTTCATTGTAAAGTTACATATGTCATTGACCAACAATTAAATGTAGTTTCACGTAAAAAGCTGTGCCGAGAGTCTTACCTCGCCTGCTCCTGCTCACTTCCTACATTCGGCCTACCCATTCCGTTTACAGGAGCAGGCCCACGCGCCGCCTTCCAGGCGGGATACAAAAAGTGTTGCTCTCGAGCCACTGATGACGAGCAAGAAGAGATGGACATATGGTGCCTCGCTAGTTTTTTTATTTTTGGCTTAGAGGATGTGGTACGCATACACTCCCCATTTCTGAACCTTCCCCATAGCATGCTAAAGTCTCATGCTTGTGGAATTATCACAGTTCATCACATTTGCCAGTTCTCGAGTACACTGATGTGGATCGTCGTGCATTAAATGCGTTTAACGATCTTCTTCAAACCCCGCAGGTCTTCTTCAACATGGAGAGGCACTAATGTCAAAACGATCCTCCTTAAAACGAGCAAACCATTTTCTTGCCGTGCTCTGTCTAATGGCACTACCTTCACACACGGCGCAAATGTTTCTGGCTATCTCCGCTGCTGTCACTCCTCTACAGAACTCACACAGAAGAATATGTCAGAAATATTCCGTTTTCTCCAGTTGGCATTCTATTTTCTCGCGCCCACAACTGTACTCACTATCTCCAAATGATAACATGTAAACTCAAACAGCAACAGAGAACTACAAATAAAAAATGGTAATCGATAAATAAACCCACAGCAATGATTGTTAGCAGAATATGGAATTGGTGAGTTCAGGAGGGTAATACGGAACGCCGTGCTGGATCCCAACGGCCTCGTATTACTAGCAATCGAGATGACAAGCATCTTATCCGCGTGGCTGTAACGGATCGTGCAGCCACGTCTCGATCCCTGAGTCAACAGATGGCGACGTTTGCAACACAACAACCATCTGCACGAACAGTTCGACGACGTTTGCAGCAGCATGGACTATCAGCTCGGAGACCATGGCTGCGGTTACCCTTGACGCTGAATCACAGACAGGAGCGCATGCGATGGTGTATTCAACGACGAACCTGGGCGCAAGAATATCAAAACGTCATTTTTGCGGATGAATCCAGGTGCTGTTTACAGCATCATGATGATTGCATCCGTGTTTAGCGACATCGCCGTGAACGCACATTGGAAGCGTGTATTCGTTGTCGCCATACTGGCGTATCACCCTGCGTGATGGTATGGGGTGCCATTGGTTACACGTTACACCCTTCATTCGATCCATGCGAAACCCTACATTTCAGCAGGATAATGCACAACCGCATGTTGCAGGTCCTGTACGGGCCTTTCTGGGTACAGAAAATGTTCGACTGCTTCCCTGGCCAGCACATTCTCCAGATCTCCCACCAATTAAAAACGACTGGTCAATGGTGACCGAGCAACTGGCTCGTCACAATACGCCAGTCACTACTCTTGATGAACTGTGCTATCGTGTTGAAGCTGCATGGGCAGCTGTACCTGTACACGCCATCCAAGCTCTATTTGACTCAATGCTCAGGCGTATCAAGGCCGTTATTACAGCCAAGGGTGGTTGTTCTGGGTACTGATTTCTCAGGATCTATGCACCCAAATTGGGTGAAAATGTAATCACATGTCAGTTCTAGTATAATATATTTGTCCAATGAATAGCCGTTTACCATCTGCATTTCTTCTTGGTGTAGCAATTTTAATGACCAGTAGTGTACCTACACTATCTGATCAAAAATGTTGCTACATCTCCATGTAATTCCGAAATGACCACTAGATAAAGTTCTTGTAAAAAAATTATTCATGTTAACTTTCGTAACAGCGTTCATTCTTACGCAAAAGTACTCCGGAAGGAAAGAATATATATATATATATAAAATGGTTCAAATGGCTCTGAGCACTATGGGACTTAACATCTGAGGACATGAGTCCCCTAGAACTTAGAACTACTTAAACCTAACTAACCTAAGGACATCACACACATCCATGCCCGAGGCAGGATTCGAACCTGCGACCGTAGCGGTCGCGCGGTGCCAGACTGAAGTGCCTAGAACGGCTCGGGTATACGGGCCGGCGGAAGAATATCGCAACACCAAAAAATAAATAATTTAGATTAACGAAATTTCGAGAATACATTTGTGTTGGTAAAATATTTAAATGATCAACGTTGCAAGATCGCAGGTTAATGTAAGCGCGAATAAGCCATTGCAGATGAGAATTTCTGGTACATTAACAACCAGAGTAACCGCCAGAATGTGGAACGCAGCGTGAAAACGTGCATGCATTTATTGTCCAGGAGCTGTGTGTCAGTTCGGGGGATGGATTTCCACGCCTGTTGCACTTGGTCGATCACTACAGGGAAGGTTAATGCATTTGTGGATCATACTAGACTTGTCGTCTGATGATGTCCTATATGTGCTTTATTGGAGACAGATCTGGTGATCGAGCAGATCAAGGCAGCATGTCGACACTCTGTAGAGGATGTTGGGTTACATCTGCGCTATGTGGGCGAGCGTTATCCTGTTGGAAAACACCCCAAGCAGTGCTGTTCATGAATGGCAGCACAACAGGTCGAATCACCAGGTTGACGAACAAATTGCAGTCAGGGTGCTTGGGGCATTCGCGAGAGCGCTTCCGGTGTCATACAAAATCGCACCCCAGACAATAACTCCGGATATACTGGGTGATCAAAAATTCAGTATAAATTTGAAAACTGAATAAATCACGGAATAATGTAGATAGAGTGGTACTAATTGACACACATGCTTGGAATGACATGGGGTTTTATTAGAACCAAAAAATACAAAAGTTCAAAAAACGTCCGACAGATGGCGCTTCATCTGATCAGAATAACAATAATTAGCATAACAAAGTACGACAAACCAAAGATGATGTTCTTTACAGGAAATGCTCAATATGTCCACCATCATTCCTCAACAATAGCTGTAGTCGAGGAATAATGTTGTGAGCAGCACTGTAAAGCATGTCCGGAGTTACGGTGAGGCATTGGCGTCAGATGTTGTCTTTAAGCATCCCTAGAGATGTCGGTCGATCACGATACACTTGCGACTTCAGGTAATCCCGAAGCCAATAATCGCACGGACTGAGGGCTGCGGACCTGGGAGGCCAAGCATGACGAAAGTGGCGGCTGAGCACACGATCATCACCAAACGACGCGCGCAAGAGATCTTTCATGCGTCTAGCAATATGGGCAGGGCGCCATCCTGCATAAAAATCGTACGTTCCAGCAGGTGTTTATCAGCCAGGCTGGGGATGATGCAATTCTGTAACATATCGGCGTACCTCTCACCCGTCACGGTAGCAGTTACAAAACCAGAATCACGCATTTCCTCGAAGAAAAAAGGCCCGATAACGGTAGATGTGGTAAATCCAACCCATACCGTGACTTTCTCGTCGTGAAAAAAATGGTTCAAATGGCTCCGAGCAGTATGGGACTTAACATCTGTGGTCATCAGTCCCCTAGAACTTAGAACTACTTAAACCTAACTAACCTAAGGACATCACACACATCCATGCCCGAGGCAGGATTCGAACCTGCGACCGTAGCGGTCACGCGGTTCCAGACTGAAGCGCCTAGAACCGCACGGCCACACCGGCCGGCCTCTCGTCGTGAAATGGAGTTTCCGCGACAGTTCTAGAATTTTCGGTAGCCCATATTTTGCAGCTGACGGCGTTGACAGACCCTCGGAGCGTGAAATGAGCTTCGTCGGTCCACAACACGTTACTCACCAATCGTCATCTTCCGCAATCTTTTGCAACGCCCACACCGCAAATGCCCTCCGCTCCATTAAATCGCCAGGTAACAGTTCATGATGCCGATGGATTTTGTACGGATCGCATCGGAGGGTACGCCTCGGTGTTAACCAAACAGCAGTGTATGGAATGCCGGTGCGACGTGCGACTGCACGAGCGCTGACTTCCCCGTGCATAGACGAACCCGCTACAATTTCTTCCTGAACTGTCTCAGCAGCATTACGCCTTGTGCTCGGTCGGCCACTACGGGGTCTATCGTCTAAACAACCCGTGGCTTCGAACTTCGAAATCATTCTCGCCACAGCTGCATTTGTCAACGGACCTTTACCCGTGCGAATCCCTATGGCGATAGGATCGTAACGCTGAACTAGCACATTCCCCATTCTGATAATACAGCTTCACTAAAAGCGCCTTTTCAGGTAACGTCAACATGCTGCGACTGCTGGCGCATCTGATTTTCTCTCTGTCATTACAGCTCCTTTTATACACGATTGTCACACGCAACCACTGACGTTTTGCTGTCCAGCGCCATCTGTCGGACATTTTGTGAACTTTGTTTTTTTTTGTTCTAATAAAACCCCATGTCATTCCAAGCATGTGTGTCAATTTTTACCTCTCTATCTACATTATTCCGTGGTTTATTGAGATTTCAAATTAATACTGACTTTTTGATCACCCGGTAGGTCCAGCACGGAGACAGGTTGGCTGCAGGCCGTTAGCTGGCCTCCTCCTAACCACCACACGGCCATCACTGTCACCGAGGCAGAACCAGCTTTCATCAAAAAACACAACAGACCTCACCGTGCCCTGCAATGGGCTCTCGCTTGAAACCACTCAAGTCGTAAATGGCGGTAGTTTGGGTCGATGGAATACTCGAAGCTGTCCTCGAAGTAACCGATTTGCAACAGTTCGTTGTGTCACTTGGGTGCCGACTGCTGCTCAAATTTCTGTTGCAGTCGCACGATGCTCCAGAGAAATACCGCGAACACGACGGTCTTCCTTTTCGGTAGTCACACATGAGCGTTCAGAGACCGGTTTTCTTGCGACCGTACATTCTCTTGACCACCGCTGCCAGCAGTCATCACAGTGGCTACATCCCTGACAAATCTTTCTGCAGTATCGCAGAAGGAACATCCAGCTTGTCGTAGCCCTATTACACGACGTCATTAAAACTCAATGAGGTGTTAGTAATGGCGTCTTTGTCCCCCTGAAGGCATTCTTGAGTAGCATCAACTCAAAAAATGGTTCAAATGGCTCTAAGCACTATGGGATTTAACATCTGAGGTCATCAGCCCCTAGACTTAGACTGGTTCAAATGGCTCTGAGCACTACGCGACTTAACTTCTGAGTTCATCAGTCGCCTAGAACTTAGAGCTAATTAAACCTAACTAACCTAAAGACATCACACACATCCATGCCCGAGGCAGGATTCGAACCTGCGACCGTAGCAGTCGCGCGATTCCTGACTGAGCGCCTAGAACCGCTAGACCACCACGGCCGGCTCTGAAAGGTAACTAACGTTCTCGACCGTTATAGCGTGTATTTAAAGCAAACCTTATTTGCACCCTCATAGTGATCCTACTATTATCACTCTTATGGCGCATGCGCGAAATGCGAGTAGACAACATCCTTCATATGTAGAAACACGCCTACCAACTTCAGTTTATGTCGCACAACTTCTTCTTGGTGTTACAACTTTCTTCCGTCAATTTATTTTAGACAACTCCCACGGTGTTAGAATATTAAATATAGTGAAGCTTTCGAACATATTTCAGCGTGAATTACTATAACATATGGCTTGAAATACAGACTGTAATAAAGCACTTTTTTGGTGACCCAAAAACCCTGTAAAATTTTCAGCCGACTCTTAACTGGCCACTGCGCTTCCATGCAACATTATTCTACCAACCGTAGCAAAAATAAAATAATAGTCAGATGCGTTAACTTTTCCCGCACGAAAAAAATTTAGCGAAGCATGCTAATCAAATAATCTGCTTCCCGCTACAGCGAGAAAAACAATCTCACTGTGCATTCAATTATTTCTGTCAAGGGGTCGTGTTGTATGCAATGTAGAACTATTTCTAAAAGTGATCTATAACTAATTTCAAAGTTCGTTTTTTGTGGAAACTGAAATAGGATAAACCAATAATTTCATCTGAGAGCATTGTATGCGGTGCTTCTAAAATGTAAGTCTACATCTACATCTACATTTATACTCTGCAAGCCACCCAACGGTGTATGGCGGAGGACACTGTACGTGCCACTGTCATTACCTCCCTTTCCTGTTCCAGTCGCCCATGCTTCGCGGGAAGAACGACTGCCGGAAAGCCTCCGTGCGCGCTCGAATCTCTCTAATTTTACATTCGTGATCTTCTCGGGAGGTATAAGTAGGGGGAAGTAATATATTCGATACCTCATCCAGAAACGCACCTCCTCGAAACCTCGACAGCAAGCTACACCGCGATGCAGAGCACCTGTCTTGCGGAGTCTGCCACTTGAGTTTGCTAAAAATCTCCGTAACGCTATCACGCTTACCAAATAACCCTGTGACGAAGCGCGTCGCTCCTCTTTGGATCTTCCCTATCTCCTCTGTCAACCCGACCTGGTACAGATCCCACACTGATGAGCAATACTCAAGTATAGGTCGAACGAGTGTTTTGTAAGCCACCTCCTTTGTTGATGGACTACATTTTCTAAGGACTCTCCCAATGAATCTCAACCTAGCACCCGCCTTACCAACAATTAATTTTCTATGATCGTTCCACTTCAAATCGTTCCGTACGCATACTCCCAGATATTTTACAGAAGTAACTGCTACCAGTGTGTGTTCCGCGATCATATAATCATACAATAGAGGATCCTTCTTTCTATGTATTCGCAATACATTACATTTGTTATTGTTAAGGGTCAGTTGCCACTCCCTGCACCAAGTGCCTATCCGCTGCAGATCTTCCTGCATTTCGCTGCAATTTTCTAATGCTGCAATTTGTCTACATACTACAGCACCATCCGCGAAAAGCGGCATGGAACTTCCAACACTATCTACTGGATCATTTATGTATATATTGTGAAAAGCAATGGTCCCATAACACTCCCCTGTGGCACGCCAGAGGATACTTTAACGTCTGTAAACGTCTCTCCATTGGGAACAACATGCTGTGTTCTGTTTGCTAAAAACTCTTCAATCCAGCCACACAGCTGGTCTGATATTCCGTAGGCTCTTACTTTGTTTATCAGGCGACAGTGCAGAACTATATCGAACGCCTTCCGGAAGTCTACCTGGGAGCCTGTCTCTAATGTTTTCTATGTAGACTAATGGCAATTTGTTATAAAATAGCTGAGTACAAGTCATAACCGTGCTGCTGTTGGTTGGTTGGTTGGTTGGTTGATGTGCGGGAGGGACCAAAGAGCGAGGTCATCGGTCCCATCGGATGAGAGAAGGATGGGGAAGGAAATCGTCAATGTCCTTAAAAAGAAACCATCCCGGCATTTGCCTGGAACGATTTAGAGAATTCAAGGAAAACCTAAATCAGGAAAACCGGACGCGGGTTTTAACCGTCGTCCTCCCCTATCCGAGTCCAGTGTGCTAAGCACTGCGCCAGCTTGCTCGATGCGTGCTGTTTTAAGAGTAATATTTATGACGTGTATGGAAGGCGCAGAGTATTAAGAAATAACAGGGACAAGGCTACGAAGGAGTACGACGCAGCAAATACAGGAGTTGGACAAAAATATGGAAACGCCAGAAAGACAACACATTACTATGCCTAAGACGGTGAAGGAAACCCTTTGGCACTCAAAATAGCTTCCAGTCGTCTCTGAATGGATACGTACAGGTCCTGCATGGATTTCAAGGGGGGATCGTCTACCATCCTTCCAGCAAAATAGTGGCAACTTCAGGTAACTGTAATGGAGGTGGATCACGCACACGTCTGCACAAAGTAGACCACAAAGGCTGAAAAATGTTGAAATCTAGTGACAGTGGCGGCCAGCAGAGATGCGATAATTTATTCTCGTCCTCACAAAACGAATCCTGGACAGTGCGAGCTGTGCGAACAGCGACCTTGTCGTATTGAGAGACAGCGTCACGAGTGTAGAACGAACATTATTTCATGGGATGGACAGTATCAGCCGAAATGGTTACATAATTCTTGGCAGTATGCGACGTCGCAGAGTAACCATAGAGCCCATGGATAAGACTGCCCAAATCACCACCGATCCCCGCCCGTTTCACTCTTGCAACGTAAGCTCGCTCAGAAATTGGGAACGGTGTATGATAGTGTGCTACATGACTCATCCGACCAAATAACTTTTTCCCTTTCTCCATAGTCCAAGTCTTATGCTTCTACACCATTCTTTCCTGCTACGGGCATTTGCATCATTGATGAGTGGTTTTCTAATTCCAGCTCGCCCTGAAATTCCCTACATATGAAGCTCCTTCGTATTGTTCTGGTGCCGGTAGGGTTCGCGAGTGCGATATACAGTTCTGCAGTGAGTTTTGCAGCTTTCATCCTTTTATTTTTGCTCACAAGCCTCGTCAGTGACCGTCAGTCAGAATCATTCAACGGATGTTTTCGTCCGAGTTGTGACTTACCGGATGCTGTTTCTCCGCTTTCTCTGTATGCAGTGTAAGTCTTCGCTACGGTGCGTCTAGAAACATATCATATCATACACTTCGGCTTCCTTGGTGAGGTAAGCGCCCACCATACGAACACCAACAAGTTTCCCACCTTCGAATGCACTTAGCAACGACACAATGCACTCACTGCCACACAAGTGCACAACCTGGAGGCTTGGCTAGTATCTGCCTTGAAGGACTGACGATCCGTGTAGGACCAGGATGGGCAGCAGGCAGTTACGGACTTTTTACGCACCAGGACCAAATGGTTATCTTCAACACGATGCGTCTGTGGGTTGATTGCCTCAATGCTCTGGACGATTTTGCCTGATTGGCATACCAATTCTGAACTGTAGGGTCTTCGAACGGAAACTTTTTGATTTCCCCTTATACTTCTCGCTTACTTAAAGAAAGAAGATTTTAACATGTTATACAGGTTGGTCCATTGATAGTGACCGGACCAAATATCTCACGAAATAAGCATCAAACGAAAAAACTACAAAGAACGAAACTCGTCTAGCTTGAAGGGGGAAACCAGATGGCGCTATGGATGGCCCGCTAGTTGGCGCTGCCATAGATCAAACGCATATCAACTGCGTTTTTTAAATAGGAAACCCCATTTTAATAACATATTCGTGTAGTACGTAAAGAACTATGAATGTTTTAGTTGGACCACTTTTTTCGCTTTGTGGTAGATGGCCCTGTAATGGTCACAAACGTATAAGTACGTGGTATCACGTAACATTCCACCAGTGCGGACGGTATTGGCTTCGTGATACATTACCCGTGTTATAATGTACCGTTTACCAATTGCGGAAAACGTTGATATCGTGTTGATGTAAGGCTATTGTGATCAAAATGCCCAACGGGCGTGTGCTATGTATGCTGCTCGCTATCCTGGACGAAATCATCCAAGTGTCCTGACCGTTCGCCGGGTAGTTACGTTATTTAAGCAAACAGGAAATGTTCAGCCACGTGTGAAACGTCAACCACGACCTGCAACAAATGATGATGCCCAAGTAGGTGTTTTAGCTGCTGTCGCGGCTAATCCGCACATCAGTAGCAGACAACTTACGCGAGAATCGAGAATCTCAAAAACGTCGGTGTTGAGAATGCTTCATCAACATCGCTTGCACCCGTACCATTTTTCTATGCACCAGGAATTGCATGGCGACGACTTTGAACGTCGTGTACGGTTCTGCCACTGGGCACAAGAGAAATTACGGGACGATGACAGATATTCTGCACGCGTTCTATTTAGCGACGAAGCGTCATTCACCAACAGCGGTAACTCGAACCGGCATAATATGCACTATTGGGCAACGGAAAATCCACGATGGCTGCGACAAGTGGAACATCAGCGACCTTGGCGGGTTAATATATGGTGCGACATTATGGGAGGAAGGATAATTGGCCCCCATTTTATCGATGGCAATCTAAATGGTGCAATGTATGCTGATTTCCGACGTAATGTTCTACCAATGTTACTAAAAGATGTTTCACTGCATGACAGAACGGCGATGTACTTCCTACAAGATGGATGTCCGGCACATAGCTCGCATGCGGCTGAAGCGGTATTGAATAGCATTTCATAACAGGTGGATTGGTCCTCGAAGCACCATACGATGGCCCGGACGTTCACCGGATCTGACGTCCCCGGATTTCTTTCTGTGGGGAAAGTTGAAGGATATTTGCTATCGTGATCCACCGACAACGCCTGACAACATGCGTCAGCGCATTGTCAATGTATGTGCGAACATTACGGAAGGCGAACTACTCGCTGTTGAGAGGAATGTCGTTACACGTATTGCCAAATGCATTGAGGTTGACGGACATCATTTTGAGAATTTATTGCATTAATGTGGTATTTACAGGTAATCACGCTGTAACAGCATGCGTTCTCAGGAATATTTGTTCACAAAGGTACATGTATCACATTGGAACAACCGAAATAAAATGTTCAAACGTACTTACGTTCTGTATTTTAATTTAAAAAACCTACCTGTTACCAACTGTTCGTCTAAAATTGTGAGCCATATGTTTGTGGCTATTACAGCGCCATCTATCACAAAGCGAAAAAAGTGGTTCAACTAAAACATTCATATTTCTTTACGTACTACACGAATATGTAATAAAAATGGGTGTCCCTATTTAAAAAAACGCAGTTGATATCCGTTTGACCCATGGCAGCGCCACCTAGCGGACCAACCATAGCGCCATCTGATTTCCCCCTTCAAGTTAGACAAGTTTCGTTCTTTGTAGTTTTTTCGTTTGACGCTTATTATGTGAGATATTTGGCCCTGTCACGACCAATGGACCACCCTCTATAGTAATGAAGTGATACCAACAGAATAAAAAAAAATTGTGTTGTCAGTAACTAAGTTACTTGGTCATGGACGCCTCTAGAAGAGACTACAAGAGTTACGCCTGTCAATCACATTACCTACATTTCCACTCAGACTGCAGCAATGGTTAAACTGCGTATAATCAATATAACTGGTCCAAACGAAATGCAGTACTTGATTTCAAACGGGTGCACTTCCCAGACTGTTGTTACGCATGTCAGCTTCATGTCATAGATGTACTTCGGGCTGTATCCCGAAACAGGAAGATATGCGATTGATTCAGTAAATTTTTAACTAATAGAACCTAGTTCGTTACACTGGACACCGAATGTAAAACAGAAACGAAAGAAAAATTGGGCGTGCTCCAAAGAAGCGTAGTAGGACCTCTAATGTCCGCGTCATGGAGCCATCGCCAGTATCAGTTCGCACGGTGAGGACGTTCCTGCGTACTGTAAAGCATTGTAGTTGAACGATCACATGTAAACGCGGAAAGACTTGGACAATACTTCCGCTCGGTTAGTGGATGGTAGCTCTCTTTAAATGTGGACAACTTCTCGACAATTCTCACAGCGCACTGAAAGAAACCGATTACGAGATTATTGGTGAACATCTTGGCCACGTCATAGCGGCTAAATATCTGTGGCAATATTAAGAAGTGGTATGAAATAGGGCGCTCATGTAAAGGGAAGGCGAACAGAAGCCTTATTGCATATACCCACGTTCCTTTTAGCGCACAAAAATAGTTTTGTGAAGTTGCTTCGATGCGTTTTCAGATACCACGGCCAACGAAGTTTTCTTCATTGATGGTTGGATAGGCCTCTAGTTAGTCCAGCGCTCCTTGTGGCAGTGCCCGCGTCGCCTCTATAGCTGATAATATGGGACACCTCCTATTTTACCAATACGATAAACGCTTCTAGTGGGTTGTAATTTATCAATGACGTGAAACAGAGGCTTCAGGACAGTCTAAAATAATGTTGTAGATACAATTATATCACTTGAGGATGCACCTAAATTGTACTGCAACCAGCCGTGGTTTCAATAAAAACTTTCTACAGCAAGCGGTTTTGCAGATTTGAGCAGACTGCCTGAACTCGCTACCCTAATCATGTCTCTGTATGTTTCACGGAACCGAAGGGGGGTCTACATTCAGGGGCGAAAGCGCATGCGATGGTACACAAATGTTGCCGATAGAAGCCGTAGCTTTCACTCACACGTGTGATTTCAAGCAAAGCCTATGCTCTGCAGTGATTTGGAGGGGGAAGATGGCAGAATGTGTCAAACTGCAACTGAATGTTTAAACTGAACAGTACTAACTAAAGCTGTGACTTTTTGATATCACAAGTAAATACTGTCACAAGAAGGGCAAACGTAACAAAGCATTAACAGGAATATACTGTATGTTAACAGTGTGTAGGTCGCAAACAAAAGTGGATGAATCTTCATATTATCACGGGCGTATTACTTGATCCATTAAATTGCGGGAATTTAGACGAAACCAAACTTTGTTTGCTGCTAATACACTCCTGGAAATTGAAATAAGAACACCGTGAATTCATTGTCCCAGGAAGGGGAAACTTTATTGACACATTCCTGGGGTCAGATACATCACATGATCACACTGACAGAACCACAGGCACATAGACACAGGCAACAGAGCATGCACAATGTCGGCACTAGTACAGTGTATATCCACCTTTCGCAGCAATGCAGGCTGCTATTCCCCCATGGAGACGATCGTAGAGATGCTGGATGTAGTCCTGTGGAACGGCTTGCCATGCCATTTCCACCTGGCGCCTCAGTTGGACCAGCGTTCGTGCTGGACGTGCAGACCGCGTGAGACGACGCTTCATCCAGTCCCAAACATGCTCAATGGGGGACAGATCCGGAGATCTTGCTGGCCAGGGTAGTTGACTTACACCTTCTAGAGCACGTTGGGTGGCACGGGATACATGCGGACGTGCATTGTCCTGTTGGAACAGCAAGTTCCCTTGCCGGTCTAGGAATGGTAGAACGATGGGTTCGATGACGGTTTGGATGTACTGTGCACTATTCAGTGTCCCCTCGACGATCACCAGTGGTGTACGGCCAGTGTAGGAGATCGCTCCCCACACCATGATGCCGGGTGTTGGCCCTGTGTGCCTCGGTCGTATGCAGTCCTGATTGTGGCGCTCACCTGCACGGCGCCAAACACGCATACGACCGTCATTGGCACCAAGGCAGAAGCGACTCTCATCGCTGAAGACGACACGTCTCCATTCGTCCCTCCATTCACGCCTGTCGCGACACCACTGGAGACGGGCTGCACGATGTTGGGGCGTGAGCAGAAGACGGCCTAACGGTGTGCGGGACCGTAGCCCAGCTTCATGGAGACGGTTGCGAATGGTCCTCGCCAATACCCCTGGAGCAACAGTGTCCCTAATTTGCTGGGAAGTGGCGGTGCGGTCCCCTACGGCACTGCGTAGGATCCTACGGTCTTGGCGTGCATCCGTGCGTCCCTGCGGTCCGGTTCCAGGTCGACGGGCACGTGCACCTTCCGCCGATCACTGGCGACAACATCGATGTACTGTGGAGACCTCGCGCCCCACGTGTTGAGCAATTCGGCAGTACGTCCACCCGGCCTCCCCCATGCCCACTATACGCCCTCGCTCAAAGTCCGTCAACTGCACATACGGTTCACGTCCACGCTGTCGCGGCATGCTACCAGTGTTAAAGACTGCGATGGAGCTCCGTATGCCACGGCAAACTGGCTGACACTGACGGCGGCGGTGCACAAATGCTGCGCAGCTAGCGCCATTCGACGACCAACACCGCGGTTCCTGGTGTGTCCGCTGTGCCGTGCGTGTGATCATTGCTTGTACAGCCCTCTCGCAGTGTCCGGAGCAAGTATGGTGGGTCTGACACACCGGTGTCAATGTGTTCTTTTTTCCATTTCCAGGAGTGTAGATGGCGGTAACAAAGGTGATGGGGTAGCGAAATGCACATGTTCATAAGGCGGTAGTATCGCGTACAAAATAGCAGTGCATTGGCGGAGCTAAGGTTTCCGACGTGATTATGGCTGCACCACGGGAATTAATAGACTCTGAACGAGGAATGGTAGTTGGATCTAGACGCATGGGGTATTCCATTTCGGAAATCGTTAGGGAATTCAATATTCCGACAGCCATAGTGTCAAAAGCGTGCCGAGAATACCATATCTCAGGTATTACCTCTCACCACAGACAACGCGGTGGCCGACGGCCTTTACTTAACGACCGAGCGCAGCGGCGCTTGCGTAGAGTTCTCAGTGCTAACACACAAGGGACACTGCGTGGAAAAACGTTTCCGTTTGGATAGTATGGAGAAATTTGGCGTTAATGGGCTATGGCAGCAGACGACCGACGCGAGTGGCTTTGGTAACAGCACGACATTGCCTTTAACGCCTCTCCTGGTCTCGTGATCACATCTGTTGGACACTAGACCACTGGATAACCGTGGCCTAGTCAGATGAGTCCCGATTTCAGTTGGTAAGAGCTGATTGTAGGGTTCGAGTGTGGCACAGCACCATCGAAGCCATGGACCCAAGTTGTCAACAAGGCACTGTGAAAGCTTGTGGTGGTTCAAATTGCTCTGAGCACTATGGGACTAAACTGGCTCTGAGCACTGTGCGACTTAACTTCTGAGGTCATCACTCGCCTAGAACTTAGAACTAATTAAACTTAACTAGCCTAAGGACATCACACACATCCATGCTCGAGGCAGGATTCGAACCTGCGACCGTAGCTGTCGCTCGATTCCAGACTGTAGCGCCTAGAACCGCACGGCCACTCCGGTCGGCTGCGACTTAACTGCTGAGGTCATCAGTCCCCTAGAACTTAGAACTACTTAAACCTTACTAACCTAAGGACATCACACACATCCATGCCCGATGCAAGATTCGATCCTGCGACCGTAGCGGTCGCGCGGTTCCAGACTGCAGCGCCTATAACCGCTCGGCCACTCCGGCCGGCAAAGCTTGTGGTGGCTCCATAATAGTGTGGGTCCAACTGAACCGATCACTGACTGGAAATGGTTATGTTCGGCTACTTGGATAGCATTTGCAGCCATTCTTGGGTTTCATGTTTCCAAACAGCGAAGGAGTTTTCATGGATGACAACGTGCCATGTCACCGGGGCACAATTGTTCGTGATAGGTTTGAAGAACATTCTGGAGAATTCTAGCGAATTATTTGGCCACTCAGATCACCCGACCTGAATCCCATCGATAATTCATTGGACATAATCAAGAGACCTGTTCGTGCACAAAATCCTGTACTGGCAACACTTTCGCAATTATGGACGGCTGTAGAGGCATAACGGCTCTGTTTTTCTGCAAGGGACTAGTAACGACTTGAATCCATGCCACGTCGCGTTGCTGCACTACACAGGGCAAAAGGACGTCGGACACGATATTAAAAAGTATCACATGAGTTTTGTTACCTCATTGTATTTCGGCTGTCAGCCGCTCATTCATATTCAGAGCGAGCTGGAAAAACTGATGGTATTGCGTTCCCGTCCAACTTACATACCGGCTGACGTCCCTCAATTTTGTGATTCGACAGTGGGCGAAATTAAAAAGAAAATTAAACCTCTGAGTTCAATGTACGGTAGAGAGAGAGAGAGAGAGAGAGAGAGAGAGAGAGAGAGAGAGAGAGAGATGCCATAGAGGCCTCGAAGAGGTGTTAGCAGTGAGACTGTTTATGTAACGAAAGTATGACTTTATGGCAGACTTCGTATATTAGACACATATTTGACTGACGGGAGCATATTCTGACGCACTGGAATAAAATTTTATTGGTATGTGATACAATCATTATACAATAACAATTAGATCTTTAATAATCTGTTTGCCGGCCGCTGTGGCCGAGCGGTACTAGGTGCTTCAGTCCGGAACCGCGTTGCTGCTACGGTCGCAGGTTCGAATCCTGCCTCGGGCATGGATGTGTGTGATGTCCTTAGCTTAGTTGGGTTTAAGTAGTTCTAAGTCTAGGGGACTTATGACCTCAGATGTTAAGTCCCATAGCGCTTAGAGCTATTTGAACCATTTTAATAATCTGTTTGCGGTTGTCTTTCACTCAAATTCAAATAACCCTTTCCACGGACTTCTAGAATTATGTCAAAAACTCCAGTTACCACGCAGCTTTTGATAAACGACTTTGGTACTACAAACTGCTAAAATTCACCAGCGGCAAGAAATCTCAGAGTAACCGATAACTTCTCGGAATGTTTTATTGTGTTTCCCATCACAGTGTCCTATTCCGTTAATTTCTGCTGCGCAAGTTCTACTAGGAATCGGTAATTACCTTTGCTAATCCTCAAATAATTTCGACACGAATATTCCTCCTCTAAGATATTATTTTTCCAAGAAAAGTCAAGCTTTCGCACTCCTCCCTTGGCACTCGACGCCATAATAGCTTGCTTTCTGCGCGTGTAGCACGAATGTGTGTTTTGTGGCACGTTTGACCATGAGACTCCTATTCTTTCACGTTGGCGCTCGATTTCTTGCTCGATTGAGTAAACGTGTAAATGAGCACTGCTGTTGCAACGATTCGGAGAATTTTGCCGGCCGAAGTGGCCGTGCGGTTAAAGGCGCTACAGTCTGGAACCGCAAGACCGCTACGGTCGCAGGTTCGAATCCTGCCTCGGGCATGGATATTTGTGATGTCCTTAGGTTAGTTAGGTTTAACTAGTTCTAAGTTCTAGGGGACTAATGACCTCAGAAGTTGAGTCCCATAGTGCTCAGAACCATTTGATTCGGAGAATGTGCAATGCATCTGTACAGAACATTGCTTTCAACATGGTATGCGTCGATATTCGGGTTACTGGTCCTGCGTTTTAGTCCTCGTCAAGTAGGCATACATTTGAGATCGTAACAGGTCGGCAGAAGAAACGAGAGGTGGGGTGCGTACAGAGGGAAACAGGCATATTTCCTTAGCTCAGTAGATGATCGGTATAGGACGGTCAATCGCTACGATTGGTATGAAATAAACCACGCCATGCGCTCTACAGTGACTTGTGGCTTATGTATACTGTCTAACAAAAAAAGTGAAGAACGCAGGACATAATCGGATGTCATTGTAACTTCGCACACGCACACACCATCGGCGGGTGGGTAAATATTTAGAGCTCTAATGCTCTGTGACAGAACGGCCACCAGTGTGCACTATTTTTGCTCGTGTTTAATGTCCTTACCAGGCCTGGTAGGGTATATAAGGCATATGAATAGCATCAAATGCTGAGTGGTCACTGAGAAAGACACGGAAATGCCAGCTACTCGTGTGGGGCAGCAGTGTCAGACCTGGCAGAGTTTCGAAGTGGCATCATTGTCGGTCTCCATTTGACTGTCTAGTCAAATCACGCAACATCCAATTTTATGGGGCATTCGGATGTGGCAGTGCCCCGATGTTGGACTGCATGGGAACATGTAGGCAGGTATACATGTCGTCAACGTCACTGATGACCACATGTGGCAATCACATGGGAGGATCGTTGTATTGTGCACCGAGCACGCCGTAACCCCTTCACATCTGCGCCAGCCATCCGAGAAGAAGTAATGCACTATCTACCATATTCTTCGTCGTCCAGCACCATTGTTCGGGCCGCTGGGGATTAGCCGAGCGGTCTTAGGCGCTGCAGTCATGGACTGTGCAGCTGGTCCCGGCGGAGGTTCGAGTCCTCCCCCGGACATGTGTGTATGTGTGTGTGTGTGTGTGTGTGTGTGTGTGTGTGTGTTTGTCCTTAGGATAATTTAGGTTAAGTAGAGTGTAAGCTTAGGGACTGATGACCGTAGCAGTTAAGTCCCGTAAGATTTCACACACACGCACCATTGTTCGGAGACTAGCAGTACTGGATTAAGGAATTACTGTCCCATGCTTAGGATTCCGTTAACACCACAACACGAGCGGCTGAAGTAAGGAATTAAAATTTGTGCCAAGGCCGGGACTTCAACTCGGTCTTCCTGCTTACTTTTTTTTTCATTTTGTTCGTTATTGATCGTTATGTTTGGTCGTTGCGGACGTTGCAAGACATCCTGTTCAAGTTCAGTGGTTGATCCTGCCACTCAGTTTTTTTATTACAGCGGCCAACCGGCTCTCTGACCGAACACGCTGAGCTACCGTGCCGGCCTTACTAGGCAGATGTGTTATCAACTACACCACCCTGGCACTGTGGCCAACACGACTGCTCGCATTACACTAGTCCAGTGCCCTCCCCAACACCTTACTTCAGATTGGTTGGTTGATTTGGGGGAGGGGACCAAACAGCAAGGACACTGGTCCCATCGGATTTGGGAAGAATGGGGAAGGAAGTTGGCCGTGCCCTTTCAAAGGAACCACCCCAGCATTTTCCTGCAGCGATTTGGGGGAATCATGGGAAACCGAAATCAGGTTGGCCAGACGCGGGTTTGAACGGTCGTCCTCGCAAATTCGAGTCCAATGTGCTAACCTCTGCACTATCTTGCTCGGTCATTACTTCAGCCTCTCTCTTCACTGAAGGTAAGGTTGAGACTCAGTATGTCTCCAGGAAAATGTAATTCTGTTAGATCAACAACTGGTTGCATTTGGACTGGTGTTGTGACCAGGTAGTATGGACTGCTGATGAATGGCGTCCAGTTGTGTTCAGCACTAATCTGAATGGCCAACGTCGCCGAGTGCGGTGTAAGAGGTGCCGTTAGGTGAAGGACATACTGCCTCCTTATGTGCCATTTTTCAACCGGACAATGCTCCTCCACACGTGGCACATGCTCTAGAACTTCCTGCGTGGTGCTGAGGTACTCCCGTGACCAGCGAGATCTCCAGATCACGATAGAAAATGTTTAGACCAACTGAGAAGTCAACTCTGTCCAGAGTCTGTATCTAGCACTTCAAGGTCGGATGAACAGGTGTAGGCCATATTGCCTAAGGAGAAGACACCATTCCCAAGCGAATCAGAGTTTCCATCCACTCCAGAAGGGGTGAAACGTTATACTGATAAATGCCCTTATACTGCCAAGTGCCTCGTAAATTGGACTCAGTTTTGTACTCTCTGTAATAATATCACACACCATCTCAATCCGTGATGTTTCATTTCGTTTCCTCCTCCGCTTCTGAGAGTTTCACTTTTATTGTCAGGCAGTGTATGCAGATGTAGATAATTAGGTTTATATGGCTCTATAAACTTTCTCCCCCTCTCGCTTCGAAGAACACACAGTGCAACTTGTATCGTTAGTCTTTATCTGACGGCCTGCATTGTTCAGCATGTTTTCCTTCAGAAACAGACTCAACCTTTTCGTTATATTTAATTTATGATTCGCAATCAAGTGCGTCACACCCGACGGCAAATCACTTTTAAGCCCCCCGAAGAGCTTCAGATAAGAAAAACACGCGAAGAGAATCACAAGTTCTGAAAACAGTCGAAAGAGTTTTTCGGCAGTCCGCGAACGGAGTACGTTCGTGGGCAGTATTAATGCGTTCGCGAATGTGTTTATTTTGGCTGGAATCCTCTGCGGCGGCTCTCGGGCCGGCCTGTGTTTGCGCAGTGCCTCCTCCTCTCCCGCCCTCTCTGCTCCTCCCACCCTTATCCTCTTCCTTTCTTTCTTTCCCATCCGCGCCTTCGCTTTCTACTGGGTGAGATATGATCTCGAGGCCGCCGCCGCAGCTTCCCGGAAGAGAAAATATCGATAATACCGCAGTATCGATCGGCCATTCTTTCTGCCTCTCATTTTCGTCGCTTTCCTTTCTTTCTGTCGTCTGGAGGACGCCGTCATTAACAGCGGCGGGCCGGGCCGCGGCGGGACAAAAGGCGGCGGCGTCGGCGGCGCCGGCGGGACAGCGGCTGCCTGGCGCTTGCGTCGTTAGCTCGGCCACGTGCAGCGCCACGGCCGCACGTGTTCACAGCTCTCCTGCACCTGCGTCACCTTCTCGTCGTCTTTGACACATTGTCTAGCGCCGTCGCGCGGGAAAAGATTTCCTGTTTTGTACAGCGCACTCTCCCGAGTCCCTTTTGTTGCAATGGCGACTAGGGAAAGCCTTAACGTCTGGTGCACGCTTCGACTGCATTCCGTACTGTCAATACAACAGCTGCTACCACACGAGTCTGCACGGACCAAAATTTATTTTCAGTGCTGGAAACAATTAGCACAGGGCTTCCAAACCTTTTCAGCTGTCGGACCCCTTCTTCAGTCGAAAATCCGTGGCGGACCCCTCGTCAGTCAAGAGCACAGTAACTTTAAATTTCAGAGCGAGACCCATGGGAACTGAAAACTTCTTAATGCACGTGCCATGTTCCCAATTCATCTAGCATGCAAGAAACAATATCATTAACACACGGCTTTATGAGATTTTCTGCAATGGTATGAGCTTTGCCTGTTTTTGTAAATCGATAACTAACCAAGAAAGAAGCTTTTAATGAATTTTTATTTATTGTTTTTGCATGAGTTTTCATGCAATGCTGAGAAACAGCTAGTTCAGCAGTCATCCTTTTGAAAAAATCGATGCCTTTAGCCTGGAAATCCGGGTGAGTACCTTCAAAATGTCGGTGCAATTTAACTGGAACCATTGAACTATTCGGAAGGGCGGAACCATTGAACTGTTCGGAAGGGCTCGCGTACAAATTACACACTGAGCTTTACCCTTCTTTGTCTCCATAAAGCCCATTTCTAAATAGCTTTCGTTCTACTTTCGCTTCTTGGTTATTCCACTTCCACAGGATATTGCAACCAATGGAGTACTTGCAGTGTTTTCACATAATAAATCCGACAAAGCTCGGTCCGCGCATGCGTAAAAGGTTTCAGCGCATCTAGCGCCGTGAGCTGGTGCGCAAACGACCCCCGTATTGTTGCGAAACAGTCGATCAGAGAAGCCGCATTCTCCGGCACTAAACTGTGTATTTGTTTTCACTCAGGAACCGCAAAGCCTGCTTGGGAATACGACCAGAAGTAAAAGTACACATGTTTTTCACACGAAAAAAATGATGAATTTCATATTTAGATTTTTATTCAATAATTTTACTCACTATTTTACACGATTTGGTGAAAGGTGTCGGCGGACCCCGTAGAAAGAGCCAGCGGACCCCTAAGAGGTCCGCGACCCCACACGTTGGGAAGCCCTGAATTAGCAGAAAATCCTTACGCCGTCCGCATACGGGACGATTTACAAGGTATCCATTGAGTTCAATCTTTAGTAAGGGTCATTTGAAAGTGTTGTATTAATAACTGTGTTGTTCTTGTTGTTGTGGTCTTCAGTCCTGAGACTGGTTTGATGCAGCTCTCCATGCTACCCTATCCTGTGCAAGCTTCTTCATCTCCCAGTACTTACTGCAACCTACATCCTTCTGAATCTGCTTATTGTATTCATCTCTTGGTCTCCCTCTACGATTTTTACCCTCCACGCTGCCCTCCAATGCTAAATTTGTGATCCCTTGATGCCTCAGAACATGTCCTACCAACCGGTCCCCTCTTCTTGTCAAGTTGTGTCACAAACTCCTCTTCCCCCCAATTCTGTTCAATACCTCCTACTTAGTTATGTGATCTACGCATCTAATCTTCAGCATTCTTCTGTAGCACCACATTTCGAAAGCTTCTATTCTCTTCTTGTCTAAGCTATTTATCGTCCACGTTTCACTTCCATACATGGCTACACTTCATACAAATACTTTCACAAACGACTTCCTGACACTTAAATCTATACTCGATGTTAACAAATTTCTCTTCTTCAGAAACGCTTTCCTTGCCATTGCCAGTCTACAGTTTATATCCTCTCTACTTCGACCATCATCAGTTATTTTGCTCTCCAAACACCAAAACTCCTTTACTACTTTAAATGTCTCATTTCCTAATCTAATTCCCTCAGCATCACCCGATTTAATTCGACTGCATTCCATTATTCTCGTTTTGCTTTTGTTGATGTTTATCTTATATCCTCCTTTCAAGACAATGTCCATTCCGTTCAGCTGCTCTTCCAAGTCCTTTTCTGTCTCTGACAGAATTACAATTTCATCGGCGAACCTCAAAAAATGGTTCAAATGGCTCTGAGCACTATGCGACTTAACTTCTGAGGTCATCAGTCGCCTAGAACTTTGAACTAATTAAACCTAACTAACCTAAGGACATCACACAAATCCATGCCCAAGGCAGGATTTCAACCTGCGACCGTAGCGGTCGCTCGATTCCAGACTGTAGCGCCTAGAACCGCACGGCCACTCCGGCCGGCTTCGCGAACCTCAAAGTTTTTATTTCTTCTTCATGGATTTTAATACCTACTCCGAATTTTTCTTTTGTTTCCTTTACAGCTTGCTCAATATACAGATTGAATAACATCGGGGAGAGGCTACAACCCTGTCTCACTCCATTCCCAACCACTGCTTCCCTTTCATGCCCCTCGACTCTTATAACTGCCATCTGGTTTCTGTACAAATTGTAACTAGTCTTTCGCTCCCTGTATTTTACCCCTGCCACCCTTAGAATTTGAAAGAGAGTATTCCAGTCAACATTGTCAAAAGCTTTCTCTAAGTCTACAAATGCTAGAGACGTAGGTTTGCCTTTCCTTAATCCTTCTTCTAAGCCAAGTCGTAAGGTCAGTATTGCCTCACGTGTTCCTCCAAACTGATCTTCCCCGAGGCCGGCTTCTACCAGTTTTTCCATTCGTCTGTAAAGAATTCGTGTTAGTATTTTGCAGCTGTGACTTATTAAACTGATAGTTCGGTAATTTTCACATCTGTCAACACCTGCTTTGAGACAGGAAAATATTAGCTTCTGATATCTCACCATGTGCATCAGGAGGGCGACAGAAAATGAGTATCCGGGAGGTGCAGAGATTAGCTTTGTATGGGATTTTTGTATTACACTTCACAAAATGGACATTGTCAACATTCAAGAAACAAACTATTAAGCTGCACCATGAACCCGAATGAAAAATGGCGCGCCACAGTGATAGCGAAGGTTCGCACCATCAAGATCGAAGGCGAATTCCTTGGGAGTTACAAGCAGTGCAAGAAGTTCAAGTAGGAATCCACTCTCAAAAGATGCATATACAACCGTATTGGTAAAACGGGGTAATGAGAACAGATGGAATGTGATGGAATGCGACCGAATGTGAGACAGTCTGTCGTGGAGCTTGTCTTGAAACTGGCTATCCTTTAAGGTAAAGCTGCAGATATTGCGATAATATGCTTTATAGAAACGGAAAAAGCAAACATCCACAGGCTGAATTTGTCCAGTAGTTCGAGTGCAATATCAGACATTTTTCAGGAAGGATAGTTTTCTCTAAAGGAGTATGATTTTTATAAGCAGACCAGGAATCAAGCAAAAGCAAATTATTTTGATCAGCTATTGCCCAAAAGCAGTGCTCATATCATAGTTATAGTTCTATTACGCCCATTTTCCCATTCTTGCTTAAAATCGTAGAGGGCAGTGCACGTCCAAATTCTCACAGCACAATAATTAACTTTTGAACCAATTTACCACCCAGATTAATTAATAGTCGGCATAATTCTATATGGATGCGTTAAGGCACTGATGTTAGTTGATCGTGCTACATCACTCTTAGTACCTCTGATTTCCACGGTTCCTTTCATATGGATTTCTTTTCCAAATCCGCTCCGCTCCGCATCGACAATTTGACGCTTTGTTTGAAATTTCATTAATCCTACGTCCTTCAGTTCTGTAGCACTATTTGAAGTTATGCAAAAATCCACTATTTCCCTTGAAAACACTTTAATTTATGCCGCGCACAATTTTATGTGCATAACGTAGCAAGTCGCTATTACACACATCCTGTATATTGTATTGAGCATCCTTACAACGCGCAAACGCCAGTTTTTGCAACAAGTGCAACTTGTCCTCCCTTGAATATCCGTAGTTTTCCTTATGCACTACACGGTCATGTTACTGCGGACTTACTCGAAATCTTTTCACACTTGTTTTTACATTATGCTGCGGATGATCTTCCATATAGGTAGTTGTGTTTAGTACCCGTTCCTTGGACAACGATTGTCCTTTCCTGCGTTTCACTGTACACAGGATTTGTAACCCCCTGTCCGACATGAATTATGAACTACATGACTAGACACTTGTTTCAGTATCACTTTCACTTGTTATGCACGTATCGTTATCATTGTAGTCGTCATGTACATTGTTCTCACAGTCGAGTATATACGACGCCACATATGCTACTGACTCATCTTGCAGAAACGCTAATATTTCATATTCCACTTCTTTCTCACTCTGCGAAATTCCTTGGGTTGCTTTATGACGAAATATCAAATTGGGCAAGTGTTGTAGATATAATGCAATTTTTGCTTTGTTTATTGTTGCCATTGCTCTGCTTTGAATCAACACTACGGTCAAAGTAGTACTGTTGTGAGTTACTCGTGTCGGCCGGGGTGGCCGAGCGGTTCTAGGCGCTTCAGTCTGGAACCGCGCGACCGCTACGGTCGCAGGTTCAAATCCTGCCTCTGGCATGGATGTGTGTGATGTGCTTAGGTTAGTTAGGTTTAAGTAGTTCTAAGTTCTAGGCGATTGATGACCTCCGATGTTAAGTCCCATAGTGCTCAGAGCCATTTGAGTTACTCGTAGTCTAAACAGTTCAACTACACTCCGTAGCACCATGTTGTGCTTACCATTGGATACCTCCAGGTCCACACTCTGTTGACATTACCAGCCAATATTGTGACTGGATGGTAAAAAATATGTGGGGCGTCGAAATCCGTAAACATCCGTGGCCTTTTGCGACCTCACACTCAATGGGTTCCTTGTTAGCTAACGTTGACGTGGAGCTGTACGAGTTTTGTGACGTCAGTTCGTGCTGTTTCGCAGCGAGGAGCCAGTGTTTAGCGTGAAACAAAATAAGTTCTGTGACATTTCGGCAAAGTGCTACGAAAGATTGAACCAATAAGAGTCAAGAGCGTTCTCTGCATCACATATAGAATTGGCGAGACGCCATATTGTATTTGCTGTTTTCAGCTAGAGCACATATTAGGTGGTTTTTATATTATAACATTCACCCTATGAATATACAGTATGCTGTTTCTAAACACCAGCAGATTGAGAACTCTTCTTTATTGGCACGACTGGCTGTAATAAAATGACGGAAAATGTCATACTAGTGGTTAGAAAATTTTCGTATTTAGCTATGTTATAAATCCCGTATTACGAAAGTACATCGTTCTAAGACAAGGACACAGTGAAGTTTCGTGGAAAACGCTTCGTTCTTGGTGGGATTGGTAACAATTAAATGTCAGTGAATATCATTTCAGCAAATAAAGTGTTCAGAAGCCCGTTAACTGAGATGTTAGATCACGTGTTTTAGAAGTTCAGCATAGCTTAGTTGGTAGAGGTTTCGAGTTAAGAAACAAAGCGTAGCGGGTTCGCGTCCTGCTGTACCAATGTTTTTTTCACATTCGTGTTTTCTAAAAGGCTACCGTATTTTCTTATTAAATTGAAAGGAATATTTCCTGAAATATTAGATTTTATATAAATACAAGAGTGCTCTCTCTCAGGAGTGAGTTGGTGTCATTTTGTGAAGTCTTACAAGCTAATGTCCTTGCTGACTGGACACGTAGCTTTTCTTCTTGCCTGTAACATATTTATAGATACTGAAGTTTTTATTTATTTATACTACAGACGGAGCAACATGACTAGCATGTGAACAAGGCAGTAAATGTGCGTTTTAATAGAGCTAACGTAGCAGTATTATGCACGTCCATTTTCGTGAACAAACTGAGTGGTTTGGGAGCCAGATACAGACAACAGCCTCCGCTGGAGAGCGCTACAGTCGCACATCACGTTAACCATCACGACTCATGTGGTGCTGGCACTGTGTTTCGTGAGGCTGGATTTCTCGTCTGTGTCCACGTTAACGCTAGCAGCGTCGTCCCGTGTGAGGACGGCTTATGGATTCTTTCACTCTCTAATGTAGCAGAAAACAGAAAATGGCTTTATAGTGACATATAATAGGACAATGAAGCTGCATCTGTGTTGCGTATTCTGCCTAGGGTCATTCCCCAAGCTTCAATAGATGGACGACTCACAATATTATCTTGAATAATTGCTCCATCCTCCAGAGCAGAGGTTACTAACGCACACCATTGCGGTACCTCTTGACTTGGAGTAGCCGGTTCGAATCCTGAGGGTGGAAGCACTTTTTCACTACCAGTGCTAGGTATGGTCACAACGTTTTAACTACCAACTCGAAATAGTAAAGTTACACAATTATTTTGAAACTCGATGGGGTCTCTCTTTAGCTACAAACAGCAGTTGGTTGTGTTTGGCCACTGACCACAACCAAAACATCATCACAGTGAGAACAGCAGCGTAGGAATAAAACACACCATATTTTTACAGAAAGGAAACGACACCCATAGAAGATCGTACAAAAGTGTATGAACTTGTCTAGGCAGCAAGATGAAAGAATATCATTTGGTATTCTTTCAGAGGATGGTCTTACATACATTGCATTTATTTCGCAAGAACAGGCAACCACGATACACCAAACTGGTAAACCAGACATTTGTGGAGATTTGTTTATGTAATATTGTTAGATGTCTTGACGTGACCACCTTATCTTTGCAGTTTGCGTGCGTATTTTATACTCACCCGGCCTCTAATATTTACTGTGACGTTTTTATTTGTCACGATAACAGTAGTTTTGATGTAGTGGTTAAAGGCTCATAACTGGCTGCCAATAATATCAATGGTGCTTCACAACCCATTCTCAGTGTAAAACACTTACAAAATCTCTCTCTCTCTCTCTCTCTCTCTCTCTCTCTCTCTCTCTCTCTCTCTCTCTCTCTCTGTTACATACGTACATACACCCCCCTCCCACACCGCTATTGCACCAAAACACACACAGAAATATTTTTGATTTTTGTCTAGGACGAGGGACAACATTGTGTCAGAAATAAATTAAAAATAGTTGTAATCCTCTGGCTCTGACCAAGGCTTTAAGTAGGTATCCTTGGTAGTAAGTCGTATGTCGTAACAGGTAATCCTTCAGTTTATCCCAAATTGCGAACCCCTCTGCCCCACTACCAGCGCGCCTGATAGCTGGACGAGAGGAGCTGTGGCATCATGATGACCCATATCTCAAATAGCTCGCTCTACTTCTGGATGTAGACAGTGAAAACTAGAAATAAATAACAGTTTTGAACATGGTTGTTATTCAGCAACTGTATACCAGTTTCAACATAGGATTAAACATCCAACCAGTTGGACATAAATAGTAGGTACATTGACCTAGGTTTCGATACCTACTAGGGATGTCTTCATCAGAATGAACTGCTGCTAAATCGTAAAATTACACTAGTCAGAATTTGGAGCAACTATGCTCAAATCAAAAGTAAAATAAAATATTCTAGTCTTTGCCACGTGTGCCCAACAACATCAGACTTGAGCACAGCTGCTCCAAATTTTGACTATTGCTTTTTAGCAATGTAGTTTTACGCTTTAGCAACAGTTCTTTCTGATGAAGACACCCCTAGTAGTTGTCGAAGCTTGGTCAATGTACCTGCCGCTCATGTGCAACCGATTGGCTGTTTAATTCTATGTTGAGACAACGCTAGACACGTGTAGCGTCCTGATTGGATAGGGGACAGTATGCGAACGTAGGTGTCACAGCAGTAAAAGCATCCACTGAGACCCCTGAAAGTAGGCATCACGATAACACAGATGGGCGTGGCCTCTACGTCTACAGCGTAAGCACAAGCACGGCATCGCAGCGTAGCGCCGGGCGTTGGCCTGGAACTCACCGAGAGGTCGCCGCCGTAGAAGGGGTGGATGACGAACGTCTCGTTGCCCACGTGGATGACGCCGCTGACGCCGTTGCACGTGTGGAAGGCTGCCGTCGCGCCCGGGTAGTCTTTCACCGTGCCGTGGTAGTAGCAGTGCTCGATCTCCTGCGGGCCATCACGTAACATATCCGTTAGGTTTCACTCTGTCGTTCTACGATCATTTAGTTTTACAGTAGATTCAACAGGACAAATGCGAAGGCATTACAAATACTACCATCTTTATACAGTGTGCTTCAACTTGCTCTCCCCCCTGTAATACCTGAAATCAAGAGCGTACCGAGGACATGCTCTCCAATAGATTAGGGCGGGGGGGGGGGGGGGGGGGGAGGATGAGCAGGGTGCGAGTTTTATTGGTTTCGCATTGAATGACGAATTAGTGTCGATAGTTAAACATAACTACTTATGGGTAAAGTTGCTACTAGGCAGTATGCATTACGTGCTCTGTTTGGCGAGACAGATTGTGATAAAGTTTATGTGGATCGTTTTCTAGAGGAGCGAGGCTGCAACTCTCTCCCGACCTTCTATGGGTAAGCCCTTGCCTCCAGTGAACCAAATCCCACATATTTTAATAACCCCAAAGTAAAGCCAACCCCCACTATACAAGAACTCACCATCTCATCCAACTGATTGACAACCCAGTCACCACAAGAACTCTCTTCGTCCCCTTACCACAGCTGAAGATATTGTCCAATTTCCAACGTTATCGCACACTCCAACAACCTGTCTTCTATTTTAATTGTAACAGCTATCCATTCTCAGTATGAGGCAAACTTAATCTTCAGCAGCGAATCCACCCCAGTTTAGTCTGCCCACTCCCGTTGCTTACTTTAAAATCCCAATGAAGCGGCTGGAATGAAGAGTTTCTAACCAGCCCTCTGCTGCAGAGTACACCTCACCTTTGTGGAGTTCATCTGCTTGCACCAAGCAGGTTGACACTGCTGTCAGTGAGACTGTCCAGATTTTGTCGGGATGTACGAAGCAAACTCTAGTCGACAAATCTGCTTGATTTTTGGTGTATCTCTCTCCCCCCCCCCCCTTTCACCAAGTCAGAATGGCCATTGCTGCCAAAGCTGAGAGGGCAGAGGAGATCAATGATCCCAGTCATACACTACAAGATCATCAAGCTGCAGTCTCATACTATCATTCAAATCCTTCCCTTACCAATCCCATCCAGTGAGGGTTCCAACATTCACCTCTCCCCAGTCACAGTCCTATCACCAGTCTAAGACCAACAGCTCAGCCATACGATCTTTTTCCCATACACATATACGTCTTCCTACACGAAAAATGTGCATCAATCCTATACCCATCAACATTGCTAAACTATAGTTACTAGAAGCCCACACAGTATTTTCCCCATATGTCATAAAAGAATTTTCATCATCAGCATCTTCTGAAATATTTCATAAGTATAGTTATCTTCAAAAAGATAAATCTATGCTACCAATTTATGAAACCCAGGCAGAAGAGCGGCTTGTTTGACCATTGTGAAGCTAGTGGGGCTAGGATGTGAAATAAAACCAAAGAAATAAAAAGACAAGAAGTCATTTTTTTCCTTCCAATGGTTAATCCTTTATCTCATATATGCGGCCAAACTCTCAAACCACTCCACCCTCGAACCTTCTCCAATACATCAACGACACAGCTCTTAGCCGTAATCCAAAAGTACTTGTCTGAATTTACAGCCTTTAGATTTGTATGATTTATCGTGTAAACGAAATTTAGCGGATTCCTTTCAGTACCCATGTGGAAGACTTCATACTTTTTATTATTTAGAGTCAATTGCCACTTTTCGCACCGCACAGATATCTTGCCTGAACAGTTTTGCAATTGGGTTTGATCATCAGATGACTTTAGAAGACGGTAAATGACAGCGTCATCTGCAAACAATCTAAGAGGGTTGCTCAGGTAGTCTCCTATGTCGTTTATGTAAACCAGAAACAGCCGAGGAACGCCAGGTATTACTTCTGTTTTACTCGATGACTTTTCGTCAATCATTACGAACTATGAACTTTCTGACAGGAGCTCACGAATTTAATCGCCCAAATGAGACGATACGTCATAGGGACAATTTGATTAGAAATCGCCCGTTAAGAACGGCCAAAAGCCCTCTGGAAATAAAAAAATATGGAATCAATTTGACACCGCATTTCGATAGCACTGATTACTTCGCAGAAGAAAAGAATTAGGTGCGTTTCACAAGAACTATATTATCTGAATCCCTGTTGATTATTTGTCAATGATGCGTTTCCTTCGAGGTAATGGATAATGCTGGAACAAGCATAAAAACATAAAAATGCATTAAAATATTTTAAGGCGGCCACTACGTTTCCTCAAGAATTATGCCAAGTCTTCTGCAGGTTTCAATTTTCTTTCATATAAAAGCTTATATCAGGCATCAGCTAAGTCCAATGTCCAATGACGTGAGTGAGTTCAGAAGTAGATTTTTTTTCCTGTACAGTTGTAACTGGACCACAAAATGGACTACGCCTGTCGATTAGACTAACCGCTTTTTGTGCATGTATCCTCACTGTAATACTGGTGCTGCCCAGGGGAAAATAAACATTAATATCTTGGTCTTGCCATGTGCACTTGAAGATACTACCCAACCTAAAAATATACGCTTGTAATAGCTGTAATTGTTAGTCAGAAAATGACGTAAATACTGATGTAGTGTTGTCCAGTACACCGTGCTCATTCACCAATAGAAATATCTGCACTTATACCCGTTACACTCTGTGATATACCTGGTGATCAAAAAGTCAGTATAAATGTGAAAACTGAATAAATCACATAATAGTCTAGATAGAGAGGTACAAATTGACATACATGCTTGAAATAACATGGGGTTTTATTAGAACCAAAAAAATACAAAAGTTAAAAAAATGTCAGACAGATGGCGCTTCATCCGATCAGAATAGCAATAATTAGCATAACAAAGTAAGACAAAGCAAAGATGATGTTCTTTACAAGAAATGATCAATATGTCCACCATCATTCCTCAAAAACAGCTGTAGTCGAGGAATAATGTTGTGAACAGCACTGTAAAGCATGTCCGGAGTTATGGTGAGGCATTGGCGTCGGATGTTGTCTTTAAGCATCCCTAGAGATGTCGGTCGATCACGATACACTTGCGACTTCAGGTAACCCCAAAGCCAATAATGGCACGGACTGAGGTCTGGGGACCTGGGAGGCCAAGCATGACGAAAGTGGCGGCTGAGCACACGATCATCACCAAACGACGCACGCAAGGGATCTTTCACGCGTCTAGCAATATTGGGTGTTCTTCTTTTGTTCTAATAAAAGCCCATGCCGTTCCAAGCATGTGTGTAAATTTTTACCTCTCTATCTACATTATTCCGTGGTTTATTAAGTTTTCAAATTTATACTGACTTTTTGATCACCCGGTACATCTACACGACGACTCTGCAAGTCACACTTAAGTACCTAGCAGAGGGTTCATCGAACCACCTTCAAATTATTTCTCTGCCGTTCCTCTCTGGAACAGCGCGCGGGAAAAACGAATACTAAAATCTTTCCCTGCGAGCTCTGACTTATTACAATTATCATTTCTCCCTATGTAGCTCGGCGTGACATTCGGGGGACAAGGCTTGACATTGGATTACCGAAAAAAGAAAAACAGCCTTGTTTTAATGATTGCTATCCCAACTCGCATATCGTACCGGTGGCAATATCTCTCTTATTTCTAGATTGTTCACTTAATACTGGTTCTTGATACTCTGTAGGTAGGCTTTCGCTGGAGAGCTAGCGTGTATCCAGAAGCGGCTACCATCTACCAACAAGGAATAACGCCTGACAGTACCGGGACTGCCACGCGGGATTAGCCGAGCGGTCTCAGGCGCTGCAGTCATGGACTGTGCAGCTGGTCCCGGCGGAGGTTCGAGTCCTCCCTCGGGCATGGGTGTGTGTGTTTGTCCTTAGGATAATTTCGGTTAAGTAGTGTGTAAGCTTAGGGACTGATGACCTTAGCAGTTAAGTCCCATAAGATTTCACACACATTTGAACATTTTTGAGTACCGGGACTCGAACTAGGGTCCTCGTCATGGTAGTCAAACACGTTGACCGCTCACTTACGAAGGTAGGTAGAGAAACTAAAAAAAAAACGTAAATAAAGACAGCATTTGAACCACGCCACTTCCGTATCGAAGTATGATTACAGTCTGTATCGACTGGAAATTAAATAAGGTTTTAATCACGTCGTGCATTAGTATCAGTCTCTACATTTTCTAGTGGATGCGCTGTACCGAAGCGAGACGACCAGTGGCTGTTTTAATTAAATCGGAGCAAATTAGATAACAAAATATTGGACTGTGAATTTTTCATGGGGAGACAAACAGGTGAGAAGAGCGTCCCAGGACGACAAATAACTGCGTTTGGGGGTGAAGTGTACTCCTGTGCTGACCTATTGGCGGCTCGCAATAACGTTAGTGGCCGCAAATTAAATGGGCGTCGGCCGAGTGACAGCAATTATCGTGGCTAGCGGGAATAGAATATTAGAAAACCCTACAACCGGAAAAGCATATCCGTTAACTGCTAATTCTGCTAGAGAAAGAGTGCTGCAGCTGCTGGGAGCAGGGTTTTGTAGTAAATTAGTAGCAATTATCTCAAGTCCAGAGCATTTATTCGCATGTAAACGTTCATAAAATCGGTAACGAAATGAGATTAGGGAAGCGAAACAATGTCTTTAGACTATAAATTAAAGTCTCCGTCGTGGTTCTCAATGTGTATGTGAAGGCTAATCTCAGAAACTACTGTAGAAATTCTGGTAAAGTGTTTTTTGATAAACAGACTGATTGACGAGGAAAGTTTGTGTATATAATTTATAAACATTTCGTGTAAACTGGCTGAACTATGATGTTTGTCGATTAAGTGTTGCCTCTTGAAAAGTTTCCCGATGAGTGCTGTTTAAATCGTTTAAGTTACATATGGTAGGGCTAATAAAAATGGCACCGAGAACCGAGTTCCAGGGTACAAGATACCCAGCAGAGGAAAGGAAATACGGTACTATTCTGGCTATAGCAGATGTTGAAAGTGACCAGCATTCATCTCTTGGCTCTTTTGGGCCCTGGTCAGTAACTTGCTGAAGGCGGATCGAAGCCGAACTGCTCGAATCGCTGCAATCTAATCCGAAATGTTCTGCTGCAGTTCTTGAAGTGTATGAGGGTCGTTGCGATACATCTTAGACTCGGGGGCTCCCCTCACAAAAGTAATCGCACACTGACAGATCAGGTGACCTAGAGGGCCAGCTAGGGCCACGACGAGAGTGACCTCTGACAACTCAGTCAGGCTAGAAGTTTGTGTAAATGTGCTCCAAGATTCGTCCCTGTTGGAAGCAACTGCAGGTCTTTTCCTCTTCCGTTAACGCTGCCACTATCGTATCCAGTGATCCGGGCTACTTTTACTTGCCACACCCTGTGTGAAGTTGATATGGAAGAATCGTTCCTCCAAAATGTCTATTAAGATAACGTCACAACATGATACAAGATGGAAAACTTCAGTTTAAGTGTGTCATTCTGGGTAAAAAAAAAAAACACGAATATTCATTAGCCGCAGTACATATTTAGCACTACTCCTAGGTAGCTGGTTCAAATGGCTCTGAGCACTATGGGACTCAACTTCTGAGGTCATCAGTCCCATAGAACTTAGAACTACTTAAACCTATCTAACCTAAGGACATCGCACACTTCCATGCCCGAAGCAGGATTCGAACCTGCGACCGTAGCTGTCGCGCGGTTCCAGACTGTAGCGCCCTAAGTAGCTGGTCGCTAGTGAGTTGCGTACGACGTAACACTGCTTTTGAATCGTGAATGGTTCCTGATATCGAAGGGAGTACGCAGAGGCGAACGTAGCTTTGCTGTATGGTTAATATCCTTAACTCTCGGCACCTGTGGCATTGAAGTACATATGTTTTATTTATCAATAGAAAGATATACTTTTTAAGGGCATCGGAAAGTTCTTTAAGAGACGAGAATAGAGATAGCCATAGAATAGGGATATAAGTAACTCTTGTTAACACTGGCGCTAAAAATTGTCGTAAAAGTATCGCAATTCGTATACGTTTCGCAGTGTATTGAGTGGTTATTATGTTGAAGGTTTTGCATGTACACTTAATCTCCGATTTCCGTTATCTAGGCCTGACTTTTGTTTATGTACTGAAATCAACGAACTATGCACATTCGCGCGTGGTTTTATACATACCCCTTGCTGCGAATTGCCGCACCGGAGTTTCTGTTCCTTGTCGCACAAGTGAAGATTTGGCATCTCTGTTTTAAATTTACGAAATATCTCGTGTTTTAAATTACTTTTAGATGCGACTACTGTCTAATGTTTTTTGTTCACATACGTCTCACGTAAATGAATTCGCACTACTAGCAAATGAACTTTATGTTGCAAAATAAATGTAATACATCTCATAATATTCCCTCAGTTTCACAAATTTAAGTTTTTTGGGGTCTGTAACCCAATTCGGAAAAACTTGAGTCGTGTAGGATTAGGCTTACATTGTTGACCTTCTGTCTGTCTATCTGTCTGTGCGACTTCTCGAAAGACTTCTTCTCAGGAACGGGTAGATGTATCAAGTTGAAATTTGTGTCACATATTAAGGTATTTGGTCCCTTGGCAATGGAAAATAGTGAAGCTTTTAAGTCAGTGCAATCAAAAGATACGGCCATGTAAGTCACTTATTTTGACTCTCGCAATCTCATTCATTAAAAACTTAAGCGTGCTTCCTTTTGACATAGAATCATGAAATTTGGAAAGAAGAAAGGATTCACAGTACAAATAAAAATAAAAAAATAGAAAATTGCTAATCTGTAATAAAATCATACGAAAAAATATTTCTTTTGTCATTTGTTGTCAGACTTCAAAACTTTCTCAAAAGTCTTGGAATCCATGGGACCAATATCTTGCTTGTATCAATGTCGATAAAAAGCAAAAATCGTCGGGATTCTTGATTCCAGAAATAGATGGACTTTATATATATATATAATTTTGTATGCAACCCTCAGTGCGCGAGCTCTACTCGCACATGGTCATTTTTTTATTTGTTACAGATATTATATTTGGCCATAAGTGGAGACTGCGGATGTTGTTGCAGGAAACTAAGCATTGGGATGCGTTGTGGGAGCTGTAGTAGATGCTTTCACAGAGGGAATTAAGTGTGGTGGAGTCTGAGGAGGTTGCTGACGCCCCCTCCTGGAACTGCAAAATATGCAACAGGAATAGGTGGCCAGACGAGCAGGAAAGGAAGATCCAGCCCTTATGCTCATTTGGATCAAGTTACGAGAAATACGGTGAAGATGACTAAAACCATTATTTTTCAACATAATCTCCAACGTGGCGACCTTACATCACCTTTCTGGGAGGACCTGTATGCCCACCTGGTACGACTCTGCTGGTCGAATCCGCAGCTCGTGGTCTCGCGGTAACGTTCTCGCATCCCGAGCATGGGGTCCCGTGTTCGATTCCCGACGGGGTCAGGGATTTTCACCTGCCTCGAGATGACTGGGTGTTTGTGTCGTCCTCATCATTTCATCGTAATTCGTGAAAGTGGCGAGATTGGGCTGATAAAAGGTTGGGAATTTGTACGGGCGCTGATAATCGCGCAGTTAGGCGCCCCACAAACCAAATATAAACATCATCATCGTCATCTACTGGTCGACGTCGGACGATGAGCCTCGTAACGCGCAAGCAGTTCCGCGCAGAAGGTCTTTCGTTGCTCTTTATGGTTTTCTGTTGGGCGCAAGGAAGGCAGCGGGCACACACCTTTCAGTATCCCAACTGGTGGATGTGTCAGCACTAGTAACAGAAACTATCAGTTGAGCAGCGAGGTGTTTGATTGTGATCCGTCGATCACCTCGAATGAGAGTGTCCGCACGTTCCAACGTTGCAGAAGTCAGCTGTGTGCTGCAGGCCGGCACGTGGGAGATCCGACAGGCTTGCTCGACACTGTTGTCGATAACGAGTGAAGCCTCGCCCAGCGACTCGCCGTGCTTCTGTTCAGTGCCACATCTGTGTAGCATTCTGCAAGTGGTTAAGAATATCCGCAATGGTCTCGTGTTCCGCCAAGAGAAACTAATGACAGCTCTCTGCTTGGAACACACTTCCGCTACACACGCCATTTTGAAAGCTCGTATGGCGCCACCAGCAATAGGAACTTCTTGAAACTAGAGCGGCTGAAGCGGTCATATTCCGCTATGTCCCCACAATAAATTCCGCATTTCTTTCAACCGAAACTGGCCCGGGAACAAAATATGTTGCATTACTTACTGAACGGACCTCGTAGAATGCACTCCATCCGAGCGCACAGACTACAAGGAAATTTGATCGGAATCTTCATCAAAATTTGCAGTCCATTAAACATAAAGTACGCCAGCTTGAAGCTGAAGTACAATCTTTGGACAGTGTGGAGTATGCATAAAGATCACAGGTTTGGAGATAATCAGTCGCAGCGTATTGCGCTATCTTCATTTTAATGTGCAAGCTGTTACTGTAGAACTACCTTACAGGGCGAGGGATCATGCACTTTTATCAGGGAGTGGCACATATTTCAAAGCTAGAGACAATCTGATCACAATTAGTGTAGGTAAACAAATGAACTGGCAGCCGTTGAACTAACGAAGCTACACATTAATAAGAAGTAAACAATCCTGTGTGTGTACCGCTCTCCTAGTGGCAATGTGGACACTTTTTTTAATAAATTAACTGCAATTCTTGAAAGAATCTCAGCCCCTAAAACTAACATATTAATTTTCACAGACATGAATACTAAAACAGGAGTTGAGGATAAAATTAGTAATAACTTCCTAAACATACTGAGCACTTTTCGCGTGACCCAAATGGTAATCACTGCTACTGGGGCACGAAAAAGTTCAGTATCGGTCTTACAGCTTGTACTTACAGATATTGACAGGGAACTATAAAATATTTGAAAGAGATCTTGGCCTTTCTGATCATTACCGTCAGGCAATAAGCTAAAGACTAGCTTGGTAAAACCAGCAGAACTGCAGGCCTTCTCGGAACGTAGATTGCTTGCCTTTTCTAGAGCAGTGTCAAATAAAACAAGTGATGGTGTGCGTGGAAAACAACGCAGGTGTTAAATTTCCTAGATTCCGCTCATTTTTTAAATTAATTTTTGGGGAGACTACTTAAAGCTACTTAGAGGTAAAACTCATGCAATGACAAAGTAATAAATAATACAGAACATAAAAGCAGAGTAGTGTAGAATGTCACAGAAGAAATATTTTATGCCTATGATAGTAATCTAAGAGCCGTAGATCAGAGCAATGTTTTTACAAACAAAGGAAAAATTAAAGCAACTGATAGGACTTTCTAACACTCTCATTTATCCATGGGGATATTGCAAGGGGCATAGCAGCATCCTCATGGACCAGAATTCATGAGCTAGTGTCCTTAGCGTATGTAAAGCTGAAGAGCTAAACTGATTTATATTATAAGTTATCTGAAACAAAGTGTGTGTAAGTCAAAGGACATTGTATGATGGAGACCAACAAAATGGGGCAATACAACTGTTAAGACAATGACATACTCAGGAGGATGGAGTTCACTGTGTCCAGCCATCCTGATCGGGTTTTCTGTGGTTTTCCTAAATCACTTCAGGCAAATGCAGGGATGGTTCCTTCATCAAGACCCCGGCCGCCCTCCTGTCCTATGCTCATGGAGCGTCCTTATACATTCTGTGTGTATTTATATTTTGAGCTTTAGTGTTATATTCTATTATTGTGACAATTCCTATCTCATTGTGTGCCAGCCGTGGTGGTCTAGCGGTTCTAGGCGCTCAGTCCGTAGCCGCGCGACTGCTGCGGTCGCAGGTTCCAATCCTGCCTCGGGCATGGATGTGTGTGATGTCCTTAGGTTAGTTAGGTTTAAGTAGTTCTAAGTTTTAGGGGACTGATGACCACAGATGTTAAGTCCCATAGTGCTCAGAGCCATTTGAACCATTTTTGATTTATCTCATTGTGAGATGATCTTTGAATGAGTAAAAATAAATAAATAAATGAGAAAAACTTTTAGGGCTTTCGAGGCCACTTGTTGACAAATTAGCTGTTGGCTTCTGTCTTGCGTTTCTCGGTCGATGTTTTTTTGATGATTTTTCTGACGTTTTCGCCAACAAGAGTGGCTGGCACTGCCAAAGCTTCACTCTCCAACAAAAACAATGGAGAGTGAAGCTCTGACAATGCCAGCCGCTGATGCTGGAGAACGTCAGAAAAATCACCAACCAGACGTCGGCCAAAGAACCCAAGAAATAAGCCAACAGGCAGTTTGTTAAACGAGGAAAAATTGAAAGGGATTTGTCATGGTGTGTTCTCCCAAAAGCCCTATAATTCTGATGGAATGCCATCCACTACATGGGGCTTGTTTCCTCTTAAATCTTTCAGTGCTCTTACAAATGCTTCTCGCCATGTAAAATGGCCATCTAATCATCGTCTACTTTCTCTTCCCTTTCCACAATATTGTCTTGGGTATTGTTATTATCTTTCTATGCCCCTTCTATATAATCCTTCCACCCTTCAGTCTTCCCTTCGTCCGTTACTACTGGCATTCCAACTGAGCTCTAAGTGTTCTCCAAAGATATCTCTAATTATTCCATAGGTGCTGTCTACATTATGTGATCAAAAGAATCCGGACTCCCCCAGAAACATGCGGTTTTCATATTAGGTGCATTGTGTTGCCACCTACTGCACTCCATATTAGCGACCTCAGTAGTCATTAGACATCCTGAGAGTGCAGAATGTAGCGCCCTGCGGAACTCAACGGACTTCGAACGTGGTCAGGTGATTGGGTGTCACTTGTCTCATACGTCTGTACGCAAGGTTTCCGCACTTTTAAACATCCCTCGGTCCACTGTTTCCGATGTAATACTGAAGTAGAAACGTGAAGGGGCGCATGCAGCACAAAAGCGAACAGGCCGACCTTGTCTGTTGTCTGACAGAGACCGCCGACAGTTGAGGAGGGTTGTAATGCAGACATCTACCCAGACCTTACCACAGGAATTTGAAACTGCTTCAGGATCCACTGCAAGTACTATGATAGTTAGGCGTTAGAGGAGAAAACTTGTATTTCATGATCGCGCAGCTGCTCATAAGCCACGCATCTTGCCGGTAAATGCCAAACGACGCCTCTCTTGGTGTCAGGAGCTTAAAAATTGGACGACTTAACAGTAGAAAGACGTTGTGTGGAGTGTCGAGCGATGGTACACAATGTGGCGATCCGATGGCAGGGTTCGGGTATGGCGAACGCCCAGTGAACGTCCTCTGTCAGAGTGTGTAGTGCCTACAGTAAAATTCGGGGGCGGTGGTGTTATGGAGTGGTCGTGTTCTCAACGGAGGGGGCTTGCACCCTTTGGTGTTTTGCGTGGCACTTTCACAGCACATGCCTACACTGATGTTTTAAGCATCTTCTTGCTTCCCACTGTTCAAGAGCAATTCGGGGATGGCGATTGCATCTTTAAACACGATTGAGCTCCTGTTCATAATGCACGGCCAGCGGCGGAGTTGTTACACGACAATGATATCCCTGTAATGAACTGGCATGCACAGAGTCCTGACCTGAATCCTATAGAAAACCTTTGGGATATTTTGGAACGCCGACTTCGTGCCAGGTCTCACTGACCGATATCGATATCTCTCCTTAGTGCAGCACTCCGTGAAGAATGGGCTGTCATTCCCCAAGAAACCTTCCAGCACCTGATTGAACGTATGCCTGTGAGAGTGGAAGCTGTTATCAAGGCTGACGGTGGCCAACACCGTACTGAATTCCAGCATTACCGATGGAGGGCGCCACGAACTTGTAAGTCATTTCCAGCCAGGTGTCCGGATACTTTTGATCACATAGTGTATCTTTCACATAGTTATCCAGTCTTCTACAGCTTTGCATTTCTCCTACAGCCATTTCTGCTGCTGTACCATGTATGGTATAAATGTTTAGCTACTGCTGGATATGGGGCTAAGCAATGACGGTCGTTTGGGAGCGTCGCTAGGACAACTGCCAGGAAAGCGCGTCTGGCGACCGTGACAGGACTCCCGCTCCGGCGCGGCTGCTTGGCAGCGCTATCGTCGAGACACGTAAACCCATTATCGTTCCGGCGACCGGCATCAGCGATTCCCCAGTCGGCTTAATGCCGGCAGTTAGCAGCGCCTGCGCCCCCATCTCTCCTCATTCCATTCCACGCGTCTCTGCACAGCCTGCCGACCTCCAAGCTGTTATCGTCGCCAATGCAGCGCCACTGCAGCCCTGACAAGGCGACGTTAACGGACTGGCTTTCTTCGAGTTTCTTGATACTTACAGGATTTGAAGCTTAGTGACCGGCCATCAGTGTCCTAAAGCAGTACGAAACAATTGTCAAAGAAGTCTAAAACCGTCTTTGAAGATTACATTTCTGAGCAATTTTATGCACGAATCCTTGTACTTTACAAGGATAGAAACCGGTAGATGAGTACATAGCATAAAAGCCTTGTGTTTGTAAAATCACTGGTTCGGTTCTCGCTAGCAACAACTTTTTAATAATTTTACTTTAATTTTATATCTGAATTTTCTCATGTTGAGAAATTAAAAGGAGCGATCTGTTTCATTTAGTAAAAAACTTTCTACAGCCAAGATCGCTTAATTCTTCTTTATTTTTGATAACAGTTTTCGACAGACGTTGCTGTCACCTTCTGGTCTTTTGTTACGAAATGTGCATGTCGATATTAGTGAATAAAATGTAGCACAACAAACGAAGGTTTGTCAGAAATAAAACATTTACAGTTTTAAAGGACCTAGTGGACATTGCGCTGTCCATGTATGTAGCGTTCATAGATGACTGTAAAGTCTTCGTCGTGATCAAAGGTAAGAGTATCCTGTTACCATTGGTAGATGCGAATGTTATTTGGGAATAAAAGTAACATGTTTTATATAAGTCCGACGAAGTATTGAAGCGATATTTGATATATTTTTGTTTTGTGTTTTTTGTTTTACCTTTTTGTAGAGGAAATTATGTTTTTAGTGCTACATGATAAACCTGTATTCTTTATTTTTGATACAACATTCCCTTATTTCACGTCAAAAATAATCAATTCTCGAATAAAACCTGAATTAATCATTGACAAGTTCAATTTTGCTACAAATACTGCTTGTTTTTAAGTAACAGACAGGAGGATAACCACGTGGAACAAAAATGTTCTGGTGGATATGCAGCCTTTGGTAGACAATTTACTGCTTCCAGTTTTTAGCGGAATCTAGTGACAAACTGATCACATACAGGAAGAAAGCGCTCGTCGTGAGGACTAGCCGGCCGGTGTGGTCGAGCGGTTCTAGGCGCTTCAGTCCGGAACCACGCGACCGCTACGGTCGCAGGTTCGAATCCTGCCTCGGGCATGGATGTGTGTGATGTCCGTAGGTTAGTTATGTTTAAGTAGTTCTAAATTCTAGGGGACTGATGACCTCAGATGTTGAGTCCCATAGTGCTCAGAGCCATTTGAACCATTTGCATCGTGAGGACTCCCGATAGGTATGCACACGCTTAACATACAAGTAATGTGGATACGACCTTAATCGAGTGAAGCTACTATGAAAACTACCAAAGTCTACACTTATTTATGATAGCCTACAGTACTTTTACGACTCTAAATATAGTGTCTGGCTAGTTGAACGACGAAGAAAACATTTTGCATTCTGTTGCTGTCCCTTCAGCTTCCTGCATGCCGTACTGTTCTAGACTACAGGTGTTCCCGCTTGTTCATGGACGTTGGTATTTGAACTGAGGTCAATTTCTGATGGTTATTCTCAGGCTAAGAACTACGGGAAGTGTGGTCGTGTGACTAGGGCCTTCCGTCGGGTAGACCGTACGCCGGGTGCAAGTCTTTCGATTTGACGTCACTTCGGCGAATTGCGCGTCGAGGAGGATGAAATGATGATGATTAGAATAATACAACACCCAGTCTCTGAGCGGAGAAAATCTCCGACCCAGTCGGGAATCGAACCCGGGCCCTTAGGATTGACATACTGTCGAGCTGACCACTCAGCTGCCGCGGGTGTACGGGAAATGTGACATGAATTTTGTTCTAACTTAACTGCCAATAACCAATGGGGTGGATTGTGATCTATGATCGTGGTGCAGAACAAGTTTTTTACTGGTTCATCCTTACAGTAGACGCACTGGTCACCCCATATTGCTGTTAGTTTACATACGTTCAGGATTATTTGTTAAGTTCCTCTTTGTTCGATTTTTCACATATCAGAGACTGATCTGAAAGATTCGCATGCCAAAAGGATGAATCACTGTTATTTGGTTCATTTGATCAGACAACACGAATGATAAACATTCTAGTCTGTGGCACACGTTTAGTTCTCGGTTAACATAGCCCCGATTTGGGTGAGACTCAAGGAAAAATTCTGAAGAGCAAAGTAACCGATCGAATGACATACTTGACATGATGGAAATTCTTTCTAAAGACGTTATATGTTCAAAATATATAGCTCCTTGAAGATACGAAATTATTGAGCACTCGGGAGTATTGATTTTAGCCCTTTGGTATCTAAACTAAAATCGATTTTCCAAAATATTTGCATCTAAATACTTAAGTCCGAGCATTTTGATTTTTGGTAACCAACGCCTCAAGAGCGACAGTTTGCGTAAATAAATTTAACGGACAGGGACAAAACGGTGGTGGCGAATTGGTATATGTATTTCTTACTAATACAAACCTAATGATAGGATCAAAGGTAATACTGTTGTAATCGATATCAGCACTGTATAACCAAAAGTAGAATAAACGTCTGCATTGATTAGTAATGACACAAAAGGTTTGTATGTCTGTCTATTAAATTTTCACAGCTTTCAGTTTGGAGAAAAGTAATTAATTTTATGTACATATAGGTGGAAGGGGAGAAATGGAAAGAAAGAGAAGGAACTTATAATATCAGCTGCATTGGGACTTCCAGCGGTATCAGTGGATACGAGTGAAAATGTGTGCCGGACTGGGATTCGAACCCGGGAGATCTTGCTTACGAGGCAGTTGCGTTAATCATTGAGCCATCCAGACATAATATTTATCGAAAATGTGCGGACTATCTGGGAACACTCCCTGTCCGATACACACACTACAAAAAAAGTTATGCATCACTCTGGTTCCCAGAACTCCTGAAGACAGACGTTGACTGTCGATATTGTATCACAGACACAGTCCCTTAGGTTGTACAGAGATGTCACTAAACCTGCCCAAAGACGTAAACAACCATGCATGAGCAGCGCCTATTTACAGAGGGGGGCCGACAGCCGATCAGTTCCAGTCATTCCGCCAGGAAGGAGGTACACGGCTCGTGTTGTCTGTAGTTCAACCACGCCTAACGGTCAATACCGCGGTTCGATCGCGTCCACCTTGTTACTTTGTGCCAGAAAGGACGCTCAACAAGGGAAGTGTCCGGGCGTCTCGGAGTGAACCAAAACGATTTTGTTCGGGCATGGAGGAGATACAGAGAGACAGGAACTGTCGATGACATGCCTCGCTCAGGCCTCCCAAGGGCTAATACTGCAGTGGATGACCGCTACCTACGGATTATGGCTCGGAAGAACCCTGACAGCAACGCCACCATGTTGAATAATGCTTTTCGTGCAGCCACAGGACGTCGTGTTACGACTCAAACTGTGCGCAATATTCTGCATGATGCGCAACATCACTCCCGACGTCCATGCCGTGGTCCATTTTTGCAACCATGACACCATGCAGTGCGGTACAGATGGGCCCAGCAATATGCCGAATGGACTGCTCAGGATTGGGATCACGTTGTCTTCGCCGATGTGTGTCGCATGTATCTTCAACCAGCCAATCGGCGGAGCCGTGTTTGGAGGCAACCCGGTCAGGCTGAACGCCTTAGATACGATGTCCAGCGAGTGGAGCAAGATGGAGGTTCCCTTATGTTTTGGGGTGGCATTATGTGTGGACGACGTACGCCGCTGGTGGTCATGGAAGGCGCCATAACGGCTGTACGATATGTGAAGGCCATCCTCCGACAGATAGTGCAACAATATCGGCAGCATTTTGGCGAGGCATTCGTCTTCATGGACGAAAATTCGCGCCCCCATTGTGCACGTCTTGAGAATGACTTCCTTCAGGATAACGACATCGCTCGACTAGAGTGACCAGCATGTTTCCAGACCCTATCGAATATGCCTGGATGACGTGACCCATCAACCACTCTGAGGGATCTACGCCGAATCGCCGTTGAGGAGTGGGACAATTTGGACCAACAGTGCCTTGAGCTTGTGGGTAGTATGCCACGACAAATACAGGCATGCATCAATGCAAGAGGACGTGCTACTGGGTATTAGAGGTACCGGTATGTACAGCAATCTGGACCACCACCTCTGAAGTTTTCGCTGTATGGTGGTACAACATGCAATGTGTGGTTTTCATGAGTAATAAAAATGGCGGAAATGATGTTTATGTTGATCTCTAGTCCAATTTTCTTTACAAGTTCCGGAACTCTGGGAACCGAGGTTATACAAAACGTTTTTTGATGTGTGTACACTCCGACCTAGCGATACCTATCCGCAGTCTCTGTCTATGTCCTCCATGCTCGCTAACTGTAGATTCCCGCTGGAGGTCGAACGAAACGTGCATACACATCATGAGAGAGCAGAATGGAGCGCTCCGCGGAACTCGCACACTTCGAACGTGGTTGGGTGATTGGGTATCACTTGTGTCATATGTCTCTACGCGAGATTTCCACACTCGTAAACAGCCCTAGGTCCACTGTTTCTGATGTGATAGTGAAGTGGAAACGTGAAGGGATACGTACAGCACAAAAGCGTACAGGCCGACCTCGTCTGTTGACTGACAGAGACTACCGACAGTTGAAGAAGGTCGTAATGTGTAATAGGCAGACATCTATCCAGACTATCTCACAGGAATTCCAAACGGCATCAGGATATCTACTGCTAGTACTATGACAGTTAGGCGGGAATTAAGAAAACTTGGATTTCATGGTCGAGTGGCTGCTCATAAGCCACACATCTCGCCGGTAAATGCCAAACGACGCCTCGCTTGGTGTAAGGAGCGTAAACATTGGACAGCTGAACAGTGGAGAAACGTTATGTGGAGTGGCGAAACATGTTACACAATGTGGCTATCCGATTGCAGGGTGTGGGTATTGCGAATGCCCGGGGAACGTCATCTGCAGCACGTGTAGTGAAAACAGTAAAATTCGGAGGCGGTGATGTTATGGTGTGGTCGTGTTTTTCATGGAGGGGGATTGCACCCCTTGTTGTTTCGCGTGGCACTATCACAGCACACGCCTACATTGATGTTTTAAGCACCTTCGTGCTTCCCACTGTTCAAGAGCAATTCGGCGATGGCGATTGGATCTTTCAACACGATCGAGCTCCTGTTCATTATGCATGGCCAGCAGCGGAGTAATTACACGACAATAACATCCCTGTAATGGACTGGACTGCACATAGTCCTGATGTGAATCCTATAGAACACCATTGGGATGCTTTGGAACGCCGACTTCATGCCAGGCCACCGCGACCGACATCGATACCTCTCCTCAGTGTAACACTCCGTGAAGAATGGGCAGCCATTCCCCAGGAAACCTTGCAGTACCTGATTGAACGTATGCCTGCGAGAGTAGAAGTTGTAATCAAGGCTAACAGCGGGCCAACACCAAACTGAATTCCAGCATTACCGATGGAGGGCGCCACGAACTTGTTGGTCATTTTCAGCCATGTATCCGGATCACATAGTGTACAGTACTACATGTATACACGTTGTTTTTAACATGAAAGAGCCCGAAGACGGCATTAATGGTATGATGAAACTGGCAGTGTAAATAAAATAAAAACTTCTCAAAACATACGGCAGTTAGGTGAGTTTTCTTTGATAAATATCTGACCGTCCGATGCTCCGTATCCACGATGAATCGACAGAGATAAAACTACTTTTCCTGCAATGTCGTCTCTGCGTATGATGTCTACATTACGCGGTTATCCACCATGGCACAGGCCGCTTGCGCTGACAAGCCTGTATGCCGAAGTAAACTGCCAGTCACGGAGCACGCTCCACGCGCCATAGTAATTCACAAGGCTTGAGATTCCGCTAATTACACCAGCCGACAACATACAGCCAGCAGCCTTCTTTGACGACGTCATCTAGAAAATTGGCCCGCGCTCCGCCCGTCCTCTGACGGAATAGCTGATAGCGAGCAGCGCTAAATTAACAACGCGATGCCGCACGCCGAGGGCTGGAAGAGCAGAAAAGCTGCCCTCAGCTACAGTACAAGCGCGCTGTCTATACCTGCGGTGTAGCTCTCACGGACTACACGATGAGGAACCTCAACGAGTGAAGTTACGGACGGCTTCAAGAAACTAGCTGATGGAGGTTAGGATTTAGAAACTGCTTGAGTGCACGTACACTGATGAGTCAAATCATTATGATCAAATGCTTAATAGCTTGTTTTTCTGTCTTTCGAACGAAATACATCACTGACAGTGCGTATGTAGGATCCGACACTTTGCTGGTAGGTTTGTGGTGGTATGTGGCATTAGATGTCTACGCACAGGTCATGTAATTCGCGTAAATAATGGTCCACTAATTAGTGTAAGCGGTGATGGCATCCGATAGAGACCCAGATGAGTTCCTCAGAATCTACATCAGTCGAATTTGGTCTCCGAGACGTCAAAGTAAGTTCGCTGTAATGCTCCTCAAACCACTGTAGCACGATTCTGGCTACGAGACAGGGACAATTATACTGCTGGAAGATGACATCGCCATCGGTGAAGACATCAAGCATGAAGGAATGCAGGTTGTTCGCAGCTGTCAACGTTTCTTCGTTTACTACCACAGGTCCCATGCAATTGCCGGAGAATGTCTCCCATAGCATAACACTGCTCCTACCAGCATGCGTCCGTGGTGAGCTGCACGTTTCGTGCCGCTGTTCACCTCGATGACGGCGTTTGCTGAGATAATTATCGACCTAGTGTAGCAAAAATGTGGTTCACTCGAAGAGACGACTCGTTTCCATTGATCGACGATCGAATCCCGATGGTCCCATGTCCACTGCAATCGTAATTGACTATGTCGTTGGGTCAACATAGTCCGCAGCCCGTGGTCGTGCGGTAGCGTTCTCGGTTCCCGCGCCCGGGCTCCCGGGTTCGATTCCCGTCGGGGCCAGGGATTTTCGCTGCCTCGTGATGACTGGGTGTTGTGTGATGTCCTTAGGTTAGTTAGGTTTAAGTAGTTCTAAGTTCTAGGGGGCTGATGACCATAGATGTTACGTCCCATAGTGCTCAGAGCCATTTTTTTTTTTGGGCCAACATGTTAGCACTTAGGGGAGCTGTATGCTCAACGAGGTACGATGAAAGGCGCGCTCCGAAACACTTGTGCGTGCACCAGCATTGTGCTGTTTTGGCAGAGATGCCACAGATCATCATGTGTCCTACTTTACAGAACAGACGAGCTTCTGAACCCCACGATCTGTGAATAGTCAAGGACATCCAACCGTTTAGTGCCTAGTGGTAGTTTCACTGTTCTTCTATCACTTTCCGTAGATGCTCACGCCAGTAGCACGTGCACATTCGACCACCTTCACCTTTTTCGAGATACTCGTTCACAGGCTCTGGGTAATAAGCTACCCTTTGTCAAAGTCGTATATCTCAATGGATTTCCCCATTTGCAGCCCATAATTTCGCTAGGGTGACCCCCATCCGCGTCTGCTCCTCTTACATACTTTCGATAATGTGTCACGTGACCGCAACGTCATCAGGCAGCATCCAACGTCGCGGTGGGCAGTGGTAAGAATATTTTGGCTGTTCAGTGTACTCCAGTTGACAAATCTGCTGTACCTGTGGGGCATAGATAGCTGCACGCGATACAGCGGCGTCAACCGGATTGCCTACACTGCAGGTGTAAGCGGCGAAACGCTAACAGTCCAGTTTGGCGTGAGGTGGGCTTCACTATGCCGCACAATTTTGCTTGCACCGATCACGTGAGCGGGATTAGAACTTTGTTCAGTATCCTTCCGTCTGCTGAGTATTAAGGGGGCTGCACGGCCCGACGACAGCAAACTGAAATGGACAATCAACTGGGGTATCAGCGGGTCTAATTCTGGAGCCGACATCCTGTGAACTAGTGCGACTGTTCCCACTCGTCAATCAAATTCATCGCTCTTGGCAGTGTAACTTGACCCGATTGGCACTTTGATATAAACTGATTACTGCTCAAATATTGTTACTAACGTCGAAGCACTTCATAAGGGAGATAAGAGCTGTGTATACTTTTCTCAGTAATAAATGTTTTAAACTTTTACTCAGAACTGATACAATATTGTCAACAGCCTTGTCGCAGTGGTGTCAACGGTTCCCGCCAGACTATCGAAGTTAAGCGCTGTCGGGCTTGGCTAGCATTTAGATGGATGACCGTCTGGTCTACCGAGCGCTGTTGGCAAGCTGGGTGCCCTCTGCGCTTCTGAGGCTAATTGAGGAGCTATTTGATGCGAGAGCAGCGTCTCCGGCCACGAAAACTGGCAACGGCCGGGGCAGTGTGCTGACCACATGCACCTCCATACTTGCATCCGTTGACACCTGTGGGTTGAGGATGACACGGTGGTCGGTCGGTACCGTTGGGTCTGTTCGGACGCAGTTGTTTTAGATATACCATGCCTACTCGACACAGTCTTACGTGGGCGATCCTGCACCCTTGACAGAACTGCCTATGATGCAATGCCCACTCCCTCCAATAAAACTACTTTTCGGCAATATTTTCCACTACAACTTAACAAATTTTGCAACTTTATAAGCAGGTTTAATAAAAATGAATCACTGTCCAGTGATTTTTGATACGAGAATGACATGTGTAAAAGCTTCATTAGCACTACAGTAACAAAATACCTAGCAGGACCTACTTTCAGTTGTCTTACACCAGACCAGCGACCCGCCTCCTTCAATTCCCAATTCCTTATAGACTCGAACTCACATGTGGAACAGATTAGAAAAGATTTGAAGATATGTTTAAACTTTGTTGGCAGTTGATAAGTGTTCTCGTTATCAAGCACTGAATCGGTATTTTTTGGATAATTTCCGCTCCGTTTTGAGAAAAGCTAGTTGTTCACGCATCTCAATGTTTATGATGGCATATGTCCTGATGTGACTGGCAGCTACAGTCAGGGGTATACGTGAATAGTATCAGCGAAATGTGTTGTGAATAGAGTTAGTAATAAAGAATTAATACATTAAAACGTCATGCTAGATACTGAAGGTTTAATGCATGAATATCCAAAGTGTAGTAAGCGTCAAGCTTTTTTCTCCTTTCATTATTTTACGGGTGATGTCGGAGAGAAAAAGTTTAGAAAATGTTCAAAATTATGTGGAAAGTTGCTAAGCGCTCTCATTCTCTGATATTGGGGGAAAGAACTCCACGTATTTCTACATCTACATCTACATCTACATGGATATCTCTGCAAATCACATTTAAGTGTCTAGCAGAGGGTTCATCGAACCACCTTCACAATTCGCTATTATTCCAATCTCGTATAGCGCCGCGGAAAGAATGAACACCTATATCTTTCAGTACGAGCTCTGATTTCCCTTATTTTATCGTGGTGATCGTTCCTCCCTATGTAGATCGGTGTCAACAAAATATTTTCGCATTCGGAGGAGAAAGTTGGTGATTGGAATTTCGTGAGAAGATTCCGTCGCAACGAAAAACACCTTTCTTTTAATGATGTCCAGCCCAAATCCTGTATCATTTCTGTGACACTCTCGCCCATATATCTCGATAGTACAAAACGTGCTGCCTTCCTTTGAACTTTTTCGATGAACTCCGTCAGTCCTATATGGTAAGAATCCCACTCCGCGCAGCAGTATTCTGAAAGTGGACGGACAAGCATAGTGTAGGCAGTCTCCTTAGTAGGTCTGTTACATTTTCTGAGTGTCTTGCCAATAAAACGCTGTCTTTGGTTAGCCTTGCCCACAACATTTTCTATGTGTTCCTTCCAATTTGCGCGCCCTCAGTTACTCTGCCTCAAGACAAACACGCGATTTGTAACTGCAATTCTTGCCTTATTGTGTTAAATTTTTAACATAAGATTAAACTACTTAAAGAGTAGATTATGTTAGCATTTTACGCTTTTGAACTCGGTCAATAATTACGCGAAATATTGAAAATAGAATTTTTGTCCTCCCTTTGCTGTAACTGCCGCCGTGCGCCAGGTACCGGATATCGGTTTAGTAATAAACTGCTATTAATTTTTGAAGTAACTTGAAATAAAATACATATAGAAATTAAGGAGACATCCGTGGATTGTTCGTTTCCAGAGGTTTCTCACTTCGTCATCTAACTTACTGCTCATTACTCGTAATTTCTACTCGACTCTTTGTGTGTTTTTGGCCTTGTGTGGCTACCAAAGCGCGGGTTTCGCAACATGGGGATCCTGGAAACGTTCGTTACATGTGGTTTTTTAATTATTTATTTATTTATTTTTGGCTCTGGACAGCAAAGACCATACAGCCAACAGCAGTCACAGAAGTACCATATTAACGTAATGGTAATTTCCACAGTAGAAGCATAAAAAGAGTTCGTTGTACAAACAAAATTTCTTAATATAAAATAAGAGCACTAAACGACGAAAAACAGGCGTTTAGCAGTTGTTACAACAGCGCAACGCTAACATCAGTGCAATTATCACTGTAGAACAATGACAAGAGTATGAAGCAGACAGATAAGTTCATTGTATAAATTAAAGAAAAAAAAAAAAAGATTCGAAGACGTACTGTTACAAACTACGCTGAACGGACGCGAGTATCAGCAACCGGTTGTATTCTGGCAGTTGCAAGTCTGATACTTGAATTACGCATTCATTTAAATTATCGTATCAAATTTGGCTGCCATCATTCTTCGCATTTTCACTGTGTAGCCACTGCTCTTGCTGGTTCTTGTCTCTTCTGAATCACGCAACCAGTTGTTTGTCCGCTACTTGCGAATGTAGATACTGCTAGTCCTGTTAAATGGAATGATATTTCTTGTTTTCTGCGAGCTCATTTCAACGGGTGTTGACACACTGTTTGTTTTGTTGCAGCCGTAGTTACGCACATTGACGTACGTTTCTGTGGAGTATTTCTGCCCCCTACGCATGTTTGCGCAACTCGCACGCACGTCTATGTGTATTCCATGACTGCATCAAATTCCCTTCTGTTTACAGCAACAAAGCAAACGTGGCAATATCAATGTTGTTAAAACGACGACACACACATTACGGAAGGCAGTTTAAACTGGAGCTTTCCGCAGTCGCATTAGATCGGGAAGAGTGTTGCGGAAACGTGATCAAACCTCCAGAAAGTGTATCCTGGCGTAACATAAACTTGTAGGTAACGAGTTTTTAAAAAAGACCAACACGGTTTCACAAGACTATATTTTCTACATGAATGAATATAGAAACTAGAAGTTTTTAGTTGTAAATGAAAAGCACAATATTGTGTAAGTTACACAAGTTTAGTTTGTTAACCGGTTTACAGCTTACGACACCATCATCAGCCATTCACTAATGTCATCAAAGAAGGTACAATATTCGTGAACAACACTGAAAAAGATGTTACATTTTTAGAGTAATGTACGAACAAAGAGTTAATGTCACCGTCGATCGAGCAGTTGTAATGTGATTAAAAATGTTAAACAGTATATAAACGTGAGGGAAGCAAACCGAAGAACATTAATACTACACTCGAAAAGAGAGTGCTTATGTAACAATATAAATTAAATTGACGATCCCAATAAAATAAAGTTAGTGTACTTCTCACACTGCCGGTACATTTCTGTTCCTCCAGTTTTCCTGCATTCACAAGGGTTCTTGAAAAGTAAAGCCTCCGAATTTTTTATGTGAAAACTCTGAAATCTTTGTAAATCAAACAAATGTAATTTCCATTCTACAGCTTTATTCTTCATGTCTAGATATTTGCAGCTCTCTGCCGGTAGATGGCTCTGAATTGTAGCGTGTAAAATGGCGATTTGAAACTTAACTAAGTCGGTAGGTGAGAAACAGCGTGCTGTAAGCGAGTTTCGAATTCGAAGAGTTCCTCCAAACATGGAGCACCCTCTCTCCTTCAGCAGCCCAGTGCCACACCAAACACGAGCGCTGTGACATACGCAACAAACCGAAGTCTTGCGTTCACTGTCATCGATCATCCTCCATACAGTCCCGACTTGGCCCCATCCGATTTTCATGTGTTTCGAAAATTTAAAGAACATATTCGAGGACTTCACTGTTATAGAGATGTAGGATGCAAGCAGAGGTGAGGTTGTGGTTCCGTCAACAAAGTCAAACACTGTACAGTGACGGTATCAACACACTGATAAGGTTTCATATAAAAGAAATCGGACGCATTACTTTTCAGCAGGCCCTCCTATTTGATAAAAAAATAGCACCACCTGATTTAATTCGGTTACATTCCATTGCCTTTATTTTCCTTTTGTTGTAACCTCCTCTCTGGACACTATACGTTTCGTTCCGCTGCTTCTCGAAGTCCGTTGTTGTCTCCGACAGAATTACAATATCATCTGTAAGTCTCATAGTTTTTATAACTTCTCCCTGAACTTTAATTCCCTCTCCAGACTTCTCCTAGGTTTCCTTCACTGCTTGCTCGTTGTACAGACTGAATAATATCGAAGATAGGATTTTTAGCCTATCTCACACCCTTTTCACATGCCGCTTCCCTGTACAATACTACAAAAAAATGGCTCTGAGCACTATGGGACTTAACTTCTGAGGTCATCAGTCCCTTGGACCTTAGAACCACTTAGACCTAACTAACCTAAGGACATCACACACATCCATGCCCGAGGCGGGATTCGAATCTGCGATCGTAGCGGTCGCACGGTTCCGGACTGTAGCGCCTAGAACTGCTCGGCCACTCCGGCCGGCGCAATTACAATTGCAGTCTGTTTTGTGAACAAATTGTAGATAGTCTTCCTTTCCTGTACTTTATCCATGTTACTATCAGAATTTCAAAGAGTGTATTTCAATGAACATACGTTCCATTTATAAAATATGACCCTTAAGCTGGAACGACAGCCGAGTTTAAGTGAAAACGACCAGCGCTAGATAATACGGATGACGAGTATCGCTGAAACAGACGGTTTTCTTTTATATCAACTTTTTTTATTTCCAATTTAACCTCACTGTTGAAACCGCTCAAAATAAGCGGTTTCTGAAATAACCGATTATTGGATTTTTATTTCCGTTATTTGCAGTAATAAACGTAGACACCGAACAAAGACTGAAGAATTCTAAGACGCCCACTGACTTTTGCACTATACATTTCAAGACACGTAGAACCAAAGTACGAAATAAAGTAGTTTCCCTGCTTTCCTGGAAAAGTAATGAGGTGTTGAACATTGTCCTACTGATTCTAATTTTTTGAAACTCGGCTCGAAAATCATGTTGTAATCGAGGATCGTACTACTATTTGGGCATTGCGAATATTCAGTGCTGAAGGGTGAAAACTGCGCTTGGAGTACTCTGTTTTTCGTGTTAAGTTGTCCGTTTCGAACGGCTACACGCAGATAAAAGCACATTATGTAGATCAGCTACTTCCTATTTTAATTACGAACTATGAATGAACTTTTATGTTTTTTCAGCATGCTGGGTTAATAACGGGACAACAACTTGTGTTAATCAGATCGATGTAGAAAACAGCCACATTGACAAGATTCAGTTATTTTATTTAACTCATGACTAGTTTCGGGTTGCCTGAACCAGTTTTCAAACCATCCAGGCAGACAAAATGGTATATTCCATAATAGCATGCAAACGATGTTAAGATTATACACAGACCTATATCAAAGTTAAGTTTTTCTGTGAATATTGGGAGGACAGATACACAATACGAATGGAGATTGCCTGTCTTATACATCAAAGTTTCTAAGTATTTAATTTATTACTGTTGCCATAATTTCCTTCGTCGTTTAGCGTTCCATAGAAATGGCAGACAATAATAAGCTTTCGAGTAAAATTTGTAGTGTCCTCTTTTTTTGATTATTTTGGAAGAAGAGCTTGTTTCGTAGTCAGATACGCTTATTTACATTTGAACAGGAATTTGAATAGCCCTACAACTGATTTTTTTTGTTAATAAACATAAAAATGCTCTTTCAAAAAACTGAAATCAATATTTAATAGCCTAGGTAAAATATAACATTTACAAGGAACAATTACATACAATCGTCAAAATTTTAATAAAGAATTAATTTAAGGGCTAGTATTTATTGTTTAATCTGAACATAGGCATTCGTACTGCAATGTTTTGATCTGTAAGTCCTTTTATCAGACATCGTATCTTTCAAACACAATACTAATCTTTCAGAAGCCATACAAACTTCCCACCAAACATAAAAATTCTTATGCTACAAATGACGAGCCTGGGATACACCTTCTACTCTGCTCCCAAAACCACAAATGGTCGCCGCTTCTAGGTAGCAAATGATGCTGGAAGTAAAGTTCCGTTTCGGTCAGAAACAAACATCTGGGCTCCACTAGCCCACTCTTGGCTACTTCCTGATCACGTGATGTCCAAAGAGGGTTTGCTGTTGTTCTGACCACCTCCCTTTGAAGTAACGGTGAAACTTTAACGATTTCGTCCTTGGGTCAAATCTGTAACTGCTCTGCTGGCAATGCGGGGGTTCACGTAGAGTACATTTTTCTGAAGCTTGTATCTGACAGTGTAGAGCTGAACAGTAGATAGTTCCGTAATACTTTTGCCCTTCTACACTTAAGGCTGCTTAGAAGCTTTTGAGATAGAACTTAGACTGCTCTACGTCTAGAATAAATTTTCTTAACGCGTTTTGGAGAATGATCACTAGGGCAATAACAAGAATTCCTGTACTTTACTCGCTTGCGGAAATTTTCCGTCTGGCTTTGTCAAGAAGCATTAAAATATCCACTATTGCTGACAGCAACTTAATGCATTTCAGTACTTCCAGCCGGCCGGTGTGGCCGAACGGTTCTAGGCGCTTCAGTCTAGAAACGCGCGACCGCTACGGTCGCAGGTTCGAATCCTACCTCGGGCGTGGATGTGTGTGATGTCCTTACGTTAGTTAGGTTTAAGTAGTTCTAAGTGCTAGGGGTCTGATGACCTCAGATGTTAAGTCCCATAGTTGGGTTGGGTTGTTTTGGGAGAAGAGACCAAACAGCGAGGTCATCGGTCTCATCGGGTTAGGGAAGGATGGGGAAGGAAGTCGGCCGTGCCCTTTCATAGGAACCATCCCGGTATTTGCCTGGAGTGATTTAGGGAAATCACGGAAAACCTAAATCATGATGGCCGGACACGGGATTAAACCGTCGTCCTCCCGAATGCGAGTCCAGTGTGCTAACTACTGCGCCACCTCGCTCGGTTTAAGACCCATAGTGCTCAGAGCTATTTGAAGTACTTTCAGCCTAGGGATGGTGCCCTTCTAAGATACAATCGATGTTCTGCTATGGCAGCGATGATGATGTTTGGATTGTGGGATGCTGAACTGCGCGGTTATCAGCGCCCGTACAAATTCCCAACCTTTGCTCAGTTCAACCTCGCCACTTGCATGAATGATGATGAAATGATGAGGACAACAGAAACACCCAGTCATCTCGAGGCAGCTGAAAAATCCCTGCCCTCGCCGGGAATCGAACCCGGGACCCCGTGCTGGGGAAGCGAGAACGCGACCGCGAGACCACAAGCTGTGGACGCTGCGGTAGCGAGGAACCTCCGTATACGCCATGAATGATGATGAAATGATGGGGACAACAGAAACACCCAGTCATCTCGAGGCAGCTGAAAAATCCCTGCCCTCGCCGGGAATCGAACCCGGGACCCCGTGCTGGGGAAGCGAGAACGCGACCGCGAGACCACAAGCTGTGGACGCTGCGGTAGCGAGGAACCTCCGTATACGCCATGAATGATGATGAAATGATGGGGACAACAGAAACACCCAGTCATTTCGAGGCAGCTGAAAAATCCCTGCCCTCGCCGGGAATCGAACCCGGGACCCCGTGCTCGGGAAGCGAGAACGCGACCGCGAGACCACGAGCTGTGGACGCTGCGGTAGCGAGGAACCTCCGTATACGCCAGGTGGGGGCAAGTCTTGCGTACCACATGTACACGCATACCGTCTAATAGACCACGCCATTGGGTAACAGGCACATTATCGTTTCAGTGACGCTGTACAGATTCTTATATCAAGTGTTTGTTGGTAGTTCTCAACTGTCGGTGCTGTTAAAATAGGACTGTTCGCTTTTCCCATTTTCTATATTAACCCAATATTTCAGTCAGCTCGTGGTCTCGCGCTATCGTTCTCGCTTCCCGAGCACGGGGTCCCGGGTTCGATTCCCGGCGGGGTCAGGGATTTTTCACCTGCCTCGAGATGACTGGGTGTTGTTTTGTCGTCTACCTCATCATCATTCATCCTCATTAGGGTCGGAGGAAGGCAATGGCAAACCACCTCCGCTAGGACCTTGCCTAGTACGGTGGTGCGGGTCTCCCGCATCGTTCCCTACTCTCTGTCACGGAGTATGGGACTATCACATCAATATTTCAAAGCAATGGAAATTTCACGAATAAATATTACTCGTTTGTAGTTAAAGTTTTCAAATGGTTCAAATGACTCTAAGCACTACGGGACCTAACATCTGAGGTCATCAGTCCCCTAGAACGTAGAACTACTTAAACCTAACTAACCTAAGGACATCACACACATCCATGCCCGAAGCAGGATTCGAACCTGCGACCGTAGCAGCAGCGCGGTTTCGGACTGAAGCGCCTAGAACCGCTCGGCCACATCGGCCAGGAATACATTATTTAAAAACAAAAAATTTAGCACCACTGCTATGCCAAATTGATATACAGGTTTTTTATTTAATTATTAGTGAAAAATATAAAAACTCATTATAAACGACATAAAAAGTCGAAAAACATCGGTTACTGAGAAGTAAATTATTGGCATCGGTTTTAACCCGTCGGTTTTTCCCGTCCCCACTAGATGACGGCTGGACGTATTATCTTTGTAAAAATATGCTGCCTACGTTTTTATTTTTTCTCTTTATCTTCGAATTTTATTAACAATTAATATTTAATAGTAATTTTACACGATTGTCAGTTGTGGACTTTCAGCTCTGATGCTGACTCAGTAGAGTGGTTGCTAGCCACAAGTCCACCAAATGTGATCAAGGCATTTGTGAATAAAAGTGTCTAAATAGATCGCGTGCAACAATTTGGTAACGTCGAGTTTCATGGATTTAGGTGTATGGCGAAAGCAGGCGAGGTGGTCCACTACGAGAGAAGTGGGAGTGGCCACACGGGACGGGCAGTGATGGTAGAGTGGAGGAGGGGCCTGCAGAGCTCCCGTGGTCACGTGGGAGGCGCGGCTGCTCATATTGAGATAGTTGCGAGTTGGCGCCTCTGCCCCCCCCCCCCCCCCCCCCCGCCCACCTGGCGCGCAGCCACATCAAAGGCGCCGCCGCCGCACCCCGCTAAGTCGTAATAAAGTGCCGGCCGCACCCCCACAAAAGCGAGAGCTGCCGCGACGAGGGAAAAACAGTTGTGTCGCCGCACCGGCCAGCGGATTACGGAGCTCGCGTTCCCTCGCCAGCGAAAGCGCCTCCTCTGTCTGCGGTAATATCGGCCCTGCAGGAGTCTCTCCTCTAGCACTGCCCACAGCCTGGCTACTTCCTTTGGTGCTTCACGACGATTTTGTGCCACGACTTAGTACCTAGCGTTAAGATGCTAACGCATGCTTACTGCTCAACCTGGAGGTAGTCAACATTTCGCAACATTTCTATGGTAGGCTAATAACCAAAAGTTTATAATAAATTATTTCCAGCCTAAGGCGAATTTATGTAGAAATACAGACGGCTCAGTTTTAAATAGTGATGAAGCAATATGTAAAAGACTGGAATGAGATTTTCACTCTGCAGCGGAGTGTGCGCTGATATGAAACTTCCTGGCAGATTAAAACTGTGTGCCGGACCGAGACTCGAACTCGGGACCTTTGCCTTTCGCGGGTAAGTGCTCTACCAACTGAGCAACCCAAGCACGCCTCACGCCCCGTCCTCACAGCTTTACTTCTGCCAGTACCTCGTCTCCTACCTTCCAAACTTAACAGAAGATCTCTTACAAACCTCGCAGGACTAGCACTCCTGAAAGAAAGGATATTGCGGTGACATGGCTTAGCCACAGCCTGGGGCATGTTTCCAGAATGAGATTTTCACTCTGCAGCAGAGTGTGCGCTGATATGAAACTTCCTGGCAGATTAATGCTGTGTGCCGGACCGAGACTGTGTTAAGTTTGGAAGGTAGGAGACGAGGTACTAGCAGAAGTAAAGCTGTGAGGACGGGGCGTGAGTCGTGCTTGGGTAGCCCAGATGGTAGAGTACTTGCCCGTGAAAGGCAAAGGTCCCGAGTTCGAGTCTCGGTCCGGCACACAGTTTTAATCTGCCAGGAAGTGTAAAAGACTGGTTTAACACGTTCACGAACTGATGGATGAGGGTTCATATAGGAGCCAAGGAATCTTATTCTCTGTAAATACGTGCAACTGAGGAAAAGGTACCAACTACTGAGGAAGTGGAGACAGCCATCAAGAAGCTGAAGACTAATAAGGCCCCACGAATGGCTCTAATACAAGTACAGGGTGATTCTAAAGTCATTATACATTTCAGTGATATAGTAACGAAATATCTGTTTCTTGCAGGTACTACGACAGAATGCTAACCAAATAAGAACGAATCACTGTTGTTTCTGCTCGTCTTCGTGGAGTGACTTATGAACAGGTGCGGACAGACTTTGCCATCGATTCCGGAAAACAGGTCCCACCAGGCTTGCTATCAAGACTCTAGTCAATAAATTCCAGCGTACTGGTAGTGTTGCAGATGAAGAACGTCCAGGGAGGTCGGCCATAACGCCGTGCAAAGTGGGCAGGATGCGATCACACTTAGCTCTTCCGCATCTACCAGGAGACTTGGTAGGGAGCTTGGTATTCCTCAAACCACTGTATCGAGTGTTCTTCGTTACAAGCTGCACAAACGTGCGTACCATATGCAGGTCGTACATAAGCTTGAAGCGGAGGACTACGCAGCCAGACAAGCTATGTGTCATGACCTGTTACAAGCTGTGGAAAATGATAATTTGATGCAAAATGTCTCGTTCAATGATGAAGCTACATCTCATACCTGTGGACACGTGAACAGACACAACTGCAGGATCTGGGCAGACGAATAACCAAGTGTGCTGCAGCAGTGGCAACGGGACACAGCAAAAGTGAACGTGTGGTTAGGGATAACGAGGTCGACAGTGTACGGGCCCTTCTTCTTCGCAGAACGAACCGTTACTGGAACCACATACCCAGATATGTTGAACAGTTTTTGGAGCCCCAGTTGATATCTGATGGGATTATGGATACTGTTGTTTTTCAACTGGATGGTGCACCACCCCATTTTACCCTCGTTGTTCGGGATTATCTGAATGAAACATTTCCCGGTAGATGTATTGGTGGTGTCTCTCCAAGGACGTGGGCACCCCGCTCTCCTGACTTGACACCCTTAGACTTTTTTTCATGGGGGTTTATCAAGTCTAAGGTATACTAGGTGAAGATCCGCAGCACTGGACACTTAACACAGCGGATTCGAGCCGCAGCTGTTGAGATTAAACCAGATATGCTTGGGCAGGTTTTTCGGTCTACAGTGGAGCGCTGGGAGGCGTGCCTTGCCATGCAAGGTGATCACATTGAAATGTATTGAAATTATGTCCTATTGTAACGTAAGTTGCAGTGCTGTTACATATTGGTTAATAAAATTTAAGTACAAAAAGTATAGTGACTTTAGAATCACTCTGTATAACTAATTAAAAATGCAGGAAAGGAATTTGTGAAACGTTTACACAAGTTTGTAATTAAGGTTTGGGTAGATGAACGCATCGCTGACGAATGGAACGTGGCTATTATAAGCCCAATAAACAAGAAAGGCTTCATTATGATATCCTCAGGGGAATTCGCCTATCCAACATCTTTTTTAATACGCCTGTCTCTAAGCTGAAAATTCCACTTTTGGCCATCTACGTGGATTTCGTCACGGAAGGTGTACTGTTGACCAGATCCACACGACACGGCAAATACTACAAAAATAAAAATGATATGTGTATCAATCCCAGATTCTCTTTACTGAGTTCAGATCAAGTTACTGACAAAAAAGAGCTCTATATAGAAACGGAAATGTTGAAGATCTATAATAGACTGATTGCCTTAAAGAAAGCTACTATGGAAAACACCCACAGTCCGGTTAAGATGCAGAACATGTTATCAAGCGCAATAAAAAAAAGAAAGATGCAGTAATGCAGGGAAACGCATTATCTTGCCTTAAGGTGTTTAATGAAGCCTTAGTAAAGTTATGAAAGATGTGGGTAGCCGTGCTAGGAGGACTACCCTGCACAAATCATTTCTGGTGCTGGCATTCGCAGATGATACTAATATAATTGCAGGAACGCCAAGAGCAACGAGGAAAGCCTTCATAAGTCTTGAAAGATCTGCTAGAAAGATGACCCTGCTTATAACTGAAGGGAAAACTAAGTATATGTCCTTAACTAAGAAAGAAAAATCCAACCGATCCTGTGTCGATAAAAACTGATTCATGTGAGTTCGATGTAGTGTGTAGTTTCACTTGGCATGGATCAGAAGTAAACTGTAAGATCAATGTCAGCTCTAAAATCCAAAAACTAATATTGTGCGCCAGCAAGTGCTATCGTGCCCTCAGACAATATCTGAAATCCAAGTTTCTGTTCCGGAAAACTGAAGTTGTGATGCAGGAAGTTTTAGTGAAGCAGGTAGTAACATACGGTGTTGAAACGTAGACTTCAATGACATGCGGTGAAAAGCAACTTGGCATTTTTGAAAAACCTTTACACAAATTATTAGGCAAGTGGAAAAAGATGGTGTCTGGAGGAGGAGATTCAACTGTGAGTTATATAATCTATATAATGAGCCAGATATTGTTACATTACGATTAAGAGGTTGGGATGGAGAGGAAGTGTACTGAAAGCAAACCACAGAACGATTAAGAAGATAAATGGTTCAAATGGCTCTGAGCACTATGGGACTCAACTGCTGTGGTCATAAGTCCCCTAGAACTTAGAACTACTTAAACCTAACTAACCTAAGGACATCACACACACCCATGCCCGAGGCAGGATTCGAACCTGCGACCGTAGCAGTCGCACGGTTCCGGACTGCGCGCCTAGAACCGCGAGACCACCGCGGCCGGCATTAAGAAGATATTCAGGACTGTGTCTGAAGGAACTAGGACAGTTGGAAGACAAAAGTTAAGGTGGGAGGAAGGCGTCAGGGAGAACATAAGGAAAAATGGAATTCAGAACTGGAGGAGTTCGGCACCAAACAGCGAAGAATGGAGGCATCTTTTACAGAAGGCCAAGGCTCACAAAGGGTTGTCGCGCCAATGATGATGATGATGATGACGATGACGATGATGATGATGATGAAATCTACCATTACGATATTAACGTACTCTTACTGCAGTGGTAGTGAAACTCGATCTGGACGTAGTCAATGCTTCCAAGTATTTCTGTGTAGGCTCTTAGGGGTGCACACACAAAGGAAGCAGGTTACATGTCTACAGGACGCAAATGTGAGTCGATATGATGTGGCTCGAAGAATATCCACATGTTTTCCTATGGGGGACCGCATGGTGCCAGGCGGGCAACAGCGCTGACAGTAGCGGACAAGCGACGCCTGGCACGCTTCAGCACGGCCGGTGTTCATCTCTCTACTACATCGCGGAAAAGGTAGCGCGCATGGCGGTAGCTCTGCAACTTTTCTCAAACGATTCTAAAGAAACTATTTGGTAAAAAGAAGATTCTTCTCCATCTAATAGTCTCATAAGGCAGCTTCATGATGAACTGTATCTAGTCTCATAAATGTTCGAATGCTACGCGATAATTCGAAATTAAGCAACCATACATAAAAACTAAAATAGTTTGCAGAGAAAAATAGGAGTTACCATGAGTTTATGTTTCATGCATCTTATGTCGTACATTCATCATCACAAGCAGTTAGTGGTGAGCACTGTCAGCCCATGAACCAAGTCTTGCCATCCTGGACGGCTACTAGCTTCTCTTAGCAGCTGCTGAAGAGGCAGATTGGAGATGACTTTGATTTGATCTATCCACCTGGTGGCTGATATTCTCCTCTGTCTCCTTCCCTCGTTCTTTCCTTTATGATATCCTCCACCTCTTCTCACAATGTGGCAAAAGAACTGGAGAATTTTTCAGTTGGCTGGAGGAGAAAGGCGCCTAGAGATCCGAAGTTGCCAAATAATGCCAACATTAGTTCTTCTTTCGGTTCAATTTATGCGTAGCATCCTACCCCAGCAACTAAGCTCAAATGCGTCGATACCACGCTCGCCTCTGGCCTTGAGGGTCCAAGTTTCGCAAACGTAAAAGAAGACGGAAAACACGGGTGTTTCAACGAGTCGAATTATTGTGTTATTGTGCCACATCTTGGTGAGCTTCTTCATAGCTATTCGCGCTAGTGTGATCCGCCCTCTTATACCGAGATGGCTGAACAAGAATAGATGCAAGTACGCAAGACTTCTAGTTCCTTTTATCGACCTGCGAGTTAGACCTCTGCTCCTCCGTCAATTATCATGAGTTTGGGCTTGCTGCGATGATGTGTAATCTATACTCTAGACTAAAGACCTTAATTTTTGTCAGTAGGTGAGCAAGCTCGTCTTAACTACTTGCTAAAAGCGCGGTGTCTTTGGAAAATCGTACTTTGTTAATTGTTCTTCCATCAATTGAGATGCCTTTAGTCAAACCATCAACAGCTTCCCTTACGATACATTCTGCGTAAAGATAGGACACAACCTTCTCGGAGGCCTTTTGATACACTGAAGAAATCAGACGTGCTTACAGCTGAGGTAAGTATTTGTAAGTGGGCTGCTTCTGTGTTGGCAGCGCTGTGCAGCACTTTGCATTGGATCTCTGACCGCGCTTTCTTTGTAAGAGACTCTGTGGCTGGTCGGACTCGCTGTTGGAAGTTAGTCGCCAGCAGTGATGGAAGTACTGTTGGCCAGTTGGAGGTGAACAGCCAGCAGTGATGGATGTTAGATGTGAGAAGTTAGCATTGATGGAGGGTAGAGGTCTGAAGTGTCAGCGTAGGCTAACAATCTGTACATGTTCGACTTGGAGATTGAATATTATTCATGATTATATACCTTTGTACTTGATGTCAATGACGCTTTATGTTTGTGTCTGACTCTATGTGATTGCCGTAAGCTTATTGACACCAGTGCTTACTAATTTAAGTTATATAATACAGCACTGAAGATGGTCACTCAGTGACAGAAAATCGATTTTGCGATAATAAAAATATACGACCAATGCTGTCTCTCTTTTCATGTACTGCAGTAGTTCGCGTAATGAAGATTTTTGTGAGGTAAGTGCTTAATGAAATGTATAGGTTATTGTTAAGATTCCTTTTTAGTCAGGGCCATTCTTTTGAATTAATTATTTGAGGTCAGGTTACCTTTTTTTGAGCAGTCATACTGCGTTGAGCTACAATATTGTGTGTCAGTGTTGACATGCTAAGAATACATAAAGAGAAAGTAGGTTCACTTGCATTCAGTTTCACTCAGCAGTTTAAGTAAAATTTTAATAAAGAAGTTTCATATTGTACAGCCTTCTCAGCATTGCTATCAAATGCAGTGGGACACCTAACTCTGCAAGTGCAAGTACCTGCCACAACTTTTCCCAGACAACACAGTCAAAAGCTTTCCTATAGTCAGCGAAGTGGATGAAAATGGGAACTATGAACTTTCGCGACGTGTCAACTGTTTTCTTTTTTGAACTGATAGATACAAATTTACCCATTAGCACACTATATCATTACGCCAAGTATTGGGCTCATGTGACGAATACGAATGTAATGTGGCAACGTCTCCCACACGCGGATACGTCTATGCAGAACTGCATGGTGTATGCAGAACTGATACGATGTTGTGGTTGTATATTCGTGTCCAGCGCTGTTGCCTCGTGCATCACTATTAGCGCACTTCTCTGTTGCTTCGTCAAGTAAAGCCTTGACAATGGTTGCTGTGCCGACAATCAGCTCCAGTCTTAGCCACCCTGTCCCTGTGTATACTTGTCTTGCTGCAAACAATCCTTTCTCCTGATTGAAGGTTCGTGACGCGTCTGTATGATCCTGCACAGTCGAGCAAAGCATTCTTCCGTCCTTTCAAGCACTAGACGCATTGTCAACGTTAACATCGTACTTGGCTTTAAATACGGCTCCTCCGAACCCATCGATTCCTATCTGAAAAAGCAATCGCATTGATAATAAACTCCTGGCTTCCGAAATAATTATCACCTTAAAACGCAAACTCTGAACGAAGGGCCCCAGAATGGTGACGTCCACACCACGAGAGCTTGACCAATCCATTTCACAAGCTCCAAACCGCTCCAAGAAATTACTTAACATTCAGCGTGCTAGGCAATCAGAATCAGGAGCGGAATACACGCATTTTCGTTGGCCATTTCCTGCTCCAGTTAGGACATTTATGCAACGTGCTGCATCCCTCCAGGGCTTTCGTAAGTTCTCTGCAACGGGTGGTGGAATATAGCTGCAGCCATGGTGAAACTACGCGCCCTTGAAATCAGCCTAGGCAGCTTCAACCATCAGCTATTTAGGAGGATCATGCTCGTCATATGGAAGCATCCCCCCCCCCCTTTCCCTCGCAACTGGAAACTGACCCTTGCTTGTTAGGGAACGGGACTAGCACGCAGACGTGGCCAGGAAATTATATAACACAGCCTTTTTAATGGCCAGCAGTCTGTTTTCTCGTAGGGAGACCTGGAGCAAGCGGAGTAGTCAGAAACTATTACTTCTATGTCAGTTAAAAGGAACCCGCTAAGCAGCCTTAACTGAGTGCGCAGAGATGGAGCAGCCTGCGTCGTAAAACGTCGCTACGTCTACACATCAAAAGAGGTGATAACACGCATCCCCGAGGAACATACTAAAGCCATCCTCACACGGGACGTGTTTCTCATCGCGAGGCACGCCAGACTTGGTATCCGTCGTGGTTGCTGCACGCTATGAAACCATCTGCTACTTCTGACAGAACGTGCTCCTTACTGTGATTTTCGACCTCAGCGCTCTCCAGCGGCAGTTTTCGGCGGAATCAGGCAGGTAAATCACAAATTTCTTAGCAAAAATAGACGCGTGTAAAATAGTTACATTAATTCTTTTAGCGATTGTCGAAGAAGGACAGAGAAAATCGCGAAGAAGGTTTTCAACTTGTCGATGGTTGAACAGTGAATTGCTGGTAGAGGAACACCACACAATGCTTTACAATTATATCAGATATATGCTCGTAGAAGGTATTCGTTAACTCAGTAGAATCTTCGTCCCATTTTTCGGTTTTAAACAGAATATAGTTGAATTATAGTGCGTAATGTCAATTTGCGCATGCGTAATATGCACATTCTCGATGTCGTACTGACTACCGTCACTCATTTCACAGTGACGGTACTCACACAGATTTCAGGACTGACCTTCGTTTCGTAATTTTATTTGAATGAAATTTTTTCGAAGCTGCTCACCATCACTGAGACATTTAACGGAAAGATATAAACACGTGTCAGTCCATAAAACCAACAGATAGGTGCATATATCCTACACAGAGTTTCAGATGAGCAAACACTTGAAGTGTGTAACTTGTGTTTACGCTCTGACACTTACTGGCACTCACGTTAAGATTTCTGGTCACTGCGGAAACATTATGGCTGTAGTCCTATGTGACAAATATTGCACAAATACATTATTTGTAAGGAATAACATCGACTATTGCAAATAATACTTCCATTAAGTTAATAAGAAAGACACAAATGGTGAAGAAAATTTAGAATGGCTTGAATGCAAAGTGCTATATTTCTCTTGACAGCTTACGGCTTTGACATGGCAGCCGGGCTCCGCTTATGGTATACTCTGTGTAAAGACTGTATCTAGAAAGATCATTATTTGTTATTTAACTATGACAGATTGTTCCAGAATGACGCGATTTGGAGAAATCATCACTCTGCCATAGCGCTGAAACGGTAAACTTCCATAACACGGAAGTTATCACACAAACATCAAATACAGGAAGCCTTTAACAACCGATATGTAGTTTCCTGTCATTTTATTATTTATTAGAATCATAGCTAAAACAAGGCATTTTCGACAGATCCTCGATTTGCCGATGCTCTGAAACAGCTTATTTCTCTGCCTCGTGATGGCTGGGTGTTGTGTGATGTCCTTAGGTTAGTTAGGTTTAAGTAGTTGTAAGTTCTAGGGGACTGATGACCATAGATGTTAAGTCCCATAGTGCTCAGAGCCATTTGAACCATTTGAAACAGCTTATATTCATACAGTGTACTACATAAAAAAAAAAAAACCCAAAGCAAACACGAAGTGTAACTTCATACAATATGGCGGTTGCTATGTTCTGTTTTGGCGTTAAAACTATGTCGCGTCACATTGCCCTCGTTCTTCTCCACGAGGCAAAAATCTGTCATGCGATATCATTCTTTTCACGCTCTGCCGTGCAGTGCAATGTGAAATTCAGCGCTGTGACGTCACGCACATTTTCACGTCCAGTGAGTGGACAGCTTAAGCCGTCCTCTCACAGGTCGTGAAAACGCACGTGGACGAGATGCTAGTGACGCCACAGCGTAGAATTCCACGTTCTACTACACTGCGAAACGTGAAATAAAGAATCTGACCTGTCAGATTTTCGCCTCGTGGAGAGGAACGCGGCCACTGAGATGCGACATCATTGTACGTCACAACAGAACATAGTAGCCGCCATATTGTATGGCGTTAAACGTTGTTGGGGTTTATTTCTCGTAGAGTACATATGAATATACGCTGTTTCAAAGCATTAGTAAATTGAGGATCTCTCGAAGAAGAATTGTTTTAGCTACGATTTCTTCTTCTTTCGATTTCGGCCATCTTTGGACCACGTTCAACAATTCACTTGCCCGGCTTTTTGATCTTTTTTTCTCTCTTCCCAATATTTCCTCATCATTTTCGAGTGGTTCCTCCTCCGCTCTTCCGACCATTTCCTGTTATTATTCTTTAGTTTCGTTTCTTCTGGAAAACACTTAATTTCGTTCACTATTTGTCTAAACTTTTCCCTGTCCCTGATTGACTCACGGGTGACATTAAAATAGGCCAAATCCTTTTTCACCATCTGTATCCATTTATTGTTGGTTTTTTCGTTCCTGTTACTATGTTCAAACACTTTTCTTGTTAGTCTGTTTCCATCCATCCTCGACAGGTGACCATAAAACGTTAGTCTGCGTTTACGCATTGCCTCACTCACTTTCTCAATAGTTTTGTATATTTCCTTATTACTCTTTAGCTTGTACTCTTCTCCAATCTTTCTCGGTCCTAATATTTTTCTCAAAATTTTCCTTTCTTTCTTTTCCATGTTTTCTATTTCCCCCTTTTTGTTAAGAGTTAGGCACTCCGATGCATACAGGCATTCTGGTCTAATGACAGTTTTATAATGTCTTAATTTAGCTTGAATCGAAATGTTTTTTTTGTTATATATGTCTTTGGTTTTTTGAAAAGCAAATTCCATTTTCCTTGCTCTCGCCTGGTTTGCACTCTTGTCTAAACCATTCACTTGAATTATTTCACCTAAATACTTAAATTTTTCTACTCTCTTAATATTGCCGTATTTAGTAATAAGATTTTTCTTGTTATTTCTATGATTAGATATATACACGGTTTTTTCAAATGAAATCTGCAGTCCAGCTCTGGCCGAAACTTCTTGTAGTTTCTCCAGGCAGTTCTGAGCTATTTCTTCGTTTTCTGTAACTATTGCCAGATCGTCTGCAAAAGCTAAACAGTCCACTTCTATTTTTTCCTTTTTTTGTTCCAATTCTGATGTCATTCTTGGTGCCTTTGAGTTCTTCTTTCCATATTCTCAATATCTTTTCCAGTACGCAGTTGAAGAGGATTAGGGATAAACCATCACCTTGTCTAACACCTGTTTTAATTTCGAACTTCCTTGAAATTTCACCCATAAATTTAACTTTGGCCTTACTGTTTGTTAGCGTCTGTTTGATAATTTGAATTGTTTTCTTATCGACCCCAAATTCTTCCAATACTTTCAGTAATGTTTCTCTATCTACCGAGTCGTATGCTTTTTTGAAATCTACAAATACTATTGCAAATCTCTGGCCTCTTGAGATTCTGTAACGAATTAGTGTTTTCAGGTTAAATATTTGTTCAACACAGGATCCACCTTGTCTAAAACCTGCTTGATATTCACCTATTTTTTTATCCAGAACTGGCTCCACGATTTGAAGTAATTTCCTTGACAAAATTTTGTATCCTACTGGTAGTAGCGAGATCCCTCTATAATTATTAACATTCATCTTATCCCCCTTTTTGTGTAGTGGGTGTATCAGGGCACACTGCCAGTCTTCAGGAATTCTTTCTTCGTCCCAGATCTTCTTAAACATATGTTCCAAAACTTGTGGGAGGTTGGTATCCATTATTTTTAGGATTTCTGGTACTATGGAGTCTTCACCTGGGGCTTTATTGTTTTTTAGACTGTGTATTATGTGTTTTATTTCTTCAGCGTCTGGAGGTTTTGACTCGGTATTAGTATTTCGGTGGTTTTCAAAACTCATTTTATCTTTGGGTGGTTCACAATTTAGTAGATTCTCGAAATATTTTGCTAATATTTCACAATTAGTCTTGTTTGTCAAACCTAGCTTGTTCTCTTCATCTTTAAAACATAAATTTGGGGATTGGTATTTGGTTAGCTGTTTTCTAAAAGTTTTGTAGAAATCTCTAGAATTATTTCTTTTAAAGTCTTCCTCAATCTGTTCTAGGTTATCCTGAAATTGTCTTCTTTTTTTATTACGGAAAAGCTTGGCTGTTTCTCTTCTCTGGATTTTAAAATTGTCAAGATCTTTAGCTACGATTTGTTATAATAAAATAACAGAAAACTACATATCGCTAGCTAAAGGCTTCCTGTATTTGATGTTTTCAGTGTAAACTTAAGTGCTACGAAAGTATATCGTTGCAGTGCAACGGCACAATGATGTTCAAACAAAAGCGCATCCTTCTGTTACAATTTGAATATTAAATATCAAATAATGACATTTCTAGGTACAGTCTTTAGACGTTTTTTACCGTATATGCGGGTACAGCAGTGGTGCCGAAGCTGTAGCGAAGCTCTTCAGTGAGACTGACATGGCAGGTTCATGTCCACCTGTTCCCATTTTTTTGCAAAAAAACTTTTCTTTGCTAAAAGATACTGGGTCTTTCTTATTCATTTCCTAGAACTTTTATCTCGAAAGTCGATGTCATTTATTATAAATGGTGTATTTGCTGCAACTCTTGTTGCAAAGGCCAACGGCTGTAATGTTTCCGCAGTGGCCAGAAATCTTAACGTGATCGGCAGTCTATTTCTGAAGGTAAAAACAAGTTACACCCTCGGAGTTTTTGTTATTACGAAACTTTCGGTAAATATACATATATACCTATCTCTGGGTTTATGGCCTGGATGATGTTTGTATTTCGCCGGTATAGATCTTTTCCAATGATGACCAGCTTCGAAAATGTATCATCTTCCATTCGAATGAAATTAGGAAACGAATCTCGATTTTGAAATCTGTGTGATGAAGCTTGTTATTTCAGACTACTGGTAATCAATGCAACGTCGAGAATATGGATTTTACGCATGCGTAAACTGACATTAATCACTATACCTTAACCAAATTTAATTGAAAACGAAAATGTGATGAAAATTCGATTGAGTTAACGAATAACTTCTTGCTAGCATGTATGCCGTTGTACAGGATTATGTAGTGTTCCTCTACCAGGAGTTCGCTGTTGAACCATGGACGACTCCAGAATCTTCTTTGCGATTTTCTCCACTCTTCTTCCACAATCGCTAACAGAGTTAACACAAAAATTTTACGCGAATCGATTTTCGCAAGGAAACCGTATAGTTTGAAAGCCAAATAATGCCGACAACTTCTGCTGGAGAGCGCTGATTGGGCACCTCACTTTTTCTTATCTATGTAAATGATTTCGGAGACAATCTGAGCAGCCGTCTTAGGTTGTTTGCAGATGACGCTGTCGTTTATCGACTAATAAAGTCATCAGAAGATCAAAACAAATTGCAAAACGATTTAGAAAAGATATCCGAACGGTGCGAAAATTGGCAATTGACCCTAAAACGAAAAGTGTGAGGTCATCCACATGAGTGCTAAAAGGAATTCGTTGAACTTCGGTTACACGATAAATCAGTCTCATCTAAAGGCCGTAAATTCAACTAAATACTTAGGTATTACAATTACGAACAACTTAAATTGGAAGGAACACATAGAAAATGTTGTGGGGAAGGCTAACCATAGACTGCGTTTTATTGGCAGGACACTTGGAAAATATAACAGATCTGCTAAGGAGAATGCCTACACTACGCTTATCCGTCCTCTTTTAGAATACTGCTGCGTGGTGTGGGATCGTTACCAGATAGGACTGACGGAGTACATCGAAAAAGTTAAGGGCAGCACGTTTTGTATCATCGCGAAATATGGGAGAGAGTGTCACAGAAATGATACAGAATTTGGGCTGGACATCATTAAAAGAAAGGCTTTTTTCGTTGCGACTGAATCTTCTCACGAAATTCCAATCACCAACTTTCTCCTCCGAATGCGAAAATATTTTGTTGACACCGACCTACTTGGGAGAAACGATCACCACGATAAAATAAGGGAAATCAGACCTCGTACGGAAAGATATAGGTGTTCGTTCTTTCCGCCCGCTATAGGAGATTAGAATAATAGAGAATTGTGTAGGTGGTTCGATGAACCCTCTGCCAGGCACTTAAATATGATTTGCAGAGTATCCATGTAGATGTAGAAGAAACTAGTCCCGTGTAGCAACGGCGCTGTCACTTGTGAGGTCGGATATCCCGTACGCGTCCACGTGAATGTTAGTTGCCTCGTCTCGTGTGAGGACGACTTGGAGCTACAAGGTGTCCCACATAAAACCCGTACGCCTCATGTACCGGTTAATCATCTGTAGTCGAATTAGTTGTGAAGTGACAACACTGTCTCCAAAGATGGCTACGCTGCTTATTGTCAGAAAGTTGGGGGCAGCTGTGTGTTCGCGTGTCGCTTGTTGAGAGAAGCTCGTATTGTTGAGTTGTTACGGCAATGGGGCAGTTTGCATTAGAACAGCGAATTGATATTGTGGAATGTCTCATAAAGACAGCTCCATGAAGGAATGTAAAGAAATATTTCAAGCGCAGTGTTCTGATAGGAAACTCCATCCGACCAGGACTGTTCGAGATATGTACAAGAAATGGAAGATTGTTGGATCCCTTCGGAATGCACGGAGGAATAGGCGACCGACAGTGGGGATCCCCTAAAACATAGACAGAATTCCCATGGACATTACGAGAAGTCCCGGCAAGTCGACAGGAGGTTATTACAGAAAGGTGGTATATCGCGTACATCGTGTTCATCATCATCAGTTATCTGCTATATTAGCAGGTCCTTTGCCTCTCCATTTTCTGCGATCCATTGCTTCCTTCTTAAGGCTGCTGTATGTTGTACCGTCCATCATGTCATCCAGTATCTGGAATCTCTTCCTTCCTCGCTTCCTTTTCCCTTCTACATAACCTTATAAAACTGTTTTTATCAATCCGTCATTCTTTCTTAATATATGCACAATCCAATTTCTTTTTCTTCTCTTTATTACATCTAGTAACTGCCTTTTCTCTCCCACTCTTCTCAGTACCTCTTCATTTTTTACTCTGTCCATCCAACTTATTCTTTCCATCTTCCGCCATGTCCAGATCTCAAAAGCCTCCAGCCTTTCTCTGTCTTTTTTCCTCATAGTCCATGTTTCAGCGCCATATAGAAGAACACTCCATACAAGACATTTTATGAGTCTCTTTCTGAGTTCTCTGTCCATACCGCTGCAGAAGATTCTCCTTTTCTTATAAAACGCCTCTTTTGCCATTGCTATCCTTGTTTTAATTTCTGTGTGCACTTCCAGTCGGTGTCTATACTGCTTCCAAGATATTTAAAATTTTGCACCTGTTCTAGTGTTTCTCCATTCAGCACAATTTTTATTTCCTTATTTCCTCCTATTGCCAATACTTTTGTTTTATTTGTGTTAATTTTCATTCCATATTTTTTCCCGTTAGTTGCAATGGTGTCCACCAAATCCTGTAATTCTTTTTCCCCTGTGGCTAGAAGGACCATGTCATCAGCAAATCTCAAGCACCCTACTCTTCTTCCTCCAATTTCTACTCCTTTGTCATCTAATGAGCATTGTTCAATCATATTTTCCAAGTACAGGTTGAAAAGAGTAGGTGATAAACAGCATCCTTGTCTTACTCCTTTCCCTAGTCTGATCCAGTTTGTACTTTCTCCTCTCACTTTAACTGAAACTTTTTGATTAAGGTACAATGAGTTTATAAGTCTTCTGGTTCTCCAGTCTACTCTCTTTTCCCTCATAATAGTCGCCAGCTTGTCCCAAACCACATTGTCAAATGCCTTTTCTAAATCGATGAAGCACACATATAGGTCTCTTCCTTTTTCAATAAACCTTTCTCCCAAGATTCGTAGGAGCCCTATTGCATCTCTGGTGCCCGTATTCCGTCTAAAGCCAAACTGCTCCTCGCCGAGATTCTCCTCTATTACTTTTTCAACACATCGTGTTATCATGTGCTAAAATATATGGTATTAAAAACTTATGGTATGAGTGTGGATCAACAGTTGAAACTTGAGGATCAGGAAGAAAGGAGTTCATTCTTGTGGCTGGCTGTTAACATCAACTGCTACCGGTTACTTGGACTCCTTGGTTTGCTTCATGTCAGATTAGGCCGGATTTCATTTGTCAGGTTACGCAAATTCCCAGGATTGCAGATACTGGTCTCAGGACAACCCATATATTCTGCATAAAGAACCTCTCCACTCAGAGAAGATAGGTGTTTGGTGTGCATTGTTGGTCATGCGCATTATCCGCCCATATTTTTCTATTACACCTCAAACGACGCCAGATGTTTAGATATCTCTGACTCATTCTACGCACAATTACCACATGCAGAAAAGCTCTATTGTTTTATTGTTTGTGATTGTTTTGATGAACATTGTGGAAACTAGAGTGAATTATTTGGTCGCCCAGATCGTCCGACATGAATCCCATCGAACATTTATGGGACAAAATCGAGAGGTCAGTTTGTGCACAAAATCCTGCACCGGCAACACTTTCGCAATTGTGGACGGCTATAGAGGCAGCATGGCTCAATATTTCTGCATTCCATGCTATGCGACGCCGGACAAAAGGAGGTCCGATACTATATTACGAGATATCCCGTGACTTTTGTCACCTCAGTTTATTTCGGGTAATATAAACGTTGGGGGTTACGCTACGTCATGACATACTCGTACGAGCATACAGTTTCTGACCGTGGTACTTCTCTTACTAAGTTATACAAAATGTTTCAAATGTGAGTGAAATCTTATGGAACTTCACTGCTTTGGTCATCAGTCCCTAAGCTTACACACTACTTAACCTAAATTATCCTAAGGACAAACACATACACCAATGCCCCAGGGAGGACTCGAACCTCCGCCGGGATCAGCCGCACAGTCCATGACTGCAGCGCCTTAGACCGCTCGGCTAATCTCGCGCGGCTTACTAACAAGGGAACCTCCCCATCGCACCCCCGTCAGGTTTAGTTATAAGTTGACACAGTGGATAGGCCTTGAAAAACTGAACACAGATCAGTCAGAAAACAGGAAGAAGTTGTGTGGAAGTATGAAAAAATAAGCAAAATATACAAACTGAGTAGTCCATGAGGAAGATATACAACATCAAGGACAACGTGGGCTCAGCAGCGCCGTGGTCCCGTGGTTAGCGTGAGCAGCTGTGAAACAAGAGGTCCATGGTTCAAGTCCTCCCTCGTGTGAAAATTTTAATTTCTTTATTTTCGCAAAGTTATGATCTGTCCGTTCGTTGATTGACGTCTCTGTTCATTGCAATAAGGTTAGTGTCTGTGTTTTGCGACCGCACCGCAAAACCGTGCGATTAGTAGACGAAAGGACGTGCCTCTCCAATGGGAACCGGAAACATTTGATCGCTACGTCAAAAGTCAACCGATTCCTCCACAGGAAAACACGTCTGATATATTCTATACGACACTGGTGACAGCATGTGCGTCGCATGTGAGGAATATGTTGTCGACCCATCTAACTTGTACACTTGGCGAATGGGTAAAAAGATTCTTCTAACTTGCCCGATTTAGGTTTTCTTGCAGATGTGGTAATCACTCCCAAAAAGCGATGAAAACGTAAGAGTTTGTCACAGACTGAAAATAAAAAATTACAGTTTTCCCAAGTCTTGAACCGAGGACCTCTCCTTCCGCAGCTGCTCACGCTAACCACCGGACCACGGCGCTCCTGACCGCCCACTCCCTTGATGTTGCCTATCTTAAACATGGACTACTCAGTTTGTATATTTTGTTTATTTTTTCATAGTCCCACACATATCTTCCTGTTTTCTCGATTGATGTGTGTGCAGTTTTTCAAGGCCTATCCACTGTGCCAACTTATAACTAAATCTGAGGGGGGTGCGATGGGGAGGTTCCCTTGTAAGTTATATCTTTAACATAACATGACACGGTATCTATTAATGAGTTGAGCATAATAACATTATAAATTTATAAATTTGTTCAATAGCTATATGAAATACTGGCTGCCCCCGGCATGCGTTCCAATGCAGCTTATCATTTCTAAGTAAGTAGGGCCTAGACGTATACAAAGCAGGCACATTTGCAGGTGCAAAATAGATTATAGCTAGCTAAATGCAGGAAAGAAACACCAATAGGTCGTTTTCAAACATTTTTAAACGTTACTCCCTCTTATCCGCACCCGTGCCGTAGCGGTAGTGGGTGGAGGAGGTTTACTATTCCCACAGTATTTTTATACAGTAATAGCTCAAGTATCCAACCAAAGTATGACAGACATGTCAGTATCAGTAGAGGTCTCTCCCCCAAGGTCCGCAGAATAACATTGTGTGATTTTTTATTTACGGGGCACAATAAAAAGCAAAGTGTAAGCTGACAACCATCGCACAATAGACGATCTTCAACGGAACATTACTAGAGAAGTTAACGAAATTACGCCTGCAGAATTACAGCGTGTTGCTGGTAACGTCATCACGCGAAGTCAGCGATACCTGGATGCCCATGGCCATCACTTCCAACTTCTCTTACAAGCATGTATCCACGTGTTTTTTAAGACGAACACCAACATTATCCGCCCGTTTTTTCTATTACACCTCAAACAACGCCAGATGTCTAGTATTTGCACTCTAAAGACCTTGAATTGACTTAATGGTTGTGGCACGAATTAAGACGATAGTAACGGTTCAAATGGCTCTGAACACTATGGGACTTAACTTCTGAGATCATCAGTGCCCTCGAACTTAGAACTACTTAAACCTAAGGACATCACACACATCCGTGCCCGAGGCAAGGCGATGGTAAACCAACCATTGCCTTGGGTTACTTCGTCTCATCCCCATTCCTACCGTAGGGGTAGTGGGGGTTTATTATTCTCACATTAGAGTGACAAGAAGACGTTCTGCATCTACCATCTATAAATCTGTGGATAACATTAATGGTGCACCAAATGTTCTATCTGGTTCATCTGCTTTCGTTGGTGCCGTTCTAAATTTTAGTATACAGACAATGGTGGTGGCAGAGTCTGCAAGAGAGGCGCTCTGCATCGCGGTGTAGCTTGCTGTCCAGGTTTCGAGAGTGTGTGTTTCTGGATGGGGTATCGAATACATTGCTTCCCCCTACTTATACCTCCCGAGGAGATCACGAATGTAAAATAAGAGAGATTAGAGCGCGCACGGAGGCTTTCCGGCAATCGTTCTTCCCGCGAACCATACGCGACTGGAACAGGAAAGGGAGGTAATGACAGTGGCACGTAAAGCGCCCCCCGCCACACACCGTTGGGTGGCTTGCGGAGTATAAATGTAGATGTAGATGTAGATTCCTTTTTAGTTTATTAATGGTTACTCGAATCTCGGGCGTGATGCATACCGGTTTTATGTGGGACTCCCTGTAGTTTTGAATACAAGAATCACTCACCATCTAGATCGAGACGCTCACCATACACCCAGATCGAGATACTGTGTTCGTCTGTCGAGCAATAAATCCGGCTAGACACCCGACACGCCAGTGCGGCAGCGACTGTGAGGCTTTTCCCCTGTGACAGTGAGACAATAAGCTGAGCCGATGCGCACAGCTCACGCTCGCACGCGCCGGCGTCACTCCTCTGGGAGGCTGAGAGCAGCACCAGCCTGCCGTCAGAGCGTCGCGTCGCGGCGCCTCGGGAACGTCGGCGGATCACAAAAGGCGCAGGCGGCGGATGGAGGAGGCGGGGGTGGAGGAAGCGGAGGCGGCGGAGGAGGCTGGCAGCGGCGCGGCCCCAGTTTGCGCGCGCGGGCGACTGAATTATCGAAGCGGCGCCGGCAAACAGCCCAGCCTCTGCTAATATTTGGCACTCCGGGTGCGAATATTAAAGTCTACCCCTGGCCGCCGACGGCTCAATCAGCTCCTCCACAGCTCCGCTCCCCGCGCCTTCGTTTCCGCGAAGACCACTTCTGTGGGCTGTCGCTTTCTACCGAGTTACTGTCCTGTTGTCGTCGTCTTCAGTCCGAAGACCGATTTCGTTGCAACGCACTAGACTATCTTGTGGGAGGAGTTGACAGTACCATCATATACAAGGTGTTACAAAAAGGTACAGCCAAACTTTCAGGAAACATTCCTCACACACAAAGAAAAAAAAAATGTTTTGTGGACATGTGTCCGGAAACGCTTACTTTCCATGTTAGAGCTCATTTTATTACTTCTCTTCAAATAACATAAATCATGGAATGGAAACACACAGCAACAGAACGTACCAGAGTGACTTCAAACACTTCGTTACAGGAAATGTTCAAAATGTCCTCCGTTAGCCAGGATACATGCATCCACCCTCCATCGCATGGAATCCCTGATGCGCTGATGCAGCCCTGGAGAATGGCGTATTGTATCACAGCCGTCCACAACGAGCACAAAGAGTCTCTACATTTGGTACCGGGGTTGCGTAGACAAGAGCTTTCAAATGCCCCCATAAACGAAAGTCAAGAGGGTTGAGGTCAGGAGAGCGTGGAGGCCATGGAATTGGTCCGCCTCTACCAATCCATCGGTCACCGAATCTGTTGTTGAGAAGCGTACGAACACTTCGACTGAAATGTGCAGGAGCTCCATCGTGCGTGAACCACATGTTGTGTCGTACTTGTAAAGGCACGTGTTCTAGCAGCACAGGTAGGGTATCCCGTATGAAATCATGATAACGTGCTCCATTGAGCGTAGGTGAAAGAACATGAGGCCCAACCAAGACATCACCAACAATGCTTGCCCAAACGTTCACAGAAAATCTGTGTTGATGACGTGATTGCACAATTGCGTGCGGATTCTCGTCAGCCCACACATGTTGATTGTGAAAATTTACAATTTGATCATGTTGGAATTAAGCCTCATCCGTAAAGAGAACAGTTGCTCTGAAATGAGGATTGACACATTGTTGGATGAACCATTCGCAGAAGTGTACCCGTGGAGGCCAATCAGCTGCTGATAGTGCCTGCACACGCTGTACATGGTACGGAAACAACTGGTTCTCCCTTAGCACTCTCCATACAGTGACGTGGTCAACGTTACCTTGTACAGCCGCAACTTGTCTGACGCTGACATTAGGGTTATCGTCAACTGCACGAAGAATTGTCTCGTCCACTGCAAGTGTCCTCGTCGTTCTAGGTCTTCCCCAGTCGCGAGTCATAGGCTGGAATGTTCCGTGCTCCCTAAGACGCCGATCAATTGCTTCGAAGGTCTTCCTGTCGGGACACCTTCGTTCTGGAAATCTGTCTCGATACAAACGTCCCGCGCCACGGCTATTGCCCCGTGCTAATCCATACATCAAATTGGCATCTGCCAACTCCGCATTTGTAAACATTGCACTGACTGCAAAATCGCGTTCGTGATGAAACTAACCTGTTGATGCTACGTACTGATGTGCTTGATGTTAGTACTGTAGAGCAATGAGTCGCATGTCAACACAAGCACCGAAGTCAACATTACCTTTCTTCAATTGGGCCAACTGGCGGTGAGTCGAGGAAGTACAGTACATACTGACGAAACTAAAATGAGCTTTAACATGGAAATTAAGCGTTTCCGGACACATGTCCACATAACATATTTTCTTTATTTATGTGTGTGAGGAATGTTTCCTGAAAGTTTGGCCGTACCTTTCGTAACACCCTGTATAAGGTGGGAGGTTCAAAATTCGTCACCTTAGTACGTTACGACCTGTATATGCCCTGAACAGAGTACAGAATATGGATTGAGAGTAAATCGAAGGAAGGCGAAATTAATGAGAAGTAACACAAATGGGAACTGCGAGGAACTTAGCATCAGAATTGGGGATCACGAAATAGAATTCTATTACCTAGGCACCAAAATAACCCATGACGGACGGAGCGAGGAGGACATCAAAAGCAGATTAGCACTGGGAAAAAGGGCATTTCTGGCTAAGAGAAACCTACTAGCATCAATTTCTGAGAGTATACGTTTGAAGCATAGTGCTGTATGGTAGTAAAACATGGATGATGCGAAAACCGCGACAGAAGAGATTCGAAGCATTTGACATGTGGTGCTGCATCTGTTAAGACATCAGGGAGATTGAAGCACACCCAGCAAATAATTGAGTACGTAAGTTACAAATGGTACTCTGAGATGAAGAGTTTGGCACAGGAGAGGAATTCGTGGCGGGCCGCATCAAACCAGTCAGAAGTCTAATGATTCAAAAAAAGTCCTGAAAAGATATTGAAAAGGGTGTAAATTATTTTGTTCCTGATTTATGATCCACTTGTAGGCAAGTTACAGTTAGGTCGTTATAACATACAAAAGGCAGTATTTATCGTAAAGGTTAACACAAATACAAAAATAATATACAGGGTGTCTCACCTAACTCTGCCACCTCAAATATCTCTCGAACAACAATAGATATTCAAAAACGGCTTCCACCAGCATGGACGTACGGCAGGGGCTTAGGAAACCAAATAGTACGCGAAATTTTAAAACGTAAACAAATACTATTTTCAACACAAACTTGTGTATTTTTAAATGGACACCCACTATTATTTTATATCCAATCAATAGCATGAAAAATCACAAAAATAGTGGCGTCTGTTGCATCGCAGTACATCAATCGCATCCCGAGAAATTGCGAAGCGAAGTTGACGCTGGAAATAAATGAAGGCCACAGTTAGCGCACCTCCTGAGACTCAAGCGTGCACCTAACGCAGCCTGTGTCAGGGGCTCACAGGCTCACACAATGGGAAGCTGTGCGCAGTCTACAAAAATTAACAAATAACACGTCCACCGCAAAGATACGTTTTCCAAATTGTAAAGGTATCTTTATTCTAGCGAAATGTCTAAGACCCGACTGAAACGCCTCGGGCATGTTCAGCGGAAAACATGCACCTGAGTGTTGTGGGCATGTGCAAAATCTATGAAATACTAATTATACGAGGGCAGTTCAATAAGTAATGCAACACATTTTTTTTCTCAGCCAATTTTGGTTGAAAAAACCGGAAATTTCTTGTGGAATATTTTCAAACATTCCCGCTTCGTGTCGTATAGTTTCACTGACTTCCGACAGGTGGCAGCGCTGTACGGAGCTGTTAAAATGGCGTCTGTAACGGATGTGCGTTGCAAACAACGGGCAGTGATCGAGTTTCTTTTGGCGGAAAACCAGGGCATCTCAGATATTCATAGGCGCTTGCAGAATGTCTACGATGATTTGGCAGTGGACAAAAGCATGGTGAGTCGTTGGGCAAAGCGTGTGTCATCATCGCCGCAAGGTCAAGCAAGACTGACTGATCTCCCGCGTGCGGGCCTGCCGTGCACAGCTGTGACTCCTGCAATGGCGGAGCGTGCGAACACACTCGTTCGAGATGATCGACGGATCACCATCAAACAACTCAGTGCTCAACTTGACATCTCTGTTGGTAGTGCTGTCACAATTGTTCACCAGTTGGGATATTCAAAGGTTTGTTCCCGCTGGGTCCCTCGTTGTCTAACCGAATACCATAAAGAGCAAAGGAGAACCATCTGTGCGGAATTGCTTGCTCGTCATGTGGCTGAGGGTGACAATTTCTTGTCAAAGATTGTTACAGGCGATGAAACATGGGTTCATCACTTCGAACCTGAAACAAAACGGCAATCAATGGAGTGGCGCCACACCCACTCCCCTACCAAGGAAAAGTTTAAAGCCATACCCTCAGCCGGTAAAGTCATGGTTACAGTCTTCTGGGACGCTGAAGGGGCTATTCTGTTCGATGTCCTTCCCCATGGTCAAACGATCAACTCTGAAGTGTATTGTGCTACTCTTCAGAAATTGAAGAAACGACTTCAGCGTGTTCGTAGGCACAAAAATCTGAACGAACTTCTCCTTCTTCATGACAACGCAAGACCTCACACAAGTCTTCGCACCCGAGAGGAGCTCACAAAACTTCAGTGGACTGTTCTTCCTCATGCACCCTACAGCCCCGATCTCGCACCGTCGGATTTCCATATGTTTGGCCCAATGAAGGACGCAATCCGTGGGAGGCACTACGCGGATGATGAAGAAGTTATTGATGCAGTACGACGTTGGCTCCGACATCGATCAGTGGAATGGTACCGTGCAGGCATACAGGCCCTCATTTCAAGGTGGCGTAAGGCTGTAGCATTGAATGGAGATTACGTTGAAAAATAGTGTTGTGTAACTAAAAGATTGGGGAATAACCTGGTGTATTTCAATGCTGAATAAAACAACCCCTGTTTCAGAAAAAAAGTGTGTTGCATTACTTATTGAACTGCCCTCGTAATTTATCACGCAGTCTGATTGGGAATGACGGTGCTATTAACAGTTTTCGTTGTATAGCTATTGTCATGTTCAGTAAACGACGTCAGTGATTTACCACTATGCGAAACGTGTCTAATTGAATACATTTCCTCCTTCAAGATGCAGAATTAATTATGATTTGTCAATAAAAGTGAGGGGTAATTTACTTATAAAGTTAATAGTAATGGAGCTAGTATCCAATCCTGTGGTACAACAGCTGTAATAAGTCTCTGTACAAAACATGTTTCTTTATGCAAATCCATGAACCTGGCAAAATTGCAACATACGAGGGAGAGTTCAAATGTTCCCGAAAGTTGAATTTTGCGGGTGAGTGGTTAAGAGTCCATTGAAATATCGCTAGGTGTCTCCTCACTTATCCGTCTTGAATTCGTGTGGCAAGTTGCTGCGAGCTCAGGCGTACTATTGGTTGTTGGTGAGCGTGTTTGCAATGTCGTGTTTCAGTGAGTTTGCGATTTTGCGATGTTGAACTCGTAAGACTACTATGCCTGTAAAATTTTTTTTAAACTTGGAAAAACCGCTGTAGATGAGCAATACTTGGAGGCAATACTTTAAGTCTCACGCACTCACGACTGGTTTAAACGTTTCATATCGACTGATGATGAAAACCTTCCGATTATGCATCAACTGACTTCACGCCAGAAAACAATCGGAAAGTAGACCTTAGACAGACCATCCAAGATAACTGCAACACTTTGGGAGTAAGCTATGATATATGTGCACGAATTTGTCGGAAGAATTAAACATGGATTATGGCGAAATATGTGTCATGTCTACTTCAAGACAATTAGAAGTAAAATCGCGTGGAAGTCTGCAGCGATCTTAAATAACTGCTGTTAAACCATCCTTTCAAGGGTCGGCATTGGTGAAAAAAGTCGGATTTTAACTATGACGGTAAAAATAAGCACAAATCTACGAAATATAGAGTTTTTATCACCTTGGGCAAAAAATACTCTACAAATCGAGAGTAAAATTAATTCCTTGTTCCTTTTTCCTGATACTGACGTAATTTTTCAGTCTGTCTTTATGTTCTAGGACGTTTGAGGGAGGGGGGGGGGGATATGAGAAAAAAACGTTCACAGAAGTGCCGTGCGAACTCCTGGGTACTTCACTATGACAATTCACGACCGCATACGGTCTTATTTACTCAGAAACTTTTCAAAAAGCAAGATGGGGGTCGTTTTCCAACCGGCATACTGAACTGACTTAGGTCGATGTAACTTCTTTCCCCTAGATGAAAACGAAGCTGAAGGGATGAAGATCTGATACAGTGGAGAAGATTCAAGTGAAATCGCACAAGGTACTAGCTCATTTACAGTGAAGGGCTTCCAGGATGCATTTCAAAAGTGACAGAAACGTTGGAATACATTCACTCCAATGGGGACTACTTTGAAGGTGTCTTTGAAAAATAAGATCTGGGCAAAACGTAATAGTTTTAATTTTTATATTTCGGGAGCCTATCTAGCCGTACTGGGACAAGGGTTTCGGAAAAGTTATCTGATTCATATTTCAATTGCGATATTTAATTATTTCTTGATGAATTTCACCAGATAGACCACCAAGCCTGTCATAAATCATGGGCCTAAGCTACGCAAGAAACGGCGTTCAGAGTGGCTTTTCCTTAGCCCAGTAAGTTCGATGAGCTCCCTTTGCGTTGGAGCTTTTTGGTCTGCGTTAAGTGTGCCGTAGGGGAGATACACAATTAATTCTGAGTGTTGTGGTCCGTGTCTACTAGGCTCTTTTAGGGATTAGAGACTTACCTTTGACTTACTGTTGGCTTCGGGTATTCCTACAGCACCATTAGCAATATTACGAGAGGCCCCGGCGTGAGGCAGAAGTTTCCAGAACAGTACTACCAGCGAGGGAAGTGGACGACCAATGAAGATTCCCGTATACGGCCTTTGAAGCTAAGTGACCGAAAGGTCTGAATGTTTAAACAGTTTCTGGATATGCTTGTAACTCGGGAGATCGATCAGTCGGACGGCAACCCTCATAGGCATGAGAGAGGATTCCGCGTGTGATGTTTAAAATGTTTCTGTGTGTGATGTTTAAAAGTATTGCATATTTAGAGTTGGAAATTCTTTATCCTCAGTGATCCATTAAGTTATTCTCCTGGTACAGAAATAATACGAATGTGTACAGGTGCGTTCGTGATTAGTCATTTCCGAGTTTGATTTATTTATGTGTGTATTTACTTCATCTGGTAAGATTAGGGCCAACAATACTGAACAATACTCAAAAATCGGTTGAAAACATTTTTTTTAAGTGATGTGTTAACCAGAAGTTACGGAACACAGCCGTACATAGAAAAGTGGCGGGCTGCCTAGTGGTTAGGTGCAACTGAGTTAAGGTTAGCCTCCAACAGGGGGCGCATGAGGTAAGGAACTATTTTATGCTTCCTCCTTACGTCACACAGGTAGCTTCTAAGTGGACATCCGTCTGCAAACTCGGGCACAAACCGACGCACGGCTCCACTCAATACAGTATCAACAGTGCCTCAAAACAACACCAGGATCATGGGTACAGCCCCGCCAGGAAAAGACCCAAACTGGGTGTGATCGTATTAATCGTTCTCTGGATTCAGAACTAGATATGAGTTAAAGAAAGATCAGAAAAAGTGAACATCGTACTGTTTCCATCCACCATCCTGTTACTAAAGTTAGGTGTTCCTAGGATTTCAGTAAACAAATTATTGTGAACTGTTGCTAATCTGTGCTGCCGTCATTTTGCCATTGATATTGCCTAACACTGTTCAGGCTTATTTATTGCTTACCACAATGCCGTAAAACTTCAGTATCAGACATGATGTTTTAAGGCGAAAATCCCCATTAATGTACGAGTACAAAATAAATGCTCAACCTTTGGACCGGTAACATCCGCCAAGTATCTGGGTGTGACTATTCGAAACGATCTCAAATGGAATAATCAGAATACACAAGTAACGGGCAAGGAGAACTCTAGATTGCGGTTTAATCGTAGAATCTTGAAGCGTTGCAGTCTTCAACAAAGGAAATTGCTTACAATACGTTAGTTCGTCCAGTCTTAGAATATTGTTCGTCTGTATGGGACCCTTACCAGTTGGGTCTGATTCAAGAGACTGAAGAGGTCCAAATAAGAGCGGCAAGATTCGTGACTGGTACATTTAGCCATCGCGAGAGCGTTACAAATCTCATAGAAAGTTTGAAGTTGGGCATACTTGTAGATAGACGACGCGCTAAACGGAAGGGGCTGCTCACTAAATTCCGATATCCCATCTTCGCCGAGGATGTAGAGCATATATTATTACCACCAACTTTCAAATCGCACAATGATCACCATTCAAAGGCAAGGGAAATTAGAGCTCGTACTCAGGCGTTCAGAGAGTCGTTCTTCCGTCGCGCCATCTGCGAGTGGAGCAGAGACGCTGAAATATGATTTTGGCGCGAATTGTGCCCTCCGCCACACACCGCTTGATGGCTAGCGGAGTATATATGTAGATGAAGGATGTATTACTTCTTAAGTACTACCTGCGGCTAACGGCCTTGCCGTAGTGGTAACAGCGGTTCCGTCAGATCACGGAAGATAATCGCTGTCGCGCTTGGCTAACACTTGGATGGGGTGACCCTTCGGAGTGCCGCTCCATATTCGCATCCCATGACGCCTATCAACCAAGGATGACACTCGATCGGTCGGTATCGATGGGCCTTCCGAGGTTTGTTCGGACGGAGTTACTACTATCTGCAACACATTTTGCAGACAATACCCACACAATTCTAAAGGTGGCAGGGGTAAAATACAGGGGTACAATACAGGGAGCGAAAGGCTATTTATAATTTGTACAGAAACCAGACGGCAGTTATAAGAGTCGAGGGACATGAAAGGGAAGCAGTGGTTGGGAAGGGAGTGAGACAGGGTTGTAGCCTCTCCCCGATGTTATTCAGTCTGTATATTGCGCAAGCAGTAAAGGAAACAAAAGAAAAATTCGGAGGAGGTATTAAAATCCATGAAGAAGAAATAAAAACCTTGAGGTTCGCCGATGACATTGTAATTCTGTCAGAGACAGCAAACGACTTGGAAGAGCGGTTGAACGGAATGGACAGTGTCTTGAAAGGAGGATATAAGATGAACAACAACAAAAGCAAAACGAGGATAATGGAATGTAGTCGAATTAAGTCGGGTGATGCTGAGGGAATTAGATTAGAAAATGAGACACTTAAAGTAGTAAAGGAATTTTGCTATTTAGGGAGTAAAATAACTGATGATGGTCGAAGTAGAGAGGATATAAAATGTAGACTGGCAATGGCAAGGAAAGCGTTTCTGAAGAAGAGAAATTTGTTAACATCGAGTATAGATTTAAGTGTCAGGAAGTCGTTTCTGAAAGTATTTGTATGGAGTGTAGCAATGTATGGAAGTGAAACATGGACGATAAATAGTTTGGACAAAAAGAGAATAGAAGCTTTCGAAATGTGGTGCTACAGAAGAATGCTGAAGATTAGATGGGTAGATCACATAACTAATGAGGAGGTATTGAATAGAATTAGGGAGAAGAGGAGTTTGTGGCACAACTTGACAAGAAGAAGGGACCGGTTGGTAGGACATGTTCTTGGGCATCAAGGGATCACAAATTTAGCATTGGAGGGCAGCGTGGAGGGTAAAAATCGTAGAGGGAGACCAAGAGATGAATACACTAAGCAGATTCAGAAGGATGTAGGTTGAAGAAGTGTCATGATGCTCTCTCTATTGGCAAAAGATTCCGGAATAGTCCCCCATTCGGATCTCCGGGAGGGGACTGCCAAGGGGGAGGTTACCATGAGAAAAAGATTGAATAATCAACGAAAGGATAACGTTCTACGAGTCGGGGCGTGGAATGTCAGAAGCTTGAACGTGGTAGGGAAACTAGAAAATCGGAAAAGGGAAATGCAAAGGCTCAATCTAGATATAGTAGGGGTCAGTGAAGTGAAGTGGAAGCAAGACAAGGATTTCTGGTCAGATGAGTATCGGATAATCTCAACAGCAGCTGAAAATGGTATAAGAGGTGTAGGATTCGTTATGAATAGGAAGGTAGGCAGAGGGTGTGTTACTGTGAACAGTTCAGTGACCGGGTTGTTCTAATCAGAATCGACAGCAGACCAACACCGACAACGATAGTTCAGGTATACATGCCGACGTCGCAAGCTGAAGATGAACAGATAGAGAAAGTGTATGAGGATATTGAAAGGGTAATGCAGTATGTAAATGGGGACGAAAATCTAATAGTCATGGGCGACTGGAATGCAGTTGTAGGGGAAGGAGTAGAAGAAGAGGTTACAGAAGAATATGGGCTTGGGACAAGGAATGAAAGAGGAGAAAAACTAATTGAGTTCTGTAACAAGTTTCAGCTAGTAATAGCGAATACCCTGCTCAAGAATCACAAGAGGAGGAGGTATATTTGGAAAAGGTCGGGAGATACGGGAAGATTTCAATTAGACTACATCACGGTCAGACAGAGATTCCGAAATCAGATACTGGACTGTAAGGCGTACCCAGGAGCAGATATAGACTCAGATCACAATATAGTAGTGATGAAGAGTAGGCTGAAGTTCAAGACATTAGTCAGGAAGAATCAATACGCAAAGAAGTGGGATACGGAAATACTAAGGAATGACGAGATACGTTTGAAGTTCTCTAACGCTATAGATACAGCAATAAGGAATAGCGCAGTAGGCAGTACAGTTGAAGAGGAATGGACATCTCTAAAAAGGGCCATCACAGAAATTGGGAAGGAAAACATAGGTACAAAGAAGGTAGCTGCGAAGAAACCATGGGTAACAGAAGAAATACTTCAGTTGATTGATGAAAGGAGGAAGTACAAACATGTTCCAGGAAAATCAGGAATACAGAAATACAAGTCGCTGAGGAATGAAATAAATAGGAAGTAAGGGGAAGCTAAGACGAAATGGCTGCAGGAAAAATGTGAAGACATCGAAAAAGATATGATTGTCGGAAGGACAGACTCAGCATACAGGAAAGTCAAAACAACCTTTGGTGACATTAAAAGCAACGGTGGTAACATTAAGAGTGCAACGATAATTCCACTGTTAAATGCAGAGGAGAGAGCAGATAGGTGGAAAGAATACCTTGAAAGCCTCTATGAGGGTGAAGATTCGTCTGATGTGATAGAAAAAGAAACAGGAGTCGATTTAGAAAAGATAGGGGATCCAGTATTAGAATCCGAATTTAAAAGAGCTTTGGAGGACTTACGGTCAAATAAGGCAGAAGGGACGGATAACATTCCATCAGAATTTCTAAAATCATTGAGGGAAGTGGCAACAAAACGACTATTCACGTTGGTGTGTAGAATATATGAGTCTGGCGACATACCACCTGACTTTCGGAAAAGCATCATCCACACAATTCCGAAGACGGCAAGAGCTGAAAAGTGCGAGAATTATCGCACAATCAGCTTAACAGCTCATGCATCGAAGCTGCTTACAAGAATAATATACAGAAGAATGGAAAAGAAAATTGAGAATGCGCTAGGTGACGATCAGTTTGGCTTTAGGAAAAGTAAAGGGACGAGAGAGGCAATTCTGACGTTACGGCTAATAATGGAAGCAAGGCTAAAGAAAAATCAAGACACTTTCAGAGGATTTGTCGACCTGGATAAAGCGTTCGACAATATAAAATGGTGCAAGCTGTTCGAGATTCTGAAAAAAGTAGGGGTAAGCTATAGGGAGAGACGGGTCATATACAATATGTACAACAACCAAGAGGGAATAATAAGAGTGGACGATCAAGAACGAAGTGCTCGTATTAAGAAGGGTGTAAGACAAGGCTGTAGCCTTTCGCCCCTACTCTTCAATCTGTACATCGAGGAAGCAATGATGGAAATAAAAGAAAGGTTCAGGAGTGGAATTAAAATACAAGGTGAAAGGATATCAATGATACGATTCGCTGATGACATTGCTATCGTGAGTGAAAGTGAAGAAGAATTAAATGATCTGCTGAACGGAATGGACAGTCTAATGAGTACACAGTATGGTTTGAGAGTAAATCGGAGAAAGACGAAGGTAATGAGAAGTAGTAGAAATGAGAACAGCGAGAAACTTAACATCAGGATTGATGGTCACGAAGTCAATGAAGTTATGGAATTCTGCTACCTAGGCAGTAAAATAACCAATGACGGACGGAGCAAGGAGGACATCAAAAGCAGACTCGCTATGGCAAAGAAGGCGTTTCTGGCCAAGAGAAGCCTACTAATATCAAATACCGGCCTTAATTTGAGGAAGAAATTTCTGAGGATGTACGTCTGGAGTACAGCATTGTATGGTAGTGAAACATGGACTGTGGGAAAACCGGAGCAGAAGAGAATCGAAGCATTTGAGATGTGGTGCTATAGACGAATGTTGAAAATTAGGTGGACTGATAAGGTAAGGAATGAGAAGGCTCTATGCAGAATCGGAGAGGAAAGGAATATGTGGAAAACACTGATAAGGAGAAGGGACAGGATGATAGGACATCTGCTAAGACATGAGGGAATGACTTCCATGGTACTAGAGGGAGCTGTAGAGGGCAAAAACTGTAGAGGAAGACAGAGATTGGAATACGTCAAGCAAATAATTGAGGACGTAGGTTGCAAGTGCTACTCTGAGATGAAGAGGTTAGCACAGGAAAGGAATTCGTGGAGGGCCGCATCAAACCAGTCAGTAGACTGATGACCAAAAAAAAAAAAAAAAAAAAAAAAAAAAAAGTTGCAGTAAGTACTGGGAGATGAAGAAGCTTGCACAGGATAGAGTAGCATGGAGAGCTGCATCAAACCAGTCTCAGGACTAAAGACAACAACAACAACAACCCACATATACCACTGAATGTACCTGGAAAATTATATGAGTATCCCTGTATGGTTGGGGTTCTTTGGGAGAAGAGACCAAACAGTGAGGTCATCGGTCTCATCGGATTAGGGAAGGACGGGGAAGAAAATCGGCCGTGCCCTTTCAAAGGAACCATCCTGGAATTTGCCTGGAGCGATTTAGGGAAATCACGGAAAACCTTAATCAGGATGGCCGGATGCGGGATTGAACCGTCGTCTTCCCGAATGCGAGTCCAGTGTGAGCATCACTGTATGCCACAGTTCAGGAGATATGACGTTATAAAAATTCAGATGCCTGAGCAACTGGCTTATCTGAAAGCGGAGCGCGAATACCTCAGACTACACTCGTTCTGACTTTTTCATTACTCTATGGATGAAAGGAAACAAAAGAAAAATTCGGAGTAGGTATTAAAATTCATGGAGAAGAAATAAAAACTTTGAGGTTCGCCGATGACATTGTAATTCTGTCAGAGACAGCAAAGGACTTGGAAGAGCAGTTGAATGGAATGGACAGTGTCTTGAAAGGAGGATATAAGATGAACATCAACAAAAGCAAAACAAGGATAATGGAATTTAGTCTAATTAAGTCGGGTGATGCTGAGGGAATTAGATTAGGAAATGAGACACTTAAAGTAGTAAAGGAGTTTTGCTATTTGGGGAGCAAAATAACTGATGATGGTCGAAGTAGAGAGGATATAAAATGTAGGCTGGCAATGGCAAGGAAAGCGTTTCTGAAGAAGAGAAATTTGTTAACATCCAGTATTGATTTAAGTGTCAGGAAGTCATTTATGAAAGTATTCGTATGGAGTGTAGCCATGTATGGAAGTGAAACATGGACGATAAATAGTTTGGACAAGAAGAGAATAGAAGCTTTCGAAATGTGGTGCTACAGAAGAATGCTGAAGATAAGGTGGGTAGATCACGTAACTAATGAGGAGGTATTGAATAGGATTGGGGAGAAGAGAAGTTTGTGGCACAACTTGACCAGAAGAAGGGATCGGTTGGTAGGACATATTCTGAGGCATCAAGGGATCACCAATTTAGTATTGGAGGGCAGCGTGGAGGGTAAAAATCGTAGAGGGAGACCAAGAGATGAATACACTAAGCAGATTCAGAAGGATGTAGGTAGCAGTAAGTACTGGGAGATGAAAAAGCTTGCACAGGATAGAGTAGCATGGAGAGCTGCATCAAACCAGTCTCAGGACTGAAGACCACAACAACAACAACAACAATGGATGAATAATCCGAAGATAAGAAAACCAACGTAATTAGGGGTTTGCATCTTCAACTATACAGATTTTACTTGTTTAACGTTAAATATGTAACACATTAAATCATTTGTAATTAGACGTTTGAAACTGTTTTGCACATGGGAACTCGTTTCTTTAAGGAATCTGAGTTTCGGGATTCCTGGTTTTGTGAGATGGGACTTTTGATACAGTCGCGCAACAGTTATAAAACTAAAAGTTTCTGCATTGTAGACAGGTCAAAGAGAAGATGGAAGTACAAGTTTGAGCTTCGCATCATGTGGAAGAGTTCAGTTTATAAAGATGATGATAATGAACAGCTGTCTCCAGAGAGCAGATTCGGTAGGTAGTATGGTTCTGGATACGGGACTACATGACATAGCTGAGTTAGTTTTGGGCAAAATGTTCGCTGACTGTTCACCCGGCCTCGGCAGATACCGACTGGCCAATGTTCATGCCGAGGCCAGTTTTGTGCTGGTGTAAAGAGGCCAAAGCCCTCAGAGCTCCTCAGGTACATGCGTGGCCTTCTCATCCCTATTACTGTGTAGGAAGGCCTCGCAAAGCTCCCACAAAAATTGCTAGATGGCTGATACGCCGTCTCATTGTGTAGTGCCGTGTCATTGCATTTGTTTTGCCGGTGCGGGCCACTGCTGCGAGCGACCGGTGGGTGTGATTAAGTTATCTCTCGGCTTAGGTATCGGCCACGGATCGGGGTGAGTTGTTTTTACGACAACTGCTCTGCGGCGAGTTTTCCCTGCGGAACAAGCGCGCCGAAGCCATCGCCGTTACCCAGAATGTAGCGATCGGATGTATCATACAGGGCGGTTAGCTTATCTGCTGAATGCGGTCGAGGACCCATTTTTGTCTTTTTTTTTTTTGTTCACGAGATTGCCCTTTTCTCGTGGGTGAGTGCCTATGAACGTCAGGCGTCCAGCGCAGCAGGGAGCCACTGGAGATTTACTGGCATTCAGATCAAACACAAAAAACAGAATATCACCATAATATGGAAAAAAGTTTCATTTACTCACGAGAATTTACAGCATGTCCAGTTTCACAACTATAATTTATAAAATATTGTGACGTACCTCGTTGAAATCAGGCCCGTTTCATTACCTTTAGACAGATTTTCTCGAGCAGAACTAAAGAATCGTAGCGGGAGGCTATTCTCAAGGACTCAGCGTTACATTTAACTGGACGTTTTAACCTAAAAGCCGAACTATCTATTTTAATAAGAAATAGTCAGTTGGGTACGATCAATCGTTTATTAATAGTGTATTAGGTTTTGGGACAACATTAAGTGTTAGAATTTGGCAATTATGATAACAGCTAAATGATCAGTGTTCTAAATTGCTCAGTCTTCTTCCAGAGACAATTTTACATCGAAATAAACTAAAGTTAAGTATTAATATTTATGTTTTGAACTCACTTTACCAAGAAGGTTATTTTCCTTAGAAATCGTTTCGTGGAACTCTTGACATTACGTATCATCATCTTTGTGATTGTGACCATTCACGTTGCTTTGTCTAGTGGGCATTTATGAAAGATAATATTCTTTCAATATTAGCATTATAGTCCTTATGGTATCATAACATTAATATGTGAGAACGAAAATTGAAGTACCGATTATTAATATTAATTGTCTAAGGAGGCCAATGATCCTTACATAATTCGAAAGGTACTTTGCCATAAGTGTGCACAAACAAAAAATAATATGTATGTGTGTAGAAAATAATATGTGTGTGTGTGCAGCCGTTAAGAGTGGTAAAAGGAAGTAGAGGCTTTCGCATTCGTAACACTGATGTTTCATTCTCTATCACGCATTAAAATCTCCAATATCTGAACATCGACAATTGAAGAGCAGCCAACCTCTACCCTGCGCACCGATCAAGTGCTATGGTATAACTGACACACGAAAGCAACAACATTTCGTGAAATCGTATTCTAGGAGCTTTCATGTTTACATGGTTCATTTGCAATAAAACGTGCATACCGTGCAGCTACAATGCGACAACTGCTGGGTCGATGATGTTGTCAGCACTGAAAATCAACCTATCGCAGTAACGAAGTCTGTAAATAATCTTGTATATTGGCGTCGTGATTTGTCTTACTTTTCGGTAAGAGTAACTCTGTGGTAATTTGCTACCATTACCAGAAAATTTGAAATTAGTTTCTAATTTTAAATCTCTTCATTTTCAATAACTTCGACTTTCGACTTCCCTAATTATGCGGAAACTATATTTGTTTTAGGGTATGCCTAGAAGGAGAATGCTAACGTGTCAGAGTGAAAGACGCAGAGCTAGACAGACACAATTTTTATGTAGGGAAAGTAATAGCATTGTGGACATTTATAATGATAATGCATCTATTTTATTTAAAGATCAAAATATTAATACGTGAGCTAATGAAACTTACAGAATTCCAAAGGAACTTTGCCGTAGATGTGCGAAAAAGAAAAAAATCATTTGTATACACAGCCATTAGGAGAGGTAAAAAACAATGTGAAAAGTGTTCCTTCGTCTCTGAAATTGCTACCTACTTTTACCACGTGCAACGACCAGGTGCTAAGGCTATATACACGAAAGTAACGAAGTTTCGTGAAGTTGTATTCTAGGGACATTCATGTGTAAATGTTGCAGGTAATTCATTTGCAGTAACACACGCATACCGGACAGCTACAATGTCGCAACTGCTATGTCACTGATGTTGACAACAGTGAAAAATGAAACGTAGTAAAGAAGCCGTCGGGGAAAACAAATGTTGTTTATTAGGGTTCGTTTCTTCACTTACTTTGGTCTAAGAGTAAACGGAACACTGTGTTTGTTTGCCATCGTCACCACAAAATTTAGAGTGTTCCTAATTTTCGATATCTTCATTTTGAATATCTACAACATCTCGTATTATAAGGAAACTATATCTGTTTTAGGCTGTCTCGAAGAAGAACATTAACGGGGCGGACTGAAAGACGGAGAACTAGAGAGAGAAGCAATTTTTGCGTAGAGAAAGTAATAGGCATAATGCAGATACTGATAACGATAATTCTATTGTCGTTTTGAAAGATACATTTAAATGTGCACTGAACATAATTACAAATAATTCTGAGAACTGTAATTGATGAATTTACAGTGCAGATATTGTAATGCAAATCATTTCGCGTCTGAGGTGACTTCACGCGATACGACGGCATTCACATTGTGTTGTCATAAGGGTAAAGTCAATTTGCCACCATTGACACAAAATTTATTTTTCAACTCAGTGTATTAAAGACTCCCTTCAAATGATCTAACAATTAGGGAGAAATCAAAGAGTTTTTGAAGAATCCACGTAGCTACCAGCATTTGCCACCGATCAGTTCCGCGGCTAAAATTTCAGACGTATTAAGATATATGACATTTGTCACCACAGATCAGGACCATTGACTCAATTGGTCAAAGTTCGACCACAGGCGATACTAGTATTTTCTTATTCTTACTTCTAGTTATTCTTCATGCTTATGTCATTAGCTTGGGACGGCCCTTAGTTGTGTGTTCTCCACTTCTTCGCTAAAACGCCTAACAAAAGTCGGGCAAGCCAGACTTGTATTTATTTAGGCGCACACGGCCGTAAAAAGGCTGGACACAAGGCAGCCTTAGCTGATGGGAGCTTCAATAGGACATACGACGCGCACGACTTACCTTGGCTAGGAGCTCGTGACGTCACAGCGTGGAATCCCACTTTTTACTACACCAAGGAGTGTGAAATAAAAGATCTGGCGTGTTAGAGTTTTGCCTCGCGCTGAGGAATGTTGTTTTACATCACAAGTAGAACATATCTGCCGCCATATTTCATGGAGTTAAACGTCGTATTTCTCCTGGAGTACGTGCTACAAATATAAGCTGTTTCAATTCATCAAAAAATTGACCATCTCTCGAAGACGATTTGTTTTATCTACGATTTTTTATAATAAAATGCCAGGAAACTAGATATCGATATTTTCAGTGTTATACCTTACCTACGACGAAAGAATACAGTTTCAACGCTACGACACAATGATGAGCTATTAAAAGCGCATCTTTTCGGTACAATTTGACAGCGTATATTATATATGAACACCCGTTAGCTCTACCGAAACTGTACCGCAATTGATAGGTCTGTGAGCTGTGGAAACAAATGTGTCAGGTCCGCGTTCACCTCCTTCCAAAATCTTTTTTTCCACCTTCTTTTCTAACAGATTCTGAGCCTTTCTTATACATTTAATAGAAGTATTACCTCAAAAGTCGATGTTTTTTTATTAAAAATAATATATCTGCTGCAATTCTGGTTGCAAAGGCCAACGACTGGTATGATTACCCAGTGTTCAGAAATGTTATTGTGTCTGCCAGTCTATGGAAGTAAACACAAGTGCCAATTACCAAGAATCAAAACAAATGTTTAAGACAAAATTTACGTAGTTTTCTTTGTAGAATCTGATTCTGCATAAAAAAATGGGGGTTCCCATTTGAAATTTTAATGTTGCCTCCCGCTCCACTCCCTGGGGGCTGGGGTGGCGGGCTAATTTTAGCACCAGCAAATGTCCCCCTCGAAAATAATCAACTTTGGATTCTACACATTTTTTCGTCTGAAACTTGTTTTTGGAGATATTCTGGTTTGTCAATTTAAAATTCACACCCTCATATAAAAGCAAGAGACATCTTGTCAACAGCACTATCTATATATAACCAAGAAACATCTTGTCAGCAGCACTACAGTTCGAAACAAACTTAGGACGTGTTTTTATAAAACAGATCTGAAGATGGTCATTACAGACCGAAACCGGTAGTCTGATGACAAAACAATTTGTGACCATAGACGTGAAGTAAGGAAATTTATTCTATATTCTAGTCACTGTTCAATTCACGACCATGTCGCAGCTTGTGAAAGTGAAATAATAGGTTGTGACAGTCGCACTAGTGGATTATAAGGCGGACGTCGGTCTGCTGGATTCTAAAGGTCAAGAAATCTGCATACCCTAGCACAATACGGCAACAGCAATTCAAACCCTCAATGCCACAGACAACTCATATCGTCGCAGGTAATTGCTCACAAAGGAAACGTCTATTTTTAATTAGCAGTGCTAGGGGCTTGGTGTGAGACAAACGTTGCAATAGAATGTATTAAATGGAACTCTGAAACCAACAGGAATAAAATACAGGGTGCGGAACGTTACCCGCAAGTTGTACAGAACCCAGACTATAGTGATATGACACGAAGGAAATGAAAGACAGTGTATGAGAATGGAATGGGACACGTTTAATATAAGTTAATGCGTATGAATAGGAAGAGCAGACTTGTAATTGTTACAGTATTAGTAGAGTCCTGCTTGACACAGTCAAGTCGTTTGAATATCTAGGCGTAACTTTGCAAAGCGATATGAAAGGGAACGAACATGTGAGAAATATGGTAGAGTAGACGAAGAGTGGTTCACCTGTAAAGGAGACCGCATGTAAGAGGCTTGTGGGACCTATTCTTGAGTACTGCTCGATGTTTGGAACCCGTGCGAGGTCGGACTGAAGGAAGACATCGAATCAATACAGACGCGGGCTGCTAGGTTTGTTACCGGCAGATTCTAACAACACGTAATTGTTACGGATATGCTTCGGGAACTCAAATGGGAATCTCTGGAGGGACGGCGGCGTTCTTTTCGAGAAAAACTATTGAGAATATTTAGAGAACCGGCATTTGAAGCTGACTTCCGAACGATTCTACTGCCGCCGACATACACTGCGCGTAACGACTGCGGAAATAAGATATGAGAAATTAGGGCTCACACGGAAGCGTATAGAAATTTGTTTTTCCCAGGCTCTATTTGAGAGCAGAACACGAAACGAAATGACTAATAGTGGTCCAGGGTGTCCTCCGCCACGCACCGTACGGTGTCTTGCGGACTATCTATATAGATGTAGATTTAGATGTAGACGGCCGCAACCTATCCCACAATGTTATTCAAATTGTTGTGGCATCACTTTATCCATTAAGACGATTAACACCTTAATAATCTGCTGGTATTTACTGACGCTAGCAGATGTAATGAACCTAGAGATCTAAATGAATAACGCCAGATATTAAGTACAGCTTAAACTGAAACAAGTTTTCTAACATTCTTATTTCACTAGACTCCTTAATCAAAAATTGAGGTATCACTAGAGAAGTATGTTTGTTTATGTTCCAAGTTTCCGGGACAGTGTAATTAACCAGTCAGTCGAGAGAAGGGAATCAGGAACCTTCATACAGAGGGACTCAGGTTTAATTTTAAAAGTCGCAGCTCCATTAATATCTCGCAGCCCATCTCATCTGTCAGTGGCAGTAAACGTCGAGGAGATGAATGTTCCGCGGAAGGTTACATTTCTTCTGTTTCGATAAATGTTCTTAGGAGGTTACTCTCGGTTCTGTTGCTGTTGTGGTCTTTAATTCGAAGATTGATTTGATGCAGCTCTCCACACTGGTCTACCCTGTGCTACTCTCTTCGTCTTTGCGTAAGTACTGCATTCCACATCCACTCGACGCTGCTTGCGGCATTCGAGGCTTGGCACTCTCTACAATTTTTACTCCTCATTCTGCCGGCCTGTGTGGCCGTGCGGTTCTAAGCACTTCAGTTTGGAACCGCGTGACCGCTACGGTCGCAGGTTCGAATCCTGCCTCGGGCATGGATGTGTGTGATGTCCTTAGGTTAGTTAGGTTTAAGTAGTTCTAAGTTCTAGGGGACTGATGACCTCAGAAGTTAAGTCCCATAGTGCTCAGAGCCATTTTTTTACTCGTCACTCTCCTCTGAATTACCAAATTAGCTGTCTCTGGATACATCAGATGTATCCTACCAGGTGAACCTTTATTTAAGACAAGTTGTACTACAAATTTCTTTTCTTCCTGACTCACTTCAGTACCTCTCTATTAGTTATTCGATCCATTCATCTAATCTTCATCGTTTTTCTCTAGCACCAAATACCAGAACCGTTAAGACTCCTTAGTTGCCGCTGCTGTACTTAGTTATCAGGCAAATATCGGGACTGGCATCACCTCCCGAACATTCGCAACTGGGAATGTCCCAATAGCCAGCTTTCTAGGGTTTGAGATTTCTACAGCTTCAAGTTTCTCGTGACTATCAGGCAGATGGAGGAACTGGTAAATCACCTCCCAAATATTGTCAACAGAAACATTTACGCCCACTCATAGCTTGAAGCGATTTGGCTCAGAAGAAGTGAAATTTCTGCAACAGCCTGCCCTGATGACGCGGGTAGGAAATGGAATAAATGTATCTATCTCCTTTCTACAATACATTGGCTATGTAGTCCCCCCACTGCCGTTTCTGTCTCTACAGTGAGGTGACAAAATCATAGGATAGCGATATGCGGTAGTATCGCGTACAGTAGATATAAAATTGCAGTACATTCGCGCAGCTGTCATTTGTACTCAGGTGATTCACGTGAAAATGTTTCCGTCATGATTATGACCGCACAGACTTTGAATGCGGAATCATAGTTGCAGCTAGACGCATAAAACATTCCATTTCCGAAGTCGTAAGGGATCTCAATATTTAGAAATCCACAGTATCAGGAGCGTGCTGAGAATACCAAATTATAGGCATCACCTCTCATCATGGACAATGTGGTGTCACCGCCAGACACCACACTTGCTAGGTGGTAGCCTTTAAATCGGCCGCGGTCCGTTAGTATGCGTCGGACCCGCGTGTCGCCACTGTCAGTGATTGCAGACCGAGCGCCGCCACACGGCAGGTCTAGAGAGACGTCCTAGCACTCGGCCCAGTTGTTCAGCCGACTTTGCTAGCGATGGTTCACTGACAAATTACGCTCTCCTTTGCCGAGACGATAGTTAGCATAGCCTTCAGCTACGTCATTTGCTACGACCTAGCAAGGCGCCATTATCATTTGCTATTTATCTTGTGATGCATGTACCGTCAGACAGATGTTCACCAATTATGGATTAAAGTTAAGTATTCAAGAAGCTACGTACTTTACTTGCTAGTCTCAATTACTTTACCTGTTCCAGACCTCACGCCAGCCTGCGTGAGCTTAAACGCGTGCCTTTCGGCTTCACCTCCTAGTGGCTTGGCTGTCTTGCCAAGTCACAACAGACAACGCAGTGCCCGACGCCCTTCACTTAACGACCGAGAGGAGCAGCGTTTGCGTAGAGCTGTCAGTGCTAACAGAGAAGAAAAATTGTTTGAAATAACCACAGGAATCAATGTGGGACGTACGACAAACGTGTGCGTTAGGACATTGCGACCAAAGTTGGCGTTAATGGGCTACGGCAGCAGACGGCCGACGCGAGAGCCTTTGTTAACAGCACCACATCGCCTCCAGAGCCTCTCATCCATATCGGTTCGACCCTAGACGACTGAAAAACTGTGGCCTGGTCAGATGGCTTCAAAGTTCAGTTGGGAAGAGTTGATTGTAGGCTTCGAGTATGGCGCAGACCGCACAAAGCTCCATGATGGTATGGGCTGTGTACATGGAACCGATAATTGACTAGAAATGGTTATGTTCGGCTACTTGGGGCCCATTTGCAGCCATGCATGGAAAAATGTGGCAATTTGTGGTAAGGTCTTACGGGACCAAACTGCTAAGGTCATCGGTCCCTAAGTTTAGGCACTACTTAATCTAACTTAAACTAACTTACGCTAAGGACAACACACACAGCCATGCCCTAGGGAGGACTCGAACCTCCATCGGGGGAGCCGCGCGGACCGTGACAATACGTCCAAGACCGCGGGGCTACCCCGCGCGGCGCCATGCATGGACTTTATGCTCCCAAACAACGTAGAACTTTTATGGATGAGACCGGGTTGCAACTGTTCGCGATTGGTTTGAAGAACATTCTGAACAGTTGGATCGAATGATTTGGCCACCCACATCGCCCGACGTGAATCCCATAGAACTTTTATGGGACTTAATCGAGGGGTCAGTTCGTGCAGGAAGTCCTGCAGCGGCAACACTTCCACAATTTTGGACGGCTATAGAGGCAGCATGGCTCAATATTTTCTCAGGGGATTTCCGACGACTTGTTGAGTCCATGAAACGTCGGAGTGCTGCACTACGCTGGGGGAAAGGAAGTCCGACACTCATTAGGAGGCATTTCATGACTTCCGTCACTTCAGTCTAAAGCATATAGCGGTTGTATTTACGATACGCAGTAGTTTCAATATAGTATGCAATGAATTCGTCGAGTTCGGTGTACCTACAGTTAGTAAACTGATGGGAGCATATCTGCAGTGACGTACAGGGGTTGGCCAAAAATATGGAAATACAACGGGTAATGCTCGGTTGGCCATAAATGCAAATGCTAGCCAATCCAGCAGATCGCGCTGTTGTATTTGACCAAGAACAGCATTTGTGCGGTGTCCTCAGTACGTTGCAAGAATCAGTCGCGCTCGGAACAGAGTTCTGGTAGTTGTGAGTGCATTATGTCGGGGCTAAGTGAATTCGAGAGTGGGCAAATTGTTGGTGCTCATATGGGAGGGGGGGGGGGCTTCCTTAACCAAATTAGCAGAAGTTTTTGGAGGCTCTGTAATGGTATGCGGTGTGCAGTTGGAGTGATATGAGACCCCTGATACGTCTAGATACCACTCTGATAGGTGACACGTAGGTAAGCGTCCTGACTGATCACCTGCATTAATTCGTGTCCATTGTGCATTCCGACAGACTTGGGCAATTCCAGCAGGACAATGCGACATACCACACGCCACACGATCCAGTAACACACTTCTGAGTTGAAACACTTCCGCTGGCCACCAAACTCCCCAGACATGAATATTATTGAGCATATCTGGGATGACTTGCAACGTGCTGTTCAGAAGAGATCTCCATCTCCTCGTACTCTTACGGACTTACGGACAGCGCTGCAGAACTCATGTTGTCATGTCCCTCCAGCGCTACTCCAGACATTAGTCGAGTCCATGCCACGTTGTGTTGCGGCACTTCTGCGTGCTCGCGGGGGCCCTGCGCGATATTAGGCAGGTTTAGCAGTTTCTTTGGCTCTTCAATGAATATTTACCAACAATGTTCCTTAACACATTGGATTTACAGTAAAAGGCTGTCGGTACACATTACGAATATCTCGTTCGATTCCAATGTACAACCGCATCATGGACTTGTTACGTATAAGTCATCTCAGAGCGTTTGTCAGGCTTGGTTGAGCTGTCCACTGCCATATGTCAACATCGTCTGCAGCAAGATCGTTGGATCATAGTATGAAGACGCTCCATTCCATGGTACGGTTGTACGCTGGAATCTGACGAAATACTGCGCACGATGTCTTTGTAATGTAGTTCTGATGAAAGCTTCAGCCAAAGGGAGTTGGGGTGCATACCTTATAAAATGAAAACTTGACAAAATGGAAAATAGCATTAATTAGCGACAAAAATGACTATATAATAAGTAAACATAGTGCTTGACTGCTAAAGTATCAGAAGCTGTCTGTGGACTAGTTTCAGCTGAGTCGCAGTATAAGATCCTTAGTAAGATTACTAACCGAAATTGAGAAATGTGGCAGATGTCAGTATCGTAATTTATAACAATTTATCGCTTGAGCCTTGCCCCGCAGTTACGCAGGGCCAGCCATCGTTAATCGGATTTGGCATGTTAATGTTTAAGGGGTGGCCGGATGCCCTTCCTGCCGCCACACCGTACCCCTCGAGATGGAATTACACCCCAACTGTCTGCGTCGAGTGTAATCTATGGAATAGTGCGAATGTGTTCAGATGTCTGCGAGCCGTGTAACTGAGGCGTAACATGGGGAACAGCCCGGTATTCACCTAGCGGGATGTGGAAAACCGCCTAAGAACCACATCCAGGCTGACCGGCACATCGGCCCGCGTCGTTAAACCGCCGGGCGGATTGGATCCAGGGCCGGCGCGGCTACCCGAGTCCAAGAAGCAGCGAGTTAGCGCTCTCGGCTACCCTGGCAGGTCAGTATCGTAATTTATAACAATGACTAGACTAAAACCTTATCAGAATTACACAATAATTACACTGAACCCAAAAACTGAAAATAGAGTTTTTATCCAAAGATGGTTGGATAATACAGATTGTTCAAACTAGTTCGTCCGTAACACCCTTATTTTAAAGCCGTTGCGCTACAGATATAAAAAGTTGTCGGTAAACAATTTATGTGGGAAGCTTACCTGTTTAGAGACCTGCTCTGCTCCGTTGGCGAGGAAATGCTTCTGCATGAGGTTGGGGGCAAGGAGTTGCCTGCAACAACACAGGGCCAGCGTTAATACAATGGTTTACAATTTGCAACAACTACAAACTTTGCAGTGCATTAAATGTATGTAAGAAGGTCGATGACTCGGTAAACAACACTTCTCACTAATCCTATGGAATGTCTGAACATTCTAGCCACACATCCGTCCAACATATCCAACATTGCGATTCAAAATTGTCTGCGGGTTAATACGCACAAAAACAAACAAAACAAAAAAAAAAAAAAAACGACGCACCACTAGGTAATTGTCGGAATGGGATGGGAATCGGTAGAAGTGAGTTACGTGTACAGACCAACATATGATTACAGTTTCAGGAAAAATGGATGACTTATTCAAGAGAAAGAGCTTCAAAAACTGAGCAAGTCACAAATGCGTTGTTCCACCTTTGGTCCTTATGCATCCCTGGAAACACGCACATGGGAGGAACTAGTGCAATGCCTGGCGAGTGCACGGTGTTCAACGATTTGAAGGTCAGTACGCCCATGTAACATTATGCCTCACTACACCGTAACACCTGGGCCACCAAAACAATCATGTTCGACAATACAGCATGTATCCTTGTATGACGGGAGATGGCAACGCGTAATGAACTAAGGAACACTGACAAACATAATCGTTTTGGTAGTCCGTGTGATATGGTTTTGGGCGGCACAATGCTGCAAGTCTTCGAACAGCCACCAGTCAACCTTATTGCACCACTGTACTTCTGTCCGTCCCCGGTAGCTGAGTGGTATAGGTAGTTCGCAACGAATCAACGGTGGCACGCGATTCATTTGGCAGACACTCCACAATGTTTAGGCTGCGCAACAGAGGACACTGATGAACACCGTTTAGCATGTAGTGGCACGGCTCCGGTGTGGCATTTGGCACAACAGGTATTGGCGTTCCTGTTACGCTCCGCCCCTCACACAATTTCACCAGACACACTTCTTTTCCCCCAAGAATCTTATTTTCCGGTCCAAAAAACCAATGCAGTGACATGGGTACGGGGAATGGTTGTGGGCTACGTCTATAACGAATCGGAAAAAGACAAAATGGATTTTTGGCATTTCCTCCTGGATGGACACACGAAGCTGCAACAGCATAAGAAATATAGGCAAGACTTCGCTAATTACTTGCGACTTACATTTACCGACCCGCCAGCCAGATGGGGTGTGACGGGTGAGAGATGAGATAGACGAAGAAGGCGAGATATACATCGATCACACTTACGGACCCTTAGTTAAATTTCGAGAAGACGACCCAGTCTTACACCAACGTCTGGAGAACGAGTCGATAGATGGCTCTCTGGCTCTGTCGAACGTCGGGTCGTGAGCAGGTGTCGCCACCGACACGAATTTCATTTCATTGCTACAGCAGCATGTTTCTTTTGTATTTGTACTATCCGCGATGTCTTCATGTCCTTCATTTGGACATTTTCAGTTTTATTCATTTCCTTAATTAATTTTCTAATTAGCCACTATTTGTCAACATTTGGACATTGTAGAAACTATTTATGCGGTAGTACAACAAAATGTATGTCAGCAAAGGTAGTAAGTCTGACACTGAAAAAAAAAAAAATGTGGTCAGTGCGACAGAATGTCAATCCTAAGGGCCCGGGTTCGATTCCCGGCTGTGTCGGAGATTTTCTCCGCTCAGGTACTGGGTGTTGTGTTACCTTAATCATCATCATTTCATCCCCATCGACGCGCAAGTCGCCGAAGTGGCGTCACATCGAAAGACTTGCACCAGGCGAACGGTCTACCCTACGAGAGGCCGTCGTCACACGACATTATTGTACTGTACTTCTTCCTCTTGTGCCTGTTTCCAGGGGTGCACTCGCTCCTCACTTCATTTTTATGGGCTAGAATGCGCGACAGCATCGAACAGAACGGGTAGAGGAGCTCTTGAAACGAGAGGATATTTGCAGAATGGTCTGGCTTGCCCATTCCCCGACTTAAACACCACCGAACACATGTGGGATGCGGTGGGGAGGCATACTGCAGCACGTCCATATGCACCAACGATCAGCGAACAGTTGTTAACCGCGCTGGTGGAGCAATGGATCGCCCTACCAGAAGAACTCCTTACCAACCTTGTGCTAAGCATGGGAGCACGTTGCAGACGATGCACTACCGTTCTTGGTGATCACACACCCTATTGAGAACAGTGTCCCACCTTTTGTGATGTTCAGGAGACATCATTAATCGCTATAACTTCAGTGTCATTACTGTCTTTCAATAACAGTACTATTTCTGTTCATCTCGTTACGGACTTCTTTCAGTTTCCTTCTGTACTATAGTGTAGCAGTTCTTTCTACATATGGCCTAAATTTCATCGAGATATGTTAGTTGGCATACCAAGCAAAAGTTACTTGCACACCACAGCACTTTTCATGAACTAATATAAGCGGCGTTCTTTTCTACTACGGCTGTTGTTGCTTTCCACTGTTTATAGCTGAGCCGAGCGCGGCTTGCGATCATGCCGTTTATTGCTCGTCATCTTGTTTTTATGTTTCTGTCGCCTCGTTTTATTTCAATTCGTTTTACTGGCGTCACTAGGATGCTGGTTTACTTGCCCGTGAGTGGCAGCAGCAGCGCTTATCGACAAGTGCACCGTCGTACTATCTCTGGAGCGACCGCTAGTATTTCCGGGTCGTCGTGTGTCTGGAGATCAGTCGGGGGACGGAGCGCCAGTGAGGAACGGACAGCCAGTACTTGCCGACAGCTGGCCACACACACGATCTGTCCGACGGAGGGTGAATGGAGCAGGGACGACCGTTGGTTGCTCGTTCGGTCGGTCGTCTCATCGGGCGACGTGTATTTGGTCTTCCGATCGCTTCTGGGCCCCTTCAATTGATCATATTGCGGGACTTTGGTCGGTTCCGTCCTTGTGCAGAGATGTCGGTAGGCCAATGGGCCGGTGTTCCCTCTGCATGGTAGGGTTCGACCCAGTGTCTCCGGGACGTCGTCGTGCGTCCGAAAGCAGTCGGGACGCAGCACCAGTGAGGTCCGGACAGGGGAATTGATTACATTGTTGGGTGGTTCTTCAGCCGTCCCTAGGTAGTGCTCCCACCCGATTATTTGGTGTTACACTTGGCTGCCTGTCTAACCTAAACTGTTGTTAGAGTTTCCTCTCCAGGCCGACCCTTGGAACACTTCTGAGCACCGCTGTTCTGTTGTATGTGACTGTGATTTTCTTTTGTCGCTAGTACTGTTCCAGGCCTTCAGGCGTGTATTAATTTTGTCTGTTCTATGTTCAGTATATGGCCTTCAGCCGAACCTTATGTGAAGTACTTTAAGATTAGGCCTTCAGCCGTGTTTTATTTAAAATTCTTGTTTGCTCTGTATTTAGGCCTTCAGCAAATGGTTCAAATGGCTCTGAGCACTATGGGACTTAACATCAGAGGTCATGAGTCTTTAGAACTTAGAACTACTTAAACGTAATTAACCTAAGGACATCACACACATCCATGCCCGAGGCAGGATTTGAATCTGCGACCGTAGCAGCATTGCGGTTCCGGACTGAAGTGCCTAGAACCGCTCGGCCACAGCGGCCGGCTCAACGAATTGTTACAAATCATTTACTTCAAGGACATCTCCAGGCCAGATGCTCTGTAGCGTACATTTCACTGACCACAAAACACCGCCATTTGCTATTTCAGTGGTGTCAAGCGAAGAGTTCAATGGTCCTATGGGTTTACTGATGAAAGCTGGTTCTGCCTCGGTGACAGTAATGGCCGTGTGTTGTTTGAAGGAGGCCATTTGATGGCCTGTGATCAATCTGTCTGCGTGCAGGACACACTGGACCTACATCTGGAGTTACGGTCTGGGGTGCGATTTCGTATGACACCAGGAGCACCTTCGAGGTTATCCTACTCACCCCGGCTGCAAATTTGTGCGTCACTCTGGTTATTTGACATGCCGTGCTGCCATTCATGAAGAGCATGCCAAGTATGTTTTCCGACGAGATACCCTCACCCACATACCAAAATAGTAACTCAACATCCTCTACAGAGTGTCGACATGTCGCCTTGACCTGCTCGATCATTAGATCTGTCTCCAATCGAGCACATATAGGGCATCATCCTACGATAACTCCACCGTCTCCCACAACGAGCATTAACCTTCCCTGTACTGACCGACCAAGAGCAACAGGCATGTGGTTTCATTCCACATTTGACGTCCGGCACCTGTACAACACAGTGTATGCACGTCTGCAAGCTTTCATTCAACGTTCTGGCAGTTACACTACTTATTAATGTACCAGCATTTCATATTTGCAATGACTAATTTCGCGCTTACATTAATTTGTGATCTTGCAATGTTAATAACTTAAATATGTCACCTACACAAATGTATTCCTCGATATTCACTCCTTTTACTGTTGCGATTTTTTTCCCGTCAGTGTATTAAATATTAATATAAATTGTGATTCTCATGTACTTATTTTTCACTCCTCTGATCTTTATTTCATTTTTCCACGTGTATTTCATGAAGAGATACGTTCTCGAACGTATTACGTTGGCTTTAATTATATTTAAAGCTGGATTTAATCCTTATTTTAAATGAAATTTTCGGTTAGCCAGGTAAGCCTTTGTTGCTGTGTACCTCGTAGACTCGTATGTTTGGAGGAGATTTTCAAATTCTGCTATCACACAATCTCAGATCACTTCAATTCATCAGTTGTTATAGGACACAGAGAGCAGACACATCTGCATCCCAAGAACTGCATCAGTAATGAATAACTGAAATATATGAATCCTGGGTATCTGCATGAGTTTCGCTGCGAGGGTCAAGTTTTGAAATTGGTCTTCATTTGACTCATGTTAAAAACCCCACCAATTATTCTGTTGTGCTATGACAAAGTTCTCCCACCCCGAAGTTTAAAAACAAAGTTATTCAGACTGCTTTTATTCACATGTGGGTCAAGTTTTTTTTATAGAAAGGAGCAATGTCTCAGGGCACTACAAACCAATGCCATAGTGTTATGAACTCACAGGTTGACAGGTTAAGTACCCCAAGGCTTTCAGTTCGTTTTCAGTTTCGTAAAATAATCGTCCAGTATTTCTCTTTCTGTACTTCATTCACTTTTTCCTGGCGACGGTTCTCATTTTCTGGAGAGTCAATACATCAGTATGGCCAACAAATTTTCAGATGGAACTAAATGGTTCCAGAGCCCTTTTCAAGTCCCAAACATCTGTGATACATATATGCAGACTGAAGCGACATATGAAAATGTGTACCAAGACCGGGATTCGAACATGGGTCTCCTGCTCACGAGGCAGATGTGCTAGCCGCTACGCCACCCGGGCACAGAGGGTATGAACAACTGCATGGACTAGCTAGCACATCCACCTCTTCAGTCAAAGTTTCCATTCACGCCTCAGCCCACTTGCTATGCCCTCTAAACTCTTAACAGCTTTGCAGATGCTCCCCATGTGTATTGGACTAGTTCGAATCTCAGCCTTGGAACAAATTTTCATTCGTCACTTAAGTCTTCATATGCACTTCATAAACGTTTGAGACTCGAAGAACGTCTCTGGAACCATATACAGAGGGGTCCAGAAAAATGTAGACACTCTTTGATAGTTAATATCTTTGGCACAAAATTACATATCGCTGCAATTTTTGGCAGTAGCGTAGTCCATTGTTTTGTCAACAAATCTGGACGCTCGTTTTCCGGCTGATGACAGTGCAGCGATGAACGAAGTAAGGTTGTCGTTCGAGCAACGCAAAGCCATATTGAAGTGGTACTGGAGGTACGAAAACATGATGGAGATACAGCGACAATGGCGTAATGTGTACGGAAATCAGCCACCAATACGTACAACAATTTATTGTATTCGGGATAAATTTGAAGCCGACGGTACGGTTCAGAAGGTGCATAAGGAAAGGTCTGGCCGACAATAAACATCAACGAGTTTCTTGAAAAGTCCTCATTTTCGATTTCTAAATACAGGCAATTAGAATACTTCTTACCTAAAGGTTATTTAAGCGTGTCTGAGTTCATTGATCGTGCAGTGAAAAACTCATTATTGCCGCAAAAGAACAACGTAGGAGCCGGCCACTGTGGCCGAGCGGTTCTAGGCGATTCAGTTCAAATGGTTCAAATGGCCCTAAGCACTATGGAACCGTTCGGCCACATGGCGCTTCAGTCCGGAACCGCGCTGCTGCTACGGTCGCAGGTTCGAATCCTGCCTCGGGCATGGATGTGTGTGATGTCCTTATGTTAGTTAGGTTTAAGTAGTTCTAAGTCTAGAGGACTGATGACCTCAGATGTTAAGTCCCATAAGGCTTAGAGCCATTTTTTGAACACTGTAGGAGTGCCGCACATGTCAACAGAAATCGCGTAAAACGGAAAAAATCCAGTACAAGGCATGTAGATCCAGGATGTACGCAAGCCAGTAACACACACTCCGTATAAGTAAAGACCATTTCGTGAGGAGGTGTTGATGTGACCATCAACAGCTACTGCAAAGGACGGAGAAAGTGAAAGAGAGTAATGATTTTCAGAGTAAATTTCATTAATAATTGTTTCAAAACGTCTGACAAATACAGACATTTCCTGTGTATGTCGTATTATGAATGTCTACTGATGTTTTAATGACTAACACATAATCATTTTGAGGAAGGGAACAAATCCTCGGTTTTTAACATTGCGATGCCTCCAGTACGACCTAATTCAGCTTTACAAGGTACTGAGGGGGAAGGTAAATGTAAAGAATCTTATACAACTGTCTGAATAAGACAAAATTAAAAATAAGAACAGTAGAAAGTTTTATCTATTTTCCTGCAAAAAGAGGTTTTGGATTCCTTCCCTTTTTCAAGCTACCAATCCAACTACTGTACGGGATAAACTCTTCGGGAAAGACGAAGATATAAGAAAGAGTGAAAAATAAACAGAATGTCTCATTAGATGTAAGAGAGGGTCTGATGTTCCCAATCTTCCCATGATAAATAAATATTAAAATCGGATGAAACGTTTAGTCGCGGCTCTTTGTTCGTCATATCGGTATTTCACCAGCCAAGTGGATAGTATATTTCTGTTGTGACTCACAGGCTACCCAGTTTTGTTTCTGTTTTTCTTTTTTCTCCGACTGCATCATGCGCGTAGTGTGTTTGCCGAGAACTGTCTCGCGGATCGTATCTGCCAGGCGCCCGAAGTGGGAATTTAATCACACGAGTTGGCAGCGCACGCCCGGCAGCCTGTTTGTTCCGTATGCATAGGACAGGGCCGGTGATTTCCCCAGGCTTGGCCGCAGGTTAGTCGGCAGGCGTGCCAACGTTCCACACACATGGCCTGACGCCCCGCGAAACTTATTTGACTGCGATTCAGCACGCCGCTAGCCCCGCCCATCGCTCGGAGCTACATCGAGTTGCGTCATTCCGTTCTCGCGATTCAATTCCGGTTCTGATAGCGCTGTCTGTCGCTCGAGAAGGAACGGCTGGATGTCAAGAGGAGTAGTGGGAAAAGGGGAGGGGGGGGGGGGAGGCTGGAGTTGAGTGGATGGAAGTTGGAATATCAATAAGAGCGTCATTCTGTAACAATTCTACCGTCTGTACGGTCACGTCAATACGACTATGGCATTCTTCTACTAGTGTGTAACAATGCCATAGCTTTATGAACTCGTATCGAGATTCACACATATTGAACTAATGCAATATCTTAAGCTACATATCTGTTCAAAAACAATGCGATACAAACAGGTAAGCATCAAACATCTCAAAAAAATCTTAAGTCACACACAAGAAACCAAATGCCTGTTCAACGTTGAGGGCTAATGCCATTAGATAATTACCAAAAACATATTTTGTTTTACATACTATTAACAAAATAGATTGAACCTGCCGGCTACCTTCCGCGCCTCGCACCCTGTACCAACTCATCCAGTTTACTCGCCTACTTCCCTTCTTAGAGCACTTACTAACTCTGTTCGTACACCACAAACTCCAATTCCAGCACCCTATATCCTATCTTCTTATTTGCAATCCTGGTTCGTAATTCCCTAATTAAACCCATATTCGCACCTTCCATGTAACTATATCTTGTCCATCCTCTCCTAATCCGACATCCATCACAACATACGAGAGTGTGGAATTATAAAAAAATATTTTTATTGGTACCAAATTATTTAATCAGCTTGTCCCCAAGAGCTGAACACATCTATGGCATGTCCGCCCAACTAGCTGAACGGTCAGTGCTTTGGAATACCAAGCACGGGTGCCCGGGTTCGATTCCCGGATAGGGTGGGAGATTTCCTTCCCTCAAGGACTGGGTGTTGTGTTGTCCTCATCACCATTTCATCCCCACTGTCAACGCATAAGTCGCCCAATGTGGCGTCGCACTCAATAAGACTTACACTTGGCAGCCGAACTTCCCGCCTGGGAATTCCCTGCCACTGACACCATATGATCATTTCCATTTCCATCTATGACATCTTTGTACCAGCTTCTTTAAACCACATAAAAAATCGCTAGTACCGCGAACCATTCATTCGCAACATTTCTGGCTTTCTCAGTGTTCGGAAATCGTATCCCCTTGAGATGTTTCTTCAGTTTTGGAAACAGATGACGGCCTGAGGTGGCCAAGACGAGCGAGTGGGGAAGATGTTTGAAGATTTCGAAATGAAGAAATGTCAATTTTTGCTGCGTGATAACTACTTTGTAAGGGGGAGGGGGGACATTATCATGCAGAAGCAAGATTCCTTTTTTCAGCTTTCCCAGATGTTTGGAGGCCAATGGTGGCTTCATTTTCTCGAGAAGTTAAACACAACACTTTGCCGTGATGGTTTTTACTATGTTGCAATTAGTCATAAGCAGGAATCCATCTTTACACAAAAAGGCGGATGCGAGCAATTTGTCTACTAATCTTTATGTTTTGAACTTGTTTGGACGTGGATAACCACTGTGTCTCCATTCCATAGACAGTTCTTTGTTCTCTGGATCATAGGTGTATATCCTTGTTTCGTCCATGATTACGAGACGGTCCAAAAATCGCAAAGGGTCCCGGCGAAATTGGAGCAAAATGGACTGTGAAGCAACTACTCCTTCACGCTTTTGGTCTGCATTGTGGCATTTGGCTGAGAGCTTTTTCATGTCCAAAATCTCGTGAAAAATATGACTCACACGTTCTCCGGATATGCCCTGGATCTCTACTATCTTTCCAGGAGTTATCTTCCGATTATGGAGGATCACTGAATGAACAGCATCCACCGCTTCCGGAGCTGTGACCTGAGTTGGCTTTCCAGGATGCCGTTCATCTTCATTGCTGAAATGCACTGTTTTAAATGCAGCTATTCAATTATTCATAGTGAAGTACGAAAGGCAGTTATCTCCCAACGTATCATAAACTGTTTGGCCGTATTCTCATAAAAGAGAGAGAGAGCTACTTATACACAGCACGACTTTCTTTAATTGAATACTCTATGTTCTTGTGCCATGTTCACTTCGAACCTGTACAGATAAATAAAAACGAATGTTACTGCTACGCAATTAGTATCACATAAAATGTAGCCAATAATGTTCCAATGCAATCATAACGTAATGTACACTATTGTTTCTTCTTCATTCTGTCAGTTCCCAATCCAGTATTACATGACTTCCCAGTTCCCAATGGTATCACCACTACTGTAAACACATTTTCATTTCCATTGTCAACATAAATGTTTTTCATACATGAGCAATACCGCTATTATTCATAGTAGCATAGTGTTTTCCATGTATTATTATTGTAATGTAAAGCACCACCCTATAACTCATGTCTTGCAATAACCGCCTTATATGTTTTATATTATCCTTCATTATGTTGATGATGTAGTACTCATGAAATTTAACGCACTGGGGCAAATCTTCTTCTACAGTCCACTCCAGTAAAATCGTCCTACAACAACAGATGGCAGTACTGTACCAGTTTAGAAAAAGGCCGATATTGACGGACGTATAAGACAGTGTTGTGTAATCGAATTCCTTACTGCAAAAGATGTCGCCAGTTATCCATCGCTAAAGGCAGAGTGATGCAAACTACTGAAAAACTCAGCTACTGCAAGATTTATGGACGCTGGGTACGATGATTTTTATCAAACAGGTACTTTTGTTTCAGTGTGAAAATAAACTGTCGATAAAGATTGTGATTATACTGAAAAGTAACAAACTAATCCTGAATGTTGTAGCCATTATCCTAAGTATATGGCATTTACTTTTCTTGTAAAAAATAAATAGAAAAAATAGGAGACATTACTTTCTGACTGACCCTCGTACAACACGAAACATGTACACATGCTGAAGAGTGGTTTTATCCACTCACATCCCTCTCTGCACGGGGAATTGAAGTATTAATAAATAACAAAAAGTAGCTTTGGTTTTGTTGCTGCTTTTACAGCGCGTAAGTAGTTTGTAAACACTCATATTCGACAAAATTAGAGGATTTCTCTTTACATATACCTGGCCAACAAACATACAAAAAGGCATGTTTTGAGCGTATGAAGCATACTGAAGCATACACTACGCACTAGACACTAGCTCTACAACGCTGATAAATACATACGTACATATTCTGGAGGTTAAAAATGATTCAAAAGGTTCTAAGCACTATGGGACTTAACACCAGAGATCATCAGTCCCCTAGACTTAGAACTACTTAAACCTAACTGTCCTAAAGATATCACACACATCCATGCCCGAGCCAGGATTCGGACTGAAGCGCCTAGGACAGCTCGGTCACAACGGCCGTCTTCTGGAGGTTAATGCCTCGTTAATGAAAACACTCTCTTCTGTCATAGGCTGTTCGTTTCAGTTCCATGTACCAGCGGGGTGCAATAAGTAATGCAACACATTTTTTATCGGCCAGTTTCGATTGTGGGACATTGTGCAATATTCCCGCTTCATCCGCTATAGTTACATGAAGTTCCGATAGGTGGTGGCGCTATATGCAGCCTTCATAATGGCGTTTGTATAGGAGGTGCGTCCAAGCAGAAACCTGTCATGAGTTTCTTTTGGTTGAAAATGAGAGCGTCTAGATATTCATAGGCGCTTGCAGAACGTCTACAGACACCCAGGAGTGAACAAAAGCACGGTGAGTCGTTGAGCTAGGCATCGGTCAACTTCGCAACAAGATCGCCAAACCTGTCCGATCTCCCGCGTGCCGTCCGGCCGCATACATCTGTGACTGCTGCAGTGTAGGAACGTACGGACACTCTCATTCGAGGTGATGCAGACGAGATTTTCCTTCTCCAAGACAACGTAAGGCCTCACACAAGTATGTTTACCCAAGAGGAGATCACAAAACTTCATCGAAATCTTCTTCCTCATACAACCGACAGCCCGGATTACGCACCTTCCGACTTCGTCTGCATGTTGCGGATGAAGGGTACTCTCCGCGGGAAGCAGAACGTGGATGATGGAGACATTACTCATGCAGCAAGATTTTAACTCCGACGTCGACCAGTAATGTGGTACCATGCAGGCTTACAAGCCTCCCAGTAAGGTGGTGTAATGCCGTCGCAGTGAACGGAGATTTTGTAGCTAGAAGAGTGGGGAATAATATGATGTATTGGAATCCTGAATGAAAACTAACATGCTTTCAGAAAAAAATGTGTTGCAACATTTATTGAACGGCCCTCGTAATCGTCCGAGCCTATCCTGTACTCGATGCCTTCCAGACGCTTCATCCTAGGCCGTCCCTCTTCCTTTCTTTCCCAGCACTTTACCTTCAAGAATATTGACTATGGTGATGTGTCCGATGACAGGCCCAATAATTTTTTTCCATTTCCTTTAGTAATTTTCTCTCTTCATTTACTCCCTTTCAGACTTCCAGGTTGGTTTTCCTTTCCTCGTTAAGAGGCTGCTCTTCTGTATTAAATGCCAAGTTTGCCCGTGGGATGCTCCTCTTCACTTGCATTAAGCATCTATTGTCCTCTGTGATTACATAGGGTGTTTATAAATGAATATCGGGGTTTTAACGCATTATACTATTTATTAAATTAAATTTACAGTTATAAATGTTATGTCAAATGAAAGAGCTCCGCAAACAGTTGTGTGTGGCACCAGTGCGCATGTTCAGCGCGCGATGTTTCCGCCACAATCCGCTAGACAGCGGTAGTAGCGAATATGGCGACTAGTGAACAGAAAGCCTTTTGTGTGCAATGCGCGTTCCGGCTTAAGTTCGGTTGTGATCCTCCAAGTGATATCATTCGTAGATGGTATCATCAGTTTGAAGATACTGGCTGCCTTTGTCAAGGGAAGAGCACAGGACGACCAAGAGTTACTGAACAGACTGTTGAGCGATTGAGAGAGTCATTCACTCGCAGCCCAAAGAAATCAGTCCGGAAAGCTAGTCGTGACTTACAAGTTCCAGTGTCGACTATTTGGAAAGTTTTAAGAAAACATGTACAACTGCGTCCTTACCATTTACATTTATTACAGGCTCTAAAGCCGGCAGACCATGGATTACGTGCCAACTTCGCAAACGAAATGTTGTTTCATGACGATGAAGATTTTCTGGATCATGTTGTCTTCAGTGATGAATCGACCTTTCACCTTAATGGACATGTTAACACTCACAATGTGCACATCTGGGGATCAGAAAATCCTCAGGAGGTGGTACAAATGCAACGAGCTTCCCTTAAAGTGACTGTTTTTTGTGCCGTATCCTAGCGGAAAGTTCATGGGCCTTTCTTTTTTGGTGAACCTACTGTAACTGGCACTTCTTACCTTGATACACTAGAGCAATGGCTCTTCCCTCAGTTGGAGGAAGATGAGCCAGAGAACTTCATTTTCCAGCAAGATGGTGCGCCACCTCACTGGCATAGTGAGGTACGCAATTGGTTGAACTTCACTGTACCCAAGCGCTGGGTAGGCCGCAAGCGGCCCAATGACGGGGCTTGCTTTGCATGGCGTCCACGTTCAGCCGACCTAACGCCATGCGATTTTTTCCTTTGGGGCTTCATCAAGGACCGTGTGTACGTGCCTCCGCTACCAGCAGACGTCCCTAAATTAAGAAACCGGATTGAAGCAGCTGTTGCTACAATCACTGAAAACACACTTATGAAAGTTTGGGAAGAACTTGTCTATAGACTTGATGTGTGCCATGTAACAAATGGTGCTCATATTAAACGTTTATAAGGTTCATGGTAAAACAGTTCGAGTTGCTCTTTCATCTGAAATATCATTTATAACTGTAAGTTTAATATAATAAATATTATAGAGCGTTAAAACCATGATATTCATTTATAAACACCCTGTACTACGGAGATAATGAAATTATTTCGCCTGATAAATTTTTATATTGGTTTTAATGTCTCCCATATTATTTTGTATTAAAACTGGTTTTGTTTTCCGTTTGTTCGCTTTTAATTTTCACAGTTTAAGAGTGTCTGATAAGGCTTGCAGCATTCTATTCACTATGCAGCGGAAAAAAATTACTACATCCTTTCCAAGGTTTCCAGTTCACTCAAGATTTGTTGTTGCACCAGTGCATATGGAGTACAAGAAGTGATTACACTCACAGACCAATAGCACAAGTGGTTCTGAGGTACCAAATACTGACTCCTTCTGAAAGACCCATATTAGCACGTGGGGTAGCATTCCTGGGTTGCAATACAGGCGCCGAGTCTTGCATCCAACCGATCGTATAGATGGCGAATACCGTCCTGAGATAAAAAGCATTCAAAAGTCAAGCTCGCAGAAAATACGATTTATTCAAGACAGCCGTCATCTACAGGTCTTAAACATTTTTATGTAGTAAAACATGTTCATTTTACGCTCTACCTCGTGCACAAAATGTCAAGTGGATAAAACTCAGCATATTACAAACGTTTGTCATTGCTAAAATATTTAAAAACACACAGAAGTTTGTCCAAAAGACTATCATCTTGGGACACGTTATGCCACGTCTGCTGGACCTGTTCACGTAGTTCTTAGTTGGCCAGTCACTTTTCGACCCTACATATCGCATACGTGATCGATTGCTGGCAAGTCAGGAGATCGTGCTGACCAGGAAAGTTGCTGCACGTCTTGCAGAGAACGTTGAATTTAACGGGCAGTGTCGGGGTGAGCATTATCATGTTGAAACAACATATCGCCTTCCTTTTGCAAGAACGACAAAAGAACGGACCTAACAACATTCTGCACTTACCGAGCACTGGTTGGAGTCATCTCCAGGAACACAAAAGATGATCGAGGGTCTCAGCTTACCCCATCTCAGACCACAAGACGTGGGATGGGGTCGGCGTGTCTTGCACGAGTGCACTTTACGAGACAGTGCTCTCCAGATCTATGTCGTACACGCAAATGACAATCACTTGCATGCAGGCAGAATCTGCTGCCGGCCGCTGTGACCGATCGGTTCTAGGAGCTTCAGTCCGGAACCACGCTGCTACTACGGTCGCGGGTTCGAATCCTGCCTCAGGCATGGCTGCGTGTCCTTAGGTTAGTTAGGTTTAAGTAGTTCTAAGTCTAGGGGACGAATGACCTCAGATGTTAAGTCCCATAGTGCTTAGTGCCATTTGAACCAAAATATGCTTTCATTGCTGAAGGCCACGGCGCGCCTTTCATCTGCCAAGTGATCCCCTGACGGCACCAGCTGAGCCGTGCACGTCGATACTGGGCATGTGTAGAACACGGACTAGAGGCGTGCGTGCCCGTAGTCCCATTGTCAATAACTGGTTCGCAACCGTTCGTGTTGACGCATCTGGGGTCACAATCCCTCTTATTTGTGCTGTGGTAGCTGTACGATCTGGCACTGCTACGCTTATAATACGACGATGCTGGTGGGTCTTTCTGCTCCATGGATCCCAGAACATCGTCTACGAGTTCACGTTACCACTGATACCAGCATCATCGCACAACTGACGCAGCACATCCAACTTGTGTGGCAATTCTCCAATGACCATCCAGCCATTCGTAAAGCTACAATTTGACAACTTTCAAACTTGCTCAGCTGGCTGTAGGAAGCACACGTGCATCTCCGTGGCATGGTTGCCTGCTCACTTCGCACGTCTGCACCACGCTGAGCCTTCTGGCTAAGAGCTGTCCATATTAAAGGGCAGACCCAGATAGGGCTGTGGTAGCTATGTCGCTTCCCTATCTGTTGGTGGACGACGTTGAAACCGTTATCAGTACATCCACCATCCCTCAGGTGGCATAGGTCATCATCGGATCAAAGTGGACACCGGCTTTTCAGGTGTACTAGTTTTTTTGTTTTTGTTTTTTTTTTGTTTTGCAGCGTATCACGATGTCATCAACAAATCCGTGCCGGCTGCGGCGGGCGAGCGGTTCTAGGCGCTTCAGTCCGGAACCGCGCGACCGCTACGGTCGCAGGTTCGAAACCTGCCTCGGGCATGGTTGTGTGTGATGTCCTTAGGTTACTTAGGTTTAAGTAGCTCTAAGTTTTAGGGGACTGATGACCTAAAGTCCCATAGTGCTCAGAGCCATTTGAACCGTTTGAACTGTGTGCTCGCAGGTCAGGTGTACCAGTTTCTTTGGCTCTTCAATATATATTTTGAAGGCTTGAAATGGATGTCTTTTTTTTGCTGAATTAGTTATAGTGGCACGCTGATTTTACGACCGCTGCCGATCTCCAGAACGTCTCATTGCAAAATAAAGCCGCTATAAAAGGAATAGAGCAAGGAGAAAGGTCACATTTCACCATGCAGTTCACGGTGGTTTGTTGAGCATAGCTGCGGATGTGGAACGTAAGCCGGAGCGGCCTTCCTCAGGTGGAACACTGTGCGGGGTTTCTCCTTGCTCTCGCTTCCGCCGCGCCTATTTCTTCGCGCTCGGCGGGGCGGAAAGAGAACGGCCGCCGGCGTAATCCGCACGGCGGGACAGGGGCCCACAGCTGTGCCGTACGGAGGCCGCGCTGACCGCAGAACACCGCGCCGCCTGCAGAATCTCAATTACCGGCGCGGCGCGCCTGAATGATGCGGGGTCCCCCCGGAATACATTAACAGGCTCTCCGCCCACTTGCGGCGCGCCTGGCGAAATATTTGGACAGCTTCGGCCAATTAGGCCGCAGGTAGAGCCGAGAGCAGCTCCACGGCTTTAAGCGCCGCGGCGAGCGCTGGTCAAACAGACGATGCTCTTCTCGCGCCACCGGCGACAGACAACTTGTAACAACGCCCCCGCTACCCTTCCCTCTCCTCCCCCACCGCTCCCATCACCCCGTCCCTCTCTCCTCCTCCACACACCGTCCGCTTACTCCACCTCTTCTCTTGCTATCTTAATTACGAACGCACATTCAGTGCAGCAGGTAGTCCGCGCCGTCGGTTTCAGATTCTTTCCCTCCCTAGCATTTGTGGCACGCGCGTCTCACTTCACTTTTACTTTCCAATACGTTCACCAAGCAATCGACGGCTCTCTCTCTCTCTCTAACACTGGTTCGATATGTGTTTTGGGTTTCTGACCATACAGCCAACATACGACGGTCACTCCAAAAGAAATGCACACTATTTTTTTTTAAAATCCATCTTTTATTCTACATGTTTGAAAGTTTTACAGTGTGTAGATCCTTTAGGAACAATATTTTCATTTCTCCACATAATTTCCATCCCTCTCAACTGCCTCAGGAAACAAAAGAAAAATTCGGAGTAGTCCATGGAGAAGAAATAAAAACTTTGAGGTTCGCCGATGACATTGTAATTCTGTCAGAGACAGCAAAGGACTTGGAAGAGAAGTTGAACGGAATGGACAGTGTCTTGAAAGGAGGATATAAGATGAACATCAACAAAAGCAAAACGAGGATATTGGAATGTAGTTGAATTAAGTCGGGTGATGCTGAGGGAATTAGATTAGGAAATGTGACACTTAAAGTAGTAAAGGAGTTTTGCTATTTGGAGAGCAAAATAACTGATGATGGTAGTAGAGAGGATATAAAATGTAGACTGGCAATGGCAAGGAAAGCGTTTCTGAAGAAGAGAAATTTGTTAACATCGAGTATAGATTTAAGTGTCAGGAAGTCATTTCTGAAAGTATTTGTATGGAGTGTAGCCATGTATGGAAGTGAAACATGAACAATAAATAGTATGGACAAGAAGAGAATAGAAGCTATCGAAATGTGGTGCTACAGAAGAATGCTGAAGATTAGATGGGTAGATCACATAACTAATGAGGAGGTAGTGAACAGAACGGGGGAGGAGTTTGTGGCACAACTTGACTAGAAGAAGGGACCGGTTGCTAGGACATGTTCTGAGGCATCAAGGGATCACAAAGTTAGCGTTGGAGGGCAGCGTGGAGGGTAAAAATCTTAGAGGGAGACCAAGAGATGAATACACTAAACAGATTCAGAAGGATGTAGGTTGCAGTTAGTACTGGGAGATGAAGAAGCTTGCACAGGATAGAGTAGCATGGACAGCTGCATCAAACCAGTCTCATGACTGAAGACAACAACAACAACAACAACTCAACTGCTTTACGCCATCTTGGAACCAGCGCCTGTATACCCGCACGGTAAAATTCTGGACCAACCTGTTGGAGCCACTGTTTGGCAGCGTGCACAAGGGAGTCATCATCTTCAAACCTTGTTCCACGAAGAGAGCCTTTCAGTTTCCCAAAGAGATGATAGTCACATGGAGCTAGGTCAGGATTGTAAGGCGGGTGTTTCAGTATTGCCCATCCGGGTTTTGTGATCGCTCCCATGGTTTTTTGACTGACATGTGGCCGTGCATTGTCGTGCAACAGCAAAACATCCTGCTTTTTCCGATGTGGTCGAACACGACTCAGTCGAGCTTGAAGTTTCTTCTGCGTCGTCACATATGCATGAGGATTTATGGTAGTTCCAATTGGCATGATGTCCACAAGCAAGAGTCCTTCGGAATCGAAAAACACCATAGCCATATCTTTTGCTGCAGAAGATGTGGTTTTGACTTTTTTTTTCTTGGGTGAATTTGCAAGATGCCTCTCCATTGATTGCTTCTTCGTCTCTGGTGATAAATGATGGAGCCATGTTTCATCACCTGTCACAGTTCTTCCAAGAAATTCATCTCCACCATTCTCGTACTGTTCCAAAAGTTGGCTGCATACCGTTTTTCTTGTTTCTTTGTGAGCCACTGTCAACATCCTGGGAACCCACCTGGCACAAACCTTTTTTAACGCCAACACTTTCAGTATTCTGCAAACACTTCCTTCCCCTATCCCAACGTACCGTGACAATTAGTTCACTGTGATGCGTCTGTCAGTAGTCACCAATTCGTTAACTCTCTGCACATTGTCTGGAGTGTGTGTAGTACGAGGCCCGCAGCTGCGAGGACAATCCTCAATATTGCCGTGCCCGCTTTCATCACGTAACCTGCTTGCCCACCGACTAATTATACTGCGATCGACAGCAGCATCTCCGTACACCTTTTTCAACCTCTTGCGGATGTTTCCCACTGTCTCATTTTCACAGCACAGGAATTCTATGACACCACGTTGCTTCTGACGAACGTCAAGTGTGGCAGCCATCTTGAAGACATGCTGTGACGGCGCTACTCACGGGAACAGGTTGAACTAAGTTTGAAAACAAGCGGGTAGGATGTATCTACACACTGTAAAACTTTCACACATGCAGAACGAAAACTGCATTTTTACAAATATAGTGTGCACTTATTTTGGAGTGACCCTCGTAGTTCAAAAGATAGGCATTCAGTAAGTAATGCAACACATTTTTTCTGACGCTCGTTTTATTCAAGATTCCAATATACCATATTATTCTCCACTCTTTTGGCTACAAAACCCTATTTTTCGGCATAATCTCCGTTCAACGCGGTGGCCTTACGCCATCTAACTGGTACGGCCTGTATGCCCGCATGGTACCACTGCACTGGTCGACGTCGAAGCCAACGTTTACCTGAATCAATAATCTCTTTGTCATCCACGTACTGCTTCACGCAGAATGTATCTTCCATTGGGCCAAAAAAAGTCAGAAGGTGAGAGATCGGTGTTGGGGGGGGGGGGGGGGGGGGATGAGAAAGAATAGTCCAATGAAGTTACTGCGAGTACCTATCATGTGTATTGACTGTCGTGAGGCCTTGCGCTATCATGGAGATGGAGAAGATCGTTTCCTTTTTTGTGCCGATGATGTCGTCTCTTCAATTTCTTGACATTAACACAATACACTTCACTGTTGATCGTTGCGCCATGAGCGAGGACATCAAACAGAATACCGCTTCAGAGTCCCAGAACATCGTCGCCGTCATATTACCGACTGAAGGTGCGGCTCTGAACATTTTCTTCGAAGTTTCGGTGTGCTACCACTCCATAGACTGCCGTTTTGTTTGCAGTTCGAAGTGATGAGCCCATGTTTCATTGTCTGTGGCGATATTCGGCAAAAATTGTCACTATCAGCCTCGTAACGCGCAAGAAATTCCACCGAGATGGTCCTTCCTTGCTCTTTAAGCGGCTCGTGGTCTTGCGGTAGCTTTCCGCGCACGGGGTCCCGGGTTCGATTCCCGGCGGGGTCAGGGATTTTCTTTGCCTCGAGATGACTGGGTGTTATGTGTCTTTCATCATCATTGACTCGCAAGTCGCCGAAGTGGCGTCAGCTAAAAAGGACTTGCTATTTTGGTGGCCGAACACCCCGCATGGGGTTTCCCCGCCAACAATGCCGCACGATCATTTCATTTTAAGCGGCGAGGAACCCAACTGGTACACATCCTTGAGTACGTCAGTTGGTGGACGACTGTGTCAGCACTACCAAGAGAGACGTCCAGTTATGCTGCGAAGTGTCTGATTGTGGAATGAGAGTGTCCGCACGTTCAACATTGCAGCAGTCTCACCTGTGTTGTTGTTGTTGTTGTTGTTGTGGTCTTCAGTCCGGAGACTTGTTTGATGCAGCTCTTCATGCTACTCTATCCTGTGCAAGCTTCTTTATCTCCCAGTACGTACTGCAACCTACATCCTTGTGAATCTGCTTAGTGTATTCATCTCTTGGTCTCCCTCTATGATTTTTACCCTCCACGTTGCCCTCCAATACTAAATTCGTGATCCCTTGATGCCTCAGAATATGCCCTACCAACCGATCCCTTCGTCTAGTCAAGTTGTGCCACAAATTTCTCTTATTTCTCTTCCCTCCGCCCCCCAATTCTCTAATTCTCTTCAATACCTCATCATTAGTTATGTGATCTGCCCATCTAATCTTCAGCATTTTTCTGTAGCACCACATTTCGAAAGCTTCTATTCTCTTCTTGTCCAAACTATTTATCGTCCATACAAATACTTTCAGAAACGACTTCCTGACACTTAAATCTATACTCGATGTTAACAAATTTCTCTTCCTCAGAAACGCTTTCCTTACTATTGCTAGTCTACATTTTATATCCTCTCTACTTCGACCATCATCAGTTTTTTGCTCCCCAAATAGCAAAACTCCTTTACTACTTTAAGTGTCTCATTTCCTAATCTAATTCCCTCAGCATCACCCGACTTAATTCGACTACATTCCATTATCCTCGTTTTGCTTTTGTTGATGTTCATCTTATATCCTCGTTTCAAGATACTGTCCATTCCGTTCAACTGCTCTTCCAAGTCCTTTGCTGTCTCTGACAGAATTACAATATCATCGGCGAACCTCAAAGTTTTTATTTCTTCTCCATGGATTTTAATACCTACTCCGAATTTTTCTTTTGTTTCCTTTACTGCTTGCTCAATATACAGATTGAAAAACATAGGGGATAGGCTACAACCCTGTCTCACTCCCTTCCCAATCAGTGCTTCCCTTTCATGCCCCTCGACTCTTATAACTGCCATCTGGTTTCTGTACAAATTGTAAATAGACTTTCGCTCCCTGTATTTTACCCCTGCCACCTTCAGAATGTGAAAGAGAGTATTCCAGTCAACATTGTCAAAAGCTTTCTCTAAGTCTACAAATGCTAGAAACGTGTAGGTTTGCCTTTCCTTAATCTATTTTCTAAGATAAGTCGTAGGGTGTGTATTGCCTCACGTGTTCCGACATTTCTACGGAATCCAAACTGATCTTCCCCGAGGTCGGCTTCTAACAGTTTTTCCATTCGTCTTGTAACTTGCAAAAAACTGCGCTTTTGTCAACGTGTCAAAATATGTCTACTGCCTGCAAATACGTGCCCTTGCGTGCAATTCAGTTCTGTGAAAATGGCCTTCTATAGTGCCTTCCGTATCCGAAACATTTACGGTGCAAGTGTTACGTGATTCACCATGCATATTTTACTTAAACTGACACTTTCCAAAAATCCCATTCAAAATGGCAAGTCATTCTCATTATTCCGTTCTATAACTTCGTTTATGAAATTTGTTGAAGTTAATAATTTTTGGAGTGCGTAATGTCAGAGTTAGCCGCTCGGATGCAGAGGTAAACATGAGACGCGCCTTAATCAGCCTCCTTGTTTATAGGCATTATGAAGGCGTGGAAAGTGCTGGGTTCTGGGAAGGCTTTGCTGGCGCGCGGTACTTGCACGAGTCGTTAATTAAGGAGCCAGATGTAGCTGTCTGGGTAGCGGCCATCCCTGGCTTCTCCCTGTTCGCAGGTGCCTCGTTATAGATGACAAGGTAGCGTGAGCTGCGCGCGAAGCCCTACTGTAATGCGACTCACGTTTCCGAGAACCGCCCACGGACCAAGTCTGCAGTTCCTGTGGGTTTCAGGTGCCAAGAAAACGTTAATTAATTTTCTGAGAAAGAAAGCGCGGCCTAAAAGTTCCGTAACATCGGCACTGCCTATCTCGAAATCAGCTGCTCTTCTCCACTTCACTCTTTTAGATAGAAACGTCAGTTAATTACAGTGTCGGAAGAGTCCGTCTGAAAGATGTACAGCGTGTTACTTTCCGGTGCACGACATAATGCAACTCGCACCTTGGCGAGAGGTATGCCAATGCCCAGAGTAAACAGATGTTGAGATTACTTAATCGTGGTTTCAGGTAAATTCGACGGTCAATCTGGATTTCAAGTTTCTATTCGAGAAAAGACAGTATTACTGAAAGGTATACACATTACAGTGAGGTGGCGAAAGTCATGGAATAGCGATATGCACACACAGGTTGTTACAAAAAGGTACGGCCAAACTTTCAGGAAACATTCCTCACACACAAAGAAAGAAAATATGTTATGTGGACATGTGTCCGGAAACGCTTACTTTCCATGTTGGAGCTCATTTTATTACTTCTCTTCAAATCACATTAATCATGGAATGGAAACACACAGCAACAGAACGTACCAGCGTGACTTCAAACACTTTGTTACAGGAAATGTTCAAAATCTCCTCCGTTAGCGAGGATACATGCATCCACCCTCCGTCGCATGGAATCCCTGATGCGCTGATGCAGCCCTGGAGAATGGCGTATTGTATCACAGCCGTCCACAATACGAGCGCGAAGAGTCTCTACATTTGGTGCCGGGGTTACGTAGACAAGAGCTTTCAAATGCCCCCATAAATGAAAGCCAAGAGGGTTGAGGTCAGGAGAGCGTGGAGGCCATGGAATTGGTCCGCCTCTACCAATCCATCGGTCACCAAATCTGTTGTTGAGAAACGTACGAACACTTTGACTGAAATGTGCAGGAGGTCTATCGTGCATGAACGACATGTTGTGTCGTACTTGTAAAGGCACATGTTCTAGCAGTACAGGTAGAGTATCCCGTATGAAATCATGATAACGTGTTCCATTGAGCGTAGGTGGATGAAACTAAAATGAGCTCTAACATGGGAATTAAGCGTTTCCGGACATATGTCCACATAACATCTTTTCTTTATTTGTGTGTGAGGAATGTTTCCTGAAAGTTTGGCCGTACCTTTTTGTAGCACCATGTATACAGATGGCAACAGTATCGCTTACGTGTCGGCCGGTTCTAGGCGCTTCAGTACGGAACCGCGCTGCTGCTACGGTCGCAGGTTCGACTCCTGCCTCGGGCATGGATGTGTGTGATGTCTTTAGGTTAGTTAAGTTTAAGTAATTCTAAGCCTAGGGGACTGATGACTGGCTCTGAGCACTATGCGACTTAACTTCTGTGGTCATCAGTCGCCTAGAACTTAGAACTAATTAAACCTAACTAACCTAAGGACATCACACACATCCATGCCCGAGGCAGGATTCGAACCTGCGACCGTAGCGGTCGCCCAGTTCCAGACTGTAGCGCCTAGAACCGCACGGCTACTCCGGCCGGCAGGGGATTGATGGCCTCAAATGTTACGTCCCATAGTGCTGAGAGCCATTTGAACCATTTTTGAGTATCGCTTACGCAAAGGATGAAAGGTCAATGCATTGGCGGAGCAGTCATTTGTTGTCAGGCGATTCATGTGAATAGGTTTCCGACGTCATTATGGCCGCAAGACGGGAATTAACAGATTTTGAGCGCGGAATGGTAGTTGGAGCTAGACACATGGGACATTCCATCTCGGAAATCGTTAGGGAATTCAATATTCCAGGATGCAGTGTTAACAGTATGCCGAGAATACCAAATTTCAGGCATTCTCTCTCACCGCGGACAACGCAGTGGCCTTCACTTAACGACCGAGAGCAGCGATGTTTGGGTAGAGTTGTCAGTGCTACAGAAAAACAACACTGCGTGAAATAACCGCAGAAATCAATGTCAGTCGTATGACGCAAGTATCAGTCAGGACAGTGCCGCGAAATTTGGCGTTAATATGATACAGCAATAGGGGTCTGACATGAGTGTCTTTGCTAACGGCACCGGCACGACATCGTCTCTTCTGGGCTCGTGACCATGTCGGTTAGACCCTAGACGACTGGAAAACCGTGGCCTGGTCAGATGACTCACGACTTCATTTGGTAAGAGCAGATGATAGTGTTCGAGTGTGGCGTAGACCCCACGAAGCCATGGGCCCATGTAGTCTACAAGGCACTGTGTAAGCTGGTAGTGGCTCCATAACGGTGTGGGCTGTGTTTACATCGAATGTGACTGCGTCCTCTGGTATAACTGAACCGATCATTGAGTGGAAATGGTCATGTTCGGCTACCTGGAGACCATCTGCAGCCATTCATGGTCTTCTCGTTCCAAATAACGATGGTATGGCTGACAATGCGCCGTGCCACCGGGCCACAGTTATTCGTGATCGGTTTGGAGACCATTCTGGACGGTAAGAGTAAATGATTTGGCCACCCAGATCGCCCGACATGAATGCCACCGAACCTTTAAGGGGGCATAACTGTGAGGTCAGTTCGTGTACAAACACTATCGCAATCGTTTACATCTACATATATACTCCGCCAGCCACCAAGCGGTGTGTGGCAGGGGGCACAATTCGCGCCAAAGTCATATTTCCCCCCCTCGTTTCCACTCGCGGATCACGCGAGGGAAAAACGACTGTCTGAATTCGTCAGTACGAGCTCTAGTTCATCTTTGAATGGCGATCATTGCGCGATTTGAAAGTTGGTGGTAATAATATATGCTCTACATCCGCGCCGAAGATAGGGATTCGGAATTTAGTGAGCAGCCACTTACGTTTAGCGCGTCGTCTATCTGCAAGTGTGTCCCACTTCAAACTTTCTATGAGATTTGTAACGCTCTCGTGATGGCTAACTGTACCAGTCACGAATCTTGCTGCTCTTCTTTGGACCCTCTCAATCTCTTGAATCAGACTCAACTGGTAAGGGTCCCATAAAGACGAACAGTACTGTAAGACTGGACGGACTAACGTATTGTAAGCTATTTCCTTTGTTGAAGGACTGCATCGCTTCAGGATTCTACCAATAAACCGCAATCTAGAGTTCGCCTTGCTCGTTACTTGTGTAATCTGATCATTCCATTTGAGATCATTCGAATAGTCACACCCAGATGCTTGACGGATGTTACCGCTTCCAAAGACAGGGCATTTATTTTGTACTCGTACCTTAATGACTATTTTCGCCTTGTTATACACAGTAGGTTACACTTGCTAATATTAAGAGATAACTGCCAGTCATTATACCATGCATTCATTTTCGCCAAATCCTCATTGATTTGTTCACAACTTTCGTGCAATACTACTTTCCTGTTGTCTACAGCTAGATCGGCAAACAGTCTAATGCAGCTGTCAATACCATCAACCAGATTGTTTATGTAAATCGTAAAAAGCAGCGGACCTATTACGCTGCCCTGCGGCGCACCTGAAGTTACGCTTATTTCTGTTGAAGTCACCCAATTCAGGACGACATACAGCTCTCTGTCTGTTTGAAAACTTTCTATCCAACCGCATATGCCATTGGATAGACCGTAAGTGCGCACTTTTTAGAGCAAGCAACAGTGCGGAAATGAGTCGCCGAACGCCTTTCGAAAGTCGAGAAATATGGTATCAAGCTGGGAGCCGGTATCTAGAGCCTGTTGTATATCCTGCACAAAGAGGGCCAGCTGTGTTTCGCCTAACCGCTGTTTCCTAAAACCGTGCTGGTTTCTGCAGATGAGCTTCTCAGAGTCTGGAAAGGTCATAATGTCTGAACACAAAATATGTTGCATGATACTACAAGAAATCGATGTCAGTGAAATTGGCCGGTAATTATGTGCATACGATTTTCTCCCCTTTTTATAGATTGCTATGTTCTGGGCCTTCTTCCAGTCCTGTGGAACTTTCCGCTGTTCGAATGATCTCTGATAGATGATGGGTGAGAATGATGATATATTTGTAGCACAGTCAACATATAATCTTACGGGGATACCATCTGGGCCAGATGCCTTACTGACGTCTAAGGAACTTAACTGTTTTACAATCCCAGATACACTAAACAGTATGTCAGCCATCCTTGCGTTTGTTCGATAATTGCGATTGTTCGATAAATGAAAGGGAAAATGGTGTTGCAGTCCTCTACCGCAAACGAATCCTTGAAAGCTAGGTTTAGAATTTCGGCCTTCTGTTTATCGTCATCCGTTACATTACTCGTACTGTCAGCAAGAGAAGGTATTGAATTATTTGTAGCGTTCATAGATTTTACGTACGACCGAAATTTTTTGGGGCTATTTTTAGAATCTTCAGATAAAATATTGTTTTCAAATTCGTTAAAAGAATCTCTCATTGGTCTTTTGATAGCTGCTTTCATTTCGCATAATTTCTGTCATGGACGGTTATAGAGGCAGCATGGCTCAGTTTTCTGCAGGGAACTTCGATTACTTTTTGAGTTGATGCCACGTCAAGTTGCTGCACTACGTCACAAAAATGGAGGCGCGACAGGATATTAGAAGATATCCCAAGACTTTTGTCACCTCAGGATACAAGAAATGGTTGTAGAAAATGGAATTATCTTGAGGAATTCATTTTCTTGGAATGTTTGATACTACGAGCATCTTTGCATGCCTGAACACATGAATGACATATTATTTGGCTTCCGGAGGTTGTATTAGTTAGTAGAACTCGGACGAGTTGTTAACTGTAGGAGTCGACTTGTCGGCTAGAGCGTGAGATTGAGTGTTGTGGCACGGCAGAGAGAGGTCCTCACGTTTCGGACGTTCCTCACAAAGAAGGACTTTTCATTTGAGATGCACCATGATACGTAATTGAGGACCGAGGATGATTTGATATGATTTTATAGAAGAGACAGTTGATTTGAATGAAGGTAAACTGCATTAAACTTTGTTGCAAGCGCTACTTGAGTAATGATTGCACTATATAAATGCTTGGTGACTAATAATATCCACGTGTTGGTATCCAGAGAGTATCATCAGTCTTGTATTCAGTATTTTAATTTGTTTCCTCCCTCCACAGGTACATAGGCGTTTCATTAAAAAGGGAAAGTGTGAATCCGATATAATTTCAAGATCACGTACAAAGATAAATCTTGTGATGTGTGAAAATGCTAATGAGAAGTCGTAATCTATGGTAGTACGAGTTATTTCCGTGTCATTAAAAGGACTCTGTATAATTTCAAAATTCTTTCCCATTATATATGTTCGACATTGTGTCAACAGCAGGAGGCAATTGGATTGTTATATTGTCAGAGAGTTTCTTTGCCTCGTGATGACTGGGTGTTGTGTGATGTCCTTAGGTTAGTTAGGTTTAAGTAGTTCTAAGTTCTAGGGGACTGATGGCCATAGATGTTAAGTCCCATAGTGCTCAGAGCCATTTGAACCATTTTTTGATTGTTATATTATTCGGAAATATCAGGTAAGCCACCGTCGCTCACTTATAGAACTTTTATTGATTACCGGTTTCGACAGATCTGTACTGTCATCATCAGATCTTGTAGCGTATTAACAGAAGTTAATAATCTTTACAAACTAGCAAGTTACATAACAACGTTGTGTCGTTTTACATTAAAAGGCAGCAAGGAACATCACCACGCGGTATTTTATGGTTGTACGCTTATGTTTCTTGCTACCTGTTATTGTGGAACGACGCAACATCACTAATCGACTTGCAAGATTGTAATGATCATGAACTTCTGTTAATAAGTTACAAAATCCGATGATGACAGCACAGAGCTGTCGAAACCGGTAATCAATAAAAGATTTACAAGCGATGTTGGCGTACCTGATATTACGGAATAATATAACTTTCTTATTCATTTAAGAATATTTTATGAAGCTTATTCCACTATAAAGTGAAAGAAAGATTTGGAAAACCTGCAATATTACACTATTGCCTGGAAAGTGAATCATATTTTTAGAAACAGAACAAATTCTTAATTTTCTGTTGCTGCCAGTTAATAAATAAGATAAGAAGGCAAAGTGCCGTGCAGTGATTTATTTCGACTCATCATTTTTTGGTGCAATCAGAGCAGAGCCGAGTTATCTGTTGTAAGACAAGAAAAAATTGTAGGGCCTAAATGAACATTTTGAGAGAATATTAGGATCAGGTTCCATTAGCAGTTTGCAGTAAATTCAACAGAAGCGCTTTTCAAACAGGGCACATTTACATTACGTAGCCGGCCGAAGTGGCCGTGCGGTTAAATGCGCTACAGTCTGGAACCGCAAGACCGCTACGGTCGCAGGTTAGAATCCTGCCTCGGGCATGGATGTTTGTGATGTCCTTAGGTTAGTTAGGTTTAACTAGTTCTAAGTTCTAGGGGACTAATGACCTCAGCAGTTGAGTCCCATAGTGCTCAGAGCCATTTGAACCATTTTTACATTACGTAACAGTTAGTCATTGTGTATGACTGTTTCATAACAAAGCCATTCTGAGTATTCTTGTGAAACATTCATCATGTATAATCTAACTTACGTCCCCAACTAAAAAAGTAGCTCGCACAGATTTTTTCGTGCAGTTTTCCAATCGATAAGTAAAGGCCGATTCAAAAATTTCAATACCACCGACACGAGGTGAGTCCGCGAATTTTTCTTTTCCCGTTAAAGCTCAGTTTATACGGTCTACCTTGCCTGACCATATGCAAATTCGCGGGGAATCGCACGCAACTTGGAGAGGCAGAGCACAAGGGAGATGCAAGCGCCGCCCGCAAAACCAGCTTACTTCGTTGACTTTGGTCTTTCCCAGCAATAATGTAGCATATTAATCTATATTCCGTCACATTTTCCCAGAAAGCTTATTTAAATGAACAACAGTGGGAATAATCAGCGTCATATAGGGTGAAGCATCAAAACGTGCTGAGCTTAAAACTTTTCCTACTCAGGATTCACGGTTTTGTCTAAACCAATGGGGACTCTTCACGCAGCTTGAGTACGCCATACCAAATCATTTACAATTTGTATAAAAACAAGACGGCAGCTATAAGAATAGAGGAGCGTAAAAGGGGAAACAGCGGTTGAGAAGGGAATGAGACAGGATTGTAGTCTATCCCCGATGTTATTCAGTCTGCACACTGAGCAAAAAAAGGAAACCAAAGAAAAATTTGGAATAGGAAATAAAGTCCTGGAAGAAGAAATAAAACCTTTGAGATTTATCCATGACGTTGTAATTCTATCAGATACAGCAAAAGACTTGAAAAAGCAGTTGAATGGAATGGACAATGTCTTGAAAGGAGGATATAAAATGACATCAATAAAAGCAAGACAAGGATAATGGAATGTAATCGAATTAAATAAGGTGATGCTGAGGGAATTGGATAAGGAAACGAGACACTTAATTGGTAGATAAGTTTTGCTATTTGGACAGCAAAATAACTGATGATGGCTGAAATAGAGAATATATAATATGTATACTGGCAATGGACAGAAAAGCGTTTTCGAAGAAGAGACATTTGTTAACAATGAATATAGACTTAAGTGTTAGGAAGTATTTTCTGAAGGTATTTGTCTGGAGTGTAGCCATGTACGGAAGTGAAACATGGACGATAAATGGTTTAGACAAGAAGGAAATAAAAGATTTTGAAACATGGTGCTACAGCGGAATGCTCAAGATTAGATGGGTCGATCATATGACTAATGAGGACGTATTGAATAGAATTGGGAAGACAAGGAATTTGTGGCAATGCTTGACTAAAAGAAGGGATCGGTTGTCAGGACACATTCTGAGGCATCAGTGGATCACTAATTGGGTACTGGAAGGAAGTGTGCGGAATAAAAATTGTGGAGGGAGACCAAGAGATGAATACAGTAAGCAGATTCAGAAGCACGTAGGCTGCAGTAGTTATTCGGAGATGAAGTGGCTTGGAAAGGGTAGAGTAGCATGGAGAATTGCGTTAGTCCAGGATTTGGACTGAAGACCACAACGGCAACAACAACAATAACAACCATACCTTTTTCAAAATTTTTTGTGGAGCTGCTCGGTTCCGCAGTTTAATGGCTGAGGATAGGTGAGCCGCTATATTTTCTTTTTACCATTCGTAACTCTCAAGGTGCATTTCTAGCACATCCACGCAAATCTGTGCTACATGAGTTTACATCCTTTGTCTTATGATCATGTGGTCGCATACTAAGCATACCTACCAAAAGTGTCTTCTAGAGTACTTTCTTATTTGACTTGCAGTCACTTAATGTAACTCTGATAGTCTACGACTAAACACTGTTTACGTGCGTTGATGAACCAAAGCGTTATGACCACTTGATTAACACGCACTGGTCCAGCTTCGGGAAACAATATAGTAGCGATTCTGCGTGTAACGGATTGGAGATGTCCTTCTACATCTCGATCTACATGACTTCTCTGCAGTTCAGGCTTAAGTGCTTAGGTGAGGTTTCTTCGAACCACCTTCAAACTATATCTCTATCGCTCCACTCCCTAACAGCGTGTGGAAAAAACGAGGACTTAACTCTTTCGGTACGATATCTGATTTCTCTCATTTGATTATGACGATCACGTCTCCCTGTGTAGGGTGGCGAAGATGAAATAGATTCACATTCAGAAGAGAAAGTTCGTGACTGATATTTCTGAAAAGAACTCGCCGCAACGAACGTCTTTGATTTTATGATTGCCCACTCCAATTCGCGTATCATTCTCTCCTATTTCGCGATAATACAAAATGAGCTGTCCTCCTTTGAATTTTTTCGATCTCCTCCGTCAATCCTATCAGCTAAGGGTCCCACACAGCACAGCAGTAATCCAGCAGAAGACGAACAAGCAAAGTGTAGGCAGTCTCTTCAGTATACCTGTTGCATCTTCTAAGTGTTCTGCCGATAAAACACAGTCTTTGGTTTGCTTCACCACAGCATTATCTATGTGATAGAAATATAAGTTTTTCGTAAATGTAGTTCCTAGGTATTTAGTCGAATTGACAGCCTTTAAATTTGTAATTTATCGTGTAACTATAATTTAACAGTCTTCTTTTTGTAATCGTATGGATGACCTCATACCTTTCCTTGCTGAGAGACAATTGCCACTTTTCGCACTATTCAGATAGCGTGTCACTTTTGTAACTGGCTTTGAGCTCCTGATGACTTTGCTAGACGGTGAATAACAGCACCTCCTGCAAGCTATCTAAGAGGACTACTCAGATTATCTCATAAATCGTTTTTGTAGATTAGAAACAGCAGAGGATCTAATTCATGAGGGGCCGCCGGACATCACTTCTGTTTTGCTCGATGTTTTTCCACCAGTTGGTAGTTTCCTGGAGATGTGTGACACCAGATGTCTACGTAAGTATGTGATACCAGATGTCCACGGAAAATTTCGTCTGAGTGCTCTGTAGGCGCGGAACTGGCGCTCGATGTCTTGCGTCAGTCCTAGCTGCTAAGGGTCCCGTACAACACAGCAGTACCCTAGCAGGAGACGAACAAGCGAAGTGTAGGCAGTCTCTTTAATAGAACTGTTGTATCTTCTAAACGTTCTGCTCATAAAATCTAGTCTTTGGTTTACCTTCTCAAAACATTATCCATGTGATCCTTCCAATATGTTTCTCGTAAATGTCATTCCTAGGTAATTCATAGGTAAATCGTGATCCATCGGGTTCAGATCAGCTAATTTGGTAGCTGAGACATCAACAGCATGTTCCTCAAACCATTATAGCACGATTCTCGACTTGTGACATGGACAGTTACCCTGTTGCAAGATGCCATGGCCGTCGGGGAAGGTATCAAGCATGATGGGATGCAATCTACAGCTGCCATGATGCCTTCGATTACTACCACAGGACCCACGGGAGCCTAAGTAGACATCTCCCACAGGATAATGCTTTCCTCACCGAACCCCGTCAGCGGCGCGGTGCATTTTTGAGCAGTAACATGCCTGGATGACAACGTATCACAAAACGACTATCGACCTGGTGCAACCAGAAACGCGAATCATCCGACCAGGCGGGGCGTTCGCATCGATCCAAAATGCAATCTCGAGCTCACTGCAATTGAAATTGACGATGTCGTTGGGCCAAGATGGCAACACAGATAGGGGGCGTCTCTTCCGCCCCCCGAATGTGCGCTAAAGAGTGTGTTCGAAACATTAGTGCCTGCAATGGCATCGGCCACAGATCGCTGCCTGTTCTACTTCAGAGTAGAGACCTGTCTTCGACCTCCACTTTCTGTGACAGTGCATGGACGTCCAGTACCTTTCCGCCTAGTCTTGGTTTCCTCGTTCTTCAACCGCTTTCCACAGACACTCAGCACGTTATCAAGTGAACAGTCGATCAACTTCGTCGTTTCCGGGATGGTTCCCAGACGAGTCTTCCCCTTTGCGAAATAGCTTATGTCAATAGATTTCCTCCTTAGGTCTCGCGTCGTCGCTAGGATGATCCCCTATTCGTTTCTCCTCCACTGATACACACTTATATTCAGAAAACATCTGAATACTTTGAACGACTAGAGATAGGACGTTCATCAGCAGATTTAAGGTCAACATCGATATCCCGGCTCAACACCACCTACCGGTAAAATGCGCCTGCGGCTCTCGTTGTCGCTATAAGCCGAAGGCCATGGATCAGTGTGGCTTGAACAGACGTGTAGGAAGTCTCGCAGACGTATGCTCGAAAAGTACCGTCAAATCAGTGAGGGGATCACGGAGTCCCGGGTTCGATTCACAGTTGGGTCGGGGATTTCCTCCATCCGGGGACTGGGTGTTTGTGTTGTCCTCATTATCTCGTCATCATCTCATCATAATCCGGGTAGTGGCGAGACTGGAAATGGAAAGACTGGAACTTGTACGGGTGCTGATGACCAGGACGTTGAGAGCGCCACAAACCAACATCATCATCAAATCAGTGAGTTTGAAAGGGGTGCAATATTGGCATGTGAGAATGTGATGCATCCATCCGGGAAATTGTTGCTCGTGTGGGACGAAGGGTTTCGGCAGTGCATCGGGTGTGTGCAGAATGGTTCACGGAAGGCCGTAGAATACGACGAGATGGGTCAGGTCTTACTATCCAGACCACCCCCCGAGAAGATCGACACCTCATCCGAATGGCATTGCAGGACACATCTGCGTCCTTCTCGGCTCTGGCGCTACAGTGTAACAGTGTAAGACATCGTACACTACCAGGGGTGACAGTCCGTCGCCGTTTATTACGGCACTGGTTACGTGCGCTTCGTCCACTTCTCCGCCTATCTTTGACGAATGTGCAGAAACATGCTAGACGGCAATGGTGTATGGAGCGACGTCGCTGGGGGCAACTCCGGACGAATCCAGGTTCTGTTAGTTTGAAAATACATTTTGGTTCGTCACAGACAGGGGGAGCGGCATCACAATGACTGCATTCCCACAATACTTACAGCGCCAACTTAACGCTTTATGGTGTGGGATGCTATTGGCTACAACCACAAATCACAGTTGGTGCACGTCCAAGGAACGGTTGCCACTGTGATCTACTTGGATGACTTCTTGCGACTCGTAGCGATACGCTTTCTACACAACACCGCAGACACGATTTCTCAGCAAGAGAATACACGACCTCATGTTTCTGCACGAACATTTGCCATCCTGGTGTCACAGGATGTCAGACTTTTGCCCTGGCCCGCCAGATCACCAGAAGTGTCGCCAATGTGTGGGACGTGGTGCAACGACGGGTGCAGCGCTGTGATGCGATGCCAACCACCACAGATGAACTTTGGAACCAGGTGAATACAGCATGGATGGCTTGCCACAGGACGCCATTCGCGCCTGATACTCATCATGCAGGGAACAAGTTATCAGGGTCTATAGCGGACCCTGTGCCTACTAAGTAACAGAACACATGCTGAACCGGGGTGACTGAAATGTTAACCATTTCTGCAGAACATACTAATGTGCATGTCCTGTGAATACGAACGTCCTGTCTCTTGTATTTCATGGTGTTCTGTTTTTTCTGAACATGAGTTTACTGCCCTTATGACGTTACGTGTCAGCAACTCTAACAGGCGACATTTAATCTCGCGAAGGGCAGGGGTCGTGATGTTTTGGCTGATAAATGTATTTACAGCCTGAAACAACTTCCCTGCTCGTCCACGTGGGCTCACACTACAACTTCAGTAAACCCCACGACTGCTAAATAACATTGCATACAAAGGTCTTGATAAATGCTAGAATAGGCAGCAGCATACATTCAACCGGATAGACAGATTTTTCTCACAAGGGGACCGCACGAACTTCCCCACATCGGTTTGATTCATGTTGATAGAGTGCGCAGGGCACGTTTAGGACTTCAAAATATGGAAACAGGAAGACGCAGCTGTGAAGCTTTTCCGAGATAATAGAGTTTGAAAATTTTAGACGTGCTTGTATCCTTTGAATGAATCAGGTTGATACTGATAAGAGCAACATGGAAAATAGTTTTTATTGAGATGTCCGACACGCTTAATGAAAGCTGAATTTTTGCATATGCATGTTGTTTCCATTATGTGTATTGCAAAACAAACTTTGTTTCCATTCACAAAACATGTTCCATGCACATTTGTTGTTAGAGTTACACAAAAGGACTTGAAGTGAGATTCGATCTAGAGGCCTCGCCATTGTGAAACTATGCCCTTATTCGCTCAGTTGCGGACTTCTTGAATGCTAGTGACCATACTAAGTACAGGCTGGTTATAATTACACCTTCGCTACTTGATCCATTGTAGACGGAAAACTATTTATATGTCAGTACCCAACATTGCAGGAATGATTTTCAGGCCGTGCGCTGCAGGACTTGTGTTGTCGGTAATGTTAGTATCATGAACCGCAGTTAGGTGCCGGTTCTGGAAGGGCGTCTTAGGACTGAAGCACAAGCATCAGTGTGCATTACAATTTCAGTCAACACGGGTCTGTGCAAGGTGAGCAGAGCTCAGAGCTTTACTCGTGCAGCCGTTTTATCAAAACGACCGGTATAGTGCCAATGTTCTTCTCGAGTGTCAGTGTATTAAAGGTACACGGAGCTCTGGGATTGAAGAAAATGATTCGAAAGTTCGAACTAACTGTTAGTTTGGGAATTGCCCCAGGGAGAGACCGAAGGACAATCACGTCACAGATTTTTAAAAAAGGTACTGTTGCCATGCTTGAGAATGTTGGACGCAACGTGCAATTTTCATGCAGTGCACCAGCTGTGTTACGACAGCTGAACATTCCATGGTGCACCTTTCTAAAAGTGCTTCCAACAGTGGTGAAATGGCATCCCTAGTGTGGTTCCGAGCTGTCGTGGATGCAGATTGTTGTCACATTGAGTGACGTTTGTAACCTGGAACATAAACGTGGTACACAATTAACAAATGTTACCCTCTCAGGTGGAAATTAAAATGTGTTTCTTTAATTGGTTTATTCGTTATTTCTCTTCCGCATGGCCTTAAAAATGTTCCCACAAAGTTTCACTGGCCTATGATCACTCGTTTTTCATGGGGATACTCTCAAGTAGCGAAAGATTAATTATAACAACCGTGTACAGCATTTCAGTGCGTTCCGAATTTTCAAACTCGATTTGCTCGAAAACGGTTGAGGGCGGTATCTATCTACTTACAAATGCTGAAGTTCTAGTCGGACCCTGTACAACCCGCCACACACCACTCCTAAACAAATTCTCGACATAGTCAATGAAGCTGTCCTAGGCTACAAATAATACTTTGGATGATACAGTGTTTACCAATATAATCAAATACCTCGAAGAAAAGGACCTATTGGCAAATAACTAGCAAGGATTCAGAAAATATTGTTCTTGTGAAGCACAACTGGCTTTTTATTCACATGAAGGTATGAGTGCTATCGACAGCAGATCTCAAGTAGGTTTCATGTATCTAGTTACCAAAAGGCCTTTGAAACCGTCCCTCACAAGCTGTTTCTAATCAGATTTCGTGTGTGTGGGGTATAGTACCATTTGTGCGACTGGATTCGTGATTTCCTGTCAGAAAGTTTATGATGATGGTGATGTCTGGTTTGTGGGGCGCTGAACTACGCGGTCATCAACGCCCGTGCAAACTCCCAATACACAGTCCAGTCTATCCACTTTCACGAATGATGATGGAATGAAGAGGACAACGGAAACACCCAATCCCCGGGAATCGAACCCGGGACCGGTGATTCAGAGGTAGCAACTAGACCACGAGCTGCGGACTCATAAAGTTTAGGGCTGATAGTAATTCATGGGTAGTCATCTAGTGAAACTGTAGTGATATCTGGGGCTCCTCAAGAATGCGTCACACGCCCGCTGCTGTTCTTATTCTATATAAACGAGTTAGGAGACAATCCGAGTTTTCCTATTAGAATTTTTTCAGATGATGCTGTCGTTTACCGTCCAGCAAAGCCATCAGAAGATCAAAACGAATTGCCAAATGATTTAGACAAGATATCTATATGGTGCGAAAAATGGCAATTGACCATAATAAGTAGAAAGTATGAGGTCCAATATATGAATACTAAATAAATTCCGATAAATTTCGGTTGCACGATGAATCACACAAGTTTAAAGAGGGTCGCTTCAACTATATGTACCTAGGGACTACAGTTACGAAAATTAAGTAAGGGCCATAACATCGAAAATGTTGAGAAGGAGACGAATCAAAGTTTGTGTATTTTTGGCAGAACACTTAGAAAAAGTGGTAGAAACCTATTAGAGAGACTGGCTACACTACGCTTGTCCGTCCTGTTCTGGAGTGCTACTGAGTGGTATGGGTTCCGTACGAGATATAACTGGCGGAGGACATCGAAAAAGTTTAAATAGCGGAAGTTCGTTTTCTACTGCCGCGAAACAGGGGTGAGAGTGTCCGAGATATGATAAGAAAGTTGGGGTAGCAGTCGTTAAAACAACGACGGTTTTCGCTGCAGAGATAACCTTTCACGAAATGTCATTGATCAATGTTCTCCTCCGAATGTCAAAATCTTTTGTTGACTCCCATCTACAAAGGGATAAATGGTCATCGTAAGAAATCAGACGTCTCATGGAAACATTTAAGTGTTCATTCAACCCGTGTGCTATTCGAGATTGGAACGGTAAAGGCATAATCTGGAAGTGATAACATGAACCCTCTGCCAAACACTTAAGAGTAACTTTAAAGTGTGATGGCATACTGCCGTATTAGGCAATTTATAACACTGAAAACACTTGATAATGGCACTTTGAAGCCGAAATAATGATTGTGTAAGTGTAAATGTAACACTGTAAATAAACAACAGTCTAATGGCAGTACTGACTTTAAAGAAATATATTTTGACTTTGGCCCCGAATTATGAAAAAATTATACTTAAAAGTGAATTACAGCCATGGGGATGTAGATTTTGTACATGCAGATGCAGTTAAATTAATGGAGATGCCTTGAATAACTAACTTATTCACAGACAACAGGGTAGAGAAATGATCATACGGGAGTGAAAGATAAATTAGCTGTTAGTACCGCTGCCTGCAGTTTCTGGACTCGTATCATTTTCATATTCTCTTTCCACCTAGAGTAACCGTGTTTTTCTGACCGTTCCCGCGCTAATTAATCGCGGAGAGTAATAGCTGTTTGCTGGACCATCCACCATACCGAACTGCTTTTGCGAGCAACAAGTATACAGGTTCGCGAAACGACATAATTACCGTTGCTGCGGTAAAATGCTATGCCGCGGGCAACGAACCGTTTGGTATTGTAGCGTGTAGCATTTGACGGCAGCCGTTCTCAATACATAAAACGGATTTAAAGAAAAGTAATAAACTTGTTTAAACAAAATATGTAAGAGAGATTAGATTAAAAGGTGTAAACTGTCTGCAGTGATTGAGTCGCTCTCCTAGCATTTATTCCGTCTTGAAGAGTCCACCGTTTTTCATGTTTTACAAAATTTATTTAATTAAATTTTGTGGTGGAATGCCATTCCTGCCACATCAATCGTCAGTTAATCTAATGATTGGACTTCTTGTACGGCATCTGACTGTATATGTTGTAAGCTTTGTTCTGTGATTTATCAGATTCTAACTGTTTGCCTGTCGTATTTTCTGAGACCGACATTGGGGAGGACGTGGCAAAAATTTGCATGAACGGTCGCGGAAAACCGCTTAAAAACCACACTCAGCCTGGCAGGTGAGCCACAACAACAGTCGTTAATCGATTTAAAATACGACAGAAGTCGTGCATGAAGCTTGCGACTGTGGTGAAATATATGAAAATTATAATCAACGCTGGCAGGTCGCTAGTACCAGTCCACAGATGTTAACTCAACCTCTTTACTACGTTACGTGATTCGGACGTAGCCCCTTATCGGACGATCTGTGAAAAAATATTTTACAAAACAATCATAGGAAACGGTAATTCAGATGAAGACGTGATACAGAAATACACTACTGGCCATTAAAATTGCTACAACAAGAAGAAATGCCGATGATAAACGGGTACTCATTGGACAAATATATTATACTAGAACTGACATGTGATTACATTTTCACGCAATTTGGGTGCATAGATCCTGAGAAATCAGTACCCAGAACAACCACCTCTGGCCATAATGACGGCCTTGATCCGCATGGGCATTGAGTCAGAGCTTGGATGGCGTGTATAGGTACAGCTGCCCATGCAGCTTCAACACGATACCACAGTTCATCAAGAGTAGTGATTGGCGTATTGTGACGAGCCAGTTGCTCGGCCACCATTGACCAAACGTTTTCAGTTGGTGAGAGATCTGGAGAATGCGCTGGCCAGGGCAGTAGTCGAACATTTTCTGTATCCAGAAAGGCCCGTACAGGATCTGCAACATGCGGTCGTGCATTATCCTGCTGAAATGTAGGGTTTCGCAGGGATCGAATGAAGGGTAGAGCCACGGGTCGTAACACACATGAAATGTAACGTCCACTGTTCAAAGTGCCGTCAGTGCGAACAAGAGGTGACCGAGACGTGTAACCAATGGCACCACATGCCATCACGCCGGGTGATACGCCAGTATGGCGATGACGAATACACGCTTCCAATGTGCGTTCACCGCGATGTCGCCAAACACGGATGCTGTAAACAGAACCTGGATCATCCGAAAAAATGGCTATTTGCCATTCGTGCACCCAGGTTCGTCGTTCAGTACACCATCGCAGTCGCTCCTGTCTGTGATGCAACGTCAAGGGTAACCGCAGCCATGGTCTCCGAGCTGATAGTCCATGCTGCTGCAAACGTCGTCGAACTGTTCGTGCAGATGGTTGTTGTCTTGCAAACGTCGCCATCTGTTGACTCAGGGATCGAGACGTAGCTGCACGATCCGTTACAGCCATGCGGATAAGATGGCTGTCATCTCCACTGCTAGTGATACGAGGCCGTTGGGATCCAGCACGGCGTTCCGTATTACCCTCCTGAACCCAACGATTCCATATTCTGCTACAGTCATTGGATCTCGACCAACGCGATGTCACGATACGATACACCACAATCGCGATAGGCTACAATCCGACCGGAAACGTGATGGTACGCATCGCTACTCCTTACACGAGGCAGCACAACAACGTTTCACCAGGCAACGCCGGTCAACTGCTGTTTGTGTATGAGAAATCGATTGGAAACTTTCCTCATGACAGCACGTTGTAGTTGTCGCCACCTGCGCCATCCTTGTGTGATTGCTCTGAAAAGCTAATCATTTGCATATCACAGCATGTTCTTCCTGTCGGTTAAATTTCGCGTCTGTAGCAGTCATCTTCGTGGTGTAGCAATTTTAATGGCCAGTAGTTTAATGCATACATTACAGTGCAGGTAGAAGAAATGATAAGTAAAATGATAAGGAACTAAGCTGATGAGATGATTTTAAACACAGACAATACGGCAACTACAGAATCACAGTCTGTAAGTAACTATTACCAAGGGTGTTCCCTCCGACACAACCGTACGGTGTCTTCCGCTGCGTAGATTTGTCGGGTGGTTATAATTAAAGCACAGCTAATCACAGAGGTCCAGTATGTGCCGTAATTACCGTATGGCAGCGAAACTTGGTAGATATTCCAATGCGTTAATGCAGAAACGATTTACGCTAGAAAAAAAATTGGTTCCAATTTTGGCCACCAGATGCAAATCTGGTGCTGTGAATGCAAGAAAGACGTACTGAAATGTTTCAACATGTAATAGATTAGGAATGGGACGTAGGCAGAAAATGTCAGACAAGTGGGAAAGGCATAACGTTTATTTTATTACTATCCACCGCTTACACGATTTATCCAGTATGAGCACCGGAGGCATCGACGAGATGCTGTAGCCTACACATCCAGTTTTGCACACCAAATCGGTTCCGCATATTGCATAGCATATCTAAGGAATTTCGCTGCTATACGATAATTACAGCCCACACTGGACCTTGTAATGGTACTTGAATTACGTAACCATTACGGCAGCTCACCTGAGCCTCTCGATACCAGCAATATTCTGCTGTGTTTCTGTAAAGTAGTTGACATATTTCTGAGACAACATTCAGATTTGATTTCATTAATTTAGAGGTACTTTGATACATCGATATGTTTATATTGCAATGATATTATTCTTATGTGTATTCTTTCTTTTGTCACTATGATCTTTATCGTACTTGTAACTCTTGATTTTTGGGCGCGTAAGCAGTTAGTGAGAGAGTCGGACCTTGAGAAAGTCAAGTCTTGGACGTCACGTTGGAAAGACGCATAACGTAGCCAGTTTATAAAATGTGAACTTCAACAGTGAGGAGGATGTTTTCAAGTATGTTTTGTATTGTGATGTTTAGTGTGTTACGTGCCATTGCAAGAAATCAATAAAAAAGAAGTGTAACTTGAATTCGAAGTGCTGATTACTTTTTTTACATCACCATTGCGCTAACTTTCAAAGTTTTAATCTTCAAGAATGGTTTGTGAAGCACATCTAGAAAACTTTTGAATATAGCAGAATAAAACCTAGGTCTCTTTGCATCCGAGCTTGGAATCATCACCACCTAGATTTTCGACGATTGAGCCGTTTACAAGCGTGGGAAACACGAAAAGATGAGTGCATAGTTTATTCATTATTACATGAAATGACTTTATTAACTGTGCTCTAATGACACCTGCCACATAATAACTTTGTTGTTGCCCGAAAATGCAGTATTTAGGAGCGTGAGCAACACCACAATCATTATTAAATTTTGACCTTTGTTGTGGTAGGGTTGTTAGAACCTCCGTGAGGATATGCACTTTACGACCACCTAATAGGTGCGGGTTTGTAACTTTATCATTCTAATCAATATCGCATTTCTTTGTTTGTTCCTACTGTTTTTTGTTTTCATTTTCAACCTGTGAGTTTGGTGGGAGGCTGTAATTACGCAACAGTACTGCTTATTAGTAATCTACAACACAAATGGTAGTCGGAGAAGACTGAGTTAGTGTGCAGATCCAGTGTTTGGATACAGCTGAACGGCTCACTGGCTCATCGCGATGTGCATTTGAGACGTATCTCGGCTGTGAAATTTCTAATTACGCGAAGTCTGTTAAGCGGTGCGGAACTGTCGTTCGTGAGTTTACGACGCAGAGCTGAGATAACACTGGGTGCCCTTGCCAGAGCGGCGGCATGCGGAACTGTTGTACTTTGTTCGCAAGAGAGCGGCGCCCCACAGCCCAAGGTAAGTAGAAATTTAACACTTTAGAGTCGGAGCCGATTCTCACAGCGATTTAATTTTTTTCTTCTCTACTGCTAATTCTATCCACACCAAATTTCACAGACTCTTTCCTCATATCCTACTGAATGTATCTGCAAAATTATATCCCCGTACGACGCATGGTTCAGGAGATATGACGTGTACGGCTATGGCCACTGAGACACCAGGCATTCGCCAAATTCAAACCCTTTTATCGGAAATTTGTGCAGACGAGTCAATAGCCGAAACAAGCGTTTATGTTATATGGGAAAGTCAAAAAATGGTTCAAATGGCTCTGAGCACTATGGGACTTAACATCTGTGGTCATCAGTCCCCTAGAACTTAGAACTACTTAAACCTAACTAACCTAAGGACATCACATACATCCATGCCCGAGGCAGGATTCGAACCTGCGACCGTAGCGGTCACGCGGTTCCAAACCGTAGCGCCTAGAACCGCATGCGTCAACAACGACACGCTCAGTAGCGGCTCGTAGGTATACATTCATGGTGTTCACAAATTTTTAAATTCAGATAAATATGAGAGTTCTAAATTAATAGCTTCTGCTGTGTAACAGTTATGATTATCAACATATTTGTACAACTTCAGTCACTGTCAATAATAATAATAATAATAACAATAATAATATACATAGTTTGTAAAAAGGATGAAACGCTTTTGTGGAATTTTATTGTTTTGTATATAATTAAGTGCCGTTTATGGGAAGAACGAAGTAACGTGTAAGCTTTCACTACTCTCCGTTTCGCATTTTTGTGTTAAGTGGGAGTTTTTGTGCATTTTTAGTTTTTCGTACAAATGTACATGATCCCTAATACATGTATTAGTTAACGAATTAATCAGGCATTCTTACGTTGCACCCACAGAATACACGTCGTCCTTAAATGTTCGCTTGTAGTCACGTTTGATTGATTTCATCAGTTTCTCAGACAATAGATCTGGTGTGGGAGGCCCTATTTACTTTGTGGCTAACTTTTACTAGTGAATTTCTTTTCTGCTAGGGCTTAATATAGATTCAACACTGTTCATGTTGACACTGCACAGGAAAGCCGTCTCCTGCACCGTAAGTTATTAAATTCAAGTAGTACTACCTACCAAAAAGGTCCACTTGAATACAAATGAGGCGCTGGGAGCCATAATGGCCAAAAGCACACTGTCTTCGACCCCCCCCCCCCCCCATATTTAAGTCAGTATCAGAGGAATTAGTGAGATAGCTTTTGTGATGGTTCAAATGGCTCTGAACACTATGGGTCTTAACATCTGAGGTCATCAGTGCCCTAGAACTTAGAACTACTTAAACCTAACTAACCTAAGGGCGTTACACACATCCATGCCGGAGACAGGATTCGATCCTGCGACCGTAGTTCTGCCTGCTCTTGTTTTAGCTGTGGCTGGTCGTTCGCGTTTCCACTTCGCAGTCACAACAGTCTAGTTGAGCAGCTTTGGAAGGGTTGCAATGCCCCTGATGGATTCATCACTAAGGTGACATCCAGTGACTAGTCTACGTTTGACGTCACTGAGGTCTCATAAGCGACCCGAAGAACAGTGGCTGCAAAAAAATAAACAAGCTACCGCCGATTCCGATTATTAAATTATTGCTCGAGTAATTCGTAAGCGCTTTATACCATGCACCGCTGACATCGTAGGCCAACAGCAGACTTGTGATTTTAGAAGGACGATTTTACAAATTGTGGCTATGTATCGCGATGTCATTGCGTTAACACAGACAAATAACATAAAATATGGACTGCTTTTCATAGACTTCCATAAGACATTTGATCAAAATATACCTGATAGAGGCAATGCCCCGAATGGACTTCCTGCCGAAAACCATCGACATCATCAAGAACATGGCAATGGGTGTTACTGCACAAATCTCCGTTAACTGTCAACTGAAAAACCAAATTGAAATAGAAAGGGACGTTACCCAAAGAAGCCCCTTATCCTTGCTTCTGTTCGTTATATCGTTGGAACCTTTTCTGAGACAACTACAGCACAGGCTGACAGGCATTACCATTCAAGGAACAAAAACTGTAGTAGGTGCTTACGTGGACGATACAGGCGTAATCATCAGAGACCAAGCAGATGTGATACAACTAGAGATGGTACTTGCAAATTATCGTTGCGCATCAGGTGCGAGGGTAAATGAAAACAAAAGTAAATTTCTAAGTATACAACGCCTTGCTAACTTGCGCATTGAGTGGGCGAACCATGTTGGTCAACACAAGGCTCTTGGAATAGCACTGACAACTTCCCTTTTAAAACTGATATCAGTAAATTGGCGGGAGGTGACAAAAAAAAGTAAAAGAAAAAAGTCAAGGGATATTTGGTTGAAAACTATCAACGTAGAATAGATTAGTTCCAGAGAATAATGTTTCTCACATGGTACATTTTATCCAAGGCCTACTAAATAGCACAGGTTTCCACCGAGCGATGTGGCGCAGTGGTTAAACACTGGACTCGCATTCGGGATGACGATGGTTCAATCCCGCGTCCGGCCATCCTGATTTAGGTTTTCCGTGATTTCCCTAAATCGCTCCAGGCAAATGTCGGGATGGTTCCTTTCAAGGGCACGGCCGACTTCCTTCCCCGTCCTTCCCTAACCCGATGAGACCGATGACCTCGCTGTCTGGTCTCCTTCCTCAAAACAACCCAACCCAGCACAGGTTTCCCCATCCCATCATTGGTGGCGAAGCCGATCATGTCCACCTTAGCAAAGTTTTTGTGGAAAGGGGAATTGATTCGAGTGCCGGTGAAGACAGCAGTGTTGGATCCAAGCAATGGAGAAAAGGGACTAACCGACATCAAGTCTAAAGCGATGGCACTGTATGTCAAACGAACATGGAGCATAATGTGTAACGATCCGGGGTGGATTAGAGCAAAACTACACGACATTGTCAGCCCAGAAAGTGTAGAGCCGCCGATAAATTTACAACAAATAAGTTTTAAGTCAAAAAATATTAGGGAGTTTTATCTTGAACTAAGCTATATCAGCAAAAAGCTTTCAAACTCCAAAAACGTTACAGCAAAGGCGATTTTAGCTGAAAGACGGAAACCTGAAATGAAAAATAACATAGAAACTAAATATGCTGGAATAGGATGGAATGTGGTTTGGAAAAACATCAGTAGTGATATTCTTTCGTCTGACGTGAGAACAGCGTAGTACAAGGTATTCAATAACATCATCAGCACTAATGAGCGTCTCTTTGCCATCGGTTTAAGTGACACTAACCTCTGCAGCAAATGTAACCTCGTTGATAGTGTGCCTCATCGTTACACTTGTGGAGATCGAATTGTCAACAGGAGGTGGACCAGGGAGAAAATTGCTCAGATAACAAGAACTTCAGCAAACAATGTAGCGACTAACATTTTCTTCAGACCAGAAGAAAGTTGCTACCCTCAGGCAAAAAATAATGCAGTGATTTGGTCAATGGGCAAATATACAAGTTTCATTTTTAACAATATTGGGAGCGATGAACATACTGAATACATAGTGTATATGGAAAATGAATGAGAGAAAACAGGTCGGCCAGAGTGGCCGTGCCGTTCTAGACGCTACAGTCTGGAGCCGAGCGACCGCTACGGTCGCAGGTTCGAATCCTGCCTCGGGCATGGATGTGTGTGATGTCCTTAGGTTAATTAGGTTTAATTAGTTCTAAGTTCTAGGCGACTGATGACCTCAGAAGTTAAGTCGCATAGTGCTCAGAGCCATTTGAACCATTTGAGAGAAAACAAAAATAAAATGGCTGGTTCAAATGGCTCTGAGCACTATGGGACTCAACTGCTGAGGTCATTAGTCCCCTAGAACTTAGAACTAGTTAAACCTAACTAACCTAAGGACATCACAAACATCCATGCCCGAGGCAGGATTCGAACCTGCGACCGTAGCGGTCTTGCGGTTCCAGACTGCAGCACCTTTAACCGCACGGCCACTTCGGACGGCGAGAGAAAAACAGCTAAGTATCAGAATCACAATAAGAAATACGGTAACATGCTCCGAATTGTCTTCAACAGAACAGGTATAGGTTAGGAACACGTCTATTCCTCGTGGAGAGGGGGTGGGTGGGCCACGAAGCACTAGCTGTGCCGCAGAGAGTCCTCAATTCTTCTGCGGCGCGTTCCCGACCCTAACCTCACCTGCAAGTCACACTTGGAAAATAAATCAGTAGTACAGCAGATACAAGAATGTGACAGCAAACATCTGGTGTCTGTTATAAAGGAAGATCTTGAACTGCCTAAGGATGCGTTTAGAGGCTGAAAAAAAAAACAAGGCAGTGAAGGACTTAACGATGTTGCTGTTCGGGATTGCTCTTCTGTCCACGTAATTTATCGTGGAAGGAACACACATCAAGGATTTACTGAATGATTAATTTGGGTCTGGGAAATGATGTTGACGAAACTCAGGCTGCAGAAGAAGAAAATGTGCATGCTGAACTGCGACCAGTTGAAGGTGACAGTAAAGATTCTAAATGTGTGCTACTGCTAAAGACTGAATATCATTCCTCATTCTATGAATGCTGTAATTTATGACTGCAATTATCTGTCACCATATTTATGTCATTTTATTGTAAGCTAGCCATTTTTGTTACTGTTTTTGTAGAATAAATAAAAATTATACTGTTCCTCATTCTATGAATGCTGTAATTTATGACTGCAATTATCTGTCACCTTATTTATGTCATTTTATTGTAAGCTAGCCATTTTTGTTACTGTTTTTGTAGAATAAAAAAAATTATACTGTTACTGGTTATCTGCTGACAACACAATCTCCCTCTCTTCTATGCTGATGGATATCCGCCACTCGTGACATCTAGTGGTCAATTCCGCATTACTTATGGCTGTCCAGATGCTTTTCATCACCCAGTGCATCTATATTGGCTAAGGTAGCATTATTCTGTAACATTTGTCCCGTGGGCACAAAAGGAATAAAATGCTTTTAGCATTCATTTTGAGATAGTTCAGATAAGGTCGCTGTAACAATTACAGTTTTCATATTTCCTCGTCAGTGAATAAACTCTTACAAGGGGAAGCCGCCAATTGTGAAATTCAGATTCGATTCATACTGCGCATAATAAAAGCTCGTGGCCAGAGGTGTAATGTGGCAAAGCACCAAGATGCACTTCTCAGCCGTTGTCGAGAAAATCGACAGTTAAAAGAAACCGGTGCGGTGAAATACTCTCTACGATTAATGATTTTCTACAGCGTCATAGCGCAGCGGTAAGCGCTGGGGTTCGTAATCCGAAGGTCGCCGGATCGAATCTCGCGCCATGCAATATTTTTTTATTATTAGTTTTTTGCAATTCAAATATATAACTATTAATGAATTGCTTATGCATGTTGGTGAAGGCGGATCGCTCTCCAATTGCACCGCCTCCATTTTTCCGTTTGTTTAACAGGGTGTACCAAAGCACTGATTTTCGACGATGTTATAAGTTGCGCTAGGGACCGCATCCACCTTCTTTCGAAGTTAGCAGGCAACTACGCTGTTATGGGGCGGCTCGTTTCGGCCCATTCAACATCTGTCCTTCAAGTGTCACGAGCGAGTAACGGAGTTTATATTTCATACCTGCCACAGCAAGTTTGTGTTCGTGGGGTCTCTATTCTAATTCGAACGTTTGACTTACGCTATACGTATTCGTTTCTACGTCTTCCGTTAACTACACGTGGTTAACATTATGAAGACAATTAATAACATTTGTGAAATACAAATTTGTTTGCGGAAAACATAATGATGGTCGAAGTCACCAGTTTTTCCACGACAAACGACTTTCAACAACTTATTATATGCATAATTGTTGCAACTGATTGCCGGGAATTTTATATATATATATATATATATATATATATATATATATATATATATATATATATTAATTACAAAAAACAAATACTAAAAAAAAAGTTGCATGGAGCGAAATTCGATCCGGCAATCTTCGAATTACGAACCCGAGCGCTTACCGCTGCACCACCACGCTGTAGAAAATTACAAATCGTAGAGAGTATTTCACCGCAACGGTTTCTTTTAACTGTCGATCTTCTCGACAACGGCTGAGAAGTGCATCTTGGTGCTTTGCCACATTACACCTCTGGCCATGAGCTTTTATTATGCGCAGTATGAATCGAATCTGAATTTCACAATTGGCGGCCTCCCCTTGTTAGTACCGAAAGCGCAACGCGGACGACTGAACTCTCAAACACCGCCAACTCCAAAAGACCTGACTGCGACAAAGAATGTAATTATCCGAAGCGACACAAAGTGCCAACAGCAACTGCCGATACACTTTGAATGTGGCTATTATTTATTCAGGCACAATTTTCTTACCACGTTTTCTCCGAACGATTCCCATTTTCCCGTACAATGAGACTATTTGCTAAAGCGAACAGTTCCAGAGGATGCTTGGTAGGAGTGGAGGCAGAACTTGCGACCCCACACTGTAGTGGTGTGGAAGGAGGGGCTGGAAGGGGAACGCTCAAACTTTTTGATCGGCGGCTCGCGATAAACGGCCTATTGTTGATGGTCGCGGCACCTTGCTTAATTGACAGGCGCTCTTGTCACATTAACGTCACAAGTAATTAATGCCCCACCTAATCGGTTCCTCGCCAAGATGAGGAGCCAAAAGTGTATTTTTTTTTTGGCTGGAATATACTCACATATGTGCACGAGTAACAGTTAAAGGAGGTTGATTTCCTGTTGTTGCATTAAGCATACATAATTAAGAAGAACGGAATTAGACACTCCTATCCAGCGTTAAGGGAGAAGCAATAAAAACTGTCATGTTTCCCGATGACATTGTGATTCTATCAAAGATGAAAAGGTACTTGAAATATCAGTTGAATACCATGTTTGTTGGAAAGAGGTTACAAGGTGAACATGAACAAGAGTAATGGAATGTGGTCGAATAAAATCAGGGGATTCAAAGGGAATCAGATTAGAAACTGAAACACTAAAAGTGGTAGACGAGTTTTGCTATCTAGGCTCAAATAACTGATGATGGCCGAGCTAGAGAGAATATAAAATAATAGAGACTCGAAATAGCAAGACAGGAATTTCTGAGAAGAAGAGATCTGTTAACATCTAAAATAAATTTAAATGCTTAGGAAGTCTTTTCCGAAGGTATTTGTGCTGACCTTTGTACGGATATGAGACGTGGACGATAAACAGTTCAGACAACATGAGAATAGAAGCTTTGGAAACGTTCCTCCAACATTTTTTTAAAAGGCATCTTAGCCGCCACAGACTGTGGAAATTATTTATTTTCACTATTGAAACTTCGGCTTTAAGGTCTTTATATGCACTTTAGCACATGTCAAACTTTGAAAATCTTATGTCGTATACAAATGTCATCGTCGGATGTGAGACTTTCAGCAATGTCAAGAATAGTGGTTAGTTGGGATTTATGTTATAGATGTTAAAAGGTTCATATACGACCATGGTATGTGCACAGGCTCCAGGGGGGGACGAGGGGGGGGGGGCGGATGGAGGTTGTTTTAGGAGAGGAGACCAGCCAGGTCATCGGTCTCGTCGGATTAGGGAAGGACGGGGAAGGAAGTCGGTCGTGCCCTTTCAAAGGAACCATCCCGGCATTTGCCTGGAGTGATTTAGGGAAACCACGGGAAACCTAAATCAGGATGGTCGGACGCGGAATTGAAGCGTCGTCCTCCAGAATGCGAGTCCAGTGTGCTATGTGTACACCTCAGAAGATCTGTCAAGTCTGACATGCGCTGAAGCACAGTCTTTTGCAGTAAATGGTATTATGGCCGAAACTACAGTAGTGGAAATAAATAATCTCTACATTCAGTGGAGTCTACACTGCGTTGGTAAAAGTCATGGGACACCTCCTAATATTATGTAAGACCACTATTTGCCCGGCATAGTGCAGAAAATCGACATGACATGGAGTCAAAAAGTAGTTGGAATTCTCTGCAAAAATATTGAGCCACGCTGCCTCTATAGGTGTCCATAACTGCGAATGCGTTGCCGGTTTAGGATTTTGTCCGCGAACTGGCCTCTCGATTATGTCCCATAAATGTTCTAGTGGATAAATGTGAGGCGATCTGTGTGGCCAAAACATTTGCTGGAACTGTCCACAATGTTTTTCAAATCAATTGCGAGCAATTATTGCCCAGTGACATGGCGCATTGTCACCCATAAAAATTACATCGTTGTTTCGGAATATGAAGTCCATGAATGGCTGAATATGTCTCCAAGTAGCCGAACATATTTTCAGTCAACGATTGCTTCAGTTGTATCAGAGATCCCAGTGCATTCCAAATAAACACAGCCCATGTTTAAGGAGCCACCACCAGCTTGATCAGTGCCTTGTTGACAATTTTGCTTCGTGGGGTCTGCACCACACTCGAACCCTACCGTCAACTCGTACCAACTGAAATCGGGACTCATATGACCAGACCACGGTCCAGGGTCCACCCGATGTAGTCACGAGCCCAAGAGAGGCGCTGCAGACGATGTCGTGCTGTTAGCAAAGGCACTCGCGGCGGTTGTCTGCTGCCATAGCTAAATTTCGTCTCACTGTCCTAACTGATACGTTCTTCGTACATCCCACATCGATTTCTGAGATTATTTCACGCTGTATTACTTGACTGATGGCACTGATAACTCTAAGCAAATGCCGCTGCTCTCGGTTGGTAAGTGACGCCCGTCAGCCACTGCGTTGTCCGTTTTGAGAGGTAATACCTGAAATGTGGTATTTTCGGCACACTCTCAACATTGTGGATCTCGGAGTATCTAATTCCATAACAATTTTCGAAATGTAATGTCCCATGGATTTAGCTCCAACTACAATTTCGTGATCAACGTCTGTTAATTCCCACCTACGGCCATAATCACGTAGGCACCCTTTCCTCATGAATAACCGGAGTTCAAATGACAGATAAACCAATGCACTGCCCTTTCGTACCTTGTGTACGCGATACTACAACCATCTGTATTAAGTGCATATCGCTATCCCATGACTTCTGTCACCTCAGTGTTTGATATATTTTAAATAGTTTTACGTGAGTATGAATCCCACCTGTGAGAAGATAATGACTTCAGATATGTTGTGCTACAGGCAAACGCTGGTGGTATTGAAACAAACTCGAGAAAAAGATATTTATGTCACGACTTGACTAAAAATAGGTACCGTTTGATGATGCGCATTCTGAAGCACCTAGACACCGTTAGTTTGGTAGTGGCATTCGGGAGGACGACGGTTCAAATCCCCATCCGGTCATACAGATTTAGATTTTCACTCCTGGCAAATGCCGAGATGGTTCCTTTGAAAAGGGCACGGCCGGATTCCTTCCCCACGCTTTGGTAATCATAGCTTGTGATCCATATCTAATGTCTGCTCCGTCGATGGGACTCTAACCTTCTTTCCTTTGTTTTCTTTGGTAATGGAGGGACGTTGGGGAGGGGGGTGAGGGTAAAAATTTTTGAGGGAAACCAAGGCTTAACTAGAGTAAGCAGGTTCAAATAGATACTGGCTGCAGTTGCTATGCACAGATGGGGATGCTTGCACAGGATAGACTAAAATGGAGAACTGCATGAAACCAGTCTTCGAACTGAAGACTACCACCACCATAGCCGGTCGTTGTGGCCGAGCGGTTCTAGGCGCTTCAGTCCGGAACCGCGCTGCTGCTATGGTCGCAGGTTCGAGGCCTGCCTTGGGCATGGATGTGTGTGATGTCCTTAGGTTAGTTAGGTTCAAGTAGTTCAAAGTCTAGGGGACTGATGACCTCAGATGTTAAGTCCCATAATGCTCAGAGCCATTTGAACCATTTTGAACCACCACCACAACCACGACAATAACGACAACATCGTAAATCAGCTACTTTGTCTGCACTATAACCAAACTGGGTTTTCCTACTTCAGGAGGGGACGTTCAAGAAATTGACCGAAAATGTCAATTTTCAGTTAATTAGTATAACTCGTGGACAATAAGATCCCAAAGGTTCAATGATGAAATTGCATTCGAAGTGCCTGAAAAATAATTACACCTGTGATGCGACCTTCCTGCCGACCCTACTTTTTGAGGCAACACTTGAGTACTAGCTCGGTGAACAACGATTGTGTGGATTACATTCACAACAAGAGGTTTTCAAATTATATCCTTACATATCTGGCGATCCAGAACTTATAACAAGTGTGTTCATGGCAAAGACCAAAATCCAAATGAGTATCTAAATTCACTCACATGCAAACGGTGCCCTAAAACCACATTTTCATCTACTACAGTTGTTATAATTACAACTTATGATACAGATCTCATATTTAATTATGGGAACGCAGGGAGGATGAAGGTATTAGAGAGAATGGACTCTAACATAGGAAAATTGACTCAAGATATCCCGAGGAAAAAATAGACTCACAACTCTTCTCTGCAGCTGAAAAACAACTTGAAGACTTGGTAAAGGAAAACAGGTAGAAAACAAGAAACCACAAGAGAAGTCTTGAAGGGAAAGAGGAGCCTGGGGAATTTTGAAGACGTGACCAATAAAAAAAGCTGGGTTGAACATAAAATTGCATTTCCTGAAAATAATACTTTTTAAAGCGTATGTACAATTTTCTCAGTCTCTATGATGGTTAGAATTATAAAATTTTGTACACTTCTTTATATAAATCCAATAAATGTTTTTCTAAAGAGGAAATTTTAAAATTCTGAATGTAATATGAGATACAGGGAAAGCAATTGGAATTTCGCACGAATTTTGCATTATATTTATAATTAAAATTATTAAAATACTCCTATTAGCTATATTAAAAAACTCACAGGAGAGAAGCTTACTATATTCAAAGAGATTATGCCGATATAATTTTGTAGAAATCTCTTCAATAGTTTCTTGGAAAAGGTACATATATAATTTTTTGGAAAATTAAATTTTTAAGTTCTGTAAAACAAGTTAAACATTTGTAAGCCAGGGAATTTAACAATAAATGTGTTAATTCCATGTAAAACATGATACAAAATTTCATAGCTGTATCATCAAATTTGCGCATTTGGAGCATCTTTTAATTATCGTGTGTTTTTAATGAACGTTCCCCCTCGAGGAGCCTGAGCTCTAGAAAAAATCAGGAGTGGTGCGGGCAGCGTGGTGAGAGTGTCCTGAAGGAGCCTGAGGGCCCGTGCGTGGGAGGGCGGACAGGCGGACACGAGGGCACAATCAGGCCGCACCCACCCCGTCCCCCGCAACCGCCCCCGCATACTAAGCAGGCCGGCCGCGGAGCCACTGATTGCCAGGGCCCGCCGGCCGTCTTCTCCTGCCCGTCCCGACACCTGCCAACAGCGGGTCACCGCTCCCAACAGGCCTGCCAAGCACACACAACCTGCACCCGGCAAAGCACACTACGCGAGCTGCAGCTTGGAACGCACACACTGTTGTATCCGCCTTTACTGCCCCCTACAGGTTCGGCTGTACTGCAACACATTCAGCGGCTGACTCGCTGCCGCTTGGCCGCCGGTAATTCACACTAGAGACTCGACGTCCACTGTAGGCAAATATAAACATACACTACTGGCCATTAAAATTGCTACACCATGAAGATGACGTGCTACAGACGCGAAATTTAACCGACAGGAAGAAGATGCTGTGATATGCAAATGATTAGCTTTTCAGAGCATTCACACAAGGTTGGCGCCGGGGGCGATACCTACAACGTGCTGACATGAGGATAGTTTCCAACCGATTTCTCATACACAAACAGCAGTTGACCGGTGTTGCCTGGTGAAATGTTATGATGCCACGTGTAAGGAGGAGAAGTGCGTACCATCACGTTTCCGACTTTGATAAAGGTCGAATTGTAGCCTATCGCGACTGCGGTTTATCGTATCACGACATTGCTGCTCGCGTTGGTCGAGATCCAATGACTGTTAGCAGAATATGGAATCGGTGGGTTCAGGAGGGTAATACGGATCGCCGTGCTGGATCCCAACGGCCTCGTATCACTAGCAGTCGAGATGACAGGCACCTCATGGCTGTAAAGGATCGTGCAGCCACGTCTCGATCCCTGAGTCAACAGATGGCGACGTTTGCAAGACAACAACCATCTGCACGAACAGTTCGACGACGTTTGCAGCATCATGCACTATCAGCTCGGAGACCATGGCTGCTGTTACCCTTGACGCTGCATCACAGACAGGAACGCCTGCGATGGTGTACTCAACGACGAACCTCGGTGCACGAATGGCAAAACGTCATTTTTTCGGATGAATCCAGGTTCTGTTTACAGCATCATGTGGTCGCATCCGTGTTTGCAACATCGCGGTGAACGCACATTGGAAGTGTCTATTCGTCATCGCCATATTGGCGTATCACCCACCGTGATGGTATGGGATGCCATTGGTTACACGTCTCGGTCACCTCATGTTCGCATTGACGGCACTTTGAACAGTGTACGTTACATTTCAGATGTCTTAAGACCCGTTGCTCTACCCTTCATTCGATCCCTGCGAAACCCTACATTTCAGCAGGATAATGCACGACCGCATGTTGCAGGTCCTGTACGGGGGCTTTCTGGATACAGAAAATATTTGACTGCTGCCCTGGCCAGCACATTCTGCAGATCTCTCACCAATTGAAAACGTCTGGTTAATGGTGGCCGAGCAACTGGCTCGTCACAATACGCCAGTCACTACTCTTGATGAACTGTGGTATCGTGCTGAAGCTGCACGGGCAGCTGTACCTGTACACGCCACCCAAACTGTAACTCAATGCCCAGGCGTATCAGGGCCGTTATTACGGCCAGAGGTGGTTGTTCTGGGAACTGATTTCTCAGGATCTATGCACCCAAATTGCGTGAGAATGTAATCACATATCAGTTGTAGTATAATGTATTTGTCCAATGAATACCCGTTTATCATCTGCATTTCTTCTTGGTGTAGCAATTTTAATGGCCAGTAGTGTATTTACCGGCAGACGTATGGAGAACTCCACATAACACAGCATCGCCAGCATCACTACAGACAGTGCCACAATCACGGAACTATTTTTCTACACTGGTTAACTGCCGCCTGGAAATCAATAGTATAATCTTACGCCGGTAGTGCATATAACCAGCTGCCCAACGCCTAACCAGTAATGTCCTTGCAGAGCTCCGGTCCGGGACATTAGCCGTCTCCACTAGTAGCCAAGCAGTCAGCATCGTCGACCACATCCTCGAAGAACTCTGCCTGCAGCACGCTCCTGGATCTTGTCGCCGCCACTAGAGATCACCGCCTGCCAACGACCACTGCCTCTTGAATCCAACTCCGTACGCTTCACGAGCCGCTTAGCCGTCACAGTGCCGCTGACCACGGCCTCGTACACACCGCCAGCATTACGTCTTCGACCCACTCAGCCGTCACTAGGTGCAGCCTTTGCTTACTGCTGACACAGCCTCGTGGGACTGGACATTTACGGACGCTGTGAGACGTTTCCTACTTCAGTGATCAAACGTGGACTCCTACTGGATACAATGTTAACCTTATTTCTTGTTTGAATCGTGGTAAAATTTGCTGTGAAGCAGTCGCCCTCCGATTCTGGATGTGGCGCCGCTGTGGCAATCGCAGCTTTGGTGTCTCCCTATGGTGGAAAATGCGAAAGGTTGCCTGTTCACGTGCATTTAAGGGGGGCTATATGCTCGCCAGTCGGTCAGTTGGTCAGCCGGGTCAGTGTGGGGCAGTCAGTGTCTGTTTGTCGTCCGGAGTGCTAGTATGTGTTGCCAGTCTGCTCGAGTTTGTTCAGGCAACGGTCATTGGCGGTTGGATCGATCGGTTGGTCGGTCGCGCACTGAGACACAAGATGACTTGTCCGTCTTGAGCGTCGGCGCATGTGAGGTCGCCACGCCAGTCCAGTCCAGTGGGCCGCGCCGTATAGCGAGGGGTAGTGGCTTCGCGGTCGACACGGGAGCAACAGGATCCAACCTACGACATCGGTCTGACCGGTGCGAGCTGCGACACCGTGAGACGGGAGATCGGATCGCCTTCCTGCGTCCGTTGAAGCGGCTGGCAGCGGACGGTTCTGGAGAGCGTTTTGGGGGTGCTGCGCCAGGTCTTCGCCAGGCATCGCAGTTTATTAGAAGTTAAGTGATTCGTGATATGTTGTTTCATTTACTTGTTAAATTCTACTTGTTTTCTTAGTCAGTCTCTCGTCCCCAGCTTGCTCGTTTGTCTCCCGTCCGCATTTGTTAGGCAGTTAGTGGCTGTGTCTGTCTCTCTGTCGGTCTGCCGTACGTTAATAGCTGCCTCTGTCATGTTTGTCGGATTCGGTGTTAACGAATTTATTCCTTGAAGTGTAACGGCCTAATTCCTGAAATATGTTTTTATCTTGCCCATCATCTTGAGAGGCGGTATATGTGTAGTGTAGAGCATGTTTGTATATTTTATGTAAGACTGCATTTCATCGGTTTTTATTTAAATGGTCATAAAATTGCCACCCTGCCACCGTAAGTTTTATTTTTTTAAATTTTTTTTATTTTTAAATCAAGTTGCACCTTCGGTGGCAAGTTAATTTTTCTAATCTTAGTGTTTTGTACCACTTCCATCCCTCCTACGGGATGCATTGTTTATGTGCTTCTGTGAGTTGTTAAAATTTTTAGTTTAAAGTAATCTGGTGTGTTGCAGATTTTCACCAGTCTAGTCTTTCAGAGGTTGTTGTGATCGGACGCGACTACGGTCGTGTCAAAAGGCAGCGGCAAGGTTCTAAGACCGAAATCTCATACTGTCAATATTTGTTCTTTCTGCCTCTGAATAAAATTGTAACTTGATATTTTGAGGGTGATTTCTGATTATAATTTTTAATCTGTTTTTAAAAAAAGGGCTTTTAGGAATAAAAGTTCCATTTGTTGAAAGAAATTTAATTTGTTTTCATCAGTTACCCACTGGCAACTACTCCCACGCTCACATAGTCTGATTAAATGTGTTAATGTTGAAACACGTATGTAACGTAGCAGCGATGGCGAGACATTGTAGCATCTGTGACCAGAGAGTATGCGCTTGACCGCGCGAGTGTTGCGAGCGGTTCTCAGTCTGTCAGTCAGTCGTTGCGAGTCTGTAGCTCTGTCTAGTTGAGAGCAGTACTCTGTCTGTAGTCGTGGCAGTCGGTAGTACGCTAGTAGTCGTCATGCAGAGCGGTCGGTCAGTAGTAGCAGCCCAGTGCGGTTGTGTGATGTAGGCGGTCGGCAACACTGGTCAAGATGCTGAATGAGGTATACTGTTAATTAATATAATCATTAGATAATGTAAAAATTTGTTTATTGTAATTAATTTCCAACAAATGCCCCAATAATAATTTTTATTTTAAAAGCATTTTTTCAAAAATTTTATTTTTTATTGAACTAAAGATTTCGTTGCACTTCCCATTTCATTCCACTTCTTTTAAAGAAAATTTTCAGTAAAATTACAAAAAAAAGGAATATTATTATTTGCAATGCAGTTCCTCCAAGCCGTGCGCAAAGATAAGAGCAGAAATTTGACATCCAGTTATTCTGAGGTAAGACTTTAATTCCGATTGTTTTACACAGGGCCAAAGACCGATATTTCGGTGTAATTGAATTAACAGTATCGGTGAGATTTTGTTGTCACTGAATTGACTTTAATTTTTGTGAAGAATTTACATTTGAGTCAGATTGCGAATTTCACATTTTTGTTGTCATTGTCAGTACATTTCATTGTGGGGAGGTTACACTTAGCGCAAATGTCCATTTTCATTTCTAAATAATATTGTCATTTCTTTCTTTTAAAATTTGGTGGGGAGGATACACTTGGCGACACCCAGTCCAGGATCGAATTTCGTTGAGAGTCTTTTGAACAACAGTCAGATATCTGCTCTTATTTGCTTAGATATAATTAGGATTTGGCGCAACGCTTTTATTAACTTGTGACTTTCTTTCTACAGGTCAACGGCAATTCGTTGCTCTGTTGTATTTGTGTGTTGCTTTTGCATTGTGCTTATTTATTTTGTGAAAAATTGTGACTATTGTAAAAATGCCGCGAAAGACTGTGAATAGTGTATCGCGAGGTATTTTGAATGAAATTACCGACTTAAACAGCGTGACCGATAGTAATTGTGACACGCAGTGTAGTGATGACAATCCTGTGTTCACTAACAATCAGTGCATTACAACCACTAATGATGACTTTTATCTTAATGAGGAACAAACGAACTCAATTGTCTCGTCTGTTAACTTGACGACAATTGGTGACGCGGAGCGGTCTATAGTAATGAGCGCTGCCGAGCTTAACACACCTGATTTGGAAAATTCAAGTAACATACAAACAAATTTTTCGAATGAAAATGGTCAGTGTAGTGAGAGTACGACGGATCCATTTAATTCCGAAATAATGTCTGACAGTGTACATCCGACTGACAAACCTTTTTCTAAATCTCAGAATAACCAAATGGTTACAGTAAGCGAGAAAGTTCCAGATCCACCACTAAACAGCACAGAGAGTATAAACGCTAACTTTGGTTTTGAACAAATTATGGTAAGATTGCTACAACAACAATTTAGTGAACAGAACAAAAAATTAGACAAACAAAGTGAAGATTTTAAACAACTCAGTGAACAGGTCAAACAACAGAACAAAAAACTTGACAATAATGCCGAAGATCTCAAACAACTTAGGGAAGATAACAAACAAGATAACGAAAAACTCAAACAATAGTTAAATGAAAAATTAGACGACAATTCCAGACAGCTTAGTGAACAAATAAGAGCCGTTGCCGCGCAGTGTCATGACACTAAGGAACAGTTGCGCACGGAAATTGAGGCTTGTTCACGAAAAAATAGCGAAGAAATTAAGTCTGTTGCGCAAGAATTAAGGGAAATGCAGACAGCCGCAACAGAAACACTCAGAGACGAAATTAGCGGAGTCGCTAAACAATGCTCTGAAAAAGCTACACAATTACGGGAAGAGTTTAAAGCAATGACAGCGGAACTTTCGCGTACAATGGACGCAAAGATAGACGCGAAATTCGAACAGCAGAACACTCAGATAAACGAGCGCTTTAATCAGCACATACAGAACAGTGATACGCGCTTCCGCAAATTTATTCAGGATCAAAACAAAGTAAAACGACAAGTCATGGAAACAATCACGGCTCAGAGACAAGAAGACAAACGTAAAATGTTTGCGAAGGCAAAAACGTATGTAGACAATAATATTGCTACAGTGTCCGACGAAATTAATTCCATCAAACAGTCGAACACAGAATTACGTGACGAAATTTCCAATCTTAAGTCGAATACAGACACATACACAACCGATTTTCAAACAGTGACCGACAGACTAGAACAATTAGAACTAGCACAGGATTCCGATGTCGTCAAATCTGACGTTAAAAAACTGAATGAAACTACGCGTAAATTGCAAAAACAGATTAATGCTACTGACACTAAAACTGACGATCAGGCAAAAATACTGACTGAAAAATATGATGAATTGGCCAGTCGTATTGATGCTATCGAAAGTGCTAATGACAATAAATCAGACGATACTTCACCGGTTTCATTTAGCCAAACACCTGAATTTCAAAACTTACAACAGACAATTAATGAGATCGATTCATCTAACAACACGTTACGTAGGAAGTTGTCAAGTTTACAACAAGAAGTAACAGAAATGAAAAACACTTCAGTTAATAACATACAACAGACACCACTTTATGAACATTTGTCAGATACACGCAGCGCGTATAATTTGGGTAATCTACAGAGAGTACGGGACTTAGATTGCGATCAACCACAGTTCAATAGATACTCTTACGATCCTGAACATGTTCCATCACACAGAGATGATAGTTTCGACTACAAACATTTTCTGTCAGTGAGAAAGTTTAAAGTTTTTAAAAACGATAGAACGCAGATTCACCCACTGGATTGGATTCAACAATTTAGCTTTGCTCTTCCACCGAATTGGCCTGTAACACACAAACTTGAATTTATTTGCAGTTTTTTGGAAGGCGAACCGGCAACTCGTATGAGACCGATCGCGAGGCAATGCTATTCAGTAGAGGAATTTCAGAATGCTTTTCTATCAGCGTACTGGTCGAAGACGACACAGCGCGGAATTAAAGACCAACTAATTAGTTTGCCAAACTATGAAAACTCAAATTTTCCCAGTGTAACGCAATTTTTTGAGCACATGGTACAACAAAACCAGTACCTAAGTGAACCGTACAGTGAATCCGCACTTATACAACTATGCATCTCTAAATTACCACGGTCATTACGAGTGTCACTTCTAACGGGCCAGCAAAAAGAAAACATTTCAGCATTCAGAGATCTTTTACAGCTCTTGGAAGTACAGCAATCCGATTATTCTTTTGTAAACAAAAACTTTTCGAGTAACAACCAAGGTCAACAACAGTACTGCAATTATGATCAGGGACGTAATTTCAATCGGAAAGATAACAGACGCTTTAGGAACGACAACTACCAAAACTTTAATAACAGGCAAAATTCTAATTATCAATACCGTCAAAATTTTCAGCAACAGGAACAACACTTTAGTAACAATAGAGGTGTTTCACAACAACAACATCAAAACCAGCCGGTTAGCATACCTAACCAACAATGGAATACACAAGGTCAACCAGGCTTTAATGTTTCGCCGCGTGGACGTATAGCCCCTGGTCCAACAAATAGTAACGCACGGGAGCAGAGAAACAACTATGTACAAAGAAGACAGTATTTCAATTCCCATCGCAATACACCGTATAGGAATGACTATTACGACAGACGTAAAAACGATGAGAACAATTACCAGCGTACATATAATAACAGTCGGTCTCACCAACAGCAAAATCATACGCAAGAACATATTCTCATGAATGAACCCGACAGTAGGTACCATCCAGAGCGTAATACGTCTGGAAGAAGTAATAGGACAGTTCAAATAGTCGAAATGCCACAACATCCTCCTAATAATAATAACACGTCAGATAGAATCTGACTAGATAATGCACAGGATACATCTTCCAATAACACAAGCACTACGTTTGACACGCAAAATGTTGTTCACGAAAATGTAATTACTTTTGACGATATCAGAGACACTCTCTTGCAGGAAAGACCAGTTATTCAGAAAACCATTTCACATCCTGTTATCGAAATTAAAATTGGTTCATCGAAATTCTCTGCAGTAATTGATTCCGGATCACCAATATCAGTAATAAATGAGGAGACTTTCAACGAGTGCAACAAAGAGAATACGTATCCGACATTACCATTAGGCAAAACAAAAGTGAAAGGAGCAGTACCGAGTAAAGGAGTAGACGTTAAATTACAGACGCATTTATCATTTTGTATTGGAGGTCATACTTTCCACTCAAATTTTTGGATTGTTCCTTTATTGACAACAGACGTTATTTTAGGTACGAATTTTCTGGTACAACACGACGCAGTCATTGATTTTCAGAATTCTTATTTAATGTTAAAGGATGAAAATGTACAACTTGCTTTAGAATTTCAGCACTCATTATCTGCGGAAGAACAAACAATTAACCGCACAGAGGTCATTTCCGCAACACGTAGCATAGACTGTAATCCCACATTGTTCACGGATACGTACGTACATAACTATAATACTCCAGACGAAGCTGACTACGACGTAATGCAAATGATTTCTGATAAGGTTAAAGAGAGCAGTGCAACTACAGACGACGAACGAACGCAATTACACAAAATTCTTTTACAGCAAGCTCCAGTTTTTGACAACATTCCTGGTACTATGTCCGGCTTTATGTATGAATTTCAAGTCAAACCGCACGACACATTTAAAGCAAAGCATTATCCTATTCCATACATTCACAGAGAACAGGTTAAAAAAGAATTGCAGGATATGCTCGACCAAGGAATTATAGAACCAGCAGTTAGTCCGTACATAAACCCGCTACATATTGTTAAGAAAAAAGATGGCTCACTTCGCCTTGTACTTGATTCACGTCACATTAATGACATTATTATTAATGAAACAGATCGACCACAGACACTAGAGGAACTTTTACAGAAATTTCACGGTACAGCTATTTATTCTACACTAGATTCGAAATCGGGATTTTGGCAAATTCAACTTCATCCGAACTGCAGAAAATATACAGCTTTTCTCTGTTTTGGCGACTGTTATCAATTTTGCAAACTACCGTTCGGCTTAACTATTTCTTCTGCAGCTTTTATTCGCGGTTTGAACACTATACTTCCGACAGAACTTAAAGACAGAATTACGACGTATGTAGACGACATTCTTATCGCAGAAGCTAACTGGTCCGAACACAATATGATTCTTGAACGTCTGTTACAAACTTTTCATGCACAAGGACTCACAGTTAACCTCAGTAAATCGCATTTTGGCAAAACTTCTATAAAATTTCTTGGACACGTAATTTCAGCAGATGGCATTGCACCTGATCCGGAAAAACTTCAAGCTCTACGTGACATTACCGTTCCTACGACGAAGAAGCAATTACGCAGTTTTTTGGGCTTAATTAACTTTTTTCGTAAATTTATTCATCACTCTGCTTTAGACACACCCAGATTATGCCAATTAACAGGTAAAAACACAATTTGGTCTTGGGATAAGCAAGCACATTCTGAATTCATGAACCTGAAACATGCTTTGTTGAGTGCTCCACTTTTATCGCACCCAGATCTTACCAGAAATTTTTCCATTGCCACTGACAGTTCCAATACCGCTTTAGGCGTACACATTTTCCAGGAAATTGAAGAAGATGGTTCAATAGTAATTAAAAACATCGCATTTGCAAGCCGCATTTTGTCACCCACTGAACGAAGTTATTCCGTTACAGAATTGGAAACATTATGTGTTGTATGGGCTTTCACGAGATTTAGGCACTTTCTTTATGGCAGACATACCACCGTTTACACAGACCACAGAGCGATACAATTTTTACTTTCGGCTAAATTCACTCACGACAGGTTAAGTAGATGGAAACTTTATTTACAGGAATTTAATTTTACGATTGTTCACATTCCCGGCAAGCAAAATGTTATAGCAGACGCACTATCGCGTTCTCTCGGCAACAATCAGCAAGACGTAGCAACCAACTTCTGCAAAACAAATTTCAGTGTCATGTACATTCAGCAAGTTGCATTTGAAAATTTTATTTCATCGTCATTACAGGACATAGCACAAGAACAAAACAAAGACAATGTGTGGAAAGAAATTAAACACCTTTGGCAAGATAGGAATAATGTTACGATTAGAAACCATTACACTGTACGCAATGACATTCTGTTTCGCCGCTCTCATCCAGACAGCAACAATTGGTTATTATGCATTCCTGACGAACTGGTTAACAAATTAATCTGGTACACTCATTTAAGTTACGCACATTACGGAGCACGAAAATGTTTTCTTATACTGAGACAGAACTGTTATTTTACCAACATGGAGAAACGTATACGACGAGTTTTAGCGTCTTGTAAAATTTGCCAGAAAGCTAAATCAGACACCACTTCACATATTCCTCCATTATATCCCATTATACCTGTTAAATTAAGACATATGGCCGCAGTAGATATTTTTGGTCCGATTCCGAGAACTAACAGAGGTTTTTGCTACATTTTTGTCGCTGTTGAGCTCACTTCAAAATTTGTTACTTTCACTCCATTACGCAAAGCTACTGCCAAAACTGTTTCGAAAGCATTTGTAAAACATTTTCTATTTCATGTAGGGCATGTGATGAGAGTAATTTCTGACAATGGATCTCAATTTCGTAGTACCGTATGGACACGCATGTTACGAGCCAGAAACATTTCTCCGATCTATATATCCAAGTACCACGCTTCTTCGAACCCTTGTGAAAGATTAATGAAAGAAATTGGTAAACTGTGTAGAATATACTGCCACAAAAGACATATTGATTGGGACACACACATATTCTCATTCCAAGATGTAATTAATTCCATTCCAAATGAATCCACTATGCTATCTCCGTCTGTTATACTGAAAAATGCTGAACCACCTAACAAAATTAAAGAATTAATAACATTTCCTACATCTCGTCGATTAAGACACCACGAAATAATTGACATGGCGCTGAAGAACATCAAACGTGCCGCAGAGCGCCGGAGAAGACAGCAAAAACAGGTTTGTACACGCCGCGACTTTCACGTTGGACAGAAGATATTAATACGTACACACTATTTATCCAGCAAATTAAAAGGTAAGTGCAGTAAATTTGAACTTCTATACGCAGGTCCATATCGGATTCGCAGCATCCCTCACCCCAATGTTGTACACGTCGAAACTTTGAGAACCAGAAAATCGAAAGGCAATCACCATATCTCAAACATTAAACCGTTTATTGAGTGAAGACACTTTATGATTCAACACACTATGATGCCAATTACTAATGGAATTATTTCACCTGACTAATTACTGATGGTTATCGTATTTTTTCTTGGCAAGTGCCCGACAAGGTAAGGTTAGCAGGTCGCTTTTCTTGTCGTTACACATCAGACCGTGCATACTTTTCCAGACGAACTTACGTATTTTATGACTAATTATGCAATGTTAGCTAATGACATGTTAATTTCATTACATTTTTTTTCATTAAAGTCTTTAAGTCTCGCCTCGATTAACTACACTACATACAAGTTGAACACAACGAACGTCACATTTTGTTTTTTTATGTATGATTGTATTCCAGTTTTGTTTATATGCACTGTGAAATAGTTAAGATATAACACACCAGTGACTTTGACATTTTTTGCTTTATGACATCTCAAGATCGTGACTGTTTTACATTTTTTGCTGCTGCATTGTATTATTCTGTGTACATTTTCGCATCTGAACACTGTCAATGTCTTTGACATATTACGTTTTCTGTCATGTTATGCTGTATGGTTAATTATGTCACCATAAACCAGTCATTATTTAGTGGGTATAGGATTTAAATGCAAGACATTAATCTTTGTTCATGAATTTCAGAAAGAAATGATGCGTGTAAGAAATAAATTCAACAGAAATGGGAATTTCACCTACGGAATAAACGACAGAAGATGCAATAACTTTATGAGGAAGAGTAAATGGATCAGGATTGGCAGGCATTAACAAGAATATACTATACTCATCGTAGAATAGCAGTCTTAACTAATTTTTTTCTTTCAGAATACAAGGTGATTGATGCAGGCTGTCAGACTGAACTACACATCTTAGTTTTAGTGATGAAATATGCTAGAGATAAGGAATAGTTGTATAATGAGTAATGAAGTGATTTTTTGCAGATGATAATGAATGCTGATGAATAATGATGAAGGATTATGAATAATGAAGTTTTTCTTTACAGGTGATGATGATAATGAAGTTATGATGATATGGATAATGAAGTTTTCTTTACAGATGAGTATAATGTTGGAGTTTTATATTTATGCTATGTAGTTATTTAAGTATTTGTTGCAGTTTGCTTTGACAGCAGGTGTTACATTGCATAGTAGGATGACAGAAAGTTTTGGAAAGGACAGCTATGGAACACATTTTATACACATTTCACTACCTGTTAATTCGAAGTTCACTACTTTTCAGCATAGTGTGCGTTTCTTCTTTCAGGTCAATAATCCATTTTGTATTTTTTCCAGGAGAAGCTTTTCATGATACTTACTAAACCTGTTAGTTATTATACCTGTTCTAGTACTTACATTTTCATTTTTTACCCATTTGTGTTTATCATTTATAAATGTGATCACATATACTGCCTTGTTACATAACCTTGCTACAGCTGACTCATGACGAATGACGTTACCTATCCTCATTTGCAGCAATAGGTCAAAAGCAAATAGTGTTATGTCTCAGCAATTAATTATCGATCCCAACGCAATGCATTGCTAACAAAAAAAAAATTAAAAAAAAATGTATTACCAGTCCCAAGTAGTGATACCAGTTTGAGAAAATTCTGAATAATACTGATTAGCTCTGAATAGTATGTCACTTGAGTAATGACCTCTTAATGAGACAAAAAAAAAAAACCTATATATTTAAAATAATGCTTTGTCACTAGCTAATAACTGCCACTGTTTATTGTAATGAGACTACTTATAATGCCTGTGATTATTAATGCTATGACTGTAATTAACTGATTTTTAATAATGACTTTGTAATGATCTGAATACTACTGAATGAGGAACACTGTTTATTGTAATGAGACTACTTATAATGCCCATGATTATTAATGCTATGACTAATTAACTGATTTTTAATAATGACTTCGTAATGATCTGAATAATACTGAATGATGAACTATGTTTTATTCTATTCAATACTTGCTGGCCACTGAGTGCCAATAATTAATGTCACGCGATGAATTGTTATTAATTATGCCATTAATTAGCTCTTGTTTTCAATGTTCATACTTTGTAACCAGAAAAGAATGTGACTGTTTAATAATGCTTTGTAATTAGGAGAAGACTAATGATTCTTACTATTGGAATGACAAATGATTAATTAACGACAAATGATTAATTAACTGTAATTAGACAAATGATTAATTAACGGCAAATGATTAATTAACTGTAATTAGGAAAAGGCTAATGATTATTATTGGAATGACAAATGATTAATTAACTGTAATTAGGAGAAGGTTAATGATTCTTAATTATACTCTGTAACTGAAAAGAATGCGATTATTTCATAATGCGTTGTAACTAGGAAAAGAAGGCTACTGATTCCATGTAAAACAATTAATGAACATTTTTCTGTAATACTACATACTTGGTACAGAAATGTTCAATAACTGGGCTATGAATGCCACAAACTGCTAATTAAGTCTGTAATTGTCAATATTATGTGACTTGATGTCCTTCACCTCGTGAGCTAACTACCCTGAATTACTGCAATGTCCATTTGTCCTGTCTATCCTAGTGATCATGGAGCACTATCTTTGGTTTTGCACTAATTCTACGTTGGTGTGCCTTGTAAGAGCGTGGTGTTGACACGACATGCTGTCCACCACCGTGAGCGGTGAAGACGTTTTTATGGTCCCACTGTTTGGTGTACCTAATGTACTGCCAAAATGAAAACATGGAACATTACTACGACAGTTCAGTGTCTTGGCTACACTGATAAATTCTGATGGGAAAAGAGCTTCAAATTGTGTCACTTGGTGTTGTGCTTCTGTGGAAAGATATGGACTTTCAGAACAGCTGTGTGCAATCTAAAGTGCTACAGCCATGATGCAATCCTTCCCTTTCCTATCCTAATTCTTGTCACATAGTGAAAATCATTTTTTGCTAACATTATTTATGTTCATGGCTATACATTTTTTTTTAGATTTGCTGAACTCCAGTGCGAGTACACTTATGTCACTGGTCGACATGATGTTTTGCCATTATGTTTATTTGTTGTGAAAATGCTAAAGACATTTTTCAGTGCGTGTGCACTTTGGACATGATTTTTTTTGCCATTATGTTTATTTATTGCGAAAATGCTAAAGACATTTTTTTCGATTTGTTCTGAAGTACAGTATATGTACACTCTTGTCTTTTATATTGTATATACATTTTTATTTTAATGATATGTTGTGAACTACAGTGCATGTGCACTTATGTTAGGCGTTAATATGTTTTCTATTGAACTTCAGTGCCTGTACACTTTTCTCATTTTTCAATATGATTTGTACTATTCTGTATATTCAATACTTCAATGCGTATGCACTTATGTCATTTGTTACTAATTGTATATACATTTCATCATTTACTGATATGTTCTCAACTGCAGTGCATGTGCACTCATGTCACTTGTCAACATAATATTTTTTGCCAGTCTGTTTATTTGTTCTGAATATGCCAAAGAATTTTTTCAGTGCCTGTGCACTTTGTTATCTGTCAAATAATTTGTATATACATTTTTCTGATTTGCTACTATGTTTTGTACTCACATTTTGTCTTTGTCTGATATATTTTGTACTTAGTGCGTGTGCACAACATTTAAATATTCTGTAAGTTGTAGAATTTTGTTAATTAAAGAAAAATTTTGCCGCGCTTGGCAAGTCCAAATGACTCACCATCGCTGCCAAATTTTTGCCCCCCCAGTGGAGGGTTATGAAACACGTATGTAACGTAGCAGCGATGGCGAGACATTGTAGCATCTGTGACCAGAGAGTATGCGCTTGACCGCGCGAGTGTTGCGAGCGGTTCTCAGTCTGTCAGTCAGTCGTTGCGAGTCTGTAGCTCTGTCTAGTTGAGAGCAGTACTCTGTCTGTAGTCGTGGCAGTCGGTAGTCGTCATGCAGAGCGGTCGGTCAGTAGTAGCAGCCCAGTGCGGTTGTGTGATGTAGGCGGTCGGCAACACTGGTCAAGATGCTGAATGAGGTATACTGTTAATTAATATAATCATTAGATAATGTAAAAATTTGTTTATTGTAATTAATTTCCAACAAATGCCCCAATAATAATTTTTATTTTAAAAGCATTTTTTCAAAAATTTTATTTTTTATTGAACTAAAGATTTCGTTGCACTTCCCATTTCATTCCACTTCTTTTAAAGAAAATTTTCAGTAAAATTACAAAAAAAAAGGAATATTATTATTTGCAATGCAGTTCCTCCAAGCTGTGCGCAAAGATAAGAGCAGAAATTTGACATCCAGTTATTCTGAGGTAAGACTTTAATTCCGATTGTTTTACACAGGGCCAAAGACCGATATTTCGGTGTAATTGAATTAACAGTATCGGTGAGATTTTGTTGTCACTGAATTGACTTTAATTTTTGTGAAGAATTTACATTTGAGTCAGATTGCGAATTTCACATTTTTGTTGTCATTGTCAGTACATTTCATTGTGGGGAGGTTACACTTAGCGCAAATGTCCATTTTCATTTCTAAATAATATTGACATTTCTTTCTTTTAAAATTTGGTGGGAGGATACAATGTTCTTGATGAATCGTTAGTAAATAAAGTAAATTCTTAAGACAAGGTTTTGAAAGTAAAGTCATGGTTCATTGTTGCCAAGCAGTGACTGTTATTTCCTTCTAATTCATGTCCCATGTTCGGTGATAATAAAGCACTGTTCATCACTACCTTTGGCATATCAATAAGTGCGTTGTTCCCCTTGCATACACAGACATAAAACATATACTCATGCAAGAGTATGTTGACTATGACTATACAAGACAGCTACATAAGCACATAGGAGACCCCATGCTGACACCTTTGAACACAATGCTGTGTACGTAGTCGTATGGTACAAAGAAATATCACAAGCGGGCGCCAACAAGCAGACTCTTCTCACGCCACGCACCTCAAAGTTCCCGTAAGTTTCTGCCTAGGGGACCAATTTATGCTTCCACTACGTGCTTCAAATAGTTCGCTACATGCGCCTAGGGTTGTGTGAGGCGCGACAGATGGCGCTGAATCCAGGCAGTTCCACTGGTAGCGGTTAAATGTAAGCACACCGGCACGCTCGATCACTTGCGGATTCAGTTCGGAAGTTGCGAATCAACTTTGGATGTTTGGGGTTCCATAGTTCCTGTCACAGTTCGCCCAGCAACAGTACCAATCTACAGTTATCACAGCCAACAGTTGCCGCTGTTACAGCAAACCGTTATTTACGAGTGATCATCGGACAGTTAAACGCCGAGTGTTCAGTGAGATTCCGATTCAAAGATGAACTTAGTATCATAGAAGTCCAAACGGAACTCTGTAGATTAGATAGTAATCTTTTGGTGTGTTAGGTTAGTTAGACGATACGACGCACTTGCCAACACTCAAAGTTCTTTTAACGGAACAAAGGCACAGGGACGGAGGAAAGGGATGGATACATGAAGACATATTCAGGAGTAAGTAAAGAAACAGCTCGTAGTGAAGTATCAGTAGTCATCAAAATTAAGTATAAGGAGTTCATAATATCGTGGAAACAAGGCAGTGCTCAAATACTTCAGAACCAGCAGGAAATGAATGGTCATCATATTGTATAGTTGTTGTTTTTTCCCCCAATGAAGATTCCATTGTGGCAGAAACGGATTTATATGATGATGAGGTCACAAATGCTGTAGAAGCTAATTCTAATCTCAAACAAAATTCCAGCAATAGTTGACCGAAATAATCCTACAGGATAGAAAATAAATCATCTCATTGTTAGATGATTTGGTGAAGATGTAGTTAATGACTACAGGGCTAGGATGATTGAGTTATGCCAGCAACACTGCCTCAGTATAAGAAACGGATGATTCAAACATAAGAACAGCCATAAAAATATATGGACACGACCAACACGTGGATAAAAATCTATAATTAATTACATTATCATAAGACTAGGTATTTATCTAAAACTGAGTGGTGTAAGAATTTTCTTCTGCTCTCAAAAGTTATTCTCCCATTTAGGAAACGTGTGGCATGAAAAAGCAATACAGAACAATCACACTCAATATAATTCGCCTACGTAACGGTTTTATCAGGTTCCATTATCGGCTTATAATCGCAAGTAAAAATCAGAGAGGGATTAGTGTGTTGCTTTCAATAGCCAGATCATATGATAGAGTCCTTTGGAAGTGAATAGGGGACAAAGTAGTAGAGAGAGAAGAGCAAAATGGGTTTCGTGGACGCTCCTGTATTGATGGAATGTTTACTTTTTGAAATTTAACAGTGAATGTCTGGAAAGCATAATACCCATCTGATATTCGTGGATCTACATAAAGCTTCTTGCAACGCAATTGGCCTACTGGAGGGGGAGTAGCAGAATACCAAGATTCGACCACATAACAAATCAGGAAATACGGAGGAAAATGCAAGTTGAAAAGACTGTTACAGACACGATTGAAACAAAAAGGCTCCTTTGGTACGAGCATCTTGAAAGTATGGATGGTACAAGGTGGCCGAAACGAGTATGGTAGTGGATACATTCCGGAAGAAGAAAAAGAGGTAGACCAGGAGGAAAATGGAATCAGGGTACAGATGAAACAAAGTGAAGTAGAGATCTGCGTTATTGAGACTGGCCAGACAAGAAGCAATGGAAAACGAGAAGTGAGAAACGGCGACAGCTGTGTTAAACGCGCACATATTGTGTCGCCCATACTAACTGCTTTAGAGCTTATGCCCTGCGATCATATTCGACGCAAAGGTGCAAACCAGCTACTTTGTTCAGCAACGGCTGTTCTGTGGTATGGGATTCGCTTCCTGCTAACTTGCATGTTGGGCGCTAGACCTGTTTTAGTGAACAGCCTTGATGATGGCCTCAGTTCGGCAAGGGAGGGAGTTCACAAGTGTGATGATAGCTACTGAGAGGAAACGCCTGTTATTTCAGTTGACTGACACAGTTCAAGTGTGCGGTGAGCAGACAGCAAGATAGTGTGACGAGGGATGAGTGGAGAAACGATCTAGCAGTCTTCTATAAGCAAGATGAGTTGGTTTGAGTGGCAAGACTATTTATTAATTGCACTGAAAGATCATGACACTTCAGTGCTGTGAGAAAATGTACAACGATCCCACACATTACGGGATGAACGCCAGCCCCCGTTTGGCGCACAAAGCAATCACTCCAGACACCAGCGAGACGAGGAAGGTCGTGGAGTAATGGGATCTCAGCCCTGCTTTGCGCTCGAACGATCGAAGAGCGCGAATTCTCTGCGAATCAGTGTCCACTAGTATCGTAGTTCTAACGACAAGAACTAGGCTGGACACTGACAAGAACAGAACTCTACAACTGCGAGATGAAATATAGCGTCCTTAGGTTACATTACTTGTGAACAATCTGTGAAGATGACAGAGTTTGTTTCTGGCAACACTGGTTTAGTATGTGATTGGTTAGAAGTGGGTAAGGATCGTTGCAGTGTAACAGATACAAGTGTAGATATTTTATGTCTTATTTTATATGTATAAACATCATTGTGCTGGTTGTTTAGCCGGCCGTTGTGGCCAGGTTCGAATCCTACCTCGGGCATGGATGTGTATGATGTCCTTAGGTTAGTTAGGTTGAAGTAGTTCTAAGTTCTAGGGGACTGATGACCTCAGATGTTAAGTCCCATAGTGCTCAGAGCCATTTATTGGCTGTTTATTCTCTGCGTTAAACAGTCTTCCGACAAACAGGTCAAAAACTTTACAACCTATAGTTTCGTGCGCTGTCGTTACTGAACCACTAAGTGAACTACACCTTTCAGTAGAGACTAAGTGTTTTCGTCAATACGTCCACACTTCAACACCTGACCTGCTGCCTAGGGGAAAATAAGCGTTAATGCCATGTTGTTGCCTAGAGATGTAAAATTGCCGTAGACTGTCGTAAGTCAGCATGTATTGTCTGTATTGAACTGGGGACCTAGAAACGACGGAGAGGCCTCGTCCCGCCTTAGTCCTCAGCGGTTCACAACCCCATAACCGGCCACAGCAGTCCATCCACTACACCGCCGCCCTACAACGAACCCACGATTGGTTATTGTGCGGTTCTGCCAGCAGTGGACAATCGCCCCCCCACCTCCCCCCTCCACATCACACACCAGACGAATATAACACCAAATGTTTGAGTGGTAGAGCAAATATTGTGTACGCGTATGTGGTCGGCACACCGGACCTCGACACTAATCCGCCGGGTGGATTCGTGCCGGGGACCGGCACGCCTTCCCGCTCGGGAAGCAGCGCGTTAGACTGCGCGGCTAGCCGGGCGGGCATAAGTCAGCGTAGACTACAGTAGTTTTCTTAGTAGCTTTGGTCATTTTAGGTTGTACCGTGTTTCCTGGAGGTTAGATGTGTTGCGTACCTATCAAGCATTACCTCATAACAATCAATTTCTTTATGTATGCGATCAGTCCCCTACTAGGTTCCCCTAGAAATTGGAAGCGTGAACCATCTAGAAACTGAGTGAGCGTATATAAAGTGCCAGGTAACCTATGGAACATTTTTGTTCTACATATATATCCTCCTGATTGCAACTTGAAAGTAAACATTATTTACAGCACATTTCAAACTATCAAAGTTTACTTCAGGTTTTATTCGAAAATTGTTGATTTATAACGCGAAACAAAAGGGTGTTGTAGTAGAAGTAAAGAAAACAATACAGGTTCATCATATAGCGCTAGAAAATGCAGTTTCCTTAGCAAAAAGGTAAAATAAAAAAGAAATAAAGGCAAAAATACATCAAACATCGCTTACTGCTTCGTCGAAGTTATATAAAACATGTTGCTCTTTCGCATTTATCAATAATAACAAGAACCTCTTGCCTTTGATCATGGTGAAGTACTGCATACAATGTAACAACAATAATTTCGCAGGGTGATCCTAAACTATATGTCAAAAACGTAATGGCATGTAGAGAGGGCCGAAATAAGCAGATGTCGCATAGGAATGTGTGCGCGGCAATGCTGCCTTGAGCCTGTAGAGAGAACTGATGACTGCGGCGTATAAAACCGTTTCGCTAGCTGGATTCATCATTTCCTTCACGGATCTCGAGCAGCACGCATCGTTTCACCAAAGCAGAGCTGGCCGACATTAATTTCATTTATGGGGCTGCTAAAGGAAATGGATTAGCTGCTCAAAGGATGTACAGGGAGCGATCCCCGGATAGGAATTAGCCGTATCTTACAATCTTAATATTCTTCCCACATACAGTGCTCACTTTTTCGTCTCTATATTTGCCACTGATGCACGACCCCCACAATACTCCAAACTAAATTCTGTTATCTGATGATGAATCGCAGGCGATTCGAAACTGACGAAAAAAACGGGGATTGGCTGCAGTAATTCCTGGAACCATTAATTTTTATATTCTACAGACGGTTCCGCGCGACATGACCTTTTCCGTCCCCGCACAATGTGAATCATGTACTCATAACAGCAGTCTTACATCAAAACGGATCAAGACATCGAAACGAGGTCTTCTGCAAATGACAGCTCGCAAAGAGACATATACGTTGTATGATAAATACTCGAAACTTTTTTATTCGCCGAGATACGGAAGTAACTTGTCCGCAGCAGCGAGACATTGGAAGAATGGGAAACGTAAACACGTCAACAGCGCTTTAGGAAAGCCCAGGGGCCGCTTTTAGGCACATTCTCAGCATCTGGGGAGCAGCGGAGCATGATAAATCAACTCATCCACAGCAGTTAAAGGTAAGGATATGTCTAATATTTTGTATGACGAGCTTACACTCAAGAGAAACTGAACTAGCCACAAAAGGCTGAAGTACATGGATCCAATTATGTAGGCTGTCGGCTATAATTCTTGCACCAGAATTGAAGAAAACGGCCGAAAGGCTGAAGATCTGCCGTCAACCCTGCCTGCTAAACCAAACCTCGAATTGAGCGCTAAAGGGAGAATTGTGTCAGATAGTCACAGACGTTCAATATGCAAAGCTTCTAGGAAGAATAAAACGTTATAACCAATACTTATGAAAAAAGGTCTCTTCGCATTGTCCTGCAGATGAGGTCGTGAGACTGTAGTTGGGGGTGGACATCGGCTGCTCACCGTGTAATGAATTCACGAGAGTAGGCAAACAGCGTCCTCAGTGTGCCTGGCAGAAGGAGCGAGAACGAGTCTGCGCAATACAAAAACTGGAAGCCAAAGCAAATATACGCTGCGCCGCTGTAAAGGTTATGTAAATGTTACCCTACCGACGGGATATTACGGACTTTATTCAGCGGAAATACCCCACACTAGTCACTGCACAAACTAAAACAGGCGCAACAAACGTTAGCCCTTCCATTATTAATTGCTTTTAGAGCGTAATGGAGCTTTTCAGGGGAAAAAAAGCTAAGCTACTGCGTGTGCAGCTTGTTTGTGTGAAGTGAACTGACGTGTAGTTGATTTAAATATGTGCACCTGTAATATAGCGCCAGCAACCTATGTTTTCTTGTGATGATATTTCACGTCCAAAATTTTCACCGTACAGACCGGTTCTCCTGCCTGACTGTTTTCGATGTCTGAAGGCTGTTCCTTTCTGATGTTCAGTTGTCGTCTTAAATAATATGCTCCTTCCCCAAATTTTCAATTTTTAATATGGTTTCGTAAATGACTCTCCAGCGTTAAACATACATCGTGCCAAAGCAAAGATTCCTGTGCTCCTGATTTACAGTTCCCGAGTGTTATGGCTTTTGTAGACACTAAAAATAAAATGACTTCACCCTTAGGACACAGTTTCCGTCTTGCTTTTGTGCTCTTCAGTCCAGAGATTGGTTTGATGCACTGGTTCATGTTCAACTATCCTGTACAAGCTTCCTCGCCTCCGTGTCAATGTATAACCATTTGAGCCTGATTACTACAGTCAGTCCTTATCCTACCTCAGCAATAATAATTACTCTCTCCCCTGCACTGCCAAACGGACGAGTCCTTGCTGCATTTTGAAGAGTCGCACCAACCGATACTCTCCTTTGGTCAAGTAATGCTATGATGTTTTTCTCCTCAGTTGGATTCAGTACATCCTAAAAAAAAAAAAAAAAATTATGTGACCCACCCATCCAGTCTGGAGCATTCTTTTCTGGTACCACGTATCAAAAGTTTCACTTCCCTTCTTGTCATAACTGTACACCGAGGTGACTTAAGTCGTGGAGTGCCTCCTAATATCGTGTCTGACATCCAGCGTAGTGCAGCATCACGACGTGGCATGGACACAACAATTCGTTGGAAGTCCCCTGCAGAACTACTGAGCCATGGTACCTTTACAGCCATCCATAATTGCAAAGGTGATGCCGATGTAGGATTTTGAGCACTGAACGACCTCTCGATTATGTCCAATAAATGTCAGATGGTATTCATGTCGGGCCATCTGGGTGGCCAGATCATTTGCTCGAATTGTTCAGAATGTTCTTTAAACCAATAGCACACAACTGTGGCGCATTGTCATCCATAAAAATTCCATCGTTGTTTAGGAACATGAAGTCCATGAATGGTTGTAAATAGCCTCCAAGTAGCCGAACATAACCGTTTATAATCAATGATCAGTTTCGTTGGATCCGAGGACCCAGTCCATTCCATAGACACAAAGCCCGTACCGTTATGGAGCCACCACCGACTTGACCAGTGCCTTGTTGACGGCTTGAATCCATGGCTTTGTGGGGTATACGCCATACTCGAACCCTACCATCAGCTCTTACCATTTGAAATTGGGACGCATCCGAGCAGGCCACGGTTTTCCAGTCGTCTAGGATCCAACCGATATGGCCACGAAGCCAGAAGAGGCGCTGCAAGTGGTGTTGGGCAGTTAGCACAGCCACTAGCGTAGGTCATCTGCTGCCACAGGCCATTAACACCAAATTTCGCCGCACTGTCCTAACGGGTACGTTTGTCGTACGTCCCACATTGTATTCTGTGGTTATTTCACGTAGTACGCTAACACTGCTCGGTCACGGCGTTACGCAACTGGTAATGTAACCATCAGCTTATTCTTTCATAGGATATGACATTAAAGAATATGACCGAGTAGTGTAGAAGTGAACTGCTGATTGTCGTAAAGCATATGAGGCTTTTATTCAGCAGTGTGTATGAAATGGCCAATGACGATAATGGCCCACATAGCTCTCTAATTGTTAAATGTACGAGGAGCGTTCAAAATGGTTCAAATGGCTCTGAGCACTATGGATCTTAACATCTGAGGTCATCAGTCCCCTAGAACTACTGAAACCTAATTAACCTAAGGACATCACACACATCCATGCCAGAGGCAGGATTCGAACCCGCGACCGTAGCGGTCGCGCGGTTCCAGACTCAAGCGCCTAGAACCGCTCGGCCACACGGTCCAGCGCCTAATAGAAGACTGTAAAGAGCAACCAACGACCATCTGTGCGTAATTGCTTACGCGTTAGGAGGCTGATGGTGACAATTTTTTAGCGAACATCGTCACAGGCGACGAAACGTGGGTTCCTCGGTTCGAACCGGAAAGAAAACGGCAATCCATAGTGTGCTTCGACACCACCTCTCCTCTGAAGAATAAGTTAAAAGCCAAAGCCGCACCATCAGCCGATAAACTGATGTCGACTGTCCTCTGGGACTGCGAAGGGGTTATTTTGTTCGAAGTCCTCTGGGATTTCGCACCTACCAACTTCAATCTGTTTGGCCAAATGTAGGTTACACTCCGCGGGAAGCAGTACTTGTACGATGGGCAGGTTACTGATGCATCAAAATGATGTCTCCTGCGTCGACCAGTAGAGCGGTAACATGCAGACATACATGTCCTCCCACTGAGGTGGCGCAACACCGTCGCACTGAATGGGTACTATGTTGAAAAACAAAGTTTTCTAGTCAAAAGAGTGGGGAATAATAAGATGTATTGGAACCATGAACAGATACAACCTGCTTTTGGAAAACACAATATGTTGCATTGTTTGGCTTGGTTCAAATGGCTCTGAGCACTATGGGACTTAACTTCGGAGGTCATCAGTCCCCTAGAACTTAGAACTACTTAAACCTAACTAACCTAAATACATCACACACATCCATGCCCGAGGCAGGATTCGAACCTGCGACCGTAGCGGTCGCGCGGTTCCAGACTGTAGACTGTACCGCCTAGAACCGCTCGGCCACTCCGGCCGGCTTTTCATTGTTCATTGAACGCTCGTCGTCATTTGCTTCTACACTACTGGCCATTAAAATTGCTACACCAGGAAGGTGACGTGTTACAGACGCTAAATTTAACCGACAGGAAGAAGATGCTGTGATATGCAAATGATTAGGTTTTCAGAGCATTCAAACAAAGTTGGCGCCGGTGGTGACACCTACAACGTGCTGACATGAGGAAAGTTTCCAACCGATTTCTCATACGCAAACAGCAGTTGATCGACGTTGCCTGTTGAAACGTGGTTGTGATACCTCGTGTAAGGAGGAGAAATGCGTACCATCACGTTTCCAACTTTGATAAAGGTCGGATTATAGCCTATCGCGATTGCAGTTTATCTTATCGCGACATTGTTGCTCACGTTGGTCGAGATCCAATGACTGTTAGCAGAATATGGAATCGGTGGGTTCAGGAAGGTAATACGGAACACCGTGCTGAATCCCAACGGCCTCGTATCACTAACAGTCGAGATGACAGGCATCTTATCCTCAAGGCTGTAATGGATCGTGCAGCCACGTCTCGATCCCTGAGTCAACAGATGGAGACGTTTGCAATACAACAACCATCTGCACGAACAGTTCGACGACGTTTGCAGCAACATGGACTATCAGCTCGGAGACCACGGCTGCGGTTACCCTTGACGTTGCATCACAGACAGGAGCGCTGCGATGGTTTACTCGACGACGAACCTGGGTGCAAGAATAGCAAAACGTCATTTTTTCGGATGAATCCAGATTCTGCTTACAGCATCATAATGGTCGCATCCGTGCTTGGCAACATCGCGGTGAACGCATACTGGAAGCGTGCATTCGTCATCGCCATACTGGCGTATCACCCGGCGTGATGGTATGGGGTGCCATTGGTTACACGTCTCGGTCACCTCTTGTTCGCATTGACGGCACTCTGAACAGTGGACGTTACATTTCAGATGTGTTACGACCCGTGGCTCTACCCTTCATTCGATCCCTGCGAAATATTTCAGCAGGATGATGCACGACCGCATGTTGCAAGTTCTGTATGGACCTTTCTGGATACAGAAAATGTTCGACTGCTGCCCTGGCCAGCACATTCTCCAGATTTCCCACCAATTGAAAACGTCTGGTCAATGGTGGCCGAGCAACTGGCTCGTCACAATACGCCAGTCACTACTCTTGATGAACTGTAGTATCGTGTTGAAGCTGCATGGGCAGCTGTACCTGTACACGCCATCCATGCTCTGTTTGACTCAATGCCCAGGCGAATCAAGGCCGTTATTACGGCCAGTGGTGGTTGTTCTGGGTACTGATTTCACAGGATCTATGCATCCAAATTGCGTGAAAATGTAATCACATGTCAGTTCTAGTATATTTGTCCAATGAATACTCGTTTATCATCTGCATTTCTTTTTAGTGTAGCAATTGTAATGGCCAGTAGTGTAATATCATTTTAACATTTCGGATTTTGGTCGAATTGCACTCTACAGTTTGTGCCGTTTCCTACAGGCAATCTCGTTTTCCTCTTCTCATCCAACCTGGTCGACTCATCAGATTTTAGTATTATATCTTCGATGCACTGTCGCCTAGCCGTGTTGCGGCTCGCGTTGGTGATGTTTGTAGGTTTCCGTCCTCTCTTGGAGGCCAGACTGTCGTTTAGTTGGCATGGTTGCGGTTTTATGTCTCCTTTTCGTGTTGACTGGCGCCACTCGGTTTCGCAAGCGTGTCCTGTCTGCTAGTGGCAGCCGCGGCGGTTATCGGTACGCAGTAACTGTTGCCCTATCTTTGGGGCGACGCCGTTATTTTCCCGGGTCGTGTCAGGGTGCAGTTCGGTTGGAGACCCAGGAGGAGCCAGGTCCGCGCAGTGCCAGAACTCGCCGGGGCCGCTGGCGGCACGAATGGACTGCCAGATGGAAGGGCTGTGGAGACGAAGGTGCACGACCTCGTCGTAAACCGGATCCAGCTTGCTTTAAGTTGAGTGCATTTCAGTGCAAGTAGGGAAACCTCCACCATTGTGATATCTCGCGATTCTCCGGTGACTTGGGTTCGTGTTGCTGCTCGGAGTGTCGCCGAGGTGAAGAATAGTGGGTGGAGTGCTTGGGGAAGGCAGATCTGATTAGCTTTTTTTATTATTATTTACTGCGTTCAACTTGTTACTATTTGTTAAGTTTAACCAGCGGTAATTTTTCTTGCCTGGTGGCTGCTAACGCCCCAGTTACCTTCCCTAAGGGTTAGTGTATGTAACGGCAGCGTACGTTTCCTCGCCTTGCCGCCGCTGTCTGGTAAGGCGTGTAGTTTTGACAGCTTTCTTGATTGTAGGCCGGTTCGTGATTCTTCTGCTCTGGTAGTAGTGATTCCTTTCTCGTTCCGGGCACTCTAATATAGTATTCTGGGGACGTAGTGCCAACCGCCGGTTCCGGCTTTGGCGTACTGTTCCACCGTTGCATTTGGTTTATCGGACGTCAGGTAGCTTCAGCAAGATTATCATTAATCATTCGTTAGACTGCCACTAGTCTAAGTTACCATCTTCTGAAGTGAATGCAACTCTTGGCTGCCTATTTCATAGCTCGCGAAAGTGTTTGTTGCCAGATCTTCTCAGAGGTCAATTCCTGGAGCACCTTGGTTCTTGTAAGACATGTGTTCTAAAAGGAGGTCTGATGGCCAGTAATTCAGTGTAACGCTCTTTCAATCCATTTCTTCCGCGGGTATAGTCTGCCTCAGTACCCTTTAAGGAACTTATGTACGTTTCCTTTCGTTTTATTATTGTATTATTTATTACAATACCTTGTAATGCCTACATTAAAGGTTATATATGTCTAGTTAATAGTTCCAGTCACCTTCTGCAATAAATCTAGCAGTGTAGTGTTCAGTGGATGTTATGGGTTGTGTTACAAAGTTTACCATCATCTTATTTCACCCGTTTGGTGATCAGTTGCTTGTTTTTTTAATTAACCTTTGCTATTATATCTGCTGTTTTACAGCAGGTTTTTCAATTTTTATACTATTGCCGTTCCCGGCGTGTAAGTCCTTCAGCCGTGATTTTGGTCATTTGCTTTAAAATTCTAATTTGATATTTGTATTTTAGCAGTAAGCCTTAAAACCGTATCTACTGACATTCCTGGCGTCTGATGCCTTCTGCTGTGTTTGTGGCGACTTGCCTTTAATATTTCAATTGCGTCTGATGCCTTCTGCTGTGTTTGTGGCGACTTGCCTTTAATATTTCAATACCTAATTTGTAAGTTGCAGCGAGTTAAAACAATTCTTAATTTATTGCCATTCTTGGCGTGTAAGGCCTTCTGCCCAGATCACAGTGGCTTCCTTTTAAAACATTATCTGCTGTATCTGTATCTAATAGTGATTTGCTAAATTATAACTCACTGAAATCACTGTCATTTACACAGCTGCTTATTCCTTCTTTTTTTTATTTAATGTTGAGTCTGGAATTACTGGTTTAAAATAAATTGTGTGTAACTCTAAAAGGCAACCAATAGTAACTGATTACAGCCCCGTCCACAATCGTAACCGAATCTTGCCTTCCATTGATTACAAGGTTTCAGTCGCGCTAAAAGAATGGCTGACACATTTTCGCTGACTGCTGCAAGATACTCTGCGCCCGCTCGTTGCTAAGTACTGGAGAGGTGTGGCTCACACCACGCGGCAGTGGAGTCTGCAATGAGCTCGCCTTCATTACGTAAGCCCGCCTCTTTGTACCGCACGGCCACCTGTACTAATGGCGCGCATTACGCTCCAATTTACACTGGAACACGAACAACTCGAGCAAGTTTTGTGGCTTTTGTCCGATAACTGCGCAGCCGTCGTACACATTAAATCAGGGCCAGCCACGGAGTGCAAAACTTCACGCGTGCAGCGTGTGTGGTACCGCGTGCAGGCAGGTTGGCCTGTCACTCGGCTTTACTCGGTTCTTCTCGGAAGTATTCGGTTCAGAGCGACATTTCATTTAATACTGCGGCGTAGCGTTTTCCAGTCGACACAGCTCTCCGGCTTCAGCAGAATCATCGTGTCAGTGCTGTTTACCCTTCGTTGTTTGTTTGTGGTATAAAGGATGTTCAGAGCTCTAATGACTCTTTGCGCAAAAAGTGGCAGTCTAGCCATCTATCGTCACAAGCATTTTAAAATGAATGGGAATGACATAAGAGAGGGATGAGAATTCTCAGTTATCATAAGCAACGGGAACTGCGCATTTGCTATGAAACGATATTACAGTACCATGCAGAAACAACTTAAATATACTTGACAATGAACGAACAAACAACTGGAGTGATCGGTGGACGGGACTGATTGTTTTGTACATCAAGAAGCACTTTGTGCTAAATTTGTAGCCATGGAGGGCGTGCAAAAATTGGTGGCACGAATAATAAAATTACGGGAGTTGCACGCATTATACGACTGTCGGTTGCAACAGTTTTCAGTGGAAATGAACGATGAGTGTGGAGACTTAATTGCCACTGCAAAGTACGCTGGTTGAGTCAAGGGGCATTCCTGGAACGGTTTATCGATTTGAAATTCACTATTTTTGAAATTATGAAGGACAAGGAAGTGCAGTAACGAAAATTAGTACATCCGGAATGGATTGCAGACTTAGCATTTTAAGTGGACTTGACTGCATACCGCCCGCAGTAAGGCACTGCAAAGTAACTTTTTTATGATTTGGTGGGGATGTGTTGAAACACAAAATCGCTTTGTAGAAGGGAGACAAAGATGGTCCAGTTTCCTAGGTTTGACGAGTTCGTTGTGGACTTGAAAGAATTACAAGGATAGTTTTCTAAACGTTTTGAGGATACTGCCAATATTACATCTATATTCCAGGTGTATTCCGGACAGCTTGCCGTTTCAGTTGAAAGTGCCCCTGTGCATGTGCAGATGTTTGATCTACAAGGTAATTCCAATTTTAAAGACAAATACCTTTAATATTAAAACTGTCTAGAACGCCTTCATTGCTTTCCTGAGGCTGGTTTCCACGTCTCCATAAGAAGACTGCAAAATTGCTACAGCATTTCGATCAACATAAGTGCGTGAAACGTTTTTTTTTTCAATAATGAAACTAAATAAGTCATAATTACGTGACTACCTGAGTGCGAAAATCTGCCGACATATGCCGACAGTTTGTTTCAGGAAAAAAAAAAATATTTATTCAGTGCATCCAAAATAATAAAAAATTTTGGAAATTTGTTTTGTTTTTGATATATATTGTTGAGAACTGTGTAAAATCAAACCAAGATGTAAAACATCAACTTTCTCCTCCGAATGCAAAAATATATTGTAAACGCCGACCTACCTAGGGAGAAACAATCATCATCATAAAATAAGGGAAATCAAAGCTCACATGGAAAGATTTAAGTGTTCGTTTCTTCCGCGAGCTGATCGAGAGTGGAATAACAGAATTACTGACAAGATAGTTCGATGAACCCTCTGCCAGTTACTTACGTGTGATTTGCAGAGTAACCACGTAGACGTACATGTAGACTGCACTGCCGTTCAAATGTGGCGCATTCACAGTTTCCCCCTCTTCTCCCTCCTCACGCTCAGACAGCGTGATGTGGCGGTTGGGGAAGTGTGCCAGCAAGGTTGAGCGCTATGGCAATCCTGCCAAGGCACGATTCCTCAGCCGAATTATTGCCCACCTCTGCATTAAACCATCGGAGGCGCCAACAGACAGAGGGAGCACGTTACCTGCACACTGAATACCAGCGCGAGAATATTTACATTGTATTGTATTGTATTGTATGAGAACCAAGTACCTAGAAACGATGTCCCCGCCGCAGCCGCAGTGGTCCACAATCCCACGACGACTACTGCAGTCCACTTTACCCCTCCGCCGCCCCACGCCGAACCGAGGGTTATTGTGCGGTTCGGCCCCCGGTGGACCCCCCAGGGAACGTCTCACACCAGACAAGTGTAACCCCTATGTTTGCGTGGTAGAGTAATGGTGGTGTACGCGTACGTGGAGAGCTTGTTTGCGCAGCAATCGCCGACATAGTGTAACTGACGCGGAATAAGGGGAACCAGCGCGCATTCGCCGAGGCAGGTGGAAAACCGCCTAAAAACCATCCACAGACTGGCCGGTTCACCGGACCTCGACACAACTCAGCCGGGCGGATTCGTGCCGGGGACCAGGCGCTCCTTCCAGGCCGGAAAGCCGTGCGTTAGACCGCACGGCCAACCGGGCGGGCGAATATTTACATACTCTGTATTGGGTACGATTCTTATCACGTATAGAAGGCAGAAATTATTTCCACTTTCCTAAAACATGATGAACAGCTGTTGCCAATAACTACAGACCGAAACAGCTTCTGCTCTCACGGCTTCTACCCTTCCAATTATACGGTCCAGTCACATTAATGTGACCACTGCCTGTGTTCGATGTTAACGTACAATAACCACTCACCGACGGCACATTGCTGCACACAAGCAGTGGAGGGTATATAAAGCGTTTCGGGAAGATGAGGAAACAGTGTAGTCGTTGTTATGCGGAAACGATGTGGTTTATCTGATGGCCAAAAGGGCATGATCATTGGCTTTCAGGCCAAGGGTGGAAGCGTTTCCGAAATGACTATGTCTGTAAACTGTTTGCGTACCGCTGTGGTGAAGATATGCCGCGCATGACAAAAGGCGCTATCTAAAACCGTAGCCGAAGCAACTGTGTTGCACCACGTACCGTAGATCATAGGGGTGAACGGCGGCTGCGGGGATGTTGCAAGCGTCTTGTCATATCGCTGGCTTAGTTGCTGACAAGGGAACCTCCCCATCGCACTCCCCTCAGATTTAGTTATAAATTGGCACAGTGGATAGGCCTTGAAAAACTGAACACAGATCAATCGAGACAACAGGAAGAAGTTGTGTGGAACTATGAAAAAAATAAGCAAAATATACAAACTGAGTAGTCCATGCGCAAGATAGGCAATATCAAGGATAGTGCGAGTGCAGTTGCGTCGTGGTTCCGTGGTTAGCGTGAGCAGCTGCGGAACGAGAGGTCCTTGGATCAAGTCTTCCCTCGAGCGAAAAGTTTAATTTTTTATTTTCAGACAATTATTATCTGTCCGTCCGTCCGTCCGATGCGAGGTAACTGCGCCGTAGTGTGGGGACGCTACACCTAAACAAACATCGAAACACACGACGTCAGTCGACTACAGCGCACAGAAGAGAGAGTATTCCTGCTAACGAGGCTCCCTGGTTGGCAGTTGACTGTTCGCTACTTTGGACGAGAGTGCATTAAATACGTGAGATGTATTCCGTGGGCAATATGAATCCAGCAAATATAGCTCGCGACTTCAATAACAAGGTCAATGAATATCTTCCGAACTGTAAGGAATCGTTCCCGGGTTCGATTCCCGGCGGGGCCAGGGATTTTCTCTGCCTCGTGATCACTGGGTGTTGTGTGATGTCCTTAGGTTAGTAAGGTTTAAGTAGTTCTACGTTCTAGGGGAATGATGACCATAGATGTTAAGTCCCATAGTGCTCAGAGCCATTTGAACCATTTTTTTTTTTTGGTAAGGAATCGGAAAGTTCCAGAAGGGATTGAACGATTCTCGAACATTTGTATGATTATTTCCTACATTTGTTGATAAAGAGTACGTGTGGTGATGACGATACCTTGCTGATTGATGCGGGGCTGTATGTACCATGTGATGAAATTGTTGACGATCCATACGAAGACCACGAAGAGGAAATACTGCGACTTCAATCTCATGGTATTTCTTTGGGCTACATGAAGGAAATGCTCCAGTACAGGTTACTGTCCAAACCAATTAAAAGACTCAAATATAGATTATGGAGTAAAGTAACAAATAAATTTAAGAAATTTAAAGGGATGGAGGGAAAAAGCACAATTAAATATTGCAAAGAAATCGTGTAACGAGGTGGAACCCGAAGACAGAAGTGAACAGAGACGTCAATGAACGAACGGACAGATCATAACTTTGCGAAAATAATGAAAGTAAACTTTTCAATCGAGGGAAGACTTGAACCAAGGACCTCTAGTACCGCAGCTGCTCACGCTAACCACGGGACCACGGCGCTCCTGAACTCACACTATCCTTGATGTTGCCTATCTTGCGCATGGACTACTCAGTTTGTATATTTTCCTTATTTTTTTCATAGTTCCACATAACTAAATCTGAGGGGGGTGTGATGGGGAGGTTTCCTTGTGAGTATCTTTGCAGGCAGCGCGTTTGTAGAGTCGAGCACGGGACACGGAACCGTTATATTGTGTTGTGGGTAGCTCTGCATGTGAGAGGCATTGTTATTATGGAAGTTCAACTATTGCCACAAGTGCTATTACAGTAATGTGATGAAGTACAGAAGTGATTCAGAGGAAAGTGCGTAATGATGTAGTTAAAAATGAGCAGTGCTGCCGATAACGAATTTTTGTATCCCCTCGTTGCGTGTCGCACCGAGCATCAATCATCCGCGCCGTGTTCGGCCTCGCAGAATGAACTAATATCGATCAGCAATACCGTTTACCACGAAAGAGAGCATTCAAGCGCCAGTGTCTTGTAGTGAGCGTGAGAACGTGCGTTCGGTCATCGCGTTTCCACATCATCAACAATCAGCCGCACCACGACGGTTACGCGCGCGCTCGTACAAGTGAGAACTGAGAACTGAAAAATTTACTTTAGAACAGTGTTACATCATTACTAGTGTCAAGGAGGCCTGGTACCAAAAGAAATCTGTGCTTACGTGGCGAGCGTAAGAACTTTAGTTCGATTATTCTGCTTCCGCATCATCAACAATCATCCGCGCCGTGTTAGGTTACGCGTACGCTCGTCCAAGTGATATTGTGGACAGATAATCATCAAGAAGTTTGCATCAAAACGTAAGACTTAGAATGTAAACAGTGCAACCTGTGATTTCATATCGTCGCAGAATGTAGATGTTCATACCAGACGTAGGACAGTGTTGTGCTTGACGTTGAGTGGCTCCCCTAAACCCGCTTGCATAAGTAGATTCATAATTCCAGGCAAGCCAGCAGCAGTGTGGAGCAGAATAAAACGACCGCCGCAGGATTATCATGTACGTGGTGTGGTAGGGCGCACGATCGAAACGAGAAACCAGTGAAAGGGACCCCCGCCATTTGTACCCCGGGCGTGTTACAATGTGTATCAGCTTATAGACGTGCAACTGTTGAGAAACTGACCGCCCATGCGAACCAAGGGGCTACCACTAGTGTCTCCTCAACGACTGTTCAGGGAACGCTGCAGTGTATGAGTGTGTTGTGGTTTGAGGAATGTTTTCGAGGCATTTCATGGGTGATCTCGTCATTCTGAAAAGTACAATGGATCAACACAACCGTGCGTGTATCCTTTAGATGCCCTTCACCTCTCTGAATTTCACCTCTGACACCTTCAGTTTCAGTCCGGAACCGCGCTGCTGCTGCGGTCGCAGGTTCGAATCCTGCCTGGGGCATGGATGTGTGTGATGTCCTTAGTTAGGTTTAAGTAGTTTTAAGTCTAGGGGATTGATGACCTCAGGTGTTAAGTCCTATAGTGCTTAGAGCCATTTGAAGCATTTTGAACACCTTCAGTATTTTAAAGGCTTGTTGAACGTCGTTGCTGTTACACACCTTACATGCCATGTATTGATGAGTGCACTAATCAGCACTTGTCTTTCTCAAAGAACCTTAATCACTTATCCGTGTCGCAGACTAGTTAATCTTTGGATGGGACCTGCAAGGTATGTCTGACGCAAATCGCCTCAGCTCTGTGGTGAGCCAGCCAATATGAATGCTTGGCAGGCAGAATGTGTCAGCGAATGCCGTGAAGTGTTTCCTTCAGTTTAGAAACCGAGTTGAACTCACGAGGGCTTAAGTTAGGGAAGTGGTATAGCACTTAGCAGCCCCATCAGTCAGACAAATCGGTAACAGCTTGCACTGTACGTACTTGAACAGTGTCCTGCAAAATGATGGTCAGGTCCTTCAGAAAGTGTCATCACTTTTGCCTATATGCTGTTCATTTTTGGAACACAACCTACGACCAGCTTATCTGCGAAAGTCAGAACTGGAAGTCTAGATTCAATTTTTTTATGAATTTAGCGGATCAAGAAGACGTATTCATTCGTCGCTCACCGTTGCCCCCCCCCCCCCCCCCCCAGTGATTTAGATATGGACTTCGATTTAAAGATACTGCAGTTTCCCATGCGGCTTGCATTCCCCGTGAGTATCAACAAGGCACAGGGCCTTTGTGTAACAGATGTTAAACATCACGGACAACGCCGAGCACTACGGCTAGTTATGTACAAAAAGCATTGAAATCAGGAATCTTAGTCGTTTATGGCTCAAATGGCTCTGAGCACTATGGGACTTAACATCTATGGTCATCAGTTCCCTAGAACTTAGAGCTACTTAAACCTAACTAACCTAAGGACATCACACAACACCCAGCGATCACGAGGCAGAGAAAATCCCTGACCCCGCCTGGAATCGAACCCGGGCGTGGGAAGCGAGAACGCTACCGCACGACCACGAGATACGGGCTTAGTCGCTTATGAACCCACAGATTCAAATATAAAGTAATAACAGGTTTTCGCTGTTATGACCGTAATGCACATGAGCAATGAGCAAAACATAGCGTGCATTGAGGAAACGACCAGTACCAACAGAAACAAGATGCGGATAGAAATGAACGGACCAACGTAAGGGAGTTGTGCTCATTTTAGCTCGTAATAATCTATCGCAGATCATCAGGCGCGGGAACGTGGCACTTACAGAGAGCTATATCTCTGTACAGCAGTTACAATGCTGCGAGCGATGAGTAATAGCCGTGAGCATTTCTCTTTTCTTTCGATCTTTACCGGCGATGGAGCGGCGCCAAGTCCACATCTTACTTTGTTCGGAGCCGTAAATCACGCAATCACAGCGGGAAATGAAATGCTGGTATGATGCATAGCGACACCTATAAATCTGTACAGCCGCCAGCCGCCAGCAACCGGGGCCGTGTGCGGTCGCAGCCGTCTCCGCGCCGACGATGTTTCGCTTTCTTTCGTCGCGCACGTGTTCCCTCTCCAGCTTAAATCACTAACTTTAACGAAATGTACACGGAAAATTAACACATTTTTTTGCATTCTTTCTAATTAGGAGATGAATATTAGCCCTATATTCACTATGAACATAATGTTATTTCATAAATGTTGATATAAATTCCATCTGAGGCTACAGTAACCACTTATTTCATTTTTACATTACATTTATAGCTAGGGAAAAAATCGTAACACTAAAAAATAATTAATATAGAGTAACGAAATTTCGGGAAAAATTTTTCTAGGTAACTTACATTACTGGCCATTAAAATTGCTACACCACGAAGATGAAGTGCTACAAACGCGAAATTTAACCGACAGGAAGAAGATGCTCATGATCATCATCATCATATAAGACTGATTATGCCTTTCAGCGTTCAATCTGGAGCATAGTCCCCCTTATAAAAGAGAAGAAGATGCTGTGATATGCAAATGATTAGCTTTTCAGGGCATTCACACAAGGCTGGCGCCGGTGGTGACACCTACAACGTGCTGACATGAGGAAAGTTTCCAACCGATTTCTCATACACAAACAGCAGTTGACCGGCGTTGCCTGGTGAAACGTTGTTGTGATGCCTCGTGTAAGGAGGAGAAATGCGTACCATCACGTTTCCGGCTTTGATAAAGGTCGGATTGTAGCCTATCGCGACTGCGGTTTCTCGTATCGCGAGATTACTGCTCGTGTTGGTCGAGATCCAATGACTGTTAGCAGAATATGGAATCGGTGGGTTCAGGAGGGTAATACGGAACGCCGTGCTGGATCCCAACGGCCTCGTATCACTAGCAGTCGAGATGACAGGCATCTTATCCTCATGGCTGTAACGGATCGTGCATCCACGTCTCGATCCCTGAGTCAACAGATGGGGACGTTTGCTAGACAACAACCAACTGCTCGAACAGTTCGATGACGTTTGCAGCAGCATGGACTATCAGCTTGGAGACCGTGGCTGGGGTTACCCTTGACGCTGCATCACAGACAAGAGGGCCTGCGATGGTTTACTCAACGACGAACCTGGGTGCACGAATGGCAAAACGTCATTTTTTCGGATAAATCCACGTTCTGTTTCCAGCATCATGATGGTCGTATCCGTGTTTGGCGACCTCACGGTGAACGCACATTGGAAGTGTGTATTCGTCATCGCCATACTGGCGTATCAACCGTCGTGATAGTATGGGGTGCCATTAGTTACACGTCTTGGTCACCTCTTGTTCGCATTGACGGCACTTTGAACAGTGGACGTTACATTTTAGATGTGTTACGACCCGTGGCTCTACCCTTCATTAGATCTCCGCGAAACCCTACATTTCAGCAGGATAATGCACGACCGCATGTTGCAGGTCCTGTACGGACCTTTCTGGATACAGAAAATGCTCGACTGCTGCCCTGTCCAGCACATTCTCCAGATCTCTCACCAATTGAAAACGTCTGGTCAATGGTGACCGAGCAACTGGGTCGTCACAATACGCCAGTCACTACTCTTGATGAACTGTGGTATCGTGTTGAAGCTGCATGGGCAGCTGTACCTGTACACGCCATCCAAGCTCTGTTTGACTCAATGCCCAGGCGTATCAAGGCCGTTATTACAGCCAGAGGTGGTTGTTCTGGGTACTGATTTCTCAGAATCTATGCACCCAAATTGCGTGAAAATGTAATCACATGTCAATTCTAGTATAATATATTTGTCCGATGAATACACGTTTATCATCTGTATTTCTTCTTGGTGTAGCAATTTTAATGGCCAGTAGTGTATTTAAGTGATCAAAATTGCAATGTCGCAGGTTAATGTAAGCGCGAGATAACCATTGCAAGTGTGAAATGCCGGTACATTTGTAACCGATGTAATCTCCAAAATGTTTAATGCAAGCAGGCAATCATACATGCACTGAGTTGTACAGGTGCCGGATGTGAGTTTGTGGGAAGGAGTTCCAAGCTCGGTCAATACGAGATGGTTAATGCTGGTTGTGGATGAAGCTGGAGTTACCGTCCAGTGATGTCCCATTCATGTTCGATTGGAGACAGATATAGTGATCGGGCAGGCCAAGGCAACATGTCGAAAATCTGTAGAGGATACTGGATTACAATAGTGGTACGTGGTCGAGCGTTATCCTGTTGGAAAACACACCCTGGAATGCTGTTCATGAATGGCAGCACAACAGGTCGAATCACTAGAGTGACGTACAAATTTGTAGAGTGCTCCTGCTGTAATACGAAATCGCACTCCAAAACATGACACCAGGCGTCTAGCACACTGACAGGTTGGTTGCAGGCCCTCAACGGGCCTCCTGCCAGCCAACACATGCCCATCACTGGCACCGAGGCAGGACCAGCTTTCATCAGAAAACACGACAGTTTTCCACCCTGTCCTCCAGTGGGCTCTCGCTTGACACCACTTAAGACAAATACGGCGGTGGTTTGGGTTCAAAATGGCTCTGAGCGCTATGGGACTTAACACCTGAGGTTATCAGTCCCCTAGAACTCAGAACTACTTAAACCTAACTAGCCTAAGGACATCACACACATCCATGCCCGAGGCAGGATTCGAACCTGCCACCGAGCGGTCGCGCGGTTCCAGACTGTAGCGTCTAGAGCCGCGGTGGTTTGGGGTCAGTGGAATGCGCGCCATACGGTGTCTGGCTCGGAGTTATTCTTGAAGTAACATATTTGTAACAGTAACTTGTGTCAATATGGTGCCAACTGATGTTCAAATTGCTGCTGCAGATTCTCGTGACCACCTCTGTTAACAGTCATGTACAATGGCTACGTTCCTGCCGCAGTATCGCAGAAGGAGCAGCCAGTTTCTGGTAGCCTTACTACACGACCTCGTTCAAATTCAGTGAGGTGTTGGTAATGGCGTCTTTTCCGCCGCAAGGCGTTCTTGACTAGCGTCAACTGACCACTTCCATACTCAAAGATAACTAACGGTCTCGAGCGTTACAGTATGTATTTAAAGCAAACCTGATTTGAATCCTCATAGTGGCTACACTAGCGCCACTCTTACGCAACTGGCGCGAAATTTGAGCAGACATCATTTTTCAGATATAGAATCACGCCTACCAACTTTCTCTAATGTCGCAGAACCCCTTCTCGGTGACGCAATTTTTATTTCCGTCAGCGTTGTTCGTGTAATAGCAAATTTACATTTCTTCGTGGCTCGGTACAGCTGTTAACAGCGACATTCAGCTCCGTGATTCATTATATACATGCAGGTAGGGCGAGAAATCTTCGTGCTCCCGTAACCCCCGTTTAGTATCAAATATTATTATGCAAGCTGGTAGTTATGTTATTATATTACGTCCTATCAATTGTTGGAATTCATGTTTACATGTTTTTGCATTCGCAGTAGCAGTCGCGTTTTAATTTGAGGCCATGGCAGGAGGAGATTAGTGTTTAACGTCCCGTCGACAACGAGGTCATTAGAGACGGAGCGCAAGCTCGGATGAGGGAAGGATGGGGAAGGAAGTCGGCCGTGTCCTTTCAAAGGAACCATCCCGGCAGTTGCCTGAAGCGATTTAGGGAAATCACGGAAAACCTAAATCAGGATGGCCGGAGACAGGATTGAACCGTCGTCCTCCCGAATGCGAGTCCAGTGTGCTAACCACTGCGCCACCTCGCTCGGTGAGGCCATGGCAGATGGGAGCGGTCGTAGTTACAGTGCTTAGAGCGCAAAATGGCTAGTGTGTGACACACAATGAGACAGATTATGAGAGCATTACAGGAAAGATATAATAAGGCTTCACCATGAAAGGCAACACTTCTGGATTAAGAAAGGGGTAATTTTGCTTTTGACATTGTTGAGGACAGGCTGCGGAGCGGGAGGAAGAAGGCTCGACTAGAAACATATGCCGCAGTCTCTTCTTCGACTAAACAATATCCTAGAAAATAGACACGTAAAAGTTCTTCGGAACTCGGTATTCAACGGATAACAATTTAAAATCGCAGGAAAAAGGCTTTTTCGACTGTCGTTCGTAAACGAGTTATCGAATACAGATGGGAATGAGCGCGTTTTATTATGTCGTGCTTTGTTAACTCAGCTTCCAAGTGCAGTGTGTTGGGCCAAGATTACGTCTTCAGATGGCTTTGCCATTTATCGCGTCTCACATGCTAGAAATATTGTCGCTTGTGCCAAAGAAAATTCTCTTTACGCAGTCGAGTTAGAAAGGGACCCACCTCAAGTAATGATATGTGCGGTGATGACGTTATAACATCTGCTTGGGTCGCACTATTTTGAAGGAACTGTGAATGGCGTAAAATGTTTTATTATGTTACAAAGGGGCCTCACAGGACGCATGTCGTTGCAGCAAGACGGAACGCCTTCTCGTTACGCTCTTGCAGTACACGAGTTCCTAAATGAACACTTTCCAGGACGGTGGATAGGTCGAGGTTCATTAGCAACACCAGCACCCTTGAAATGGCTACCAGGAATTCGTGACCTCACCATACCTGGAGTCATTAAAGGCGCATGTATCTGCACGTTGTTATGCCGCAAATGAAAAACTACTAAATGCTGTAGATGATGCATTTCGCACTATACAGCCGAACGTGCTCAAAAATATGTCGAGAAGAACATGGAGGAGTATGGAAACGTGATAACAGCGTGATGGCGAACATACCGATACAATGGCCACTTAATACGTAAGTAAGTACTTGCGCTAAAGCAAATAAAATCAATTAGCATTGGATACTAGAGGATACGCGGACTTCTCGTTCACATGTACAGTGATTAACTGTAACATTAATAACCTCTTAGTCCAGATTAGAAACGCATTACAGCAGCTATTCTGAGCGGCTTGGATCCGATAAGTCTCTGTAGTTTTCCGGAGCTATGTAGCACCACATGTCTACCTGTAGGTCATGCAATTCCCCAGAATTACGGGCTGTGATTTGTGAACGCGGAGCTGGCGGCTGACATCGATTTCTGGTCAGGCTAATTTAGTGATCAAGGCATCTACGTGAGTTCACTATCAAGCTCCTCACAGACTGTAGCACGAATCTGGTCTTGTGACACGGGCAGTTATCTTGCTGGAAGATGCCACTGTCAGCGGGGAAAGCATCAAGCTTGAAGAGATATAGATGGTCTGCAAAAATGTTCACATAGTTATTTTACCTCCGGTTACTACCATAGGTCCAATGGAATCCCAAATGTATATGCCATTCATAGCATAATATTGCCCCTACCAGCCTGCGTCTGTGATGCGGTGCATGTTTCCAGCAGCCTGTTGTCTGGATGACGAGTATCGAGACATGATCATCGACCTTGAAGAGTGATTATCCGATCAGTCGACAAGTTTCCACTGGTTCACGGTCCAATCTCCGTGATCCTGTGCTCTCTGTAGTCGAAATTGAGGATGTCGCTGGGTCAACTCGGGAAAATATAGTGTTCGCCTGTTGCGAAGTCCCATGTTGAACAATGCGCGCTGAACGGTATGCCCCGAAACGCTCGAGCAGCACCAGAATTGGTCCCCCTTCCTCAGGTCTCCCACAGGTTTCCACCTATCCTGCTTCACAAAACGCACAAGCCTCAGACCTTTACGATCAAATCTCCGACGTCGCTGCGGCAGGAATAATATCCTGCAAGAGCGGGATCGATGACGACTGAAGAGAATCGGTCAGCGTGACAGAAGTACAACCCTTCCACAAATTTCTTGCAGATTTCAATGCTAGGCCATCAACAATTGTCAGTGTGCGAACCAGTCAACGAAAGAACATCGATATAGGCTTTCAGAGCTGAAGGTTCAAATGGCTCTGAGCACTATGGGACTTAACATCCATGGTCATCAGTCCCCTAGAACTTAGAACTACTTAAACCTAACTAACCTAAGGACATCACACAACACCCAGTCATCACGAGGCAGAGAAAATCCCTGAACCCTCCGGGAATCGAACCCGGGAACCCGGGCGTGGGAAGCGAGAACGCTACCGCACGAGAGCTGAAGGCCCACTCGTATACCCTTGATGACTAAGCGACACAAAGCTGTACGCCTCCCCTGGGCCCGTCAAAACCGACTCTGGACTATTGATTGATGACTGGAAACATGTTAACTGGAAACATGTTAACTGGTCGAACGGGTCTCGTTTCAAATTTTATCGAGCGGATGGACGTGTACAGACATCGAGACAACCTCATGAATCCACGGATCCTGCATCTCTGACAGGTGACACGTACGTAAGCATCCTGTCCTATCACCTGCATCCATTCGTGTGCATTGTGCATTCTGATGGACTTGGGCGATTCCAGCAGGACAATGCGACATCCCACACGTCCAGAATTCTTGCAGAGTGGCTCCAGGATCACTCTTCTGAGTTTAAACACTTCCGCTGGCCACCAAATTCCCCAGATATGAACGTTATTGAGCACGTCTGGGATGAGTTATTGTTATCGTTTCATAGCTTTTGTTACTGATAATAACTTGACACCAGTGCCTACGAGTTTAATTTGTACACTACAGCACTGAAGATGAGCACTATGTGATTGAAAATCGATTTTGCTGTCAATAAACCATCAAAATTACGGCCAACGCTGACCTTCCTTCTAATTCTAACATCTGGGATGCCTTGCAACGTGCTGTTCAGAAGAGATCTCCAACCCCTTGTACTCTTGCGGGTTTATGGACAGCCCTGCAGGATTCATGGTGTCAGTTTTCTCCAGCACTACTTCAGACGTCATTAGTTGAGTCCATGCCATGCATGCTCGCGGGGGCCGTACACGATATTAGAGAGGTGCACCAGTTTCGTTTGCTCTTCAGTGTAAATCTAGATAGTTACGCGGCAAGCCACCGTACGGTGCGTAGCGGAGGGTACCCTGTACACTTTACTAGTCATTTCCTTTCCTGTCCCATTCGCAAATAGAGCGAGGGAGTAACGACTATCTATATGCCTCCGTATAAGCCCTAATTGCTCGAATCTTATATTCGCGGTACTTACGCGCAAGGTATTTTCGCGGCAGTAGACTTTTTCAGCAGTCAGCTTCAAACGCCTGTTCTTCAAACTGTCGCAACAGTGCCTGTCGAGAAGAACGTCGCTTTTCCTCTAGGAATTCCTATTTTAGTCCCCGAATCATCTCCGTAACACTTACCTGTTGTTCGAATTTACCAGTAACAAATCTAGCAGCCAGCCTCTGACAACGTATTGAAAGTGTCCCCAGCAGAGTTCAAATTGTCGTAATGGCGAAATGTGGGCACAGCCTGTATTAATGTCCACTAATAGGGGTCCTTCATTAGATGGTATACGTTTCTGTTAAATATTCATCCTCCTATATAACGTATAGGGTTCTATTAGCCAAACATTCAGCCAGCGAGTCGCAAATATGTAAAGATATTCCGTGTGATCGTATTTTATCTGGTAGGCTACGATGTGGTCGTGTCAAACGCCTTTCGGCAATCTAGATGGACTCCTTACCTGCATATAACATTTGCAATATATTTTAATGAGGCAACCAATGTTCCAGAAGAGTGATTTTCCCCAAACCATGTTAATTCTATAAAATAAGACTCTTTTCATCGAAAAATAATGTTCGAACTCAAAATATTCTGCAAGATCCTGCATCATTAAAATAAACACGTGCACATCTGTGCTTCGCGCTGCACAACGTGCCATCGTGGACCGGCTGACAGAATAACGAATGATTCCCGCTTGCAGCTGTCCTCTGCCTTGCAAAGCCGGTGCGGAACGTAAAATACAAATTAGCAATAATTCCATCTACAATAGTCAATGCAGCTCGCATTACGCCTCTTACACAAGTAATAGGGAATTTGTTACAGCTGGACGTGTTGGATAGCGGCATTTTGTTGCGCCGATGTTGGGTATACGGCTCTGCTACTAATAACATTGTGAGATACGTGACTGATGATCTGTCCAGATCAATTGGTATAATTTCGAGGGACGCCGTGATACGTTATTGGTGGTATTAATGCCTTTTCAAAAATTTATAGCTGCATACCGCATCCGGACCATAGACAATGGAGTGCTGTCAATTGGAGGTTTGTCGGCATTAATAATAATGCTCTGCCGCATGAGCAGATTAACTAAACTGACGCGCGCGCTGCCGGCCGCTGGTTCACACACGGAAATGCTGCCGACACAGCGGCGCAGACGAGGACACTCGGCCGGTTTTGCGGTCAGTTTGCGCTGCGAGGCTCTCACGCACAGGCTTCAGTCCTTTCCAGCTGTGGCCAAACGATCACCGTTGTGACCATGTTGCGCAGGGAAAACACGAACAGTTTTGCTAGGACAACTCAAAAGTCTCTGCCATCACCAAAAAAATACGAGTGTCGTCAGTTTCGTTGAACAGAGAAACGTATTGTTGTTATAATTCCAGGGCAGCTACCCAAAGCGTGTAGTATTTACTGTAACTACATGTTATACACTGAGGTAACAAAAGTCATAGGTTAGCGATGTGCACATATAGCCCTACAAATGGCGTTAGTATCGCGTACACAAGGTATAAAAGGGCTGTGCTTCGGAGGAGCCGTCATTTCTACTCGGGTGATTCACGTAACAAGGTTTCTGACGTGTTTATGGCCGCAACAGACTTTGAACGCGGAATGGTAGTTGGAGCTAGAGGCATGGGACATACCATTTTGGAAATCCTTAGGAATTTTCTGATCGTGAAAGGGTTCCTCACGAATCAGGATAGGTCTACCGGCGCTCCATTGTCGACGGTTTTCGGAATTAAGGTATCCGTGTAAATGGAAGCAAGCCTTGTCTGAAAACAGAATGAGGTAAGGATCCATTTCACCTCCATGCTCTTGTTTCAGACTACAGGTTTAAGTTCTTGCGCTACTGTTACTTGATTGGCCCGTAACCCAACTAACTTAGCAGCTCTTTCTACAGAGGCACAAAAAATTTGAGTTTGCTCTGAAAGATACCCAAGAGACTTTTTAGGGGAATTTTCCAGGAGATATGCAGTGTCATCTAGATGACTTTCTGTGAGCACTGTATACCGTTGTTTGCGTTTCTTGTCAAGAAGGCTTCCCGTTTCATGAAATTTATTCACTAATCTGTGAATTGCCTCACGACTCGGAATTTTAACACATAGAAACTTCTCTTCCAACCATCTACGGACAGTGCGATTTCCTGTCAGTTCGTAGTAATTGACGGAAAGTCATTGAGTAAAACAGAAGTGATTTCTGGCGTTCCCAAAGGCAGTGTTATAGGCCCTTTCCTGTTCCTTATCTATATAAACGATTTGGGAGACAATCTGAGCAGCCGTCTTAGGTTGTTTGCAGATGACGCTGTCGTTTATCGACTAATGAAGGCATCAGAAGACCAAAACAAATTGCAAAGCGATTTAGAAAAGTTATATGAATGGTGCGAAAAGTGGCAGTTGACCCTAAACAACGAAAAGAGCGAGGTCATCCACATGAGTGATGAAAGGAACTCGTTAGGTTACACGATAAATCGGTCTAATCCAAAAGCCGTAAATTCGACTAAATACCTAGGTATGACAATTACGAACAACTTAAATTGGAAGGAACACATAGAAAATGTTGTGGGGAAGGCTAACCAAAGACTGCGTTTTGCTGGCAGGACACTTAGAAAATGTAACAGACCTACTAAGGAGACTGCCTATAGTACGCTTGTCTGTCCTCTTTTAGAATACTGCTGCTCGGTGTGGGATCCTTATCAGATAGGACTGACGGAGTACATCGAACAAGTTCAAAGAAGGGCAGCACGTTTTGTATTAGCGCGAAATATGGTAGAGAGTGTCACAGAAATGATACAGGATTTGGGCTGGGAATCATTAAAACAAAGGCGTTTTTCATTGCGACGGAATCCTCTCACGAAATTCCAATCACCATCTTTCTTCTCCGAATGCGAAAATATTTTGTCGACATCGACCTACATAGGGAGGAACGATCACCACGACAAAAAAGGGAAATCAGAGCTCATACGGAAAGATATACGTGTTTATTCTTTCCACGCACTATACGACATAGGAATAATAGAGGATTGTGAAGGTGATTCGATGAACCTTCTGCCAGGCAGTTAAATGTGATTCGGTCTTGCCATTCAAACGGTTCAAATGGCTCTGACCACTATGATACATAACTTCTAAGGTCATCAGTCCCCTAGAACTTAGAACTACTTAAACCTAACTAACCTAAGGACATCACACACATCCATGCCCGAGGCAGGATTCGAACCTGCGACCGTAGCAGTCGCGCGGTTCCAGACTCTAGTGCCTAGAACCGCACGGTCATTCCAGCCGGCGTCTTGCCTTTGCTGCATTCGCAGACCTCACTGATACCCTCGTGATTTTTGTTTCGCTGTTCGAATGACACAGGCCGAAAAGCAGGTAGAGCGGTATTATCAGGGAGGCGGGGGAACCATTTGACTGGCCTGCACGGCTGCGTTGGTCGGCAAATGCAGCCCCTCGCGTGTGGTCCTCGGATAAATGGAACACCCTGCAGAAGGGTGTCGACAACCTTTCTCCTCGTGCTCCATTCGCGAATGAAGTAGGAACGGGGAAAAGGAAATCTGGTACAATATTTACCTTCAGCCACAAACGGTGGACTTCGTCGAATAGATGTAGACGTAACAAGCAAACATAGTTGGTGACTAAAGCGAAAGTTGTGCAAAGAGTCTCCGACAGTAGAAAAGGAAGAGCAGACCGGTAAGAAAGCCAATAAAACGACACAGCCGAGCGTTTCGAGGCGCGGTATGCACAGCTCACGTGTCCGCAGCTGCAGCTGACCACAGAGGACGCGGGTAGGGGCGTTAGCCGGTGCGGTGCCTGTACAAGCAGCCGCCGTGTTCCGTAGTTAAATAAGGGCGGCGTGTTTTATTCATGGCGGCTCGTCGCTAAACGCCGCCCCTGCGGCGCTGTTATCTCGCCGTGCAACTAATTAGATGCTAATTTATTAAACCCAGAAACGCCGCCGCAGCCTCCTCGGCTCCACCCTCCTCCCGTGTGAGCCTCAGCAGTCTGTGAGCGGAGCGGACGAGAACCGTGTGTCGAGCACGGGCTCCGTCTTTCGTTTGTGCTCCTTCTGCCAGCAGAACTCTTTAAAGACTGATATGTAAACACGGGCGCTAAAAAATATATGCAGTATACATCTGCAATTGGCCGGACGAACGGACTGACGCCACTTTGCGTCTCCAAGATGGCCGAGAAGACGTTGAAGATGACTCATGCCTGGGACGCCCTTCAGCATGAATAATCGGCCAGGTGCGAGAAGGACTCAGCCACCGAAGCTTTCTTACAACCTTAATTACACATACAGACATTTCACCTATTTCAGGAATCGACGAGCTCGACGATTTTTACCTGCCCGGGGATTCCAAGACATTCGGGAATGTTTTAATTTCAAGTTTGAAGTCGGATAGCCAGCCGCGGTGGGCGAGCGGTTCTAGGCACTTCAGTCTGGAACCGCGCGACTGCTATGGTCGCAGGTTCGAATCCTGCCTCGGGCATGGATGTGTGTGATGTCTTTAGGTTAGTTAGGTTTAAGTAGTTCTAAGTTCTAGGGGACTGATGACCTCAGATGTTAAGTCCCATAGTGCTCAGAGCCATTTGAACCATTTTTTGGAAGTCGGATAACAAATGACAAAAGAAATATTTTTCGTACAATTACAAAGTAACATTTTTGTAATTTTTTTCCTTTTGTCGTACGGTGAAACATTTCTTCTTGCCAGTTTCCTGCTTGTAGACTAATGGGAAACACCCTATAGGCTTTAATGAGTGAGTCTGCAAGCATCAAAATATGTGACATAAATGGCCCTGTCTTTTGGCTTATTGACTTCGAAGCAAATATTTATTACACCGCAAAGGACTCGTAGACCTTAGTATGAGACATAAATTTCAACTTGATACGTATACATATTCCTAAGAAAAAGGGTCTTAATAGACCGACAGGCAGACAATAGGATAACAAATGAGAAAAAATTTTTTCATGTGACATAATCACAAATTTACGTTTTTAGTAGTTTTTACCTTTGTCTGTAGTGTGAAACGTTATTTCTTGGCAACTTTCATGATTCTAGGTCAGAGGTCAGTACGGTGTAGGTTTTGAAGACTAAGCTTGGGAGTGTCAAAATATGTTAAATATATGGCGACATCTTTTGATTGTAATGACTTACGAACTTAAATGTTTCACATCGGCAAGGAACTATAGATCTTCATATGCGACATAAATTTCAACTTCGTATGTCTACCTATCCCTGAGAAAAAGGGTTTTGAACAATCGGACAGACAGACAGACAGACGGACAAGGAAGTGATCATATAAGGGGTCCGTTTCTACCGATTGAGGCACAGAGCCCTAAAGAGGGGTGAAAATATCGGAAAAGTAGGCAATATGATTCGATCTGACCATCGCTTGAATATTCGCCATATTGCTGAAGCTGTAGTTACTGTCAAAGAATGCGTATACCAAATTTTACACAACCAATTTAGTATGAGAAAAGTATGTGCGAAACCGTTCCGAAAATTTTCAAGATCGAACAAAAAGAAGCTCGTGAAAATGTTTGTACTGACACTTTGAATACCACTGCAAATAATCCTAATTTCTTGGAAAGAGTGATAACATGTGACGAACCGTGGTTTTTCACTTATGATCCAGAAACTAAGTGCCAGTCCATGCATTGCAAGGGCCCAAATTCACAGTGAGCGAAACGAAAAAAGTAGAATGAACAAATCACGATTCAGAGCTGTGATGATTGTTTTCTTCGATATTCATGGAATAGCGTATCTTCACTGAGTTCGTGAAAGTCAAACTATTAATCAAAATCAATACCTTGAGGTTCTTGTTCAACGCTGTAAGTAAACAATAAGAAAACGACCCGAACTGTGTAAGAAACAGTCATGTGTTCTGCATCAAGACAGCGCACCGGCGCATAATTCATGGTCTGTAAGAGGTTTATAGCGAAGTACAGCAAGCGAGTGTTAGACCACCCACCTTATTCGCCTACTCTACCAACATGTGACTTTTACCTATTCCCCGATTTGAGATTAGCAATAAAATGAACAAGATTTCACTCTGCTGAAGCAGTGAAAGAAAATGCGGTACGCGTCATCAAGGAGCTCACAGAGGAAGACTTCCAGTACTGTTTCCATCAATGGAAAATACGCATTGTAGGAACAAAGGAGAGGAGTATATTGAGGGTGACAACAACTAAACATCTATGGCTTCTAAATAAAATGTTTTACAGCAACAGTCCCGTTATTTTACAGTCATCCCTCTTAATGTGGAAACAAAGATGACCGTAAGCTGCGATACTTGGTGTCATCGCTGGAAAAAAGCGACGGACCCTTTACTTCTGCAGCTGAGGAGCATGGGACGTTGGAGAACACTCAGCATGAAAACTCAAGGCGCTGTTCACACTGAGACGATAGGGTGTGCAGTGCGACACGTTACTGTAAAGGTAGCGCGACGCGATAGATATTATTGCGACACCCCTGTTCCCACAGGGATGATTCAATATGCGATGCGATATGCGGTGTGATTCGCTGTACGACAAGGAACAAGACATCACGAATCAAGTTTACGATTCAGTTTCAGTTGCATTCATAAACTTTTATCATTACCGTGTGGATTATCATTGTTATGTGGTTAATCGTTACTTAAAGCTCAAGAAACTGAAAAAGAAAAGGAGGTACTGGTGAAGTGTTACATGCCGTTTAGGTGGACAACATTTTACATTCCTTGGGTAGTACAAGGAAAGATGATAGTGACAGAAAAGTAGGGAGTGAGTCGCGGAATATACATTGCGCGTGGGTGCTTGTTTTCCTACGTGCAGACTTTAAACGGGAGGTGTGGAATACGAGAAAACCGCAGGGTATGACGACAAGTAAACGGCTTCACCTGCTGTGGGGGAGGCATTTCATGTCTTGGCTGGCCGAGCGGTTCTAGGCGCTACAGTTTGTAACCGCGCGACCGCTACGGTCGCAGGTTCGAATCCTGCCTCGGGCATGGATGTGTGTGATGTTCTAAGGTTAGTTAGGTTTAAGTAGTTCTAAGTTCTAGGGAACTGATGACCTCAGAAGTTAGGTACCATAGTGCTCAGAACCAACGTCTTGGCGTCGCGGCTTGGCGCTGATTTGACCGTCGAGGAGTAACCACATTCTTCGAGAATGAAAACAAGAGATAACGTGGTTTTTGTGACGAATAAAATATATCGTAATATCTGATATCATGTTGAGCCGTCGAGTCGTATGTCGTATGTAAAGTTGTGTTCTACTCTAGCTCACGAGTGCCTCTAATAATCTGTACACCCATTATACATTTGTAAAACGAAAGTAGTGGATGTGCTTTTTCGTGACATGAGTAGATGTTACCTTCTTTTCGCTCCAACAACAGCTGCAGAATGTGAAGAAGAGAGGGTTTCCTCGGCTACACACAGGATTTTAGAGGCACTGATTTGCAGGATCTCTGCTTCAAGAGAATCAACTACGGTGACTGGACAGAAAAAAAGGAAAAAGAGGTAAATACGTCAGATATTACGTCGAGTAACAGATCTCATGAAGTGGTCTGACTCAGCTGAACGAACCAGCAGCTGCATGAAACACTAAACCAATAAGAAAAACACTTCACTGAGTGCTATAAATATGAAACATAGTTCACTGTGGTTTTTCGTGAGCTCTCCTAATACGAACACATGTTCCACGAGGTCTGCAGAAGGAGTTCATACAGTGTGCAGTTTTTTGAAGCAAGTAGTATCTGCTACTCTGACACGAATTTTCCACGTGCTACTTCTCCTGTTGAGAATCTACTCGTTACAAAAGGTAACTTGGAGCAAGTGTTTGAGTGACGTTAAAAATGGCAGTAAGAAAAAGACCTCCTACCGCTTCCGGGACCGGGAAATGGGCCGGCCCCGGAATCGAATCCACCCGGCGGATCAGCGACGAGCGCAGGTGTGCCGGCCAACGTGAATGCCCTTTTTAGGTGGTTTCCCACATTCCACTACGTGAATACCGGAGCGGTACACCAGTCCCTCCACAGATACACTATTCACAAAGTTTAGAAAACTTTCGCTCATTTTCACTCGAATAACACTGTACGCAACCAACTGAATACATCTGTTTCGACCAAGCAGTAAACAGGATTGCGATAGGAAGGTCACCCGGCCACCCAATTAATCATGGTAAGTCCGTACATGTCCACTCTGTGTCGAAGCATGACAAAGGCACTAGAAAAAGAAGAAGAAGTCCATCTAGCACGGTACTTTATTCAATGTGGTACATTCATAAATAATGATTAGAGATTAAGAAAGCCAGGATCGTATTTCTACAACTGTCAAGCTTAGCAAAGTAGTACATTATTCAGCTTGAGAAGTATTCACAAGAAACGTTGCTTGACGTGAAAAAAGATAAGCCACCATCGATGGAGAAGCAGTGGGTGACAAACTACGCGTAGAGGTAGAAAATGTGTTTCAACAAATGGAAGAATCTCATGATGTTAGGGAAAAACTTGAAGTGTCCTCCTCGGCTTCGTCCAGCTGCTCATTCAGAAATAAAAGCATTTTAGCTAACAGGTCTCTTTTATGAGCATAGATTGAAAAAACACTCAGTCAGCGTCTTCACCTGATGAGTCCTTGTCTTTTCATTTCAACTATTTTCTTCATTTGCAACTTCAGCTTGCATCGCAGCATACGAAAAAGAGAACACGAAGTAGCTTCATACTCCGCATAGCAGGCCACAGCAGGTGGTAATAGCATCGCTTGTGGCGCATAGCTGCCGTTCTCGTGGCGAACAACTTCCAAATAGCTCACGTATTTTCTCGAAAACTGAAATCGCTTTCTCTTTCAGCGCTAAAAACAATTTCGATATGTTAGCTATTTTGTGTGCAGAAACGCATGCCAGAAAATGCACCAAACGTGAACTGGCTAGCGACTACATTTTTCCCTCTAAACTTTGCAAAATTGCGCGGTGTGTTCAAATAATGGTTCAAATGGCCCTGAGCACTATGGGACTTAACAACTAAGGTCATCAGTCCCCTAGAACTTAGAACTACTTAAACCTAACCAACCTAAGTACATCACACACATCCATGCCCGATGCACGATTCGAACCTGAGACCGTAGAGGTCGCGCGGTTCCAGACTAGAACTGCTCGGCCACACCGGCCGGCTGTGGGGTGTGTTACTTTATTGCGAAGTACCAAAGTAACTACGGCTAAAACCAAAAATAAAAGAAATTCATTATTAAGCTACGTCGGACTATCAGACTCGAAAAAATAATTTTTTTACCGAATAGTATACTCACAATCGAATGGGTAAGACTGTATAGCAGAGAAAACGCACGAAACCAGAAACATTGGTTTTCAGTTTTCTGCGCAGAAAGTGAAAGTTTTACTGAGATAAAATGAAGTTTCTGATGTCGTGCGTTTTCTCTGCTATAGAGCCTTCCTCATTCGATTTTGAGTACACTATTCGTTAAAAAAAATTTCCGGAGATTCGTAATTTCGCGACATTGGTGTGTTGGAGCGAAATGGGGTGCCTATGTTCAATGTGTAACTGCCGGAAGTTTCATTGTTGTATGTCTATTAGTTATTGTACGGTGCCGTATTGAGTAGAACATTGTGTCGCACAGTTTGCGATTTCGAGGTGGCAGAGTTACAGGAGCAACGCGCCTACATTAAATTTTGCGTCAACCCAAGAAAACCTTTACAGAGACACCCCAAATGATGCAGGAAGCTCACGGTGATGAGTGCTTAAGCCGTACTCGGTGTTACGAATGGTTCACGTGTTTAAAAATGGCCGGACGGGAGTGAAAGATGACCCTCGCTCAAGTTGTCCTTCGACGTCTACCGATGACACTCATGTTTGGAACGTGAACGAAATAGTGCGTCTCAGTCGAAAACTGACTGTCCGAGCGTGTGCAGAAGAATGTAACATCTCAGTTGGATCATGACATGAAACCCTGGCATTGCATCTTGGAATGCATCGAATTGTCGCCACGTCCCACGTCTCACGAGTCAAGACCAGAAAGACCTTCGCCTGACAATCTGTGAAGAAAGAACGAGATGTTACTTGAGAGAATCATAAATGGTGATGAGATGTGGGTCTACGGTTATGACATTGAGACCAAGGTACAGTATTCACAATGGATCGGGAAAGATTCTCTAAGACCAGAAAAAGCTCATCAGGTCAGGTCAAAGGTCAAAGCCATGCTGATAGTTTTCTTTGACTTCGAAGGATTAGTTCATCATGAATTCGTGCCACTAGGATAAACTGTTAATCGATGGTACTATCGCGACGTGTTGCGACGCCTGTGAGAGAATTCATGGCTCTTGCATCAAGATAACGCACATTCATCCCTGTTGGTGCGTGACTACTGCACAAGAAACGAAACACTGTGCTGCCTCATCCTCCTTACTCTCCAAACCTTTTCTGTATTTCCAAATTTGAAAACTCCGTTGAAAGGACGAAGATTTGCAACGATAGACGAGATATAAGAAAGTTCGCAGACGGCGCTTCGCGCGATCCAGCAGGAGGCAACCCAGGACAGCTTCTGGAGGTGGAAACGGCGGTGTATCAGTTGTGGAAGAGAGTATTTCGAAGAAGACCATGCACAGTAAGTAAAAGGCAAGGGTAGAAAAATTTTGTGGACAAAGTTTCGGAATTTTTTGAACAGACCGGAGGAGACCAAGCGCAGTAAGTAAAAGGTAAGGGTAGAAAAATTTTGTAGACAAAGTTCCGGAATTTTTTGAACAGACATCGTACTAACTACAGAGACGGGTGTAGTTGTGCTTCATCTGCATAAAATAAATTCTTTTTGAGGCACATCGGATGACTTGAAATTCGCTACTCGTACACAAGCTGCGCTGAGCAACCAGCACTCGGCGTTGCACTGGCAGATACGACATGGATACGTTTCGGCGTTGTCTCGCTCTCGTCCCAGGATGAACGTGGTAAGTCGCTTCCACTGTGTTTCCATGTGCTCTGTCGATGCGGGTTGCTTCTGCGTCATATCACGAGTTGCGTCATGAATCGTATCACATATTTCATTACCTCAGTGAGAACCGCGCCTTCTATCTTTGCCACTGATAGACGTATCGATGGCAGAGACCACGGACATTGTACGTTTAGCAGCTACGGCACTTGACGCCCAACCAGGGAGCTACGAAACTAGCAATATAATAGGTCGCAGGGCAGGCGAAAGTCAATTGCCTTCGTGACCCACCTCAAGCAGATCATTGCCACATATGTTTGGCAACCGTCTTCTCACGGCCACTGTCACTGGGCTCTATTGACGAACTCTCTGTCTCGCCGTCAGACGTCGCCGAATCTGTCGTTTCGCCCAGCTGTAGTCTCTGGACGATTTCCACTCTGCTAAAATAGCACTATGTCGCGTGGAAAACTCTGAAATTGCTGACGCTATTATCAAGTACCACTGACTGCAGCGTGTGATAGACGCTGAACATCGGGAACTTACAACGCCAGTTCCTTCTTCTTCGTTTATTATGTAGTGGAAGTTTTCACCTGATACATGGATCTGGTGATTTACATTTTATTCATATCTGATGGACAGTAAATGCTGTAATCGTAAAGATGCAGGCTGTAGCAGAAACAACCCTGCCTTGAGCTGACTTCGAGAATTTCAGATTGTAATCGAATTATCTTGCTACATAGAAAATCGAACCCTTCCTTAAGAAGAGAGAAACACAAAACAGGAAGTTCACTACATTAATTCAGATGTTCGAAAAAAAAGTGTCATATGTTTTACAGTAGACAGTATTAACCAAAAGTAGAAGGCAAGTTTCTATATCGATATGTTCAGAAACGAATACCTGTTGATTTACTGGGGTTGGACAAAAAATGGAAACAGTGCGAAAATGCATGCTTCAATGTAAATGCATATGCTAGCCAAGCCTACAAGTTGGAATGTTGTATATGACCACGAACGACCCTTGTTCAGTCTCTTAATACACTATGTGATCAAAAGTATCCGAACACCCCCAAAAATACGTTTTTCATATTAGGTTCAATTGTGCTGCCACCTACTGCCAGGGACTCCATATCAGCGACCTCAATAGTCCTTAGACATCGTGAGACAGAAGAATGGGGCGCTCCACGAAACTCGCGGAGTTCGAACGTGATCAGCTGATTGGGTGTCGCTTGTGTCATACGTCTGTACGTGAGATTTCCACACAGCTAAACATCCCTGGGTCCACTGCTTCCGATGTGATAGTGAAGTGGAAACGTGAAGGGACACGTGAGCACAAATGCGTTCAGGCCGACCTCGTCTGTTGACTGACAGAGATCGCCGACAGTTGAAGAGGGTCGTAATGTGTAATAGGCAGACATCTATCCAGACCATCACACAGGAACTGCAAACTGCATCAGGATCCACTGCAAGTACTATGACAGTTAGGCGGGAGCTGAGAAAACTTGGATTTCATTATCGAGCGGCTGCTCATAAGCCACACATCACGCCGGTAAATGCCAAATGTCGCCTCGCTTGGTGTAAGGAGCGTAAACATTGGACGATTGAATAGTAGAAAAACGTTGTGTGGAGTGATGAATCACGGTACACAATGTGGTGGTCTGATGGCAGGATGTGGGTATGGCAAATACCCAGTGAACGTCATCTGCCAGCGTGTGTAGTGCCAACAGTAAAATTCGGAGGCGCTGGTGTTACGGTGTGGTCGTATTTTTCGTGGAGGGGGCTTGCACCCCTTGTTGTTTAGCGTGGCACTATCACAGCACAGGCCTACATTGATGTTTTAAGCACCTTCTTGCTTCCCACTGCTGAAGAGCAATTTGAGGATGGCGATTGCATCTGACAACACGATCGAGCACCTGTTCACAACGCACGGCCTGTGGCGGAGTGGTTACACGACAATAACATCCCGGTAATGGACTGGCCTGCACAGAGTCCTGACACCTGAATCCTATAGAAAACCATAGGGAATTTTTGGAACGCCGAGTTCGTGTCAGGCCTCACCGACCGACATCGATACCTCTCCTCAGTGCAGCACTCCGTGAAGAATGGGCTGTTATCCCCAACGTATGCCTGCGAGAGTGGAATCTCTCATCAAGACTAAGGGTGCGCCAACACCATATTGAATTCCAGCATTACTGATGGAGGTCGCCACGAACTTGTAAGTCATTTTCAGCCAGGTGTCCGGATAATTTTGATCACATAGTGTACATTGCAAGTGTCAGTCGTCATGGTACAGTGTTCTTTGTAGTTGTGAACGCATTGTGTGGGAGCTAAATGACTTCGAACTTTGGCAAAGTGTTGGTGCACGTATGGTGGGTGCTTCCGTAACCAAGGCAGCCGAAGAGGAAAATTTTAACATAATGGGACATTTAAGTATCATAGGCAAAATGGCGTCATGGTCGCCCAGCTTTGTGCCTATATTTTACGATGCTAACTTATTAATCACGAATAAGAGCCTCCCTTATCTTATTACAAACACCATTTATTTGATTTAAAGTACTTATTAACTGGATAATTTGTATACAGCATTGTCATAAATAATAACCGTGGGCACTGCGGTAGTCCATTTTCTCTGCACGTCCTACAAACTGACTTTTCTACACGAATATACTTTCCGAAACGACAAACACACTTCCCACTATCGCCTTGAATTGTGATTTACCTATTGCTACTACGATCTAACTTGCTTGCATAAAATACGAACTGGAATTAAAATCTCAAAATACAGTTAGAGGTTATTGTGGCCTTAGTGATATAGCAGGTAAAAAGCGAACACCTATATATTTAACATTTATTTACTTCTTTGCAATTTAATTCGCATTTCTCACTAAACTTCCCATCAGCAACAGAGAAATGTAAATATTACGGATGGACGTTAGCAGTAAATTACATTTCTTTACTTCTTTTATTTTTGTGTTTCTATTTGCTCGTTAATTATTAACTTTTGTCAACAACAGGACAGCGTAAATACTACTGTCATAAACAATAAATGGCAAGTTTAGGATGCCAAGGGAAAGAACATAAGCAGCTGTCAGTGTGAAGCGTCGCTCCAAAAGGATTCCCAACTACCATTATCCCAACGACTACATTTATTCCAAAAACTGCCATTATTTAAAACTACGAAAGTGCGAAAGTTTTGCACAGGTCCCCTAAGAACTAGTTGTTTCTTTTGAATGAAGGTCAATGCAAGATATCGCTTCATTCAGGAGCGGTCATACAGCAGTAGATTTAACCTCAGAAATAAAATACTATACAAAGCAGTATCAGACCAAAACTGTTCACAGGAGAGCAGTAGATACAAGCATACTTGTAAGAAAAAAAAAGGACATGTGCAAATGGCTTTATTGGCCCAGAAATCACTTCTGCGATTTTCGGTCGCCTGGCGCAGACAATTCGGCGACTGTTGCGTTGATGATCTGGGAAACATCACACACACACACACACACACACACACAGTGTCCCGAGCGGAGAAAATCTCCAACCCAGTCAGGAACTGAACTCGGGCCACCGCGATCGAGAGACTTGTAGCCTACTGGTTAGTGGCAGCTTAGCGAACACAAGAGCTGGTCAAGCTTGGTGCCACATATTGTTTTCGTATATCCGTGATCCAGTAACAATCAAATCGAGAGAGAGGTTCTAAGGAATTCGCGCATAGGCATCCTCTTACTAATACGAGAAATTCACGAAGGTACTACCCTCTCAATGCAATCGATGCACGAAAGAAGTCTTCCCTCTCGCAAACGGCTCGTGGAAAAAGTTTGAGAGCCAGTATCCTCCACTTCATTTGAGAGAGAAAAGTTAGCGAGTGATGCTGGCGGGGAGTACCCTCCGCTATGCACTACGAAGGGTTTTCCATTTTACGAACGGCGAGGATAGAGGCAAACTCCGTCGATATATTTACGGAGGGTATTTGCCGATGCCAACTGTGTATTTCTATATTTGAAACCTGTTACGATGCGTACAGTGTACGCAGAATACTTATATTTTTTCTTTCATGCGTGTGGTGACAGACAACGGCTATGGTCACCCTGAAGAAGTATTAGGTTTCCTCTAACGGCCTCCAGGGGCAACAAAAATTTGATTTTTAGAACTTCAACTAATTATTGATTGAATTTTAAGAAATTAACATGCTGTCGTAATCTAGTCACTAGGAGATATATTCTTGGGTTAAAGTTTTACCACATTTAATCAGGTATTACAGTTAGCAACTATGTACTTGTTTTGAAGCAGCGTAATTCCTGGCGCATAAATTATTCAGATTTTATTCGAACAGTATTTGAGAACCAGAGCCCTTAGCGATTTGCATCAAAGTTTACACATCATTGCAAACCTTTTCGAAACATTTTCACGCTGACACCTTCCACGAAATTATGAAATGAGAAAAGTTTATCACTTACTATATTTTCATGCAGTAAAACTTTAGCATCGGCCATGACATTTTAATTTATTACTTCTTTACTATTAACTGCATTCGTAACACATTTTGGAGACCAAATCCTTATATATCACTGAATGTACCTGCACAATTATATCATTGTACTTCTCATAGTTCAGTAGATATGACGTCATAAACGTGGGACATCGATTCTTTACATAATCGGTGGTGAGTGGGTTACTGGCGTTCTCAGATTTCAGGTATATTCCGTGTGAAGTGTTAAACGACGTTCTACTGCGATGTGAATATGATTATCTATATGTTAAAGCACAATGAGAAGAATGCGAAAAATGGTGGATGAGAGATATTTTAACTACGTTATTCCACTTACGGGAGACAACGGATGTTGACTGCATGGTTCCATAATTTTTTGTTACACATTTCACTAGCAATACTTCGCTTCGAAACAGGAGCGTGATCAGAACAGTGAACAGAAAATTCATTCTGCTATATTTCAAGTTTGCTGAACTCATATATTTCGTTATCGTGCGTAACAACGCCGTGAGATGCAGATAAATAACCAGACCTTTAATTAAGTGTAATTCGTAAAATCCAGTGCCCCAAAAAAATGCAGACGCATCTTGAACAAAGTTGACGTTATCTTAACCGATGTATGTTAGCGATGGTTGAGCACCGTTGGCTATGGATTGAATTACTTGAAGAAAGACAGCAACCAGCCACTTTTTGTATAACTTATTTATGGCAAGAGGTGTTTCGACTTTCACTGGTCTACAGACGTAACTTTCTATACAAGCAAATGTATAAATCGGCCACGAAGCAAATGCTGCGCTTCCTCAGCGAATCTAAAAGTGTTTGTGCTTTGCGTATAAACGCGGGCAAAAGAAACCACTAATTACAGAACAAAAGTAAGTACATATAGCTATTAATTAAACGTAAACAGACAACTCGAGAAACGTAGTAGCTAAATGTTCCAGTAACCCTCCCCCCGCCCCCTTCTTTAAAGAACATAACACCCGTGTATATAAAAGAGCTTCATACGTTTGATTATTTTACAACTGAGTTAATGTGTCAAATATTTGACGTTGAGCATATAAGCGAGAAAAAGTTAAGAAATGGTTTGAAGTTAGGCTTAACGTTTGTTAGAGTCGCTGTGTGCTCTTATTATGAAATGCTGGATAAATGTAGTCTGTGTAATTTGAGCTCCATTTTAAGGAAAAGCTAATTTTTCACGCATCTAATTGTTTATGGTATCTTACCGCCTGAAATTTGTGTCGTACAATGATATAACTGTGCAGTTACATTCAGTGACATATGTAGATACTGTCTGCTAAAGGTGTTGCGAATAGAGTCAGTGCTAAAGAAGTAATACATTAAGTCTCATGTCTGAGGCTAAGGTTTTACTGCATGAACAGCGAGCATGTACAGTAGTAAGCGATCAACTTTTTTTGTTTCGTTTTTTGTGTGTGTGTGTGTGGGGGGGGGGGGGGTGCGGGTGGGGGGGAGGGGGTGAAGCGAGGAAATATTTTGAAAAGGTTTGAACTTTTGTGTAAAGTTTTCTGGACGTTGCTTAGTGCTCTGATTCTCAAATATTGGATGAATATAGTCTGGGTAATCTGCGCACCATGATTTACGCTGCCTCAAGGCAAACACAGTTTCTGACTTTAATAGGTGGCTTAGCGTGTTAAAACTTTAGAGTGGAATTACATCTCTTAATGAGTACATTACGACAGCATTTAAATTTTTTAAATTCCGTCAATAACTACGCGAAAGTCTGAAAATCCAATATTTGTTGCCCTTCGAAGCCAGTAGATAGGCATCCTGCAACTAGTCCCGGGTTTCAGCACCGGGCTAGTCGTTTAGTAATATACAGGCTGATTCATATAAACGTTTAAAAACCCCGAAGTGAAGTTATTGACTCTGACACAAATAATTAAATACAAGACAGTAATGAGGAGTAATATCGTTCACCTTACTGGAGAGAGTCCTCTGAAGGCTACGAGATGGAGGCCTTTCTGATGACGTGACGGAGCAAGAAATGAGAGTCGTTCTGGCAGACATAGGGGATCCAGTATTAGAGTTTAACAGAGATTTGGAAGAACTGCGATCAAATAAGGCAGAAGGGATAGATGACATTCGTTCTCTGTTTCTAAACTCATTGGGGGAGATGGCGACTAAAGGACTACTCAAGTTTCGGTTTGTAGAATCTGACTCTGACGGAAATCCATTTTACACTCTCGGAAAAATATCATCCACATCATCCAGATATAGACGAAGGCAAATAAGTGCGGGGACTGTTGCACAATAAGCTTAATGGCTTACGCTGCAAGTTGCCGATGAGAATTATATATGGCAGAATGGAAAACAGAATTTGTCTGTTAGATGACGTTCACTTTGGCTTTTGGAAAGGCAAGACTACCAAAGAGGCAGTTCTGTCGTTGCAGCTGACAATGAAAGCAAGACCGAAGAGAAATGAAGACATATTTATAAGCTCTGTCGACCGGGAGAAACCATCCGATCATGTAAAATGGTACATGATGTTCGAAATTCTGAGAAAAAGCTGTTGGTATATACGGATAATATAAAATTTGTACGAGAACCATGAAGGAAAAATGAGAATGGGAGACTAAGAAGGAAGCGCTTGGATTAAAAAGGGTATAAGAAAGACTTTTGCTCCTATTGTTCAAACTGAACATGGAAGAAGCAATGACGGAAACAGAAGAAAAGTTCAAGAGTGGGATTTAAATCAGGATGAAAGTATATTAATAATAATATTTGCTGGTGACATTGTTATCCTAAGTGAAACTGAAGAAGAAACACTGGACGTGTTAAATGGAATGAACAGCGTAATGGGTACAGTATGTCGGTTGAGGGTAAACTCGAAAAAGACGAAAGTAATGAGGAATAATAAAGTGAGATTAGCGATAAACTTAACTTCAGTTTTGGGTTCAAAATGGCTCTAAGCACCATGGGATCTAACATCTGAGGTCGTCAGTCGCCTAGACTTAGAACTAGTTAAACCTACTAACCTAAGGACATCACGCACATCCATGCCCAACGCAGGATTCGAACCTGCGACCGTAGCAGCAGCGCGGTTCCGGACTGAAGCGCCTAGAATCGCTCGGATACAGCGGCCGGTTCAGATTTGGGAACTACGAGGTAAACTAAGTTGATGAATTCTGCTACCTTGGAAGGAAAATAACAAGTGACGGACGAAGCAAGGAGGACGTAAAAAGGAGACTAGCATAGGCAAGGAGGGCAACGCTGACCAAGAGAAGTCTACTGGCATCGAACATGGGCCTTAATCTGAGGGAGAAATTTGTGACACGGTAAGTTTGGAGTAGAGTATTGTATGGTAGTGGATAATGGACTGTGGGAAAACTGGAAAAAATGAGAATTGAAACATTTGAAATGTGGTGCTATAGAAATATGTTGAAAATTAGGTGGACTGATAGATATGGAATGAAGAAGTTCTCCACGCAATCGGCGAAGAAAGGAATATAGGGAAGACAGTGACAATAAAAATCTACAGTATCATAGGAGGCGTGTTAAGACACCACCGAATAGCATCGATGATGCTAGAGAGAGCTATAGAGTGTAAAAACAGTAGGAGGAGACAGAGATTGGAAACATCCAACAAATAGTTGAGAAAGAAGCGTGCAAGTGCTATTCTGAGATGAAGGAAGAGGTTGGCCCAAGACAGGAATTCATGGTAGGCCGCATCGAACCAGCCAGAAGACAAGACTACTACAGCTGCTACTGCTAACAATAATAATAACAACAATAAAATAATAATAATAATGACCTCTCCGTCGACAATATATTTTTCTCCAGGCTTACTTGATTTTGTTATTTTCTTCAACCTACCGCTTTTAGCGCTTAGGCAGGCTCAGCACTCAGTCATTTCTACTTACCGACCTCAGAAACTGATTGTAAGAGTGTCATTATATTCAGTTTGTTGCTTATCTTATTTACAAATAGGTTAAAATGTTACGGTTCTATCTGTCTGGTTGTAAATAAAATTCGAGGTTACGTAAATTCCAGTCAGGTCAGCGTGAAGGTTGAATTTGTTAGCCTTTCATGAGGGCATTGCCATTACTTCATGAACTCTGATATTTTTAACCCGGCTGCTGGTTTAGGAGACGATCTAACACAGTCGCAATGTGTCCACAATTTTTTCCCTGAAACCCTTGTGCTCGTACGGACTGAAATATCGGAGACGGCACTGTTAGTTTAACTCCAGCCTGTTCTCTTCCATGATACATGCACCATTGCCTATCATTCGATTTCTGAACACACCAGCTTCGCTCGGTCCCAAATTCCTGTAACAGTACTTACCGGTGCTTACTCTCCTCATCACGGATATTTTTAAACTTACCAACCACATCACACGATATAAAAACTGTTTCTGGAAGGAAACACTACGCAATCCTTGGTTCTGACTCCATCAGGCACCAGCTGCTTAAAAAAATTCCTCTATTATTTGTATCATCCTTAGGCAACCGTACAAAGAACCATCCTTTAAAACAATTTTAAGCTCGAGTCGTGAAAGACCTGAAAAAAATCCCCATCTCCCTAAAATCTAACAAATCTCTTACAGACGCGTTAGAATTACGTCAGTCTTGGCGAAGCTTTCGAATCCATAATCTCTAAACACATGCACAAACGGCCATGTTAACGTTTTCGCTTTGCAATGACTGAGCCATTAAATTTCGGATGTGCAACTGCACAAACCCTATTTTCTCTCTTAATATCTCGGCAATACACCTTTCGGCCGAAACACTGAAGCTACACCACTGGCTGCGTTTTTTTAACCTGCCGAGCGCGCCACTGCGAATGCGGCCACTGACACACAAGCGCCAGAGACGTTGATCGGTGCCTACGTAGTAACCATAAACTGAATCTATGGCATGGATCAACAGCGTAACTACAGATTCACTTTGTTTATACTTCTTAGCCACCGATCAATCAACGTCTCTGCGACTTGTGTATCTGTGGCCGCATGCGCAGTGGCGAGGTCAGCAGGTTTAAAAGGAAGGAGCCGTTCATGTAGTTCCATTCTTTATCCTCACTCTGAAGATGCGATTGAAAATGGAGAAATCGGAGTTTCGTGATGTTACTAAACATTATCGTCTGAAGTGTTCAGATGCAGCACAAATTAAAACAGAATTGGATGAAGTTGATGCGGACTCTGCACGATCACTGAAGACCATTTACTTTTGGATTAATGAGTTTAAACATGGCCGGACAAGCACCGAAGACGAAGAGCTCCGCCCGTCCAACTGAGGTCATCACAGACCATTGACAAAATCCATGGTATCGTAATGCAAGACCGCCGAATAAAAAATCGTGAGATTGCTGAGACTATAGGCATCTCAACTGGGCAAGTGCATAATACTGTGCGTGGAGAACTGGCTAGGAAGAAGCTGTGTGTAAGGTGAGTGCCGCGATTGGTCAGAGTCAACGAAAACCGCATGCGGCACAACAGGTCAGTACAACATCTGGTAATATTTCACCCCAATGCGCAAGGCTTTTTTCGCTGATTTGTGACTTTTGATGATATCTAGATTCATCATTACACACCAGAGTGAAAACGCCAGTCAAAACGATAGAAAAAGGCGGTGAAAGTGCAGCGAAGCAGACAAAGACCGTTTTGCCAGCTGATACGGTGATGACCACTGTTTTCCTTAGATTCCCAAGGAATAAGCCTCATCGATTACTTGGAAAGATGCACAACCGTAACTGGACCCTATTAAAATTCATTGTTGGACCGTTTGAAAGTTGTGTCGGTTGAAGAAAGACCAAAGCAGACACGCAAAAAGTTCTCTTTCACCAGGATAATGCACCATTCTATATTCATCGATAACAATGACGAAAGTGTATGAAATGGGTTTTGAATTGGTTCCTCATCCACCCCATTCACCACACTCAGTCTCAAGTGATTTCTTTCCGTTCCCTAACTTGAAACCCGGCTTGCTGTGAAGAAGTTTTCAGCAGATGAGGAAGTGATAGTTGTAGTCAACCAGTGTTTTGCAGAGTTTGACAGAATCTATTTTTCAGATGAGATGAGAAAGCTGGAGGATTGCTGGAACAAGTGTATATCCCTCAGAGGAGATTTTGTCGAAAAGTAAGGCGAATTGATTACAAAACAGAAATTGTTTCTATTCTTATCAGACTTATCAAACCATCCTCGTACTTAGCAATCATATACGGCCGCTCGTTCGACGAAAGATCCGTACCTAAAGATTGGAAAGCTGTACAGGTCACACCAGCCCTCAGTTGTCAAAGGGATAATCCGCCGAAGTACAGGCCCATATCAATGACGTCGATTTGCAGTAGGATTTTGCAACATATACTGTGTGCAAACATTACGAACCAGTTCGAAGAAAGCTATCTACTAGTATACAGGCAACAAGCACTCGGAAAATATCGTTCCTGTGAAACACAACTAGCTTTTTTGTTCACACTAAGTAATGAGTACTGTCGACAGAGGACCTCAAATTAATTCCATATTTATGGATTTCCAGAAGGCTTTTGACATCGTTCCTCGCAAGGGGCATCTAACGAAACTGCGTGCCAGTGGAGTGTCGACTCAGTTGTGTGACTGGATTCGTCATTTATTGTCAGAAATTTCATAGTAACATTTCGTAGTAACTGACGGGAGGCTATCGAATAAATCAGAAATGATATCTGGCGTTCCTCAAGGAAGTGTTACGGCCTTCTGCTGACCGTTACCTTATAAACGATTTAGGAGGCAATACGGGCAGCCCTCTTAGACTGCTTGAAAATGATGTTGTAGTTTTGCTGTCTAGTGCAGTCATCATACGATAAAATCAGATTGCAAAATAAATCAGCCAAGATATAAATCACACAAATCTAAAGGCTGTAAATTCAATTAAATATCGACGGATTACAATTAAGAACATCTTAAATTGGAACGATCACATAGATAATGTTGTGAGGAAAGCGATCTGAGCACTGCGTTTGGCTGGTAGAAAACTTAGAAGATGCAACAGGTCTTCTGTCTACACTACGCTTATCCGTCATCTTTTGGAGTGTTGCTGCCCGGTATGGGATACATACCTGGTAGGACTGACGTAGGACATCGAAAAATTTCAAAGAAGGGCACGTCGTTTCGCCTTATCGCGTAAAATGGGAAAAGACGTCATGGATATGATACGCGGTTTGGGATGTCAGTAGCTAATGAGTGGCAGTCTGGCCGATTCTAACGCTCTCCCGTCAGAATGCAAACAAATAACCGTCAAATCTATACAAATAAAAATCAATTGCCGCATGTGTGAAAGATCATCACTTGAGAACGGCTCAACCGATTTGGCTCATTTTTTTGTTGTCTTCGTAATTGTCAAGACAAGGTTTGTAAAAAAAGAAAATTTTTAGAAAACGCACCGAAAAAGTCGGACATTTGGATGGTATTTTTGTATGAAAATCTCAATGAAAGAAATGTGGCGGTCGGTTTGACAGTTCTGCTATCACATATGCTCATAAAAAAATTGTGACGTTCGGTTTGACAATTCTGCTGTCGCATGTTTACATCACAACAAAAAATTCCACTTTGAATATTGATATTTTGTGGAAAAAAAGTGAAATTGAAAGCGGTATTTCAATGTGTTATCGATGGTGATGATATCCTTCATATCTTTGGTGTGTTGTAAAGATTATATTGATGTCAGTTGGTGGTAATTTGGTGTGCAGCAAATATTCAATTGATTTCAGTTCCTGGTTTATTTCTTTGAAAAAAAAAAAATAAAAAGAATAATGCCACCAGTGAGGCGTCGAAATATCGTCGGCATACTCGCAACGCAGGCCAGCCGCATGAGCGTCGAGTCGATGAGACTGACGAAGAGCGTAGACAGGGTTTGGAGACAAAAGGAATACAATCAATGCTTCCTGTTAAACATCCTGCGAGAAAGAACATGCTAAGCTGTGCTCTGAAAATGTGTGGTTTTGTTTCCCTTTTCGCACTTATTTTTAACAGAAAACAGGAAAGGTGTGGTCATGGCTAACTATAGAATCCTACCTGTTTATGGATTAAAACATGGGAAATATTGTCATTAAAAGTATTGTCCTCACCGTTCCATTAGCTGGAAAGGTCTCTCTTATCCCCCGTGTACTATTGCTTCCAACTGATTTCCCCATTCATTTTGACTTCCATTTCCAGCCAGGGGTCCGTTTGAAATAACAATAAATGAGGCCAGAGAGGGAGTGGGGGGATGAGATAGACAAAGAAGGGGGTAGGAAACGAATATAAAGAAGGGGAAGGAGTATATGGACAGAGAGATGAGTGAGGAGGAAATGGATAGAGAGAATGTGGTTAAGATATGTATAGAGAACAGGGAGAAGCAGAGGGACAGAATAGGGAGGAAGAAGTGGAGGTGGACAATGGGAGGGGGGAGGAGGAAAGGTAGGGACGAGGAAATTAGGACATATATCCAATTCCCAAACAAATTTAGCAACTGACAAGCATTGCCGGATTCACCAGTAAAAAATAAAACAAAATAACACTTTTCAACGTAAATTCAGCACACAGAGGAAGACCATTAAGTAAAAAGTAAATATTCTAAATTATGCACAAATCTTGTGACTTCGGTCCTATTTCGTGGATGACCACAGACGTAAAACTGCTTTCGCTATCTAATGAGGTAAGGGTGAAAGCAAAGCGCAAACTGCGTACCAGCGATACCCAACTCGACGCGCCGGCACTGATAATTACGCCGAAAGAGGAAATAAGCATTAGAGATTGACTTACGTATTAAGCTCCAGGTCAAGGCGGAACTTGTGGTTAAACGCTTTTATCAGCAGCGACGTCCGGTGGAAATGTTTCCCCGTCTGAAACAGAGAAGCCAAAACTGAGCGGGTCGCAGAAGCAGCTGTTTGCGAGAAGCGGCAGAAGGGTTTTGTATCAGCGCCAGCCAGCATTTCTGAGCTTCAGACCGCGACATAACAATGGAAACAATAATAACTAGGACGGAGGAACAATCAACAATATGACGTTGCGCTGTGCGTAATTTATACGAATTAATATGGCCTCTGTCCTACCAGGAGTCTAGCTTGCAGCCAATGAACAATGGAGCGTTTGCAATTAATTAGCAACAGCCATAGGTAGCTCTAGTTTTCAAGAATAATCGCATAACCGATTTGTAGAAATACATTACCGTATCACTGCCATCATTTTACTACCATCAGTCTCATACTCAGGAGGAATCCCTCATTGCCGATCTTGGCAAGGTGCTAGTGTTCTAAGGGGTGTAGTTTGCCGTTGTTTTTCTCAGAGCTGTTCTGAGGTGTCGTGTGGATGTCTGCAACGAGTAACTGTGCAATGAGATCTCGTATTTGTGGCGTTATTGATCAAAGGTACGGAGTAATCCGGTGACAGAACGTTGCCTACTAATCTCGAATAGCACCAACGAGCCGCCGGACGAACAGATGACCATCAATGGTGGTGGTGGTGGTGGTGGTGGTGATGATGATGATGATGATATTTGGTTTGTGGAGAGCTCAACTATTCGGTTATCAGCGCCCGTGCAAATTCCCAATCTTTTCACTGTCCAATGTCGCCACCTTCTCGAGCGATAATGAATTGTTGAGGACAATACAAACAGACAGGCTCCGGGCGGAGAAAAACCCCGACCCGGCCGGGAATCGAATCTGGGACCCCGTGATGCACAGGCAACAACGCTAGTCACTGGACCACGAACTGCGGACCCCATCAATGGTGTCACATGCCCTCATTCCGCAAGACACTGCGGAATGCTTTGGATTTTAATCTACAACACTTTTTGCAAACTCTGGTGATCAGGAACTGTACGCCAACGCCTCGTCACTTCTTGCCAGCCAAATATTAGCAATGATAACGGTTCCACAGACAAGATTCGAACCGGCTACCCTCGGGTCTAGCACCACTGCACGGGTATGCGTTAGCATTTTCTGTTGAGAATGATGACTTTAGTAACTGTGACACTCCTCTGCAAAAAGAAAGAAAAATTCTGCAAGTATCAAGCAAGTGAAACGTAACTTTCCGTCCAGGAAGTTCAGAGGATGGTATTATAAAATAATTCTTTGACGACAGTGTCATGTTACCTCTTTCCTGTAGCACAGAGATCGCACGAATCATGTTCATATTTACTACTTTCCACAAATCATTAAAACACAACTTGCGAAAGACACGTGCTTTTCACCAAAACGTACACAATAAACTTTTAGTGACAATTTATGAATGTGAAGCCTGTTGCTCGTTTCGATTCACAGTCACTAATTTATCACATACTTAAATCCGAAGACTTACCTCCTCAGTATCAGTTTTGGCTGAAGTTTCTCAAAGTGGTACATGTCATTCTTGCTTACGAAAATGTCCATAGGGCTCTCAACAACGAGTCCAGCAATCCCGAAAACTGTGTGTTCGACTCTAACGTTGTTCATTCTCGAACAGTGGAAAGTCCAGGATGGAATTCAAGAATATTATGAAAAGGACAGACTGCTACTGTCTATACAGAGAGGAGACGTTCGGTCACAGACAGGCACAGGAATAATGCTGATATATACTTTAGCTTCCAGCCAAAAGGCCTTCTTCTGAAGTAGTAAGCAGAGACACATTCATACAACCCCCTCTCATACACACATGACAAGACTCCGGCTGCAGCAGCCAGAGACAGTGGTCATGTGTTAATGTGAGTTGTGCTAGGACGAATGTGTGTGTACTTTCTCATATGCCTGTTCATAATATTATTGTCCATGCTAGATTACTTTTAAATGTCCCCCCTTCACCCACTACCTATCATAATGGTGCTAGGCGTGTCTTAAATTTAATAGCATATTTTTACAGATGGTGTGTTGTACTATGTACGAAGTTTGCTAAAATTTCTCAAGTAGTTCATATTTATACTTACATGTCACCATTTTCCCATCATCACTACCACCAGCACATACATGTGTCTTAGGAGTGACTTCACCTCCACGACAACTATCTCCAACTATCTCCTGATAGCCAGTCAGATGTAAATCAACTATGATTGTAATTGTTCCAGGCTTTCCAGAGCTGTTACGGCCAACACACACACACACACACACACACACACACACACACACACACACATTATATATATATATATATATATATATATATATATAGGGTGGTTTAGCTGAGCTGTTTATCTCAGATGCTTCCTGAGCCGTTTGAGGTAGTATCGTAAATCTATCTTCACTTTGATAAATTATGAAAAACTTCTCACTAAACTACGAACAGTCTCTTGTCACAGTTATATTACGGGAGCTATTTTTGTTCAACCTCCGATTAGTTGCGGAATGGAAACCTCAGTGAAAATCAAAAATGTTTTATACACATTTAACTACACCTTCCAGCTACTTCTCTACATAGTTACCGCTCCGACTTACACATATTTTTATAGCGTGGTACGAACTTTCGAATACCGTCATAGAAGGCAGCCATTCGTACTTTCCGCCGATTCATTACACTGGTCTGCAGGTCGTTGTCGAAGGATGAAAATTAGAGGGAGCCAGGTATGGGCCTTGTGATGGGTGATCAAACACTTTCCATCCAAAACGCTGCTGGAGCGTCTTCGTTGCCCCTCCAGTGTCCGGCCGAGAATTTTCATGAAGAACGAAATGCATGACAGCTACATTATGTGGGCTGCATGAGATCAGGCGAAACCTCTCAGCAGGACTTCACACTTGGCGGGAGACACTATTTTCTAGGCATTTTTACGTGGTCACTGTGTGCTGAGAACAGAAAAGTGCAACGTGACCTGATAGGCACGATACTGGACACGCTACGCAACACATCTTCTTAAAACTTCACCAAGTTTGTTCCGAAAATCAGCTGTATGCAAACACTATTTATTTCCTTTTATTCACCCAGACATGTTTCGCACCTATGTGTTATCTTCTGTTGGTTAAGTTTACTTATGAAAATTACTTTGCTACTGAAACTTGTTTATTAGAGATGGATTTTTGTGCCCTTTTCTGGGGTTTTTGACACTATGTCATATTTTCTATTGTTATTGAGTTAGTGTTTCCACACTGTTAATTATAAAATTGCTCTCTCAACTCACAGTTAAATGAGTATGGAGACAGAAGTGTCGGCTCAAATCACGTTTTGTGGAAAATAACGAATGAAGTAAAGTTTATAAATAACCGTGTGAAACAGTGTACTCAACAGCAGTAGAAAGAGATATCTGCCAGAGATAACGCATTAGGAGCCGGCCGGAGTGGTCGAGCGGGAGCGGTTCTAGGCGCTTCAGTCTGGAAGCGCGCGACTCAGATGTTAAGTCCCATAGTGCTCAGAGCCATTTGAACCATCACGCACTAGGATGGAAAATACAACATGTTATCAAAAACGTCAAAAAAGGGCACAAAAATCCATCTTGTAATAAAGCAGTTTCACTTGCAATTTAATTTCCAGAAATAAAATGACTCACAGATGGTGATACATGGGTGTCGAAACATGTATGCGTGAATATAGCGAAATAAACAGTGTTTGCGTAAGGTGGGTTTTCAAAACAACACAAAATTTTAAATCGTAAACACGGGAAAAAAGTCAAGAGGAACTTCAAACGTGAATAAGACGCAAAAGAATGAAGCACGTGAATGACTGGCCCACAGACGGCATAATATTGCTCATATTGTGCAATAATTTCAAAGCTTTTTGATGAGTTGGTCAATATTATTGCACAACCAGAAATACTGAACAATCATATTGACTGTCTAGGAGCCGCTTAACTTGATAATGTGACACTAACATTAGGCATTTAACACAGACAAGATAAACTCTCCATTCGTGTTAAAGTCAAATTCTGTTCATGCTGTGTGACCACTGGGGATGTCCACAGCTTTGGTGGACAATTTCTCTAGAGTGCTCCGTGCCGACAGTAGCTGACGTACGTGGCCAGTGAAAGCCTTGTCTCTTCTTGACTACCTTCGCGGCAGAGTGATGCGTTCCACGCTTCGGACGGGGACTGCAGCGTGGGCGAAAAATGGAAACATCCGCGGGCGGCACGGCTGCGTCGTTAGCTGCGCTCGCGCGCGCCAGGGGGAACCCCCGGGGAGCCGGCCGCTAACAGGACGTCACAGATTGGCCGCAGCGGGCGGGCTTACTGCAGGGCTGCCACTCTGTCCGCGTCCCCTGTCCCCAACTCATCGGCGCCCCCTCCTGGGAGCGCTGCGCCACTTTTCTGCGGGAGAGTGCCTGTGGCGGGGGTGGATCTCCAGCAAACTCGTGCGGTTCTCTGTGAGCAAGGAATCCTAAGAACGCTTCAACGGAGCGGCAGCTGCTATCGACTTAGCAGAAGGCGCAGTTTTCGGTCAGACTCCATCTTTAAATTTAATTCCAAAATGTAGCCACCCAAATACACGGATAATGCCGTTCTCGATATTTTTCGCCTCTACAAACAAGTCTGTTTCATCGTGATGTGTGATGGTAAGTTATTATCAAAAGTGCGTACTTGTTTAGAGTTTTAATTATCTGCAACGGAGCAACATAGTTTAAAATGTGCCAAATTGGAAGGTCAAAATATTCTGCAATGCATTTAAAATGGTGGAATTCACACATACAGTCAAAGGAACATCGTTGATACTGGAGGGGAGGGAAGGGGGTGGCAGAGTGTCAGTGTCTATTAACATTGGATGTTAACCTGCGACTGATTACCTCAGAAGTTAAGTCGCATAGTGCTCAGAGCCATTTTCTTTGTTAACCTGTTCTCATTGCATTCAGTCGCGGTATAAAAAAATGATTCAAATGGCTCTGAGCACTATGGGACTTAGCATCTAGGGTCATCAGTCCCCTAGCACTTAGAACTACTTCAACCTAACTAAGGACATCACACACATCCATGCCCGAGGCAGGATTCGAACCTACGGCCGCAGCGGTCGCGCGGTTCCAGAGTGAAGCGCCTAGAGCCGCTCGGCCACATCAGCCGGCTCAGTCGCGGTATGGTCGTGGATGTTGTGCATTCTTAAGCTTTACTTTGTGCTTTGTTTTCGCATTGCGAAAGCTGCAAGAGGACTTGCATATTTTTCCTATGAGTGTCCTTCTTCAAAAGAGGCAAAATATCTGAAAGCGAAGAATGATTTAGATTTTACAGTACCCGGAAAAAGCAAAAACATACACTGTGCATATAAAAGACCAGAAACTGATAAAACAGTTTTCAGTAGTACAACTTTTTATGATATAAAAATTAAAGGTATTGGTGGAGAAAAAAAAAGCTGTTTTTGAGGTTATGTGATACTTAGGGGGAAAAAACGCAATGCAGAGGTAAAAGGGTGCTATTTATTGCATCAAAAAACTCTTAATATGCCTGTATGTATACTTGCTGTAGTGGCGTGACGAAACTACAATTGTCAGGTATTATTGTGATGTTTTTATTTATCTTAGAGATAGTGGAGCAGAACTACACCATATTGTGAAACATTAATAGACTTTGTTACAAGAATGAAAAAAAAAGATTTACTTAACTTTATACAATTCATTGCCACAGGAATGTGCCGAATGTTTACAACTGTCTTTGAATATTCAAGCATCACTTGGTGCACACGTTTACTAAACTCTTCTCTTGAAATGCAACGTTCATGAAGTTCAAAAGTAGAGTTCCATCTAAGACATGAGTAACACATGTACCCTAAGTTGACGAGGTTCCCCACTTTATCAGAGGGCACGAACGGGGGCAATTCCATGTTAGGCTGTATATCGGTCTCCGTGCAGTGGCGCTGCGATGCTAGGAGCAAGGGTGTGGTCCCTACATTCGTCGGTGCGGATTGCAGCGAGACATTGCTAACTTCTGTGGTATCGGTGCGAGTTGCCGACTTTGGTATGGCCACGCGGTCTTCGGACAATACCATAATAGCTCCCAGCCCTGGCGTCGCACTGGTAGCACTAAATATCTACGGCCAAATGACTTGTTTAGGGTAGCGCTAATAAATTATATACACAAACCTTTCTCGTGAATCAGTCTGTCTTTTAGTAAAAAACTGTATCAAAATTCCTAGAGTGTAGCCTTCACGTGCAGGCAGAAAATCGCATGGGGGAGGGGGGGGGGCGGGGGGGGGGGTTAATTATGTAATATGTATAGATAAATATTTTCTCAGGCGAATAAATGCTGATGTTGAGCAATATTTGGACGGCGTTTAACCTATTCTTTTTCTTATCTGCAGTGTGAAAAATTTACCATAAAACCGTTTCCAAGAATATTATGAATTTTGCTCTGACCGTTAATAGACACTATTATTGCTCGTTACTAAATCATGATACTATATTTCGACTTTTTCTATCGTGGATGGCGTCTTATAACCTCACTTTCTTGATCGGTACCGGACTGAGTGAAATGAAGTTTCGTCTGGTCTCAACACATCCCCATTTGACAGTAACGTTGCCTTTGGTTCCTTTCCATTCCACTTAGCAGTCGTTCAGTCTCAATCGGTCTTTATGCACCACCAATAAATATTGCTGTGAGTTTCACTCGACCGAAGAAGGAACATGTTATTGCTTCAAACAATGAGAGAAAAATTTTTAAATTTAAATATTCAGATTTTAGCAATTGTTAAACAACTGTTGAACAAACATCAATATAAAAACTGAAACGTACAGTATTAAAATTCCACAGTGGTACTTCCTTTATATTTTGTTGCAAACCGTCTTTCAGTTTTCTACGTCACCATCAGACAAGACTGAACAGACAATCTACACAACATCAGCGAGACCTTCTAGCTTTACAAAGACTGACCGTTGTCTTCATATATTTTAACCCTTGAGTACAATGTGTATAAGGTTTATTTGTACATATATTCTTTGTGTTCACTTCAAAGTGCTTATGACAGTTCATAAGTTTGTGTACAATTTAGAAAATTGTACACAACTGTATACAACTAAAGTAGAATAATGTGTTTACATCAGTCAAATATAAGATTAAATAATTTATACTCATATATTTAGAGTAAAACATTCAGTACATCGTTATATAAAATTTTTGTTTTTTTAAGCATGTAAAATTGAAACAATACATTTTTTTGTTTTTCATTTAGATGCATAATCTTTAAATAGTCATCTAAATTTGGAAATAAGAGTGCTCGTACAACTAGGAGCTCTCCCTGATGATGTGTGGATTGTCTGTTCAGTCTTAAGTTGTTTGATGATAATATACAAAGCCGATACCCAGTTCCCAGTAAAATATAAAATAATTCTTATTGTGGAACATTAATAATAAGTGTTCCAGTTTTTAATATGGCTATCTTCCTCCTCACATAAAAATAAATATTGCTAAAATAACGCTTTACATATAAAGAAGCAAAATACTTGGGAAAATTAGTCTTTGTATCACTGTGAAACGTGGAAGGAACTGACTTGTTTTTATATTTAAATTTTAAATACGACAGTATGCCATCTTAGGCACTGTATAAAATTAAAACGTTTGAAATGGCTTTATAAAGCCGAAATCATGATCGTGTAAATGTAACACTGCAAATAAAAAACAGTCAAATGGCGGTACTGACTTTCAAGAAATATATTATGACTGTGCCCCACATTGTGAAAAAAAAAAAAAAAAATTGAATCTAGGTTTCGGTGCATTGACCGCACAAGGTAGTGTAAACTGTACCTCGTCACTTCAGAGAATATTTCCCGGCCACATGTCATACATCAGCTTCGATCCACTCCAGGAACGAAACAGTAAATTCAGGACGTTGCTGCGGATCGTGAGATTTCAGTTCCTGCACCGTCTGGATCTTGTACGGGTACACCATGGGACAGACAATTCTCTTGACACTGCCCGCCGCACGTGCTGCGTGGCCAGTTACAGCAACAGCAACTTCATTAGTAACTTCCGCTGGGATAGGACGCTTTCTCTTCCAGATGCTACACTAAGCCCGCCCATGTTTTCGTATTTCATTATCGTCTTCTTTAAAACATTTAATGACATCGGGCCTCCCCTAAGACTTTTGAGTCGTCTATGCTCTCTCAATGCAGCACTGTATTTGCTGCCGTTCACGTAAAACAGTTTCGATAATGCCGCACAGCCTCTCTTCTCGATAGCCATTCTGTTCACTCACGTTATGGCTTGTCAAATGACAGCGTGGATGTCACACCGCCATGCAAACAGTGTACAGCGCCAAATTTGCATCCGTTGGCCACAATTGGAACTAATTTGTTTTCCAGCGTAAATCGGTTGCGCGTTAGCATATCTACCAAGTTTACGATAATTACAGCCCACACTAGGCCTCTGTGGGTAGCTGCACTTAAATTATAACCACCCGGTATGAGTTGTATTTTTTGTTCTTAAAGCTGTAACACGATGAAACGCACAGTTTCCTCATATATGTGAGCCTCGGATGAATGAAACTACTGTAATGTTATTCTGTGCAGCCTTTTGTATACACCACTACGTATTTAAGAAACTGAGTTATGCTTGCCTGTTTCGTTGGTAGCTTTTCTTAAAATTAGATTTTACTTGTACTCCTTGATCCAAAAAACTAGGTTTCCAATTATTTATTCAGTTTCTAGCGCAACGGCATTAAAATCGGTATGAAACCAGACCTGAAGTATAGCGTTAATGGCTCTATGACGCACTGAAGTAGTGATGTAACGCGTTGTTGTCTGCGAAACCCCGGTGGATTGCTTCAAGACTCTAACCTGAAAATTTTTTATTTCTTTGTGCACAATGGCTCATTTCCTTTGCGAAATGTGTTGTTTCCCAATCGTACCTGTTTAGTGTGGGTGACTCTTATATAAACGTGATTTATAACGTAACATCTCAGCTGATTTTTCTGATTTGATATTTATCAGAGTTTTGTTTTATCGTATTTAATTGTACATGAAATGTACTCGCAATTACAAATGTGGACAACAGTCAGCTGTATAATGGAATGACGACAATGAAAATGTGTGGCGCACCGGGACTCGAACCCCGATTCCCCGCTTAACATTTTGCTACCCGAGCACGACTCACGACCAGACCCAATCTGTCATCTGTCGACAACCATATGCGTACAACCTTTACTCGTATATCCATTAGGTATATTCCGGTACAGGGAGATATTTTACTTGAAAGTCCCTTACCTGGTGTCGGCGGATCAATACGATCTTGCAGTGCCTGTGTTATTCCGAATGACGACAGTGTTCCTTCGGTCATAGTGCTTGTCCGAGGGAACATCGCATCGCAATTTGGAATAATACATGCACTGCAATACCGTACATATTGCTTGTATTCTTATTTAGTTTCATGCACAATTTGACATAGGCAGATTCTGTGTTGTGGTCAGGTGGAAAGTTTTGCCCACCCAGTGACAGTGAATTTATTTTTCTGAGAGTTCCTTCGTAGTGCTTCTATTAACGAAAACAGGCTTATTTTTTGTACCGTCTGATAACTGCATTTGCATGAAAAACCACATCTATAGAGAGTTAAACTGACATTTTAGAAAACCGAAGGGACTGTATTGTTCTGGAAGCTCTAAAGCCAAATTCCAACACCCCCAGCGTTACTCAGTGTTTACCTCTTTCCAGTTTGTGGACAGTTCCTCCTGCACATATAAATTGAAATAAATATTTGTGTAACTCGGGTGGCTAACCTTCCTATGCTTACTTTTAATTTTCAAGCTTTTTTTAGCAATATATTGCCCCGACACGTGGCAAATGAAACTGCGGATATTTGCTGCGCGCTGGATAATATTTCACAGTTGAAAACACAAAAGCTTTTGACTACATTCAAAGTGGAATATCGTCTTTGACTAAAACCGACAACATTTCGAAACACCTGAGTGAGACCTGAAAAATTTTTTCCGCTCAAAGGATCCTACTAAAGGCACGCACAACTACACACCTTCACAAGGTCTCTGTTATGTTTTAAGCGATCAGAAAAATTTTGCTGAGGTACCTGTATGCGCCTCATACCGCTATTAAAAGCTAAATTACCTTTTCATCGAACGCCGCAAAAAATGTGCTTTCAACGAACATAAAACGTTTGAAAAAGCTTTCAGTTTGCATTGACTGGCGAACCTACAGCAAAAAAAAAAAAACAAATTAAAACAGAAAGCTATTACGGACAGCGATAAACAGCTATATCATGGAAATGAAAAATTTACAAACATCGAAAATGTGCAGTCTGTTAAAGTTGAACAACACGAAAAGGCGATTTTTGTTTATTCTGATTGTTTATTATTTCCCATCTGCAGTTTCGTGTATTCCCGCGCCATTCATGTGATGGAGTAAGTTGCCTGCTGAATGACAATCAGAACGGTTTCAGGCATTACGATTGCATCTTATATAACAGCATTATTCGTTTAGAAAGACACATATTCGTCAATATTACGGCAGTTATCATCGATATCTGATGAACTCAAATGAAAATTATTGGAATAGACAGTCACCACATCCTCCCGGTCAAACATTTTGATGATCGAACTGTGTAAAAGTTGTGGCTGGCACAATAAACATAATTTTCATTGTTATTCTGTATAAACAGTCACCATGTCCTCCTGGTCACACATTTTGATGATTGAACTGTGTAAAAATTGTGGGTGCCACAAAAACATAATTTTCATTGTTATTCTGTATTTTCGTCATGCCGAAACTTGCTTTCATCGCGATTTCTGTAGAAACTTTTCTCGGTAAGTGGCGGTTGTAGTGAGAGTGTTGTATCGGGGAGAAACGCCTAATAAAAAAACGTGTACGAAAATACAAACCAGCTGTATAAATATGTAATGGTTGAATAACATGCCTTTATTTAATCGCTGTTGTAAGGATTTGTATCTAATGCGGAAAGAGGGAGAAGGAGCGAGGGAAGGCTTTTAACGATCCTTTGTCACGAGGCTGTGATACGCGTAGGGTATTCAACATGTCTGATTAAAAGGAACTTGAAGCAAACCAAGCGCTGCATCATGTGTGAGATACAGAGGCGAGCGAGTGCGCCGGGACTTACCCCAGTTCGCTGCTAGTAGCGCCACGTCACCTTAACGCGTCTGCATGTAGCGCACAAGTATTGCACCACAATTTAGTATGAAATTAAAAATCAAAATTTATGTTTAAAACTTTGTTAAATTATAGTTTAGTGTAATAATGTTCCAAATACCAAGTCTTGATGTTCTAAACTTAATAAAAATGGTTCAAATTGCTCTGAGCACTATGGGACTTAACATCTGTGGTCATGTCTCCTACAACTTAGAACTAACCTAAGGACATCACACACATCCATGCCCGAGGCAGGATTCGAACCTGCGACCGTAGTAGTCACGCGGTTCCTGACTGAAGCGCCTAGAACCTCACGGCCACAACAGCCGGCTCTAAACTTAATAGTATACGGAAAAATGCCGTTTTAAGAGAAAAATCGGAGGCGCTAAATAATGACGCTAGGAAGGCAGAATTTGGTCAGAAGGTGCAGTTAGAAGTTATAAATAAGTGATGCTGGTTTCCAACACCATAAAACAAAAATTAACGCCAGAATCTACGTTCTTCGGAAAAATCAGAGGCGCTAAGTAATGGACTTAGACACTTGAAGTTTTGTTTTGTGCTTCATTACACCCCAAAAATAATAACAGAGAGTCCACGTTAATCTGCCTCTTATAGTTTTTGAGTAATTAAATAAAAACTAATTTTGTAACTAAAATATACCTAAGTGTTGTAGATTAAGTACTTGAAATTTTAATGATAGAGGATTTTGGTTAAAGCAGATGATCAAATATATCAAATAATAGAGCAACACCAAGTTTAAGACTTGTAACATAAATAGCAACTGATATAAGTCTTAGCAAAGGTATGGTTCAGAGGTAACAATCTACCGTTATTTCCACTAAATAAATTCTATTAAGCAGTGTTTTCATTCTAGCGAGCTGAAACTTTCTACGTACTTTCAAACTGCCTATCTGCATACCAGCAAAAATTAAGAAGTTTCTGAAGTAATTGGTTACTATATTATTAATGATTATGTGTCCGAGATAGCGGTCGTTTGTAGACTGCCGCCGTATGCAAGTAGACAGACAACAGATGTTTTCTCGGCAGTCCGCACCGGCACCTTATAAATACAGCCCCTGAAGCAGGGAGGTTCACTTCGCTCTCATACACTGTGAGGTCCACGCCAGGTAAATTTCTGGTCGCGCTCTGCCTCGGATGACGTCAGAGCCGAACTGTGACAAGCGTGTATTTGACAAAAAATTGCTCTGAGCACTATGGGACTTAACATCTGTGGTCATCAGTCCCCTAGAACTTAGAACTACTTAAACCTAACTAACCTAAGGACATCACACACATCCATGCCCGAGGCTGGATTCTAACCTGCGACCGTAGCAGTCCCGCGGTTCCAGACTGAGTGCCTAGAACCGCTAGACCACAGCGGCCGGCGCGTATTTGGCATTGAAAACGGATAGTGAACTCGCGAGGACTGTACACCGTCCCGGATCGTTTAGAATTCGGTAAAATAACTGTTAGTGTGCCGTCCGTGTGAAATTCAATTCCGCGTGGCAAGTGGTGAATTTATTTCCACTTTTATGGCGAGTATTAATTTTTGAACATTTATTGCGAACTTTCAATTGAGTGATGTTAGTCAGGGCGAAAAAACAATCTGGTAGGAAGTTACCGTAGAGGTCGCCTCTGAACTGTTAAAGGTGCTGTTAGATTAGAAAGACTTGTTTTCAATTGAACATAACGCAATTTTAAGTGTTGTTTCTGAGAAACTTTAATTAAATTAAATTTTGACTGAAACTTTTACTGAAGTCATAGTCCTGATCCCGCAAAGAAATGGGAAATAGACACTTTTTTTTCAGTGAGCTGGACCGTAATGTGGCCGTGCAGACTGGAAACTAAGGTCGGTATGTTTCCCTTCGCTTTCTGGCTGCCCACCAAATTAGTTGCCAGGCTCACGTGATGAAAGACGGCATCAAGACTTTAAACCAGTGAAGTAACTTACTCGCCGCCCCACAAACTATTGCGGCATTCGACGTAAGTAATTTACAGAAACAGCAGAGAAACCTAAATCTGGATGCCAGAACAGGTATATGAACCCCATCCTTCACGAATACGAATCCACTGTCTTACTTGTCTGAACGAAGAGATACTTTTCACAACAGTTCTGCGTTTGACGATATACGTACGCAGATGTAAATGATAAATGCGACAACATGAACATCTCGACCGGACGCTACCGCACTAATACTCCAGTATTTTCTTGACTATGGGATATGTTTATAACACTACAAGACAGCGCCCTATAATTACAAATTATTTAACTCTGTCATTTTTATGTAATTTCTTGGATATGTACGTACTTCATTAATTTTGTAAATGCTCATTACTTGTTTTAAGAACTTTGTGGTAGAAACGCTGGCAAAGTCAGGGAAATTTGTGTTTATAAAATCCAAAGAGTGTTTCAAACATGGAAGTAATATCGTTGGCACGCGCGGGGAAAGAAGCAGAAATACTTGAAAGTTTTCTGTGATGAAGTACGAAAGCGAAGGAGCGATGCTGTAGTGCGTAATGGTATTTTTATTGTGAAATTGTGTTTTCCATACGGCAAGGCATTGTAAATGGATAAGAGAGCATATAATACTAATAAAAAAGTATTGGAAGAAGAGTACCGTGTGGCCTATGTTGATAAAAGTTGCTCGTCGTTGAAGAAGAGTCTGCCACGTCGCACCGTCCGAAACTCGCCTCAAAGTAAGATAGAACGATTTAATTGATTAGTTACGTATACAGCTTTGCCAGCATTTTAGACGAAATATTCTGAACATCATAGTGGTTTTATTTAAACTACAATTGACTTGAGTGTTATAGATTATCTTACTTCAGTAAAGACCGGTAGGATCCTATCCTTTCACTGTTACTGCCGAGTCAATCTTAAACGAGAGAGAGAATTTTATTTCAACTGAGAGAAATTTTATTGCATTTATCAGTTAATTTAAAATCAATCAGTTCAGAAAACTGTGTACAGTAATAATTGACTAAAGCCTCATTCTGCATAGTAGTGCTCATACTGTAACCTATCAGCAACTAAGTAAAAGCTGGACAAAGTACATGAAACTTCAAATTGCTGGTAAATTAAAGTGAATGTTTAATCTTCACAAAAGAGATAATCGTAATTTTGTTGTGTGCTCTCGAATATTTAATGTATTTTTGACTTTCGTAGACTGGTTTTGTAGAAGTGTTTGTTGTTATTTGATGAAACCAATTCTAGTTTTTTTAAAGTAATATTTATTATAAAACAGTAATTAGTTGTAGACATTTGCTTCACAAAACTTGACGACAGACAGCATTAGATTGAGTGACATTGATCAGTACACCTTCTGTTATGTCCTACTAATAGGTAATCATTAAGGAGCTCCATTAATTACAAAGAATTCCATTGCATTGATAATTAAGTAAAAGTCGTCGATCCGGGCACAGCAGTGTACGGCATCAATACGTCCCAAAACGCAACGAGCGGAAATGCATTTTTTCAGGCGGTCAGATCTCGGATTGATCACACAGATAAGGGTCAAGTGTGTTTGATAGTCCTTTACCTAGCTACCACTTTTATACCTATCGGAAGAACTGGCATACAGTAGCTATTCTACAGTGCAGGGTCAGAATTTCAACATTGCACACTTCCTCCAGCCCACGAAAATTGAGCAAATAGGTTGGTTCTTTTGCATTAGGTGTGGTCTAGGGTGCCCCGTTGTTGTTCATATGCAATTCTTGAGAAAATTCCGAAAAATCATGACTTTTGGGTACGAAAAGTACCGGTCGTGTAGATGGCCACTTTTATAATTTCTTTTCAAAGTAGATGGTCGAAATTTTTATATATTTTTAAGACGATGTTCTTGGGGCACCGTGCAACAGTTTACGATATCATTACCCGTTACCGAGATGCGGAGCTTGAAAGTTACCGTACTTACGCACGTAAAATAGTCACGTAATATCTGGTCTGACGCGTAAAGGTAGTTTTAACTGACGTAGTGAACACATGGAAAGGATTAAGGGTCATCGCAAGGGTTCTGAGGTCACCAAATTACGTCTGTAGTCAGCATTTTCTCACCAATAAAAGGTTATGGTGTGGTGGCTGTGTGTAATGGGTACTTCGCACCTATACAGATATGCTCAATGTGGTCTGCAGTGAGAAAAAATGGGTTAAAAAGGGTCTCAACATAGCTGGAAAGAACTTAACATGATTTTCAAAAACTACGTAAAATTGTAAAGAGAGCAAAATCAGGAAAATATTTCTAATAAAATTTTTACTCTTTCAAATTAAAAATCATACGCCGGGCTTTCTTGATGAATTACGATCGACGAGCAAAGTAACCATAAAAATTAAAGCAAATGATTTTGTGCTAATCTTGTATTATGTGTAATTATTTAATGTTTATATGTGTCAAGGCATGTAAATGTGTCGGAATGGATAAAAACCTGTCAAAACTTTACTAACCTATAGAATTCGTTTTATATATGGAGCACACCCCGTTGTAGAATGGAAAAGAATGGAATCAGTAGAAAAATGCACCCCTCGGAGCACAAAAAAGGCGAATATGTTCCTCTTTTTTAAACGCTTATAGAAAAGTGGGGAATCAAATGCCTGAGTCCTCATTCCCCTTCCTCACCAAAAATTTTGGCATATGAAGATATTCGTGTGTTCGTGCTGACAGGGTTCAAATGGCTCTAAGCACTATGGGACTTAACATGTGAGATCATCATTCCCCTAGACTACTTAAACCTAACTAACCTAAGGACATCACACACATCCATGCACGAGGCAGGATTCGAACCTGCGACCGTAGCAGCCGCGTGGTTCCGGACTGAAGCACCTAGAATAGCTCGACCACAGCGGCCGGCTGCTGACAGGGAAAGTAGTAGAGAGAGAGAGAGAGAGAGAGAGAGAGAGAGAGAGTACGGTGGAAGAGGGAAGACACAGTGCCAACAGGGGAGAAAGAAAGAGAAGGGAAAGGGACAGTGAAAGAGAAAGAGAGATGGATGAAGACAATGGCAGTGGGAGCCAAAGAGAGAGGAGATATTGACGGTCAGTGAGAGACATTGGCAGTAAAAGAGAAAGAGAGATTAATGGAGATACAAGCAGTAGGAGCAAAAGAGAGAGGAGACATTTGAAATGAAAAATACAGACGAGTGGAAATCATACATATGCTTGGCTGCTTGGCGGAGGGGGGCGGGGGGGGGGGGGGGGAGGGGATGCTGGACCCTCCCAGACCGGTGAACTTCTTCAACATGCAGGTATAGGGCAGGGCGCAATTTCGAGCGAAATTTTAAACACGTGGATGTAGGGGAAAATATAAGTTGGACCGCCAAGAATGTTTGAGCTGCCGAGGTATGGTGGAGATAGTGGCACTGCAAAAGAAAGACAAAAGGAGACGGTGCAAATGAGAGAGTCAGAGGTAATGGGATGTATTGTAAGTCAATGGGAGAAAAAGTAGCAGGTAGTAGAGACATACAGAGAGAGTGACAGTGAGAGGGAGAAGTTGAGTACGCAAGCTTAATTACAAAGAGAGACTGGGTAAAAGATTTTAGAATGTTCTGTGTTAAAAGAGAGCGAGTGTGTTCGAATGTCAAAATTTTTGGTGAGGAAGGCGGAATGAGGCAGCTGGTTCCCCACTTCTCTGTCAGAGTTTTTAAAAGAAGAACATATTCGCCAAAGACAGACAAATGATTACAGTTTCAGAAAAATTGGATGATTTATTCAACAGAAAGAGGTTCACAAACTGAGCAAGTCAGTAACGCGTTAGTCGCTATGCAAGCAGTTATTCGGCTTGGCACTGATTGGTAGAGTTGTTGGATGTCCGTATGAGAAATATCGTGCCATATTCTGTCCAACTGCAGCGTTACACTGTCAAAACCCTGAGAAGTTTGGAGAGCCCTGTCTATAATGCTGTAAACGTTCTCAAATGAGGAGAGATCCGGCGACTATGCTGGCCAAGGTAGGGTTTGGCAAGCCGAAGACAAGCAGCAGAAACTTTCGCCGCGTGCGGACGGGCATTATCTTACTGAAATGTAAGCCCAGGACGGCTTGCCATAAATGTCGTGTGACTAAGGCCTCCCGTCGGGTAGACCGTTCGCCGGGTGCAAGTCTTTCACGCTGACGCCACTTCGGCGACTTGCGCGTCGATGGGGATGAAATGATGATGATTAGGGCAACACCCAGTACCTGAGCGGAGAAAATCTCCGACCCAGCCGGGAATCGAACGCGGGCCCATGGGATTGGCAATATGTAGCGCTGACCACTGAGCTACAGGGGGCAGACATGGCTTGCCATTAAGGGCAACAAAACGGGGCTTAGAATATCGTCGACGCACCGTTGTGCACCAAAGGGGTCCAGACCATTACTCCTGGCTGTCGGGTCGTATAGATGACGACAGTAAGGCTGTCATCCGACCACTGTATGGGGCGTCTCCAAAAACGTCTTCAACGCTCATCGTGCTCAGTTCTTAGCGGGACTCATCAGTGAAGACAGTTCTACTCCAGTCATTGAAGGGTCTGGAGATGCTAGTGTTGGGAAACCAACCTGACTGCCCGCCATACGGCCGACAACCAATTGGAGTGCCATTTCTTTTCACAGCAGGACCCCTCTGGTTGTCATCCGCGACACAACGGTATGACGACGATATTTGAAGCCTCGTATTGTTGCCCTTCATTGCAAACCATCCTGGGCTTACATTTCAGCAAGATAATGTTCGCCCGCACACGGTGACAGTCTCCATGCCTTGTCTTCGTTCTTGCCAAACCCTAACTTGGCCAGCATGATAGCCAGATCTCTCCCCAGTTGAGAATGTTAGGATTATTATGAGCAGGGCCCTCCAACCAGCTAGGATCTAAGGCGCCGGCTGGACAGAATTTGGTACGATATTCCTCAGGAGGACATACAATACCTCTATGAATCAATACCAAGACGAATAACTGCTTGCATATTGACCACCGCGTTACTGATTTGCTCAGTTTGTGAAGTACTTTCTGTTGAATAAATTATCAAAGCTTTCTGAAAGTGTAATCATTTATTTGTCTGTACATGTATATGATCTCTACCGATTTCCGCCCGATTCGGATAATTCCTTCGTGGTGCGTCGTTTTCTTTTTTTTTTTCTTTTTTTGTCTTAAGAGTGTAGTAATATTAAGTTTTGCTTGCTTTTGATCTGGTGGCCGCAGTTAATTATTCCGTAAGAAAATTCCATACACTTCCAGTAACACATTCAAAATAATAACTAGCTGCAGTGCATAATAATGTTCCTTACGAAATTTCCTTCTGATCGATGTCGTACATGACAGTTATCTGTGCGATAGCGATCAAGTTATAATCTTGCTAACATTCCTCGGAATCGATGCCCTTTCTGTAAAATACTGAACAGTAAATCATTAATATGCCCAAGTGCGAAGGTAGGTTATATCTTGATGAAAATATCATCTTCTTGTGAGCTTATTTTCGATACACAAAAAAGGCATTCCTACAGATGAACAATAACGTACATACATGGTAACTAATGGGTGTATCTAACGTTGCGGGAATTTTTTCGGATGGAGACCATAACACTCCAATTCTAGACGATGTGCTCAAGGAGCTTATCGCCATTTTTCGGACGTTGAAAACAGAATTATTGGTACCGTGTGGTTGTAATTAAAGTACAGCTATTCACAGAGGTCCAATTTGTGCTACAGCCGCGCATGATTAGCGAGCGGTCTAGGGCGCTGCAGTCATGGACTGTGCTGCTGGTCCCGGCGGAGGTTCGAGTCCTCCCTCGGGCATGGGTATGTGTGTTTCTCCTTAGGATAATTTAGGCTAAGTAGTGTGTAAGCTTAGGGAGTGATGACCTTAGCAGTTAAGTCCCATAAGACTTCACACACATTTGAACATTTTTTTGTGCTATAATTATCGTATGTCAGCGAGACTTGGTAGATATTTTAGTGCGTTAATGCAGAATGGATTTACGCCGGGAAAAAAGTTAGTTCCAATTCTGGCCACCAGGTGCAAATCTGTCGCTCTGAATGCAAGAGAGACGTATACAAATGTTTTGATATGTAATAAATTAGGAATGGTACACGGGTAGAAAAAGATAAACAAGTGAGAAAGGTATAATGTCGATTTTAATATTAACCTGTTTATATAATTTGTCCAAGAGACAGTAGACGAGATGCTTTAGAGTCTCAGATTTGCATCTGATGGCCAAAACTGGAACTATGTTTTTTCCAGCGTAAATCGGCCCCGCATTAATGCCTTAGCATATCTACCACGTTTATCTGTAACACGGTAGTTACAGCCCACACTGGACCACCGTGAGTAGGAGCAATTTAATTGTAACCACCCGGTTTGAGGACGTGAGAGCATCACACAGCCTGCTGTCGTACAGCGACTCCAGAATCAGCGGTCACGAAGCAGACTCAGAACATCACTGTGGGAAGAGCAGGTACGGGTCTTTCCAGAAGGATTATACCAAGTGAAGATCATAGGATTGTCTGACCGGCAATCACCAGTAGACGGATGACAGGTGGTGAAGTCTAGGCAGGCGTCAACAGGCTACATAGCGCTGGGGAACAGATTGCCGGAAGTTGCTTAGAGATCTCGATTTGGCGTCATTCACCGCTGACACGTTACCACAGGCATCAGTGACTTGCGCGATGTAGAACCAGTGTTGGGAGACTGAGTGGCATTCGGCGGTGTTCAACGATGAGTCTCGTTTCTGTCTGAGACGGTCACACTGACACCACGACCTAGTGAAAGGTCATAGGAGGCAAATTTTCTCGAGACCCACATCTCTCGATTTCCTGGAATCACTGTACGGGGAGCTATTGCAAGTGACAGTGTGAATGATCTAGGAATTGCTGAAGGAACGCTAAGGGCAGCATATGCCCAGAATGGTAAACCCTGTTTCTGACCAGGGTACTAAGTCGCATATCCCAGGAGGATCATGCAAAACCTTACATTGCAGCTCACACCACGAACTCCTTGAGGAATGTACGCATCCTTGACGTTCCCCTGATGTGTCGCCAATAAACATGTCTGCGATGTGAAGGGAAGGCGTACATTGAGGTGAAAAAGTCATGGGACACCTGATGCCCTTCACTCATTGCAACGTTTGTATCCGGCAGACAAAATTGTCCAGACCATCCAGGATGCCCTCCTCCGACTACAGCGACTGGGGAAGGTTGTAGCTTTCTGCTGGGTTCCGGGGCATGTTGACATTGCTGGGAATGAAAGGGCAGATCTCGCAGCCAAGGAGGCGTGTCTCGTCCCACAAGTATCTCAGTGTGCTATCCCCTTGCACGCACTCACCTCGCTGTTGAGCTCACGCGTCATGCGTCGGTGGGAGGATGAGTGGCTGGAAGTGACTGACAATAAGCTCCGTATAGTCAAGCCCACAACGCGTGTGTGGTGTACTTCCTTTCAGCCCCATCGACGGGACGAGGTTCTCCTCACTCGGCTTCGAATAGGCCACAGCCCTATGACGCATGGCTTCCTGCTCTGGCGAGAGGACCCTCCAATGTGTGGTGCTTGCGGCGTCCAGGTCACTGTGCGCCACGTTTTATTGGATTGCATTTTATTTTCTGACCAGCGGGTCGCGGCTGACTTGCCAGCGGACCTGCCGTCTCTTTTAGGCAACACTCGGACGAATGTCGTTAAAGTTTTAAAGTTCTGTGCACTGTCAAATGTTTTTACAAAGATTTTAGGGAGAGGATTTTAATTTGCTCACTGTGTGACAAGCTCGCCCATATTTTATGTAAGTGGCCAGCCAATAACAATTTGCTGTGACATTCTTGTTGCTATGTTTCCCCTTTCCTTGTAGCATTTTCCTTCTTTTCCTGCTTTCTTTGAGTGTGTGCTTTAGTTTTCTTAGGTCTGTCCACATTCGTTCCTTTTAATGTGTGTCAGGGGGCTGATGACCTCGATGTTGAGCGCCCATAAGCCCCAACACACCACCACCACCACCACCACCTGATATGGCATGTACTCAACAAGTCGTTCGAAATTCCCAGCTGAAAGTGTTGCCGGTGCAGGATTTTGTGTACGAACTGACCTCTCGATTATGTCCCATAAATATGCATTGGGATTTATGTCGGGCTCGCTGGGTGGCCAAATAAATCCTTCGAATTGTCCAGAGTCGCGAACAATTGTGGACTGGTGAGATGGCGAATTGTGACCCATAAAAATTCCACCGATATTTGGGATGAAGTCGATGAGTGGCTGGAAATGGTCTACAAGTAGCTGCACATAATCATTTCCACAGTTCATTTGGACCAGAGGACCGAGTCCATTCGACGTAAGCACAGCCCACACCGTTATGGCACTACCACGAGGGTGGAAAGTGCCTTGTTGACAAGTTGGCTCCATGACTTCGTGGGGTCTGCACCATTCTCGAACCCTACCATTAAGTCTTAACAACTGAAATCGGGACTCGTGTGATGCAGCCACGGTTCTTTAGTCGACTAGGGTCCAACCGATATGGTCACGAGCCCGGGACAGGCGCTGCTGGCCACGTCGTGCTGTCAGCAAAGGCACTAGCGTCGGTTGTATGTTAACATACATCTACATCTACATCTACATCTACATTGATACTCCGCAAGCCACCCAACGGTGTGTGGCGGAGGGCACTTTACGTGCCACTGTCATTACCTCCCTTTCCTGTTCCAGTCGCGTATGGTTCGCGGGAAGAACGACTGTCTGAAAGCCTCCGTGCGCGCTCTAATCTCTCTAATTTTACATTCGTGATCTCCTCGGGAAGTATAAGTAGGGGGAAGCAATATATTCGATACCTCATCCAGAAACGCACCCTCTGGAAACCTGGCGAGCAAGATACACCGCGATGCAGAGCGCCTCTCTCGCAGAGTCTGCCACTTGAGTTTATTAAACATCTCCGTAACGCTATCACGGTTACCAAATAACCCAGTGACGAAACGCGCCGCTCTTCTTTGGATCTTCTCTATCTCCTCCGTCAACCCGACCTGGTACGGATCCCACACTGATGAGCAATACTCAAGTATAGGTCGAACGAGTGTTTTGTAAGCCACCTCCTTTGTTGATGGACTACATTTTCTAAGCACTCTCCCAATGAATCTCAACCTGGTACCCGCTTTACCAACAATTAGTTTTATATGATCATTCCACTTCAAATCGTTCCGTACGCATACTCCCAGATATTTTACAGAAGTAACTGCTACCAGTGTTTGTTCCGCTATCATATAATCATACAATAAAGGATCCTTCTTTCTATGTATTCGCAATACATTACTTTTGTCTATGTTAAGGGTCAGTTGCCACTCCCTGCACCAAGTGCCTATCCGCTGCAGATCTTCCTGTATTTCGCTACAATTTTCTAATGCAGCAACTTCTCTGTATACTACAGCATCATCCGCGAAAAGCCGCATGGAACTTCCGACACTATCTACTAAGTCATTTATATATATTGTGAAAAGCAATGGTCCCATAACACTCCCCTGTGGCACGCCAGAGGTTACTTTAACGTCTGTAGACGTCTCTCCATTGATAACAACATGCTGTGTTCTGTTTGCTAAAAACTCTTCAATCCAGCCACACAGCTGGTCTGATATTCCGTAGGCTCTTACTTTGTTTATCAGGCGACAGTGCGGAACTGTATCGAACGCCTTCCGGAAGTCAAGAAAAATAGCATCTACCTGGGAGCCTGTATCTAATATTTTCTGGGTCTCGTGAACAAATAAGGCCATGAATGCCAAATTTTGCTTCAGAGTCCTAATGGATACGTTCGTCGTTCATCTCACATTGATTTCTGCTGTTATTTCACGCTGTATCACTTGTCTGTTAGCACTGACAACTCTACGCAAGCGCCACGGCTCTCGGCCGTTAAGGGAAGGCCTTCGGCCACTGTGTTGTCCGTGGCAGAGGTAATGCCTGAAATCTGGTATCTCGGTACACTCTTGACACTGTGTATCTCGTGTAAGTAGGCTGTTTACGTTTTTATGTTGGTAACACCATGTAGCGCTCTATATGAAAATCACTGACTGTGCTGTGTTCAGTCTGTGGCTGGTTTGCATTGTTGGAATTTGCTATTGTAGTGTTGGGCAGTTGGCTGTTAACAGCGCGTAGCGTTGCGCAGTTGGAGGTGAGCCACCAGCAGTGGTGGATGTGGGGAGAGAGATGGCGGAGTTTTGAGAGCGGATGATCTGGACGTGTGTCTTACAAATTTACTGTCTCTGATGGACACAAGTCCAGATCATCGACTCACCTCCAACTGCGCAACGCTACGCGCTGTTAACAGCCAACTGCCCAACACTACAATAGCAAATTCCAGCAATGCAAACCAGCCACAGACTGCACACAGCACAGTCAGTGATTTTCATATAGAGCGCAACATGGCGTTACCAACATAAAAACCTAAACAGCCTATTTACACTCGCAATACTGAATTTCCCAATGATTTCCAAAATAGAATGTCCCACGTGTCTAGCTCCAACTACCATTGCGAGTTCAAGGTTTGCTATTTCCAGACATGTGGCTATAATCACGTCGGAAATTTTTCACATGAATCACCTGAATACAAATGATAGCTCCGCCAGTGCATATCCCTTTGATATCTTGTGTAGATGATGCTACTGCCATCTGTATATGTGCATATTGCTATCCCATGACTTCTGTAACCTCAGTATATAGTACCATACTAGACCCCAGCTTTCGGTCTATATCAGTTGATATAGGATCTGTTTTAGGCATGCCAAGAAATTCCTCAATTTCGGAGACTGTTATCTTCCATGCCACAGCAAACACAAGAGTGCATTCCTCACCGTCGGGTCACATCTCACAATGATGTTCGTGATGCACACAGGTTCCGAATGGAATTAATGTATAATTATTTTAGTTTTTTATACTTGTTGTGAGATGAACATCTCCACAGAGACTGATGCTTTACAGAGTAACAATCTGCAGCTTCGTCTGCGTAACATAAACGATTTTCACTCATTGCAGCCCATTGTTGATAACTGTATCCTTCACAAGATTTGCCTCCTTAATTAAACTAGCCATTTCAAGAAAAATATATGGAAAGACGATTTGTGATGAGTAGCCACACTGTATGTGACAATACGTTTTTGCTCTTCAGTATTCCTCAGCACTTCCATATTAATGAGCACCTCTCATCGGAAACAAAATCCACCTACCCATTTGACTACCCGCACTGCTTAATACACTCCTGGAAATGGAAAAAAGAACACATTGACACCGGTGTGTCAGACCCACCATACTTGCTCCGGACACTGCGAGAGGGCTGTACAAGCAATGATCACACGCACGGCACAGCGGACACACCAGGAACCGCGGTGTTGGCCGTCGAATGGCGCTAGCTGCGCAGCATTTGTGCACCGCCGCCGTCAGTGTCAGCCAGTTTGCCGTGGCATACGGAGCTCCATCGCAGTCTTTAACACTGGTAGCATGCCGCGACAGCGTGGACATGAACCGTATGTGCAGTTGACGGACTTTGAGCGAGGGCGTATAGTGGGCATGCGGGAGGCCGGGTGGACGTACCGCCGAATTGCTCAACACGTGGGGCGTGAGGTCTCCACAGTACATCGATGTTGTCGCCAGTGGTCGGCGGAAGGTGCACGTGCCCGTCGACCTGGGACCGGACCGCAGCGACGCACGGATGCACGCCAAGACCGTAGGATCCTACGCAGTGCCGTAGGGGACCGCACCGCCACTTCCCAGCAAATTAGGGACACTATTGCTCCTGGGGTATCGGCGAGGACCATTCGCAACCGTCTCCATGAAGCTGGGCTACGGTCCCGCACACCGTTAGGCCGTCTTCCGCTCACGCCCCAACATCGTGCAGCCCGCCTCCAGTGGTGTCGCGACAGGCGTGAATGGAGGGACGAATGGAGACGTGTCGTCTTCAGCGATGAGAGTCGCTTCTGCCTTGGTGCCAATGATGGTCGTATGCGTGTTTGGCGCCGTGCAGGTGAGCGCCACAATCAGGACTGCATACGACCGAGGCACACAGGGCCAACACCCGGCATCATGGTGTGGGGAGCGATCTCCTACACTGGCCGTACACCACTGGTGATCGTCGAGGAGACACTGAATAGTGCACGGTACATCCAAACCGTCATCGAACCCATCGTTCTACCATTCCTAGACCGGCAAGGGAACTTGCTGTTCCAACAGGACAATGCACGTCCGCATGTATCCCGTGCCACCCAACGTGCTCTAGAAGGTGTAAGTAAACTACCCTGGCCAACAAGATCTCCGGATCTGTCCCCCATTGAGCATGTTTGGGACTGGATGAAGCGTCGTCTCACGCGGTCTGCACGTCCAGCACGAACGCTGGTCCAACTGAGGCGCCAGGTGGAAATGGCACGGCAAGCCGTTCCACAGGACTACATCCAGCATCTCTACGATCGTCTCCATGGGAGAATAGCAGCCTGCATTGCTGCGAAAGGTGGATATACACTGTACTAGTGCCGACATTGTGCGTGCTCTGTTGCCTGTGTCTATGTGCCTGTGGTTCTGTCAGTGTGATCATGTGATGTATCTGACCCCAGGAATGTGTCAATAGAGTTTCCCCTTCCTGGGACAATGAATTCACGGTGTTCTTATTTCAATTTCCAGGAGTGTAACTTACACAGCTCTCGCCTTCGAGTCAGTAATTTTTCGATGGTAAATGTCATTGCCTTTCACGAATTGAAAAGGTATCTCCCGAGGTATTCACAAGGTTTTAGGATCCTAGGCCCAGCAATTCGGGTGTGTGGGGACTCCAGTTAGGTAGAGTATCAGGGACGAACATCAAGAAACACAAGACACTATGTGCTCCGAAATCGAAAACGAGAACGTAGTTGTTGTTGTTGTGGTCTTCAGTCCTGAGACTGGTTTGATGCAGCTCTCCATGCTACTCTATCCTGTGCTAGCTTCTTCATCTCCCAGTACCTACTGCAACCTACATCCTTCTGAATCTGCTTAGTGTACTCATCTCTTGGTCTCCCTCTACAATTTTTACCCTCCACGCTGCCCTCCAGTACTAAATTGGTGATCCCTTGATGCCTCAGAACATGTCCTACCAACCGATCCCTTCTTCTGGACAAGTTGTGCCACAAACTTCTCTTCTCCCCAATCCTATTCAATACTTCCTCATTAGTTATGTGATCTACCCATCTAATCTTCAGCATTCTTCTGTAGCACCACATTTCGAAAGCGTCTATTCTCTTCTTGTCCAAACTATTTATCGTCCATGTTTCACTTCCATACATGGCTACACTCCATACAAATACTTTCAGAAATGACTTCCTGACACTTAAATCTATACTCGATGTTAACAAATTTCTCTTCTTCAGAAACGCTTTCCTTGCCATTGCCAGACATAAAATTAATATTTTTAACTGTTATCTTTTTTGAGATACAAATTAGGTCGTCAACGCTTTTCTCAACGATCTGGTTTGATGAGACCCTTTCAGGCAAACAGACACATAAATCCGCGCAATACGTACGTTCCGAAGAACTGTTCATCGTTCACTTTCAGGCGTTTGTCTTGGTACTCTAAGTTCCTGCCTAAGACTGCTATATCTCGACCATTCGTTTGTCGAAGACGAAAAGGAGGAATCCGCAACTATCTTGTAGGCCTGACCACGAACGATTAGACTATCGGATAAACCCAACACTGCCGAAATTGACAATCTGCAGCTCCGAATTTCTTTGACAAAATGTAATAGACTTTCTTTGCATAACGTCTCACTTACGCCAGATGGACTACTGCAAAAACTAATTTACATTTTTGGTCGTAGACTTAATTTCTATTCATCTTCTGTGCACACCATTCGGTCGTTGTTTTTCGAAAGAAGAAGGACATACACTCAGAAATGTGGCCACGTTTACTGTTGCTGCGCCAGCTTTCTCCTTTGAATATTAGCAGCACATTTTATATGCTCATTTCATAAAAATTCTCGTCTTCATCTGCTGTAAAGTGACAGTGGACCGACGAGAAAATGTTACTCATGTCTCTTCGCTTATTTTTGAGGAGATCGGAGAACTTTTAGATCTCCGCTTTAAATCAGGTTCACCAATGCTTACCCAGTGGTAGGGATACAGTCTTATTGACACCTCTCTAGTCACGTGTAATCATTTGGTGGATGCGTTTCCAGCTGTTAGCAGCAGTATTTGGTATCTTTGGTGTAAGGCAGGTGGCATTAAGGCTTGAGTACACATCTAAATACGTGTTCGTTACTGATAACACACGTCCCCAATCGCAACATATGTACAGTTGTCGCTGACAACTGTTTATATACTGGTGAACTACGCACCTTATGACGCGAACACTTTTTATGTTTGCACAGATTGAAGGCCATATGTTTATTAATTACTCGTTCCACATGATCCATAAAAACTACGTTTTCTTCACTAAAATAGACTTAGATAATTGTATAATCAATTATACGGAAAAATTTCTCTGTGTACACTATTGATTGTGGTGTACATGTGGCAAGGCGTCCACTCACTCAAATTCTGAAATTCGAAAGGCCTGTTTACCGAAGGGTAAATTTAAACCAACCACCGAGAAAATGCAAACAGTGCTATTCAATTTTAAGGAAGAGTTTAGCCTCCAAGCTGGATGCTACCATTTGATAATTTGAAATTGAGCTTGTAATTTTATCAAATGACTGTTTCTCCTTGTACCAAAGAATGATTGCCAAAAAATATCAAACATTGTAGGTGGACTGTTAAGTTATAAAAGTCTCTTTATATTTGCTCGTCAGTATTATTTATTATGTGAAAATACATTTAAAAAGTATGTAAGCTGTTTCGTCCTGTAAATATTTTTATCGCAGACTTGTTGCCGCTTATTTAGGGTGGGAAAAATAGAACCACCCCGGGAAAGACTGAAGTGGTACTGTCGCTTGTTAGTGAACATCACAGATGGTGCTGAAAATGGCCACCTCTGATGTCAATACAGCACTGTGCTCGATTTACCAAAGTGTGGGACACGCTTCGCAGCTATGTGTGAGGGACAGCAGCAATAACGTTTTCAGTGTTCTGCTGTAGGCCCTGCAGTTCGTGGGGATTGTTTGAGCACACCTGACCTTTCAGAATGCCCCACAAGTAAAAATTGCAGGGACAGTAATAAAGCGATCGAGGTAGCCCAGAGACTGTACTGCTTTTCGTGGCTGCAATCTCCTCACCCAACACCTCATGCACTCGCGACAGTGTTTACAATACCGTGTGTACTGTTGCTCCATCTTACTGAAAATATCCATACAGTCGTTCATCTGTGATGTGCAGTTGTGTTCATTAGCAAGAGTGAGTCCCCAGTTAGTCATACAAATATTTTCCGGGTCTTATTTTGCCCGCCCTGTATATGTTTGTATAACCTTGTCTTTTATTTACTGCGCTCGGGTGTTTTACCATCGCAACTTTCTGCCTTTTTGCATACCTGTCCGTGAACTGTAATCTACCGTGATACGCACGGGTTAATATCACGTGTGGCAAACAAAACGGGATGCTTTGAAGCTCTACCTCACGTAATTATCATACAGGATGTGATAAAACCAACATCACACGGTGCAAACACTTCGGTGGTCAACCGCTATTCGTTGGTACCGATTGGTATGATACTTAGCGATTTTAATAATGCGAGCTTTTACATTAATTCGCACATAACTCCTGTACCGTTAATGGTATCGAACACTTTTCTTTTATGCTATTACTTTATGCACATCGTAACGCCTAACTAATACCTATTAAAAGAAAATCAATTACATTAATTGTCACCCACTTTACGACATTCTTACCTATAACAGCAGTACCACCGCAGAAAATTTTGATGCAAACTTCACGTATGTTTTCCAATAGTTTCATTCTACTATAGATGTTTCACACTGTGGGTGGTGCTAACCACTGGCTATAGAACTGTGGATCGACAGGCGTAGACAGGTAATTTTTATTTAAAACAAAGTAGCGTTTATTCTATAAAAATGTGCAACTAGAACTGAAAATAAGATGTTTTAAAATTGTTTTAAATACCAGTACAGTTGCTGATTTCTCTCGCGACGAATATGCCTGATACGGTGGCAATAATTTCTGTATGTACATCTACATTTACACTCCGCAAGACCTATACAGAGCACTTACTTTTTGCAATATAGCAATTTTCTCTGAACATCGATTCGCGTATGGAGCGAGAGTTGAAACAGCTGTCTGTATACGACAATACAGGCTTTCTTGGGTGAACTTCAGTGGTGAGATCGTTTCGGATTATCAGCTGAGTCGTGTTGTCGCAACGTTTCGACAAATTGCCTACTTGGTACCTTCCGGTGTAGGTGTCTCCCATGTATAGGGTGTCTCTCCTATGAACCGTAAGGCACATTTTCTCTGGTGATACGGCACTTATTTGCAATTTCGTTTCTGCAGTGTGTAGAGTAACTACTATTCATCAAGTCTTTCACGAGACACTCACTGACCCACTGTCGACGTAAAGCATGTATTTGTTTCCCATTAATTCCATTGATCGTGACCGGGCCAAATATCTCACGAAATAAGCGTCAAACGAAAAAACTACAAAGAACGAAACTTGTCTAGCTTGAAGGAGGAAACCAGATGGCGCTATGGTTGGCCCGCTACATGGCACTGCCATAGGTCAAACGGATATCAACTGCGTTTTTTAAAAATAGGAACCCCCATTTTTATTATATATTCGTGTAGTACGTAAAGAAATATGAATGATTTCGTTGGACCACTTTTTTCGCTTTGCGATAGATGTCGCTGTAATAGTCACAAACATGTGGCTCACAATTTTAGACGAACAGTTGGTAACAGGTAGGTTTTTTAAATTAAAATACAGAACGTATGTACGTTTGAACATTTTATTTCGGTTGTTTCAATGTGATACATGTACCTTTTTGAACGTATCATTTCTGAGAACGCACGCTGTTACAGCGTGATTACCTGTAAATACCACATTAATGCAATGAATGCTCAAAGTGATGTCCGTCAACCTCAATGCATTTGGCAATACGTGTAACGACATTCCTCTCAACAGCGAGTAGTTCGCCTTCCGTAATGGACGCACATGCATTGACAATGCGCTGACGCATGTTGTCAGGCGTTGTCGGTGGATCACGATAGCAAATATCCTTCAACTTTCCCCAGAGAAAGAAATCCGTGGACAGCAGATCAGGTGAACGTGCGGGCCATGGTATGGTGCTTCGACGACCAATCCACCTGTCACGAAGTATGCTATTCAGTACCGCTTCAACCGCACGCGAGCTACAGGGTGTTTCAAAAATGACCGGTATATTTGAAACGGCAATAAAAACTAAACGAGCAGCGATAGAAATACACCGTTTGTTGCAATATGCTTGGGACAACAGTACATTTTCAGGCAGACAAACTTTCGAAATTACAGTAGTTACAATTTTCAACAACAGATGATGCTGCGGTCTGGGAAACGCTATAGTACGATATTTTACACATATCCACCATGCGTAGCAATAATATGGCGTAGTCTTTGAATGAAATTACTCGAAACCTTTGACAACGTGTCTGGCGGAATGGCTTCACATGCAGATGAGATGTACTGCTTCAGCTGTTCAATTGTTTCTGGATTCTGGCGGTACACCTGGTCTTTCAAGTGTCCCCACAGAAAGAAGTCACAGGGGTTCATGTCTGGCGAATAGGGAGGCCAATCCACGCCGCCTCCTGCATGTTTCGGATAGCCCAAAGCAATCACACGATCATCGAAATATTCATTCAGGAAATTAAAGACGTCGGCCGTGCGATGTGGCCGGGCACCATCTTGCATAAACCACGAGGTGTTCGCAGTGTCGTCTAATGCAGTTTGTACCGCCACAAATTCACGAAGAATGTCCAGATAGCGTGATGCAGTAATCGTTTCAGATCTGAAAAATGGGCCAATGATTCCTTTGGAAGAAATGGCGGCCCAGACCAGTACTTTTTGAGGATGCAGGGACGATGGGACTGCAACATGGGGCTTTTCGGTTCCCCATATGCGCCAGTTCTGTTTATTGACGAAGCCGTCCAGGTAAAAATAAGCTTCGTCAGTAAACCAAATGCTGCCCACATGCATATCACCGTCGTCAATCCTGTGCACTATATCGTTAGCGAATGTCTCTCGTGCAGCAATGGTGGCGGCGCTGAGGGGTTGCCACGTTTGAATTTTGTATGGATAGAGGTGTAAACTCTGGCGCATGAGACGATACGTGGACGTTGGCGTCATTTGGACCGCAGCTGCAACACGGCGAATGGAAACCCGAGGCCGGTGTTGGATCACCTGCTGCACTAGCTGCGCGTTGCCCTCTGTGGTTGCCGTACGTGTTCGCCCTACCTTTCCAGCACGTTCATCCGTCACGTTGAAATTTTTCAAACAGATCCTTTATTGTATCGCTTTTCGGTCCTTTAGTTACATTAAACCTCCGTTGAAAACTTCGTCTTGTTGCAACAACACTATGTTCTAGGTGGTGGAATTCCAACACCAGAAAAATCCTCTGTTCTAAGGAATAAACCATGTTGTCTACAGTACACTTGCACGTTGTGAACAGCACACGCCTACAGCAGAAAGACGACGTATAGAATGGCGCACCCACAGACTGCGTTGTCTTCTATATCTTTCACATCACTTGCAGCGCCATCTGTTGTTGAAAATTGTAACTACTGTAATTTCGAAAGTTTGTCCGCCTGAAAATGTACTGTTGTCCCAAGCATTTTGCAACAAACGGTGTATTTCTATCGCTGCTCGTTTAGTTTTTATTGCCGTTTCAAATATACCGGTCATTTTTGAAACACCCTGTATGTGCCGGACATCCATCATGTTGGAAGTACATTGCCATTCTGTCATGCAGTGAAAGATCTTGTAGTAACATCGGTAGAACATTACGTAGGAAATCAGCATACATTGCACCATTTAGATTGCCATCGATAAAATGGAGGCCAATTAACCTTCCTCCCATAATGCCGCACCATACATTAACCCACCAAGGTCGCTGATGCTCCACTTGTCGCGGCCATTGTGGATTTTCCGTTGCCCAATAGTGCATATTATGCCGGTTTACGTTACCGCTGTTGGTGAATGACGCTTCGTCGCTAATTAGAACGCGTGCAAAAATCTGTCATCGTCCCGTAATTTCTCTTGTGCCCAGTGGCAGAACTGTACACGACGGTCAAAGCCGTCGCCATGCAATTTCTGGTGCATAGAAATATGGTACGGGTGCAATCGATGTTGATGTAGCATTCTCAACAACCACGTTTTTGAGATTCCCGAGTCTTGCGCAATTTGTCTGCTACTGATGGGCGGATTAGCCTCGACAGCAGCTAAAACACCTACTTGGGCATCATCATTTGTTGCAGGTCGTGGTTGACGTTTCACACGTGGCTGAGCACTTCCTGTTTCCTTAAATAACGTAACTATCCGGCGAACGGTCAGGACACTTGGATGATGTCGTCCTGGATACCGAACAGTATACATAGAACACCCCCGTTGGGCATTTTGATCACAATAGCCATACATCAACACTATATCGACGTTGTCCGCAATTGGTAAACGGTCCATTTTAACACGGGTAATGTATCACGAAGCAAATACTGTCCGCACTGGCGGAATGTTACGTGATACCACGTACTTATACGTTTGTGACTATTACAGCGCCATCTATCACAAAGCGAAAAAAGTGATCCAACTAAAACATTCATATTTCTTTACGTACTATACGAATATGTAATATAAAAATGGGGGGTCCTGTTTAAAAAAACCGCAGTTGATATCCGTTTGACCTATGGCAGCACCATCTAGCGGGCCAACCATAACGCCATCTGGTTTCCCCCCTCAAGCTCGACGAGTTTCGTTCTTGGTAGTTTTTTCGTTTGATACTTATTTCGTGAGATATAGGGCCCGGTCACTATCAATGGACCACCCTGTATATATAAAGCGGAAATTTACGTGATCGTACGGTAGATGGTTTCGAAATCAGTCTTGTGAGATACTCGTTTTATTGATATGTGTTAACAGGGACACTAAAACAGGAATAGTAACCAGTGCTCCAGCTGCGACGGAGCAGCGCTTCTGTTTGGCGGCAACAGTCGGCGCGGGCCAGGGCGATGCTGTCACTGCTGCAGCACTGCTTATTATACGTATTTTACTTTCTGTTAATACAAATCGATAGAACGGATATCTCACTAGGCTAATTTGGGACCGCTCTATAGAACGGCCACGTGAAATTCCGCTTTAAATATCATTTTGTTTGCAAGGGGAAGCAAATCGACCCCTTAAGACACTGAGCGTCCCACAAAAGACGTTGTGAGGAGTATTTGTGTGGGATGTCTCCAGCTACAAATTGCAAAAATTAAACTGAAAATGTGCCTGGAGACTCTTAAGAGAGACACAGCGTTTTCCGTATTTTGAGACGTGGTAATATGGATCAAAGAAAAGAAAAATGCCCAGTGAAGATGGGCTCTAAATTGCATACCTTAAGAGTTATGAGCACTTGTTTAGTAGGAGACAAATGTTTCACAGAAACGAAGATGAACTCTTAAGGTATGCGTTATAGAGCACGTGTTTACTGAACATATCTTTCTTGTTTGGTCCATACTACCATATCCCAAAAGATGGACTTCTGTTTTAACGCCCTAAATGAGCGACAGCATGTTTTATGTCGGAGAGTAATGAACTTTTGCAAGTAGTCCAGCAACACAGTTGTCTAATAGCAAATGGACATCGAAAAATAATTTTAATAAATAGGAAGTGGAATGTGTTGTGAAAAGCATTTCAAGAATACAATTGGCGGGAACAAGCAATGGACCTCGTTGAACTGTAAGTTAGTTAAGAATTTCATTAACGAAAAGAGGGACCCTCTAGCGTAATTTAATTTGTGTGTGACCTGAAAGAAAAGAAAAAAAAAGGAAAAGAAAAAGCCGCGCGGGATTAGCCGAGCGGTCTAGGGCGCTACAGTAATGGACTGTGCGGCTGGTCCCGGCGGAGGTTCGAGTCCTCCCTCGGGCATGGATGTGTGTATTTGTCATTAGGATACTTTAGGTTAAGTAGTGTGTAAGCTTAGGGACTGGTGACCTTAGCAGTTAAGTCCCATAAGATTTCACATACATTTGAACCTTTTTTTTGAAAAGAAAAAAATTGTATTATCTGTGAACAAAGAAAAAATGAAATTTAAGTTAGGTTTAGTTATTTAATTACTAGAGAAGTATTACAGATCTATATTTTAACGTGTAATAAATGTCTGCTTCCATTTGGATATTTCTTTAAGGCCAGGACTATATCATCATCATAGTACTAAGTAAACTGAAATATCTTTTATTCATTTCCATTGACAGTATTTGTTGCCGAGTGAACGAATCTGATAATTGCACGTTCAGCAGGCACACGGTTAAGTAAAGGTGGGCTGCTAACGTATATGCAAAGTAAACACTAGTGAGGCCATAATTCCTTTCATATTCTACCCAATAAGGGGTAGGTTAGCTGTGAATGCTGACGAGGCGAGTGTCGACCTGGTTACCACAATGTGTTCCTTATCCTGCAGTCTGGAACCGCGAGACCGCTACGGTCGCAGGTTCGAATCCTGCCTCGGGCACGGATGTGTGTGATGTCCTTAGGTTAGTTAGGTTTAAGTAGTTCTAAGTTCTAGGGGACTTATGACCTCAGAAGTTGAGTCCCATAGTGCTCAGAGTCATTTGAACCATTTGTTCCTTATCGTCGATGTAACGTCCAGTAAATAATGAACATAACATTTAATCAATTAACACGAGAAGTGATACGTCGCTGGCTGTTTAATGACGATACAAATGTTTATTTTTCCACCGCCTGGACCTACCGAAGCGTCGAATGACATCGCACGAGCGAACTTTATCTCGGATGCATACCGTCAGTAGAGCTTAAGAATTACCGAGAGCGAAAGAAATTTGTTCTCACTGTATGTCGACATGTCGTGCTTTCCACAGAAGCCACATCAGTATTCAAGTCATATGACATCAAAATCATCCACAAGCCACCGAAAAAAAGAAGTGTCAAAAGCGTTGCGGTAAATCGCACGAAAAATTAGTCCCCTCTACGCACCGGAAAGCCTAGAGAGAGTGCTCGCTTCTTTTTTTGTGTTGCTCACTCACCCTCGGTCACGGAACATAACTTGCGAGGGGATAAAAAAAGAATAACGCCGGAAGGGCGATGGGCGACACGCGCCGGAGGCTGGCTGACCAATCACGTGGCGGACAGCGCGCCGGCGGCCAATTACGTGCCGGCTTCCGCGGCACACAATCAATTTCCGCGTCGCCCCCGGCCGCTCGCTATAAACGAATGAAATCCCAACGACATTATGTTTTAGATTCGCGCCGCGACCGGCCGCCTGGCGGGGGGATCCGCCGTTATTTGTGCAGTTTAATTACGATTGTGCCTACTGGACCGGTATGACTAATGACGTAACACGCCGTATTGACAGGTAAAATCCGGAGAGGGCGTGCAACATGGCCGCCAACCCCGTGAACGCTGATGACAGGTCAGCCTCTCTCCTGAAAGCGCGAGAGGTGTTCATAAATGCGCTAATCATTTGATGTTTTGCTTCCCCATTTTATTTACGACTACCGTACGAGACCCAAAGCAGATTTTTTTTTTTTTTTTTAGTCATCATAGCCTCTCTTTGAAAACTGAGATAGTGAAATGAACGGAAAATTCAATAATAAAATCTGTGTTTCATCTACTATAATAATTTTGTGTGGTTCAAGTCTTTCAATTGGACACCACTTCGGCGACTTGCGTGTCCCTAACAGGCCCCACTAATACTACGGGGGAATGGAACCTGCAATCTAATGTGGAATCCGATCCACGAGCCGCTCCTGGTGAATCTTCACATCATTGACTCATCATTGAGAGGTGAACGCTACGTTAAAGACAGACTGAGAAATTTCCATAGTCCGACCAGCATTCGATCCTGCTACCTTTTGGTTTCCCAGTATGCGCTCTAGTAATATTCAAATGAAACTATATGGTTCAAGAGACCTTCTCAAGTCTCAAACATCTATGATGTATATGTGCAGACCGAGTCGATGAATGAAAATTTGTACCAAGGCTAGGATTCGAACCTGGGTCTCCTTCTCACTAGGCACATACGCTGACCACTACCCTATCCTGGCAGAGAGACTTCTGATAACTGCACAGACTACCCTGGCAAGCTTTCCTCTTCAGTCCAAATTCCCATGCAATTTAGGGGAAATGTTACAGCGCATCAGCCTAGTGAGCATGAGACACGGGTTCGAATGCTCGCTTTGGTACAAATTTTCATTCATTGGCTCAGTCTGCATGTGAAAGTAATTGTGATTTGAAGGAAAATGTTGTCTGAATTTTTACAGCCAAATTAAGAGTGAAAAATGGACAAATGTGATACGAAATTGATCAACGTCTGGTCTAGTTTCCCAAAAAATATGCTTTATAATAATCATGGTATCTAAAAAAATTAAATTAATGTTTTGAGGGAAAGCTGTCGTCTTAATTTTTATATCCAGACAAAGAGTTGGAAATGGACAAATGAGGTATTAAACAGATCAGCATGAAGTGCGCTTTGCCAGAAAAGTATTTAATTGCTTGAAAGTAATAAGGTCAATTCAGAAAAAAAACTTAATTAGTCAGACGAGAGAATTTTTTGTGTGAATTTTTATAGTCAAAGTAAGAGCGAAAATGGAAAAATGAGGTATCAAATTTACTAGTTGCCCCCCCTCACCCCCCCCCCTACAAAAAATTAATTGCTTGAAAATAATAATGGCAATTAAGAAAAATTTAATTATTGTTTTGACGGAAAAATTTTTTCCTAATTTATATAGCCAGGCGAAGAGTGGGAAATCGACAAATGGGGTATGAAACTGACCAACGGGAGGCCTAACTAAAATTGATTAGTGAGTTGAGGGACACTTCGTCCGAATTTTTGTAGCCGAGTGAAGAGTTGGAAATGTAAAAACGAGGATCAAACTGAGCTGTGTAAGATCTAATTTTTCCCAAAAATTGAAAGTAATCAGGGTAAGTATTGATTTGAGGGAACCTGAAATATTTCACGAATAGATCCCACTACCTATGTGAATGAAGGGTCAAAATGTTCATCTCTTCGAGGCATACAAATAACAAGCTACATTGGTGAGATATTTATCGGTCAAAAAATATAGAAAGAAACTGTCAGGAAACTAGGTTCTTCATTGAATACTCTTTCTCGAAACAGTTTAAGTAAATTTTCGCTGGATATTTGGGTCTATCCCGAAGCGTTGGCCACTTCAGTTTTCTAAGATTTCCGTGGCGCTCTCCCCTGAGCCAAACAAACCCCAATCATATGCGCATTATTCTGTAGTGGGATGCACAAGTGATTTAAGCAGTCTTCTCTGCAGAGGGCCTATGTTTTCCCGGAATCATGCCACTGAACCGTTGTCTTCCACCTGCTTTACCTAAGAGGGAGTCTGTGTGGTCATCCATTTCATATCCCTAAAAACTGTAACACCCAGGTATTCGTAAGATTCCACTGATTCAATAGATCACTTATTCATGTCGTAATCATAGGTACTAATTTTCTGGCCGCGCGGGGTAACCGCTCGGTCTTGGACGCCTTACCACGGTTCGCTCGGCTTCCCCCGTCAGAAGTTCGAGTCCTATCTCTGCCATGGATGTGTGTGTGTTGTTCTTAGAGTAAGTTAGTTTAAGTTAGATTAAGTAGTGTGTAAGCCTAGGGACCGATGACTTCAGCAGTTTGGTCCCATATGAACTTACCACAAATTACCAAATTTTCAAAAAATACTACTTTTCTGCGTTTTGTGAAGAGTGCAATTCTATATTTCTGTACATTGAAAGCAAGCAGGCAATCTTTGCTACATTTCGAAATCTTTTCAAGAAGGAATCTTGCCTTTCGAGGCAAGCTGTTCTGTGTCCTAAGGTTAATTGTACGTAAGGGACTTTCTGGTGAAAATCGATCTCTCGCGGTGTATCGGCGTGACATACCAATCTATAAATCATCTCTCATCCACGTCGCAGGTGGGCCAATGATCTCAAAGATGCAGTGAGTATGTCGAACGTACAACAGCTCATCAAAATCATCCGAACACCCCTTTGCGATGTGGAATTGACAACTAAATGGGCGAGTATTTTGTTGTCAGTATAGAAGCAGTAATGGTAGAAGCAGTAATGGTACAATCAGTCGGTTAGCCCTGTGGTGCATGAATTTCACTGCAGTGGACAACTTATAACGGTCAATTTTCTGGCGTTTTCAATCAGTCATGCGGCTGGAAATGCATGCAGGACACAACACCAGTAGGGAGTGCCCACTGCAGTGAACTGTGCGCATTTGCAACTTCAGTACTGATTGAAAATGCCAAAGAAGCGACCACTAACAGCTGTCCACTGTAGTGGACGCTATGAGGCACAGGGTTAGGGGAACTCGGTGCCTTCGAACGTGAATTAGTTATTGTCATCTGAGTAACAAATCCATCGGGGACATTTCAGTGCTTCTAAAGCTGCTCAAGTCGCTGATGATGACATTGTGGAGTGGAAACTGGAAGGAACAACCTCAACTAAACCAAGACCATGCAGAGATCAAGTACAGGGACCATCGAGCATTATGGAAAGTGGTTGTAAAAAATCGCATGAAATCAGTGCAAAGAATGACTTGTGAGCTCCAAAAGTGATACCAGCACTTCAGCTAGCACAATGACTGTGCGTAAGGAGCTAACAAGAATAAGGTACAGTGATCTACACTGAAGCACGAAAGAAACGAGGGCACTTGCCTAATATCGTGTAGGGCCCCAACGACCACGCAGAAATGCCACGACACGACGTGGCATGGACTCGACTAATGTCTGAAGTAGTGCTGGAGGGAACTGACACCATGACTCTTGCAGGACTGTCCATAAATCTGTAACAGTACGAGGGGGTGGAGATCTCTTCTGAACAGCACGTTGAAAGGCATTCCAGATATGCTCAATTATGTTCATGTCTGAGGAGTTTGGTGACCAGCGGAAGTGTTTAAACTCAGAAGAGGGTTCCTGGAGCAGCTCTGTAGTAATTCTGGACGTGTGAGATTTCGCATTGTCCTAGTGGAATTGCCCAAGTCCATCGGAACGCACAATAGACATGTATGGATGCAGGTGATCAGACAAGATGCTTACTTACGTTTGCACATGGCCTTATTTGTTCGTAGAGTGTTATGCCACAAGAGAGACAAAGTATATGCAAGCGAAACAATATTTAGATTTTAGAGTACCTGCACAAAGAAAACGCTTAAATTGTGCGTAAATGATAACGTAAATAGGTGAAAAAGTTTTTCAAAGAAAAGCTTTTCATCAATGAAAAAGTCAGATCTACTGAAGGAGTAAATAGTTTGCAGTCTTATTTGACACTTGAACAGAAAAAGACTGAAAGTGGAAAGTGAAATGGCTTTATATATTGTCTTCTTGCAAATATTGCTTGTTGTGCTCGAAAGGTGCCTGGTTTAGCGCGAACGACTTTTATCGGAGTATTCGTGCGCACTACGACCACCTGTCAACCCCAAAGATCTTCATCACTTATCTGCTGCTACACGGTCTGCTAACGTGGTGCATCTCTTGATAGGAACTGCAAGGCATATTTTGACGGATTGGTCGAGCTTTGTCAGGCTTCAGTCAGTTCGTTTGGAAATCTCATGGCCACAGGACAAACGGATACCTTGCTGTTGATCCTGCTACTGTGACGATTGGACATGCCAATTTGTCTCATAGAACAGACGCTTCGTCTTGCGATACTGAAATGCGCACATTCAACCGAGTTCCCCCTTGATTATAGTGATATCGTTGTTGGCTTTGCATATTTGCGTTTAATTTAGATGAATGTAAATTCCGTGGCCCTTCAGGCTATGGTTAATTATGTTTCTTTCCGCGATACATTTTGTAGACTGCTTGGTGTGGACTACGTTAAGTCTTTTATTGTCTTCTCATTAACTTTAGAACACGCGGGAATCAATGTTCATTTCTAATTTAATCATTCAAAGTTTCAAATGACTTAACTCAATGCTCTCCCACTTGTAAGACGACGACGTTTCAGGAGGTAGTGATAATATTTTGTAATTTTCTTTTCCTACCGTATCCGGTGGGTATATAAAAGCAAACAGTCTGTTCAATTGTATTTATCCATGAAGTATGTTACCCTGTATATGAAATCTCACCTTTATGTAACATTTGACTGTAGTTGGGATCTTATGAATTGATTATCCTCATTCCTGGTGTTGTTCAACGAATCTTTCCACGTGTTCCATACCTCCACATGAATTCACTCAAAAACGACATTCTCGAATTGTACTCCATTCGTTCTTAATTGTAGTTAAAGGTAGCATCAAATAGGTTGCCTTAAGTTGTAATGATAATGAAATTGTGTCAGCATTAAATTGTCTATAGAATAAGCCTATGTCGTTGTGGAACTTCGAGATACCTGCCGGCAGGTATGGAATCATCAAGAGAATTCCTGCCACCACACAAACCCTGTTTTTTTTTCAGGTTATTCGGCAGCGAAGGGCACAGAAGGCAAAAAAAAAGTGATGTGGATTCTAATTTCAGTTTTGTTCTGGTTTACTCTGATTAACCCTTTTCTGAGCTCTGCGATATTCCTTGCCGCTCTTCAGTCATCACAATGATATCGTTTTCTTACGTGTATGTCAGATCTGTTATAAAGGTGTAATATTTAAGGGCAGAAAACCAGTTACATAATGTCTAAAGATGTCCTACTTTAAAGACAGTAAAGGCGGGCATGCTTTCATGTTTAAATGTATGTATTTTCTCGAGCAAATAAATGTTGGTGTTTTGAAACGCATGAACGACACTTTTCCTACCATCAGCAGTGTGTAGAAATTACCATACGGTGTTTGTCAAGAAAATCTGCTACGAATTTTGCTTTGGATTTTAATAAATTCTGTTAGCAGTGCTAGTTCTTGAACTATATTACAATATGTCTGCTTTTTATAAAAAGTCCCCCATAACCTCATTTTTATCGATCAGGCATTAAACTACAAAGCAGACAGTACTCACAACACAAGCAAATTTGCAGCCGACGTGTAAACGAAACCAACCACTCGTAACAAGCGAGTGTGAGTACAGGAATAAAACGCCAGGGGCGCTAGTAGTCGATCGAGATAAGTAAGTCGCCTGCGTAAAACGCGGTTGTATTCAACCAGAAAGTTGATTTGAAAACCACAGTACTTTTTAGTCTTATTCTTATTGGAGGTGGTATGCCCTTGCCTTCCTCCGGTACTTGAACTAACTTAGCCAGCTAGTTACTGTTTAACATGCAGTACCAACCGTAGTGCAACTTGGAATCGATCACTTTAGCAAATCATTGCCAGAGTTCAGTAGCAATCAATGACAAAGCAACTTCTATATCAGACAGGGTATGGAACCACATACTTCGGCTATGTAGTCTGCCGTTTACTTTTTTTTATCATTTATTGCGTATTTAGAGACTGAAACGAGCTTCATTGGCTTTTGTTATTATATTGTAGATCTATTACTACTACTACTACTACTATCAATCGCTTAGACTGCTATAAAACATTTATGAAGTCAGTGGGTACTATTTGTGGTTTTTTTTCTCCTCTCTCTGTTAACGTTGCTATATTAGGTTGCAATTATTCTGTGTGCACAGAGGCAATGTAATGTATTACGTAGTATCTATATTGTTATTTATTCTGTAATGTTAATTACGTGTACCGGTATGTTTGTAATTTCGTTGTAATTTCAGGAGCTCCGGCCCGTTAGGAAAATTAATATCTGTGAATAATGTTACGAAGAGACAGTTGAGGAGCGGTTATGAGCTTCGTTGCATCGCAACTACAAGCTAAGCTGAACAAAACGAGTGAAACGGACTATCTTCGTTTGATTAACTTGATTGGTAATGGCCCGTTGTGCTTTTGACCAGTGAGCGTTTATTTGTGGTGTATTCTGACGAAGCAGTGATCGACGAACAGAGGAGCGTCACCACCAGAGATCTTGCAACAGTCGTCTTGTTAGGTAGGAAGCTGTCGAACGCACATCTCTGCAACCACCCTACCGACTGTCAACCGAAATTTCATTGCTGCGGAATATCATTACAGATAAATTCCAGTAGACGAATATTAGTAAAGTGTGTTAGATAGGTTCAAGTCAGTTTCCAGTTTACCTTTTAACAGTTCTCCTTCAGTAACACTTCAAATTAAAATTGCATTTGTGCTGTTAAGGGTTATTCCAGCACCAGAATTTTACGTAGTTGTCACATAACAAAGTGTGTTCACATAAGTAACGATATTTTGAAGGCACTGGGGATAAAGCTTGAACGATTTTGTTCTACTGATATCGTGAACTCACATTATTAAAGATAGTACTCATGAAACAACAGAGGTGTTTATAATCAGTTAACAACGACTTGAAGTCGAAACTGTTTACAGTTGCATCATTTCAAGCCAGGTCATCACTTATTCTTCCAGTGTGGACATTAACTTCTTACGTTCAGGGATCATTTCTTGTTTGTTGGTTGCACTGCTTAATAATTAAAGTTTCTCACCATGGACGTTCTGAATTCTAACAGATCTAAATTTCTATCAATAATAAGCTAATATGCATCAAATTTACTAGTTTTGTGAAAGGCGTTTTCGTGTAACACTGCCTACCCACATATCCACCTTCTGTGGCAAACAGTAACTCAGAGCTATTTATTGTTGCAGCAGATCTCGCTAAATAATAACTGTGGATATTTTACCCGTTTATATGTTTCACTTACATGTATATTTTGTGTGTGTGACTGAAGTGTCTTGGGTCCCGTATCTGCGATCTCAGTCAATCTTTGTTAGAGATACACGCTACCTATCACGTAATATCATAGACATATTAGCTCAGGATATGAACAGACTGCCAAGGGGTTGGATTAAATGGACCGGTGTGTGATGCTTTAATCTCAACAATTTTCGAGGTGTTTTGGTGAACGTTTTGCTATAGTACTTTTACCTGTTACGTCCAGTAAGGCACTTTAATATTTTACAAGTTGATAGCAAGGTGGGGGCAGGTATCAGCTGCGTATTTAATTATAGCACACTGTGGAAATCATTATAGAATAAACAGTCTTAACTAAACAGTGTAATATATCGGAATCCGTCAAAGTAACGAAGAAGAAGTTAGGACCGTTTTAAGAGCTGTTACCTACTATTTTAAAAACAGGTCCTACATTGTAGTCTTTTTCAAGGGATAACATAAATTGTTCAATATTACAAATATTCTTTCAAGCAATGAAAAAATTTAAATAACAATAATGACCTATAAAGGGAAATTACGCTAGTTAACGGAAACTGAGGGTGTTAAACAAGACTGTTAGTAATTTATTGAAACTGAAGCAGGTTTAAAGATGAGAGAAAAGATTAGAGGTGATTTATAAATTACCGTCACCAAAGTCCAGTGGAATTGGGGGAGAGAGGGACGGGCGGGATACATTAGAGAGATGTAGAGCAATGCATCCACCTCTGGTTCGTTTTATTACTACGGTATATGTATACTTCTGCTATACGGGTTTTATGTGAGTCTTAGTACAATAACCCGTCACGGCTTACTTACTAGGTGATTTGGTCAAGGAAGTTGTCATCATCTCTTATATTGTTGCTTGCTCTGAAGTATCTGGCAGGTTGATTCTTTGTTGACTGCTGGGTCTCATGTAAAGTCTACTTTGTCATTCGTTTTATGCACAGAAAATGCAGGATATCTGATATCGTTTCTGCCGTGCTATATATTTCTTGCCTTGTCATGCTGTTTCGTCTCTAATTGCATTGTATCAGTTCTTGTATGTAAGCTCTAGTCGTCTCGTCTGTGTGACAAGTATGCCGTGTATTACGACATGCCATTTACATTCTTCCCTTTCACTGAGACGCATGCAGTATAAATGCTTAGGGTAATGGCCATGTCGAATCAAAAATGGACCATGCCTCTGCTGGGATCTATATTTCTCATTCCTAACCGTTCCATAATGTTGGGGAATAAGGTATAAACTCTCCTGTCCTTGTCAGTGCTATTCCATTCCAGTGGTTAGCTACCTGGCCGCCACCTCTCTTAGGGCGTTTGTCTCTTGCACAGAGGTGGTAAAAGTCTTTGGATACCTCCTTATATCGTGTTGGACCTTCTTTGGCGCGAAGAGGTGCAGCAACTCGACGTGGTATGTATTCAACAAGTCGTTGGAAGTCCCCTGCAGAACTAATGAGCAATGCTGCCTCTGTAGCCGCCCCTAGTTGCGAAATTGTGACCGCTGCAAGATTTGTGCGTGAACTAACTTCTCGATTATGTCCCATAAATGTTCGTTGGGATTCATATCAGGAGATCTGGGTGGCCAGATCATTCCCTCGAACTGTTCAGAATGTTCTGACATGGCGTTATGTCAACCATAAAAATTCCACACTTCTTTGGGAATATGAAGTCCATGAATGGATGCAAATGGTCCCCAAGTAGCCGAACATAACCATTTCCAGTCAATGATCGGTTCAGTTGGACCAGAGGATCCAGTCCATTCCATGTGAACACAGTCCAAACCACTATGGAGCCTTCACCAGTGCAGTGCCTTATTGACAACTGGCTCCGTGGCTTCGTGCGCAACGCTCGAACCCTACCATCAGCTATTACCAAATGAAATCTGGACTCATCTAACCAACCCATGGTCCAACCGATATGGTCATGAGCCCAGCAGAGGCGCTGTCGTGTTGTTAGCAAAGGCACTAATGTCGGTCGTCTGCTGCCACAGTCCATTAACGCCAAATTTCTCCGTACTGTCCTAAATGATACGTTCGTTGTACGTCCCACTTGATTTCTGTGGTTATTTGATGTAGCGCTGCTTGTCTGTTAGCACTGACAACTCTACACAAACGCCGCTGCTCTGGATCGTTAAGTGAAGGCCGTAGGGCAGTGCGATGTCTGTGGCGAGAGGTAATGCCTGTAATTTGGTATTCTCGGCACGCTATAGACGCTCTGGATCTCGGAATATCGAATTCCCTAACGATTTCCGAAATGTAATGTGCCGTGTGTCTACCTCCAACCACTATTCTCCGTTCAAAGTCTGTTAATTCCCGCTGTATGGCCATAACCATGTCGGAAACTTTTTTTCACAAGTCATCTGAGTACAAATGACAGCTCTGCAAAAGCGCTGCCCTTTTATACCGTGTACGTTCTACCAGCGCCACTGTATACACTGTGTGATCAAAAGTATATAACCTTCTAAAACTATTTTTATCAGAGGTTTATAATTTATATAAAAAACAGCTACCAGCCACATGTATGGTTTAAAAAGGTTTATTATCTTCAGACCAAGACCGGTTTCGGATTTTTCTTTACAAATCCATCTTCAGATGGCAGATTACAAGCAAATCTGCTTTTGCCACCCATCTTGCAGAAAACAATCATACAGTTGAGAATATAGAAAACAATCTGCAGATATTACACCTCAAAGACAAAGGTTTCACATTGAATCTCCTAGAGGAGATTGAGATTCATACACATAAAAAAAGGTTCCCTGATCTCATTTTGAATGAACAGACAGAGTCAGTTAACACCCCCTTCCTAAATAACTTTGAAGAAGCTTTCACTTTTTTAAAATAACTTAAGCCTAATATTCCATCAAAAACATTTGTATACAGGCCCCAAAAACTGCTTATATGTCATTGAAAAAAATTGCATAATGAAAACATGTGCATTGCATTTTATGTCATATATTACGAGGGTCGGTCAAAAAGTAATGCCTCCCATTTTTTTTCTACTTAAAGAAATTAAGTTAAGTGAAAAATTTGAATTTGGCGCCATTCCTTAAACCTTCTGCAATCCACTGCAGTAGTAACTTTCTGTGTCAACAGGTGGCAGCACAGCAGAAGTTTGTAAGATGGCCGACATCGATGTTCGTTTGAGACAGCGTTGTGTGATTGAATTCTTGAATGCAGAAGGTGAAACGCCCATACGCATTCATGAAAGACTGAAGAAGGTGTATGGTGTTGTGACAGTGGATGTCAGCACTGTTAGACGATGGGTTCGTCGTTGTAAGGAAGCTGAAGGGCAAACACCGTTGACTGACGAAAAGCGGAGCGGCAGGCCGGTGAGTGCAGTGACTCCACACAACATTCAGCAAGTTGATGACATCATTCGTGGTGACCGTCGGGTGACTGCAGATGAAGTGCGTCGCATTATTTCTCTTAGTAAAGGCAGTGTGATCACGATTATTAAACAATTGGGGTACTCAAAAGTTTGTGCACGGTGGGTTCCAAGAATGTTAACCGATCAGAATAAAGAGGCAAGGAAAACAATAGCCTCCCAACACTTGCAGCGCTTCCGTTTGGAGGGAGATGAGTTTCTGAAAAAAATTGTGACCGGGGACGAGACATGGGTGCATTTTTTTGAACCCGAATCAAAGAGGCAGTCAATGGAGTGGCGTCACACAAGCTCGCCGAGGAAGAAAAAATTCAAAACTGTGCGATCGGCAGGGAAAGTTATGGCAACAGTTTTCTGGGATACAGAGGGTGTGATTCTGGTTGATTTTTTGGAGCAGGGATGCACAATAAATTCTGTTCAATACGTCACAACCCTCAACAAACTTAAAGCACGTCTTCAGCGAGTTCGCCCAACAAAATCAATGGCAGATGTTCTTCTTTTGCATGACAATGCAAGACCACACACCAGTCGTCACACCTCTGACGAGATTGTCAAAATTGGATGGGAAGTTTTGCCTCATCCCCCATACAGCCCTGACCTGGCACCATCAGACTTCCATCTGTTCGGGCCACTAAAAGAAGCTCATCGTGGGATTCATTTTGAAGATGAGGAGGCCGTCAAAACATCCGTGCGTCAATGGCTTAGGAAGCAGAGCTGTGATTTTTACCGTGCTGGGATACATGCCCTTGTTCAAAGATGGACCAAAACTGTAGAGATGGGCGGAGATTACATTGAAAAATGACAAAATGATCCTCAATGTTGTGGTTTTCAACCTATGTAATTGCATTTAAATTTCCTGACAATTAAACGTAGAAAAAAAAATAGGAGGCATTACTTTTTGACTGACCCTCGTAGAATTTATCTCCTACTATTGTAACAACTAATTAGTAACACACAGTAATTCTGTACTACATATAATGTTTATAATCTTATTTGTATGTAATTTTATTTATTCCGTTTTAGATTAATTTCATACAATAGCAAAGAGATATTTTACTGTACCCATATCGACTATACGACATCTGTAAGTTAACATCGTTATGACTGTAAGCTCTTTGCAAATATTGTTCTCGTTTGTAATGTGAAGCTGGGCCACGTTTTGTAAACGTTATTCGTGTCTGCTGCGTGTGTAATTAAGATGATGAGGTTGAAAGTGACGTCCATTGACTGGAATAGCACTCACATAGTGCATATTGAAAAGTGTATTAAGCTTGCGTTCGAAAACATAAACGCACGAATATTTTGTCAGGTAGAACTACACAGCTCGTAAGTACACTAACCTGCAAGTTTACTAATGTTTATAAAAACCATCTCATGAGCAATTAGATCTTGTAAAAGAAGTAAATCTTTCGTAAAAATACCGTTACCGATATGACAACAAAAATATTTCTTTCCTTTCCCAGTGCAGCAAACGAATAACACAAACAAAACTAGGTCCAACCAAGAATGCTTGTAATCTGCCATCTGAAGATGGATTTGTAAAGAAAAATCCGAAACCGGTCATGGTCTGAAGATAATAAACCTTTTTAAACCATATATGTGACTGGAAGCTGATATTTATATAAATTATAAACCTCAAGTACAACAGCCACGTTTCTCAACATGTCGACTTTCGACAAAATAGCGTTATTTTTATCAGTCCGTCATTCTTTCTTAATACATGCCCAATCCAATTTCTTTTTCTTATTTTTATTACATCTAGTAACTGTCTTTTCTCTCCCACCCCTCTCAGTACCTCTTCATTTGTTACTCTTTCCATCCTCTGCCATGTTCACATCTCAAAAGCCTCCAGCCTTTCTCTGTCTTAGTTCCTCAAAGTCCATGTTTCAGCGCCACACAGAAGAACACTCCATACAAAACATTTTATGAGTGTTTTCCTAAGTCCTCTGTCCAGACTGCTGCAGAAAATTCTCCTTTTCTTATAAAAAGCCTCTTTTGCCATTGCTATCCTTGTTTTAATTTCTGTGCTGCACATCCAGTCGGTGTCTATCCTGCTTCCAAGATACTTAAAATTTTGCACCTGTTGTAATATTTCTCCATTCAGCATAATTTTTATTTTTTATTTCCTCCTAGTGTCAATATTTTTGCTTTCTTCGTGTTAATTTTCACTCCATAATTTTTTCCGTTAGCTTCAATGGTGTTCACTAGATTCTGTAATTCTAATTCCCCTGTGGCTAGAAGGACCACGTCATCATCAAACCTCAAATACCCTACTCTTCTTCCTCTAATTTCTACTCCTTTGTCATCTAATGAGCATTGGTCAATCATATTTTCCAAGTAGAGTTTGAAAAGGGTAGGTGATAGACAGCATCCTTGTCTTACTCCTTTTCCTAGTCCGATCCAGTTTGTGCTTTCTCCTCTCATTTTAACTGAGGCTTTTGACTCAGATATAATGAGTTTATAAGTCTTCTGGTTTCCAGTCCACTCTCTTTTCCCTCATTACATTCGCCAGCTTGTCCCAAGCCACACTGTCAAATGCCTTTTCTAGATCGATGAAGCACACATAGAGGTCTCTTCCTTTTTCAATAAACCTTTCTCCCAAGATTCGTAGGAGCCCTACTGCATCTCTAGTGCCCGTATTCCGTGTGAATCCAAACTACTCCTCGCAAGATTCTCCTCCATTACTTTTTGAAGTCTCTTATTACTTATTCTTAAAATCACTTTCGCAGCATGTGAAATGAGACTGATTGTCCTGTGCTCATTGCATTTCTTGATTCCTTGTTTTTTCCGTAATGTAATCATTACTGTTGTCAGAAAGTCCTCAGTCCATTAGCCCCTGTCATATATTTTATTACATAACCGTAATATTTCTGTTATTCCATATTGGTTCAAGTATTTTAATATTTTTTCCCGGTATCTTATCTGTACATACTGCTTTGCCATTTTTCATTGCAGCTATGGCAGACTTCACTTCTTTCATAATGTTGGTTGGTCCTTTCTCATCATCACTTACAGTGTTGAGTGATTCAAGTTAAAGAGTTTCTGGCTTGCGATCTGTGTCATATAGCTCTTTTAGATATTCTTCCCATCTCTGGAGGACATCGTCACGATCTTTGTATACTACCTCTTCGTCTTTACTCAAAATTTCCATAGTAGCATTTCCTGCTATGTTTTGATCCCATGTCATAGTCTTTACTCTGTTGTATAGTAAGTCGTATCTTCCCTTCCTATCCAATTCTTCAATTGCATCACATTCCTCTTTTAGCCATTTTTTCCTAGCCTGCTCTGTTTCTCTTCGCACTTCATTATTTAACCTTCGGCACATCTTTCTTGCATCTTCAGTGTTTTTGTTTTTAAATTTTCTTCTCTCCTACATCTTGAAATCATTTCGGTGTGACCCATGGTTTTTTGCCTTTTTCCCTTTTACATACCCTATATTCTGCTGTCTTACTTTAATATTCCTTCTTTGAGCATAATACAGCCCCACAAAAAGAAGCCGCATGTGTTCAGATCCGGGGAATAGACGGCCAATCGATGCCCATGGCAGTGGTCTCTGGGTACCCCAGAGCCAGAATGAGGTCCCCAAAGTGCTCCTCCATGATATCAAACACTCTCCTGCTTCGATGGGGTCGAGATCCGTCTTGCATGAACCACATCTTGTCGCAATCAGGGTCATTCTGGATAATGGGGATGAAATCATCTTCCAAAACCTACACGTACTGTTAGTAGTCACCGTACCGCACCGATTATTCCGTGACTGGGCACTGCACACCACACAGTCATCCTTTAAGGGTAAAGAGACTTCTCGATTGCAAAATGCGCGTTCTCAGCCCTCCAAATGCACCAATTTTGCTTGTTGACGAACCCATCCAAATGAAAGTGGGTTTCGTCACTGAACCAAACCATACAGCGCATACTACTTCCCAAAATTATACGCGGCCAACCGTGCAGTTTCAACGATCGAAGGTCTCCCTGAGCGAGGTTCGTCTTCTTGCCAAGAATGATTTGTGCCAGCGAAAAACTTGTGCCCTTGATAAGGAATGTTCCCTATAGGTCTGTTTCGACTTTTCAGAGGTCGCAGTAGCAGATTCCCGAAATTTAAAACAAAACTTGATTGCCTAACGTTGTTCTAAATTCCGCTGTTCAATATTAGTAACACACAACTTCACGATTGGCACTCTCAAAAGTCACGTGATGGCCGAACGGAGCTGAAACTCGGATTGAGCATCTGGAAGGAGTGAACACACCGGTTTACACAAGCAGAACAACACAGCGTTACCAGATCGCTCACATTGTTGTCAGTTTTATTACTTTTTCACATACCTCGTATATGTTGACGTAGGTGCAGATGTAGATAAAATCATTAACAACATTACTCATTACTCTGTGCGCTGTATTGCTGCTCGCTTTGAATTGATTTTGTGCTATACCTCGCTGACACATCTGTTCCATCCAAATGCTTTGTCTGAAATCGTTTTTCATATTTTATCTTTTCCGTGCCATGAATTCCACGGTTTAAATATATTTTTGTTCTTGTTCTAGTATTAACTTTAGAAAATCTTTATTTCACGATTTACCCAATGACTATTATATGCTTTTCCCACGTGGTGTTTGCTGGCACAGAAAATTGCTCGTACATCTGTCATTTCTTTCACGGAAAAAGTACGTTGTCCAAGGAGCCGTTTTCAGACACGTCGTTACCGCGGAGCCATCTGGCGGCAGCAAGGCGAGACAAAGGGCCAGGAAGTGCGCCAGAGCGAATTCGGTGGCCGACGATCAGCAATTTCCTGGCGCAAATCAGTCCACCCGCTAGAGACCGCCTTCCCGGCACAAATTAACAGAAATAATTAAGCGTCCGAGCCACCGAGTCGACTAACAAATCCACAATTACGAATTTATTAATTAGGGGGCAATAACGAGGGTTGCGAGGAGCCAGGTGGCCATGTACAATTGATTTCCCAGCAGAAGTAATTATTAAGCACTGACGCCTGCAGTTATTCCAGAAATTCAGCACGCGTCAGCGCCTAATTCAGCCGCATTGTTATCATTACGTTAAGTAGCGAGAAAAAAAGATTGGGAAAATTTTCAGTGAAAATGAATATGGCTAGGCCAGAAGTTAAAGCTTAGGAGGTCGAGGAAATTTAGAATTACACTGAAGAGCCAAAGAAACTGGTACACCTGCCTAAAAACATGCAGGGCCCCCACGACCACGCTGAAGTGCAGCAACACGAAGTGGCATGGATTCGAATAATGTCTAAAGTAGTGCTGGAGGGAACCAACACCATGAATCAGGCAGGGCTGCCCATAAATCCGAAAGAGTACGCGGGGGTGGAGCTCTCTTCTGAACAGCACATTGCAAGAAATCCCAGATATGCCAAATAATATTCATGTAGATTGGAGTTTGATGGCCAGCGAAAGTGTTTAAACTCAGAAGAGTGTTCCTGCAGCCACTCTGAAGCATTTAAAGACGTGTGGGGTGGGGCATTGTCCTGCTGGAATCGCCCAAGTCCGTCAGAATGCACAGTGGACATGATCAGACAGGATTCTTACTTACATGTCACCTATCAGAGTCGTATCTAGACGTATCAGAGGTCCACTCCAACTGCACGTTCCACACTATTACAGAGCCTTCACCAGCTTGAACAGTCCCCTGCTGACATGCAGGGTCCGTGGGTACATGCGGTTGTCTCTATACCGGTACACGTCCATCCGCTCGATAAAATTTGAAAGGAGACTCGTCCGATCGAGCAACATGTTTCCAGTCATCAACAGTCCAAAGTCGGTGTTAACGGGCCCAGACGAGGTCAAATCTTTGTGTCGTGCTGTCATCAAGTGTACACGAGTGGGTCTTCGGCTACGAAAGCCCATATCGATGGTGGTGCGTTGAATGGTAATCAGGCTGACACTTGTTGATGGGCCAGCATTTAAATCTGCAGCAATTTGCGGAATGGTTGCACTTCTGTCACGTTGAACGATTCTCTTCAGTCGTCGTTGGTCCCATTCTTGTAGGATCTTCTTCGACCGCAGTCATGTCGGAGATTTGATGTTCCAGATTTTCACGGTACACTCGTGAAATGGTCGTACGTGAAAGTCCCCACTTCATTGCTACCTCGGAGATGAAGTGACCCATCTATACTATATCCCGACTATAATACCACGTTCAAACTCACTCACATCCTGATAACATGCCACTGTAGCAGCAGTAACCGATCCAACAACTGCACCAGACACTTGATGTCTTTCACAGGCGCTGCCGACCGCAGCGCCGTATTCTGCCTGTTTACTTATCCCAGTTTCTTTGGTGCATCAGTGTATTTTTGTATTGTAGATTGCACTTGTGTCCATAGATAACAGGACAACCCAACTTTTTTAATGATTTTCAGCTTAAGAAGTCCATACTTCACAGCCGTATATCAGAACTGTAAACACAAACTGAATCTACGCTTGCCTTATCAGACACATTGAATAGTTACTACGAAAAGCACTTCCACTCACTTTTATTTTGATCTTCCTTTTATTTGTTTTCTTGGCGATCCAATGGTTCTCTTTACGTGCGCTGGATACAAAAGCAGTGGTGACTCTACGACGTTCATTATCCATCATCGTCATCATCAGCATTTCCTTCTAGCGAGCCGAGCAGGAACCTTGTGAAAGGATGCCTCCATTGATAACTGTCCTTTTATACCTTTTCTCCCTCCACTGCATCCCACGTTACACCTCTCCTCTTGAGATATTCATTAGCCTTATCTGTCCACCTTTTCTTGCTACCCAACTGGTCTTTTTGTTGGTATCTTCATCTTCAACTTCAGGCATGGAGATCGAGTCGTGTACATTCGCTTCACATGATCTAACCAGTTGGATCTTGCAGTATTGATAATTTCCTCTGTGGTCAAGGTCACTTGCAGGTCTGTCTTTATATATTTGTTTCTGACTCTGTCTCTCCTGGTTTTCTGTAGAGCTAACCCAAAGAACGTCATTTTACATGCCTATACCTGAATCTCTTCTTTCTAATTTATGACACAGGTCTCCAGACAATACGTCATGATTGGCAGGAGATAGGTTTTATACACTCCTGGAAATGGAAAAAAGAACACATTGACACCGGTGTGTCAGACCCACCATACTTGCTCCGGACACTGCGAGAGGGCTGTACAAGCAATGATCACATGCACGGCACAGCGGACACACCAAGAACCGCGGTGTTGGCCGTCGAATGGCGCTAGCTGCGCAGCATTTGTGCACCGCCGCCGTCAGTGTCAGCCAGTTTGCCGTGGCATACGGAGCTCCATCGCAGTCTTTAACACTGGTAGCTGCCGCGACAGCGTGGACGTGAACCGTATGTGCAGTTGACGGACTTTGAGCGAGGGCGTATAGTGGGCATGCGGGAGGCCGGGTGGACGTACCGCCGAATTGCTCAACACGTGGGGCGTGAGGTCTCCACAGTACATCGATGTTGTCGCCAGTGGTCGGCAGAAGGTGCTCGTGCCCGTCGACCTGGGACCGGACCGCAGCGACGCACGGATGCACGCCAAGACCGTAGGATCCTACGCAGTGCCGTAGGGGACCGCACCGCCACTTCCCAGCAAATTAGGGACACTGTTGCTCCTGGGGTATCGGCGAGGACCATTCGCAACCGTCTCCATGAAGCTGGGCTACGGTCCCGCACACCGTTAGGCCGTCTTCCGCTCACGCCCCAACATCGTGCAGCCCGCCTCCAGTGGTGTCGCGACAGGCGTGAATGGAGGGACGAATGGAGACGTGTCGTCTTCAGCGATGAGAGTCGCTTCTGCCTTGGTGCCAATGATGGTCGTATGCGTGTTTGGCGCCGTTCAGGTGAGCGCCACAATCAGGACTGCATACGACCGAGGCACACAGGGCCAACACCCGGCATCATGGTGTGGGGAGCGATCTCCTACACTGGCCGTACACCACTGGTGATCGTCGAGGGGACACTGAATAGTGCACGGTACATCCAAACCGTCATCGAACCCATCGTTCTACCATTCCTAGACCGGCAAGGGAACTTGCTGTTCCAACAGGACAATGCACGTCCGCATGTATCCCGTGCCACCCAACGTGCTCTAGAAGGTGTAAGTCAACTACCCTGGCCAGCAAGATCTCCGGATCTGTCCCCCATTGAGCATGTTTGGGACTGGATGAAGCGTCGTCTCACGCGGTCTGCACGTCCAGCACGAACGCTGGTCCAACTGAGGCGCCAGGTGGAAATGGCATGGCAAGCCGTTCCACAGGACTACATCCAGCATCTCTACGATCGTCTCCATGGGAGAATAGCAGCCTGCATTGCTGCGAAAGGTGGATTTACACTGTACTAGTGCCGACACTGTGCATGCTCTGTTGCCTGTGTCTATGTGCCTGTGGTTCTGTCAGTGTGATCATGTGATGTATCTGACCCCAGGAATGTGTCAATAAAGTTTCCCCTTCCTGGGACAATGAATTCACGGTGTTCTTATTTCAATTTCCAGGAGTGTACATGGTCTGTTTAGCTCTTAAAGGGACTCCTTTGCTCCAAGTTAGGTTTCGTACTATTTTTACGCCAGATTCATTATATAAGAGTTACTTGTTTAATCGATTTTCAGGCTTACTTTCAATGTTGTTCCCTTACGTATAGGTAAACAGTGCAATGTCATCATAAAAGATAAAGTGGTGGAACTATGTTCCACTAATGTTTATTCCCTAATGTAACAGAGTGACAAGCACATGTCCAAATATGCGATATCGCACCAAGTATACCACTCGAGTCATACTTTGTTACGTTCACAAATACTATGACTATTGATTTTGTTTATTCATTTATGTGAAATGTTGATCATGTTACTTTTGGACACAAACAATGATGCACACTACATGGAAAGATCCTGATTTTGTATTATCCTACACTATGTGATCGAAAGTATCCGAACACCTGGCTGAAAAAGAAGTTCGTGGCGCCCTCCATCGGTAATGCTGGAATTCAATATGGTGCTGGCACACCCTTAGCCTCGATGACAGCTTCCACGCTCGCAGGCATACTTTCAATCAGGTGCTGGAAGGTTTCTTGGGGATGGCAGCCCATTCTTCACGGAGTGCTGCACTGAGGAGAGATATCGGTGTCGGTCGGTGAGGCCTGGCACGAAGTCGCCCTTCGAAAACATCCCAAAAGTGTTCTACGGGATTCAGGTCAGGACTCTGTGCAGACCAGTTAATAACGGGGATGTTATTGTCGTGTAACCACTCTGCCACAGGCCGTGCATTATGAACAGATGCTCGATCGTGTTGAAAGATGCAAGAAGGTACTTAAAACATCGATGTAGACCAGTGCTGTGATAGTGCCACGCAAAACAACAAGGGGTGCCAACCCCCTCCATGAAAAACACGACCACACCATAACACCACCGTCTCCGAATTTTACTGTTGGCACTACACACGCTGACAGATGACATTCACAGGGCTTTCGCCATACTCACACCCTGCCATCAGATCGCCACATTGTGTACCGTGATTCGTCACTCCACACAATGTTTTTCCACTGTTCAATCGTCCAATGTTTACGCTCGTAACACCGAGCGAGGCGTCGTTTGGCAGTTACCGGTGTGATGTGTGGCTTATGAGCAGCCGCTCGACCATGTAATCCAAGTTTTCTCACCTCTCACCTACCTGTCATAGCACTTGCAGTGGATCCCGATGCTGTTTGGAATTCCTGTGTGATGGACCGGATAGATGTATGCCTTTCACATTACGACCCTCTTCAACTGTCGGCGGTCTATGTCAGTCAACAGACGAGGTCGGCCTGTACGCTTTTGTGCTGTACATGTCCCTTCATGTTTGCACTTTACTATCGTAACGGAAACAGTGGACCTAGGGATGTTCAGGAGTGTGAAAATCTCGCGGACAGACGTATGACACAAGTGACACCCAATCACCTGATCACGTTCGATGTTCGTGAGTTCCAGGGAGCACCCCATTCTGCTCTCTCACGATGTCTAATGACCACTGACGTCGCTGATATGGAGTACCTGGCAGTAGGTGGCAGTACAATGCACATAATATGAAAAACGTATGTTTTGGGGGTTTCCGGATACTTTTGACCACATAGTGTATGAACGTCAGCAAGAAGCTAAAAAACTAATTAAGTGTTTAATTAAGGTTTAACGACCGCAGATTGTTAAAAGCATTTATACAGTAAATGTGAAACTCAACGTTATTCACTTTGTTCTCCTGTGTGACCAACATATTTTGCACTTTATTATGTTCGGCACGGTGCGTCCTCCTTGATTTGTAATTTGTTTCAGTAACTGTAAGCCAGTTAAAATTGTGGTATTAACAATACTGTCATTGTTTCTAATTGTTAAGAATATGTACTCGGACCGGTGGCTGCGATCACGAAGGGAGCATTAGAGTTCAGGCTAGTTCACGAGCCTGGCTTGGAGTTGACAGTGTAAATTCAGATTAAATTATTTTCTTTTAAGTTGAATCAAAATTAAAAGTCGTGTATTTGTAAGTTATTCAGAACGTCACATTTACGTTCCCAAAATTGAAACGCAGAAAGACAGAGACTGCAGAAAACAGATTACAGCCTCAGTTGTCGACTTGACAAAATGGCTCTGAGCACTGTGGGACTTAACATCTATGGTCATCAGTCCCCTAGAACTTAGAACTACTTAAACCTAACTAACCTAAGGACATCACACACATCCATGCCCGAGGCAGGATTCGAACCTGCGACCGTAGCAGTCACGCGGCTCCGGACTGAGCGCCTAGAACCGCTAGACCACCGCGGCCGGCTGTCGACTTGACAGTGAACACGAAGATAAGCGTTATTTTTCATTTGAGTAACATAGAGCTACTGCTTTTGTGAAATTTGTGTTACGCTTCTTTCATATTATTTTAAAGAAGCAATACACAAAATGACGAACTATGATTTGTGCTGTGGAAATGATAGTTGTATATGTTTCAGTTCCTTCCTTTTTTTTAAGTTTAAAACTCTGAGACGTTCCTTTCGAGTTGGTGTGATGACTTCTACATTTGCGTCTGCACTTACCCAGGCACAATAAAGCGGTGTGTGGTGGGGGATACGTCTGGTACTGTTGTAATTATCCATCTTCTCCCTTTGAGTCACCAATGGCACGTGAGATAAGCGACAGTCGATAGACCTCACTCTCAGCTCTATTTGTAACTCCGTTGCTGAATTTCGGGCGTTACAAAAAATTGAAGCAGCACCATGGCAGCCGTATGTGAGGCAGTCAAGTGGGCAGCAAGGCGCTGATCGACTGCTACGGTCGCAGGTTCGAATCCTGCCTCGGGCACGGATGTGTGTGATGTCCTTAGGTTAGTTAGGTTTAAGTAGTTCTAACTTCTAGGGGACTGATGACCACAGATGTTAAGTCCCATAGTGCTCAGAGCCATTTGAACCAAGGCGCTGATATGCAGTTTCACAAGTGAGCCTGTTTGTAAACCGCGAGGCGTCCGGTTTAAGCCCCGCAGTCGTTGTGACACCGCAGAAATGCTTTGTGGCTTGTGATATATTCCCACACCGTTGGGACACCGAGATGTTGATCTGTATGTACCTGGAAGCAGTGCACCGGCAGAACAAGTGTGCCACTAATCGCTGTACACTGAGGTGACATCTAATGCGACATGCACATATGCAGGTGGCGTTAGTACGGTCTACACTAGCTATAAAAGGGCGATGTATTGGTAAAGATGTCATTTGTACTCTGGTGATTCATATGACAAGGTATCCGGCGTGATTATAGCCGCACGACGGGAAGTAACAGACTTGGAATCGGGAATAGTAGTTGGAGCTTGAGGCATAGGACAGTCACTTTCGGAAATCGTTAGGGAACTCAATGTTTCGAGATCCACAGTGTCAAGAGTGTGCTGAGAATACCAAATTTAAGGCATTGCCTTTTATCACGGGCAACGCACTGGCCTTTACTTAGCGACCAAGAGCAAAGGCGTTTGCGTAGTGTTGTCAGCGCTAACAGAGAAGCAACACTGCCTGACATAACCACTAAAGTCAATGTGGGATGTACGACGAACATATCCGTTAGGACAGTGCGGCGAAATTTGTCGTTAATAGGCTATGGCAATAGACGACCGACGCGAGTGCCTTTGATAACAGCACATCACCTTCAGCGCCTCTCTTGGTCTCGTGACCGTATCGGCTGGACCCTAGACGACTGGAAAAACGTGGCCCGGTCAGCTGAGTCTCGATTTCAGTCGGTAAGAGCTTATGGTACGGTTCGAGTGTGGCGCAGACCCAACGAAGCAATTGACCCAGGTTTACAAGGCACTGCGCAAGCTGGTGGTGGATCCGTTATGGTGTGGGCCGTGTTTACATGTAATAGACTGGGTCCTCTGGTCCAACTGAAGTGATCATTGACTGGAAATGGTTATGTTGGGCTATTGGGAGACCATTTGCTGCTGTTCGTGATCTTCATATTCTGAAACAAGGATGGAATTTTTATAGATCTCAATGCGCATTGTGATCAGGCCACAGTTATTCCCGATTGGTTTGAAGAAATTCTGGACAATTCGAGCGAATGATCTAGGCACTCACATAACCAAATATGAATCCCATCGAACATTTGTGGGACATAATCGAGCCAGTTCGTACATAACATCTTGCATCGGAAATTATGGACGGCTACAGAGGCAGTTCCGCTAATTATTTTTGCAGGAGACTTCCAACGACTTGTTGAGTCCATGTCACGTCGAGTGGCTGCATTCTGCGGGGCAAAAGAGGCCCTACACGCTATTAGAGGTATTCCTTGACTTTTGTCACCTTATTGCATATACAGACTGGCTGCACTCTCCACGACATCGGGTATATATCGGTTTCGCTACGGACCAACCAATAGCCGACGCTGGTCTGGGCAACGAGCTCACGATTCTCTCTCGCCTCGGACTTAGTCAAATGGTTCAAATGGCTCTGAGCACTATGGGACCGTAACGGTCGCGCGGTTCCACACTGTAGCGCCTAGAACCGCTCGGCCATTGCGGCCGGCGGGACTTAGTCGGCAACAGGGAGTCTCATTAGGGACCACAACAGCACTAAACTTCTGATTTGGAGGGTAGCGGTCCGCAGCCGGCGCGATTATGCTGCCACCCTTTCACACCAGTGCGAGCTCCTAACCGAGTAACCTTGGCCGCCTACGGAAATTCAGGGGATGTACACGTCGCTGGCATTTCTCAATAGGGAGGGGGCGCATTGTGCTAATTCAGACACGCGCTGGTGAGTGAAGTAAACCGTGTCAGCAAAGCAGGACGCGAACATCAGACTGCCATCACACCGCTGCCGATTACCGACGTCATAGCATCACCGTCCGTGGATCAGCCGCCTGCATGTAAGGGCGCCGTAGCACTACAATGCTGTAATCCAAGACGAATAAAGTATGTTGTATCTTAAAGTAGTTTTCCTAGCCATCCCCCACCAGCACTTTCAACTCCGCAAGCCACCACTCCACAACCTCTGCGGCCCCATTTATCACTGGGTCACTATAAATTTCTCTGATTTTCTCATCGTAGTTATTTCCAAGGACTTATGTGATTGGAAGTAATGTTTTAACCACCTCTTCTTGGAATTTCAATCGTTCAAATGTCTCTAATCACTATGGGACTTCACATCTGAGATCATCAGTCCCCTAGACATAGAACTACTTAAACGCAACTAACCTATGGACATCACACACATCCATGCCCGCGCCAGGATTCGAACCTGCGACCGTAGCAGGAGCGCGGTTCCGACCTGAAGCGTCTAGAACCGTTCGGCCAAAGCGGCTGGCTAATTTCAAGAGTAAACTTCTACATGATATGAGGGGCGTTCAATGCAACAAATTTCTGAATGCGGGTGGGTTTTATTCAGGATTCCAGTACACCATATTAATAACCACTCTTTTGGCTACAAAATCCTATTTTTCAACGTAATCTCTTTACAATGCGACGGCCTTAAGGCACCTTACTGGGAGGGACTACTCTGCTAGTATACGTTGGACCAAAGTCTTGCTGTATCAACGACCTCCCTATCACCCACTTATTGCTTTCCACCGAGTTCATCCTTCATCGGGCTGAACAGATGGAAGACGGAAGGTGCGAGATCCAGGTCGTGAGGTGGATAAGGAGGAACAGCCCAATGAAGTTTTGTGAGCTGCTCTCGTGTGCGGAGACTTTTGTGAGGCCTTGCGTTGTTATGGAGAAGTTGGTTTGCATTTCTGTGACGACGGACGGTGGAGTCGTTTCTTCATTTCCCTGAGCACAGTACAATCCAGTTCAGAGTTGATCGTTGCACCATGAGGGAGTGCATCAAACAGAATAATTCATTCAGAGTGCCGGCCGCTGTGGCCGAGCGGTTCTAGGCGCGTCAGTCCGGAACAGCGCTGCTGTGATTGTTTTGGGCTACGGTCGCAGGTTCGAATCCTGCCTCAGGCATGGATATGTGTGATGTCCTTAGGTTAGTTAGGTTTAAGTAGTTCTAAGTCTAAGGGACTGATGACCTCAGATGGCAAGTCCCATAGTGCTTAGAGCCATTTGAACCATTTTGAACCAATCAGAGTCCAAGTCTGAACTTTTTCTTCGGAGGAGGGGTGGTGTGGCGTCACTCCATAGATTGCCGTTTTGTTTCCTATTCGAAGTGACGAACCCATATTCACCCACTGAGACTACGTTCGACAAAAAACGGTCAAAATCAACCTCTTAAGCAACTCTGCACAGATGGTCCTTCGCTGTTCTTTATGGCCTTTGTAGTCTTCTGTTGGGCAGCGAGGAGCCCAGCTATCACAAAACTTTGAGTACGCCAACAGTTGGACGAGTACGTCAGCACTAGGAGAGGCGTTTGGAAAGTCCGTGCAAAAACAAAAACTACTTACGTGTTTGGGGCAAACCATTTTTATTTTTCGACATTGTCTCCTTTTCGACTTATACAGTTCGTCCAAAGCTGTTCTAATTGGTTGATCCCTTCCGAATAATAAGAATTATCCAAGTCTGCAAAAAAGCTATTAGTTGCTGCAATCACCTCCTCGTTTGAATAAAACCTTTGTCCCGCCAGCCATTTCTTCAAATTGGGGAACAAATAGTAGTACGAGGGAGCCAAGTCTGGAGAATAGGGGGGATGTGAAACGAGTTGGAATCCTATTTCTATTAATTTTGTGACCACAACTGCTGATGTGTGTGCTGGTGCATTGTCGTGATGGAAAAGGACTTTTTGCGGTCCAATCGCTGGCGTTTACCTTGCAGCTCGGTTTTCAAACGGTCCAATAACGATGAATAATAGGCATCTGTAATAGTTTTACCTTTTCCAGATAGTCGATGAGGATTATTCTTTGCGAATCCCAGAAGACAATAGCCATAACCTTTCCGGCCCAAGGAATGGTCTTCGCCGTTTTGGTGCAGATTCTCTCTTGGTAACCCATTGTTTAGATTGTTCTTTGGTCCCAGGAGTATAGTAATGTATTCATGTTTCATCCACAGTGACGAAACGACGCTTAAAGTCCTGCGGATTGTTCCTGAACAGCTGCAAACCATCCTGGCAACACTTCACACAATTCCGTTCTAGGTCAAGCATGAGCAATAGCGGAACCCATCTTGCGGATAGCTTTCTCATGTCCAAATGTTTATGCAAAATATTATGTACCCGTTCGTTCGAGATGCCCATAGCACTAGTAATCTCACGCATATTAACTCTTCTGTCATCCACCACCATATCATGTATTTTATCAATGATTTGTGGAGTCGTAACCTCCGCAGGGCAACCAGAACGTTCAGCATCACTTATGTCCATACGGCCACTCCGAAAATTTCGAAACCGCTTATAAACTGTTCTAATCGAAGGTGCAGAGTGACCGTAATGTTTATCAAGCTTCTCTTAAGTCTCCTGAGGCGTTTTGCCTTTCATACAGTAATGTTTAATCACCACATGAAATTCTTTTCATCAATTTTTTGACAATCACTCGACTTCCTAGATTCACACGAATGCCAAACACAAAGAAATAGACCAATATGGCTGAAACTTGGTGCGTTCTTTCCAAAGATGCTACTAACGAAACACGACCTCGATACGAGCCGGTGGTGCCATCTCTCGGACTTTGCACGGACTTTTCCAACGCCCCTCGTACCAACAGAGACGTGCAGTTGTGCAGCGAGGTGTTTGATACTGATCCGTCGATCACGTCGATTGAGTACGTTGGCACGTTCCATATTGCAGGACATAAAGCTGTGTGCAACCGGCCGGTACGCGGGAGATCGGACAGGTTCGCGCGCCCTCGTTGCGGTGATTACAGATGCCTCGCCCAACGACTCACCGTGCTTTTGCTCACTGCCAGGTCTCCGTAGACATTCTGCAAGCGCCTGTGAATATCTGCGGTGCTCTGGTTTTGCGCCAAAAGAAACTCAATGACAGCTCTATGCCTGGAACGCGCCTGTGTTACAGACGCCATTTTGGAGGCTACATACAGCGCCACCAGCTATCGGAACTTCTACGTGTGCTGCTTCTGTGTAGGCAGCGCTGTGTAGCGCTTTGCATTGGATCTCTGACAGAGATTTCTTTGTAAGAGACTCTGTGGCTGGTCGGCCTCGTTGTTAGTAGTTAATCGCCAGTAGAGATGGGCAAACTGAAACACGTAACTGTTTCGAAACAAATGAAACAGTACAATGTAATGTTTCGATACGCTGTTTCGAAACAGTGAAACAGTTTGTGTTTTGTGAGCTAATAAACCTAGACATTTTATCATCTTGAATGTCTACTGTATAGGTGTGTCCATATAAACACAAATGAGGTGCGAGAGCGCTAATCATATCGCAGAAAGTATGAAACTATCACTTAGGCGTCTTGGCAGTTTCGTATTTGATGCAGCAAATGCGCTGCTTTCGTGTCGTGTGACTTTCATACTTTTCAATTGGCTGAGGACAACCATAGCTGAAGACAGAAGAACCACCACGAACGGAACTGGAGGTGGGAGCGAACTGCAGAAACAATAGATATGGTACTGGGATTCCCACATTCCGCTAGTATGGGAATGTACCCATTCTGCTAATTCCCATGCACACAAAGGGAATCATTGTGGATAATAGGTACAGTGACTATAGACTCACAAATAATGCCAAATAATTCGAATAAATAACAAAATATAACAGAAAAATTTTTGTCTTTCAAGGTGTTTCGAACCGTAACTATAAATTCACCATGCTTCCCAGCCCTTCCCGTTCACCATTACACTATCAGTGATATGTCAAACAGATTGCTTGCAATTATACCTACATTAAATTTATGTATATGTACAATAACTGTCACTCGACGTCTTTTTTTGATCAAAATGTTCTAGGCTTACTTGCGTTTCTTAATATGATTACTGTACTTGAACAGGGAAAAGTATGTTATAAAAAAAGTAATTTAACTGAATGATTTTCACATATTTATTATTTTGAATGTGAATAGTATGCGTTGTTTTATTGTTTGGTTAATGTTTATAAAGCAAATGTTACGCCATTTCGGAATAGGACAGTCATCTAGAAACGAAGCTTTATTTTCAGATATCTTAAGCTTCATGCTATTGCTTGTCAAAACGATTTCGACACTCTTGAAAGTGTTTCACGAAGTGGTATGTTGTGTTTTCAGTACCTGTGCCGAGCACGAATCTCGTCCGACACAGAGCGGAATGAAACATCACTGTTTCGATACAATCAGTCCGTTCCAAGCACAGGTGGACTGAAACAGCTTTATTTTGAAAACGATACAGTTTCTGTGTCTGGCTCGAGATCGAATCTGGTCCGCATATCCGAGACAGGGGTGGAATGAAACACCACTGTTTCGAAACAGTGAACCAAAGCCGTTCCGAAACGCTGAAACAGTTCCACGTATCGATACACTGTATCGAAACATTGAAACAGTGGCCAAGTCTAATCGCCAGTACTGTTGGACAGTTGGAAGTTAGTCGCCAGCAGGATGGATGTTAGATGTGAGAAGTTAGCATTGATGGAGGGTAAGGGCTGAAGTGTTAGCGTAGTCTAACGACCTGTACATGTTCGACTTGGAGATTGAATATTATTCATGATTATATACCTTTGTACTAGATGTCAATGACGATTTATATTAGTGTCTGAACTGGATGTCACATTATTTAGGTAAAAAAATACATTATTTGGTTTGCAACAAAATCTTTCGTTTGCTAACCAATGCCTATTAGTAGTTAGTGGCTTTAGCAGTTAGAATCTTTTATTTAGATGACAGTATTGACGTTCGCTGTATTGCAGTAGGTCGCGTAATGAAGATTTTTGTGAGGTGAGTGCTAAATGAAATGTATAGGTTATTGTCAGGATTGCTTCTATCAGGGCCATTCTTTTGTATTAATTATTTGAAGTCAGGTTGTAATTTTTTTGAGCAGTCAGATTGGGTTGCGCTAGAATATTGTGGGTCGGTGTTGACTTGATAAGAAAAAGAAAAGAGAAAGTAGGCTCAGTACGTTCATTTTTACTCAGCTGTTTCAGAATAAAATAAAGTAGAAGTTTCATCTTCTCAGTCATTCAGCAGCTTAAGTATAGATTCACTCATTTAAATGAAGAAGTTTCAAACTTCGTGAAACTATAGAGGGTGAAGCTGAAATATTCCACGACGCCTCACAAAAAAACCAGCATTTTTTTTTAAGAGACATCGGCCGAGACAGAAAATCTGTTGCATTACTTATTGAGCGCCCCTCGCACATAACGTCTCTTTGTAGCTTCTGCCACAACAATCTGTTGAGCATCTCTGTAACGGTATCAGTCTCACTTAACTATCCTTTAACGAAATATGCCGCTCTTGGCTATCCTCTGTCTGTTCATGTAGTCCAGCGCGGGAAGGGTCTCCGACAAGCAATATTCAAGGATTGGTCTCTTGAGTGTTTAGTAAGCCATTTCCTTCGTGGGTGAATTATATTTCCTTAATATTCTTCAAATAAATCTGATTTTGCTACAAGTACTTTTGTGTTTTCACTCCTCTTTGGGTCTCTCCGACTGGTCACGCTGGGTATTTTATGGTTGTTACAGTCTCCAGTGATTTGCCGTCAACAGCGTAATCGATCACTTAGCCTATTTATGTGCAATACTTCACATTTATGACCAGTGGCAACTGCCTAACATCGACCCTCCATGTCGGTTCCTCCATCTCTCTACAGTCTTATAAAATTGGAACCTTTCTGTAGGCAAGAGCATCGACTGCGAATGGCCCAATGGAGTTTACGACGACCATCTACTAGGTTATTTACGTAGAGTGTTTTTCACAGCATCTTTTACTGCCTTCTCGGGAGGGGACTTACGAGAAGAACATAGCGAGAGCAATCACCTGATTTCCTGGAAACTTTGCTCAGTTGATGAGGAGTCTTAATAAGCGAACACGTGTCTCGGCTTTTCCGTAGATACTCGACCGTTTCCGAGAAGACGATTGTCAAAGTTTCCTCCGTAATTTATATGGCTTTTAGAACCTGGAAAGTTATACTGGAACGGTGCCACAGTGCTTAGCTTTTGTCTACAAGTCTCCGTAGGAGATTACTACACGAATACATCTCTTCAAATTTGGGAATACAAGGGCGTTATACTAATTGCAAAACTACAACTCGATTTCACAAGAAGTGTCATACATTACGTGATATATGTGTATGGTATATCAGCGATTACTATCTTTTTAAATTTTCATATTCTTATTTTTTATTCTTATATCAGTTCTTGTATAAATTCTTACAATTTATTTTTACATTATTCTTCAGAAAGACTTGATGCATTCGCTTGGATGATACCGATCGTGGAAACTTTAAAAACATACACATTCCGAACACCACGAGCATCGCGCGAGCGTAGCTTTGCTTCGCATGAATCTCTCTCGGGGAAAGAAACGCTGTTAACATTGCTGAAGATTTCACCCGACGACAATAATTTCATGGAAAACCAAGCACAAGGCTTCATTTTTCCGTAAATTGGCGCTCGTAATGATTATAAATCATGATAAATTATAGGAATTTTAGCAGAAACAGTTTCAAATAATTTTCTAAATCATTTATTTTTTTAATTCATTCATTAGACAGACTGTTAGTAGACGAATAATGACAACGACATTGCAGCACACACTGGTAAGTGTTCCTGTAGTAATCTTTTACAGAAATTGGTAGATAAATGAAAAACAAAAACATAAATATAAAACAGCGTTCTGGTTTCGAACATTTTTGATGAAATTCTTGTGGTGTATCTTGATTCATAATCAGCTCCCAGCGTCAAAATGATGCCTCATGTGTGGTCTGTAGCGAAATTATTGCCAACGCGTGAAATCCTCAGCATTATTATCGACGTTTTACTCCAGAGTGAGATTCATGCGAACAAATGTCACTGTGTCAAATCTGACTACGGGCGATGCCCGTGGTCTACGGAATTTGTATATTTCCAATTTTTCTGCGACCTGTATCACCCAAAGCAATACACCAAAAGCTTCCTTCAGAATAATCGTAAGAATAAAATGTAAGAATTAGTATAAGAACTGCTATAAAAATGAAATGTAAGAAGTCGTTTATTGTAAAACCGAGTTGTAATTTTACAATTAATAAAACGCTCTTGCGTCTCCCAATTTGACAAGAAGCATTCGTGTAGTAATCTTCTGCGCACATGGGCAGATAAACGAAAATAAATAAATAAACAATAAATAAAATAGAAAGAATGATCAGAGTTCTAATATGGATCGCATAAGTGTTGAGGTGCCACACTAACCACTGTTGCCGCGCCGAGTGGTCGCGCGGTTTGAGGCGCCATGTCACGGATTGCGCGGCTCCTCCCCCCGGAGTTTCGAGTTCTCACTCGGGTATGGGCGTGTGTTGTTCTTAGTATCAGTTAGTTTAAGTAGTGTGTAAGATGACCTCATCTGTTTGGTCCCTTAGGAATTCACACACATTTGAACATTTTTAACCACTGTGCCACTGCTGCGGTTCATCTACATCTACATTTATACTCCGCAAGCCACCCAATGGTGTGTGGCGGAGGGCACTTTACGTGCCACTGTCATTACTTCCCTTTCCTGTTCCAGTCGCGTATGCTTCGCGGGAAGAGCGACTGCCTGAAAGTCTCCGTGCGGGCTCGAATCTCTCTACTTTTACATTTGTGATCTCCTCGGGAGGTGTAAGTAGGGGGAAGCAATATATTCGGTACCTCATCCAGAAACACACCCTCTCGAAACCTGGACAGCAAGCTACACCGCGATGCAGAGCGCCTCTCTTGCAGAGTCTGCCACTTGAGTTTATTAAACATCTCCGTAACGCTATCACGGTTACCAAATAACCCCGTGACGAAATGCGCCGCTCTTCTTTGTATCTTCTTTATCTCCTCTGTCAACCCAACCTGGTACAGATCCCACACTGATGAGCAATACTCAGGTATTAAACTTAGCGTGAGCTAAAAAGGATATAAATTACGGCGGAAACTTTGACAGGTGCTTTCTCAGAAACAGTCGAGTATACACGGATAAGCCGAGACACGTGTTCGCCTATTTTGACCCCTCTTCCACTGAGCTAAGTTTCTGGAAAATCGGGTGATGGCACTTGCTGTGTGCACTTCATTATCAGATACAATTTTGAAAAGAATCCATGTCCAAAAATGTACACTTTGGATGTAAAAAATAAGTTTGAAGATTGGGTCACTTTCATACCTCCCGCTTCACGATACGCAGACAAGCTGAGAAGACGGTTGCGTCTTCAGTCCCTGTTGGAATTATGACATCACATGCCACTTACATTCTACTACATCAACGGACGCACCGCACTCTCGACTTTGAAGACGTCACTTGTAAGAGTACCCGATGACGAGTACATGACACACTGCCCATGCCGAGGGCTTCTGTAGAGGACACAGGTCGGAGCTTATTGCCCCTGTTGTGGGCGGGAGATTTGAAAGCGATCTGATGTTCAAACTTATTTTACATCTGAGGTGTGCGTACTGTAAGACCTTCAGTACACACACCATCAGATTATTTGACTTGTCGCTCTAACGAAGTAGGCGAGTGTCAGCAAAATGTCTCATGGTCTTATCGTGGCGTGTTTATCTTCCGCCGTTAGGTCAGACGATAGAAATGCCACTTGCACACTTAGAGTAGCAGATTGATGGTGACCAACTTTAAACTTAATTTTCACACACATTTATTAAAATAATAAAACGCATAGAAATTACTTAACTTGGTTCTGGGTGCTATTTAAAATTGACAATCTGAAGTTCCTTTGGTATTGGTACGTTAATCTTATTCTCACATATATCTCTGATACTTGACAAAAGTGTCTATACATTTATCTTCATGGCTATGTACAGGAATATGGTAATCTTATTAGGTGTAGACTGAAACTTGACTATAGACTGGTACAGAGAAATGTAGACTGGTACAGACTAATGCAGACTGGTACAGACTGGTGCAGACAAATGCAGACTGACTAATTGGAGGTCTGTACACTTGTTATAATACCTCGCGCGTTCATGTATCAGCGCGTGTGATCCGTGAGGAGAAAAGGTTCTACGTTAGCAGCAGTCTCATTGGCTGCGCTACATATTAATACGCGGATCGACGGAAGTAGAATTTGGTCCGTCTCTAAGGCAGCGCCATCTCGTAGTGCAGAGACGGACGAACGCTGCGCCTGCGCTGTTGTGCTTAGCAGGGCGCGCTCTAGTGGGAAAGCTGTGTACGCGCTGACTACGCGGAACTATGTACACAACGTTCATTTCCGGAAGCGGATTTTTTATCAAAACTTCATCTACTGAGTCCCCTCTACAACCACTATACGCCTATAACAGAAATTTGAAACACTCTTTATATTATGAACAGGAACTCTCCTATCACATTCTCTTCGCGCGCTCCCGGAATTACCTTTACATGTGTCAATTTCGACCCGTTGCAAAAGGACGTCTTGAATTTTGTCTGCTAGGAATTTATTAATCCAGTCGTAAATGCGGTAAGCTTTTATTTTGTTCACTCAACTGATATTAGATGTTAAAAAGTCCTGTCTTTCAGAAACGCTTTTCTTGTTATGGACAGTCTGCACTTCATATCGTCTTATTCTGCTGCACAAACAACAAACCTTGTCTACTACTTTCATTTCCTAAACTAATTTCCTTGACATCGCCTGCTTTAATTCGACTACATTACATTACCTTTGCCTCACGTTTTTTTATGTTCGTCTTACGGTATAACCTCTTTTCAAGACACTATCCATTTAGTTCAACTGCTCTTGCAAGTCCTTTGCTACCTTAGAAGAATTGCGGTATCATCGGCAAACTTCAAATCTGTCATATCTACTCCCTGAACGCTAATTCCCTTTCCAAATTCCTCCTTGGTTTCCTTTAATACTTGCTCAATGTACTAAGTGAATAACATTGGGGATAGCCAACAGCCCTGCCTCACTTGCTTTTCAGCCATTGCATCCCTGTCATGTCTTTCGACTCTTAGTACTTCAGAAGTTCAAAGAGCGTTTTCCAGTCAAGACAGTCAAAAATTTTCTCTCAGTCTACAAATGATATAAACAAAAGATTGCTTCTCTTTCACCTGTCTTCTCAAATAAGTCGTTGGTCAGTACCGCTTGGCGTGTTCCCACATTTCTCCGAAGTCCAAACTTATCTTACACTATATGGGCTTCCACAAGTTTTGCATTCTTCTGTAACTAAATTGCGTAAGTATTTTGCAGCCACTACATATTAAACTGGTAGTTTAATAATATCCACATCTGTCTTCATGGAACTTTTTTTGAATTGGAATTACTGCATTTTTCTTGAAGTCTGAAGTTATTTCGCCTGTCTCATATACCTTGCACACCAGGGGAATAATTTTGTCATAGTTAGCTCTTTAAAGGAACTCAGTGTTTCTGAGGGAATGTTGTCTACTCCAGGGGTCGTGTTTCGACTTATGTAGGTCTATTTCAATGCTCTGTACTGTAAATAAGATTTCCTGTTGTGATTGTTTTAAAATAAGCAGAATAGTTTGGAGATCTGTATAATCGGGATGTAATGCCTTACACTGTCATGTACAAATCTTGTCTCATATGTCCATACAGTCTTACAAATTAGCCCTAAGATTTTAAGCCTTCATTGCGCTGAGTGCTTATATTATTTAACACACAAAACCTTTCGTACTAATATGATAGCTATAAAAAGAAATTTGTTGTACTTACAAATGAGAATTAACTTTTCCTCCATTGACACATTTCAATTTGCAGCAGTAGCAACAATTCAGAACCATTGCTGTTACCAATAAATAAATGCCTGAAAACAGGGCAAATACATGTATCCTTAAAGTAAGTGACTTAACGCAAAACTTAATCATCAGCGTCACATCAGCATTACGCGACAATATTCCGGTTTGATGTTGGCGATATGGGCAATACTGCCCTACGCTTCGCTAATACTATCACAACGTCTTTCTTTATATTGTAGTACCTACCACTCCCCATGTATCCCTTTTGTACTTCTGTCCCCTCTCTCCGCCGGCCGCTGTGACAGAGTGGTTCTAGGCGCTTCAGTCCGGAACCGCCCTGCTGCTGCGGTCGCAGATTCCAATCCTGCCTCGGGCATGGATGTGTGTGATGTCCTTAGGTTAGTTAAGTTTAGGTAGTTCTAAGTCCAGGGGACTTGAGTCCCATAGTGCTGAGCCATTTGAACCCTCTCTCTCCCTGTCCATCTCCTCCTTTGTCTTCTGTATGTCCATTTTCTCCACCCCCCCCCCCTCCATGTTCATCTCCTCTTGCCTCTCTCTCTCTAATCATGAGCCTCTTTTATTGATATTACAAATGAAACCTTGATTGGGAATTTAAGTCGCTTAAAATGAGTGGTTAAATTATTTGGGTATACTGCGTATGAGAGAGATCTCACAATCTGCTGGATCTGTGTGGATAGCAGCTTCACTGACAGTATTCCACGTAGTTTTAATCTGCGGATGGGGAGGATTACAAAGTTTCGGATGATTCATTAATTGTAATATTCTAATCATAAATCTAGAAACCATAAATACAACTTTCCAGTTTGCTACTGAAACCAGCTGCAAAGAAGAAAATATAACAACACCTTGTTGTGTATAAAATTTTGTTTAAAATTATGTATAAGGATAAAGAATATATATGAGAAAAATAATTAATGTAACTGCTTAAATGAACTGCTGTCGTGGTTGAAAATTACTGCGAGAAAAAATACTAAACCGTACATTTCACCGCACAGCACAGCGGAACACAACATTTTCTTTCTCACAGTCTAACAGAAAACGTATATATGATTCTTCAGAAATGAACAGCCAATGTCCGTTTAAATATTACTTTTTGTGCAAATATTTGATGTAAATCGGTTCTGACCTCCTCGTGACTTTGCTACATATTTTTTTAATGTAACATGTACCGAAGGAAAGCTGAACGCATCATATCCGGAAAAAAGATCTGTTTAAATATTTCTGTGTATGTAAATATTTGAAGTAAATCGCTCCAGACCGCCTCGAGTTTTTGCAACATGTTTTCGTTATATAACATTTATCGAAGGCAAACTGAGCGCATCATATCCGGGAAGGAAAAGATCCGTTGGTTACGTTCCAGTTCAAAAGATTGCGCAGTGTTTCGTCGTGATCGTGGAAAATGCCTTCGTGGGCAGCTGCGACGGCTTTCTGTATGACGTCGATAAATATTTTCACCATTAATAGGAGAAAGAGGTGATAGTACTGATTGGTAAGGTAACAGAATGTACAAGAAAATGTTAAAGCTGTGTAAGTCGATGATATGCAAATTACGGCACGAGGTGAATCACTTATATACCCCCAATGTGGTAGAAAAATGCCCAAAACAAGTATCCCATTGACAGTGTGGTCAAAGATGTTATTGGGCATTAATCTGTGTGATATGGTGAACAAAACAAAGAAATACCAACTATGCAAAAATTTCACATATTTCGTTGCGTAGAACTATTAGAACAGTAAGAAAACTTTGAGGTGGAATGTTGTGTCTCTGGGATTTGGTTTAAAGAAAGTGCCACGATAAAAAGTTCATCCGTATGTACGCGACGAAATAGCATGAAAAAAGGCACAGTACATTAAATTTTTATGAAGAAAAGTACAGAAGTAAAGCGAATAGCGATTTATTCACACGAAATATATGTAAATGTGAAAGTGGACGAGTAATATTGCCACACGCAAATAATGGACAATATTTAATTTTTGTGGTCTTCAGGTCTTGGTGCCTAGACATGTTGCGTGTGACAGGACTACACTTGCAACAGTACTGGAATGTTCGTCCCCTGCCTCTTTTTCGTGCGTACGCACGCCGGTGCTGTCACCCCGTTGAGGTCTTCAGTTCGCTATGATGGGTAATATAAATCTACAAACTGGAGCGTATAGGAAGCTGGTTTATATACTGACAAAGGCACATACTAGACGCAGCACTTGTGAGTAATAATAAAGGGTATCCGACAAAGAACGAAACTTTCGAGTGCACATCAGCAATATCAATGAAATTAAGTTATTTATATATTATTACAATGTACGCTCAAGTAAATATGATGTTCCAGAAAGAGATTTTTACTCTGCAGCAGTGTGTGCGCTGATATGAAACTTCCTGGCAGATTGAAACTGTGTGCCGGACCGAGACTCGAACTCGGGACCTTTGTCTTTCGCGGGCAAGTGCTCAACCATCTTAGCTACCCAAGCACGACTCACGACCCGTCCTCCAGCTTTAATTCCGCCAGTACCTCGTCTCATACCTTCCAAACTTCACAGAAGCTCTCCTGCAGACCTTGCAGAACCAGCACTCCTGGAAGAAAGGATATTGAGGAGACATGGCTTAGCCACAGCCTGGGGGATGTTTCCAGAATGAGATTTTCACTCTGCAGCGGAGTGTGCGCTGATATGAAACTTAATGGCAGATTAAAACTGTGCCGGACCGAGGCTCTGAGCACTATGGGACTTAACATCTTAGGTCATCAGTCCCCTAGAACTTAGAACTACTTAAACCTAACTAACCTAAGGTCACCACACACATCCGTGCCCGAGGCAGGATTCGAACCTGCGACCGTAGCAGTCCCGCGGTTCCGGACTGCAGCGCCAGAACCGCACGGCCACCGCGGCCGGCACCGGACCGAGACTCGAAGTCGGAACCTTTGCCTTTTGCGGGTAAGTGCTCTACCATCTGAGCTATCCAAGCACGACTCACGACCTGTCCTCACTGCTTTAATTCCGCCAGTACCTCGTCTCCTACCTTCCAAACTTCAAATATGTTACCCAAATGCCCTCCACGATTCTGCAGGCACACTCTCGTTTCGATGAAATTTTTCATAATTTTTTGGCATAGTTACAGCACTTGTTTTGTAATTACGCGCCGAATCTCGACCTTGAGCTCTGGAAATGATCGTGGTTTGTTGGCGTATACACGAAATTTCATATACACCCATAGAAAGAAATCACATGCTGTCATATCATCTGCACTGAAATTGGCGTCACTTCTGCTAGGAATCACCCGGACAGGAAACCTCTATTTGCAATCGATGTGTGACAGGTTGCACCACCTTGTTGAAACCAAACCCCTTCAGCATTCATATGATCCAGATCATAAGACAAAAATTCTCTTAACTTATTGTGGTCCCGTTCGCTGTCAACTATTAATGCGTTTACGGAGCCATGTTAGAAAAAATACTGCCCAATTACGCCCTCAGCCCGAATACCACAACACGCAGTCATTGGTTGTGGGTGTTGTGGTGTCACCGCCAGACACCACACTTGCTAGGTGGTAGCTTTAAATCGGCCGCGGTCCATTAGTACATGTCGGACCCGCGTGTCGCCACTTTCAGTGATAGCAGACCGAGCGCCACCACACGGCAGGTCTAGAGAGACGTACTAGCACTCGTCCCAGTTGTACAGACGACCTAGCTAGCGATGCACACTGACGAAGCCTCGCTCATTTGCAGAGCAGATAGTTAGAATAGCCTTCAGCTAAGTGAATGGCTACGACCTAGCAAGGCGCCATTAGCCTTACATAGCTTGTATCTAAAGAGTCTCACTTGTATCGTCAAGAGCGATATACAAATGATGGATTAAAGTTAAGTATTCCAGAAGCTACGTACTTTTCTTTATAGCATTCATTACGTATCCTGTTTCAGACCTCACGCCATAATGCGTGAGTTTAAGCGCGTGCCTTTCGGCTTCCTCGCATTGTGTCTAGGCTGTCTTGCCTAGACACAACAGGTGTAATGGCTTCTCCATAATTTTTCCAGGGTTTTCTAAGCCAAAGACCTTGCACCGGATCTCGTCAGATCGCCGAAGTTAAGCGCTGTCGGGCCAGACTGGCACTTGGATGGATGACAATGCGGTCTCCCTAGTGTTGTTGGCAAGCAGGGTACACTCAGTCGTTGTGAGGAAAACTGAGGAGCTACTTGACTGAGAAGTAGCGGTTCCGGTTTCGTAAACCGACATACAGCCGGGAGACCACATGCCCATACGTACCCGCAGCCAGTGACGTGTGTGGGTTGAAGATGACACGGCGGCCGGTCGGTACCGTTGGGCTTTCGTGGACTGTTCGGGCGGATTTCGGTTTAGGTTTTTCAGTGCCCCCAGTCCTGCAGTACTGTTTGTTCACGATGTCATCCTTCAGAAAGTGCGTCTCAACAGTAAACATTAATTTCTTCCTAAAATTTTTGTCCGCTATTTGTTTCGCAAGCGCCCAGTGGGCAAATGCTTTTCGTGATCGTTTGGTTTCAGTTCTTGTGTAAAATGGATTTTATAGGTTCTAAAGGCGCATGTTTCTTCCAGAATTAGTTGCTTGTAGGTTCTGAGTTGTTCTGAATGTCATCGATTAGATTTCGATGGAATTACAATGACATTAATACTGATGATGGCAATGATTTTCCGCAGCAAGGCTAACACGAGGACCTCCCGAGGATTTACTGTCCACAACCGAACTGGTTGTCTCAAATTTAGCAGTCTCATTCCAGACGACTTATTCGGTACCTTACATTAACCAAACATTCGACGGAGTTTGCGAACGGACTCTACATAACATTCACCACACTGTAATAAATTTTCATTATGACAACACGGTGTTCTAGCGTGAAGCGCTCCATTATTAATCAAACTCCACAATTCTGTAAGTGGTCTGCTGTGAACAGTGGACAATTTGAAATGCGCCTCGGCAGCTGCTGTGATGGTAAACTTACGGTACATCGGTTATAACACGTCTTCCTTTGTGTTGAGTCACAAACTTAATGTCTCATTTAAGTACGTAACTACAAGATAGTAATTTAATTTACGAAAAAATGACAACAAATGACTGTTTAGCGATTTTTTTACTTACTAAAAGAAATTTGCAGTGACTGTTTGTTCACAAGTAACAACGTTAGCATGAGCGCAAATTGCAGCATGTCGTCGTTTAGTGCTCCAAATTTTTTAGTTAATTGTTTTTGCGTCACATTATTTTTCCAGTATTTGTAGACTACATTATCACCGTTTCGATCTGTATGCAGGACGCAAGTGAAACCTGATAGCTGACTAAGTGATGTTCTTAGCAACATCTGAGCTATTTTACAGCATCACGAAATGAAACATTCTGAGCCCTCACGTTCACCCTTAGTATCAAAAATAGCAGTTACTGTTACCCGTGAAATGTAATATCGGTTCATTTACCGAGTTTATTCGTACAATTGAGCTCTGCACATTTCTTCAACATTTTCCTTTCCATATATTAGAACGTGTAGACAGGACACTTACGACTAAAAATACTGTATGTATGCACCAATAAATATACAAGCTGATTCCGTGGTGATATTAGAAATTTTCAGGAATAATTGAGAAGGGTAATTGCATCAATTTGAGGTACGGAACCCCGATCCGACCTAGTCGAAAGTTACAAGGGAAAATCGTTCTCATACCTATGGCAGTGGACGTGTTCCACTATTAGCTCTTTGCTTTCCATATGTAGTTAGGAGATAGTATGGACTGAAACAAGAAAAAATGTGCGGTATCATCGGCTCTACAACGCATATGTTGCTTCTGTGAAACACGTGTCTTTTACTGAGCAAGCACTCGTAGGCCTTAACATATGAATTTTAGGGCGCATGTTTTTTACACAATTTTTCTTCGTTTGGTTTACACTACCTCCTCACAAAATATGGAAAGCAAATAACTTGCAGAAGAAGAGGAACCAGAATGATTCTCAGCTGTAAGTTTCGACTCTTTCGCTTCCGGACAAAGGTCCCTTACCTCAGCTTCATACATTTACCCTTCTCCATCATCCCTCTAAGTTTGTAACAATATCCCGGAATCACCCTGTGTGTACGATCTGTGTGCTTACAAGCCACAGTAAACTTCCTGTTACCACCACAAAGGCGTCCGGTAGAAGATTCAAAATATCCCGTGCCTGCAGTGCCCTCGCGGAGTGTAGTCATTTTTACAAGATCTTTGTACTAATGGCAAAGAAAGTAGATGAAAATCGTGCAACGTGCAGTGGTGGCAACAAAGGCGGGAATTTCAATGGTTACGTTCTTTATGAACCACCCCTTGCAAAGACGAATACTGCATTTTTCTACGTGCGCAGTGTCAATATTTTCTTATTAATGTGGTCAAAAGGCAGCGTCCCCACGTGGTCAATCTCACCAGCTGACAGATCACTCCAATAAGTGAAGGAAAAGATCGTTGCGATCCGTAATAAAGGGAAGCTGTGTCGGCCGTAAACTGTGGGAGTGCCGGGTAATGAAAGGGTGCGAGGCGTAAAGCAGGGAGCGGCGGCGATGTTTGCTCGCGTGACTGGCGCCGCCTCCGCTACCGCCGCTACCGCCCCCACCGCCTCCGGGGGCGGCTCGACTAGCGGGCACGCTCCTTAATTGAAAACCAGGCAGGCCGGACGGGTCGATAGCACTCCGCAGAGAGCGCGGGCCCGCCATCACACACCACACGCACGCACGGCCGCTGTCCCTGTAATGGCATCCCGCTGATAGGCCCGGCAGCGACTATCCGATAGCGCAACTTGACGCCGCAGTCCGCGCTGCCGGCCGCGCCCTACGGCTCCCGGCCACCGTGTGCCACGCGAATAATTCCAACAGTTCGCCGCTACACGGTTCGCTATATACTGCCGAGCGCTGCGCTGGATGCGGTGGGGCGTGGCGGTCAGGGCGCTGGCTGGCGTACATCAGGATCTCATTTCAAATCCGAATACCCCCAATCATTTGTCACTTACAAGGGAACCTCCCCATCGCACCTCCCTCAGATTTAGTTATAAGCTGGCACAGTGGCTAGGCCTTGAAAAACTGAACACAGATCAATCGAGAAAACAGGAAGAAGCTGTGTGAACTATGAAAAAAATAAGCAAAATATCCAAACTGAGTAGTCCATGCGCAAGATAGGCAACATCAAGGATAATGTGAACTCAGGAGCGCCGTGGTCCCGTGCTGAGCGTGAGCAGCTGCGGAACGAGAGGTCCTTGGTTCAAGTCTTCCCTCGAGTGAAAATTTTAATTTCTTTATTTTCGCAAAGTTACGATCTGTCCGTTCATTCATTGACGTCTCTGTTTACTGTAATAAGTTTAGTGTCTGTTTTGCGACCGCACCGCAAAACCGTGCGATTAGTAGACGAAAGGACGTGCCTCTCCAATGGGAACCGAAAACATTTGATCGCAAGGTCATAGGTCAAACGATTCCTCGACAGGAAATCACGTCTGATATATTCTGTACGACACTGGTGACGGCATGTCACATGACAGGAATATGTTGTCGACCCACCTAACTTGCACACTTGGCAAATGGGTAAAAAGATTCTTCTACCTTGCTCGATTTAGGTTTTCTTGTGGATGTGATAATCACTCCCAAAAAAGTGATGAAAACATAAGAGTTTGTCACATAAACTGCAACAAATGAATGCAACAGTTTCACAGTCGCACAGTTTTCCCTGTGCTCTGTCAAAATATATGTTTTTTACGTTTTCAAATGTTTCCGTGTGTAGACCGTCAAATCCTGCATATGTCCAAGCAAATCTAAACATGTCCTGGAATTTTGGAGAGCGATGTTGATTATGTGTGATTGCCTGAACTTTGATAATTGGCTGAAAATAAAAAATTAAATTTTTCACTCGAGAGAAGACTTGAACTAAGGACCTCTCGTTCCGCAGCTGCTCACGCTAACCACGGGGCCACGGCGCACCTAAGCTCACACTCTCCTTGATGTTGCCTACCTTGCACATGGACTACTCAGTTTGTATATTTTGCTTATTTTTTTCATAGTTCCACACGACTTCTTCCTGTTTTCTCGATTGATCTGTGTTCAGTTTTTCAAGGCCTATCCCTGTGCCAATTTATAACTAAATCTGAGGGGGGTGCGATGGGGAGGTTCCTTTGTTAGTATTTATCATATCTGGAAGGTTCTCGAAATGTACAGTGTGTCCATAAATACACTTATTTCAAAATTAAATATCAGTAATATTTCCACTAATCAGCCAGAACAATATGACCACCTACCTAAAAGCTGATATGACCACCACCTTTTGCACGGATAACAGCGGCGACGCGTCGTGGCATGGAAGCAATGAGGACGTGGTAGGTTTCTGGAGGGAGTTGGTATCACATCTGCACACAAAACTCACTAATTCCCGTAAATTAAGGGAAGAGGGACGATGAGCTATGACACCACGTTCAATCACATGTGCTAGATCGGGTTCAGATGTGGCGAGTTGGGGGCCGCCACATCGACTCGAAGTCGCCACTGTTCCTCGAACCACTCCATCACACTCCTGGACTAGTGAATGGTGTATTGTTTTCTTGGAAAATGCTACTGCCTTCGGGAAACATGATCGCCCTGAATTCGTGTACGTGGCCTGAAACCAGTGCACGATACTTCTCGGCCGTCATGGTGCCTTGGACGACCTCTACTGGGCCCCCAGAGCATAATGGAGGCGCCGCCAGCTTGGCTCCGACCTGCAGTACAGGTGTCAAGGAGCTGTTCCTTTGGAAGATGACGGATTCATCCCCTCCCATTGGCATGATGAAGAAGGTGATTTCTGGCAATCCCCAAGGTAGAGGCCCTTTGCTGTTCTTTACTATATAAACGATTTGGTAGACAATCTGAACAGCCGTCTTCGGTTGTTTTGTGACGGCTCCCTAACCCAAGGTCCTCGGCGGTACTTTTGGGGCAGCCATCACAAATTGTATAAAGCGTGGTTAGTGATCAGGATGTAGCTATGTCTGTTGGCCGAAAAATAATTAATGACAAGAACTGCGCCAGCTAGAATGAAGAGATAACTTATCTTTATTTCTGACGAAACGTGCACCAGCAATACAAGTCCAAGTAATATCCAAGAGTAATCCGTGTCACCGAGCGAGGTGGCGCAGTGGTTAGCACACTGGACTCGCATTTGGGAGGACGACGGTTCAATCCCACGTCCGGCCATCCTGATTTAGGTTTTCCGTGATTTCCCTAAATCGCTCCAGGCAAATGCCGGGATGGTTCCTCTGAAAGGGCAAGGCCAACTTCCTTCCCCGATCCGACGAGACCGATGACCTCTCAGTTTGGTCTCTTCCCAGAAACAACCCAACCCAGTAATCCGTGTACTGAGCCTAGTCGAATACAATAGCAAATATCACACGGCAAGCGCTCCGTTATAAACTCCACTAAACCGAACCCGAGCTCAGCCATGGCGCGACCTCTTCCGTCGGCGGTAACGCCCTGAGATGCCGACGGCCGCGACAGGAACTGTGGCCAGCGATTTCACGGTCAGGGCGCGCGTGCGCGAGTTGGTTGGTTGGTTGGGTCCATGGATGCAACAGGTTGTTTGCACATGACACTGTCGTTTATCGACTAATAAAGGCATCAGAAGATCAAAACAAACTGCATAACAATTTAGAAGAAATATCGGAATGGTGCGAAAAGGGGAGTTGACCTTAAATAACGAAAAGTGTGAGGTCATCCACATGAGTGGCAAAAGGAACTCGTTAAACTTCGGTTACATGATAAATCAGTCTAATCTAAAAGCCGTAAATTCAACTAAATGCCTAGGTATTACAATTACAAACAACTGAAATTGGAAGGAACACATAGAAAATGTTGTGGGGAAGGCTAACCAAAGACTGCGTTTTATTGGGAGGACACTTAGATCTACTAAGGAGACTGCCTACCCTATGCTTGTCCGTCCACTTTTAGAATACTGCTGCGCGGTGTGGGATCCTACACCAGATAAGACTGACGGAGTACATCGAAAAAGTTCAAACAAAGGCAGCACGTTTTCTATTATCGTGAAATATGGAAGAGAGTGCCACAGAAATGATACAGGATTTGTGCTGGAAAACATTGAAACAAAGGCGTTTTTCGTTGCGACGGAATCTTCTCACGAAATTCCAATCACCAACTTTCTCCTCCGAATGAGAAAATGTTTTGTTGACACCGACCTACATAGGGAGGAACGATCACTACGATAAAATAAGGGAAATCAGAGCTCGTACGAAAATATATAGGTGTTCATTCTTTTCGATCGCAATAAGAGATTGGAATAATAGAGAATTGTGTAGGTGGTTCGCTGAACCCTCTGCTAGGCACTTAAATGTGATTTGCAGAGTATCCATGTAGATGTAGATGTAGAAGGTATTGGGATTCATCAAACCATGCAACGCTCTACCACTCCGCCAACGTCCAGAGCCGATGGTCACGTGCCCATTTCAGTAGTAGTTACCGATATCGTGGTATTAACAATGGCACAAGCATGGGTCGTCGGTCGCGGGAGTCTTCAGTGCACTGTGTTTAGACACTCTCGTACTCTTCTCAGTATTAAAGTCTGATGTTAGTTCCGTTACAGTTCGCAGCCTGCCATGTTTTACCAGTCTGCCCAGCCTTCAACGTCCGACGTCCATATCGAGAGGTGGCCCGCCCAACCCCCCGACGTCTGGACGTAGTTTTACCTTAGTTTCGCCGGGTGTTGAAGACAGTCACCACAGCACACCTCAAACACCCGACAAGTCGCGTAGTTTCCCAAATGCTCATACCGAGCGTCCAGGCCATCACAATCTGCCCACGGTCAAACTCAGATAGATCGCGCACCTTTCCCATTCTACACGGGGACAGCGTGCAGACTGATACGAAAGGCATCGTGACTAGCAGTCAATCCTCTCCAGGTGACGCTCCTATCGCCTGGACGGGTTTATATCGATAGTAGGTCAGTGGTCGTGATGTTCCGGCTGATCAGTGTATGACGGGGAACTTTTTTTTTTTTTTTTTTTTTTTTTTTTTTTTTTTTTTTTTTTTTTTTTTTTTTTTTTTTTTTTTTACAGGTCTACCAGGGAACACATGAAGGTTCTGTACAGCTGTGTCTCATTCAATACATTCGCATTGTGGGAGCTATATCTTAGAAATAGCTTCCTCCCAGGAGTAAGCTCATTGTGTTGGGCCGCTAGCAGAAACTAAATCACCGATTACTATGCAGTGAAAGTTTGTGTAAAATTATCGAAAGAAAGCACCTGATGTGAAGTTAATCAGAATATGGATGGAAACTTTCTTAACAACGGGGTCGTTTCAGAAACGGACAAGCAGCGGCAGACCTTCTGTTTCGGTGGACTCTGTGCAGACAGTTCAAACCGCATTCACGAAGTCGCCGTAGAAATCGATTAGACAGTCTTTGCATGAGCTTCAAGTGTTAATGAGTACAGTGCATAAAGCGGTTCTCAAACGTCTTAAATTGTATGCCTACACGGTCCAGATTGTTCAAGCATTACAACCAGATGATCGCCCAAAATGTGAACAATTTGCAATGGACATGGTGATCCGTTTGGATGAAGACAATAATTTCTTGAAGCGTGTGTATTTTTCCGATGACGCTGCATTTGCTGTTTGTTGATCAGTTAACCGTCATAATGTCCAGATCTGTGGATCAGAAAACCCTCATGTCGCACCAGAACACATTCAGAACGGTCCAAAGGTTAATATGTGGCGTGCATTAATGTGTGATAGGGTGATTGTCCCACTTTTGTTCCTTGAAAGCAATGTAAATGGATATGTTTACCTAGACATGTTGGTGAATTATGCTGTTCCCCAGCTACAGGAGATGCAAAAGATGCAAAGATGTGGGTTCCCCTCATCAACCAACCACGATGCAAGTGTGTCTATGACGTCAGTGAACCATGAATTGTGCCGAGTGTGGAAATCTAAATTTTCGAGTATGCTGCACACTGCGGATGTGCAGAAACAAGGGACTTTGGCAGTGTCTCCTAAAATCCGAATTCTGATCGAGTTCATTGGTATTATAGAATTGAGTTTTGTACTTCCGTTTCTCCTTAATCTTTATTGTGTTGTTTGCTTTGTTTACGTGGCACTGGGAAAAGTTAAACAGGGTCTTGGTATTTTTTTCCTGTTAGTGTCTTCTTATAAGATAGACGAAATAGTTGAAGCGAAAAAATTATTTACGTATTACAGAGGAAAAGGCTACACTCTACAGAAATAAGAATGTAAATATATAAAAATGTTTTAATAAAATTTACTTCAACTGTGAAAAAGTTAGAATTATTTGACGAGAAAAATAAATTTCGATGTTATTTGGCACCTAGAAAAAAAAAGAATAAAGCAAAAAGAAACTTTTTACTGCGTTCTAGATATCGTTTGATGTGTTTGCACTTTGCAAGTATGTATTTTCTAGAGCAAATAAATGTATAACGGTATGTCCTGAAATGGTTGGATGACACATTTCCTGCTCTTTCAGTTCTCAGCAGTGTAAAGAATTCATCACTCAACCTTTGACAAGATCTTCCACTATGAATTCTGACGTGGAAATTGTTAAACTCAATTATGATAGCTTGTTCCAATATTTTGCTGCTATACTATTTTGTAAAAACGATCGCTCCTCATAACCTCACTTTCATCGGTGAGTTGAAGTGGTTTAAACTGAGTGATATGTGCAGTGGACATACCCTTTGCACACACTTCATCCTGGTAGCAACCAGAAACAAGAAAATATCAGTTCGAAGTTATTCAGTTTTTCTGGGAATACACAGCTCCCTCAGCAACCGCACCGTAACTCTTCTTGGAGTTAACAATTAATAGGTGACTACATGGTTCTTTCAGTATGATGAGTAATAAGGTGGTGTGACTAAAAAAACAAGTGGGTGACTTATTCATTAAAATTAAATTTCTGCGAAATAGCGAAAGTTGAAAAGTCTTGTCGAGAGCACACTTTGGAGTAAACGTGACTCTGGTACTAGTTCAGTTGCTATATTTTAAACACATGTAATGAGCAGTTTGTGTGTGTGTGTGTGTGTGTGTGTGTGTGTGTGTGTGTGTGTGTGTTGGGAGAGGGGAGGAGGCGGGAAGTGAAGAGTTAGCAGGTAAATTGCAGCCCACCACCGTTCTCTATCCTCACAAAACCTGTACTGTGCTAATGTTGCTGAATATCCGCTCCATCATAATTCTTTCACTTATCCGTTTATCCTTCCTTACACATATCCATTCCTATACGTATCAATTACCAGCATGTGGATCCCATTTCCTACCCTCCCCCCACCCCAACACACACACACACACACACACACACATTAAACACATCCGTACATCACTTCTCCTGGCTTCCGTATGTAACCCCCCAATTTTTCATTACCTTCACAGTTTCCCGATCTCAAGGACAGCATTAATGTTATATATATCCTCTGATGTATTTTCATTAGTGGCTTGTCCGCCCCCGGTAGCTGAGTAGTATAGCCGGCACGGTAGCTCAGCATGTTCGGTCAGAGAGTAATGTGCCCTCTGTAATAAAAAAAAACTGAGTTAACAGATCAACAACGAACTTAAATGGATGTCTTACGACATCCGCCCCGAGCAGATGCAACGAAGTAAAGCGAACAAAATGAAAATTAAAGTAGTCAGCGCGACAGACTGTAAATCCTAAGGGGCCCGGGATCGATTCCCGGCTGGGTCGGAGATTTTCTCCGCTCAGGGAGTGGGTGTTGTATTGTCCTAATCATCATCGTTTCGTCCTCATCGACGCGCAAGTCGCCGAAGTGGCGTCAAATCGAAAGACTTGCACCCAGGGAAAGGTCTACCCGACGGGAGGCCCTAGTCACACGACATTTACATTAGTGGCTTGTTTTACAGACAAATGCTGGTACCTGAGCATCGTCATCTTCTGTTTAACAGTGTTCCGTCTGAAAGGATGGACTGGAAAATGTTGCTTAATTTGATGATGTAAAATTTGATTTAAATTATAATATCACGAATATTTACTTCATTCGTTGGTTATTTTATTCATATCTTGTCACAATCTGGTTTTTTAAACATATTTTCAAACAATTAATTGTTCTAAGTCGTGCGTGTAAATAGTATGACGCAACTGACCATTTGTAATTACTTATATTTTACCCCCACCAGTTCCAATATTGTTTAGAAGAATTATCCTTCCACAAAGTCAATACAGATACTGAAATTCTTAACAATCTTTTCACGCTCACGAATCATCGTGTTAAAGATGGGCCGCCAATTCAGGCTTCGCCGATTTTGTTTCCTCCCGTCGTCAATATAATCGCACGTTCTCCCTTATGCTTATCTTATTCCTTTCAACCAACATTTAAAAAATTAACATTCAGAGGAAGAGCGATTGTACATACTGAAGAAGACTGAATCGTTTACCATTGTGGACTAATTCTTGAACGCCGAAGAGTCGTAATATTTTTGTCACCTTAAATTATGTACGAAAATGCGTGTTCGTGGCTGCAAAAACCGTCAAAAATCCTATTAATAAACAGGTAGAATAAACAATTGAAAGAAGAGACAGCTCATTTTGCACCCGTATCTGTACTACATGTCTAAAACGGTCACCAAGTCAACCATTTACAGTTGCAGGTTTCCTACCTAAGAGCTTCAAAGAGCAACAAAAATTTGATTTTCATTGTTTTATATAATTATTGACCGAAAATAAAAGCTCAAACTGTTATCTTGAAATACTCATTAACAGGTATTATACTGCGTTAAAGGTTTACTGCAGTAAGTGAAGTATTACAGTTAAAAATGGTTCAAATGGCTCTAAGCACTATGGGACTTAACATCTCAGGTCACCAGTCCCCCAGACTTAGAACTACTTAAACCTAACTAACCTAAGGACATCACACACATCCGGACTGAAGCACCTAGAACCGCTCGGCCCCAACGGCCGGCCTATTAAAGTTAAAAACTGTGTGTATGTTATGAGGCAGCGTAACTAGCGGTGCGCAAATTACAGAACTTAAAATTCATCAACTATTTGGCAATGAGAATACGTAGCGACTTACACACATTTGGTAACTAATTTCAGATCTATTCGAAACTTTTTCTCGCTTACACTCGCCGCAAAATATTTCCTACTAACTCCATTCGCAATACATTTTGCCGACAGTATCCACTTACACCACTGGACGTATCTGCAAAGTTATACCACGGTACTATACATTCACTATGTGATCAAAATTACCCGGCCACCTGCCTGAAAATGACTTACAAGTTTGTGGCGCCCTCCATCGGTAATGCTGGAATTCAATATGGTGTTGGCCCACCCTTAGCCTTGATGACAGCTTCAACTCTCGCAGGCATACATTCAATCAAGTGCTGGGAGGTTTCTTGGGGAATGGCAGCTCATTCTTCACGGAGTGCTGCACTGAGGTTCAAATGGCTCTGATCACTATGGGACTTAACATCTCAGGTCACCAGTCCCCTAGAACTTAGAACTACTTAAACGTAACTAACCTAAGGACATCACACACATCCATGCCCGAGGCAGGATTCGAGCCTGCGACCGTAGCGGTCACGCGGTTCCAGACTGAAGCGCCTAGAACCGCTCGGCCACACCGGCCGGCGCTGCACTGAGGAGCGGTATGGACGTCGGTCGGTGAGGCCTGGCACGAAGTCGACGCTCCAAAACATCCCAAAGGTGTTCTATAGGATTCAGGTCAGGACTCTGTGCAGGCCAGTCCATTACAGGGATGTTATTGTCGTGTAACGACTCCGCCACAGGCCGTGCATTATGAACAGATGCTCGATCGTGTAGAAAGATACAATCGCCATTTCCGAATTGCTCTTCAACAGTGGGAAGGAAGAAGGTGCTTAAAACATCAATGTAGACATGTGCTGCGATAGTGCCACACAAACAACAATGGGTGGAAGCCCCCTCCATGAAAAACACGACTACTCCATAGCACCACCCACATGCGCGGCTCAGACAGGCGGGGTGGTGGAGAGATGTAGAGTGTCAAGGAGCAGTGTGACATGTGACACTCTAGCCAATGGCGTCATTCTGTCACGTATTTTCACGTAGAACATTTAGCCTCGATTTTCATGTTAGTTTAGGTAGTGTGAGGTTACGTAACTACTGCAGTATCCACTATTGGAGACATAATGTTGTGACCGTAGAAAATTTTAACTTTTATCTTGCTTTTGTGACGATAATAAGAGTCCAGGCTCCATAGGCAAACAGCCAGCTGATATTAAGTAATAGTCCACCAGAATATAGGGACAAGATAAGCGGCAGAGGCTGCCAAGTATGGCTTGTTGATCAAACAACTTAGTGTTTGACTTCCTGCCAGAGGAAGCAGCATGAATCAAACTTGCGCAATGGAAGACGCAAACACCAGGACGATAATACAGCAAGAGAGATTGTCAGTCACGTGCGGAAAAGACTCGTGTGGGACCAAATTAAGTTGTGTGCAGCTAGAAACGAAAGTGTCGTATGGAACCGAAGGCATTCTTGCGCAAGCCGACCAATTAGAAACGAGAGTGTCGTGTGGAACCATAGGCATTCTTGTGCAATCCGACAACTTAGAAATGAAAGGGTCGTGTGAAACAAATCAACTCGTGTGGATCCAAGTACATGAGAAACGAAATAAAAGGCCAGGGAGCGGAATAGCTAGGGGGCAGAGATTCAGAAGCAGATTCAGAGCCAGTGCCGGCAGTTTGGAGATTCCGCAGCGAGGCGCCAGCGGGGCCGAGTAGGCCCATAGCAGCCGATACAGCTGATACAGACTTCAACTATGAGAAGACGGTGATAGACTCTGGTGGACACTCAGGAACTCCAGGTCAAGTAGGATTTTTAGAGTTTCACTGGAATAGTGTTGAACAGAGGCTGTCAGTCTTTGTCTCAATTACTTAGAGAGATTTCAGTGCTCACCAAGAACAAGTGATTGCTTTGTACTTGTTTCTTATATGTTCCGGCAATTAGCTTTGAAGTAGCAAGTCCGAGTAAATAGACTGAATCTTCCTGAGGGGCTTATGGTCCAACACCTCATATAAGTATATGTGAGAATAAACTTAATAGAAACTAACCAATCTTTTCTGCCTATTGCAATTCTGTAACCTATTTTCAGGAAACTTGTTTGCTGATTCTCTCCCTCTCATCTCCGATATAAAGCTTGACAGCAATTTATAACTAACCCATTGTCGTTAACGTCCCGATTGGGATACACAGTTCGCACTTACTTCATTCTGGTATAGTGAGGCTGTGCCGGGACGCGACAATAAAGCAAACACAAAAAGTAATACATTAACAAGCGACAGAGGTGGTTTTCCGAGCATGTAAATTGTACTAGGGGAGTTAGAATGAGAATCAGTGGTCCGGTGTGGAGCTCACCCCAGCGTTGTCAATTACCAGAGTAAGCAATGGCTGCAGTGCGAAGTTGGAACAAAGACACAGCACACTGGCGACACCGCGAGACTTTCTCAGTCACTGAGTATAACGCATCATGCTACAGCCTTCCCATGTGCAAACCAATGGAGCCAAAGGCGAGTCATCCACCGGGGTGACGAGGACTTTTGGAGTGCAGGTAGCCCGTGACTCATAGGGAGTATTTCCGATAGGTGGGAACTGTCGGCATGCAGGCAGGCCGTGAATTGGTGAGCAGGTAGTTTTCTGGAAATACTGGGCGCAGATTTCACAGATTTTTGTATGAGCGCAAATATACACTGGGCTCAGTTTTCATATATCCAGGAGGTAGTCGCCCATTCACTCCTACCCCTCCCCCATTGGCCTTTCCTCTGCCACACGTCTGCCATCAGCTGTCAGCCTCCGCGGCCCAGTGTTTGCGAAGCCGCAGCGGCAGTAATCAACATTCCGCCGCACGACTGTATAATTCCTTTTTCCCTGGCATCGTTATTAATTTTGAGCTCTGCACGGCGGCATTCTGAAGCGTCACCCGCTCCTCACCTCACCCCCCCCCCCTCCACGCCTCCATCAAACCCCTACCCTCCTCACGGCAGCTCCACAAGTGCACACGGCCACAATCCCTCAAACAGCAAAAAACCAGTAGCAGGTTCCCTCGTTCGCCTTGGCTGCGGACAGGAACCTGCGTATCGTATCCGCCCCTCCCCCACCCTATTCCCCTCCCGTGCCCTTTTTCTGAATTATCACCCTCACGCCACGAGATTTTTCTCCCTGCCTTCCCTCCCTTATTCCTCCCCTCCCCCCCACCACCATCCCCTCTCCTTCCGATTCCCCGCCCTCTTGGCGCGCCGCGAGTTGTACAACCGCTTCTCGCGGGTGGTCCACTACTCCCCCATAATTTAGTTTCGGTGCGTGTCGCCGCTGCGACAACTCCCCTCTTCCCCTCACCTTCCCCCCTCCTCATCCCCTTCTCCCCCCCCCCCCCTCGCGCTTCCAAAGGCTTAGTTTCTTTTTGCCAGAGCCGCAGTAGCGGAGAACGAGGCGGGTTTTAATTTTCGACCCGCAGGGGACAGTTATTAAAGGTGCAGTGCGGTATTACGGGGAGCTGCATATATCAAACGCGCCGAAATATTTTTCCACTTTTTATCCCTGTTCCACAAGAAACTTTATTACGGTTCCACGCAGTCGCCTTGGAAAGTTTTCCTTTTTTTCCAGAATTTTTGGCCACTTGATTCATTAACGCAGTCTGATTTTTCGTTTGCCAGACCACGACCACGACGTCGTGTCTGAGCGTACGAACATATGTTTGTCAGCAAAAATGTAGTGCAGAGCAGCCGTGGCGCCGACCTCAACGGGGAACGCACTCACAGGCAGCACCATCGGTAATACTCTACTACAGTTCACGCATCCGAGACGCTTGCAAAACGCCCCGTGAGTGATGTCATACAAAATAAACGATGCAGAAAATACAAACAATATTCGTTTATCTTTCAACGTTTACAGGCAAACATGATGGTTTTCCAAATTTAAAGGATTGCAAAAAAAAAAAAAAAAAAATGGCTCTGAGCACTATGGGACTTAACATCTGTGGTCATCAGTGCCCTAGAACTTAGAACTACTTAAACCTAACTAACCTAAGGAGCGGTCACGCGGTTCCAGGCTGAAGCGCCTAGAACCGCACGGCCACACTGGCCGGCAAAGGATTGAATCTGAGTTCATATCGTCAGTTTACTTTCACAATTAAAAACCTGTCACCCCTTAAGGGGAGGTTTACTGTCTTTTGGTTCAAAAAATAGATTTTTTTAAATTGCATTTTTGGACCCATAAAAGTGTTTAGAATCCACCCCTGAAACGGCTTTTCCGAATACGTGACGGAAATGTTTGTTATTCGCGGGTGAACAAAAAAATGCACTGCCTGAAATCGGCCGTTTTCACGCACCAGTTTTTTTTCTTTCGCAGGACGAGTTATTGTACCGGTTTTGGAAGGAAACACACAAAATCAAATGAAAGTTTGAACCCGTCTGTTTGGAAGTTTGCACCAGAATGCAAATGCTTCTGGGCTAAGACTCTGGAGATTGCGACTTTCCTGGCAGTGAGCAGCTTCAACGAAGGGTATTCAGCAATTCTGAAGATCATGACAAAGACGGACTTCACGCTGAAACTCTATTCGACGCAGTTCGCCAAGCATTCGCACGACCACCGGATTTACGCGGCCGAAAACCGCTTGTCGCAGGCCGTACGAGCGGCTCTGGGGCAGCACAGGATGGCCCAGATCGAGCAGAACGCCCTTTATGAGGAAGAGGAAGGACTAGTTTATGGACCCGGAATAGCAGATTGAACGCACGTTGCATAATATTACAAAGCGTTTTTCTCGAAATGATTTTTTTTATCGCGGGGTATGGTAACTTCAAATCTACTGAACTGGTTGGCATGATTCTTTGTTTCCAACGAAGCTAACTAAATTGTCTAGGAGTTATACCACTTTTACTCCGATCCATCAACTATAAATATTTTTACTTGGCCGACGAAGTCGAAAAATCGATGAAAAAACCCTATTTTTTTTCAAATGGGGGCCATTTTGTTTCCTATAGTCCAAATAACTTAAGCGAGGTACAATTCCTAAAGACTCTTATATACTTCGCTAACGTCAACTCAATTTTGATTTCAGACGAGCCGGCTGACCTGTGACATACCGCGCGTGGTGGTCTACATTGCAATTTTGTTTCGTTCCGATGGCATTGCCGGCCGGTGTGGCCGAGTGGTTCTAGGCGCTACAGTCTGGAACCGCGCGACCGCTACGGTCGCAGGTTCGAATCCTGCCTCGGGCATGGATGATGTCCTTAGGTTAGTTAGGTTTAAGTAGTTCTAAGTTCTAGGGGACTGATGACCTCAGCAGTCAAGTCCCATAGTGCTCAGAGCCATTTAAACCATTCGAACCGATGGCATTTCCGCCTTTGCTCTTCGACATTTCCGGTCGCAAAAATTCCAGTTTATAGAGGAAATATCAATAAACATTTTGACCAAATTTGACATTGTTATATATAACATATCCACAGAAAACAATTCTCAAAGAACATGCTTTTTTCGGGCCTAAGATAGTAAACCTCCCCTTAAGATTTAACTCTGGATGATCATGTAAATTTTTGAAGATGATTTGTCCTGAGATTTACCTTAAAGTTATTAAACCCTGGAAACAAAATCTGACTGGAGCAATGATATTAGGCTGTAGCGGAACTCTCAAAAGCGATATCAGGGTTGTCATGAAGTGATTCAGAAGAATTCAGGTTTGGACGCTTGATTAGAAACACTTTACAACAAACTTCCTCTGGTCGTCGTCGTCAGAGGTCGATTTAATGGAATAGCGAAAAATCTGCAAATATTTGGTTGTAGAGTCAGTTATGAGGGGGTGTTGGCCACAACAATTTTGGACGAACTAACCCAACAGAAAGGGCGAAATTAGATCGGAGTAGAATGGGACAGTAAATTGTCGGCAGCCTTTTGGAGAAATCACCTCGACGCAGAATACGAGCTCCGAGTGGAGAAGAACAAAGGTGACAATCAAAAGTAGTCTTTTCTAAAGCACTAATCTGACAGACTACGGACTGTCCTTGGCGGAACTGAGGGAAGCATCGTGGTATCCGCCTGAAATGCTTAGGGGAAACTGCAGAAAGCCTAATTTGGAACCTTTCGACGAGAATTTTCACCCCACTGCTGCCGAAGGCGAATGTACAGAGCGATTGTAATTAAACTTTCCATACTTGAGAGGGCACTCACGACAAATGAGTGATCATAGGGTAATAAACTTTTGTGGAAACATTTGTAAGGATATATTCATAGCACGAGAATTATAACGTAAAAATTATAAAATACAGGCTGCGACTGCAAACGAAGTAATCCAATAAGGCGTCTCCTAAAATCCGTCTGCGACGTAGAAAGCATCCTTCATGTCATTAGCCTCGTTTCTGTCTACAAAACAAACATATGACGTGTGTGATGATGATGCCTTCCACCCTTGAGCATGCTCCGCAGCGTGAAGTTTGAACGGGACCCATGACAAATACTGGCTCCGCAGCGAACTTATGACGTCACCGTGGAATTCAGCAGGTAATTGTAAAGGTAAGCCACTAAAGGTCGTAACTTTGTCGTGTCCTATGGAGAGGTTACATGCATTTAAATGCGCAGTCAAGAATTATTAAACTCGTATGTTACTCACTCCATGCCGAAGACGGCTGCTGACCCTCGTAAGACCTGCAGTGTCACGTGTTGTGACGTAAGCGCCAAAGGCTTATGTTTCTCGTTGACATCGAAGTTGTGACGTCACTAAACTCGAGAAATCACACGTCAAGAACAAGTCAGGTTGGAAAGTGACAGTTTGGTTGTAAGCTGGTGAAGCCAACTAATATTTATACGAACTCAAACTTGATTGTTGTAATCATCAGTCCGAAATCGGTTTAACGCATCTTTCCAAGCTAGTCTGCCCTGTGCAAGCCTCTTCATTGCTGCATAACTAGCGCAACCTATATCCATTTTAACCTGCGCACTGTAGTCATACCTTGGTCTGTCTACATTTTTTATCCATCCTCTACTCGCTCACTTTCCTTCATTGCCAAACTGTCGATTTCTTGCTGCGTCAGGATACGTCCTATCAAGAAACCCCTTCTTCTAATCAAGTTGTGCTGTAAACTGCTATTCTCTACAATTAGATTCAGTACTTCCTCATTACTTATTCGATGTACCCATCTAATCTTCAGCATTCTTCTACAGGACCACTTTCCTAAAGCTTCTGTTCTGTTCTTAGTCCGCAGCTCGTGGTCGTGCGGTAGCGTTCTCGCTTCCCGCGCCCGGGTTCCCGGGTCCGATTCCCGGCGGGGTCAGGGATTTTCTCTGCCTCGTGATGACTGAGTGTTGTGTGATGTCCTTAGGTTAGTTAGGTTTAAGTAGTTCTAAGTTCTAGGGGACTGATGACCATAGATGTTAAGTCCCATAGTGCTCAGAGCCATTTTTTTCTGTTCTTACCTGAACTGTTTGTCAACCATGTCTCATTTCTGTGAAAGCTGCACTTCGCAAAAGACTTCGTAACACTTCAGTTTACACTGATCAGGAAAAACATTGTGACACCTACCTAATAGCCACCTTTGGCACGGATAACATCGGCGACGCATCGTGGCTTGGAAGCAGTGAGGCCTTAGTATGTCGCTAGAGGGAGTTGGCGCCACATCAGCCCACACAAGTCACCTAATTCCCGTACATTCCGGGGAGGGGAGGGGGGCGATGAGCTCTGACGCCACATTCAATCACATTACATATGTGTCCGATCGGGTTCAGATAACGCGAGTTCGGGGCTCAGCACTCAATTGAAATTCGACACTGTGTTACTCGAACCACACCATTACACTCCTGGCCTTCTCACGTGGTGCATTATCTTCTTGAAAAATGCACTGTCGTCATGAAGGGGTCAGTAACGAGTGTATGAAGCTCCGTGGCCATGAGCTCCACTGGACTCATTATGCTCACGTGAATGTTCCCCAGGCATAATGGAGCCGCCGACAGCTTGTCCCTGCCCCCCAGTACAGGTGTCAACGAGCTGTTCTCCTGGAAGACGACGGATTCGCGGCCTCCCATCGACATCATGAAGAAGGTATAGGGAGTCATCAGACCACGCAAAGCTCTGCCACTGTGCCACCGTCCAGTGCCGATGGTCACGTGTCCATTTCAGTCCTAGTTGCCGATGTCATGCTATTAACATTGGCACATGCAAGGGTCGTCTGCTGCAGAGGCCCGTCGTTGGGATGTCTGGTGACTGATAGACGTGTTCAGATAAACGTGTACTCAGCCCAGCATTAAAGTCTGATGTTAGTTCTGCCACAGTTCGCCGCCTGTCCTGTTTTTCCAGTCGGTCCAGTCTACGACGTCCGACATCTGTAATGGGGGATGGCCACCCAACCCCACGACCTCTGGATGCGGTTTCACCTTGCTTTCGCCACGTACTGAAGACGCTCACCACAGCACTCCTCGAACACCCGACAAGTCGTGTAGTTTCTGAAATGCTCATGCCGATCCTCCGGGCCATCACAATAACCCTCCCCCCCCCCCCCCCCCGTCAAACTCAGAGAGATCGTGCGCCTTCCCCATTCTACACACGCGCAGCACACTCACTGATACTATATGCACGGTGCGTGTGTCTGACTAGCTGTCATTCCTCGCCAGGTGACGCTGATATCACCTGGACGGGTTTATATCGACGATAGGTCGGTGGTCACAATGTTGTGGCTGATCAGTGTATTTATATGTTAACGTATTTCCGTCACTTATTAATGCTTTTATCGCTGCTGTCAGTCTGAACTTTATATCCTCTCTATTTCAGCCGTTGTCAGGAATTTTGCTGCCCAAACAACAAAACTCATCTACTGGTTTTAGTGTCTCATTTCCTAACCTAATTCCGTCAGCTTCGCTTGATTTAATTCGACTACACTCTATTACAACTGCTTTACTCGTGTTGATGTAGAATCTTATAACCGTTCTTCAAAACATCCTTTCCTATGATAATACACTCTTGGAAATGGAAAAAAGAACACATTGACACCGGTGTGTCAGACCCACCATACTTGCTCCGGACACTGCGAGAGGGCTGTACAAGCAATGATCACACGCACGGCACAGCGGACACACCAGGAACCGCGGTGTTGGCCGTCGAATGGCGCTAGCTGCGCAGCATTTGTGCACCGCCGCCGTCAGTGTCAGCCAGTTTGCCGTGGCATACGGAGCTCCATCGCAGTCTTTAACACTGGTAGCATGCCGCGACAGCGTGGACGTGAACCGTATGTGCAGTTGACGGACTTTGAACGAGGGCGTATAGTGGGCATGCGGGAGGCCGGGTGGACGTACCGCCGAGTTGCTCAACACGTGGGGCGTGAGGTCTCCACAGTACATCGATGTTGTCGCCAGTGGTCGGCGGAAGGTGCACGTGCCCGTCGACCTGGGACCGGACCGCAGCGACGCACGGATGCACGCCAAGACCGTAGGATCCTACGCAGTGCCGTAGGGGACCGCACCGCCACTTTCCAGCAAATTAGGGACACTGTTGCTCCTGGGGTATCGGCGAGGACCATTCGCAACCGTCTCCATGAAGCTAGGCTACGGTCCCGCACACCGTTAGGCCGTCTTCCGCTCACGCCCCAACATCGTGCAGCCCGCCTCCAGTGGTGTCGCGACAGGCGTGAATGGAGGGACGAATGGAGACGTGTCGTCTTCAGCGATGAGAGTCGCTTCTGCCTTGGTGCCAATGATGGTCGTATGCGTGTTTGGCGCCGTGCAGGTGAGCGCCACAATCAGGACTGCATACGACCGAGGCACGCAGGGCCAACACCCGGCATCATGGTGTGGGGAGCGATCTCCTACACTGGCCGTACACCACTGGTGATCGTCGAGGGGACACTGAATAGTGCACGGTACATCCAAACCGTCATCGAACCCATCGTTCTACCATTCCTAGACCGGCAAGGGAACTTGCTGTTCCAACAGGACAATGCACGTCCGCATGTATCCCGTGCCACCCAACGTGCTCTAGAAGGTGTAAGTCAACTACCCTGGCCAGCAAGATCTCCGGATCTGTCCCCCATTGAGCATGTTTGGGACTGGATGAAGCGTCGTCTCACGCGGTCTGCACGTCCAGCACGAACGCTGGTCCAACTGAGGCGCCAGGTGGAAATGGCATGGCAAGCCGTTCCACAGGACTACATCCAGCATCTCTACGATCGTCTCCATGGGAGAATAGCAGCCTGCATTGCTGCGAAAGGTGGATATACACTGTACTAGTGCCGACATTGTGCATGCTCTGTTGCCTGTGTCTATGTGCCTGTGGTTCTGTCAGTGTGATCATGTGATGTATCTGACCCCAGGAATGTGTCAATAAAGTTTCCCCTTCCTGGGACAATGAATTCACGGTGTTCTTATTTCAATTTCCAGGAGTGTAGAATACAGGTTGGAGCAAATAAAATAAATTTGTACCTAGGCCGGGATTCAGACATAGGTCTCCTGCTCACTAGACAGACACGCTAACCACTGGGCCACTCTGACACTGCAGCTAACACAGCTGCACCGGTTATCCTATTACGTTTACCAACCTAAAACGAACTCCAGTTGTCGCCTTAGCCCATCTTGATGTTCTCATTCTTAACTTATCTCAGTACTGCAGAGTCTCTCCAAAACTGAACAAAATGGGAATAATCCCACCTGTACCTCTGGCGTAGGTGATACATTAATCATATGGAATTAGAAGTTCCAGAGACATACTAAGTCTCACATTTTCTTCGGTAATGAATACAAGCCGAAGAAATGAATTAAACTTGGGTATGACGTCGGATACGAATAACATTTTTATTGCGGTGACAGACTATCTTTAGCACTGCTCGAGGTCGAAATTAAATTGGAAGATGACAACTTTAACGGTATAAAGAAGCTGAAAATACGAACTGGAAGAATAGTGCAACCTAAGGATTAATATGGCTTATGCACGCTCTGTTTTTATCTGATTGCCTATGTGCCAATGTACGTACATCAACAAAAGTTAGGAATATCATAGTGTTTACTGTAATGACTTCTTGTAGCACACCCATTGAGGTTTGTACAACAACTTATAAACATAATAAACATAATTTCTTTGAAAACAAGAATGATTTTTGGTTAGTTACAAAAACTCATTACAAAACGAAGTAGTCTCTCTCCTAAGTGTACATCTTGAAAACAAAAACAGTAAAAATCATTATTGAATGAAGATGATTATCAGTCTTTACTAGTGACTATGACCTGCACACACACGGATGAGTTCTTCCACTCTGCGAGGCATGCTCTGAATGAGACCATCAAGTTAATCTTGGGGTATGAGGTCCCACTCCTCAATGGCAGCTTCAGTGAGGTCCTGAAGATTGTCAGGTGGACTCAGAAGCTGTGCAATGGCGGCCTTCAACAGGTCCCATGCATACTCAGTTGCATTCATGTCTGGGGACTGTGCTGGCCAATGCATACGGTTGAAGTTGCATCTTTGATGATACGGAGACACTGCTAGAGTAGGGTGCGGTCTTGCATTGACCTCGACTAGGATGAAGTTGTCACCACCTTCACGTCTGTAAGGCCTTAGAGTCGTTTGTAGCACCTCTTGGAGGTGTCGGGAACCAGTTAAATTGCCGTACATGGGAGATAGAGGGGTCCGCCGCCCCATCATCATTGCCGCCTAGAACATTACACTTCCACCTGCAAAGGGATGGACTTCCTGAACGTCGTGTCGTCTAGTGCTTCTCCAAACCCTAACACGTTTAATGTCCGGCCTCAAACCAATCCTGGTCTTGTCAGTAAACATGACATTACTCCATTCTGCAATGGTCCCTTATTGATGTCCAAGAGCCCAGGTCCTTCGATTACGTCGGTTGCGTTGGTTCAGTACAAAACTACTCATTGGTATTCTGGAGTGAAGACCACTCTGATGCAATCTTCTATGCACCGTTTGGACTGAGATATGATTCCCTGTTACCCAAGAGAAATCATTTCCAGTTTTTCTGTTAGTTGAGGAAACGATCCTACGTTGGTGTTGCCATACGAGAACGATCACTGCGAGGTCTATCATTCATATTTCCCGTCCCTTTGTACTGTCTCCACATCTTAGACACACCCCTTTTAGTGACATGTAACTGATCGGCAACATCTTATTTTGTACGACCTACTAAAAGTAAAGCCATTATCCTGACTCCATCAAAGTGTTGTATGCCTCTACGTGACATGTTATTACTGCAGCGCTAAACACAAACTGAATGATGCTCTATTGTTGATACTGGACTGTTTGCGGTGTGCCGCTGCGGCAGCGGTATGTTTACACGACTGGGAGAAGGCCAAAAAGAATGCCAGTAGTAAACACCGTCCAGTGTATGGGCCGTAACTGGATAACGCATGAAGTGCCTAGAACAATGAGACCTCTAGTATCACAGACTACATTTTACGACTGTATTCCAAACTTTTCTTGAGCAGTGTATATTTTCCTCAGTATACGGCGCATTTTATAGTATGATGCATTCACTCTGAGCGCCCGTATTTCCAGGTTTTTGGGGGTATCATATGAGGAACTAATAAAATAATCTCATCAATGTCATTGACTTTACAAAGTCACCTGCTTCTGAGCTACCTTAATTCCCATATTCAGTCACGATAGACGTTATTATTACACGCTTCAAGGTAGGTTTGCAGACAACCCTACGTAAACTTCTAGTGAATAGTTTTGCGAAAGAAGGAAACTTCACGTGCATAGTGCTGAGAGATATGACACTATGAGACTCAAACGTTGGGAGAGCAAAGAGACGAACTAATGCAATACAAAATCAACAATTACCGTTTCTTATCTGCATTTGCAGTGTATCTAGAATCGACTGATACATACGCGGTATTAGATGAGAATTACGTAGCTGTCCCCCTTGAATTTTTCCAGTATCGAAGTATCACATACATACGTAATATGCACCAAAGTACTCGTCGGACATTTGTTTGTTACAGTGTTTGTGAATTTATCCCGGAAGTTTTAGTTATTCATAGAGGAAAGAACATCAGTATGGAGCGAACGTTGACTTCGATTGATTCTGAAAGAAGTTATAAATTGTTGTACCAATCAAAATAGAAAGTTTTGCACTGCCCTCTGGTCAGTTCTGGGACAGTGACGGGTGGCAATAACCAAAGTCATTGGCTGCTCTTAACAAAGACCAAACTGGTCGATAAAATAATCGTCGGTCCATAAGAGTATAAGGACGTAGTACCTTCGAGTAGACAGATATGGTACTGGTAGCCATTTATAGGAAAAGTCATTACGGGAAGTCCCTGAACAGACACTGTATCCTGTTAAATTGTTTCCAGAGCAAGTAGCCAAAATAATTACTTCGTTTTTTTAAACCTTCTAATGCCCAACAACAGGAGAAAATTCTTTTGCAATTCTCGAAACAGAATCTGTTCTCCCTCGTATTCGATAACCATTTGCTTCGTTCTCCGAACCGTCGTAATGCTACGTGATTGAAAAACCCTCATACAGACCAGTAATAACTAGGGACTATTAGTAATTTTTTGAGAGTTTTTGTGTCATTAGCATATTTTTATCTTACAGGAGCGAGTTACCTACTGGAGGCTTACGGCTGCGGATTATCAACATTTCGTCCCGCAGCGCTTTGCCGACCGTGATTGGAAGTTGCGGCGGATCTGTTTATAAACGTTAATGTGGGCGAGTAATTGCAATGGCGGGCCATTAAACATTTAGGCGGCTTCCAATTTTCATTACGGGCCTCCGTTAATGGAACGCGAGCGCTTTGATTGCCTTATGTGCCTTATCTTTAGGCTTTAATTGGATATCATTTCGTATTATATACTTAATGAATCATTTAATCGACTATATTATAACATTCTTTATGTTCACATCACATAATTTGCATTGAAAACAAATGAGGCGAAAAAGAACAGAAACGATGAATATAGAAGTGAAGGAAGACACAACAGAACAGATGAGAGTGACAGGAAGTAAATTTATCTCGTAAGAAATGGTTCAAATGGCTCTGAGCACTATGGGACTTAACATCTATGGTCATGAGTCCCCTAGAACTTAGAAGTACTTAAACCTAACTAACCTAAGGACAGCACACAACACCCAGTCATCACGAGGCAGAGAAAATCTACAAGATTAACGGAAGAGACAGAGGATATTCAAAGGGGACTTGTGAAATTCATAAGAGATATGTATAGTCAACGTAAAAGTTTCACAGAAGTGGGGAGTCATGACTCACCTGCCTCCCAACCCCCCAAATGGTTCAAATGGCTCTGAGCACTATGGGACTTAACGGCTGAGGTCATCAGTCCCCTAGAACTTAGAACTACTTAAACTTAACTAACCTAAGGAGATCACACACATCCATGCCCGAGGCAGGATTCGAACCTGCGACCGTAGCAGTCGCGCGGTTCCGGACTGAAGCGCCTAGAACCGCTCGGCCATTCCGACCGGCTCCCAACCCCCCACCCCACCCCACCAAAAAAGATAAGATCGGTTTTACTTTTACATACCATACGTCAATTTCAAAAGTTCTCAGTACATTTTTGGAGAATAAATAAGGAGGACAACTAAGAGTTTCGAAAACTGCGAAGAATTCAGGAATTCTAGAAATTATCAGTTACACTTAACACTAGTGTGCATGTGGACCTGGTCGCGTGAACAGGATTGTGATCTTGACACTTTTCGGCAGTCCACAGGAAGAACGGACAAACCGCTGGAAGTTTGAGTAAGACAAGACTGGAAGGGAAAAGATCAACGAAACAAATATCAGAGAGACTGACTTCCAGAACGATTTCGGAAGGACTGAAAGGACCATCATTCGCTCTACTTACACGCTCGCGTAGCCACAGGATGCAGACTTCAGTTCACTATCGCAGTAAGTGGTAAGTTCTAAGCGCCGGCCGGTGTGGCCCAGTGGTTCTAGGCGCTTCAGTTTGGAACCGCGCGACCGCTACGATCGCAGTTTCGAATCCTGCCTCGGGCATGGATGTGTGTGATGTCCTTAGGTTATTTAAGTTTAAGTAGTTCCAAGTTCTAGGGAACTGATGACCTCAGACGTTTAGTCCCATAGTGCTCAGAGCCATTTGAATTTTTTTCTTGCTCTTGCCGGTCTGCATTTTATATCTTACGCAATTCAACCATCATCACTCATTTAGGGCCAAAATAGGGGAAACCATTGATTACTTTTAATGTCCCATTTCATAATCTAGTTCCCTCAGTACTGCCTGATTTAATACGATTATATTCGGTTGTCCTTGTCTAACTTTTTGTGATGTTTCCTTTATAATCTCTTTTCAGGACATTATTTGGGGGGAACGGAAGGTCCATAGTAATCTGGAGTAAAGCTTAAGACGGAGAAACGAATAATAACGACATCATTTAACTACAATTTTTTTTCTGCGCTATTTATTTATTTGCTCGGAGTGATACAACTTACACGACGAGCTCGTTTCGGCGATTTGCCGTTGTCAAGTGTACGTCTTAGCTTGTGTGACGTGGTCCATATGACATCTTTGAGTGTAACTGCCGTTTGCCTTTTTGTCATGATACGATCACTTTATGTTTACTTTTTATTTGCATGATCTTGTAAAATTATTTTTTGACAGCTTTTCTGACAGTTTCACAGCAAATAAAATGTAAACATACAAATAACATGATCGAATCATAACACAAAGATAACCTACATTTATGCTCGAAGATACCGTATGGACCACGTCAATCCAGTTACGATTTACACTTGACAATGGCAAATTGCCGAAACGAGCTTGTCGTGTAAATTGTATCGCTACAAGTAAATAAATAAGTAATGCAGCAAAAAACTAGTACTTAAAATAAAATATGTTGCTCTTTGACCTTATGCAAGCTACGGGCCTACTGCAAAGTAAATTGTTGAATACAAAACCAATAATACGGGGGCTATTCGGAAAGTAAGGTACGATGGGGTGCGAAATGGAAACCACAGTGGAAATGCGATGAAGCTTTGCACAGATGTGTTGGGCAGTGTCTCTGGTATGCCTGTCGATCGCGTCACATTGCTCTTTTCAGTTCTGAGGGCACAGAGGGCACGTAAAGATGCTTGGAACAATAGTGTCTCCTGCCAGGTACGAGGGCCTGGTGTCAGATTTCGCCTGATGTCATGCAGCCCACATAACGTATCTGTCATACGTTTCCTTCCGCATGACAATTCTCGGTCGCACTCTGAAAGGGCAATGAAGATGCTCCTTCAGCATTATCGACGGGAAGTGTCTGATCACCCACAATAGGGCCCATAACTGACACTCTCTAAGTTTCATCTCTGCTCACATGAACCGCTAGCTATGAAGACAACGAGATGCAGAGCAGCTTAGAGAATTGGCAGGAAACACAGGCGGCTTGCTTCTGTGAGTAGGGTATTGGAAAGTTGGTACGACGTTACGCCAAATGTCTAAATGGAAGGGGCGACTGTGTGGGGCAGTAGCTGGAAGGTGTAGCTAACTGTTGCAAATAAAACATTTTTGATGTTCGCAAGAGTTTCCGTTTTGCGACGGATTGGACCTTACTTCCCGGATAGGCCTCTTAATTGGTTTTAAACAGCTGCTGTGGAGGTATAAGAAAGTAGGTCCATTCCAGCGATGCATCGAATAAAAGAAATCGAAGCATTAACGATACGTCGATTCAGTTCGATACTATACGACGAATGTTTTTAATACATCTATGTATATCGTCCATCTGCAGCCTAAGCAGAGCCCGGCCGCGGAGACTTGCTGCCTAGCAGGGAAGACGGCTGCGTCGCCTTGGCCGGGCCCATTGGCGCTTCCGCTGTTTGCTACCATGGCAAACACCCTGCCGCATCCGCCCTGCCGTCCCAGGGGTTGGCTGCCCTGGTGGGCCCGCATCTTGGCCGTGTTTGTCTCCGCTCCGGCTGCCGATACTCCAGACAGCCCATTCCGCGGCAAATGTTTGCGCGACTCCGAGGCGTTGGTCCGCCGCACGCCGAAAGCTCCAAATGGAGTTTGCTCTCACGGCCCTCCACTGACTTGCAATGACAACTCCCATTTCGCTGTCTATATCCACTCTAGATTCAAATGCTGAGTGCCCACTCGCTTGGTGCTACTCGTGTTTTCTGTTTCTGCACGTCATGGACAACACACGATAACGCGAGCAGTCACAGTTGTAATTAAGAAGAGCGTTAAATAAGTAACGCAGTACATTTTTTGCTCTACCAATTTCCGTTAAAAAATGAGGAATTTGTTGTGGGACGTCGTGGAAGATTCCCATTTCGACAGTTATAGATTCACGAGGTCCCAGTAAGGTGGCGTCGCTATACATAGCCTTCAGAATGGCATCTGTGACAGAGCCCGTTCCAAGCAGTCACTGAGTTTCTTTTGGCGGAAAACGAGAGCATCACAGATATTCATAGGCTCTTGGAGAATGTCTACGGAGACCTGGCAGTGAACAAAAGCACGTTGAGTCGTTGGGCAAGGCGTCTCTCGTCATCGCAACATGGTCTTGCAAACCTGTCCTATCTCCAGCGTGCCGGCCGGTCCCACACAGCTGTGACTCCTGCAATGTTGAACTCGACGGACGCTCACGGGGGTTCACAATCAAATCTCTCGCTGCACAACTGGACGTCTCTGTTGGAAGTGCTGATACATTCGTCCACCTGTTGGGGTAGGCCCTACTCAAAGGAGTGGGCCCGGTGGGTTCCTCGCCACCTAACGGAAGAAACTTCATTGGACTGTTCTTCTTCATCGACACTACAGCCCGAATCTCGCACCTTTCGACTTCCATCTGTTTGGCCCAATTAAGGATGCACTCTTCAGGAAGCAGTACGTAGATGATGGGGAGGTTATAATCGTATATGTAGCAAGAGGTTAACACTTACGAGCCGGCCGCTGTGGCCGAGCAGTTCTAGGCGCTTGAGTCCGGAACCTCGCTGCCTTCACAAAAGAAGACGAAGTAAATATTCCAGAATCCGAATGAGGAACAGCTGCCAACATGGTTGACATAGAAGTAGATGAACTCGGAGTAGTGAATCATCTGCCGGCCGGTGTGACCGAGCGGTTCTAGGCGCTTCAGTCTGTAACGGCGCGACCGCTACGATCGCAGGTTCGAATCCTGCCTCGGGCATGGATGTGTGTTATGTCCTTAGGTTAGTTGGGTTTAAGTAGTTCTAAGCCTGGGAGACTGATGACCTCAGATGTTAAGTCCCATAGTGCTTAGAGCCATTTGAAGCAGTTTTTTTAACTCTTACGTCGAGAAGTAGAGTGGTAATATACGGGCATACAGACCCTCCCAGTAATGTCCCGTAAGGCCGTCGCATTGAACGGAAATTATGTTGAAAAATAGGGGTCTGTATCCAAAAGACTGGGGAATAATACCAAGCATTAGAATGCTAAATAAAACAACCTGCTTTCAGAGTGTTTTGTTATTTACTGAACGCCCCTCGTATTATCTTGAAAAAAAAAAAAAAACTAAACAAACACTGTTTTCAGTCTACTTTCACAATTTTATTATTAATGTTACGGTACAACCTAGGTTTCGCGTTATTAGTCCATTTTCAAGTACATTACTGGTTTCCGTTGTCATCTTTGGGAATCAGTAATGCACTTGAAAATGGGCTTATAATCCGAAACGTAGGTTGTGCAATAACATTAATAATAAAATTGTGAAACAAGGCCAAAGACAGTGTTTGTTTAATTAATTTACAATGTTTCACGAAGAACCCACAGTTGATTTAATTAAAATGGAAAAAATAAAATTGCGTTATTTGTTATCAGTTAGTTTGCAAGACCACGTCTCCAGTCCTGCTAAACATTCTAATTCCTGCCCCACAGTACTACGGCATGTCACTAGAAGAAGCTAAACAAAATAGCGCAGCCAACTGAGAAAGTAATGTCACGTAAGTATATTTGACTTCTGCAACGCTGCAACATTCTGTGCTGCTGTGACTGGTATCAGAAAAATACAGATGATTATTCCACACTTAAACTCAGCAAGCATGGCCACAGTTAATTCCATACTGAGTTGTTGAAAATATATGGTTACAATTCATGATAATATAACACTGATGTTAGGCAGCACATACGCATCTAGTATAGTCAAACAAGTCTGAATAGCAAAGAACGAAGAAAAAAAACCATATTTCTGTCTATAGTTGGACAAGAGAGGTGGAGACTCCCATGTTCGAAAAAATGTTTATCATAGCCTAAGCGATAAAGGAAAAATGTAAAAAGCTGCCATGGATCAACTCTCAACAAGTCGTCCACCCGATGTATGAAAGGCCACACTCACAGGCAATCTCGTAAACCTGTCTTGCGGAGCATGAAGTCATCTTTAGCGGTCATCGAGCGGGTAATTGGTGCAGTCTATGAAAGATGCAGAAAACGCTGTGCGTACACCTGGCTCTTACAACCCAATAAATCGGCAGTGACAGCGGCAGGATACTGCAAGACGGCAGTCACTACATGCAGTAAGAAAATGTCGAAATTCCTGCTTCGACTTTATCTTTCCGGGACTTGGTGGTGACAGAAGCAGCTGATATTCATTTCGGGAGGAATTCAGTTACTAGAGATGGAGATTTCAGCCTGGACAAATTGTGGTCAAAAATGGTTCAAATGGCTCTGAGCACTATGCGACTTAACATCTGAGGTCATCAGTCGCCTAGAACTTAGAGCTAATTAAACCTAACTAATCTAAGGACATCACACACATCCATGCCCGAGGCAGGATTCGAACCTGCGACTGTAGCGGTCACCCGGTTCCAGACTGTAGCGCCTAGAACCGCACGGCCACTCCAGCCGGCGACAAATTGTGGATCCGGCACATTCTTTAATTAACTCGCAAAGACGTCGCTACAGTGCAGGTCATAATGATGCGTGGATATCCCAGCACTGACTGACCAAGTACCCAAAGATTCAATTTATACATTTCTTTGCTGCCTGTCAACGTCTTTGGCGCTTGTGTATCTGTAGCCGGCCGCTGTGACCGAGCGGCTCTAGGCGTCTCAGTCCGGAACCGCGCGAGTGCTACGGTCGCAGGATCAAATCCTGCCTCGGGCATGGATGTGTGTGATGTCCTTAGGTTAGTTAGGTTTCAGTAGTTCTAAGTTCTAGGGGACTGATGACCTCAAATGTTAAGTCCCATAGTGCTCAGAGCCATTTGAACCATTTGTGTATCTGTAGTCGCATGGGCAATCCTTTGTTTTAAAGAGACGGAGCGATTGTCGTAGATTATTCACAAACTCTGGAACCTACTAAAGCTACGAGGGGCATTCAAAAATTAATACAACACATTTTTTTCTGAAAGCAGATCGGTTTCATTCATGATTCCAACATACCATATTATTCCGCCACACTTTCGGCTACAAAACCATGTTTTTCAACTTAATCTCCGTTCAATGCGATGACATTACGCCACTTTACTGCGCGTGCCTGTATGCCCGCATGGTACCGCCCTATTGGTCGACGTCGGAGCCAGCGTTTTGCTGCATCAATGACCTCCACGTTATCCGCTTACTGCTTACCACGGAGTGCATCCTTCATTGGGCTAAACAGACGGAAGAAGGAAGGTGCGAGATGCGACCTGTAGAGTGGATGAGGAAGAACAGTACAGCGAAGTTCTGTGAGATCCTCTCGTGTTGGCAGACTTGTGTGAGGCCTTGAGTTGTCATGGAGAAGGAGAAGTTTGTTTGCATTTTTGTGGCGTAGAACATGCTGAAAGAGTTTCTTCAGTTTCCGGGGGTAGCACAATACACTTCAGAATTGATCGTTGTAATATGAGGCAGGACATCAAACAGAATAACCCTTCAGAGTCTCAGAAGGCCGTCGCCATGACTTTATCGTCTGAGAGTTTGGCTTTGAACTTTTTCTTCAGAGGAGGGTACAATACCCACTGTGGCATTGTAGCGAGAAGGATGCGGTTCTGCCTTACGTCTCTGGTTTCTGTATTACTAGCCTGGTGTTTTGCTGCTTCGGTAGTCGCTTGTCGCACAGTAGTAGCGCTCAGGCGCCAGGTTCAATGTAGGTTTGTGATCCTGCTGAATTGGGGTGTTTCGGGATGCCAGTTATTAAATGTCAACAACGTTTTGTACTATACTCGTTTTAATAAAGAATAGTTTGAAACACATGTCATAGAATATCCAGTATGGCGGCTCTTGGCTACGCCGTTATATTCAACTCTTTACAACACATTAACATATTTCTGACTTTCCATAATCGTGATACACACTGCCCACGACACGTGGCGTTCACTGATAACTACACTTCACTGTATGTCATGTTTAACAGCTGGAATATTTACTCGTGACCGTTCTTTTGGAGCCGCCCCGGTTACTCGACTGTGCGTTTCGAGTGCGCCTCGCTACTGACTCGCCCTGTCTCCCCGAAGGACAAGAGAGACCCCACCTTTCTCCCTCACCCAGTAAGGACCCTTCTCTCGTTTCCTACATATATATTCAAACTTTCAGCCAGTGGGCGTTTAGATCGCTGTTGCCAGGCGGATCTGACGTCACGTTTTCGGACATTGTGACGGAAGTATGTCCCGGAACACAGTGTCAGATTGTAAGATCCTACTCCCGAATAGTCGTATCTTGTCCCTACTAAAGTTGCACAACATTGCCTTCTATGATGTTCTCATTAATGCTCCTTGCTGACGCATAATTGTCAGATGTAAATGTAGCCTGGTTGCTACTGAGCATTCCCTATCGCATAAATGTGCGTTATACTTGGCTTAAACACGTGAAAATCGTTCAAATGGCTCTGAACACTATGGGACTTAACATATGAGGTCATCAGTCCCCTAGAACTTAGAACTGCTTAAACCTAACTAACCTAAGGACAGCACACACATCCATGCCCGAGGCAGGATTCGAACCTGCGACCGTAGCGGTCGCGCGGTTCCAGACTGTAGCGCTTACAGCCGCTCGGCCACTCCGGCAGGCCTAAACATATGAAGGGAATGCACATATGCATTACAAGGGGTGGTGTGGCACCATGCCATGGATTGCCGTTTTGTTTCCGGTTCGAAGTGATGAACACATGTTTCATCGCCTGTGACGATACTGGAGAGAAAATTACATATGAAGGGAATGCACATATACATTACAAGGGGTAGTGTGGCACCACCCCATGGATTGCCGTTTTGTTTCCGCTTCGAAGTGCTGAACACATGTTTTATCGCCTGTGACGATACTGGAGGGAGAATTGTCACGATCAGTCTCTTAACGCGTAAGTAATTCGTTGCTCTTGATTGTCTTCTGTTAGGCAGCGAGGAATCCAGCGGTCAGACAACTTTGAGTACCGCAGTTGGTGGACGAGTGTTTAAGCACTACCAGCAGAGACGTCCCGATGAGCAGCGAAGTGTTTGTGACTCGTCGATCACCTCGAATGAATGTGTCCGTGAGTTACAACATTGAAAGAGTCACAGTTATGTGTGGCCGGCCGGCATGCATTGGACAGATTTGCACGACCCTGTTGCGATAATTATAAATTTCCCGCCCAACGACTCACTGTGCTTTTGTTCACTGCCAGCACTGCATAGGCATTCTGTAGCGCCTTTCCGTGTCTGCGATACGTAGGTATTCCGCATTAGGAAACTTAATGATAGCTCATTGCTTGAAACGCACCTCCATTACAGACCCGGTTTTGAAGGCTACTGTATAGCGCCACCACCAATCGGAACTTCATGAAGCTATAGAGGTTGAAGTGGAAATATCCGACAATGTTCCCAAACGAATTCCGCATTTTTTCAAACGAAACTGGCCGAGAAAAAAATGTGTTTCATTGCTTAATGAAGACCCTCGTACTAAAACTATCACCAGGCGGCACCTTTGCTCTACACCCTTCTACCATTATCCTCAAGTACAAGTCCCTCATTAGCTCCAACCTCATGTACACCAACTGTGCCTGGATCTCGGCCACCCTTATCCTTAGAACTCCTGAAGAGGCCTGCGCTCCTTCTCGCCTCTCGCATCCGCCCAACTTCCCCAAGTTGCATCCTATACCAACTCAGCCACCTCCCACATCGTCTCTTCTTCCAAGAGCACCTCCAGATCCAATTCATTAACCAAAAAACCCAGTACTGGCACCCAATATGCCATCTACTAATCACCAATCCAAATATACACCTACGAGTATATTTCATCTTCCAAGCACCTTCATACCTCTCTTGCCGGAATTTCAACCAATTTGGTTGTTTGGGGGAGGAGACCAGACAGCGAGGTCATCCGTCTCATCGGATTAGGGAAGGACGGGGAAGGAAGTCGGCCGCGCCCTTTCAAAGGAACCATCTCGGCATTTGCCTGGAGTGATTTAGGGAAATCACGGAAAACCTAAATCAAGATGTCCGGACGCGGGATTGAACCGTCGTCCTCCCAGTGTGCTAGCCACTGCGCTTTGAACCAATTCACACTCTCCAATGACGAAATCCCTCCCGAGATATATCCCTTTTTCCAACCCTAGTCACAGTGTTCCACCTCACACCATCCACTCATTTTCTCCCTCCTCCTTCCTCCGCTTTGTTGGCTTTCACTCGTTGTATGCAGGTCCACAGGGCCTCATAGTCAAACTCATCATTCCACTCCCCTCATTACCATGGTCTTTTTCATGCATCCCTAGCATCACCATTACACCACACCATCACTGACATTATCATTAATAATTATATTTCAAGTGTAAAATGTAAATGTAAATATTGTCCACAATGTGATTTTTAAAAAATCGTTACTTATTGCTATCTGTTTTTATGTATTTGAAAACATATTTTCAGTACGTGTAATGTTTGGCTGAAGAGTTGATTTACCTGCTGCCAGCACTACCCTTTATGGGGAATCGAAATACTATATAGAAAAAAAAGCTGTATGTTCAGTCTGATGGATCACCCTGAAGATGGCCGGAAAATATCTGGCCCAAATATTGTATTAGAAGAAGAAATGAGATTTATGCGGCAGCACGTCTGAAATTTAATGAATCACTTACTGCGCCGCGAAAACATGAAGATGTACATGAATGTTTATTTCAACATTCTCGGTGACGATGTGCTGACCTTCGCTCTACACCTTCAAGACGGGTATGCTATGGACCCTCCCTTTATCCAAGATGATGTCAGCCTTGTTCACAGCACTGCACGCAAACGTTCCTTGCTAGACAAACACTCGAAGACATATTAGCGCCTGGGCCGGCCTGCTAAGTGAGCCGAACTTAATCCCATAAATATCTGTAGGGCTCTTTGAAACTGTGGGTGAAACGTAAAAATCAATAGAGGCGTTAGCGTGATGTTTCTTGGGAGAGTGTAGTGACAAGGGGGTGGAGTCGGAGGGCCTGAAATTTTTTTTTTTTTTTTTTTTTTTTTGCCTGTAGCCTTATTTGGTCTGATGTGGCGCGGCCGGCCGCTGTGGCCGAGCGATTCTAGGCGCTTCATTCCGGAACCGAGCTGCTGCTACGGGTGCAGGTTTGAATCTTGCTTCGGCCATGGATGTGTGTGATCTCCTTAAGTTAGTTAGGTTTAAGTAGTTCTAAGTCTAGTGGACTCATGACCTCATAGTTTAAGTCCCATAGTGCTTAAAGCCATTTGTACCATTTGATGTGGCGCAGGATACAACAGAAGGTAATAGTGTGCCGTTATGATTGTCTTCTTCCTGTTATTTCGACTTGAAGCTCCCGTGATTAACCTTCGTTGCTTTTATTCGGCCTGAACTGCCTTTCATTCTGTCGCTGCCGTTTTACCTTCCAGAGAGGATAGTTGTCAGGGAAACGCAAACGTTAGCTCGACCTAGTTTAGTAAGCATATCGCTTTGTCTGACCCGACTGCCTGTGCGCGAGAGCTGTCGGATAAGCTATTGCCCCTTTGTGGCAGCGCAACAACTCTGCTATGTGGCATCAATTAGCGCAGAACGAGGGGGATTACGCGGAAATGGATTGCCAGATTGTATGTGAGACGCGCATGCTCCGAGACGGTTAAGTGCCGTCGACCGTGATTGTACACTCCGCTCCTGAAACTGTAAGCACCGGCAAAACGAACACGGCAGTGCTTTGGCTAAAGTGGTTGAACAGCAACGGAATCCAACGGAGCACAGAGACAGTATATTACGTATCTACTAGTAGATCTGCCGCTACATCTAGACGTAAACGTAAAACGTAACGCGCACGTCGTCCACAGACCCTGGCGGGCCCATGGGTACCGACCGACCGCAGAGTCATCCTCCTCCACTGGCGGCATTGGACGCGATGTGGAGTGGCGTGGCGTGATCACACCGCTCTTCCGGCCATTGTCAGTTTTCATGCTTGGAGCTGCCACTACACGGTCAAGTAACCCCTCAGTTGGCATCACGAAGCTGAGTGCACCCTGTTCGAGTCTTCCCACCAATAAAAGGTCCCTGGCAGTACCGGACACCGAACACGGGTCCTGTACATGACAGTTAACCGCTCTGACCACTCATCTACGTAAGCAGAAACATTTATACTACTACTATGAAATTCACGTTTCAGTATATGAACGTATGGTATCTGTGCTTTCGGACATGTACGAAAGAACGGGCACCACCAATTCATAGAGTTAATTCGCCTCGAAGCGCAATGAATCCACCATCTTCAATGTGTGTGCCCAATTAGGTTCGACCTCGGATGGATGGCACTAGGTGGGAATGTATGACGGCCGATAGGTGTTCCGAGATAGTCTGTGCAGGTGTACTGATCACTGTATCGTGTGGCGTAGTGGTTAACGCAACTCCCTATCAAGCAGGAGATCCCGGGTTCGAATCCCAGTCTGGCACACATTTTCACGTGTCGCCGCTGAGTCCGCATGAAGTCTCGATGCAGCTGACCTCAATCGTTCCTTCCCTTCCCTTTCCTTTCTCCTCACTCAATCTTCAATTTAAATCACACTTAAGTGTTTGTCAGAGGGTTAATTCAAATACTTCCAGAGCAAAATTGTACCGTTCCATTCTACAATAATAAGTAAGAAATATGGTCACCTAAATATTTTTGTGCGAGCTTTAGTTTCTGTTATTTTATCACTACAGTCATTTCTCCCTAACTAGTTGGGAATCATCGCCGTATTTTCGCATTCTAAGGAGAAAACTGAGGATTGTAATTTCGAAAAAAAAAAATCGCACAGAGAAGAAAAACTTTTTTTTTAATGATTACAGCCCAATCGTTGTTTAAATGATTGGTATCCCAACTCGCTCTATTCCCGTCCGGCAATAATGTAAAACGGGTCCATCTCCTTTGAGCTTGTTCGGTGTCCTGCCTATTTCCTGTCTGATAAGGATACCGTAGCGTGTAGCAATACTCCGGAACGGTGCTGCCAAGCGTAGTGTAGGCAGTATCTTTAGTACATTTCTTGTATTTTCTAAGTATTCTGACAATGAAACACAGTCTTTCGTTCGTCTTCCCCGCAATACTTTATATGTGATGATTCCAATTAAATCCCTGGTTATCTAGTTCAGCTGAAAACTTTTAAATTTGTGTGATTTATCGCGTAAAGGAAATATAGGAAATTAAAAAAAAATATTTTAAAATTGATGTGGAAAAGTCACAATTTTTGTTGTCTACTGCCAATTGCTCCCTTTTTTTGCACCATGCTTGTATCTTGTGCAGATCGTTTAGTAATTCATTTTGATATTATGAATACTGTGCTAGAGGGTATCGACGGCATCATCTCCGGACAATCTAGCAGGGCTACTCAGTCTGTCTATTCGCTTATATAAATTAAGAGCTGTAAGGTTTCAGGAGACAAATTCCTATCAGTTACTAGGAGCTGTGACCTCTCTGACAATCATCAATCCAACCGCACAACCGGAATGATACTCGATAGACATATTACTTGATTAAAAGCCGCTTGTCGCAGCCTTCTACAAATCTAGTGAATTGGAAGCAACTTGAGATCGCCTGTCGATAGCTCTCGTTACTTCGCGTCAATAAAGAACCAGTTGCATTTCACAAGAGCGATCTTTTCTTAATCCCTGCTAGTTGTGCATCAATGGATCACTATCATCGACCTGTTTCATATTGTTGGACATGCGTCCGGCCATCCTGATTTAGGTTTTCCGTGATTTCCCTAAATAGCTTCAGGCAAATGCCGGAATGGTTCCTTTGAAAGGGCACGGCCGACTTCCTTCTCCATCCTTCCTTAATCCGATAGAACTGATGACCTCAATGTTTGGTCCCGTCTCCACAAATCAACCAACCATATAGTTGGAACACACTATATGTTCCAAAATGCAACTACAAATCGATGGAAATGATATTTGTCTGTTTTCAGCGTATTAACTGCATGTCCTCTCTTGTGTTGTGTTGTGTCCGGTTCACTTTTCAAGTCTTCAGGTGCGGATCTTTCGTCGAAAAAAATGGTTCAAATTGCTCCAAGCACTATGGGACTTAACCTCTGAGGTCATCAGTCCCCTAGACTTAGAACTACTTAAACCTAACTAACCTACGGACATCACAAACATCCATGCCCGAGGCAGGATTCGAACCTGCGACCGTAGCAGCAGCGTAGTTCCGGACTGAAGCGCCTAGAACCGCTCGGCCACAGCGGCCGGCATCTTTCTTCGAGGGAGTGGTTGTACATGATTGGTAAAAATGGATCTATTTCACCAGCTTAATCTGAATGGAAGCTATCTGGTAGTTATCTGGACTGGAAGACTTTCCTTTGTTAAGTGACTGAAGCTGCTTAGCCACATCGAGAGTAACTATTTCCAGATTGGCAATTTTCCTTGATTCGAATTATCGAATATTTACTAAATCTTCTTTGATGAAAGAATTTCAGAAAACTTTGTTTAATAACTCTGCTTTAGCAGCATTGTCGACCAGTAACTTCAAAGTAAAGAAGAGTAGTGAAATATATTAACCTACAAAAATTCTGAGCTTTCAGTATTAAGATAGGTACGTCTATTACGTGTTAAAACTAGTTAAACCATCAATTCTTACTTCATCGTCCATATTAAAATAAGATTCGCACCTCTTAAGACGGCCCTGAAAAGGTTCGGAAACTAGTATGTCCGAATAAGCGAATATTTAAAAAAAAAGTGATTGGTTGCCGTTTTCTGTATTAGTATACAGAAAATACTCTAAAATATCTCCTGATCTCTCTTTTCCTGTGGTTTCAGCTTATAGGGCAAATTGGAGGTTTGTGTGTTCTCAAGTATTCCCCGTACATTGGACGAGCTACATCACAACACAGAAAAACAATGTTCCTGGTATCCGTGTGGTACACCTGCTCCACGCACCTCACAGTCTAACAAATTTCGCACAGCGCTGCATCTACGTCAACGGCGGCCATTTCAAGCATTTTCGGGAAAGAACAATTCTTTTGTTCATTGTGTAGGGTAACTTACTCCATATCAAGTTTGTAACGATCCAATTATATTCCTTATTTTAAACGCGGCTAAAATATTAACTTTGTATGAAAAACAAGGCTAGTGAATATCAAATAGTTACTGAGTGATGAGAGAAGGGCGAAAAGGGGGCGGGGGATACTTTTTGAATAATCTTAAAGAAATAAACCTCTTTCATGTATTCCGCATTGAACGTATGAGGCACCACCTAGATCGTATTTCGTAAAATACAGAATACAGGAAACTGATGTTAATGCGGCAAGGCAAATATGGAAATGAGTGTTTGGCCGGGAGGCCTCTGGGCAACCTGCGCGCCGGAGGGGGATGAGATGATGATGAAGACAACACAACACCCTGTCCTTGAGCGGATAAAATCCCCGACCCAGCCGGGAATCGAACACGCGCCCCTTTGTGCGGCAGTCCGTCACGTTGACCATTCAGCTCTCGGGGCGGACAAGGCAAATATGAAATTGTAATAGTCCGTTGTTGAATTGTATTGATTATGAACTTTTACAATATGATGTAGTGGCACAACTTTTGAAAGAGGCGTTGGAAGAATCATCCTAAATCTTAAAAATGTAAAAGCATGAACTTTGGAGGCATACGAAACTGCCCTACTCCAATGGTTGCGTAAAAAAGACACGAGGGGAGAGTGTTGCACCTCGGAACAAATTTCAGACTTTAGCCTCCAGTCAACCCTGTAATACAAGTTTATTTTTATGATGACATTCAAGAGCTGCAGAATTTTTACGAAATTACGAAAATGACTCTGCAAAAGTAAGGTTTTTCGAAATACGAAAAAAATGTTCCAAATCGCAACATAGTCATGTATACAGGAACAAATAGTGCATCAATACGTGAAATCAAAATAAGTAGAAATATTATAGAAAGAAGATTTACAATTTAATACATTCTGAAGTAGAAGCTACTAAAAACTAAGACACGTTTCCACTTTCAAGACATGTAAAATTGTTGAACCATTAAGAGTAAATTCGCAAATTCACTCGTTGCATTGTAGAAGACCTGTTTCAAGGTACAAGATGGAGCACGACCGAACAAAGTATGACTTATTTTTCCTCACCACCCCCCAAAAGCCTCTAAGTGACGAATTAATGCACTCCGTCTTCAGGCCACAAGTGGCGTATCGTGATCATCCGACCGCCGTGTCACCCTCAGATGAGGATGCGGATAGGAGGGGCGTGTGATCAGCACACCGCTCTCCCGGTCGTCATGATGGTTTCCTTTGACCGGAGCCGCCACTATTCGGTCGAGTAGCCCCTTAATTGGCATCACGAGGCTGAGTGCACCCCGAAAATTGGCAACAGCGCATGGCGGCCCGGATGGTCACCATCCAAGTACAGGCCACGCTCGACAGCGCTTAACTTCGGTGATCTGACGGGAACCCGCATATCCACTGCGACAAGGCCGTTGCCGAAGAATTAATATCTTAGAAATAGCTCTAACGCATTGTTGAGCACTTAGGTGTGTAGATCTGAGAATACACTGACGGAAAAAAATAGCAACGCTAAGGAGTTCTGCGTCATAAGCGAAATTTGGTAGGCGTGTTTCTGCATCTGAATGATGATGTCTATTCAAATTTTGCGTTAGACGCACAAGGGTGGCGCTAGTAACGCCACTATGCAGACGCAAATCAGGTTTCCTTTAAGTATAAGCTGTAAAAGTCATGAGCTTTAGTTACCTCTGAGATTGAACGTGGTAACTTGATGTCAGTCAAGAATGCCTTTAAGGAGACAAGTGCGCCATTATCAACACCACACGAAGTTTGAACGAGGTCATGCAAGAGGGTTAAGAGAAACTGGATGTTCCTTCTGCGATACTGCAGGAAGACTGGACAGGAATGCAGCCACTGTACATGACTGCTAGCAACGGTGATTACGGGACTAAGTGGTCGCAAGAAAACCGGACTCCGGACGGTCACGTGGCCCTACAGGGAGGGAAGACCGCCGTGTTTGGGATATGAGTGTGGCAGATCGTACCGCATCTGCAGCAGCAATATGAGCAGCAGTTGGCACCTCGGTGGAGTTACAAAACTGTTACTTCAAGGACAGCTCCGGGCCAAACGCCCTGTAGTGTACATTCTAGTGTGCCCAAACCACTGCCATTTGCGACTTCAGTGGTGTCAAGTGAGAGATCATTGGAGGGCGGGGAGAAGGTATGCTGTGTTTCCTGAGGAAAGCTGGATCTACCTCAGTGCCAGTGATGCCCTTGTGTTGGTTGTAAGAGGGTCAGTCGAGGACTTTCAACGAACCTATCTGCATACTATACGCACCAGACCTTATAACGGCTCCCTGCCTTAATACGATGAAAATTCAGTATTATGTTAGTAAATGAAATGTCACATGCTTTAGGAGAATATAACTCTCATTAAAACATTTCAAAGATGTTCTCAGGGTGGTCTTCACAACGCTGAGTAATACCGTTTCAAAGACAAAGTTTATGGCTCTTCACTTTTGTTGTCTAGGGTATTATATATTTGTAAGAGGTCCGGATTTTAGAAAAAGGTAAGACTGGAGACATCTAGTAGTTTTATAAAAGTCATCGCACGTTTTTATTCCTCTTTAAAAAACATACGTAAAGTTTACATGGCGTCTCTGACAAAACATTTACATCTTGTTCATCAACCTCTTTGGTTCTGCGATCCACACATGTTTACATACAATGGAATTAGCCGGCACTAAAAACACTGACCGACGTGACTTTGACAACTACACTAAGCCAACTGTCCCCTGGTCTTTGACAGTTCTCGTATTTTTAACCTTCCAAAGAGATCAACAAATTATCTCTTTTTTAGAGTCAATTAAATTGTTATTAAATGAATTATTTACATGAAATAGTTACAAATGACTCTGCTGCTCAGGTGTTTAGATTAAAACCATAAATGGTGTATTTTACAAATAATTACAAGTGTCAACCAAGTGAAACAGCTGGATTACAAAGTGTCGAATATGACCTTTCTCATTTGCATAATATTGGGGTTAAAAAGTGCAAATCTGTAAATTACGTGAGTATACAGTACAAAAGTATTATTAAACTCATTTGTTTTTCATACTAAGTGTAGTGAATAATCAGGTTTTCCTGGCCAAACTTTATAACAAGCAATTTCGTAGTCACATATGTTGACACTTTGAATAAGCCTATGTGAGCAAAACATAACAGTTCCTAATGAAATATTCGTGTTACAGCAGTTTAATTAACCATACACACGATATGTAAAAAATGTTCAAATGTGTGTGAAATCTTATGGGACTTAACTGCTACGGTTATCAGTCCCTAAGCTTACACACAACTTAACCTAAATTATCCTAAGGAGAAACAGACACTCCCATGCTCGAGGTAGGACTCGAACCTCCGCCGGGACCAGCCGCACGATCCATGACTGCAGCGCCCTAGACCACTCGGCTAAACCCGCGAGGCCACGATATGTAACTAGTTTTAAAATTATATAGAATTTTGCTTGCCATAAAATTCTGTAATCGAAGAATTAACAATATCTTCCAGATAGCTGTAATATATTGTTCAGCACTTATATATGTAGATATGAAAATATTTGTCAACGCTGCAGAAAATACCTCCTCATGTATCACAAAAACAAAAATAGTAGAAAATGCTGACACTGCTTATGGCTGTCTCTAGCCCGAATTCTTTAATGTCATTCTAAATTCGCTTACTATATTGCAAGACCAACCAAGAAATCTCCTGTCTCCCTAGGTACACTGTACTGAAAGTCGAAAGAGAGTAACTGGTATACTGGAGAGCTGGTTGGGGGGGGGGGGGGGGGGGGAAGAGGGAGAGGACGATTCTCGCAGTGTGGGCCTCCCATGAAAAAGATCATCTGAGGAGGAACTTAACTGCTACCGGTGACGAGTAAAATTTTGTGTATTGCCATAGGAAAATCGTCTACGAAACAGGAAAATATCAAGGAGCGTTTAGAAGCAGTCACTGTGCGGCCAAACCGAAAATCTAACGGAATTCGTCCGCTTCAGTTGCGAGTCCTTCGTCGGGCAAAGAAAAATTGTATTTGCTCATAAAATCAAGTAACGGACGCCGAAAGCGAGACCGATACTATATTCGAAAGGTTGGGAGCTCGAAAGGGGAGAGAAAATGTTAACTTAATTATACAGTAATACTCGAGGGGGGGGAGGGAGGGAGGGAGAGGACGATTCTCGCAGTGTGGGCCGCGGTGCGTTTTCAGAGCGTAATTTAGAGCCACAATTGGCAGTGTGCGACGCCGCTTGCATGTTTTGAATAAACAACGACATCCCTCGCGCCCTCTCGTCTCTGTCGCGGCGGTGTATCGAGCTGTATCGAGCGCGTCCATGTCGAACCCAACCGGCGGCAATAAAGAACGCCGTCTCTTCCAATTTCATTACGAGTTAACTTGTTTTTTAGGAACTTGGGCGGCGGACAGCGATGCTTATTAAAATTTCCCGGCGTGCCGCTGGCTGTACCAGCATCCCCCCCCCCCCCCCTCTACTCCCCTCACATCCCACTCTACCTCTAACCAGCCGCTCTCGACGCTGTCCGCCGGGCCATTTCAAAGCCGGCCCCCGACGGGACACAGTAATTGAATTATCGGCGCTGCCTTCTCCGCTCTGTTCATGTGTGTCCCATCTATGTCACCGGCGGACGCAGCTAGAGTCCCTCTTACTCCATTTATCTGAGCTTTGTGCATGAACTGCACAATTTTTCTTTGCCCGACGAAGGACTCACAGCTGAAACGGACGAATTCCGTTACATTTTCGGTTTGGCTGCACAGTGATTGCTTCTAACGTCTATCAGTTGTAGAATTTTGCAACACGTATATTGTTCGAGCATAATGACTTTTCTGGAGACTAGAAATCTACTCTGTAGGAATCACCATGGGTTCCGAAAAAGACGGTCGTGTGAAACCCAGCTCGCGCTATTCGTCCACGAGACTCAGAGGGCCATAGACACGGGTTCACAGGCAGATGCCGCGTTTCTTGACTTCCTCAAGGCGTTCGATACAGTTCCCCACAGTCGTTTAATGAACAAAGTAAGAGCATATGGACTATCACACCAATTGTGTGATTGGATTGAAGAGTTCGTAGATAACACAACGCAGCATGTCATTCTCAATGGAGAGAAGTCTTCCGAAGTAAGAGTGATTTCAGGTGTGCCACAGGGGAGTGTCGTAGGATCGTTGCTATTTACAGTATATATAAATGACCTCGTGGATAACATCGGAAGTTCACTGAGGCTTTTTGCGGATGATGCTGTAGTATATCGAGAGGTTTTAGCATAGAAAATTGTACTGAAATGCAGGAAGATGTGCAACAAATTGACGCATGGTGCAGGGAATGGCAATTGAATCTCAATGCAGACAAGTGTAATGTGCTGTGAATACGTAGAAAGAAAGATCCTTTATTATTTATCTACAATATAGCTGGTCAGCAACTGGAAGCAGTTAATTCCATAAATTATCTGGGAATAGGCATTAGGAGTGATTTAAAATGGAATGACCATATAAAATTAATCGTCGGTAAAGCAGATGCCAGACTGAGATTCATTGAAAGAATCCTAAGGAAATGCAGTCCGAAAACAAAGGAAGTAGGTTACAGTACACTTGTTCGCCCACTGCTTGAATATTGCACACCAGTATGGGATCCGTACCAGATAGGGCTGATAGAAAAGATAGAGAAGATCCAACGGAGAGCAGCGCGCTTCGTTACAGGATCATTTAGTAATCGCGAAAGTGTTACGGAGATGATAGATAAACTCCAGTCGAAGACTCTGCAAGAGAGACGCTCAGTAGCTCGGTACGAGCTTTTGTTGAAGTTTCGAAAACATACCTTCACCGAGGAGTCAAGCAGTATATTACTCCCTCCTACGTATATCTCGCGAAGAGACCATGAGGATAAAATCAGAGAGATTAGAGCCCACACAGAGGCATACCGACAATCCTTCTTTCCACGAACAATACGAGACTGGAATAGAAGGGAGAACCGATAGAGGTACTCAAGGTACCCTCCGCTACACGCCGTCAGGTGGCTTGCGGAGTATGGATGTAGATGTAGAATGAAAATGCATTCGGATGTACCCCAATACGGCGAGCTATGACTAAGGTGATCAAATATGAGATACAGTTCAAAAGAAGAGTTTCAGGTATTTAGCACTACGAGCCCAAAAAATCTCGAGAGACCCATTAACGTTTGACTGTCGAGTAAATGTTTATCGTGCTTCCGGTGGAGAACACGGTGAACATTTCTGAAAGGTAAAGAATAACTTAGAGCTAAATGTAATTTAAAAATTACCCCAACGTGCTCACTAATGTGACAAAAGGCATGAGATGGCCAAACGCACATATGCAGGTGGCGGTAGTGTCGCGTACATAAGGTATAAAAGGGCAGCGCAGTGACAGAGCTGCCATTTGTTCTCACATGATTCATTTGCAAAGGCTCCCGACATGATTAATGGTAGTTGGGACATTTCGGAAATACACACATAAAAAAAGTTTTGCTTCACACTGGTTCTCAGAACTCCTGAAGAAAGACGTTGACTATGGATATTGTATCGCAAACACAGTCCCTTTAACTTTTCAGAGACGTCACTAAACCTGCCCAAAGATGTAAAGAACCACACATGAGCAGCGCCTATTAGACGGAGTGGGTCCAACAGCACATCAGTTCCAGTCACTCCACCAGGAAGGAGGTTCACGGCTCGTGTTCTCTGTAGTTCAACCATGCCTAGACGGTCAATACCGCGGTTCGATCGCGTCCGCATTGTTACTTTGTGCCAGGAAGGGCTCTCAACAAGGGAAGTGTCCAGCCGTCTCGGAGTGAACCGAAGCGATGTTGTTCGGACATAGAGGAGATAGGAGAGACATGAACTGTCGATGACATGCCTAGCACGGACAGCCCAAGGGCTACTACTGCAGCGGATGACCGCTAGCTACGGGTTATGGCTCGGAGGAACCCTGACAGCAACGCCACCATGCTTTTTGTGTAGCCACAGGACGTCGTGTTACGACTCAAACTGTGCGCAATAAGCTCCATGATAAGAAACTTCACTCCCGACGTCCATGGCGATGTCCACCTTTGCAAACACGACACCATGCAGCACGGTACAGATGGGCCCAACAACATGCCGAATGGACCGCTCAGGATTGGCATCACGTTCTCTTCATCGATGAGTGTCGCATATGCCTTCAACCAGGCAATCGACGAAGACGTGTTTGGAGGCAACCCAGCCTGGCTGAAAGCCTTAAAAACACTGTCCAGCGAGTGCAGCAAAGTGGTGGCTGGCTCTGAGCACTATGGGACTTAACTTCCTAGGTCATCAGTCCACCAGAACTTAGAACTGCTTAAACCTAACTAACCTAAGGACATCACACACATGCATGCCGGAGGCAGGATTCGAACCTGCGACCGTAGCGGGCGCGCAGCTCCAGACTGTAGCGCCTAGAACCGCTCGGGCACTCCAGCCGCAAAGTGGTGGTTCCCTGCTGTTTTGGAGTGGCATTATGTGAGGCCAACGTACGCCACTGGTGGTCATGGAAAGCGCCGTAACGACTGTACGATACATGAATACCATCCTCCGACCGGCAGTGCAACCATATCGGCAGCATATTGCCGAGGCATTCGTCTACATGGACAACAATTCGCGCCTCCATCGTGTACATCTTGTGAATCACTTCCTTCAGAATAACGACATCGCTCGACTACAGTGGCCTGCATGTTCTCCAGACATGAACCCAATCGGTCATGCCTGGGATAGATTGAAAAGGGCTGTTTATGGACGACATGAGCCACCAACCACTCTGAGGGAACTACGCCGAAACGCCGTTGAGGAGTCGGACAATCTGGACCAACTGTCCCTTGATGAACGGAGATTTTACCAATGTGCCACGATATAAAAAAAACAGAAAACAAATTTGCATAAAATATGTTAAAAAGTGTTACTCACCCACTGAAGGGAAATGACGCCCTGGTGCCTCCGTATTATGCTACGGTATTTGTCTATAACTTTATACCCCTCAACGTTAGTTACCTTATTCGTCTCTATTCTGCCTAACTACATCCTCGGAAATCACGACATATTCGAAAAAAACATTTGGTCATGTGTAGATGTACAAACACTGAAGAGCCGAAGAAACTGGTACACCTGCCTAATACCGTGTGGGGCCCCCGTGGGCACGCAGAAGTGCCGCGGTACGACATGGCATGGACTCGACTAATGTCTGGAGTAGTGCTGGAGGGAACTGACACCATGAATCCCGCAGGGCTGTCCACAAATCCGCAACATTACGAGGGGGGTGCAGCTCTCTTCTCACCAGCACGGTGCAAGGCATCCCAGATATGCTCAATAAAGTTTGTTTCTCGGGAGTTTGGTGACCAGCAGAAGTGTTTAAACACAGAAGAGTGTTCCTGGAGCTACTCTGTAACAATTCTGGACGTGTGGTCTGTCGCATTGTCCTGCTGGAATTGCCTAAGTCCGTCGGAACGCACAATGGACATGAATGGGTGGAGTTGATCAGACAGGATGCTTAAGTTCGTGTCACCTGTCAGAGTCGTATCTAGACGTATCAGGATCCCGTATTACTCCAACGCCCCTTACCATTACAGCGTGTCCACCAGCGAGAACAGTCTCCTGCTGACATCTAGGGCCCATGGGTTCATGAGGTTGTCTCCATACCCGTACACGTTCATCCACTCGATACAATTTGAAACGAGACTCATCCGACCAGACAACATGTTTCTAGTCATCAACAGTCCAATGTCTGTATTGACGGGCATAGGCGAGGCGTAAGGTTTTGTGTCGTGCAGTCATCAAGGGTACACCAGTGGGCCTTCAGTTCCGAAAGCCCACGTCTATTATGTGTCACTGAATAGTTCGCACGCTGACACTTGTTGATGGCCCAGCATTGAAATCTGCAGCAATCTGCGGAAGGATTGCACTTCTGTCACTCTGAACGTTGGTCCTGTTCTTGCAGGATCCTTTTCCGGCTGCAACGATGTCAGAGATTTGATGTTTTATCGGATTCCTGATATTCACGGTACACTCGTGTAACGGTCGTACGGGAAAATCCTTACTTCATCGCTACCTCGGAGATGCTGTGTGCCATAGCTCGTGTACCGACTATAACACCACGTTCAAACTCATAAAATCTTGATAAGCTGCCATTGTAGCAGCAGTAACTGATCTAACAACTGTGCCAGACACTTTTTGTGTCATATAGGCGTTGCCTGCCTGTTTACATATATCTATAATTGAATATGCATGCTTATGCCAGTTTCTTTGGCGCTTCAGTGTATTCCATAACCCCACAAATCGTACACTCGTGATTTTGTATGACTTGACTGCTTCTAATGAGGAACTATATGAGCGGAGGACTGAGCTGTCAGTGTGGCTTTGTCGTTGGTACATGGCGGGCTCTTTCTCGGTTATCGCCGGGGCCTACCAGCTGAATTGTGAGTCCTCAAGGGCAGCTGGGGTGCGGATTAGCGGGCGCCGGGTCGCACCGCCTCTGCCCTGGCGTTCCAGAGCTCCTGCTACAGTTAATGCCACCGGCGCTCCATTAACACGCCATTACGCCCGGCCAATAGGGGAAATATTTCCGTTCTAATAAACGCGGCGTGGCTCGGCGCACAGAGCGTATTAGCCATTAAAGCCGGCCAGTGGGCAGTCCGGGCGGTCCGCTAAGGGAGCGCTAGGCTCCCACGCAGCATCTGGCCCCATATTTAATTGCAGCCTGCAATATTACTACCGCAATGGCACTGGCAGTGTAAAGTACTCCAACCTAACGTGCCCCTGTGCCGTTTCTGCGGCACTGTATTCGACATTTCCGAGTATACCGCTTTCCCGTCTTACTACAATCAGTCTTAAAGCTGTCTGTTAGAAACGCTCTCTACGTGATCAAAAATATCCCGACACTTACAAGTGGCCATTAATCTGGCCTTTATGACGACCTGAACTCTGCTTGGTATACTTTCAATTAGGTTTCTGAGTGTCTGTGGAGGAATAGAACCGCATTCTTCCTCAAGAGCCGAAAACTGAGAAGGTAGTATTGTTGAGGGGTCTGGAGCAGAGTTGACATTCCAACTAACCCTACAGTTGTTCCTTCGGCTTCAAGGCTGGGACCATCCGCAGGATAGTCCATTTCAGGAATTTTGCTATCCGCAAACCACTAGCTGCTTTATGAAAGGGTGCATTTTCATGCTGACACAAACAATTATCGTCTTCGAATTGTTCCTCAACCGTATACAGTACGCATTATGGAAAATATGTACATATCCTTCCCTATTTAGCGTTTTCTTAAGCCCAATAAGGGGACCATAAACTAACCATGTAAAATGCCCCATACCATTCCATCAGGTTACAGCATAATTAATCATTCCAAATAACTCGTTTCCAGTCATCCACTGTCCATGGCGTCGTTCTTTATAGCACCCCAAGTGTTGCTTAGCAATGACTAAAGATATGTGTGACACACAGCTGCTCGATCACTGTACCTATTCTTTTTAACACTCTATGCACAGTCACTGTGGTAGCTGGCCTGCAGGTGGTTCAAATGGCTCTGAGCACTATGGGACTTAACTTCTGAGGTCATCAGTCCCCTAGAACTTAGAAATACTTAAACCTAACTAACCTAAGGACATCAAACATATCCATGCCCGCGGCAGGATTCGAACCTGCGAACATACCGGTCGCGCGGTTCCAGACTGTACCGCCTAGAACCGCTCGGCCACTCCGACCGGCCCTGCAGGTAGTGCCCTGGAACACACGAGTTATTCATTTTGCTGATTTCATGTGATTTTTTTACATACACCTTCCGCATTGATCAACGGTCCCTGTCCATCCGTATATGTGGTCTTCATCGACTTGATGTGGCTGTGGTTTTTCCTACCTGTTTCCACTTCACTATCACAATGTTACATCACAGAATAGCAAGGGGCAGGAAATAAGAAATTTTTATTGAAACTCATTTCCATCATGAGGGGCAAAATCAAGTCGTGCTGGAGACAGAGGTGGAAGCAGGAAGTGAACACATGTGTCACAAGTGGCTCAACATATTGTGACACATCTGCCAAGTGAGAATACACATTCAGCAGAAAGAAGACTGTGGCAGATAACTAAAGGAAGCGAGACGAGCATATTAGTTAACTTGTAAGACATGGTGCAACAAATTCTATCTCTTACACAAGAGCACATAATGAGGAACAGGCACATCCGTTAACAGCATGTTAAGTGAGCACATCCAAAAATAAGGACAGATGCAGTTATTACAAAACGAGCCTTGTATCAGAGGAATAGCAACTGACTCCATGATTACCAGATTTGAATCTATGTCCTAAATGCTCCAGCACAATCCATGAACTAGCCAAAGTTGTACTCAAGATTATGGTCTTCACCTGATGAACTCCATGTTGCTTGCCACCTACCATCTACTGATGGAGAAACTGATTGTCTTCCGAAAACACCTCATCCCAGCGTGCTGCCAGCACTGAACTTCAGTGCAGAAGCCAGCAACAAGGCCTCTTGCGGTCCATGTTTCTAATAAACATCCATGTTCCTCCACGTGATCTCTAGTAGTCAGTTCCACATTACATAATGGTATCTGGATACTTTCAATCAGATAGTATTCGTCTTCTTTAAGCAAGCACATGATCCAGTTACTCAGTGCATTGGAGGGAAATGTTGGACGCAATCGGAGAATTTGAAATCCTTCGAAAACTTATAATCCTTACAGGGATAACTTCAATGCATATGAATGAATGAAGCGTAACACAAAATTTTGAAAAAGAAAAAAAAATAGAAGAAAAAGGCAGGGTTACATCTATGAGCAATGAGACATACTTTCAGCAGTCTTCGAGAAATAATGAGAGAAGCAAAGGTCAACAACCCAAAATGAACAGATTTTAAGCAAATGATCTGTATGGGGTATTGTGATGAGAAGCAAAAAAGGTGAAAAAACTTTATAAGATTAGAAGTATATTAGGACAATCCGTTTAAAAATTAAAAATTATTAAAAGATATACTTGATGCCTCCAAAGAAACAAGGGATAACTGACAAAATATGAGCACCTGCTAAGCATATTTAAAAATGGAGCTGAATACTGGTCTCGGCGGAGGTTCGAGTCCTCCCTCGGGCATTGGTGTGAGTGTGTTTGTCCTTAGGGTAATTTAGGTTAAGTAGTGTGTAAGCTTAGGGACTGATGACCTTAACAGTTAAGTCCCATAAGATTTTACACACATTTGAACATTTTTTTTGGAGCTGAATAAATGCACTTAAGTATACTGAAATGATGGAAAATGCTGTTGCCGGCCGCGGTGGTCTAGCGGTTCTAGGCGCTCAGTCCGGAGCCGCGCGACTGCTACGGTCGCAGGTTCGAATCCTGCCTCGGGCATGGATGTGTGTGATGTCCTTAGGTTAGTTAGGTTTAAGTAGTTCTAAGTTCTAGGGGACTGATGACCATAGATGTTAAGTCCCATAGTGCTCAGAGCCATTTGAACCATTTTTTTTTTTTTTTTTTTTGAAAGTGCTGTTGATTTTCGGTTTCCACAGAATGGGTTGGTGGTCATACTGTAATAATAGTTATAAGGGTATTTTTTGCGCAAACATACACTTTCTTAAATGGACTAATGACTATGGACATTGACAAACTAAAAGTAAGGTAAATTAGAGTGCCAGTTGTTACAGGATTCTAGTGCGAGTTGGTTGAGATACATCGTACTTTGTCAACTCACTCTTCCATCGGTTCTTCGTAGAACAACATTATTGTAAATGAAAAGCGCTAGTTCGCCTTTGTTCTGCAGTGTTACTGTAGACATCGTATTGGAAAAGTTTCCACATCGACACTTGATTGTGCCATTCAACCTGCGTTGTTGCTAGGTAAGACGTTGTTATGTTTGCTTACACTGTCCTTGTATGTTCCTTGAGTGCGTTGCTACTTCATAGTTAGTGCGTGGCAGTCCATACAGTAGGTCGTGAGTGGACGATGGCATTTACTAATGCACGAAAAGCCGACATGCTCATGCTGTAATGGAGAGCGCAGGAAGAATGTAGTTCTAGCACGGCATATACGGCATGATATCCCCATAGACGTCAACCATATCGACAATTATTCATCAATATCTCCAGCCAGTGGTGGTGTAACACCCAGACACCGTAACAGAACGAACCAAATGATGACAAAACAGGGAGAAATTAACTTCTGTACACGGGCATTAAGACAGGATTTTCCAGATACATAGAATTCGGCCTGCTGAGCTTGCTTAGGTCTCTAACTGCTTTCTGAGTCGTTATAGCCGCTGACGATGTCTCCATCACTGGAAAACGAAACGTTACCAGAGAATTCTGCCTTGGACCACCGCCGAATGGGCACAAAACAAATATCAGCAATATCGCGACTACAGCACTGTTCACTGCACTTGGTCTACTGATTTACAGAGTCTGAGTACGGCCTATGATGGTCTGTGACTGCCCTGTCTGAGGTACAGCACCGAAGACTCGAAGTGTGATGCCGCGCGGGGTGGCCGCAAGGTTTGAGGCGCCGTGTCACGGACTTCGCGGCCCCTCCTGCCGGAGGTTCGAGTCCTCCCTAGGGCATGGGAGTGTGTGCTGTTCTTAGCATAAGTTAGTTTAAGTAGTGTGTAAGTCTAGGGACCGATGACCGCAGCAGTTGGTCCCTCAGGAATCCACAGACATTTGAACATTCGTAGTGTGATACGACAAGGGCTTCAAAACAAGGCACTGGTGGGTACGTTCCACGAGCCTGCTACCTAAGTGAAGCTGCTAAGGAAGTAATTAGGTGATTTCACAAATACACCCAGAAACTTTACAGTGAAACCTAAATCTTCCATAATTCCTTAATACGTCGCCTCGGAAAGCGGAATGACGAAACAGATCGCTACAAGACACCTGGGTCCATACTCGATAGAAAGTAAGACGTCGAAATGACGGCACCGTTTCTTTAACACGCGTTCGTTTAGTGAACGAGGGGTCGTTAATTTACATGATGGCGCAAAACGCTCGTATTCATATCTCATAATTTTATTTCATTGCATTTGGGAGTCAGAGACATCTAAAGCGAACACCCTGTATCGATGCAGAATTGAAAACCAAGAAGCTCATCAGTACAACCACTCAAGAACAACAGTCAGTACACAAAATGTTACAAACTGCATGGAACACGAAAGGCAGTATACGTCCCTTAATGGACGGTAGTTTCGATCTATACAAGCACAGCGAACAACAGTTTTCGTTCTGGCCTGGACTGCTACCAGCGCGAGCCGATCCGTAAAGATTCACGAGGGTTGCTCCTGGTCGTTGTTTTATCGAATACTCGGCACACAGTTTTAATCTGCCAGGTAGTTTCATATCAGCGCACACTCCGCTGTAGAGTGAAAATTTCATTCTAAATGGAAAATGTCTGATTTTAAGATCGAGGGTGTTTTGTTTATTATTTCTCGGACTGGCTGCCACTATAAAACAGAACTTCGCCCTCTCACTCCTGTCACCTCTATCAACAAATCAACATCCTGGGTTAAGCGAAGTTTGCGATATCAAACACTTTTCGGTAATGTTTATTTCTATTTTCGGCTACACAGTATGAGAGTAAAGTTTCTCACAAAATTACACAATACACTGGTGCATTTGCGAAATAGTATATCTTTCCAAATTTGTCCGTAAGATAATAATATTTTTACATGTTTTTGTGAGATAACGTTGTGCTTTGAAAATTAGTTAGCCTACAAATTTCACTTTACTATAACCTAGGTTCAAAAGAGAGTTTGTACCGGCGCAAAAAGTCAAGTGGTTTTTATATTTTATTGATCTCATACACAACAAATGCCACATTTATTCAGTATTTTTCCATGTGCAATTACCGTACTATTTCAAGTAAATTTATTGTTCAGTAAACGGAAAAGAGTCATTACGTTACAAAAACACAATTAAATTATTCAGAAATAATTCTACATTTTGTAAAAGCTAAATGGACGCTGATCTTTACACGTGGCATATTATAAAATTATTTAAATCACTTTTGTAACTATATAAACACCTTTTGTTTCTATTTCTTAGAATTTTGCAGTCATAATCAATATAATTTCGTTTAAATTTGTTTGTATTCTTAAAATCAGACATTTTCCATTTAGAATGAAATTTTCACTCTACAGCGGAGTGTGCGCTGATGTGAAACTACCTGGCAGATTAAAACTGTGTGCCGGACCGAGACTTGAACTCGCGACCTTTGCCTTTAGCGGGCAAGTGCTCTACCAACTTTTTTTTCTTTTTTTTAATCACATTTTGTTCGCTTTTGTTCGTTGTATCTGCTCGGGGCGGACGTCGTTAGACATCCGATGAAGTTCTTTGATGATCGATTAACTCAGTTTTTTTTATTACAGAGGGCAGCTAACCCTTCAATTCTGCCAGTACCTCACCTCCTACCTTCCAAACTTAACAGAAGCTCTTCTGCGAACCTTGCAGCTTCTGTAAAGTTTGGAAGGTAGGAGACGAGGTACTGGCAGAAGCAAGGCTGTGAGGACGGGGTGTGAGTCGTGCTTGGGTAGCTCAGTTGGTTGCCGGCACGGTAGCTCAGCGTGTTTGGTCAGAAGGTTAGCTGCCCTCTGTAATAAAAAATACTGAGTTAATCGACCATCAAAGAACTTAAACGGATGATTTACAAAATGAGATTTTTTTTTTAAAAAAAGAAAAAAAAGTTGGTAGAGCACTTGCCCGCGAAAGCCAAAGGTCCCTAGTTCGAGTCTCGGTCCGGCACACAGTTTTAATCTGCCAGGAAGTGTCATTTTCCATTTAGCTGTTTGACTAATGGAAGCTCCTTGTGTAAGGAAGAATGTTGTATATATACTTGGGCTTCGCGCCAAAACTCATACCTCCGTTCCTCACTTCAGTGCAGACACTTCTTGTGAGTTCTTAGACTGCCTATAAGCTGTGCATATAGCCTTTGTTTTATTATGATGAGGAAGTGGCCATGTCAGTTCTTCTTTTTTGTCTTGCAAATGTTTATGTTGTGATGTGATGTACAATGTTTGTAAACAATCTGGTGGAGAGTGAACATAATGATAAAAAATTTGATTAAGGGCGAGTAGGACTCACGCACTGAGGGTTTTGTACAAACTTAATTATGTATATAGATAGTTCATCTATATCGGAAATCGTTGTGGTAAGTTCCTATGGGACCAAACTGTTGAGGTCATCGGTCCCTAGGCTTACACACACACTATTTAATGTAACTTACGCTGAGGACAACACACACACCCATGCCCGAGGGAAGGCTCGAACCTCCGACAGGGGATGCCGCGCGAACCGTGGCAAAGCCCCCTCAGACCATGCGGCTACACAGCGCGGAGACCGCGCGGCTACACGGCGCGGCACGGTTTCTGTCTGTTAACTGTTATTGATACTGGCAAGATATCAGTGCAGGGAATTTCAGGACTGAATCAGATTCTCTACACTAATTCCAGAGACTAGCCCAGAAAAGAAGCGAGCAGGGGACTTCAGTTTATATACTTACAACGGAACCTCCCTATCGCACCCCCCTCAGATTTGGTTATACGTTGGCACAGTGGATAGGCCTTGAAAAACTGAATACAGATCAATCGAGATAACAGGAAGAAGTTGTGTGGAACTATGAAAAAAATAAGCAAAATATACATACTGAGTAGTCAATGGCAAGATAGGCAACTTCAACGACAGTATGAGCTCAGGAGCGCCGTGGTCCCGTGGTTAGCGTGAGCAGCTGCGGAGCGAGAGGTCCTTGGTTCAAGTCTTCCCTCGAGAGAAAAGTTAAATTTTTTATTTTCAGACAATTATTATCTGACAAACTCTTATGTTTTCATCACTTTTTGGGAGTGATTATCACATACACAAGAAAACCTAAATCAGGCAAGGTAGAAGAATCCTTTTACCCATTCGCCAAGTGTGCAAGCTAGGTGGGTCGACAACATATTCCTGTCATGTGATGCACATGCCGTCACCAGTGTCGTATAGAATATATCAGACGTGATTTCCTGTCGAGGAATCGGTTGACCTATGACCTTGCGATCAAATGTTTTCGGTTCCCATTGGAGAGGCACGTCCTTTCGTCTACTAATCGCACGGTTTTGCGGTGCGGTCGCAAAACACAGACACTAAACTTACTACAGTGAACAGAGACGTCAATGAACGAACGGACAGATCATAACTTTGCGAAAACAAAAAAATTAAAATTTTCACTCGAGGGAAGACTTGAACCAAGGACCCCGCGTTCCGCAGCTACTCACGCTAACCACGGGACCACGGCACTCGCGTGCTCACACGGTCCTCAGTGTTGCCTATGTTGCCCATGGACTACTCAGTTTGTATATTTTGCATATTTTTTTCATAGTTCCACACAACTTCTTCCTGTTTTCTCGATTGATCTGTGTTCAGTTTTTCAAGGCCTATCCACTGTGCCAACTTATAACTAAATCTGAGGGGGGTGCGATGGGGAGGTTCCCTTGTTAGAGAAGGAAGATTAAATAAAATATTTCTTATTCACTTACTAGAACATGATTACAACTTACATTTTGTATTGGTATGCACTAATATTTCTCTATTATGCTTTTGACGGATGATGAATGCAATAATGACAAAAATATTTTTTATGTGATATGACTGTAATTCAACAATTTTCGGAAAGTTTGCTTCTTGTGAAATTTCATGTTTATACAACAATAGGATGTTGCCTTTACGTTTTAATGAGTGAGTTTTACAAGTACCAAAATATGTGACATAAATGGCCTTATGTTTTAACTGCATTGACTTAGAAGCTTAAATGTTTTGCACCGGCAAGGGGTCTGACATAAATTTGATCCGTTCGTGAGAAAAAAGCAGTCTTAAAAGAGGAACAGACAGGCAGAAAGACTGATAAAAACAATTTTTTTCGTGTAATGTAATGATGAATTAACAATTCTATTAATTTTTATTTACTTTTTTGTTGAAACATTGCATCTAGCCAAACTGCATGATTTTAGCTCAATGGGAAGTACCCTATGGGTTTGCCCACCCGGCTAGCTGTACGGTCTGACGCGCTGCTTCCCGAGCGGGAAAGCGTGCCGCCTCCCATCACAAATTCGACCGGCTGGTTAGTGTCGAGGTCCGGTGTGCCGACCAGCCTGTGAATGGTTTTTAAGGCGGTTTCCCATCTGCCTCGGCGAATGCGGGACTGGTTCCCATTATTCCGCCTCAGTTACACTGTGTCGGCGGTTGCTGATCAAACACTGTCTCCACGTACGCGTACACCATAATTACTCTACCACGCAAACATTTGGGGTTACATTCGTCTGGTATGAGATCTTCCAGGAAGGGAGTGGGGGTGGGCGTCCACTGGGGGCCGAACTGCACAATAACCCAGGTTTCGGTGTGGGGCGGCGGTGGTGTTGTTGGACTGCCGTGGCCTGTTGTGGGATGGCGTACCACTCAGGGCTACGGCAGGACCAAGCCTCTCCGTCGTTTCTAGGTCCACGGTTCAATACACACACCTTATAGGTTTTGATGAGAGAGTTTCAGAATATCAAAATATGTGATATGAATGTACGTATCTTTTGAATCCTTTAGCTTAGAAGCTTAAAATTTTTTACACCGCGAAGGAACTTAGACGTCGGTTGTGGCATAAATTTCAACTTTATATGTTAACCCGTTTCCGAGAAAAAGTGTTCTTAGCAGTTGGGCAGATATGCAGATAGATGTACAACAAAGCGATGCTATAGCGGTTTCGCTTTCACTGACTGAGGTACGGAATCCTAAAAATCTCAAAATTAAAAGTCAACGTTGTGATTTAATAGCTCAAAATGGTTCAAATGGCTCTGAGCACTATGGGACTTAACATCTGAGGTCATCACTCCCCTAGAACTTAGAACTACTTAAACCTAACTAATCTAAGGACATCCATCCCCGAGGCAGGATTCGAACCTGCGACCATAGCGGTCGCGCGGTTCCAGACTGAAGCGCCTAGAACCGCTCAGCTACAGCGGGCGGCTATGACTTAATGTTAATATACTAAAAAACCGGATGATTTACACGTTAGTCAAGATTTTTAGTGGATGCGAATCCGTAGACGCTGATGCCACGTACAAGATAAGTAATCGTATAACTTCTTCTCTTGAAACATAAAAATATATGTACTGAGAAAGTAGTGATGTTCACTAGAAATACATGAATGAATGAATTATTGGTAGCAAACCCTTGGGGGAGGTTATAAAATCAAAGCCAAGAATGACGCATCCATCCTGTAGACCAGGCGTCGACAGTGTAAGTGACAGTCAATATCTCGGATTATTCGGCAGGTGAACAACGCCTCAAATCCTTACCCAACGGAGACTACCAACGGACCCGTCCTCCTCCTGCTGTAATAAAGACATTCCATTCCGGAACTGTTCGCAGGACTGCAACATTACTCGAGTGCATTCTTCTTCCTTTCTCAGGAATTTTATTGCAGAGTATTCTGCGGGTGGCGAGACAAAGCACCCGCCTTCCCGTTTACTTTCTTCCCTCTCGATGCGTTTCCGCATTAAAGGAACATAATTTCGGTGCTATACGTTTTAATATCTCGGGCGCAATAAAGTAGGGAGGGACGGTAAAAGAAATTAGGAAGGGGATTCCGGGGAAATTTAACTAGTGCTCCCCCTGCGCCCCTGTCGCTTTTTGCGAAAGTGATTTCGTCGCGCCGCGTCGTCTTTGAGCGGGCGTATAAACTGGTCTTTATTACAGAGACTGCGGCCCGTGTGTACGGGAGACGTCCGAGCGAGTAGGTTAATTTCGGCGTCGTTTGTTGCCGGCGCAAGCAGTGCTCGCCCCCGCGGCCGCAGAATGCTGCTTGTTAGTCGGGTAGGGCAGTGGTGGGGGCAGGAGGGGAGGGAGGCATGGAGGGGTGGCGGACGAGACGAGTAGGGGAGACGGAGAGCAGTTTTAAGGCAGGAATTCTCCGATCGCCGGCAAGAATGCGCACTTGATTAACGTTGCGATGCCACCGCGGAGGGAGGGCGCGCGGCGAGCGGCGAGCGGCAACCGGAAGTGACGTCAGACGCCGGTGAATCCCGTCTCGTTACTCCCCCCCCCTCCCGACAGCTGTTCATGCTCAGTTGCCGTCTGCGCGGAAGAGGTGTGGGCGGACAGGGGGGAAACCAGTCTGAGGCGCTCTCTCTGCTGCGCATAATTTCCTACCTCTTGCCCACTGTACGGTAGCTTAGTTTGTCTGAAACTGGAACGACACGCGAATGCACTGCTTGGTTAAAGTTTGCGACACTTCCTCCAGTGTATCGTAGTGCACTAAGGACATATATGTAAAATAAGCTGACTGAAGTGGAAATGTTATATCAAGGATACTTTGACCCAGCCCGGCCGAACTGATACTCGTTTTTCGATTCAAATGGCTCTGAGCACTATGGGACTTAACTGCTGAGGTCATCAGTCCCCTAGAACTTAGAACTACTTAAACCTAACTAACCTAAGGACATCACACACATCAATTCCCGAGGCAGGATTCGAACCTGCGACCGCAGCGGTCGCGCGGTTCCAGACTGTAGCGCCTAGAACCGCTCGGCCACTCCGGCCGGACTCGTTTTTTGGATTAATCTCGTAACCTACATAATTTTTTCTTCTTTTTACGCAGACATTTTTCGCTGAAGTTACAGCATCATCGATGTTTTTTTCTTTCTGGTAGATTGCAGAAAAATTATTGTTTACTATTTGTACATGTGTAGTTTCAGTTTTTAAGAAAACTGTTCTCAAATTTGTAAAGCAGACAAAATCTTACGCATGCAGCTTGTTAACCCACGCATCATAGCTATTTATTCACAGATTGCCATCTGCAGCCATACTGAACTTAATCTAGAACGGCTATTTATGTCGGCAATTTACGACTGGGAATGTTATACTGCTGTATACAGATGGCAAACAGTGAATGAAAAACAACTATAATGCACAATACAGAAAGCCACAAAAACAACTGCATGGGCTACCAAGGAGGACACAAAATATTTTGTCTGCTTTTCAAACTTGAGAATAGTTTTCTTAAAAACGGAAATTCCCCCTTCGGCTTCACTTCAGGCAAATGCCGGAATGGTTCCTTTGAAAGGGCACGGCCGATTTCCTTCCCCATCCTTCCCTAACTCGAGCTTGTGCTCCGTCTCTAATGACCTCGTTGTCGATGGGACGTTAAACACTAATCTCCTCCTCCATTTGAACCAACCCCTTCGGCTAACCGCGCGGTGTAACGGGCTGCTTCCCGAACGGGAGGGCGTGTCGGGAACCGGCACGAACCCGCTCGGCGGATGTGTGACGAGGTCCGGTGGGCCGGCCAGCCTGTGGATGGTTTTCAAGGGGCTTTTCCATCAGCCTCGGTGAATGCGGTCTGGTTCCCCTTATTCCGCCTCAGTTACACTATGTCGGCGACTGCTGCGCAAACACTGTTTCCACATACGCGTACACCATAATCATTCTACCATGCAAACATTTGGGGTTACACTCGTCTGGTACGAGACGTTCCCGAGGGTAGCGAGGGGGGGGGGGGGGGCAGACAGGGGGTCCACTGGGGGCCGAACCGCACAATAACATTGGGTTCGGTGTGGGGCGGCGGTGGGGTGGGTAGACTGTCGTGGCCCGTTGTGGGTTTGTGAACCACTGAGGGCTACAGCGGGACCAAGCTTCTCCGTCGTTTCTAGGTCCATATTTCCATACACAATACACTAATAACAATGTTCCTGTTGTGTTACAGAAAGAAAAAAAAAACAGTGATGATGCTGTAACTTTTGCGAAACATGTCTGAGTAAAAGATAAGCATCTAATGGAGCGAGGAATATTAGCAAATATGAGCGTACACAAATAACCACGTTCCTGTTATCTTATAGAAAGGAAAAAACAGTGATGATGCTGTAACTTTTGCGAAATATGTCCGAGTAAAAATAAGCTTCTAGTGCAGCCAGGAATATTATCAAATATGAGCGTTTCCATGGTCCATGTGTTATGGTATGGGGTTTCATAATGTTGCATCGGCGTACTGGCCTCCAAATCTTTGAAAACGGTACATTCACTGGTCAACACTGTAGTGCTTCCCCACGTGAGTCTTTTCAGGGGTGGATTTGGCCCTAACTTCATGTTTATGGATGAAAATGTGCGTCCGCCCTGTAAAATATGAGACCAGCGCATGTGGAAGAACTCTTGGAACGAGAGGAAATTTGGGAAATGGACTGGCCTGCCCATTTCCCCGACCTTATTCCCATCGAGGACGTGTGGGGTGCGTTAGGGAGAAATACTGACGCACATCCACATGCATCAAGGTCCATGCAGCAGGTGTCAAGTGCGCTGGCGGAGGGATGGAATGCTCTGTCACAAGAACTCATTATCAACCTTGTGGCCAGATTGTAAACATATTCCAGAGCACGCATTGTCGTCCGTGGTGATCAAAAATGGTTCAAATGGCTCTGAGCATTATGGGACTTAACATCTGAGCTCATCACTCCCCTAGAATTTAGAACTACTTAAACCTGACTAACCGTAGCGGTCGCGTGGTTCCAGACTGAAGCGCCTAGAACCGCTTGGCCACACCGGGCGGCAGTGGTGATCACACGCCCTGTTAAGAATCATGTCCTCCCTTTCGTAATGTCCAGAGGCCCGTCATAAATGGCGGTGACTTCAAAATAATTATTATTTTTGAATGAAAATGTCATTCCTGTTTGTCTCATCGCGTAGTTCTTTCAATTACCTTCTGTAGTGTACTGTACTGTACATTAGGAGTGTGGTCTAAGCTTTACCCATCTAATTTGCTTGGCAGTGACACATCATGCGAAAACTAGTTTTGCCTTTGAATTCTGCACACCATTGTATTAAACGCATATAATCATTCTCTGTGTCGAAGGTCGTAGAAATATAGTTTTTAACTGCGACTACTTCAAAATAAGCGCAAAGATTTGAAGATTTGTATAATCTGTAGGTAATGACGCAGTCTGTCACATATAAATGTTTTCTGCAGAAAGGAATTGCTCGAACCGAGTATACATTAAACGGACAGACTCACAACACACTCCCAAATCACCGAATTTATTTAAAACTTGTCTCGTAAGTACACTGCAGAGACAAAAAGTGGTACACCTGCCTAATATAGTGTAGAGCACCCGCGAGCACGCACAAGTGCAGAAACAGGACGTGGCATGGACTCGAGTAATGTCTGAAGTAGTGCTGGAGCGAAATGACACCATGAATCCTGCAGAGCCGTCCATAAATCAGTAAGAGTAGGAAGGGTTGGAGATCTCTTCTAAACAGCACGTTGCAAGGCATCCCAGATATTCACAATAATGTTCATGTCTGGGAGTTTGGTGGTCAGCGGAAATGTTTACACTAAGAAGAGTGTTCCTGGAGACACTCTGTACCAATTCTGAACGTGTGGGTTGTCGCATTGTCCTGCTGGAATTTCCCAACCCCGTCGGAATGCACGATGGACATGAATGAATGCAGGTGATCAGACAGGATACTTACGCACGTGTCACCTATCAGAGTGCTATCTAGACGTATCAAGGATCCGATATCACTGCAACCTCACACGCCCCACACCATTACAGAGTGTCCACCAGCTTGAACAGTCTCCTGCTGACATGCAGGATCCATCCATTCATGCGACTGTCTCCATACCCGTACACGTCCATCCGCTCGATGCAATCTGAAGTGAGACTCGTGCGACCAGGCAACATATTTCCAGTCATCAACAGTCCAATGTCGGTGTTGACGGGCCAAGGCGAGGTGTAAAGCTTTGCGTCGTGCACTCATCTAGAGTACACGAGTGGGCCTTCCTCTCCGAAACCCCATATCGATAATGTTTAGTTGATGTTTCGCACCCTAACACTTGATGACTATCCAGCATTGAAATCTGCAGCAATACGCCGAAATTCTGTCACGTTGAACGATTCTCTTCAGTCACCGTTGGTCCCGTTCTTGCAGGATCTTTTTCCGGCCTCAGCGATGCCGTTTAACCGGTTTCCTGATATTCGCGGCACTCTCGTGAAATGGTCGTACGAATGAATCCCCACTTCATCGCTACCTCGGAGATGATGTGTCCCATCGCTCGTGCAGCGACTGTAAGACCGCGCTCAAACTCACTTAAATCTTGATAACCTGCCATTGTAGCAGCATCAACCGATCTAACAACTGTGCCAGACACTTGTTGTCATATATAGACGTTGCCGACCGCTGCACCATATTCTACGTGTTTACATACATCTATATTTGAATACGCTTAGCTATACTAGTTTCTTTTGCGCTTCAGTGTATATAGCTATGCCATCATATAAATTAGTCTTATGATGCTAACTCTTTATTAAACACTAATTACGCGGCCCCTTCCGCCCGAGGTTCGAGTCCTCCCCCGGGCATGTGTGTGTGTGTGTGTGTGTGTTTTGTTATTAGCGTAAGTTAGTTTAAGTAGTATGTAAGTCTAGGGATCGATGACCTCAGCAGTTTGGTCCCTTAAGAATTCACACACATTTGAACATTCTTTATGAAACAGTGGCTTCATATTTTTCACAAAAAACACGCCACTTACTACGTCCATATTCCTATTTTTGTGGAAGTTACATAAAGAAGGCAACCTTTCCTATTTTGATTTACTGTTAAGTTCGTCGTTCCAACTGGGCCGGCCGACCGCCATGTTATCCTCAGCCATTGGCGTCACTGGATGTGGTGCAGAGTGGCATCTGGTCAGCAGACCACTCTCCCGATCATCATCTGGTTTCTTGGCCTTGCAACTGTTACTAACCAATCGAATGCCCCTCAGTTGGCGTCAAGTGGCTCATAGCATTCCTCCCACCAAGGAAAAATCTCTGGCAGTATCGGGAATCCAACTGGAGTCTCTTGCATTGAAGTCAGATGTGCTGACCACTCATCTGGGGCGCAAACTTAGACATACAGTCCCTGACAAAAAAGTGAAACATCCGGAAGAGATGGCTGTATTTCATTTTAACTATGTACGTGTACACAGAGTTGCAATGCCCTGTGAGACAGGTACAGCGGGAACTTGAGGGTATTACAGTTTTTCGTATTTAGTGTTATTAGTCGTCCTGGTGGGTTTTGTAACGGACTTGAGCAGCGTGTACGGGTATGGAGACAGTCGCATGAATGGATGGATCCTGCATGTCAGCAGGAGACTGTTCAAGCTGGTGGACACTCTGTAATGGTGTGGGGCGTGTGCGGTTGCAGTGATATCGGATCCCTGATACGTCTAGATAGCACTCTGACAGGTGACACGTGCGTAAGCATCCTGTCTGATCACCTGCATTCATTCATGTCCATCGTGCATTCCGACGGGGTTGGGAAATTCCAGCAGGACAATGCGACACCCCACACGTTCAGAATTGGTACAGAGTGTCTCCAGGAACACTCTTCTTAGTGTAAACACTTCCGATGACCACCAAACTCCCCAGACATGAACATTATTGAGCATATCTGGGATGCCTTGCAACGTGCTGTTTAGAAGAGATCTCCACCCCTTCCTACTCTTACGGATTTATGGACGGTGTTATTAGTCGTCCTGGTAGGTTTTATAACGGACTTGAGCAGCGTCAGATGTTGAGTGATCGCTGCGAAAACACGGAGGTGCCACGTACGTGCAGGAGACAGCATTATCAGCACCTGGCAGAGATTGGAAAGGGCCAAACTGCGGGCCTCCGTTTGGCTAGCTGGTCGAATCGTGCAATATCTATAGCTGTGAGGCATTCAGATGTGACAGTGACCCGATGTTGGACTGATAGAAATGTAAGGGTAGGTATACTCATCGTCAAGGTTCTGGTCGACACTGTCTGACAATTACAAGGGAGCATCGCCATATTATGCATCAGGCACATCCTAATCCGTTCACATCTGCAATTCCCACCCGAGAACAAGTAATGGCCTCCCTGCATCGTTCTGTCATCCCGCACTATTGGTTGGACACTAGCAGCAGCCGGGCTAGGAAACTGTCGACCCATGTGTAGGCTGTCGTTAATGCCACAACACAAATGGCAGTGTCTTAACTGTGCCGTGATTGGGAAGCATGGACTGCTGGCGAATCTCCGTTTTGAAGCACCCCGGATGACAACATCTACATCTACCTGGATACACTGCAAATCACATTTAAGTGCCTGGCAGAGGGTTCGTCGAACCACCTTCACAATAACAGTCTGTTATTCCAATCTCGTACAGCGCGCGAAAAGAGAGAACACCTATATCTTTCAGTACGATCTCTGATTTCCCTTATTTTATTATCATGATCGTTTCTCCCCATGTAGGTCGGCGTCAACAAAATATTTTCGCATTCGGAGGAGAAATTTCGTATGAATATTCCGCCGCAACGAAAAACGCCTTTGTTTTAATGATGTCCATCCCAAATCCTGTATCATTTCAATGTCACTCATTGCCCTGTTTTGCGATAATACAAAACGTGCTGCCCTTCTATGAACTTTCTCGATGTACTCCGTCAGTCCTATCTGGTAAGGACCTCACACCGCGGAGCAATATTCTGAAAAGAGAACAGACAAGCATAATGCAGGCAGTCTGTTTAGTGGCTCTGTTACATTTTCTAAGTGCCCTGCCGCCGGCCGAAGTGGCCGTGCGGTTAAAGGCGCTGCAGTCTGGAACCGCAAGACCGCTACGGTCGCAGGTTCGAATCCTGCCTCGGGCATGGATGTTTGTGATGTCCTTAGGTTAGTTAGGTTTAACTAGTTCTACGTTCTAGGGGACTAATGACCTCAGCAGTTGAGTCCCATAGTGCTCAGAGCCATTTAAGTGTCCTGCCAATAAAACGCAGTCTTTGGTTAGCCTTTCCCTAGTGTTCCCCACAACATTTTCTTTGTGTTCCATCTAAGTTGTTCGTGATTGTAATTCCTAGGTATTTAGTTGAATTTACAGCCTTTAGATTTGACTGACTTATGTGTAACCGAAGCTCAACTGATTCCTGTTGGCACTCATGTGGATGACCTCACACTTTTCGTTATTTAGGATCAATTGCCAAATTTTGCATCAAACATATACCTTTTCTACATCGTTTTGCAGTTTGTCTTGATCTTCTGGTGGCTGTACTAGTCGGTAAACGACAGCGTAATCTGCAAGAACCTAAGACTGCCTCCCAAATCGTTTATGCAGATAAGGAACAGCAAAGGGCCTATCACACGACCTTGGGGAACGCCATAAATCACGTCTGTTTTACTCGTCGACTTTCCATCAATTACTACGAACTGTGAGCTTTCTGACAGGAAATCACGAATCCAGTCACGTAACTGAGACGACATTCCATTAGCACGCAATTTCACTACAAGCCGCTTGTGTGGTACAGTGTCAAAAGCCTCCCGGAAATCTAAAAATACCGAATGAATTTAAAATCCGTTGTCAACAGCACTCAGCACTTCGTGTGAGTAAAGAGCTAGTTGTGTTTCACAAGACAGATGTTTTCTAAATTCGTGTTGAGTATCTGTCAATAACCGTTCTCTTCGAGGTAATTCATAATTTTCGAACACGATGTACATTGCAGAATCGTGCTTCATATCGACGTTAATGGTATGGGCCTGTAATTTATTGGATTACTTCTAGTACCTTTCTTGAATACTGGTGTGTCCTGTGCAACTTTCCAGTCTTTGGCTACGGATCCTTCGTCGAGCGAACGGTTGTACATGTACAACCGTCGCCGAGTTTGGAGGCAACTTCGAGAAATATCACATTTCCTCCAACGTTGGAGATGCACACTGGTGTTACCCCTGGCGTCGTGGTGTAGACAGCCATCTGGTAGTGACTGAGGGAACTCTGACAGCACAACGACACCGACACCATACGTCCTCATGTCTTATTTTTCATTCGACAGTATCGCGGGGCCATTTTTTGTCAGGATAATGCTCGTCCACACATGGGACGTGTCTCTATGAATTTTGTTGGTGATGTTGAGGTACTTCCGTGACCAGCAAGATCGCCAGATGTGATGCTGACAGAACCAATTGTGGGACCATTTCTTATGTCAACTCCGTCCATGTAACAGCATCCGTGATATCAAGGACCAGTTACAAAAGTTGTGAGCCTGGTTGCCTGCGGAGAAAACAGTAACGACTCTATGATTCCTTCCTAACCAAATCAGTGCAGGCATTTTTGTCAGGCACATTGTTTCCATTTGCTGCCGTAACAGAAACGGTTGTTCACCATTGCTGTTCCTAACAAATAAAAGCGTAAAAACAGGACAAAGAAGCCTAATATTAAAAATTCGTTCTTAGAGCAAAATGTAAAGAAACACCATTATACTGAAGTGACTTGAATGTGTATTCACAATATGCTATGCTCACTCCTCAGATATTCTTGCTCTGAGGGAAAGAGGGCCGCGAATTACGTAAACAGTAATGAGAGGGAATACGGGGTGTTCAAAAAGTCTCTCCGCAGTGACGTATGATTGTTAGCAGCGCTTGCCGTATGCCGCAGTGAATATACCGAAATGAAACTCAGTGAAATACAACTTATTAATTTATTGAATATTCATTTTTACTTAGAAATTTTCATATTAAATGTTGAAAGTCTCCCCCCCCCCCCTGTTGTTAAGTGCACAATTCAATTCGTCTAATTATGTTTCCAAACACAAGCTGCAACATTTCTTCTGTAACAGAAGCAGTGAAAGTGGATATTGCAGTTTTCAATTCATCGATGGATTTTGGACGGTTTTTATAGAAGGTTGCTTTCGCTGCACCCCAGAAGAAAAGTCATATGGTGTTATGTCAGGCGATCGTGGAGGCCAAACTCCCTGTGAAATTATGCGATCACTAAAAACATCAGAAAGCAGTGACATTGAAACGCGAGCTGTATGCGCGGTTGCACCATCTTGTTGCAAATAACCGTTCAGTATTTCACTTAACACAAGTTCTCCTATGAATGGGTACAGAATATCACTGCACTATCGTTGTGCGTTTATTGTTTCGCTGAAAAATATAGGACCCACATCCAACGTCTAGAAATTTGCAATCCAAAGTCCTATTTTCACAGAATGAAGTTGTTCCTCATGAATACACAATGGATTTGCAGTACTCCACATACGAGAATTTTGCGAGTTCATGTACCCGGATAAATGAAACCACGCCTCATCAGTGAAAAAGTTTCATTAAGAATATGCCTTCCATTTTGTTGAACGAAATTTTTGAAACATTGATAATAATGCAGTCTCTTGCCTCTTGCCGTGATCAGTATTCTTCAGTTCTTGCACGACTGTCACTTTGTATGGGAAAAATTCTATTTTTTTCCTTACAGCTGTGTGGGCCGTTCCGACACTAACATAGATTTCCTGGGCGAGTTTCTTGCTGACTTGTTCGGACTCGTGGACGTTTCATAGGAAATATCGAGTAGTTTATCCTCAGACAAAACGCTAGGACGACTTCTCGCTGCATCAGTCACTGAACCCGTACTTCGAAATTTGTTAATCAGATCTCGCAATGTGGGAGTGTTGTCTCCGGGAAAACTGAATTAAATGTTTGACGAACTGAAACTGTGTATTTACAGCCAGCTTCGAACACTTGTTCGACTAAAACCACACGTTCTTCAATGTTTAGCATTTTAACAGTGACAAAAACGAAACAAACGAACAAAGGTACTAAACTTAAACGTTCACTTCAACGCGTAACGACACACACCTACGATACTACTGACGCCGGCTGAGATAAACGAAACACTGGAATGTTGGGAGAGTCCACTTGAAGGGAAGTAACGCAGGCAGGCGAACAATCATACGGCACTGCGGAGAGACTTTTTGAACACCCCGTATATAGTGCAACGTTGATTTCTGTAATAATCTCACGATGACCAGAATGTAGAACGAAATCTCACGGCATATCCATTCAGAGCAGATCCACCATCCGCATAATGTAGACAGAACATAGCCGCGAAATGTTTGTATTCTACAGAAAATCTCTCTCTCTCTCTCTCTCTCTCTCTCTCTCTCTGTTGGACGCTCACCCCTCTTCCAGAGGGCTTTGTACTTGAATCACCAGCTCTTTCATGCTTTTGTGGTCTTTCGGGGAGGAAAGAGACGCAGGAAAAGAAACATACAGAGAGAGCGACCAATTTATGCAACCCAGCTTTCGTAACTACGGTCCATTTTCGCGCACAAAGGATGTAGTTTTTTTTTACCAGTAAACAAAACGAGCCTGAGAACCGAGCACTCGCTGCTACAGCGTGTGGTCGGCCAGGATTTTAAAACGTTTATAAACAGATAACTGCAGGGAGCGGCTTCATTTGCATTCGCGCAGAGGCTACGGCCGGGCGGTACGGGCAGCAACCACCTTAGGCCGTCTCTTGTGGGCTCGGTCACGATCTCTGAAATGCGACTACGACGCAGTGCGCGGGGCGCGAAACAAACCTGCTGCGTGGTTTTTGCGGATCCGTACAATGCAGGGTGTCTATAATGCGCGCAATCATTTCAGAGAATCAAAACTCAGAAAATACACGGTCCAGTTACATTAATTTGACCACACCCTATGTTCGACGCCAACGTACAGTAACCATTTACAGAAGGCAGGTGGCAGCACTAGAGTGTAGGGTATACTCTACTGTCCATTAAAATTGCTACACCAAGAAGAAATGCAGATGATAAACGGGTATTAATTGGACAAATATATTATATTAGAACTGACATGTGATTACATTTTCACGCAATTTGGGTGCGTAGATCCTGAGAAACCAGTACCCAGAACAACCACCTCTGGCCGTAATAACGGCCTTGATACGCCTGGGCATTGAATCAGACAGACTTTGAATGGCGTGTATAGGTACCGCTGCCCATGCAGCTACAACACGATACCACAGTTCATCAAGAGCAGTGACTGGCGTATTGTGACAAGCCAGTTGCTCAGCCACCATTGACTAGACGTTTTCAATTGGTGAGAGATCTGTAGAATGTGCTGGCCAGGGCAGCAGTCGAATATTTTCTGTGTCCAGAAAGGCCCGTACTGGACCTGCACATGAGGTCGTGCATTATCCTGCTCAAATGGAGCGTTTCTCAGGGATCGAATGAAGTGTAGAGGCACAGGACGTAACACATCTGCAATGTAACGCCCACTGTTCAAAGTGGCGTCAATGCGAACAAGAGGTCACCGAGACGTGTAACCAATGGCATCCCATACCATCACGGTGGGTGATACGCCAGTATGGCGAAGACGAATACACGCTTCCAATGTGCGTTCACCGCGATGTCGCCAAACACGGATGCGACCATCATGATTCTGTAAACAGAACCTGGATTCATCCGAAAAAATGACGTTTTGCCATTCGCGCGCCCAGTTTGGTCGTTGAGTACACCATCGCAGGCGCTCCTGTTTGTGATGCAGCGTCAAGGGTAACCGCAGCCACGGTCTCCAAGCTGATAGTCCATACTGCTGCAAACGTCGTCGAACTGTTCGTGCAGATGGTTATTGTCTTGCAAACGTCCCCATCTCTTGATTCAGGGATCGAGACGTGGCTGCACGATCCGTTACAGCCATGTGTATAAGATGCCTGTCATCTCGACTGCTAGTGATACGAGGCCGTTGGGATCCAGCACGGCGTTCCGTATTACCCTCCTGAACCCACCGATTCCATATTCTGCTAACAGTCATTGGATCTGGACCAACGTGAACAGCAATGTCGCGATACGATAAACCGCAATCGCGATAGGATACAATCCGACCTCTATCAAAGTCGGAAACGTGATGGTACGCATTTCTCCTCCTTACAGGAGGCATCACAACAACGTTTCACCAGGCAAAGTCGGTGAACTGCTGTTTGTGTATGAGAAATCGGTTGGAAACTTTCCTCATGTCAGCACGTTGTAGGTGTCGCCACCGACGCCAACCTTGTGTGAATGCTCTGAAAAGCTAATCATTTGCATATCACAGCATCTTCTTGCTGCCGGTTAAATTTCGCGTCTGTAGCACGTCATCTTCATGCTGTAGCAATTTTAATAGCCTGTAGTGTATAAAGGGTGTCTGGGGGAAGCGGCGAACAGTACACTGGTTGCCGTAATACTGAAACGTAGCGATTTATCTGACATCTAAAAACGCTTGACTGTTTTCTTTGGACCAAAGGTGGAATTATTTCCGAAACGTAGTTAAAGCATACTGTGCATGGCAAAATGGCGCTATCGAAAACCGACACTGAGGTAACTGTGGTGCACCACGGGCCATAGATGACAGTGGTGAACGACGGTTGCGGAGGTGTGTACGGGCGAAGAGACGTGCAACTGTTGAGCAAATGACCGTCCATATCAACTAGCGAACGTTGCTGCTTGTGGGCCTCAGCAGCAGGCGCCTGGCTCATGGAAATGAAAATGAGCATTTGGCGTCATTGGCCGGGAGGCCCCTTGCGGGGCATGTCCGGTTGCCTTGGTGCATGTCTTACTACATTCGACGCCACATTGAGCAACCTGGGCGCCGGATGGGGATGGAATGATGATGAAGACAACACAACACCCAGTTCCTGAGCGGAGAAAATACCCGACCCAGCCGGAAATCTAACCCGGGCGCACAGGACTGCAATCCGTCACGCTGACCATTCAGCTATCGGGGCGGACGCCTGGTTCATGAACCCATGCTGACTGCTGTTCGGCCGGCCGGAGTAGTCAAGCGGTTCTAGGCGCTACAGTCTGAAACAGCGCGACCGCTACGGTCGCAGGTTCGAATCCTGCCTCGGGCATGGATGTGTGTGATGTCCTTAGGTTAGTTAGGTTTAAGCAGTTCTAAGCTCTAGAAATTAAGTCCCATAGTGCTCAGAGCCCTTTGAACCATTTTTTGACTGCTGTTTATCGACGACGAAGGCTGGAATTTGCATACCAGTACTGTAGCTAGCCGTCCACCGAGTGGCGGCAGGTGGCATTTTGAGATAAATCACATTTTATGCTTCATCGACCAGACAGCCATTGGTGAGTTCGGCGTGAAACGTCTCAAAGCAAAAACGATGCGTGCGTTGTGGTCTGGGTAATTTTTTCGTGGCATTGACTGCGTGATCTCGTCGTTCTGGGAGGCACAGTGGAACAATATAAGCATGCATCTATCCTTGGGGACTATGTCCACCCATACACGCTGTTTGTTTCTCCTCGGTAGGGTGGCATCTACCATCAGGACAACGCAACGTGTCATACAGCTCGGAGTGTACGTGCGTCTTTCAAAATGGTTCAAATGCCTCTAAGCACTATGGGACTTAAGACCTGAGGTCATCAGTCCCCTAGACTTGGAACTACTTAAACCTACGTAACCAAAGGACATCACACATATTCATGCCCGAGTCAGGATTCGAACCTGCGACCGTAGGAGCAGCGCGGTTCCGGACTGAAGCGCCTAGAAGCGCTCGGTCACAGTGGCCGGCTACGTGCGTGATTCGAAGAGCACCACGACAAGCGTATTGTACTGCCCTGGTCACCAAACTCGCCTGATTTAATTAATCCCGATCGAGAATCTGTGAGACCACCTGGATCGGGCTGCTCGAGCGATACATCCTCAACCGAGAAACCCAAGACAGCTGGCCAGGACACAGGAGTTGGCATGGCTCCATATCCTTGGCGGTACCTTCCAGAACCTCATTCACTCCGGAAGATTAAAACTGTCTGCCGGACCGAGACTCGAATTCGGGACCTTTGCCTTTCGCGGGCAAGTGCTCTACCGACTGAACTACCCAAGCACTACTCACGACCCGTCCTCACAGCTTTAATTCTGCCAGTACCTCGTCTTCTACCTTCCAAAGGTTCGCAGAAGAGCTTCTGTGAAGTTCTGGTACTTTTCCAACACAGCTACGACAATTTACAACTACAATACCGACTGTTCCTTAGTCGATTCTCGTCGTTTCTTTGCACTGTACCCTTTGAGACTGGAGCCCTGTTTGATCTTCCCCGAGACTGTCTAACCTAAAAAACCGCCCAGTCCACGCCACACAGCCCCTGCTACCCGTGTAGCCGCCTCCTGTGTAGTGGACACCTGATCTACTTAGCGGAACACGAAACTGCACCACCCTACGGCGCAGATCGAGGAATCTGCAGCCTACGCGGTCGTAGAACCGTCTGAGCCTCTGATTCAGACCCTCCACTTGTGTGGCAATACAACGAAAGGACTGTCCCGCCACTCGGAAGGCCGCAATTTGCCCCATTCTAAACTCGCTCAGTTGACTGTAGAAAGCACGAGTGCATTTCCGTGGCATGGTTATGTGCTTGATTCACACGACTGGACCGCACTGAGCCTTCTGGCTGTGAGCACTCCATATTAAAGGATAGACACAAGACACAGATAGAACTCTGGCAGTTGTGCCGCTACTCCATCTGTAGCTATCTGGTGGACGACGTTGAAACCATTATCAGTGCATCTGCCATCCTTCAGGTGGCATATGCCCTCATCCAATCAAAATGTACGCCGTCTTTCCAGGTGTACAACTGTTTTTCCTGCTGTGTATCACTATGTTATCAACAATGTTTCCTTTCACAATTGGCTTTTATTCCCATTGTCTTCTCTTACATGATATGAGTAGCTTTCTCAAAAGAAAACATTAAGCAAATTTAGTTATAGGGGACATCTTTATCTAACTCTTTTCCTGATTCTGGTCTCGTCGTCTACCTTACTCATGTTTGTTTTTGTGCCTTCGTTCTGTACAGTTCGTTGATCATTCTTCTGTCCTGGTAAAATCCGACACTTCGTAGTTCTAATAAGCACCTCGCAGTTCTTACTGCCGAAATCTTTTTTTCTACGTCAATGAAGGTAAGATAAGTTCCTCTTTTCGTATCCACCCCTCCTAAAATAGCATGGGCATAGCCAAAATTGCTTCTGTTGATCCTCTGGCTTCTCTGAATCCACAGTGGTCTTCTCAAATACACATATCTATTTTCCTTTTATCCTTCTCTTAACTATATTGATGAGTATTTTGGAGATACGTGCTACCCCTTATATTGTTCTATAACTGTTTTCAGTAAGAAGAAACAGTACTAGCTTGCAACGACAGCAGAAGGTTTATTGACGCATTTCGCTTTTTTTAGGCATTTCAGTATTTGAAACTTCCTGGCAGATTAAAACTGTGTGCCCGACCGAGACTCGAACTCGGGACCTTTGCCTTTCGCGTGCAAGTGCTCTACCAACTGAGCTACCGAAGCACGACTCACGTCCGGTACTCACAGCTTTACTTCTGCCAGTACCTCGTCTCCTACCTTCCAAACTTTACAGAAGCTCTCCTGCGAACCTTGCAGAACTAGCACTCCTGAAAGAAAGGATATTGCGGAGACATGGCTTAGCCACAGCCTGGGGGATGTCTGGAAACATCCCCCAGGCTGTGGCTAAGCCATGTCTCCGCAATATCCTTTCTTTCAGGAGTGCTAGTTCTGCAAGGTTCACAGTCGAGCTTCTGTAAAGTTTGGAAGGTAGGAGACGAGGTACTGGCAGAAGTAAAGCTGTGAGGACAGGGCGTGAGTCGTGCTTGGGTAGCTCAGTTGGTAGAGCACTTGCCCGCGAAAGGCAAAGGTCCCGAGTTCGAGTCTCGGTCCTTCACACAGTTTTAATCTGCCAGGAAGTTTCATATCAGCGCACACTCCGCTGCAGAGTGAAAATCTCATTCTGGATTTCAGTATTTGTTTAGGAACTGCGGGCAGTGTATTAGTCAGAAGTAGCCAAAATTTTGGTGTGTACCTTCGGAGAAAGCGTAGCGCTACGGTAAGATATAGCCACACTTCTAATATTGAAACACAGATTAGAAGTGTTGACACATCTGAGTCACAAGCCATCTTATCTGTACTGTGGTAACTGCACGTTCTGGCACTGCTGCGATTACAATACGACGATTCTGGTGGGCATTTCTACTGTGTGGATGCCCAGAAATCCGTCTACGAGTGTGAGAATGTTCACGTGATACCTGCATCGTTGCACAATTGACGTAGGACATCCAACTGGTGTGGCAGTTCTCCAATGGCCATCCCGCCATTCGGAAAGCAACAATTTGATGCCTCAAGCGTGCGTTTCCGTGCCATGGTTGAATGGTTGCTTCGCACGTTTGCACCAGCTTAGCCTTCTGGCTGTGAGCCTTCTGGCTGTGATGCCACTACTCTATCTGTTGTTAGACGACGTGGAAACCATTATCAGTTCATTTACACTACTGGCCATTAAAATTGCTACACCACGAAGACGACATTATACAGAACCGAAATTTAACCGACAGGAAGAAGATGCTGTGATATGCAAATGATTAGCATTTCAGACCATTCACACAAGGTTGGCGCCGGTGGCGACACCTACAAGGTACTGACACGAGGAACGTTTCCAACCGATTTCTCATACACAAACAGCAGTTCACCGACTTTGCCTGGTGAAACGTTGTTGTGGTGCCTCCTGTAAGGAGGAGAAATGCGTACCATCACGTTTCCGACTTTGATAAACGTCGGATTGTAGCCTATCGCGGTTGCGGTTTATCGTATCGCGACATTGCTGCTCGCGTTGTTTGAGATCCAATGACTGTTAGCAGGATATGGAATCGGTGGGTTCAGGAGGTTAATACGGAACGCCGTGCTGGATCCCAACGGCCCCGTATCACTAGCAGTCGAGATGACAGGCATCTTATCCGCATGGCTGTAACGGATCGTCCAGCCACGTCTCGATCCCTGAATCAAGAGATGGGGACGTTTGCAAGACAACCATCTGCACGAACAGTTCGACGACGTTTGCAGCAGTATGGAATATCAGCTGGCAGACCATGGCTGCGGTTACCCTTGACGCTGCATCACGGACAGGAGCGCCTGCGGTGGTGTACTCAACGACGAACCTGGTGGACGAATGGGAAAACGTCATTTTTTCGGATGAATCCAGGTTCTGTTTATAGCATCATGATGGTCGCATCCGTGTTTGGCGACATCACCGTGAACGCACAATGGGAGCGTGTATTCGTCATCGCCATACTGGTGTATCACCCGGCGTGATGATATAGGGTGCCATTGGTTACACGTCTCGGTCACGTCTTATTCGCACTGACGGTACTTCGAACAGCGGACGTTACATTTCAGATGTGTTACGACCCGTGGCTCTACCCGTCATTCGATCCCCGCGAAACCCTACATTTCAGCAGGATAATGCACGACCGCATGTTGCAGGTCCTGTACGGGCCTTTCTGGATACAGTTAATGTTCGACTGCTGCCCTGGCCAGCACATTTCCAAATCTCTCACCAATTGAGAACGTCTTGTCAATGGTGGCCGAGCAACTGGCTCGTCACAATACGCCACTCACTACTTTTCATGAAGTGTGGTATCGTGTTGAAGCTGCATGGGCAGCTGTACCTGTACACGGCATCCAAGCTCTGTTTGACTCAATGCCCAGGCGTATCAAGACCGATATTACGGCCAGAGGTGGTTGTTCTGGGTACTGATTTCTCAGGATCTATGCCTCCAAAATGCGTGAAAAAGTAATCACATGTCAGTTGTAGTATAATATATTTGTCCAATGAATACCCGTTTATCACCTTCATTTCTTCTTGCTGTAGCAATTTTAATGGCCAGTAGTGTACTATCCCCCAGGTGATATATGCCGCAATCGGATCAAAACTGACGTCGCCTCTCCAGATTTTCTAAATTTTTTCCGGTAGTGCACTTTTTGATAACCGAAACGTGTTACATCAGCAGGTCCTGGCGGTGAACCGTGACGTTTTTGAAATGTTACAAAAAGCCGCCGCCCTTAAGCGGGAGGAGCGCTAACTGTAAAGAGGGAAACAGGAACGGATGAGCGGCCGGGACTGGCGTCCAGCTCGCCAGAGAAAAGGCGCGGCGGCGACCGCGCGGCTCGGCTCAGTGGCCGCACAAATTCCATTACTTCCGCACATTTCCCCCGTAAACGGCCGTGCCATTGTGTGGCCGCGATAAATTCTCCCCAACAAGGAAGCGACTCCGGGATGGGGCAGGCAGGGCGCGGCGCGGTCGGCGAGCGCCGCCGACCTCTCGCTGGAAAGCCATCAGTCAAAGCCTCCAAAATAGCTGCTGCTTCGCGGCCGAATTCGAGTGCCACAAAAAAATTTAAAAAGAAAGAAAGTTAGGGTCGTGGTTAGTGCCCGTGTTTTGTAAGGGAACAATGCGAGCCCGGGCGGCGGCGTTGCGGTATCGCCAGCGTTTTGTTCCCGCGACGGATGCACCGGCAAGAATGTGCGCGTTGCGCGCATCAGTTTCGTTGTCTTTGCGGAAGTGGTGATTGAGAGCACCGGCCATTCTCACAGCTGGAAAAAAAAATCTTCTCCCGCTGGACAATGGTGAGCGGGACGGCGGTCCACGTTACTAGAACTAAATGATCGCTTCTGTTGCAACCTTCTGGTGTCGAAATGTCGTCAAAAAAAGTTTCAGACCAGAGCAGCGACAATTCGAAAGATTTTCTAGTCTATGGTATTATTTGATACGTGCTAAACGTCGTTACTCCCGTGTGTTACGTGGAGATGATGATAAAATATCGACAGCTGGCGTAGGATACTGAAGTGATATCAGGTGTTCCCCAGGGAAGCGTCCTGGGACCTCTGCTGTTCCTAATCTATATAAATGACCTGGGTGACAATCTGAGCAGTTCTCTTAGGTTGTTCCCAGATGCTGCTGTAATTTACCGTCTAGTAAGGTCATCCGAAGACCAGTATCAGTTGCAAAGCGATTTAGAAAAGATTGCTGTATGGTGTGGCAGGTGTCAGTTGACGCTAAATAACGAAAAGTGTGAGGTGATCCACATGAGTTCCAAAAGAAATCCGTTGGAATTCGATTACTCGATAAATAGTACAATTCTCCAGGCTATCAATTCAACTAAGTGCCTGGGTGTTAATTACGAACAACTTCAGTTGGACGGACCACATAGATAATATTGTGGGGAAGGTGAGCCAAAGGTTGCGTTTCATTGGCAGGACACTTAGAAGATGCAACAAGTCCACTAAAGAGACAGTTTACACTACACTGGTTCGTCCTCTGTTAGAATATTGCTGCGCGGTGTGGGATCCTTACCAGGTGGGATTGACGGAGGACATCGAAAGGGTGCAAAAAGGGCAGCTCGTTTTGCACTATCACGTAATAGGAGAGAGAGTGTGGCAGATATGATACGCGAGTTGGGATGGAAGTCATTAAAGCAAAGACGTTTTTCATCGCGGCGAGATCTATTTACGAAATTTCAGTCACCAACTTTCTCTTCCGAATGCGAAAATATTTTGTTGAGCCCAACCTACATAGGTAGGAATGATCATCAAAATAAAATAAGAGAAATCAGAGCTCGAAGAGAAAGGTTTAGGTGTTCGTTTTTCCCGCGCGCTGTTCGGGAGTGGAATGGTAGAGAGATAGTATGATTGTGGTTCGATGAACCCTCTGCCAAGCACTTAAATGTGAATTGCAGAGTAATAATGTAGATGTAGATGTAGATCTTACGATGCACTCAAGCCTTGTGAATATTACGAAGCCTGTTTTTCTGGGGGAACGGTGGGCGATGCGTAACCCTAAACTTTTTTGTTGACAAATTAATTTTTTTACGATGTTGAGAACTTGGAAGAGTGTCAAAGAATTATTTCACGGACGTAAATTTTTTATTTCATTTTTTCGTGTTGGTAATTGCAATACGAATGATATCAGTGCACTTTTTGCTTGGAAAACCGATGTCATTGACTGTTTCAAGCTTTTCGAAGCTGCGCCAACCGTTCTCGACAACTGAATCGCTGGCAGCCATTTCGACAAGCCCTCTAACAGTGCGATGGTAGTGCTAAACGTATATGCGTATACATGTTGATGACGTCATGGCTAAAAGCAGACGGGTGGTATCCCATGCTTCAGGTATAAGTAATTTTCGCTGCATTGTATTCAATGTCAGAGTACCCTCAAACTTTTTTAGAAAAAAAGCACTATATATATATATATATATATATATATATATATATATATATATATATATGAAACCGATATACTTTGTGACTTACTGCTTTTATTTGATAGGAGCTGAACAATCGCGTAGTAAACTAACAGAACATAAGTATGAGGGCTGTTCGGGAAGTAACGTCCGGTCGGGCGCGAAATGGAAACCGCAGTAAAAATCCGCTGAAGTCTTGAGCAGATATGTTGGGCAGTGCCTCTAGTACACCCGATGATCGAGTCATGTCACTCTTTTCAGTTCTGAGCGCACAGTGAGGACGCAAAGTTGTCTAGAACAAGTGTCTCCCGCCAAGCATGAAGGCCTGATCAAAGATCTCGCCTACTGTCATGCAACCCACATAACATAACAGTCATGCGTCTCCTTCTTCATGAGAATTTTCGGCCACTATTTACAGGGGCAATGAAGAGGTTCCTGCAGCGTTTGCGATGAGAAGTGCTTGATTACCCACAATATTGTCCCTCACTGGTCCCTCCTGGGTTTCATACCAGCTCACATGAACTGCTGGCTATAAAGACAGCATCTAGGCACAGACAACGATCTGTAGGCCAGCGTAAAGAATTAGCGGAAAGAACAGGCTGCTGCCTTCTATGACGAGTATATTGGGAAGTTGGTACAACTCTATGACGGTTGTCTTTAAGCCGGAGAGGTGACTATGCAGAGAAGTAGCAGGAAGGTGTAGCTAATTGTTGCAAACAAAACATTTTTGATTTTCACAATGGGTCCTATTTTGCGACCGATCGGAACTAATTTTCCGAATAGCTCTAGTATGTTAATTTTATAAACTTATTTATAGTAACGTTTTCAAAGAGATGTATTAGTGAGTATTGTGGAATCAGTTGTAATAGACAGGAAGAGGAGGGGATTAGTGTTTAACGTCCCGTCGACTACGAGGTCATTGAAATGAAATGAAATGATCGTATGGCATTGTTGGCCGGGAGACCAATGCGGGGGAGTTCGGCCGCGGTATTGCAAGTCCTTTTTAGCTGACGCCACTTCGGCGACTTGCGAGTCAATGATGATGAATGACACACAACACACAGTCATCTCGAGGCAGAGAAAATCCCTGACTCCGCCGGGAATCGAATCCGGGGCCCAGTGCGTGGGAAGCGAGAACGCTACCGCAGGGCCACGAGCTGCGGAGGTCATTAGAGACGGAGCACAAGCTCGGATTAGGGAAGGATGAAGAACAAAGCGGCTGTGCCCTTTCGAGGCAACCATCCCGGCATTTCCCTTAAGCGATTTATAGAAATCACGGAAAACCGAAATCAGGACGGCCGGACGCGGGTTTGGTTTGAAAACGTCGTCCTCCCGAATGAGAGTTCTGTGTGCTAAAGACTGCGCTGCCCCACATGGTTGTAATGGACATACATGTTTGTACTGTTGTAAGAGACATGTTCATACAGTCTTAGGGAGTTGCTTTATCACTGTGAAACAGATTGCTTGTTCGGTATAATAAAATATAGAAGACACAAACTTATGACACATCTTATTATCCACCAGTCTGAGGTACCTTGATAGTCCAAATTAATTTCTGCAGGAAATTTCTTCGAAGTGACAAAGTCTATGGCAACAATGATACCCCGAAGAAGACGACGATGACAACATTAAAAAAGGTAGAGTACCAGACGTTATAATTTATCAGTGTGGACATGACTAAATATTTTCAGATTTACGTGAAATGACAAAGACCTAAAAAGTTGATACGGCATTCGATAAGTAATCCCCATTGAAAAGGCATGTCACAACATTCATATTCAATTTTTAGTGGCAATACATTATTCAGCAGCTGGAACATATCTACGTAAACTTTATTTCGGAACGGCATGCATCTTTTTCTTTGCCTCGGCATTCCTCTGACTGATATGATGCGATCCACCAACATTACTCTTTCCAACACCAACCTTTTAATTTTACAGTAGTTATTTGTTGTGCGCATTCTTATCCTTGTCTCCTCCTGCAGCTTTCTCTAGTATCACGAAACATTTTCCCTGATCTCTTAAAGCATTCCCTACCGTAGTATTCTTTCTTCTAGTCGGTTTTATTTCACATACTCCTTTCCTCGCCGATTCTGAGCAGAACTCCTCATTTGTTATCATATCAGACCACTTAACGTTCAGTGGCCATTGCGAACACAACTCAAAAGCGGATTTATTATTATTAAACACGGATTTTGATTAGTTTTAGGGTGACAATTATTGAACTATATGAAGAAAACGTAAATTAATTACAAATAACGTCGTGCACACGATTCATTCAACTTGTAAACGTCACTACAGGTATTCGGATTTAGGTTATGACATGTTCGATGTGCCACCAATCACTGGCGATGATGTGGCGCAGACGAATAACGAAACTCTGCGTGACCAGCAGAAGTGTCGGAACATCGATTCAAGGGTGACCTTCTGAGTGGCCGGTTTCAACTCAGCAATGGTTTTGGGGTTATTGCTGTACACCTTGTCTTGAATACTGCCCCACAAGAGGAGGAATATGGCGGCAAATCGAGGCCCATGTCAATGGCCTCTGGCTACCCCAGAGCTAGAATCCGCCCCCGAAGGTGCTCCCCCAGGACATCAAACATTCTCATGGTTCAATGTAGTCAAGCTCCGTCTTGTATGAACCACATCCTGTCGAAATCAAGGTCACTTTGGATAGTTGGGATGAAATAATCTACCGTTCGGTAGTCAGCATGCCATCAAGGAGTATCATACCGATTATTCCGTGACTGGACATTTCACACCACACAGTCATCCGTTGAGGGCGAAGAGGCTTCTCGACCGTGAAATGCGGTTTCTCAGTCCCCCCCCCAAATGCGCCAATTTTGCTTATTGACGAACCCATCCAAATGAAAGTGGGCTTTGTCGCTATACCATACCATACGCGTATACTAATTCCCATCATGCACCGCGGCCAACCGTTCAGTTTGACCGTCCTAATGGAAACGGTTCAGAAGTTATGTCGATTTTATTTCACATAGTCCAATAATTGTTCCCCTGTATGTTGTAGAGGGATGTGTCCTGAGTATCTGGCCAGCGGCTTTTTATGCGACGGTCGCTAGTTTCCGAAAAAATCGATGTTGAAGTTTCATGGCTGTCTCCTGTACCCGTAACGTTTGAGTTGTTCCCACCAAGCGAGCAGCGGCAAGGACAACTCTACCAAGCTCTCGGTACGGGTTCGGTTTCATCGTATAGAACATCACTAAAAAGTATACGTCATGCAAAATTATTCTAAAACCACTTATTTTCGTCGTAGTAATTTCATTAATGAATCAGTCATTACAGCAAACTTTCTTCAAATGTGTATTCCGTTTGTCAAAGATTTAATTACAGAATCATCTTACTCGCTGTCGCTTGCATCGCTGGTAATGCTAGAACTGAATTCCAGATAGTATTTGTTGTAGAAGCAACCAAGAGTCAAATCTGTGAAGCACACGTACATTAAACGAAAGCTACTGCCTTGCAGGCACATGGATTTATCGGAATCAGTTCCTGAAAACGCATTTCGTTTAAATTCAGAGAGATTGTTCTTCCTTCTATCAACATCGATGCTAACCATGCATATTTGATTATGCCTGTTAAAGCAGGATCACTAAACTGATGCAAAATTAAAGAATGTATTTTTATGGAATCGTCCCTCGCATCTAATTCTTTGTTAGTGTTTAGCAAGTCGGGAGCATTTTTTTTGTGAAAACTTTTACTTAGCATCTAAAATAAACACCACAGGGTTGGTAAAGTGGAATACACTATGGTGGGATAATTTTTACGGTACAGGTGCATGCTTGTCATTCATCTACATAAATTTAAATATTATATCGTAAAGTGTCTGACCGGTCTTCCTCCCGACGAATCAATAATATAAATAAGTTTTTCTTGTCCCACGTATGGAATAATGACGGATTTTAAAAGCTCTTCGTGCAGCAGTAGTACGTCGACAGACTCTTCCCTGGAAGTATTCTATTGAAATTCCAATAGCAAACCTCTCCGTGGTGCACAACGCCTCTCTTATAACGTCTGCCAGTGGAGTTCGTTGAGCATCTCTGTAACGCTCTCGCGCCGCCTACACGATCCCCTGACGAAACACGCCCGCCTTCGTTGGATCTTCTCTGTCTCTTGTATCAGTGCTGCTTGGTAAGGATCCCATATTGATGAACAGTACCCAAAATTCAGTCGAACAAGTGCTTTATATGTCACTTCCTTCGTGTATGTGTTACACTGCCTTAAGATTCTACTTTGAATCTCAGTCTTGTATCTCATCTTCCTACTATTTGTTTGACGTGGTCATTCCTCTTAAGGTCGCTCTGGATAGTTACTCCTAGATATTTTTGGGGTAGATACTGTTCCCAGCAATTTGGCTTCAATGCTGTAGTTGTATAGTAGTGGCTTTCTTTTCCTGTGCATGAGCAATATGTTGCATTTGTTTACGTTCAGGATCAACTGCCAGAGCCTGTACCATTCATCAGTACTCTGCAAGCCATTCTGTAAATCGGTACAGTCTAGAGTTGCTACTTTGTTATCGACAACTGCATTATCTGAAAACTGTATTAAAGAGTTTCCGACGCTGTCCATATGGATTGTACACAGTAATGGTCATTTCAGACTTCCTTGAGGTACTCCGGAAATTATCTTTACATTTCTCTATTTTGTTCCCTTAAGACTGACGTATTGAATTCTGTCTGCAAGGAAGTCTTAAATCCAGTAGCAAATCTGGTAAACATATGTGGTCGGAGGCTTTTCCGGCGTATGTGTTGTTTCCAGGACTCTTGGGTGTCCAGCGGGATGCGATCGTTGAAGTCCCACGATATTTCGGCGAATAACCTTTCCGCCATCATCAGCTGGTTCTGATGAAATGGTCTGTCTGCTCATTGTCGGTGTTATTTATGGCCGTCAGTCTTGCTTCAGAACCACCTGATGATGGCATAGCATAGTTGGTAAGCATAGTTGCTTGATTTTGGGGAGGGGGACCAAACAGCGAGGTCATCGGTCCCATCGTATTGACGAAAGATGGAAAAGAAAGTCGACCATGCCCTTGTAAAGGAGCCATCCCAGCATTTCTCTGAAGCGACTGAGGGAAATCACGCAAAACCTAAATCAGGATTGCCAGACGCGGCATTCTCCCGAATGCGAGTCCAGTGTGCTAACAATTCCGCCCTCGCTCCGATACTCGATAAGTTTTTTTTTTCTTTGCTAAACAGCAGTGCGGAACGGTGACCTCGCTCGCTCAGATCACAGCTGGTAGTAGTTGCGTGAACTCTGATGGCATAACAGTTCGTCACGGCCATGTTACGTTCTCGTGTGTTAGGGGGCCCTCATGCGAAAGTATTTTGGTGCCATTTTTCAACAGGACAATGCTCATCCACAGGTGGCACGTGTCTCTATGAACTGACTGCGTAATGCTGAACTATCCCCAGATCTGTTCCTGACAGAACGTGTGTGGAGCCAGCTCGATGTCAACTACTTTCCAGTGCACGTATCCGGGATATAAAGGACCACTCACAACAGTTGCAGACCAGCTTATCTCAGGAGAGGATCCATCGGCTTTGTGACACCCTTCACCACCGAATTAGCGAATGCATCCGTGCCCGAGGGGGTATAGAGTTATCCTGATAAGTTGGCACAAACTGTCCAGCTCTTTGTAAGTCTGGCTCCATTTTGTAATCACCGAAATAAAATTGCATACCCTCTCAACCTCTGACGTTTGAGTCCGTTTCTTCTTCCTATTCTGTGTGGTTAACATAGTAGCGTACATACACTTATGAGCCAAAACATTAGACTACTGCCCACCGCGAGGCTGAATCCCACCTGGTGGTGTTGTGGGCTTGTGACGTAGCGAGTAAAGAATGTAAGCAGAGAAGAGATAAGTGGGCAGTCATTATAGCAAATATATGGACCGAAAATGCGGAAATCCATTGATATAAGTGGTTTTGACAAAGAGTGCATTGTTATGGACCTGCGGCTGTAAGCGAGAATCTCTGAAGAGGCGAAGCTGGTCGCCTGCTGGCGTACAACTGTCGTGAGGACCTTTGGAAAGTGACTGAAGGATGGCGAAACGAGTAGGTCATATGGTATTGGACGACCATGACTCATCACAAAACATAGAAGTCGGATGACCCCCACTGTGTAATCCAGTACAGGCAGCGATCTGTGGCAGATCCGACGACAGAGGACAATGCTGATGGTTCAAATGGCTCTGAGCACTCTGGGACTTAACTTTGAGGTCATCAGTCCCCAAGAACTTAGAACTACTTAAGCCTAACTAACCTAAGGACATCACACACATACATGCCCGAGGCAGGATTCGAACCTGCGACCGCAGCGGTTGCGCGGTTCCAGACTGTAGCGCCTAGAACCGCTCGGACACTCCGACCGGCTTGACAATGCCGATGCAGGCCATTGTTGAACATGGAGCTTCACATCACACGACACCTATGTGTTCCCGTGTTTACCCAACGGCATAGCCAGTTATGATTGCAGTGGGCACAGCTTCATGAGTTTTCACCTTGCATCATTAGAAACTTGTCACCTGGCGAATGAATGGCGAGTTTTGTAAGAGAAGGTCGATGGTTGGGTCCTTAATGCCGTCATCCAGGCGAATAACTACACGAAACATGCACTGTGGCACAGATGCAAGCGGTGAGGGCAGAATTATGCTATGAGGTAGATTGAGTTTGACTTTCATGGGATCTGTGGTGGTAATCGAAGGCATCATTAGCTACATGAACATTACTGCAGACCAGCTACATCGTTTCATGCTTGAAGTCTCCCCCTACGGCTCTGACATCTTCCAGCAGGGTAACTGTCCGTGTTGCAAGGTCAGAATAGCGCTGCAGTGGTTTGAGGGGCGTTACAGTGAACTCAAATTGGTCTCTTTGCATGCAAATGTGCCTGATCTGTATCGACTGGAACACATGTCCGCCGACAGCTGCGTGCTCTCAAACCACCATCCAGTAATTTGCGAGAATTGCTTGACCTGTGTGTAGACATCTGTTGCCACATACGTCTGGAATCTTGTCAAGGACTTAGAGAATCCATGCCAAGCAGAATTCTGTTGTTCTGTGTTTGAAAAGTTGAATGGCACACTACTAAAAAGGTGGTCATAATATTTTGGCTCATCGGTGTATGTAGTTACGGAAAAGATGGAAATGATACTTTCGCTTCACGCCATAAAGTGGGTTGCGGGCCATTGATGTTTATGTAAAACGGAAGAGAGGCCAATCGAGACTTACTATAACACCGAAAACTCGAATGCCTGTACCGTCAGTCACCCGTGCTCGGCGGAGCCAGTACGAAGTAACTAATGGAGGGCGCTGAATAGCCGTTCATCTGCAGCAAAGCACCATCTTGTCTGCAGACTTGACACTCTGCGAACGGAGCTCTTGAGCGCGGCTGCCAGAGTCCATTACTAATAAGCGCCACGGCTGCATTGTTGTCGCAACTCCGACTGGAATGGCGGCGAATACTTTCCGTCGAGCCCGCGTGGCAGCGCGCGCGTCGCACCTGTTCATTATGGCGAGCTAATGGCGGTGTGCGTAGAGCCGTGCTCATCTGTCTTCCGCACAAAGTAGCTGGCGCGATGCCACGCACATTGCAGCAATTTGCTGGCCTCTATATTGAAAATGGAGCTAAAATTCTCTGTCTCGTTGATCCACTACGAATGACAGTTGTTTCGCTGCTTACTGTAGCAGAAACATGGTAGTTCATAAATATGTTGCCATCTGTTGGTAGGTTTATTTCACGATGTTCGAAGCCTAGCTGTTCGGATATTGATACATACCAATTTTGCACACGCTTTTTCAAACCTCTTGGATTTCTTACCGATATGAAAAATTTCAAAAACCGTTAGAGAAAGGCGACACTGTCTGTTGCAAACTAATGTCAATTCCTGGTAGACTTTATTATTAAAAAAATCTGTAGTATATACGTTTATTTACTTTTACAAACCGTTATCAAACTGTTGTGACTGACAATTCCCAATTTTTCACGAAGACAACTTTTATTTATGTAAGTTTACAAGGTTGATGACTGAACAACAAAAGAAAGGCAACAATAACGATGCCAGTAAAAGTCTCCTAACTGAGGCAAAAAAAAGTTCACTTCTAATTTTCCACAAAGGTTCATGGTAATACACACACTAGTAAAAACCCAATTCAGAGACGAAGACGTAATCTTCAGCAGTCGAAGTCCAAGAGGTCTGCATCTCCAGTGAACTGTACTTCCGGGCTGGTTCTAGCCCCTAAATAGCTGTCTCCAGCCAATCAGATTTTGGCGTAGTGATGCTTCCTGCAGGCCGTGGCTCGAGCTCCCCCTGCAGGAAGTAGTGCTCGGAATGTCTGTTTCCATTATCTTGTATGTAAATAACCGGTGTTCACCATGGTGCTTTTGGTACGCCTTGGACACAGACAACCCCGTCTCTGTGGTGTAATATGGGTTGCCGGCCCTAAAGGGCTACCTTCGCGGAGGAGGAGCAGAAGATTAGTGTTTGACGTCCCGTCGACATCGAGGTCATTAGAGACGGAGCACAAGCTCGGATTAGGGACGGATTGGGAAGGAAATCGGCCGTGCCCTTTCAAAGGAACCATCCCGGCATTTGCCTGAAACGATTTAGGGAAATCACGGAAAACCTAAATCAAGATGGCCGGAGACGGGTTTGAACCGTCGTCCTCCCGAATGCGAGTCCGGTGTGCTAACCACTGCGCCACCTCGCTTGGTGCTACCTTCGCTCCGACATAACACAAACTAACAGTCTATGGTATGTTGTACCAGTCAGTTTTCTGTTCCGTTCGTCAGCGTGTAAGCAGCAAGCGATTGAAACGAGCGGTTATTTCGTCTCCTGACAGTAGCGAGGTATATCCTGTCATTCACGTTCTGCAAGTAGGAGGAATCTATGATACCAATTCGTCGTCGATTGTGTCGTGAGTATGGGATGGGTTGTGAGTGATGGTGTTGTTAGACAGTGGTACAGAAAATCCAAGACAGGTCACTCACATGTGCGTGATGAAAATTAACAAGGAAGACATTCAGACATGACTGACGAATTTGTGCAACCTGTTGACGAAATTGTGTGCGCGTGACGTCGGACCACGATTTCGGAGATGAGCCTCAGATACCAAGGACAACTCACTTTAACATTCTCACACAGATGTTACGTTACCGTAAGTTTTGTGCTCATTAGGTACCAAAATGTATAACCAATGCCCATAAAACTAAAATAATGAGTTAGCGCTTGGCATTAATTTAGCGCTGCCATGAAGAGAGGTAGGTACTTCTAAACAGAACTGCGACTGCGGGTGAGACATGGATGCAGCACGTGATTCACGTTTAATGTTCCCAATAAGCACGAAAATTTCAAGCATACGCTGTCAAGTCGCGAAGAGATGGTTTCAGTTTTTTGAAATCCCAAAGAGATTTCGGCAACAGATTTGATGAGAGTAGCGTGTAACAATATTGTGACATGACAGGTTTATTTTGAGACTCTAACAAAATTCGCAATTCAATCCAAAACAAGAGATGCGGGTTGATTACCAAATGAATGTTTCTCGTTCTTGACAATGCGCGGCTCCATATTGTGGAATCGAAAGAAGGAAAAACTCCTAACTTTTCGGCTTGGAGATTTTTCAACATCTTCCCTGTAGTCCGGACTTGGCACAAAACGACTTTCATCTCTTCTCCAAGATGAAGGCCTGGCTGGCTACCCATAACTTCAGACTAACGATGTGGTCACCGATTCTACCAATAACTGGCTCAGAACTTCACGACTGACGACGTGGTCACAGATTCTATCAGCAACTGGCTGAAGCACGGGTACGATTCTATGATGAAGTTGGTGTCACGGTACAATAAATATATGTATTTGGGTGGTGACTATGAGAAGTAGTCATGTCAACATGTAAGTACAGATTACATACACTGAGGTGACAAGAGTCGTGGTCTACCTCCTAATATCGTCTCGGACCTCCTTTTGCCCGGCGTAGTGCAGCAACTCGACATGGAATGGACTCAACAAGACGTTCGAAGTCGCCCTTTAATGCTCTTTTGTTTCCAAGCCCGTACTGATATTCCCTTAAAAGCAAATTCCCTTAGCGTTTCCAACCTCTGGTGGATGCGATGACCGCCAAGATAGTAAGAAACTCAGTGCCGGACCCCAATCTTTGTTTGAAGTGAACCTTGGTCCCTATTCATTCGATGTGCCGAAAGCTTTATTTCAGTTAAGTCCTTGCTGTTAACTAAGAGAAAATTGGAAGTATCTCTAGGCTATATAGGAAACCCACCTGTGAACCCTCGCCTCGATCCATCACCATCTATCACAGAAAATTCGTTGCTGAAGACTCTCCTCCGCAGAGTTCTAACGCAGTTACAAGAAGAGCCTCGACGAATACTTAAGACACATGCCGATAGTGTTCCGAAGGAATGGGTATTCAGGTCGTCAGACTGAACGGCCATTGCTTTTAAAATCAAAAGTTCCTCAGACAGAGGTTGATACTGAGACAAAGAGAATCCAACAGTCTCTTATCTACCTTACGCTATATCCAGAAAGATTGGTAGTCTCCTACGGGAACATGGTATCTAATGTATTGCGTTCCTGTCAACAAAAAGAAAACCGCATTTTTGATGTTTGAGAGAAAGCAGGTCTCCGCCACATCATCTCCAATGATAGGAGGCATATCGAACATGTCATGACCCAAATCTAAATATCTGTAGTGATGTTTACATGTTGAATACAGTGTGTGCACGCTGTAGTTTGTAACTAATTTACATTTTTTGATACAGTTAAATAATTTTCACTCTGTATTTAGGGCTTTATGTTGCGATAAATCTACTAATGTTTCGGTTACAATTGCAGGTACACGGCCTGCTCATCCTTAAGAGGCATCATGCTGCGAAATTAAAAATCACTGCATATCTGAATAATTGGGCGATAATTTTGCAACAGATGGGAGAAACAGTTAAGACATTACCAAACAACAATGGGCAAGGAAAAAAGGAAAAAGAGTTATTGGCCATCTTGCTATGTAGTGGCAACATTACAAAGAAAACGAAGTAAACGAAGGTCAGTCGTACAGGGAATTACTTTGCACAATGCCTAAATATGGGAGTTAACCAACTCAGAGAGCACCACTATGACGTTGCTTAAATATGGAAGTTGACCAAAAATAGAAAATTAAACTGATGCCCCGCAAGAAGCCTCTCCACCCTTCGCTTATTCTAAACCTCTAGAAATGTCTTAGTTTAGCCAGTGAGTTCGTAGAGGATGGTATAAGAGGCGTGCAATTGATTGGCCGTGCTTTTCCATCCGAGTTTTGAGGAGATTAAGAAAATCCGTCCTTCTATAGAAGTTTATGTCTCTCGCAGAAGCATTATCAGCACCGTCGGGTTCTCTGTAAAATAAAATTCTAATTCCTGTGATTTTAGGTGATGAAACAGGAAGCTATATTATTCGGAATAACGTTCAAAAGGGATGGTATTATGATGTATTTATTTACTATATATCATAAACTGATAATATCGCCTAAATTAACAATGATTAGCTAAAAGCTAACAATTAACAATTTCCTGAGAGCATGGTCTTTCTATAGAACTAGACTTATGGCGCACAGCCTGTACCTCGTACTAATACCGTACACTCAGCGCCGTATATACGATATTTGCGAACGGGGACAAAAATTTGATAATGGCGCCACCACTTCGAGCGTCTGAGATAGGACTTCAAAAGTTTAAAACAAAACGATTTTTCAAAAATGTGTTCATTTTGTAGTGCACATCTTTCTGAAAAGGGTTGGGTCGTGTTGTTTGGGGAAGGAGGCCAGACAGCGAGGTCATCGATCTCATCGGATTAGGGAAGGATGGGGAAGGAATTCGGCCGTGCCCTTTCAGAGGAACCATCCCGGCATTTGCCTGGAGTGATTTAGGGAAATCACGGAAAACCTAAATCAGGATGGCCGGACGCGAGATTGACTTTCTGAAGAGTTTCATATATAAAACATATACGTTCGAAGAAATGTAAAACATGTATTTTGGTATTAAGTGTGCTGAAGTGCAGTGCCTTGCCGCTTCACACACGTCTCTTTATTTCGCTCTGTGGAATTCCAACGCGTTTATTTTGTAATGGAAGCCATCAAACCTACATTGAGGACTGTGAAAATTAAAACGTCATGTTGCGCCTCTCCTGCTCCGTAAAAAAAACCCTCACAATTAATACTGGATGGGATTATTTGTAACCGGGAGAATAAGAACTCTTCAGAAAAATTGCACGCTTTATTGCCTATTAGCTAATAACTTTCTCTTGTGTGCGACATAAAATTAAATGTAGGAAACATAAAACCAATAAAGGCAAGAAACAAGTAATACAGTACACAGTTCTTCAATCCTTAGGTCCCAGCATTTTTTCTCTCTAATCTTCTTACAGATTTACATGGCGAGCTTAACTCTCTGTGAAAAAATCTGTTATCTCATCAAAGTTCGTCAAACGCTTTGCTACATGAGAAATCAAAACGTCGTTGCCTAATACGGAAAAAGATGTTAATACGAATAGTACCCAAGAGTAGTGTGGTTTCTCGATCTGATTACGTCTACTTTTTCACTGCCTGCCAGATAAAACGAAATAGGCCTATCTAATATTGCAGCAGTTGGAGCACACGCCAAGTAAGCAAGACTGTTATGACAAAAATAGTCGTTTTTATGTACCTCACTTACCTAAGTAACGCGACAGAATGTAATTCACGAAGTATCAATATCAAATGCCTATTAGGCCTACTATAATCTAAATCTTACGTTAGGTAATAGTTTCACGTTTCATTTATACGCTCCAGTTTCTCAAGCATGAGACGGAATAGCAGTAGTGCGAAATTTTTATATAAATTTGGAGTCATCGTATACTTCCATATAATTTGTGTGATGTCCCCGTTTCTTCTGCTTCCTCGTTCTAAAAAATAATCTTGTCATCACTAATTTTGTAACTATTCCTGCCATTGCCAAAACTTACTCTCTGGTTAACTTCACTAACCGCGTTTATTCCCCAGTTAGGCGTTATTATGTGTTCGTACAATACGTTTTCCGCACTATTACGAGAACAGAACTTAAACGTCTGCTAACAGGGGACTGTACAACTGGCTCTTAGTACTGTAGCGGTCTGGAAAAAATTTTCTGTCAAAATTTAATTTTCTCAGATACACCGAGAAGATAATATACCTGTTAATTCCTGTTAGTTGTTTATTTCTACTCCGGTAGTCTGAATCTACGGATTACGCTAAAAACTATAACAACGCTGATCATTCGCACACCCAGTCAACTACATAAACAAACAGCGATTGACATTCACCGGTACAGGTTTGTTCGGGTCGGCTCGTATAGTCCTGTCCCCCTTTGTCTGCTGCAAAGTTTTTTATTTGTAGATGCGACGGGGATTCCCCTGGCAGAGACATGCTGTACACTATGCACGCATTCAAAAATGAGCTAATGATTCGTCTAATGATTCATTCAGAAATCAACTTTGAATGTGTTCAAAAACAACAGGGATGCGTTTCAAAATCACATGAATAATCGATAGACCAACATGTTCTGGATGCTATGCGCTTTTTGAAACAAGGTTGTTTTCTTGAAGAATATGAATTTGTCGCCCTCCTGAAATTGCCGCTCGGGGCAGATACCCCGGTTTGCCCTCCTCCCACCCCCTAGATCCGGGCTTGTGTCCACTGGCAACGTTATATGGTCCACTAGCTCTTTCAGCCGGCGCGGGAACTGAGAACTTCTTCCACATTGTGTGCACTTTACTCATTGAATCTATGCGATATCTGCACACGCGATACAAAATTGTAAAATTAGAGAACAACGAAATAAAATGTGGCTTCAAAAGAAGCCGTACCTTACAGTCCCTTGAGATTTTTGGTGAAGGGGTTTTCACTTCTCCGGACTAGAACACGTCAAAAATGCAAGAATACGGGAAATTATAGGAGAAAAAAAGATACTACTCTCGATGTCATAGAGAGCACAAACGAATGGATAATAGCATATGGCCAAAAAGAATTCACCGAGCGAGGTGGCGCAGTGGTTAGCTCACTTGACTCGCGTTCGGTAGGACGACGGTTCAAACCCGTGTCCGGCCATCCTGATTTAGGTTTTCCGTGATTTCCCTAAATCACTCCAGGCAAATGCTGGGATGGTTCCTTTGAAAGGGCACGGCCGACTTCCTTCCCTAATCCGATGACCTCGCTGTTTGGTCTCTTCCTCCAAACAACCCAACCCGACTCCCAAAAATATTCTATCAATGGACACCAGCTGAAAGAAAAAAAGTGCAAGACCACCAAAAATATGGATCCAAGATGTTAATGATGCGACTGATTCAAGAGACGTTCAGGAAGATGATAGGACGGAAGTCGAAAGTGGAAGACGACGATCGTCTTAAAAAGCCGCACATATACCACTCAACCAGAAGAGTTTAATAAAGAACAACTTTTGTTAAGGTTTGCCTCGTAGCAGATGCAGACTGTATTGGTCGGCTTACCTGAGCGAAATTGCCTCAGTCCGTGAGGAAGGTGAACAGGGGCAGCTGGAGCAGCGGTCGCCTATCAGAAAAGTTACCCGCAGTGGCGGGCGGCTAATTTAGTGCCGCGGGCCGGCTTTGGAATTAACCCCCGGGAATTAGCGCGGCCCTGTTGATACGGCGCTTCTTGCCGCCGTGCGCCGACCCTGATTTACGAGCCGCGTTCTCCAGCCGCACAAAGAAACTTTGCGCTACGGGCCCAGCTGGGTAATGAACGCCAAGCCGGTCTTCTCCGCTCAGGCGCTGCGACATCCAATCAAAGTAGCTGCCTGTCAACTCAGCACTATATGTAAATTGATTCACCTGTTACACGAGGGTTCCTCGGTTCAACAGTTCACTGCAATGAGCCACCAGAACTTCTTCCCCCAATGCATATCCTCTGAAACAGTGATTACAATACTTTTTCTATATATACGTCTACTGGGTTGGTGCATAGGTTCGTAGCATTTTCCCATGAGTTTATTGAACACAACAGTTACACACAGCAGAGACTTTAGTCATCAGTAATATATTGATTGATCTGGGAAGAGGGGACCAAACATCAAGGTCATCGTTCTCATCGGATTAGGGAAGGATGGGGAAGGAAGTCGGCCGTACTCTTTCAAACGAACCATCTCGGTATTTGCCTCAAGCGATTTTAGAGAAATCACGGAAAACCCAAATCAGGACGGCCGGACGCTGGGTTGAACCGTCGTCCTCGCGAATGCGAGTCCACTACTGGCCATTAAAATTGGTACACCAAGAAGAAATGCAGATGATAAACAAGTATTCATTGGACAAATATGTTATACTAGAACTGACATGTGATAACATTTTCACGCAATTTAGGTGCAAATATCCTGAGAAATCAGTACCCAGAACAACCACCTCTGGCCGTAATAACGGCCTTGATACACCTGGGCATTGAGTCAAACAGAGCTTGGATGGCGCGTACAGGTACAGCTGCCCATGCAGCTTCAACACGATACCACAGCTCATCAAGTGTAGTGACTGGCGTATTGTGAAGAGCCAGTTGCTCGGACACCATTGACCAGACGTTTTCAATTGGTGAGAGATCTGGAGAATGTGCTGGCCAGGGCAGCAGTCGAACGTTTTCTGTATCCAGAACGGCCCGTACAGGACGTGCAACATGCGGTCGTGCATTATCCTGATGAAATAGCTCTGAGCACTATGGGACTTAACTTCTGAGGGCATCAGTCCCCTAGAACTCAGAACTACTTAAACCTAACTAACCTAAGGACATCACACACGTCCACGCCCGAGGCAGGATTCGAACCTGCGACCGTAGCGGTCGCGCAGTTCCAAACTGTAGCGCCTAGACCGCTCGGCCACAGCGGCCGGCCCTGCTGTAATGTAGGGTTTCGTAGGGATCGAATGAAGGGTAGAGCCACGGGTCGTAACACATCTGAAATGTAACGTCCACTGTTCAAAGTGGCGTCAATGCGAACAAGAGGTGACCGAGACGTGTAACCAATGGCACCCCATACCAACACGCCGGGTGATACGCCAGTATGGTGCTAACGAATACACGTTTTCAATGGTTGTTCACCGCGATGTCGGCAAACACGGATGCGACCATCATGATGCTGTAAACAGAACCTGGATTCGACTACGAAGTCTTTCGCGACGGAGTCCTTGCATAAAAAGTTTTACCCCTGACGAAGATGACGGAGGTAGTCATCGAAAGCTTGGGATATTATCCAAATTTGACGCGGCAAGTAAACCGAGAACTTTTTATGCAAGAACCTGGATCCATCCGAAAAAAATGACGTTTTGCCATTCGTGCACCCAGGTTCGTCGTTCATCGCAGGCGCTCCTGCCTGTGATGCAGCGTCAAGGGTAACCGCAGTCATGGTCTCCGAGCTGATAGTCCACGCTGCTGCAAACGTCGTCGAACTGTTTGTGCAGATGGTTGTTGTCTTGCAAACGTAATGGTACGCATTTCTCCTCCTTACACGAGGCATCACAACAACGATTCACCAGGCAACGCCGGTCAACTGCTGTTTGTGTGTGAGAAATCGGTTGGAAACTTTCATATCAGCACGTCGTAGGTGCCGTCACCGGCGCCGACCTTGTGTGAATGCTCTGAAAAAGCTAATCACTTGCATATCGCAGCATCTTCTTCCTGTCGGTTAAATTTCGCGTCTGTTGCACGTCATCTTTGTGGAGTAGCAATTTTAATGGCCAGTAGTGTATATTCTCCTTCACTATTTGCAACAGATCCGCCGACGCTGGGTTACCTTTTAGATTCTGCGACTATAAAAATCACGTGTATTTGAGGATAAGAAATCGTCGAGCAGTTTCCGGAACACGTTTCCATCCGGAAGGAAAGTTCCATGGAGGTTGTCCGATAGCGGGCAGGAAAGGTGAAAACCTGAGGGCGCAACGTCAGGTGAATAAAGTGAGTGCGGAATGACTTCCCAAACCAACATCTGTACTGTGCTTTTTTGTCAGTCTAGCAGAATGCGAGCGGGCGTTATCGTGAAGAAGCGTCACTTCACGTAGTCCTTCTGGTTGTTATTCTTGACTGCGTCTGGGAAGCGTTTCGGTTGTTTACGATAAGTGTCAGCAGTGATGGTTACACCTCGGAGATGCAATTCTTAGTACACCACACAGTCGCTGTTCCACCAGATGCATAACATTATCTTTGTGGATGCGCGCTGGTCTTTGCACTGGGAGGCTCAAGTATTCCATTCTTTTCGTTACGTTACCATAAACACAGCATTTCTCTTCTCCAGTAACGATGGGGGGTATAAGTGGTCGGTGTTGTTCACGAGGCAGTTGGCACGATTCACATGTGACCACCCGCTGATTTTTGCGAATTCGGCTTAGAGCCGGCTGTGTCGATACACCCGACTGTTGAACCTTCCCCATTGCATACAAATGTCGCACGATGGTCGAACGATCACAGTTCATTACATTCGCCAGTCCTAGAGTACACTGACGGGATCATTGTGGACTAATGCGGTTACACCATCTTCCACAAACCCTAAAGGTCTTCATCAACGTGGAAATCACTAATGTCAAAACAATCCTCCTTTAAACGAGAAAAGCATTTTCTTGTCGTGCTCTGTCCACTGGTGTTATCCCTATACAAGACGCAAATGTTCTTGGCTTTCTAAGCCGCTGTCACCCCTGTATTGAGCTCAAAGAGAAGAATATGTCGGAAATGTTCCGATTTCTCTATTTGGTCCTCCATGTTCTAGTGTCAACATGTCCACTCACAACCTCCAGATGGCAAAATGACACTATGTAAATTCAAATAGCAGCAGTGGACAACAAATAAAAAATGGCAGTCGGTGAATAAACGCATAGCAAAATGGAATACCAACACGCAAAACAAAACAGCTACGAACTTACGCATCACCTTAATACATCTATACTCCGCAAACCAATGTCAGTTGCATAATCGAAAGTACCTAACATTTTAACATATGTTAGGGTTTCTTTCTGTACCATTATGATATGGAGTGCGAGACAAATGGCTGTTTAAACACTTCTATGCGCTCTGTAGTTAGTCTGACCTTGTTTTACGGGAGCGATACATCTATCAGTACGCTGCAGTTCACATTTAAGTGCTTGCCAGAGCGTTCATCAAACCACATTTTGACTATTTCTCTTCCGTTTCAATCCCGAACAGCGCGTGGGAAAAATGAACGTTTCAATCTTCCCGTGTGAGCCCCTGTTTGCTGTATATTTCCCTGCCGGAAAAAAATCGCTACGCCAAAAAATAATTAATGTAGGATAATGAAATTTTGGGAATATATTTGTTTAGGTAACGTACTAGGGTAACCCCAAAAGTAAGATCTCCTACTTTTTTTTATAACTACAGAACTCTGTGTGGCAGCTGGTCACACTGTTATGAAGAGCGCTTCACGCGCTGTGTGTAAACAGTCACACGCCGCTCTGAGGCGCTCAGTCTTGGCTTGGAAGCCGTTAATAATGGAGCTCCCGATGGATGTTACCACCAAGTGCGAATTGCGCGCAGTTATTCCGTTTTTGAACGCAAAGGGCACTGCGCCGATTGAAATCCATCGCCAGTTGACAGAAGTGTATGATGAGTCGTGCATGCATGTCAAAAATGTTCGGAAGTGGTGTAGAGAGTTTGCAGCTGGCGGACCGAAATTCTCGACGAACAAAGGGGCGGGAGACCGTCAATTTCTGAGGAGACAGTGTTGAAGGTTGAGCAAAGCACGCGTGAAGATCGGCGGATCACCCTGGATGATCTCTGGACGTTGGTTCTGAGGTCTGGCCGGAAAGCGGCTCAGCTCCGACGACGAGGTAAAAGAAGAGGTTCATAACTTTCTCAACAGAATGGCGGCGAGTTGGTATGACATGGACATACAAAAACTGCCACAGCGTCTACAAAAATGCATCGACAGAAATGGTGATTACGTCGAAAAATAGCTAAATGTTCAAGCTGTAAACGGATGTAGAAATAAACAGGTCTATATACTTATAAAAAATAGGAGACCTTACTGTTGGGATTACCCTCGTATTTAAGTGATTAAAATTACAAGATCTCAGGCTCCTGTAAGCGTGCGGTAAGCGACTGGAAACGTTACATGCTGGCACATTAATAACTGAGAATTTTTAACATTGTGCAGCCCTGTCAGCAACTGTGATAATTGAACGCGTAACACGTCAGCCTCAGTTGCAAATAGAAACCAATCTTTACCCAGGTTTCAGCAAAATAATTTGGCCTACAGACGAATGGAAAAACTAGTAGAAGCCAACCTCGGGGAAGATCAGTTTGGATTCCGTAGAAATACTGGAACACGTGAGGCAATACTGACCTTACGATTTATCTTAGAAGAAAGATTAAGGAAAGGCAGACCTACGTTTCTAGCATTTGTAGACTTAGAGAAAGCTTTTGACAATGTTCACTGGAATACTCTCTTTCAAATTCTAAAGGTGGCAGGGGTAAAATAAAGGGAGCGAAAGGCTATTTACAATTTGTACAGAAACCAGATGGCAGTTATAAGAGTCGAGGGACATGAAAGGGAAGCAGTGGTTGGGAAGGGAGTAAGACAGGGTTGTAGCCTCTCCCCGATGTTATTCAATCTGTATATTGAGCAAGCAGTAAAGGAAACAAAAGAAAAATTCGGAGTAGGTATTAAAATCCATGGAGAAGAAATAAAAACTTTGAGGTTCGCCGATGACATTGTAATTCTGTCAGAGACAGCAAAGGACTTGGAAGAGCAGTTGAATGGAATGGACAGTGTCTTGAGAGGAGTATATAAGATGAACATCAACAAAAGCAAAACGAGGATAATGGAATGTAGTCGAATTAAGTCGGATGATGCTGAGGGAATTAGATTAGGAAATGAGACACTTAAAGTAGCAAAGGAGTTTTGCAATTTGGGGAGCAAAATAACTGATGATGGTCGAAGTAGAGAGGATATAAACTGTAGACTGGCAATGGCAAGGAAAGCGTTTCTGAAGAAGAGAAATTTGTTAACATCGAGTATAGATTTAAGTGTCAGGAAGTCTTTTCTGAAAGTATTTGTATGGAGTGTAGCCATGTATGGAAGTGAAACATGGACGATAACTAGTTTGGACAAGAAGAGAATAGAAGCTTTCGAAATGTGGTGCTACAGAAGAATGCTGAAGATTAGATGGGTAGATCACATAACTAATGAGGAAGTACTGAATAGGATTGGGGAGAAGAGAAATTTGTGGCACAACTTGACCAGAAGAAGGGATCGGTTGGTAGGACATGTTCTGAGGCATCAAGGGATCACCAATTTAGTATTGGAGGGCAGCGTGGAGGGTAAAAATCGTAGAGGGAGACCAAGAGATGAATACACTAAACAGATTCAGAAGGATGTAGGTTGCAGTAGGTACTGGGAGATGAAGACGCTTGCACAGGATAGAGTAGCATGGAGAGCAGCATCAAACCAGTCTCAGGACTGAAGACCACAACAACAACAATTTGGCCTTCTTCAGAAGCCAGTGACACTAAACTATTGCATGCCAAAGTTTGGCCATGTCAAGTATAAAGCTGTAGCACCGTAGTAACCAGTCATAAATCTACATTACTTGGGCTGAAGAGAAACTGCAAGCCCCAATGAGCGAACGAGGTCGGTAGGCCGCGAGAGCTGCGCCGGAACTAGATTTATGACTGGTTACTACGGTGCTACAGTTTTATACTTGACATGGCCAAACTTTGGCAGGCAATAGTTAAGTGTCACTGGCTTCTAAAGAAGGCCACTTCCCTCAATCAGCTTCCTCTCTTTTGTTTACTAAACATGTTAGCTTTTATAAAGTGACAGTTAATTTCCTTAACACTACCGGGAAAATCTAAGGTTTTAATGGTATTCATAATTTCATGTTTAAACATTACTTATGATTAAGTTTAAGGATAGCGTTAATTGTTGACTCAAAAGTGTCTATCTTTAATGTTTGTAGTCCTGTCGTCCTCAGTTGCGTATAATATTACGATGATGATGATGTGATGATGAGTCCCATACTTCTTTACAGAGCATAGGGGGGCGACGCGGGAGAACCGCGCCGCCTTACTAGGCAAGGTCCTAGTGGAGGTGGTATGCCATTGCCTTCCTGCGACCGTAATGGGGATGAATGATGATGATGAAGACGACACAATCACACCCAGTCATCTCGAGGCAGGAAAAATTTCTGTCCCGCCGGGAATCGAACCCGATAATTTTTTGCTTTTGGACCGTGTAATTACAATTCAATGAAATAATTTTTATGCCATACGCGTTTAACCTTCATTCCTTGCAAGGCATCTTCAGTGGCAGTTTTCGTGCATGTTGTTCTACATATTCTGCTTTTGTTCCATTGTTGCGCTTTTCTTCTTCTTATAGTTGTCATTTGAAATTTTGTTTTCAGATTTCACAGTACTGTGAACTGAACACTTGTTATGAGGTTCGAAACAAATGTTCAGTTCCTAGTGCTCTGAAGTCTCAAAACAAAATTACATGTTTTAAGAACATCTTTAATGGAGTCGAATAATGGAATCCAAATTTAGAGGACATCAGAAAGTGCTCAAACTCAATCTATGCTGCAATGTTCTGAATACGTCAACATACAGTCTCAAGAGACAGTTCCTCTTCCGTATTAACATTTTACAATTTCTTAATATCCTTGTACGGTGGAGATGAACTGGGTATGATTTGTGATCAAAAACAATATTTTAAGTTACATTTTTATCATAAAACCATATGATTTTCCAGGATCTGTTTCACCTACACAACTTATATGTATATTCTCGGTGCGTCTGACGTTACAAAATATGGCGACCAGTGTTGTTTGTTGCTGCTACCAAGAGTACTGTGATGCATAGATAGCCTCTCTATGTTGTTTACATATTTCTTTGCTTTTGATGTATCTGTGGAGAGCATCTCTGGAATGACTTCTATAATCCTTGACATTCTTTTTGTGACGCAAGAGAAAATGCCCCTTCAGTCTGGTCTTGTGGTCATGTTTACAATTTTTTGCAATATGCGTTTCACCTTTATTAATTGCAAGGCATCTTCAGCGGCAGTTTTCGTGCTGTATAAATCAGGTACAGTTTTTTATTCTATAGTTTTGAGGCAGTTACTGTGCAACGCGGATCTAGATACAAGTAATCACTTTTGGTCGTCTGCTTTGTGATTAACGCTGTTTTTTTGTGAATAAAAGTTATGTTTGGAATGTTTTATGGATATTTGATGACTATTTGACCAGAACCAGTTGTTTTAATACAGCTATTTTGTCAAACTAACAATTAATTCAAATGGTTCAAATGGCTCTGAGCACTATGGGGCTTAACATCTGAGGTCCTCAGTCCCATAGAAGTTAGAACTACCTAAACCTAACTAACCTAAGGACATCACACACATCCATGCCCGAGGCAGGATTCGAACCTGAGACCGTAGCTGTCACGCGATTCCAGACTGAAGCGCCTTGAACCGATCGGCCACAGCGGCCGGCGAACAATTAATTATCCTCCTAAGATACAAGCGAGAGAACTGAAACAGAATTGGAGGACTTGTAAAGCCAATTCGGATATTCTTCATCGCTAAGTATGGCAGCGAAACGCAACTTGTATACCGGTATCCTTTTGTGTAGCTGTTAAACTGTGAGGTCTATAGCAGAATCGGTAAAAGAAAAACCCTGAGAGTTGCAGTGGGCTTGACATGGCAGCTTCACATGTCTACTGCAAATAATGTTTACCTGTTTTGCAGAAGTCTCTATGGTAACGCCTCAGAGTTGGCGCAGCTTTATAGGCAAATAATGTTTCCGCCTGCAGCTTCTCTTCGGAGCTGAAAGGCGGCAACAGAGCTGCAAGCTGTCAGGGTGCTTCTTTCGCTGACTCTACTGTAATACAGAACAGGAAAGAATAAAAGTTAACACCCAGGATGGTAAGTCGCTATTTTCAGTTATACTAACCATCGTGGGACCAAGATTGTAGATCACATGAGCTAGTGTACGCAACCAGTGTGTGATACCAACTCAGTCTATGCCGCAACGTTCTGAATACAGCAACATACAATCTCAGGACACAGTTCCCCTTCCCTATTAACATTTCACAATTTCTTAACATCCTTGTACGGTCACCAAGTACTCAAGGAATTGTGCGATATTCCGATCCACAACGCCGCAACGGGAAACGCCGCTAGCCACATCGAGCCATACGATGTTGGTAAGCCTGATGTGAACCGAGATGGCGAGGCAGCAGGTAGGAAGCGAGAAACCAGAAGGCGAGCGACGGCCGGAACGAGTTGGGCCGGCAACGTTGGCGGCCTTGCGAGCAGAGCGGCGCCTGCCGACCGCAGCCGGGCAGCGCTGCCACAATTACGGGACCCGTGGCGCGCCGCCCACCAATCAGCGTCGTGTGCCCCGCCCCGCCCAGCCTACCCTCTCACCAACAACCCCGGAGGGGATTCCCCAGCAGAACGGAGCGGTGAGGCGCGGTGCGGTGCGGCCCAGCGGGCAGCGATTTCGCCGTCGGGACGTGAAGATTGCGGTTCGGCCGTGACGATGTGGCTGCCATTTACGGCTGACGCGTCGTATGTTATTGGTCCGGGCTCTGCCGTCCGCGCCGCTGCCGCTGGTCAGGACGATGAAGGGAATTCGCAGAGCGACGTAGCGCCGTCGTGTGGAAACAGGATCCGTGGACGCCACAAAGTAACATCTTGCCGCTGATATTAGAACAAAGATGAAGAGGATGATGATGATGATGACTGGTTTTGTTGAGTTTGTCTTTAACTGTTTTGTAAAGCGAAGAAAGAATCGATCCACTGTGAGCTCATGAATTATGTACCACTGGGCGAAATGAACTTTTACCTGTGTTAAAATAGTGGGAGACCACCGAAACTGACTAGGTTAATATATGAGATTTTCTTAAATATTTCTTTAAATTACTATTTTAGTGTCTAAAATTGCTCTTAAATATGTATTAGTGCTTCAACAATATCATTTTTCACTATATTCTTCATAGAAATTTTTTATAATAAATAATTAAATTTTTCGGATCCAAATAACCTGTGACAACCAGCACGGAGTTTGGGCAGATTGTCAAATGGTTCAAATGGCTCTGAGCACTATGGCACTTAACTTCTGAGGTCACCAGTCTCCTTGAACTTAGAACTACTTAAACCTAACTAACCTAAGGACATCACACACATCCATGCCCGAGGCAGGATTCGAACCTGCGACCGTAGCGGTCGCGCGGTTCCAGACTGTAGCGCCTAGAACCGCTCGGCCACTCCGGCCGGCGGAAGATTGTCACAACAATTTACTCCCACAGAGCTTTCCTTGTAAAATCAAATGGTTCAAATGGCTCTACGCACTATGGGACGCAACATCTGAGGCTGTCACCTAGACACACATCCATGCCCGAGGCAGGACTCGAACCTGCGACCGTAGCAGCTGCGCAGTTCCGGACTTAAGCGCCTAGAACCGCTCGGCCACAGCGGCCGGCCCTTGTAAAATCCAGATGGTGCTCTGACTAAATTTGTGGGAAAGTGCGAGTATAACGAAGGGTACTTATTGTGAGGTAATCTAGTGATAGAGATAGAAACTGTAAACACTGCCTCGCACAAAAATTAAAAATCGTTAACCGCGAGAATCTTCTCCAGTCTCACGACCAAACTTATTTTATTTGAAGTGATTTTTCCTCATCAACGTAATCAGAAACACGGGGAAGATTTTGATAATTCTTCCGCCAACTGCAGTACGGGAAGGACTACAGCAGAATTGTTAACAAAGGAAGAGAAAGAGGAGAAAATTACATGTTGCAACTTTTTCAGGTTATCATGGAAGTTCCTTGATTTTCTTCGTTGGACAGGATGCTTAAGGCCATAATTACTATCTCAACATTATTATTGCATCCCTGTACATTATCAGGATTCAAACCGACTAGCTCCGCGTCAAATGTTGTAGTTACCAGCCAGCAGTTGGCGCAGGGGAAGGAGTACAGAACGGTCGTGGATTGAATCCGTCTTCTGAAACTATTTTTTTAAATTTCCGATTTTTACGTTACTTGCACGGCAAATAATCGGAGTTAATGGCCAATAAAATGTATTTTACTTCATGAAACCCTATGTGCAGGACAACAGATTTCTTCCGTTAACTGACTCGTGGAGAAGACAAACAAATCCATAATAATTATCCGATGAAATTTTTCAAGATGACGAAGGATTTCCATCGTGCAGTATTGCAGTGATTTCTCCCCCCCACAACATGCGTTAATGCGTCCGTGCGATGTTCAGTTTTTTCGTCAGCTGAAGAATTTGCTTAAAAAGCTTCAAAAAGTTTCGTCGAGAGAGAAAAAGATATCACCTCCTGAGAAGGCTGCACCAAAATGCATTCCATTGTACATCAGGCGTCCTTGACAGCATCTGTCGAAATGACTCGTTATGCGTGGTTAACTGACTAACAGTGGGTGGTTGTGGGTGGCAAAAATTGTAATGAGAGCCTAATTAAAACTCGGCGCTTCCAACACAAATTGCGTTGTGTAATCTCTGCCTAGCGCTCCTCAGCATTACTCGTATTTATAAAAATCGCAGGAAAAAAATAACAAAGGAAAAACCGCTTGCGAAAACTGTGGTTCGGTTCCAATTCAACTTTTAAAAGGGGACGAATTAATATCTGTAATTTTACACAACGTGAAAACATGTTTCAGCAAAAATGCCCAAATGTAAAAGCTACTTTTCGCGACTCCGTATAGTGCCGAAAAGATAAAAAATGGTTCGGAACAGGAAGCCGATCAAGAAAGAGAAGCACGCCTAGCAGTTCTACGACAAAATTCTTAACGATGGAGAAATATTCTAAGAGAAGACCATGTGAAAATACACTCCTGGAAATGGAAAAAAGAACACATTGACACCGGAGTGTCAGACCCACCATACTTGCTCCGGACACTGCGAGAGGGCTGTACAAGCAATGATCACACGCACGGCACAGCGGACACACCAGGAACCGCGGTGTTGGCCGTCGAATGGCGCTAGCTGCGCAGCATTTGTGCACCGCCGCCGTCAGTGTCAGCCAGTTTGCCGTGGCATACGGAGCTCCATCGCAGTCTTTAACACTGGTAGCATGCCGCGACAGCGTGGACGTGAACCGTATGTGCAGTTGACGGACTTTGAGCGAGGGCGTATAGTGGGCATGCGGGAGGCCGGGTGGACGTACCGCCGAATTGCTCAACACGTGGGGCGTGAGGTCTCCACAGTACATCGATGTTATCACCAGTGGTCGGCGGAAGGTGCACGTGCCCGTCGACCTGGGACCAGACCGCAGCGACGCACGGATGCACGCCAAGACCGTAGGATCCTACGCAGTGCCGTAGGGGACCGCACCGCCACTTTCCAGCAAATTAGGGACACTGTTGCTCCTGGGGTATCGGCGAGGACCATTCGCAACCGTTTCCATGAAGCTGGGCTACGGTCCCACACACCGTTAGGCCGTCTTCCGCTCACGCCCCAACATCGTGCAGCCCGCCTCCAGTGGTGTCGCGACAGGCGTGAATGGAGGGACGAATGGAGACGTGTCGTCTTCAGCAATGAGAGTCGCTTCTGCCTTGGTGCCAATGATGGTCGTATGCGTGTTTGGCGCCTTGCAGGTGAGCGCCACAATCAGGACTGCATACGACCGAGGCACACAGGGCCAACACCCGGCATCATGGTGTGGGGAGCGATCTCCTACACTGGCCGTACACCACTGGTGATCGTCGAGGGGACACTGAATAGTGCATGGTACATCCAAACCGTCATCGAACCCATCGTTCTACCATTCCTAGACCGGCAAGGGAACTTGCTGTTCCAACCGGACAATGCACGTCCGCATGTATCCCGTGCCACCCAACGTGCTCTAGAAGGTGTAAGTCAACTACCCTGGCCAGCAAGATCTCCGGATCTGTCCCCCATTGAGCATGTTTGGGACTGGATGAAGCGTCGTCTCACGCGGTCTGCACGTCCAGCACGAACGCTGGTCCAACTGAGGCGCCAGGTGGAAATGGCATGGCAAGCCGTTCCACAGGACTACATCCAGCATCTCTACGATCGTCTCCATGGGAGAATAGCAGCCTGCATTGCTGCGAAAGGTGGATATACACTGTACTAGTGCCGACATTGTGCATGCTCTGTTGCCTGTGTCTATGTGCCTGTGGTTCTGTCAGTGTGATCATGTGATGTATCTGACCCCAGGAATGTGTCAATAAAGTTTCCCCTTCCTGGGACAATGAATTCACGGTGTTCTTATTTCAATTTCCAGGAGTGTATAAGGGAGACAGATCAGAGAAGAAAGCGGTCATATAGAAATACAGGAAAAAGATCGGATAGCAATAAAAGTGATGAAAGGAATTGTTGTTATAAATAATCTTCGCTTAGGAAATCAAGTCGCGGCACAATCATTGAAGACATCGTCAAATGCTGGATGCACAAGGGAGCAAGAACGTCACTGTCTTAAAAATTAAGCATTTAATAACGATCCAACTACATAGCATAATGAACACCGAAGTATAGCAATCGGGAGAATGGGTAAATTATGTAAATATAGGCGAAAAAATTTGAAGGATAGTATATGCTGCTCAAATGGTAAAATTGCATTTCCTGCACTAAAATTACCTATACCTGAATTTCTTGAATATATGAAAGGCAAAACACTGATATGGAAGGAATTTTTGAAAAAAATAAGACGCTGTAATGCATGCTTCCAAATGACATCATTTGGAGCAACAGCAATAACCGAGGAGGAAGGGTTTAATCCGCTGTTTAGAATCCAAGAACAAGTGTATTATAAAACTGAGTCATTGTTACCATTTCCAAATGAAAGGTCGAAGTTTATACAAGTTTACTTTGTACGGAAGGCAGAGGATGAAGCCAAATAGCGCTCATTGAACGTCACAGGATTGCATCGAGATAAAATTCTGATCTACAACGTTCCCTACATATTGGTAGGAAGATTTTTCTGTTTAGCAAAAGTGACAAAAAGCAGATTTCAGAGTACCTGACGGCTCAACACCAAAGTTTTTTCTCAAATACAGATAGTGTTGAGGATCAGTGGACTAAGTTCAAAACCATCGTACAATTTGCGTTAGATGAGTACGTGCCAAGCAAGACCGTAAGAGATGGAAAAGAGCCACCGTGGTACAACAACCGAGTTAGAAAAGGGAACTTCACAGCAAACATAAACACAGCCAAAGCCTTGCAGACAAACAAAAATTACTCGAAGCGAAATGTAGTGTGAGGAGGGCTATGCGAGAGGCGTTCAATGAATTCGAAAGTAAAGTTCTATGTACTGACTTGGCAGAAAATCCTAAGAAATTTTGGTCTTATGTCAAAGCGGTAGGTGGATCAAACCAAAATGTCCAGACACTCTGTGACCAAAATGGTATTGAAACAGAGGATGACAGACTAAAGGCCGAAATACTAAATGTCTTTTTCCAAAGCTGTTTCACAGAGGAAGACTGCACTGTAGTTCCTTCTCTAGATTGCCGCACAGATGACAAAATGGTAGATATTGAAATAGACGACAGAGGGATAGAGAAACAATTAAAATCGCTCAAAAGAGGAAAGGCCGCTGGACCTGATGGGATACCAGGTCGATTTTACACAAAGTACGCGAAGGAACTTACCCCCTTCTTGCAGCGGTGTACCGTAGATCTCTAGAAAAGCGTAGCGCTCCAAAGGATTGGAAAAGGGCACAGGTCATCCCCGTTTTCAAGAAGGGACGTCGAACGGATGTGCGGAACTATAGATCTATATCTCTAACGTCGATAAGTTGTAGAATTTTGGAACACGTATTATGTTCGACTATAATGACTTCTCTGGAGACTAGAAATCTACTCTGTAGGAATCACCATGGGTTTCGAAGAAGACGGTCGTGTGAAACCCAGCTCGCGCTATTCGTCCACGAGACTCAGAAGGTTATAGACACGGGTTCCCAGGTAGATGCCGTGTTTCTTGACTTCCGCAAGGCGTTCTATACAGTTCCCCACAGTCGTTTAATGAGCAAAGTAAGAGCATATGGACTATCAGACCAATTGTGTGACTGGATTGAAGAGCTCCTAGATAACAGAACGCAGCATGTCATTCTCAATGGAGAGAAGTCTTCCGAAGTAAGAGTGATTTCAGGTGTGCCGCAGGGGAGTGTCTTATGACCGTTGCTATTCACAATATACATAAATGACCTTGTGGATGACATCTGAAGTTCACTGAGGCTATTTGCGGATGATGCTGTGGTATATCGAGAGGTTGTAACAATGGAATATTGTACTGAAATGCAGGAGGATCTGCAGCGAATTGACGCATGGTGCAGGGAATGGCAACTTAATCTCAATGGAGGCAAATGTAATGTGCTGCGAATACATAGAAAGATAGATCCTTTATCATTTATCTACAAAATAGCAGGTCAGCAACTGGAAGCAGTTAGTTCCAAAAATTGAGTACGCATTAGGAGTGATTTAAAATGGAATGACCATATAAAATTAATCGTCAGTAAAGCAGATGCCAGACTGAGATTCATTGAAAGAATCCTAAGGAAATGCAATCCGAAAACAAAGGAAGTAGGTTACAGTACGCATGTTCGCCCACTGCTTGAATACTACTCAGCAGTGTGGGATCCGTACCAGATAGGGTTGATAGAAGAGATAGAGAAGATCCAACGGAGAGCAGCGCGCTTCGTTACAGGATCATTTACTAATCGCGAAAGCGTTACGGAGATGATAGATAAACTCCAGTGGAAGACTCTGCAGGAGAGACGCTCAGTAGCTCGGTACGGGTTTTGTTGAAGTTTCGAGAACATACCTTCACCGAAGAGTCAAGCAGTATATTGCTCCCTCCTACGTATATCTCGCGAAGAGACCATGAGGATAAAATCAGAGAGATTAGAGCCCAGACAGAAGCATACCGACAATCCTTCTTTCCACGAACAATACGTGACTGGAATAGAAGGGAGAACCGATAGAGGTACTCAAGGTACCCTCCGCCACACACCGTCAGGTGGCTTGCGGAGTATGGATGTAGATGTATATGTAGATAAAAATGATGAATTGGTATGAATGTTTAAAAATCAAATCGAAAAACTAGTTGCATATAATTGCAAAATTGCTGTAATTCGCGCTGAAAAGAGACGTAAAAGGCTTTCACTGCAGTTTTTTTCTCCGTAATTACATTTGTAGGTAAAACTACTGACAGAAAACTACACCAAAGAGATAAAGAAACTGGTACACCTGCCTAATATCGTATAGGGCCCCCGCTAGCTGACACCATGAATCCTGCAGGGCTGTCCATAAATCCGTAAGAGTACGAAGGGGTGGAGATCTCTTCTGAAGGCACCCCAGATATGCTCAATAATGTTCATGTCTGGGAAGTTTGGTGGTCAGCGGAAGTGTTTTAACTCAGAAGAGTGTTCCTGGAGTCACTCTGTAGCAATTCCGGAAGTGCGGGGTGTCGCATTGTCGTGCTGCAATTGCCCAAGTCCGCCGGAATGCAGAATGGACATGAATGGATGCAGATGATCGTACACGATGCTTACATACGTGTCACCTGTCAGAGTCGTATCTACACGTATCAGGAGTCTCGTATCACTCCTACTGCACACGCCGCACACCATCACAGAGCCTCGACCAGATTGAACAGTGCCCTGTTGACATGCATGGTCCTTGGATTCATGAGATTATCTCCTTACTTGTATATGTCCATCCGCTCGATACAATTTGAAACGAGACTCATACGACCAAGCAACATGCTTCGAGTCATCAACAGCCCAATGTCGGTGCTGACGGGCCCAGGCGAGGCGTAAAGCTTTGTGTCGTGCAGTCATTAAGTGTACAAGAGTGGGCCTTCGGCTTCGGTAGCCCATATCGATGATGTTTCGTTGAATGGTTCGCACGCTGACACTTGTTGATGGCCCAGCATTGAAATCTGCAGCAATTTGCGAAAGGGTTGCACCTCTGTCACGTTGAACGACTCTCTCCAGTCGTCGTTGGTCCCGTTCTTGAAGGATCTTTTTCCGGTCTCAGCGATGTCGGGGATTTGACGTTTTACCGGATTTCTGATAATCACAGAACACTCGTGAAATTGTCGTACGGGAAAATCCCCACTTAATCGCTACCTCGGAGACGCTGTGTCCTATTGCTCGTGCGCCGACTATAACACCACTTTCAAATTCACTTAAATCTTGATAACCCGCCAGTGTAGCAACAGTAACCGATCCAACAACTGCGCTAGATACTTGTTGTCCTATATAGGCGTTACCAGCCGCATCGCCGTATTCTGCCTGTTTACATATCTCTGTATTTGAATACGCATGCTTCATTGTGAAACACTAGCGAACCCGGCTACTATCAGCTATATTAATAAATACAATATATTGAGTATTATTTCTGTTTATTTACAGTGTATGTAAAAACATTGAAATTAATAAAAAGTTTCCCTACATGGACTCGACCGCACGATCCTCGGACTACCCTTATGTTCTCCTTCCGTTTCGCCAGCAGCTGCCGCGAAATGACGCCTGCCATAAATGGGTCATGCCTTGCCAAAAACGCTATTTTTTTTGTAAAAGCTTGGCCATCTGGAGCTTCCATTTCTGTCATTTCCATATTTGGCCAAGCCCTGCATATACCGTAAATCTGGGTGAAATCGATGGTGATGAGTAGGTCCCCTTGTGATACACACTTATCCACGAGCATATTCACAGTTAAGGCACACGTTCATTTATGTACTGGGAATAACCAGTACGATGTAGACAGTGCCAAAGCAGAAATATTACATTTCACAAAAACGGCTTTGACACAGTAATGGAAATTTTATCAAAAGCGTATGGACTCCACCGTGGATAACGCACACAGAAAGCGTACTATGAATACGGTATGCATGTATACTGGATGCTTGCCATTATTAATCACACGTATGTGACCGTAAATGTGTCGGGAACGAAATGTAATATCCCCCTCGTGCATGCTTTGCGCGGGTGGAATTTGTATCAGTCGTACACTCGCTGTGTACTGTTTGTTATTTCCACAGAGCATAGTTTTCGTTTCCCCTACTGGTGTTACTGGGACAAATTACTCGCGTAATTATATGAGGAATTCTCACATTATTTCTCAATTAGTTACTGAATGTCGTGCATTCGGCAAACAGAACAGAGATTACGGCCAAGTCAAAAGTGTTGTTTGTGGAGTTGGTGGTATGCAAATAAGTTATTGATTCTTTGAATTCAGCGGCAATCTGATGTTCACGGTACTAGAAATTTCACAGCACTACAGCATTTTTGAAATAGATGGATTAAAATTACTTATAGTAGTGTATGAGCCTGTTTTCTCCTTAAATGTATAGGGTTAATCCCTAAAATATCTGTGAAGGTCATACATCATAGGGAAGTTCCTGGCCTAGAAAAGTTTTGATTTTCTGGAACGAAGTATGCACTTGATGGGATTTGTTAACCTAAGAAAACCGTTTGACAATTTAAAGTGGTTTTAAGATGTTTGATATGCTCAGAAACATAGGTGTATGCTGTAATTGAAAACAAGTAATACACAATTACGTAGAAGAATCAAGAGGTACAATAATAACGGAAGACCAAGGCAGAAATACTCTGATTAAAAAGTGTACAAGGCAAAGAGCAGTGCTACTTCCAGTCTACTGTTCAGTCTGTATATGGAAGAGGCAATGAAGGAAACTGAAGTCAGGCTCGAGAATGAGATTAAAATCCAAGATGAAAGGAAATTTTGTAAAAAAAAAAAATTAATAAAACTGAAGCATAATTGAAAAATACATTTACATCAACGACATCGATGGAAAATGTTGCACATCCTACGAAACGTATTATTGTTGTAAGTAAATTACAGATTTATAAAGTCTCCAAAAGTTGGAACAAAATCTATATGTTATCATTCGTGGCGGCTGCTGTACTTTGGTTTCAGTATGCTGAATAATAAAGAAATGACTCTATTTTGTCCTCATAAGTAATTATTAATGGCCTGTAGATTATTAATTTTTAATAAAAGTATAGGTATACAACCGAGAAAATAAAAATTGTCAGGAATTAAATTTTCTTTGCATTTCCTTGCTTTGCGCAAAGCAAACTCATTGAATATGTCATTGAAGGTAATTATACCACGTTTGTCGTACTCTGTTAATAATATAGGTAAGTTGAACGACTAAGAACTTCCCTACCGTTACTAGTTAGTCAAGGAAAGGTTTGTTCTTGATTTATTTTTTCTTAACAGAACAGATAGTAACACTCTAAAATTGGGAGCAGCAAAAATACGGCTTGAAGGGACCAGCAAATCACATATCTTCTCCAACTTTTTGCTAGCTTCCTTCATCATCACGTCTTCAGCTGGCGGAATTCGGATAAAATTTGGTGCCTTGGGTGAAATAGCATATTGTTTCAGTGCCCGTTCGCCGTCCTTTTTGAAGTCCTAAAATACCGATGCGAAGCAGCATTAAGAACGTTGTTGAACATGAGTGAGACGTTTGGCGGAAGCTGTGTAAAGCAAACTTACAGGGTAAAATTTTTTCGGCCTTCCAGCCGCGTCCAGTGGTTTAAAATTCACGAGTATTCGGCCGAGTTCTCCTCGGTCATTGTCAAGTGGTGACTGTCGCCCTTATATAGCCCGCTTCTTCAGTAACTAGCAGTCCAGCCGGCCGCGGTGGTCTAGCGGTTCTAGGCGCGCAGTCCGGAACCGCGCGACTACTACGGTCGCAGGTTCGAATCTTGCCTCGGGCATGCATGTGTGTGATGTCCTTAGGTTAGTTGGGTTTAAGTAGTTCTAAGTTCTAGGGGACTGATGACCACAGTAGTTATGTCCCACAGTGCTCAGAGCCATTTGAGCCAACTAGCAGTCCGCATAATAACAGATGTCTCGACAAATGCAATACGATGTCTGTTTTCTAAAGTATGTTCCGCCAACGCTGATTTCTCAGGACACCGCGCTATTCAATAGTACGTACAGTCTGTCCGATATTGAACTGCCGACACCAACACGCCATTTTATATACTCCTGGAGTTCTCGTCTTTCACATGGGACAGTGCTATAAAAGAAGCGATCGAGTCAAAAATTTCTGACAATACCCTCAGTAAAGACGGTGGTCTGCAGGTAAGCACAGTTTGGAACCCGGCCATTGGAAAGTTGAAGCGTGCGCGGCAAGCGCGCAATGAAAACATCATATATGGCGCTGGAGCGTGCAGCAGTGACGTCACTGAAGACAGCGCGGCTATAAAAGGACGACAGCAGCAATCATTCGACAGTCACCACTTGACAATGGCTGAGGAGAACTCGGCCTAAAGCTCGTGAATTTTAAACCACACAACGAGACTGGGAGACCGAGAAAGTTTTATCAGTATACAGGGTGAGTCACTAACTATTGCCATCAAGAATAACTCCGAAAGTTTGATAGAAGCTGAAAAGATTGTGGGACAAAAGCTGCATGGGACAACGTGGGCCATAATATGACATTGGGTTTTTGTTGCCAGGTGTGGTCGCTTCAGAGATATGCTTTTTTTTTAATGAGATTCTATAGTTTGGTACCTATTTTCTGTTAGCAGCTATCGAGAAGAATCCAATCACGTGTAACAGTAAGGTTTTTGAAGGTCAACGAAGGTCACAAACGTGGCATGAACGTCCATTTACAGAAAGTGTTCGAAGTGATGACCATTGGTATCAATGCAGCGCTGCAATTTTCTTATCATGGATTGAGTGGTATTCTTTATCACATCGACACTTACCGAAGCACATGCTTAGACAATTCTCTCTCGCATATCTTCATGTGTAAGCTGTACGTCTTTACAACCAATGTCTTTTACGAATCCCCACAATAAAAATCCAGAGGCGTCAAGTCTGGCGAACGAGCCGGCCACGACATCTCCTCCGCGTCCAATCCGACGATTTGGGAATTGTCTCTGCAACTCGTTTCTAGTCATCAGCGAAAAATGAGCTGGACACCCATCGTGTTGATACCACATTCTGTTCCTTGTTACTAAAGGTATTTCTTCCAATAACAGACCTAATATTTCTTACAGGAGTGTGGTGCACTTCCTACCATTAAGATTTCCTTCGATGAAATAGGGGCCTGTAATTCTGTCTTCCAGAATCCCACACCTTACATTCACCGACCACGGTTTTTGGTGTGCAACTTGCCGCAGCCACCATGGATTTTCAATTGACCATTTCAATTAATATTTCCACGGTTCGTGGATGTATCCTCGTCAGTAAATAAAATCAAATTAATAAATGTGTCATCCCTCTGAATCTGAAGTTGAGCCCATCGACAGAATATGATGCGACGCATACAATCCGTACCAGTTAATTCTTAATGGAGACTGATATGGTAAGGATGACATTTATGGCGATGCAGAACACGAACAACACTACCCTGGTTCATGCCAGATTTCCTTGCGATTTGAAGCAAACTAACACAAGGATCTCGAAGCACAGTGGCAAGAGTACCAATTTCCGTTTCCTCGTTAGTAACTTTCCTTTGCCGGATATGTTTCTGATGCGTTGAATATCGAGTTGTTCTCAATTTATCAGACACATATTTAAATGTACGACGTGTAGGGTCAGTACGTTGAGGATATCTTTCGGCGTATAAGTCTCTAGCTCTCACTGAATTTCGTTGGCATTCGCTGTAACTGAGAAGCATATCGACTTGTTCTTCGAAAGGATACATCATTCACACTCGCTTGATTCGACGATACTAGTCTTACCGTTCATATTGGTGTTGTATTTCGAAACCGTCGAATGGTGTTTACATGTCAATGGCACGTTATATAGTTACACCGTAATCGGCCAATATACGAGAGAGAATCGTCAGAGCATGTGCTTCGATAAGTGCCGAAGTGATAAGGATTACCACTCAATTCATGATAAGAAAATTGCAGCACTGCATTGATACCAATGGTCATCACTTCGAAGACGTTCTGTAAATGGACAAATAATGCCACCTTTGTGACCTTCTTTGACCTTCAAAGACCTTACTGTTACACATCATTGAATTCGTCTCGATAGCCGCTATCAGAAGATAAGTACGAAACTACAGCATCACCACCTAGCAACAAAAAACCAACGTCATATTATGGCTCCTGTTGTCCCAAAAACTTTTCAGCTACTATCATACTTTCGGAGTTATTCTAGGTGGCAATAGATCGTGACTCACCCTGTATATTCCTGGCGTTCTGAGTCCAGCGTCGTCTTTCACTTGGGTCAGTGTTATAAAAGAAGCGATAAAGTCAAAAATTTCTGACAATACCCTCAATAAAGACGGCCTGCAGGTAAGCACAGCTTGGGACCCGGCCATCGGAAAGTTGAAGCGGGAGCTGCAAGCGCTCAATGAAAACATTACCATATATGGCGCCGTAGCGAGCAGCAGTGACGTCACTGAAGACCGCGCGGCTATATAAGGACGACAGCCGCAATCATTCGACGGTCAGCACGTGACAATGGCCGAGGAGAACTCGGGCTAAGGGTCATGGATTTTAAACCAATGGACGCGGCTGGTAGACCGCGAAACTATGCATTTGTATATAAATGTACAGGGGCTGGGGAAAAGTATGGAAACACAGCGAGAAATGCACGTTTTAACATAAATGCAGATGCTAGCCAAATTTGCGGTTTGCGGTGTTGTATCTGGCCACGAACGGCATTTATGCAACTTCCCTAATACGTCTCAAATGTCTGTCATGGTCAGAACAGTGTTCTGTGCATTCTTGAGTGCGTTATGTCTGAACTAAGTGAATTCGAACGTGGGTAGATTGTTGGTGATCGTATGGTGGATGGTTGTTTGGTTGATTAGTTGGTTGATTTGAGGGAGAGACCAAACAGCTAGGTAATCAGTCCCATCTTATTAGGGATGGAAGTCGGCCGTGTCCTTTGGAAGGAATCATCTCGACATTTCACTCAAGCGACTTAGGGAATCACGGAAAACCTAAATGAGGATGCGCGGATGCGGGTTTGACCTGCCGTCCTTCCGAAGGCAAGTCCAGAGTGCTAATCAGGGCGCCACCTCGCTCAGTTATGGTGGTTGCTTCCTTAACCAAGGTAGTCGAAGTGTTTGGTGCTTCAAGAGGTACCTTATCGAAGATTTATACCATAAAGCGGACGAAACTGTATGCTGAGTGGTCGTCACTGACTGTCATTGAAGAGAATTCTGATCAAAACCAAGAGGACAAGAGCAATGGAAGAAAGTAATTTGGTCGGATGAGTCTTGTTGATTAGTTGAATACTGTTTCTAACTCCTGGCCGATATTACGACCCGAGAGTGAAACATGGCGTAGGTTCGTTGATGATACGTGCAATCATATCGTGGTATTCCATTGTTCCCATGGATATTCTGCAAGGGCACAGTACTACCAAGAATTGTGGTCAGGTCCATCCCATGTTACAATGTTATTTTCGATGATGGTGGCGCTGTGTTCCAAGACAAGGCGCCTATCCACACAGCTTGCATCTATCCAGGACTGGTTTTGTGAGAGCGAGGCTGAATTGTTGCATCTCCCCAGGCCACCACTCTCACCAGATCTCTATATTATTGAGCGTTTGTGGTCTATTTTGGAACGAAGGGTGTATGATCGCTACGCACCTCTATCCTCGTTACCTGCATTTCCTACAATTTTGCAGGAAGAATCGTATAAGATTCCCAAACATAGAGGATCTGTATTTACCAATTCCGAGACCACTGGAAGATGCTTTGGATGCCAGTTGTTTTCCTACACCATATTATACATGGTAATGTGTTCGGTTTTTGGTGTTTCCATATTTTTATCGAACCCTGTGCACAAATCCATGTTAGCGATGAACCTGTATTCGGTAGTATCTTTCCTTTATGATGCTACTTGGACAAAATAATACTGTGACAAACGCCGGCATTTATAGTTGCGAGCTGACGGAGAGGTTTCTTCTCTACATCTACATCTACAGCTACACAAAAACTCCGCAAGCCACCGTACGGTGCGTGGCGGCGGATACCTCGTACCACTACTAATCGTTTCCTTCCCCTGTCCACTCGCAAATACTGTACGCGAAAAACAACTGGCCGGCCGCTGTGGCTGAGCTGTTCTAGGCGCTTCAGTCCGGAACTGCGCTGCTGCTACGGTCGCAGGTTCGAATACTGCCTCTGGCATGGATGTGTGTGATGTCCTTAGGTTAGTTAGGTTTAAGTAGTTCTAAGTTCTACGCGACTGATGACCTCAGATGTTGAGTCCCATAGTTCTTAGAGCCATTTGAAACATTTTTTGAAAAACAACTGTCTGTATGCCTCCGAATGACCTTTAATTTCTCGTATATTATCTTCGTGGTCGTTAAGCACCATGTGTGTTAGCGGCAATAAAATCATTCTGCAGTCACCATCTCTAAATTTTCTCAGTAGTGTTCTTCGAAAAGAACGTTGCCTTCTCTCCAGGGATTCCCATTTGAGTTCCCGAAGCATCTCCGTAACAATTAAGTGTTGTTCGAAATTACAGTTAACGAACCTAGCAGCCCGCCTCTGAACTGCTTCGATGTCTCCCTACGAACCGACCTGGTACGGATCCCAAACACTCGAGCAGTAATCAAGAATAGGTCGCACCAGCGTCCTACATGCGGTCTCCTTTTCCTAAAATTCTCCCAATAAACCGAAGTCGACCACCCGTCTTCTCTAAAACAGTCCTCTCATGATCGTTCCATTTCATATCGCTTTGCAGCGATGTATATAGCGCAAAACTGGTACCATGCAGTCATGTGACTCTCCACCGTTGACGTAAATAATGGTATGAACGGGTGTGAATGTTTGAGTCGGCTTTAAGGAATCAGCGCATTAAAATAGGGTAATGTGACAGAACGACAAAAGGAGCTGTGGTGTTTGGACGTGGCTATGATTATACGATGAACGAAGTTCCCCGTTATGTTGGTATATCACTGCAGTCTGTCAAATGTGTCTACAGTGACTGGTCTATGTCGATAACGCCCCTCTCCTCAAATCATCATCATTATCATCATACAGCAACTGGTGTGCTAGTCTCAGTCATGCAACATAGTGTAAAAATGATATTCGTCGAGAGACCCTAACGGACAGGGACTAGAGACTTGTCACGTCTTGCCAGTAAGCTTCAGACCTGGGAGACATTGCTGCTATCTGTGAATGGCGGATTATCTCAACCTGTTTATGAAAGCACATTGCAAAAGAACTTCATGCAACAGACGTTTGGTGTCGGGTACCTCGGAAAAGACCATTGCTCACTGATCTGCAGGGCCTCAGCCGATCAAACAACACAGGAACCCAGCAGTAGCTGACTGGGGGCGTCGTCCTATTAGCAATATTAGCGATGAGTTGCCATTTTGCCTCTTATCAAATTAGACGAGGCATTGTGTGCTCCGATGGCCCAATGAATACCTCACATGCAGTGCATGTAGTTCATCCTGGAGGCGGCTCTGTGATGTTTTCGAGATTTTTTTAGAATACTGACTTTGGCTCCATTACTGCCGTTATCATGAACTTGAATCGAAGTATTTATTTCATCACTGTCGTGACCAAGAATTGCCCTTTCTTTTACACTGAAGATCCAAAGAAACAGGTACACTTGCCTAATATCGTGTAGGGCCCCCGCGAGCAAGCAAAAGTGTGGCATCACGATGTCGTATGGACTCCACTAATGTCTGAATTAGTGTTGGAGGTAATTGACACCATGAATCCTGCAGAGATGTCCATAAATTCGTAAGAGTACGAAGGGGTGGAGATCTCTCCGGAATAGCACGTTGCAAGGCACCCCGGATATGCTCAATCCTCCGGAAGTGTTTAAACTCAGAAGAGTGTTCCCGGAACAACTCTGTAGCAGTTCAGGACGTGTGGGGTGTCGCATTGTCCTGCTGGAATTGCCCAAGTCCGTCGGAGCGCACATTGGACGTGAAAGGTTGCAGGTGATCAGACATGGTGCCCACGTACCTGTCAGAGTCGTATCTATAAGTATCAGAGATCCCATATAACCCCAACTGCACACGCCCACACCATTACAGAGCCTCCACCAGCTTGAACAGCCCCTGCTGACATGCAGGATCCATGGATTCATGAGGTTGTCTCCATACCCATACACATCCATATGCTCGATACAACTTGAAACGAGACTCGTCCGACCAGGCAACATGTTTCCAGGCACTAACAGTCCACTTTCGGAGTTGATTCGGCCAGGCGAGGCGTAAAGCCTTATGTAGTGCAGTCATCAGGAGTACACGTAGGGCCTTCGGCTCTGAAAGCCCATATCGTTGATGTTTCGCTGAATGGCTCGCACGATGGCGCTGACACTTGCTAATGGTCCAGTATTGAAATCTGCAGGAATTTGAGGAAGGGTTGCACTTCGGTCACGTTGAACGATTCTCTTCCGCCGTCGTTGGTTCCGTTCTTGCAGGATCTTTTTCCTGTCGCAGCGATGTAGGAGATTTGATGCTTTACCGGATTTCTGATATTCACTGTTCATTCGTGAAATGGTCGTACGTGAAAATCTCCACCTCATCGCTACCTCGTAAATGCTGTGTCCCATCGCTCACGCGCCAGCTGTAACACCACGTTCAAACTCACTGATATCTTGATAACTTGCCTTTGTAGCAGCAGTAACCTAACAACTTTGCCACACACTTGTGTTATATAGGCGTTTCCGACCACAGCGCCGTATTCTGACTGTTTGTATGTCTCCGTATCTGAATAAGCATGCCTATACCAGTTTCTTTGGCGCTTCGGTGTACTCGTATATATTCATGATTAGCTATTACCTGTGGTTGCACTCGAATATCAGTAGTTTTGTCATGATGTGTGTTGGTAAGTAAGCAATCTTCTCTGAATGCAATAACGTCAGCTGCCCTCACGTGTCTGCCTGGTCGCGTAAGCATAGGTCGTGAGGTGCGATACCCTCCTTCCCCCCCCCCCCCCCCCCCCCCCTTTCCTACAACTGCTCCAGTGCACAACGTGGCAATAGCCACAGTCTCGTTGCTGAGCAGTGTGTGCAGAGCGGCAAGGGCAACAGCACGCATCTATGCATTGTGCTACTGAAGTAGCCAATGTTCTTCTGACCAAGTCACATTCGCTCAAAAGATATCTCTAAGCACTATGCGACTCGACATCGGAGGTCATCAGTCCCCCAGACTTAGAACTACGTAAACCTAACTAACCTAAAGACATCACTCACATCCATGCCCGAGGCACGATTCGAAACTGCGATCATAGCAGCAGCGCGGTTCCGGACTGAAGCGCCTAGAACCGCTCGGCCACCGCAGCCGGCTCACATTCGCATTTATAATATTATTATGAAAGTATAGATTAAATGCGTCGAGGATCGTATAAGCATTGTATTCATTGCATTGCATTGTATTACATAGAACATATCAGTCAATCAGAGCATTTTCAAAACTATTATAAAGTTCAATGGTCCAAGATAAAATTAGCTTTTTCAAAGAGTAAACATGTTTCTCTAATTCGCATTACATTCTTTATATCAATGAATATTTTGTGCTTTACTCTTTCTGAAGTAGCCGACGCTCTTCCTTAGCCTTCAAGTTATCGCCATACCTAATTTTATTAAAATCGGCTCAGCGGTTTAGTCGTGGAAAGGTTACAGGCACACACTCTTTAGAATTTATAATGTTAGTACAGATGAGTACGCTGTGCTCACTTCCGTCTTTCGAGCAGATAAAAACTGCACGGATGTGATCCTGGTTTAACGAACACTCAGCCATGGTATCGAACTTTGACTGGCCCGACAAATCACTCGAACGTAATCCCACGAAAAGGTTCGGGACCATTTGGAATAACCGGTGAAAGGTAGCAATCTACATAGCCGCAATGTGGTATCTCTATAGCATTTAATCATCAATGAGTGGCTTCAGCCAGGTATGACATACCTGAAGAAACGTGTGGATTCTGTTCCACGCTGAACTGAGACAGTTATCAGGCGGCGTCACACGGTACTACCTTGATATCTCCTGGGAGAGGATGACCACTTTTTTAATCCAGTGTGATTTGATTGTTTACTGGGAAATGAAACGTGTACTGTCAGGCAGGGTATAATACAAGTGGGCAATTGTAAGCGAGCCATTTGGGAGCTGTGCGACACATGAAAAGTGGCAGTAAGTTGGACGCTGATGAAGGAGAAGGGTCGCCGCGGTTCCGCATCCCGCCCCAGTTGGCACACCGGCGCCTTTACCTTCCTCCGCCGGATGACGTATCCGCCCCATTGCGGTCTGCGCCGGCGCCACTGCCAATTTGTCTCCCGCAGCAACCACCCTCGCCGACGACGCCTCCGCCCGTTGCTCCTTCTGCAGAGCTGTGCTGCTAGAACCTCCCTCGGACACCTCCTGCCGACGTCCGAACACTTCACCCCTCACAAAGATTGCCTTTCATAGCGCAGTCTGTGAAGTACCGTGAGTATGGAGAGATAGGCCCCAGTCAAGGACGCAGGACTTCTCTGTCGAAGCAAAAGCTGACAAAAAATGACTGAAAGACACTCTATGGATTACCCAGGAGAGGTACGTGAGTTCCACTCGTCGTGTTCCTATCTTCTTCCTACCGTCGAATAGGCTCCCGTACGGACAGCTTAGTAATAAGCAACCCTCTCGTAGAGGAAAAACTGAAGGATCTGAAAGCAAATAAGTCACCAGATCCGGCTGGAATCCCAGTTCGGTTTTACAAAGCGTAGAAACACTGGAACACGTGAGGCAATACTGACCTTACGACTTATCTTAGAAGAAAGATTAAGGAAAGGCAAACCTACGTTTCTAGCATTTGTAGACTTAGAGAAAGCTTTTGACAATGTTGACTGGAATACTCTCTTTCAAATTCTAAAGGTGGCAGGGGTAAAATACAGGGAGCGAAAGGCTATTTACAATTTGTACAGAAACCAGATGGCAGTTATAAGAGTCGAGGGACATGAAAGGGAAGCAGTGGTTGGGAAGGGAGTAAGACAGGGTTGTAGCCTCTCCCCGATGTTGTTCAATCTGTAAATTGAGCAAGCAGTAAAGGAAACAAAAGAAAAATTCGGAGTAGGTATTAAAATTCATGGAGAAGAAATAAAAACTTTGAGGTTCGCCGATGACATTGTAATTCTGTCAGAGACAGCAAAGGACTTGGAAGAGCAGTTGAATGGAATGGACAGTGTCTTGAAAGGAGGATATAAGATGAACATCAACAAAAGCAAAACAAGGATAATGGAATGTAGTCTAATTAATTCGGGTGATGCTGAGGGAATTAGATTAGGAAATGAGACACTTAAAGTAGTAAAGGAGTTTTGCTATTTGGGGAGCAAAATAACTGATGATGGTCGAAGTAGAGAGGATATAAAATGTAGGCTGGCAATGGCAAGGAAAGCGTTTCTGAAGAAGAGAAATTTGTTAACATCCAGTATAGATTTAAGTGTCAGGAAGTCATTTCTGAAAGTATTCGTATGGAGTGTAGCCATGTATGGAAGTGAAACATGGACGATAAATAGTTTGGACAAGAAGAGAATAGAAGCTTTCGAAATGTGGTGCTACAGAAGAATGCTGAAGATTAGATGGGTAGATCACATAACTAATGAGGAAGTATTGAATAGGATTGGGGAGAAGAGAAGTTTGTGGCACAACTTGACCAGAACAAGGGATCGGTTGGTAGGACATGTTCTGAGGCATCAAGGGATCACCAATTTAGTATTGGAGGGCAGCGTGGAGGGTAAAAATCGTAGAGGGAGACCAAGAGATGAATACACTAAGCAGATTCAGAAGGATGTAGGTTGCAGTAGGTACTGGGAGATGAAAAAGCTTGCACAGGATAGAGTAGCATGGAGAGCTGCATCAAACCAGTCTCAGGACTGAAGACCACAACAACAACAACAACTCTATATCAATGACCCCTTACCTGGCTTGCATTGATCGCGAATCTCTTGTTCACCAAAACGTCCCAAGCTACTGGAAGAAAGCACAGGTGACTCCTGTTATAAGAAGGATAAAAGAAAGAGCCCGCAAAATTACAGACCAATATCCCTAACACAGATTTGCTGCACAATCCTTGGACATATTCTCAGTTCGAATATAATAAGTTTTCTTGCTACCGAGAAGCTTACGTCCACGAATCAGCATGGTTTTAGAAAGCATCGTTAGTGTGAAATTCAGCTTGCCCCTTTCTTTTAACGTGATATACTGCGAACTATGGATGAAGGGCAACAGGCAGATTTCATATTTCTAGATTTCCGGAAAGCTACTGACACGGCGCCCTATTCAGGCTGTTAACGGAGATACGACCATATGGAATAACGTCACAGATATGTGAGTGGTCAAAGATTTCTTAAGTTGTCATCGATGGCGAGTGTTGATCAAACACAAGGGTATCGTCAGGAGCACCCCAGGGAAGTGTGTTAACACCGCTGTTGCTCTTTATATATATAGCAATCTGCCTTTGTTTGCTGATGACGCTGTGGTATACGGTAAGGTTTCGAAGTTGTGGGACTGTAGCCTAATACAAGACGACTCAGAAAAAACATTCTAGTTGCTGTGATGAATGGCAGCTAGCTCTAAACATAGAAAAATCTAAGTTGATACGGATGAGTAGGGAAAACAAACCTGTAATGATCGGGCACAACATTAGTAGTCGTACTGCTTGACACAGATCGCTTCATACAATATACACGGCATTATTTATCGAATGTCATGCTTATCATTTTAACTACCTGTATTACTGATCATCTCTTGAACTATAGAAACTTCGCACGCTTGTACAGTTATCTGTTAACTGTTGGTTAGTATGCCATTTGCCATTCTGATTGATTATATGTGATGTGTGCAAACACTATAGATAGAATTTTCTGTAATTTTTTTCCAATTCTTCATCCTAAATTTTACCTGTGACTCTCCAGTACCGCAAGCATATACACTACTGGGCATTAAAATTGCTACACCACGAAGATGACGTGCTACAAATGCGAAGTTTAACCAACAGGAAGAAGATGCTGTGATATGCAAATGATTAGCTTTGCAGAGCATTCACACAACGTTGGCGCCGGTGGCGGCACCTACAACGTGCTGACATGAGGAAAGTTTCCAACCGATTTCTCATACACAAACAGCAGTTGACGGGCGTTGCCTGGTGAAACGTTGTTTTGATGCGTCGTGTAAGGAGGAGAACCGCGATTGCGCTTTATCGTGTCGCGACATTGCTGGCTAGCGTTGGTCGAGAGCCAATGACTGTTAGCAGAATATGGAATCGATGGGTTCAGAAGGGTAATATAGAACGCCGTGATGGATCCCAACGGCCTCGTATCACTAGCAGTCGAGATGACAGGCATCTTATCTGCATGGCTGTAACGGATCGTGCAGTCACGTCTCGATCCCTGAGTCAACAGATGGGGACGTTTGCAAGACAAAAGCCATCTGCAAGAACAGTTCGACGACGTTTGCAGCAGCATGGACTATCAGCTCGGAGACCATGGCTGCGGTTACTCTTGACGGTACATCACAGACAGGAGCGCCTGCAATGGTGTACTCAACGACGAACCTGGGTGCACGAATGGCAAAACGTCATTTTTTTCGGACGAATCCAGGTTTTGTTTACAGCATCATGATGGTCGCATCCATGTTTGGCGACATAGCGGTGAACGCACTTTGGAAGCGTGTATTCGTCATCGCCATACTGGCGTATCACCCGGCGTGATGGTATGGGGTGTCATTGGGTACACGTCTCGGTCACCTCTTGTTCGCATTGACGGCACTTTGAACAGTGGACGTTTCGTTTCAAATGTGTTACGACCCGTGGCTCTACCCTTCATTCTACCCCTGCAAAACCTTACATTTCAGCAGGATAATGCACGACCGCATGTTGCAGGTCCTGTACGGGCGTTTCTGGATACAGAAAATGTTCGACTGCTGCCCTGGCCAGCACATTCTCCAGATCTCTCACCAATTGAAAACGTCTGGTCAATGGTGGCCAAGCAACTGGCTCGTCACAAGAGGCCAGTCACTACTCTTGATGAACTGTGGCATCGTGTTGAGGCTGCTTGGGCAGCTGTACCTGTACACGCCATCCAAGCTCTGTTTGACTCAATGCCCAGGCGTATCAAGGCCGTTATTACGACCAAAGGTGGTTGTTCTGGGCACTCATTTCTCACGATCTATGCAACCAAATTGCGTGAAAATGTAATCACATGTCAGTTCTAGCACAATATATTTATCCATTGAATACCCGTTTATCATCTGCATTTCTTCTTGTTGTAGCAATTTTAATGGCCAGTAGTGTAGCACACTCTGCGTGTACGCTTATTAATGTACATTCCCCAATGATTTTATTATCTTCACAATATGTTTTATAGGACATTCATTACACTTGTTCCAGATTCTGCGATGAAAATTTCTGTATCTACCCATTCACTCAATTGTCTGAAACTTCCAGTAATTTCGTGATTTAACACAATTTATTGCATCCGTTACGTTTGTTCATGCCTAGCACGACCCATTACGATTCTGAAGTGCTATCTAAGTGCCAGACTACAAATCCAAAGGTAACAGGTTCGATCTCTGTTCAGTATTACAAATTTTACTGTCATTTATGACTCATTTTAGCTCTGGCAACGTTCGTTAATGTCAAATGGCGGAGTTACTTCGTTGTTCGCAGTCTACGTTATACTGCAGGTACCCTTTTAGGTTGCTGGGGAAGTCAGTTCTAACGCTGAAAGAAGGTTATAGCTTATCACCTCCAATCCGATCACGTCCACTATTGTGTTCAAACCAACATTTGAAAAAAATGAATTGCATTTTAACGCTGCTATGCCATCATCCGCAAAATCAAGGGGTGTTCCGAAGACCTTGATTCACCGAACCCAAACCATATCACACCCTGATAACCTCCGTGCGGAATGAGAACACCATTCAACTATGTTCCCGGATAATGGATATTTATCTCAGTAGATAGAGAGAGCGCTAGAAACATAGAAACGACAAAACAAGAAAGGCTGTGAGGCCTTCAAGACGACAGTCTATCTGCCGTATACTGGAACTGTTTCTCCGAAAGTAGGCAGAGTACTAAGATCTATCGTCTTCCATCAAAAATCTCGTAACTTCTGGAATCGGTCAGAGGTGACTTGGAACTGTGTAAGATAGATATTTATAAGATTCTGCAAATCACATTTATAGCAACGACTCGCTCTGTTCAGGACCGCGATGTGAAAGGCCAGTGGCATACTCGCCTCCTCCAAGCCAGCAAATTCGCTATGGCAAAACACTGTATTTCTGCAGGTCTTTCATTCATGAAATGTAATGACACAAAAACAGTGGTTCATAAATCATTGTTTTGGAACTGTGTTATCAGTGAATCAGTGGAAATACGACAGTCTGAGGTTCTTATCAATGGGGACGTCGGTTTCTAGTTAGATAATGCACAGAATCCTGTTATAGAAAAACTTCGTATTATGCGTAGCCGGCGACGTTCTGCGATTTTACCGTGTGGAGGCCATCGACCTGATATCGATGAGCCGAGCTTTCGTCACGGAGGACGCTCACACCAACTCGAGAGCAGTTACCACGGGAAACACGAGGCATACGCTGGTGGGGTTTTTAAGGCCCTGTACACAATCAAACTTGTTTGTCATATTCCCTCCTCTCTATCTATGCGTTTGTCAAACTAGCCGTTACACGTATAAACAACAATTGTCAATTTAAACTCACTTTTGAAGCAGACACTGTTTGTGTCGCGAAGTATTTTCACGCTACTGGAAATGGCAACCAATGTATACAAAGTATTTCTCGCACTGACTTTAGCATTGAGCATAAAGAAGAAGCAGAAACAAGCCTATGGTACAGGAAACGGCTGAAACTGGGACAGGAATATACACATGAAAATCTGCTAAATGGAATATTACAATCAGTACCCGTTGTTTGCATCGACTTCTTGCGAATTGATAGTCAACTATTTTAATAACTGAGTTACTTCGCCTTCACAATGAAAAAGGAAACACAAGTATACGAAATTTTATTCTGTTTCTCTTTTACTTGGTCATCGAACGACAGTTCATGGAAGTACCACAGTTTCAGGAAACGCACATCGTCGATGGAATGAGCGTAGAGCTCAGATTTATTTATTTTAATGCACTCACTCTTATATATTGTGCGTATAATACTGTTTTTTCTTCTTAAACTCTTCTTGCATAATATATATCGAGGAACGACGCAGCACCTCTACCAATTTGATCATTGTCGGTTCTACTTTTTGTCCTTGATCGTAGTTTCCATAGGCGTGGGAACTCAGGATACAGTGAGGCGAACTGTAAAAAAAGCTCTCTTTTGGTAAACATGCGAAGCGAAATATCAGCACAAACATTGTCCACCATCTTACCACTCTGTCATCAATCAACATTTGTCTCAAACAGGTCAAACAAATTCTGTGTTTGAGAAACACGTGAAACAGCGCCGTACACGGTAAAATATTTGACAAACATAATGAAGTTTAACAAACTGTTTGGTCATGTACAAGGGTTTCAAACAGGGGATCTCAGTCTACTGTAGCCAGTACGAGGGTACACCTGAAGATGGCCAGAAGAATCTGCGCCGAAATATTATGGCAGCAAGTTACCGATATCCAGCGGCTCGCGCAAACTTTCGTGGAACGTCTTGTAGGTTAATGACCGGTATGGAAGATAACTTTTTTTTCGTGTGTATTGAGCTACGTCAGAACAACATCCACATCGACACCCAGAAATTGCGTAGACTCCCATAGCACTCGAAAATGGCAATATTATCGAAACGCGTTATGACAGTCACGGAAAAACTGTTGCTGCAACTTTGTTATTTAAACCATTATTGACAGTCCCATACATTCTAAAACAGCGTTTACGATCTTCTTCTTCTTCTTCTTCTTCTTCTTCCTTTGTGACTCTACAACAGACTGTGAGCCTTGGCCTCTTCAACGATGTTTCGCCATTTTTGTCGGTCCGTTTTCGACCCCTCCAATTTCTCTAACCCATTTTCCGTAGATCCTCAGAGACTCCATCCTCCCATTTGGTTCTGGGCCTACCAAAAACTCACTCTCCTCCTGGGCGTCCTTATCTTTTTGGGTACTTCCCCGTCATTCAACCGTCCTACGAGTCCATTCCAGCTCTATCTGGAAGATTTTAATATTGATCTGATGGGTGAGTATTTATAAATGATGTACAGCTCATGATTATATCTTTTCCTCCACATTCCTCTTTCACAAATTGAGCCAGTGATTATTCAAAGAATCTTTCTTTCGAATGTCTCCAGCTTTTCGATATCTCTTCCTTTTAGAGTGCAGTTTCTGAGGTATATGTGAGCACTGGTCTCATAAGTGTTCTGCAGGTGAGTGACTTCGTGGTACGGGTCAGGAGCCTTGATGAGAAGAGTCTTTTTAGAGCAAAATACGTTCTGTTGGCTTCTTTTATCTTTTCCTCCACATTCCTCTTTCACAAATTGAGCCAGTGATTCTTCAAAGAATCTTTCTTTCGAATGTCTTCAGCTTTTCGATATCTCTTCCTTTTAGAGTGCAGTTTCTGAGGCATATGTGAGCACTGGTCTCATAAGTGTTCTGCAGGTGAGTGACTTCGTGGTACGGATCAGGAGCCTTGATGAGAAGAGTCTTTTTAGAGCAAAATACGTTCTGTTGGCTTCTTTTATCTTTTCCTCCACATTCCTCTTTCACAAATTGAGCCAGTGATTCTTCAAAGAATCTTTCTTTCGAATGTCTTCAGCTTTTCGATATCTCTTCCTTTTAGAGTGCAGTTTCTGAGGCATATGTGAGCACTGGTCTCATAAGTGTTCTGCAGGTGAGTGACTTCGTGGTACGGATCAGGAGCCTTGATGAGAAGAGTCTTTTTAGAGCAAAATACGTTCTGTTGGCTTCTTTTATCTTTTCCTCCACATTCCTCTTTCACAAATTGAGCCAGTGATTCTTCAAAGAATCTTTCTTTCGAATGTCTTCAGCTTTTCGATATCTCTTCCTTTTAGAGTGCAGTTTCTGAGGCATATGTGAGCACTGGTCTCATAAGTGTTCTGCAGGTGAGTGACTTCGTGGTACGGGTCAGGAGCCTTGATGAGAAGAGTCTTTTTAGAGCAAAATACGTTCTGTTGGCTTCTTTTACCCTCTATTTGATTCCATAGGAAGTGTCATTTGAGTAGGTACTGTTGAACCCAGATAATTGAAGCACTGAACCCTTTCAAAGGAATATTTTCCCTCTGTCACTGAAGCCAGTATGTTCTCATTGCGTGCCTTTCTGGCAGGCATGTGATTCGTTATCTGCTAGTTTATTTTTAATGCAATAATTTGCTAGCCTGTTCATGGGCGATGATTGCCTCTTCCACTGCCTTTTAGATCCTTGCTACTATATTTACGTCATCCGCATAAGGAGTATCTCATCTGATTTATGGAAGATCATTCCCCTGCTCAAAAGCTTACATCTCTCACCCCCTCATCCAGGGCAGAATTGGAAAGGTGGCAGGCCAGTATTTCTCCTTAGTGTACTCCGTTTCTGATATCGTTTATCGTTTGTGATGGATGAAATTATGTCTGTCACTTGGCTCCATGAATATTTAAAACTGCCGCTGATAATTGCGTACCTACCGAGGGACACAAGAAGACATATCTTGCCCCTCCCCCTCTACCAGAATAATTTTCAAACTGGTTGTTGTTGTGGTCTCCAGTCCACAGACTGGTTTGATGCAGCTCTCCATGCTACTCTATCCTGTGCAAGCTTCTTCATCTCCCAGTACTTACTGCAACCTACATCCTTCTGAATCTGCTTAGTGTATTCATCTCTTGGTCTCCCTCTACGATTTTTACCCTCAACGCTGCCCTCCAATGTTAAATTTGTGATCCCTTGATTCCTCAGAACATGTCCTACCAACCGGTCCCTTCTTCTTGTCAAGTTGTGCCACAAACTCCTCTTCTCCCCAGTTCTATTCCATACCTCCTCATTAGTTATGTGATCTACCTATCTAATTTTCAGCATTCTTCTGTAGCACCACATTTCGAAAGCTTCTATTCTCTTCTTGTCTAAACTATTTATCGTCCATGTTTCACTTCCATACATGGCTACACTCCATACAAATACTTTCAGAAACGACTTCCTGACACTTTTACGAAAACCAGAACATGTAATGCGCATTGACTATTTCGAAGCGTACGCACTGCCATTTGCCCTGGAATTTCGAAACCATTACGTCATTTATCGTGAGACTAATGTGAACTGACCTCTTCCTTTGCGCCCCCCCCCCCCCTCCTCCTTAGCTAAGCTCTCGGATATGGTTTTGGACCCTGAAACACTGAAACATGCAGGTGACTGCATTGTAAGGCAGCGTAGTGCTAGGAATACGAAGGCTGGAGGGGCAGAGGAGAGGTGTTGAGGGGTGGGGGGGGGGGGGAGGGGACGGACGGCTAGCGCTGTAGCACGGAAGGTACATCTTCTGCCCTGCAGCGTAGGGTAACTTTAGCAGTACGGAAGTAGATGCAAATGCAGATATGCCACAAACTTGTGCTTCGTAATCACCTCGGCGCCGGTGGACCAGTGCGTCGGAAATCTGGCAGTTGGCCGATTTCTTAGTATTCATAGCCGGGGACACAGCAAACGAGCCGCACTACAAACCGGCGCTCCACTCGGACGGCAGTGTTTGCATTATTCGCCGCAACTGGCGCCAGTTTCTCGGCCGCGGCGTCGTGTCAGGTGGCGCCAGTAAATACGCAGTGGCCGGTGCTGTTGGGGACAAAGGCAAGCCAGACCCGCATCGCTAATGGACTGCCGCGCACTTAGTTTTGCATTGCCAAGTTGCTACGAGTCCTGTGAGTTTGCCTCTTGTTAGTGAGACGGTACACAGACCTCAACACCGGCCGCTTTGTTTGCAAAGTGTTAGTCCGCTTTGGACGACTTGTTTTGCTCCCACCCCTTTTTTTTTTAAGGAAGTACTTAACCGGCACACCGCTCCTCAGACTGTCTCACTTTAGTTCTGTGATTGCGAGATAATGGGCGCCTGCACAGCTTATGCCGAACTCTTGCGAGAGGAGGTACCAGCTCTTAGTAGTTACTTCATTGCTCTCTTCGGCGTCTGACTTTCCTTAGGGTGTTATTTCTTTGGCGTTGTTCGGTCTTCGGCAGAGAGAGCGGTCGAAGTGAATTTATATTTTAGAACTAGCAGATGTTCACACGATTCTCCTGGTCATTTCTTTCGAACATTTCTGCACATTTTATGTCTCAATGGATGCGGCCTGTGCCGGCCATTAGTCAAATGAAATACACTACTGGCCATACCAAGAAGAAATGCAGATGATGAACGGGTATTCATTGGACAAATATATTATACTAGAATTGACATGTGATTACCTTTTCACGCAACTTGGGTGCATAGATCCTGAGAAATCAGTACCCAGAACAACCACCTCTGGCCGTAATAACGGCCTTGATACGCCTGGACATTGAATCAAATAGAGCTTGCATGGTATGTACAGGTACAGCTGTCCATGCAGCTTCAACACGATACCACAGTTCATGAAGAGTAGTGACTGGCGTATTGTGACGAGCCAGTTGCTCGGCCATCACTGACCAGAGGTTTTCAGTTGGTGAGTGATCTGGAGAATGTGCTGGCCAGGGCAGCAGTCGAACATTTTCTGTATCCAGAAAGGCCCGTACAGGACCTGCAACATGCGGTCGTGCATTATCCTGCTGAAATGTAGGGTTTCGCAGGGATCGAATGAAGGGTAGAGCCACGGGTCGTAACACATCTGAAACGTAACGTACACTGTTCAAAGTGCCGTTAATGCGAATAAGAGGTGACCGATACGTGTAACCAATGTCACCCCATACCGTCACACCGGTTGATACGCCAGTATGGCGATTACGAATACACGCTTCCTATGTGCGTTCACCGCGATGTCGCCAAACACGGATGCGACCATCATGATGCTGTAAACAGAACCTGGATTCATCCGAAAAAATGACGTTTTGCCATTCGTCCACCCAGGTTCGTCGTTGAGTACACCATCGCAGGCGCTCCTGTCTGTGATGCAGCGTCAAGGGTAACCGCTGCCATGGTCTCCGAGCTGATAGTCCATGCTGCTGCAAACGTCGTCGAACTGTTCGTGCAGATGGTTGTTGTCTTGTAAACATCCCCATCTGTTGACTCAGAGATCGAGACGTGCCTTCACGATCCGTTACAGCCATGCGGATAAGATGCCTGTCATCTCGACTGCTAGTGATACGAGGCCGTTGGGATCCAGCACGGCGTCCCGTATTACCCTCCTGAACCCACCGATTCCATGTTCTGTGCTAACAGTCACTGGATCTCGACCAACGCGAACAGCAATGTCGCGATACGATAAATCGCAATCCGACCTTTATCAAAGTCGGAAACGTGATGGTACGCATTTCTCCTCCTTACACGAGCATCACAACAACGTTTCACCAGGCAACGCCGGTCAACTTCTGTTTGAGTATGAGAAATCTGTTGGATACTTTCCTCATGTCAGCACGTTGTAGGTGTCGCCACCGGCGCCAGCGTTGTGTGAATGCGCTGAAAAGCTAATTATTTGCATACCACAGCATCTCCTTCCTGTCGGTTGAATTTCGCGTATGTAGCCCGTCATCTTCTTGGTGTAGCAATTTTAATGACGAGTAGTGTGTTTTTATGAGTGCAAATAGAAAACACTTTTTCATCTTTTTCTAGCGCATCATTTGTCAGAAAAGAAAAAAAATCATGTAACTGTACGACTTTCTTGAAGTTATACAACACTTTCACTTGCTTTCAATGGTTGATGATAATCTTATTCCTTAGCGAGACGCCTTCCCTGTTCTTCTGTTTCAATTCTGTGTGCCGCGGTTCTGTCCGTGCTTGAGAGTACGTGAGTATTCTCTTAAGTTTCGGTATAGAACACTGAAAATCACTGAACATTACATTTATAAGTCACAGAAATTTTTATTTAATACCCGTCCGGATAGGCGTGCGGTTTCAGGCGCCGCTTCCGAGATGGTGAGATGCGCTGGCCACGGCTCGAACGATGAGGGTCGGCGAGCCCGGATGCGGTTCTTAGGTAGTTTCCCACATTGGACTAGGTGAATGCCGGGCTGGTACCCAAGTCCCGCTTCAGTTACACTGTTCGAAATCATTCTGAAAACTTTTTCACACTTTTGCATGAATAACACTACACGCAGGCAGTTGGGTTACACATATTCTGCTCCAGGGTGGGGTTGGGGGTGGGGATTTGTGGAGAGGTGGGGAGGGGTGTAACAGGGTGACGACAGGAAGGGCACCTGGCCACCCCTTAAACTAACCATGCCGACCCTGCACAGATGCAGAACAAAGGCACAAGAGAAGGAAGACAACATTTGAACCAAACATTCACTCTGAATGCCATATTAGTAACGTAACGTAATAGTGCAGAACTTCTATATGTATACTCTCAGAGACCGAAACTTCTGTGGCGTCCAGGACACTGGTGATCATTAAAAAATTTCGGATTTCAAAAGGCTCATGAACATAGTAGAAATTTTCCAGAAAATTCGAAGCATTCCTACAATGATGCGTCACGTTTCTTCAGTACATGTAAAAATTAAACCAGTAAACGAGCTATAAAATCGAATAGTACAGTGACATTCCTTCCTCTGGCGTGATAATCGAATTTTATAGAGATGAAATTTATGAATATCGACTGAAATTCCAGACTTACATTATGATTCGAAATTCAGCAATCAAGATTAAATTGAAACAGATTGGGATTAATAAATATCCAAACAATTTTTTTAGGGACGAGTGCTTTGCGTACCTGAATACTGACTAACCTCCTTACAGCTCTAAGCATTGGTTTCCGAGTTTTGAAATTCGGGATAAGTTAGCTCTTATACATCGGGACATTGGGAACTTTCGATTTTTCTTTTTCAAACTCACAAATACAGTGAAACGCATTCTGGTCACAAATACAGTTTGAAATAGACACGAGAAACGCAGTATTAGTCGTAACACAAACACTACTTTTCAAAACAAAGCATAAAAATAGTATAAAGTTTATTACGTGACCATAGGTTTTTTTTAACAGTATGTATAATTACTGGGACAAAGTCTGAAGATGGAAGATTGTACCATGAAAACACACTGTTACTGGAAGCAAAGAAAATTTGGACACTTGGGTAAAAACTCGACCACGACCATTTTTGCCGATTCCGTGTTATGCATTGCTTCTTGCAGTCCAGACAAAAAGTTCTGTTTGGGAGAAAATGGATCATGTCCTGGACAGTGTCTTTACCCACCGTTTGTTGAAAGATCTGAGTAATTCTAAGAACTGAGATCCCCTTCTTCAGTTCAAAAATGGCTCTGAGCACTATGGGACTCAACATCTTAGGTCATCAGTCCCCTAGAACTTAGAACTACTTAAACCTAACTAACCTAAAGACATCACACAACACCCAGCCATCACGAGGCAAAGAAAATCCCTGACCCCGCCGGGAATCGAACCCGGGAACCCGGGCGTGGGAAGCGAGAACGCTACCGCACGATCACGAGATGCGGGCCTACTTCAGTAATGTCAAGGCTATATTCATCGATCGTTGACCATTGCGGACTGTTATTTGGGGTTTCACAATTGTAGCGATTTATAGCTTGCACATAGCACAGTTTTTTTGTTTTTTTTTTTCAAAATCACAGCTGGTTTGCAACAAGTCAGAAAGTTTTTCCGCGCTGGCCGGTGTAGCCGAGCGGCTCTAGGCGCTTCAGTCTGGAACCGCGCGAGCGCTACGGTCGCAGGTTCGAATCCTGCCTCGGGCATGGATGTGTGTGATGTACTCAGGTGAGTTAAGTTTAAGTAGTTCTAAGTTCTAGGGGACTGATGACCTGAGATATTAAGTCCGATAGTCCCCAGAGCCACTTGATCCATTTGAAGTTTTTCCGCCAAAATAACCAATAGGATGGCAATTTCATCGGAACTGTGTTTCCCTAATGCCACTGGTATTCAGAAACTGTGTTTCCATGTGTGCTATTTGTATTATTTGTAATAAACAAAGAAAGAAAATACATGCGTTTTCCTCCAAAGTCAAAATATTGATATGACGTATTTTTTACAAAAGCGCCTAATTTGGGTGACTAAACAGTAGACGTAACTCATAACTATACGACTGCGTGCTGAAAACTGATGCCTCCGAATTTTTTATGTGAAAACTCTTAAAGCTTTTTAAACACACCACACGTTATTAAAATTCTGTATCTTCATTCTTCATGTCTACAAATTCATTTCTCAACAACGACCCCCTGGTGATGGAGACATTTCTCGCAATGAGAGGCCAGTTTGCTGATAGCGTTACTGCAGAATGTTTGACTTTGTTGGCGGAGCCGCAACCTCTCCTCTGCTTGCAATGCTTCGTCATTATCAAAGTGAAGTCCTCGAAAGCGTTCTTTATGTTTTGGAAACAGATGAAAATCGGATGGGTCCAAGCCGGGACTGTATGGAAGATGATCGATTAGTGTGAACCCAAGGCATCGGATTACTGCAGATGTAGCAGCGTACGTGTGTGGTCCGGTATTGTCATGGCGAAGGAGAGCGTGCTCCACGTGTGGACGAACTTTTTGCATTCGGAACTCGATTACAGCACGCTATTTCTCATGAGCCGACATACGTACGTTTCAGACCGCCATATCGCGCGCTACTATTCGGTGCACTCTACCGCCAAAGGGCTGCAAATATGTAGCCGCGTAGAATAGGGATGTAGAATGTTAATAAAATCTGTTTTAAATGATAGTTATTTGAAACCCTCAGCTGCCGACAGGTGTTGTTGATATACCTCGATGGAGACAGCTGAAAATGTGTGCGCCGACCGGGACTCGAACCCGGGGTCTCCTGCTTACATGGCAGACGCTCCATCCATCTGAGCCACCGAGGACATAGATGAATAGCGCGACTGCAGGGACTTATCCTTTGCACGCTTCCCGTGAGACCCACATTCCCAACTGTCCGCAATTCTACATATGTAATGTACCTAATAGATATTTGGCCATCCACTCATTACTCGCCCACACTTTGGCGATTCCCGTAAGAGTTCGGGCAACCTATGCGCATCCGCACAGACGAAGGTCAATGGCTGGGTAGCCTAGCCTGGGTAGCCTAGGCTACAAGCAACGAATGAAAAGCTACATAAGATAGGCCTTCATCCAACGCCCAACTGTGACGCATGCGGAAGAGTCGATACGCTTATTCATAGGCTCACGTGCGGACATGCAGAAGGAATTACATTTCTTCGTCAACGATTGTCGGTGATAGACCGTACGACGCTCAGTGGTGTAGACCTTTTAGAGATCATTCAGCCACAAAAACTGAGATATCCACGAGCAAAACACAACGCTGCAACGTGGATCATGGGCCACACAGCATCGTTTATTATGCAGAATAGGCATGCTACTTTCCTAGACTATTATTCTTACATAGAAATTGAACACTTTAAAGTGAGCCAACATTGTGACTACAGGAGGATATTTGGAAATATGCTGAAAATCATAATTAACGGTTAAATACTTCAAATACAATATTTCGGATAGCAGAGGTTGCCAGTGATCTGTATGCATGAATCCTAATTGCTTAATGGAACTTTAGTTTTTGTCGGAATTTTAAGATAATATCCAGACGCTCATCATTGCAGAAAGCATTTTTTCTTTCTCATTTTCGTTTTAACATTTACCTTTTCTCGCAGAGAAGCGGAGCAACTTTCCTTCACAATGAAGCGATAGTCCTTTGTGCACCATAAAATTTTCTGTTTACTGCTTGACAAAAAAAAAAAAAAAAAAAAAGAACTCAAGAAGACATTTCATTTCTTATATTGCGCAACGGCAGCCTGAAGATGATATATACTTTGTTCATTCTATTCTCATTGTAATTTGGAGCAAATGTTTATTCTCCCTTCCTTATAAAAAATAAAAAAATAAAAACAAAAAAAACAACCCTCAAGAAGTCGTTTTATTTCCTATATTGCGCGACGGCAGCCTGGAAATGATATATACTTTGTTCATTCTATTCTAATTTTTAAAAAAGGAAGAAAAGTGGTATGGTGGTTACAAAAAAAAAATTAAAAAAAAGATGGATTGAGCGTCTGCCATGTAAGCAGGAGATCCCGGGTTCGAGTCCCGGTCGGGGCACACATTTTCAGCTGTCCCCATCGAGTTATATCAACAACTGTTGGCAGCAGAGGGTTTCAGTTAATTATCATTTATTCTAGAGAAGCTGCACGGTAATCAATGGTATCTGTTCTTTAAAGAACAGTTACTATCTTCATATAAAATCTGTTTTATTTAAATAGCTTTAAAAGTTATCGCATAAAAAAGTTCGGAGGCAATACTTATCAGCAAACCCTCGTATAAATGGTAGAATTCAAGCGGACAGAAAACGTAAAATGACGTGGTACAACAGGAACTACGTGTGTAAAATATTTAGACGAAGATTGGATAGGTTATCGGATGTTACGCGTACGTACTGTGGGAAGGGAGATTAAAAGGAAAATCGTAACGTCAGAGGTTAGAAAACATAAAGCAGACGACGGAGGCTGTTCGATGTAGCAGGTATGGTAAAACCGGACAAGATAAGAACGGATAGAGCGAGGGAACCAAATCAGCCGAGGGGTCAAGCAGAAAACGACAAAATCATAGTAATTAAATTGGAAAGTAATGTAAAAAGCTGATGGAGATACGCTAAAATGAAAGTTTGGTTTTCGAAAATGAGTGAGCAGTGTTCATGATTTTTATCAGCTGTGGAATCAGATGAGGAGACGAACTGAGCACGGGTCTTGGTTACTCCGCAGGGTCTTTAATCGAGTTGTAGCCTGGATTGCTGCGCTCGAGGGCTCGTCCTCTGACGCTCCGTTTTCAATTCTGGAGAAGAGGGGGGGAGGTGGGGGGGGGGGGGGAGGCGTGCTGTTCGCCAGGCTGGGCGGCCTGTTTGGCGAGCAGAGTTTTCGGCGCCGCAGAGCCAACTCTGAGGGTCTGCATTTTTCCCGCCAGGCTTCCCCGTGATACGTAAACTTTGAAGGGCTTTAATTGCTTCCTGCCGTTAATCAAACAGCCGATGGCGGCGCTCTAAGAGCCGAACGGCGCCGTGATGGTGATGGGGCTATGGGGGAGGAGGGGCGGTGAGGGTGGGAGGGGGAGAATAGAAGACGGCACCGTGGCGACCCCGAGGTGACGCTGTGGATTGGTGCGTTCAGTAAGCGTCATCGAGGTTGTCATGCAGTGGACCAGTGGCCAACTTCCATCAGATTTTGAAAGAAATCTACTTACACGGCTGGCCGTTAAAATTGTGAAACCAGGAACGACAGCAAATAACAAAATTTCACTTACTGTACGTATAAAGTATAATAAGAAGAATACACGATTCACTTTGTAGAGGATTTGGGAGTGCACATCGTTCGAAAAGAGGAATAGCTGGCTGAACGACGGTAGATATTGACGAGTGGGGACAAATTATCGTTGCGACGACTACAGCCGTTATGAAATACATGAAATGCATTCGCAGCTGCGAATATGGACAACCATCGGTCGTATAATGGAATGACGACAATGAAAATTTGTGCCGGACCGATCTCGAACCCTGATTTCGCGCTTAACGCAAGCGGTCGCTTTCCAATAGGCTATCCGAGCACACTTCACGGCCAGATCCAAACTTCCATATGTCGTCAACCATGTGTGTGCAACTTTCACTCGTACATCCGTTGCGTATGTTCCCGTAAAAGGTAGAAAGTCGCTTGCCCCGTATCGGCAGATTAATACGATACTTCATACACGCGTGTCCATAGGAAGATTGCATCGTACTTCCGAACAACACAGGCGCTGCAATATCGTATGTTTCCGTCGATACCGGGGTAGCGACTTTCAATTGTAGCCACTTGGTTGAAGACATATGGAAGTTTGATTCTGGTCGTAAAGCATGCTCGGATAGCCTAATGGTAGGGTGACCCGTGGTAAGCAGGAAATTCAGCTTAGAGCCCAGGTCCGGCAGCAATTTTATTTGTCATCATTCCATTATACAGCTAATGGTTGTCCATACTCGCAACTGCGAATAAATTTCATGTAGATAATTAACAGTTCTGAGACAGAATACTGAGGGTGGAAGACGCTCTGGGGAACATTTACGTGGGCGGGTCCAGTGGAGCTTGTGCAAGGCACCATGACGACCAAGGCGTATCGTACACTGGTTGTAGACCACGTACACCCCTTCATGACAACTATGTTTCCCGACAACAGTGGTATTTTTAAGCAAGATAATACGTTATGTCATAAGGCGCGGCGTGTGATGGAGTAGTTCGAGGAACACAGTGGCGAGTTCCAATTGATGTGCTGGCCCCCAAATTCGCCAGACCTAAGCCCGATCGAACATATCTGCGATGTGACTGAGCGTGGCGCATAGCTCACCGCCCGCTCCCCGAAATTTAAGGAAATTAAGCGACTTACGAGGTGTATTCAAGTTCTAAGGCCTCCGATTTTTCTTCTAATTAACTACTCACCCGAAATCGATGAGACTGGCGTTACTTCTCGACGTAATCGCCCTGCAGACGTACACATTTTTCACAACGCTGACGCCATGATTCCATGGCAGCGGCGATGGCTTCTTTAGGAGTCTGTTTTGACCACTGGAAAATCGCTGAGGCAACAGCAGCACGGCTGGTGAATGTGCGGCTACGGAGAGTGTCTTTCATTGTTGGAAAAAGCCAAGAGTCACTAGGAGCCAGGTCAGGCGAGGAGGGAGCATGAGTAATCACTTCAAAGTTGTTATCACGAAGAAACTGTTGCGTAACGTTAGCTCGATGTGCGGGTGCGTTGTCTTGGTGAAACAGCACACGCGCAGCCCTTCCCGAACGTTTTTGTTGCAGTGCAGGAAGGAATTTGTTCTTCAAAACATTTTTGTAGGATTAACCTGTTACCGTAGTGCCCTTTGGAACGCAATGGGTAAGGATTACGCCCTCGCTGTCCCAGAACATGGACACCATCATTTTTTCAGCACTGGCGGTTACCCGACATTTTTTTGGTGGCGGTGAATCTGTGTGCTTCCATTGAGCTGACTGGCGCTTTGTTTCTGGATTGAAAAATGGCATCCACGTCTCATCCATTGTCACAACCGACGAAAAGAAAGTCCCATTCATGCTGTCTTTGCGCGTCAACATTGTTTGGCAACATGCCACACGGGCAGCCATGTGGTCGTCCGTCAGCATTCGTGGCACCCACCTGGATGACACTTTTCGCATTTTCAGGTCGTCATGCAGGATTGTGTGCACAGAACCCACAGAAATACCAACTCTGGAGGCGATCTGTTCAACAGTCATTCGACGATCCCCCAAAACAATTCTCTCCACTTTCTCGATCATGTCGTCAGACCAGCTTGTGCGAGCCCGAGGTTGTTCCAGTTTGTTGTCACACGATGTTCTGCCTTCATTAAACTGTCGCACCCACGAACGCACTTTCGACACATCCACAACTCCATCACCACATGTCTCCTTCAACTTCGATGAATTTCAGTTGGTTTCACACCACGCAAATTCAGAAAACGAATGATTGCACGCTGTTCAAGTAAGGAAAACGTCGCCATTTTAAGTATTTAAAACAGTTCTCATTCTCGCCGCTGGCGGTAAAATTCCGTCTGCAGTACGGTGCTGCCATCTCTGGGACGTATTGACAATGAACGCAGCCTCATTTTAAAACAATGCGCATGTTTCTATCTTTTTCCAGTCCGGAGAAAAAAAATCGGAGGCCTTAGAACTTGAATGCATCTCGTATGTGTACAGATGTGGTGTTAAATCCATGCAGCCACCAGTCACGGCCTCACTACTTCCATGCCCCTATTATCCGTGACAAAGGTGGGCATACCGGCTGTGAGATATGCAGCCATAATGTTCTGGCTCTATAGGGAGGTTTAGGTGTGGGGAAGTCTTTTCTGAAAGTATTTTTATGGACTGTAGCCATGTATGAAAATGAAATATGGACAATAAATAGTTTAGAGAAGCAAAGAATAGAAGTTTTTGAAATGTGGTGCTACAGAAGAATACTGAAGATTCGATTGGGAGATTACGCAATTAATGTGGAAGTACTGAATATAATTGAGGAGGAAAGAAATCTGTGGCAAAACCTGACTAGAAGAAGGGATCGGTTGATACGAAATATTCTGGGACATCAATGGATCACCAATTTAATATTAGAGAATAGTGAGGGGCGAAAAAATCGTAAAGGGAGAAGAAGAGATGAATACAATGAGCAGATTTTGAAGGATGTATGTTGGAGTAGTTCTTCGGAGATGAAGAGTCTTGCACAGGACAGAGTAGCATGGAGAGCTGCATCAAACCAGTCTTCAGACTGAAGACCACAGCAACAACACTTCAGTCTAAAGATGAGTCGCCAAGTCCCAGCACAACCAGGAGCACCTCCGAAGATTTCCATCGTAGCTATGGACGAAACGGCAGGTATAGAAGAGTTCCATGGACCACGGCCATACAATCCGGAAGAATTCTCGGCGGCTGAAACCTTGATGTCTGATGTATAAGATTTTAGAATTCGTCAGGGTGCATTTTATTGATGTTACTAATTCATTCACCATACATTATCGATTTCAGAATAAACATGGCATCGTCTGATGTAACTGGGACACCAGTTACACCTTTATTGATCAATGAAATCGTAAATGCATGGATAGCCGATAACGACTGGTATCCTGGCACTATATCTCACCACGTTCCGGTACGTGTAATCTCGTAAAGTTTTTTGTTTTGGTTTGTTTGGCCTCCAGAGATTGCACTCTATCTAAAACACATGTTTACGTTGTCTGCATAATGATACAAGGAAAACACATAAATGCATGTTACAGAACTGGAAGCTCAATCCGTCACAGTTTTTTCATGTTAACTGTATAACAGGCCGGCCAGAGTGGCCGTGCGGTTCTAGGCGCTGCAGTCTGGAGCCGAGCGACCGCTACGGCCGCAGGTTCGAATCCTGCCTCGGGCATGGATGTGTGTGATGTCCTTAGGTTAGTTAGGTTTAATTAGTTCTAAGTTCTAGGCGACTGATGACCTCAGAAGTTAAGTCGCATAGTGCTCAGCGCCATTTGAACCATTTTTTAACTGTATAACAATTCCATGGTAAGTAAATTAACTATTTTTGTGTTATCAATTCATACTGTTTATTGTATTTGATCATACAGAGTGACGAAAATGTGAAATACTATTAAAATTACCTTCCATTCAGAAATCTGTTGCACTCAGCGACTGTTATATTCACTTGTAAATTATAGATTTCAGCCATCAGTTATCCTTTGTAAATTTTATTGTGCAAATCTAGATTTCGGCTAGAAGCTAGCCAATCTCAATGCACTATTATTTTCGCTGAATGCATGTAATTCCCTGTGGGTCGGGCTTCATCCACAATTCATTGAACTGAATTTGAGTACTCAATGAACTGTGCATGAAGCCCGACCAACAAGGAATTACATGCATTGAGCGAAAATAATAGTGCATTGAGAATGGCTAGCTTCTAGCCGAAATCTAGATCTACACAATAAAATTTAAAAAGGACCACTGATCGCTGCAATCTATAATTTCCAAAGCTATGATTTTTACTATATTATTAAGGGACTTAACAATCTCTATATATGAGAAAACTTTTTTGTTATTTTGTTTTATAAACACACACGAAACCCAAACTGACAGTGGAACGTAGGGGACACCGGGACTACTTGGCATAAGGAGTAAGTTGCCACACAGATTCTTTCTCCTAGCGCTGTAAGGACTGAGCCCTACTATCGCAACAGTCAAACACACTAAGCACTTTGTATCTTCCATTGTTGTTCCAGTCTGATGAGAACTCCCAGAGAGGTAGGACATCATATTTCTTGTTTTTCAGACAGGTAAGTAGTTTTTTCTTTAAATTTTTGTTATTCCTTGAAGCCCTAGAGTGCGTCTAGGCATTGTAAGCATCTGTGATGGGTAGAGGAGTCAATCATGTTGTCTAAAATACGTTGTCCGAGCAAGCTGGCATCTTGGCTTAGGGGCATGTTGGCGTAGAGCACATGTTACATGCTAACTCATCCCTCACTCGCATTTCTTGCACAGAGGCATCAGCTGACGTTTTTTTAACTGCTTTCTGATATATTTTGTTGAAGATTTGCCATGAGGAATTTACAAGACATGGACGGAAAGAGCAAAGCATGCTGCTCAGCACGTAAAGAATGCCATACGTGCTCACATTATTGGTAAAAGAAACATAGCTGCCACTGCACAAGAATTCAACGTCCTTGTACAGAGCTTAGCTAGTTATTGCCAAAAGGCAAGAGAACCTGATGTGTCCACTGAAGAAGTCCCTGATCTTTTCTAGTAGATATGAAAGCCCTAGGAAGTTATGCAACAACAAAGTCAAATAACTTTTTTAAAAAAGATAACTATGTAAGTTTTTCCTATGTGTCTACTTAACTCCAAGATCCTTTTTCTAGCTACCACACATGCCTATCATAACTACTTGTTCACAACTGATGACATACTTCGTATTTTGTCTTACAGGTTTTATCTGTTAAGCGATAGTAGAAACAAATGTCATTACGTTCTCCAGACACTTTATTCGCTATTCTAAATTTTAGAAGGTTCACCCAGCACTCTTACTACGTGACAACCATGACTTTCATTTGTCTATTGAAGCACTTGTATTGAAAGAAAATGGGGTGGTGGTCCTATTATTCTCCCGTGCTGCAGTCATAAGCTGCAGAGGATGTGTTTGGGACAGTTAAAAAATATGTCAGTCTGCTTATTATGCTTGGATGTGTAATCGTCCTGACCAAACGATTTCAGTCTATTACATACCTAGCATTGTGAACACAGCTCTTTCGCTTGTAACAACACCATCCAGTATCACCGCAGGGTTTCGAATAAGTGGAATCTGACCTTTCAATGCTGATGTCTTTTCTGAATTCTATTTTCTGCCATCATTCGTCAGTGATCGCCTGTCTCTTGACGGAGTCCAAACTGTGAATGCCGACGTTGTAACCGATCCGCCTCCTCGGTACAGACCTTCCATCTCATCTTCCACTGATGCACCTGCTCCAGGTACGCCAACGTCGTCGAGAATTGTGACACCAGAAGATATTCGCCATTTTCCAAAAGCAGGCCAACGAAAACTGTGTCAGGTAAAGGAGACACACTGTTAATTTGACAGACACTCCTACCAAAAACCTACCCGTCAACGGAAAGATCTAAAAGTAAGAAAGCGTCAGTTAGTAGGCCTATTTTAGATAAGAAGGGCATAAAAAATGGTTCAAATGGCTCTGAGCACTATGGGACTTAACTGCTGTGGTCGTAAGTCCCCTAGAACTTAGAACTACTTAAACCTAACTAACCTAAGGACATCACACACATCCATGCCCGAGGCAGGATTCGAACCTGCGGCCGTAGCGGTCGTGCGGTTCCAGACTGTAGCGCCTTTAACCGCTCGGCCACTCCGGCAGGCAAGAAGGACATAAGCGCTGCAACTCAAAACAAGAAGAAGTCAAAACGGTTCTCAGGGAGATGATTCACAAATGACAGGAACCGATGACGAAACGACAGATATGATGAGCTATGCTGATTCTGAGGAAAGCATCTGTTTCCCACGAAGCACAGACACTGAAGAGGAATGCGAGTCCAAACCTTCACGATCTCGAGAGTGTCAACCAACACCGACCGCTAAAGAGAACAGCATGAATGTATTTCAAGAAGATAATTCAGAGAAGTGTCACGTGGTTGACTTTGTGGTGTGAAGTATAGCACATGTCTATGTCCTGGAAAAATATTGATGGTAACGAAATATTTGTTTCGACAGTGGCGAAAGAAAGGAAATTTTGGAAATTTACAGACGTTCGTGGCACTATTTGGTATAACAGAACCAAAATTGTGCGAAAACTAAAACCACCAGTTCAAGTGAGCAATCGAGGTACTTTCTTGGTGGACATGAATTTGTGACTCGAGGATTTCATTGTTATTTTGTATTTGATTTTCATTTAACATTCCTTTGTTCATTTTTTTGAGTTAATAACATTTCAATACTGTTGCTTACATGCACATCATTTGTCCTTCATATTGTACTGAAACAAATTATTGTAGTTACTAACATATGTTTATCCCTCAGAACCTATTAACCGTGTTAACTTATCCTAGCACTTGTGCCAACTTGCCCCACATGTGGGGTAGCATGTAATTCTAAGTGATATTTTCATCATTAATTAATAGCTAAGAAATACCACCGTCCGCAGCGTCCGTCGTACACACATCAAAAAAAGTTTTGCATCACTGCGGTTCCCAGAACTCGTGAAGAAAGACGTTGACTGTGGATATTGTATCACAGTCAAAGGGACTGTGTGATACAATATCCACAGTCAACGTCTTTCTTCACGAGTTCTGGGGACCGCAGTGATGCAGTCCCTTTGACTGTTCAGAGATGTTACTAAACCCACCCAAAAATGTAAACAACCATGCATGAGCAGCGCCTATTAGGAGAAGGGTGTCCGACAGCCGATAAGTTCCAGTCACTCCACCAGGAAGGAGGTACACGGCTCGTGTTGTCTGTAGTTCAACCATGCCTAGACGCTACTCGATAGCGTGCGTATTGTTACTTTGTGACAGGAAGGGCTCTCGACAAGGGAAGTGTCCAGGCATCTCGGAGTGAACCAAAGCGATGTTGTTCGCACATGGGGGAGATACAGAGAGACAGGACTGTCGATGATATACCTCGCTCAGGCAGCCCAAGGACTACTACCGCAGTGAATGACCGCTACCTACGTATTACGGCTCGGAGAAACCCTGATAGCAACGCCACCATGTTGAATAATGCTCTTCGTGCAGCCACAGGACGTCGAGTTACGACTCAAACTGTGCGCAATGGGCTGCATGATGCGCACCTTCACTCCCGATGTCCATGGCGAGGTCCATCTTTGGAACCACGCATCATGCAGCGCGGTACAGATGGGTCCAACAACATTCCGAATGGACCACTCAGGATTGGCATCACGGACTCTTCACTGAAGACTGTCGCATATGCCTTGAACCAGACAATCGTCGGAGACGTGTTGGGAGGCAACCCAGTCAGGCTGAACCCTTAGACACACTGTCCAGCGAGTGCAGCAAGATGGAGTTTCCCTGCTGTTTTGGGGTGGCATTATGTGGGGCCGACGCACGCCGCTGGTGTTCATGGAAGACGTCGTAACGGCTGTATGTTACGTGAATGCCATCCTCTGACCGATAGTGCAACCATATCGGCAGTATATTGCCGAGGCATTCGTCTTCATGGACGACAACTCGCGCCCCCATCGTGCACATGTTGTGAACGACTTCTTTCAGGATATCGACATCGCCCGATTACAGTGGCCAGCATGAACCCTATCGAACATGCCTGGGATAGATTGAAAAGGGCTGTTTATGGACGACGTGACCCACCAAGCTCTCTGAGGGATCTACGCCGAATCGTCGTTGAGGAGTGGGACAATTTGGACCAATAGTGCCTTGATGAACTTGTGGATGGTATGCCACGGCGAATACAAGCATGCATCAATACTAGAGAACGTGCTATTGGGTGTTAGAGGTACCGGTGTGTACAGCAATCTGGACCACCATCTCTGAAGGTCTTTCTGTATGGTGGTACAACATGCAATGTGTTGTTTTCATGAGCAATAAAAAGGGCGGAAATGGTGTTTACATTGATGCCTATGTCAATTTTCTGTACAGGTTCCGGAACTCATGGAACCGAGGTGATACAAAACTTTTATTGATGTGTGTGTAAGTTGTAAGTACTACAGGAAAAATAGAAAAATCGTAAAGTAAAAGCCAAGCCAACTGCTCCCAGTCTACCCTACCAACCAAAATTTAAATGTTTTATTTCTTCTTGTACTGGCGTAAGCTGTCGCCAGCACACCGTTCGGCAAAGATAAAACGAAGATCTGTTAGTAGGCAGTGGATCAAGAGCGCCTACCATGGGAGAGGCCAGAGACACACCGACAAGCAACACGCCGACAACGCCGTCTCGACAACATATATTTAGGCCGCCGCCACTGACCGGAAGGCTTCAGTCTCTCACTCGCTCAATGTCACTGACTCAGTCTTCCAGTTTCGCCTCTGTCAATACATTCGGAAAGCGAGCTCAGTTCATGTCACAGGCTACAACAGTACATTGCGACCAGGTTACTAACTATAGTAGGTCTAGTCCTTTACTAGCAGTGAGACTGAAGTTTGTAATACCAAGATTACTGATATTTTCTGCAAGAGGACTATTATGATGAGTTTGTACCGCAACACATGGACTCTATTCAAGTTAAGTAAATGCTCATATAAATAAGAACCCTATTAATCCACGTGTGCATTTGTCATGCAGAAAGACGATACCGGCCACCCATAACAGCATCCTTTCCCTTGCTTCCTTGCGGCACAAGACTCAACAGTTCTCCCTGGCTTTAATTACTTTTTCAGCTTTCTCCATAGTTCCATTTACTGATTTCTCAATGTACAGACTGAATAACATCAGGGATACGCTACAATATTGTCTCATTCCCTTATTAACTACCGCCTTCCTATCACATCCTTCGACTCTGATAACCAGAGTCTGGTTTCTGTATAAGTTGTAGGTAAGCTTTCGTTCATTGCAATCTATCCCAGGTAACTTCAGAATTCCGGAGTCTCTGATCCAGTGAACATCATCAAAATCTCCTCAACAATAGCTACACATAAAAAAGTAGCTCTAATCGCTCGCAGGAAATCCTGGATTTCCTCGGACCAGCGGGAGAAAGCTAAGGAGGCGTTATTCGTGCGGCGACGGAAAGTCCTCCACAGTAATAGAAAAGTTAGTGCCAAGTTCCGGGACTTAGGCCGTACCCAGACCGAGGTGGCCGAGTTTACCCAGGAGGGAAAGCGCCGCTGCGCCGGCCGATAACGTCTTCTCGAAGCCTCGTCGAGAATCTTTCGCTCCGCTCGCCAAGTTTTCATTATCTTTCAGCTGAGACAGACGCGGAGGGGAAACAAAGTTTAATGAAGTTATGTTCGTAATGTAAAGATCTGCGAGGTACTTCATCGCCGCGGAGCTACTACCCGGGACGAATTCAGACAAGCGAAGCCGCTGAGAGAAACGACTTCGACAGAGGCGGTCGTTCACCTAGAGTGCAGTCTTATGTTTGCGGCTGTGCTGCTTCTCGTTCGTGTCAGTCTTCATCTCAATTAAGAGTGGGCTGTTAGCTATTATCCATAGAGTCAGAAGTTTGTGAGCGAACACCTAGAATGTGGAGGGTGCTGAGATATGGTTTCAGTGGGGATATTTTCGGAAGAGAAGTTACTCGTTCTGATAGGGAATAGATTCTTCGAAGTTATTTGTCAGTGGTGATATACGAAGAGACTGAAAAAGTTTCGTTGTACTGTGATTCTACTTATTTCCTCTTGCTTAAATTCTTCACACTGTAAATCTCCTCTGGCGTGAAACTGTGCTTTATTAAACATGACGTAAATGCAGTGAAACAGTTTAATTGACAGCATGGTGTCGCTATTGGCAACTATCATAACATCTTTAAAACTTTGAAACCGACTTCTTGCTGTTAATTATCCAACCAAATGTCACTCACATCAAATATTACATAGCACGGATAAGGGTATTCGAAACTGTTCTCGATTTTATCGGTAAATAACATGTTTCATAATACATCGTCTGTAGATAACCCAGGCATAGGGGTTAAATAAAGATTTGACGGAGAACTAGTTAAACACACCAGAATAAGTTCCAAAATACATTAAATGAATTTTCAATTGCGAATATGGACAACCACCAGCTGTAGAATGGAATGACGAAAGTGAAAAATTTTGCCGGACCAAGACTCGAACCCGGGTTTTTCGCTTATCGTGTGCGATCACGTTACCATTTCGCTATTTTTTTTTCTTTTTTTAAATCTCACTTTGTTCACTTTCATTCGTTGTATCTGCTCGGGGCGTACGTTGCAAGACACTCGGTTCAGTTCGTAGTTGATCCATTAACTCAGTTTGATTACAGAGGGCAGCGAACCCCCTGATCGAACACGCTGAGTTACCGTGCCGGCGTTATCCGGGCACTACGCAGGGCTACACCCAATTTTCCAAATATCGCTAACTATGAGGGTTGCTCAGAAATTTTTTTTTCTCAGCTGAAATCAATGATACCAATGCGGAACGTTACGTGTGTATTATTTGAAGTCTCCTGAGAGAGAGAGCGCCAAGTTTCCGTCACTTCCGACAGATAATGTAGCTGCAGGACAGTTTCAAAATGGCGTCTGTAGGTGATGTTCGTTACAAGCAACGTGCCGTCATTGAATTTCTCACTGCAGAGAAAGAAACTGTGGGGAATATTTACAAACGCTTGTGCAAAGTCTGTGGAGCATCTGCTGTCGACAGAAGTACAGTTACTTGCTGGGCATGGAGGGTGAGGTCATCCGCAGGCGGTTCGGCAGACCTCCACGATTTGCAGCGTTCGGGGTGACCATCCGCAGCTGTCACACCTGACATGTTGCAGCGAGCTGATGTTGTCATTCGCGAGGACAGACGCATTACGGCTCGGTAGTTGGCGCTGCATCTGTCAGTCAGCAAAGGAAGTTCACGAAGTGAAGCACTGGCTGCGCCATCAGGACAAGGATTGGTACAGACAAGGCATACACGCCCCTTGTTTCGCGTTGGAGGAAGGCCGTATGGAGATTACGTGGCAAAATAGGGTGTGTAGATAAAACTCCATTCCTTCGTTTGTGTAATTCACATTACGCTCAATAAAGTATTGTTGAAGAAAAAAATGCGTGTATTACCTTCTGGGCAACCTCGTATGTGTCTACAAACTGTACTCGTACATCCGTTATTTATGTTCCGGTATAGGTGAGACATTTTACTTGAAAGTCGCTAGCCCGGTGTGGCGGATAAATATGATATTGCAGTGCCTGTGTCATTCTAAATTACGATGCAATGTTCCTTTGGATGTGGATGTATAATATCAACCAATTACTTTTGGGAAAGGAGGAGGAGAAGAGAATGCATGCTATCTATGTTGCTTTATGTAGTCTCACACGTAGGGTATTCCTGAATAAAGGTGTCATACTACACACCATACTCATGGTGTATTGGGGATTTGTTTTTTCTACCCTGCTAAATGTTGTGAAACCTGGACGATACCGTGATACTAGGAAACTAGAGTGCTTCAGCAAACAGAAGCTTAGATACCTCATTACAATCAAGTGGGATGACTTCACATCAAACACAACTGTTGTTGAGATGGCGAACTTGAACAATAAAGGAACCGCCTTCGTTGGTCACGAACTCAGAAGGATTGGGTATCTTCAGTGAATGATACACTACAGACTTCCACGGCAATCGTATAGTGAAGCAAGCCCAGTCAGGAGGCATCGTGGTTTTTCTCACAAGCGCTGTAAGGCTCACTTAAAGAAATGCTTAAAGAGTCTAAAACATTGACCAGTGTTATTGGTGAAAAAAAAAATGGTTCAAATGGCTCTAAGCACTATGGGACTTAATATCTGAGGTCATCAGTCCCCTAGAACTGAGAACTATTTAAACCTAACTAACCTAAGGACATCGTACACAGCCATGCCCGAGGCAGGATTCGAACCTGCGACCGTAGCGGTTGCGCCGTTCCAGACTGAAGCGCCTAGAACCGCGCGGCCACACCGGCCGTCAGTTGATTCACTACTCCGAGGTCATCTACTTCTATGTCACTCATGTTGGCAGCTGTTCCTCATTCGAAATCTGGAATATTTACTTCGTCTTCTTTGGTGAAGGAATTTCGGAAGGCTGTGTTTAATAACTCTGATTTGGCAGCACTGTCTTCGATAGCATCTCCATTGCTATCGCGCAGAGAAGGCATAGATTGTGTCTTGCCGCTAGCATACTTGACATACGACCAGAATCTCTTAAGATTTTCTGCCAGGTTTCGAGACAAAGTTTCGTTGTGGAAACTATTATAAGATTTCGCATTGATGTCCGCGCTAAATTTCAAGCTTCTGTAAAAGATCGTTAATCTTGGAGATTTTGCGTCTGTTTAAATTTGGTATCTTTTTTTTTTCATTGTTTCAGCAGATGCGTTCTGACCCGTTTTGTGCACCATGTGGGATCAGCTCCGTCGTTTGTTAATTTATTTGGTATAAATCAATTTCTTAGAATTCAAGCCACATCTGGTGTATACCTATGTTGTTAATTTGGAAGGAGTGGAGATTGTCTCTCAGGAAGGCGTCAAGTGAATTTTTATCTGCTTTCTTGAATAGATATATTTTTAGTTTATTATTTGAGGACTTGGGGGTTACAATATTCAGCCTTGTGTTCACTAATCCCTGTATCCGTTTTGAAGCTCGTTATTAACTCAGGATTATTTGTTGCTAAGAGGTCTAGTGTATTTTCACAATCGTTTACTATTCGCGTGGGCTCATGAACTAACTGCTAGAAATAATTTTCAGAGAATGCGTTTAGGACAATTTCGCGTGATAGTTTTTGGGTACCTCCGGAATTAAATATGTATTTTCGCCAACACATCAGGGGTAAATTAAAGTCACCCCCAACTATAATTGTGTGAGTCGGGTACGTGTTTGAAATCAAACTCAAGTTTTCTTTGAGCCTTTCAGCAATTGTATCATCTGAACTGGGAGGTCGGTAAAAGGATCCAGTTATTATTGTGGAGTTAATGAATGGCTGCAAATGGCCTCCAAGTGGCTGAACTTAACCACCAGCTTTCACAATGCCTTGTTGAGAAGTTGGTCCTTGGCTTCAGTGGGGTCAGCGCCACACTGTAACTCTACCGTCAGCTCTTACCAACGGCAATCGGGACTCATCCCACTAGACCACTGTTTCCCAGTCGTTTATAGGTAAATCCAGTGCTGTTTTTCTGGGGGAACGCTGGGGGATGCGTACCCCTAAACTTTTTCGTCCACAAAGTAATTTTTTTACGATGTTGAGAACTTGGAAGAGTGCCAAAGATTTATTTCACGGACGTAGTTTTTTTATTTCATTTTTTCGTGTTGGTAATTGCAATACGAACGATACTAGTGCAGTCTTTGGTGGGAAAAGCGATGTCATTAACTGTTTCAAGCATTTCGAAGCTGCAGCAATCGTTCTAGACAACTGAATCGCTGGCAGCCAGTTCGACAAGCATGTAGTGCCCTCGCCCTCTACTATAGGGCGATGATAGTGCTAAATGGATATGCGTGCGCTCAAACGCCGAGCTACCGATAGATGTCTCTACGTTCCCCCTACCATGATGATTATGATGACGTCGTGGCTAAAAGCAGACGGGTGGTATCCCATGCTTCAGTTATAAGTAATTTTCGCTGCATTATATTCAATGTCGGAGTACCCTCAAACTTTTTTTTTTTTTTTTAGAAAAAAAGCACTGGATACATCTATATGGTCACGAGTCCGGGAGAGGCGTTGCAAGCGATGTCGTGCTGTTAGCAAAGGTACTCGAGTCGGTCCTCTGCTGCCATACCCCATTAACGCCAAATTTCGCCGCACTGACCTAACGAATACGTTCGAGGTACGCTCCTCACTGATTTCTGAGGTTATTTCAAGCAGTGTTGCTTGTCTGTTAGCACTAACAACTGTACGCAAACGTCCCTGCTCTCGGTCGTTAAGTGGAGGCAGTCGGGCACTGCGTTGTCCGTAGTGAGAGGCAATGGCTGAAACTTGGTATTCTCGGCACACTGCCTGCCGGTGTGGCCGTGCGGTTCTAAGCGCGTCAGTTTGGAACCGCGTGACCGCTACGGTCGCAGGTTCGAATCCTGCCTCGGGCATGGATGTGTGTGATGTCCTTAGGTTAGTTAGGTTTAAGTAGTTCTAAGTTCTAGGGGACTGATGACCTTAGTAGTTAAGTCCCATAGTGCTCAGAGCCATTTCTCGGCACACTCTTGACACTATGGATCTCGAAATATTGGATTGCCTAACCATTTACGAAAAGGACTGTCCCATGCGTTTAGCTCCAACTAGCATTCCGCGTTCAGAAGACTGTTTGTTAATATCTAGCAGCCACAATTACGTCGGAAACCTGTTCACAGGCACCATCTGTGTACAAATGATAGCTCCGGCAATGCGCTACCCGTTTTATACCTGGTGTACGTGATACTACGACCATCTGTATATGTGCATAATGCTATCTCATGAGTTTGTCACCTCAGTGTATCTCACGGTAGTAGCCTCGAAACGCCGTTCGTTGGTAGCGTACTCGCTTGGTCCGTATAAAAGCGCGGCGACTCTATTCTCGCTGCCATGACGCGCGGGCTGCGCTGTCGCTGTGAACGAAGCTCTTGTGTGGGCCATAATTTAGTGCCTGGTTTTTAATTATGCCCCGCGACAAGCGGAGCGAACGTGTTAGCACGTGGCTGACTCTGTTTAGCTGGCGTCCTACTGGCGCCAGTGCACGGCGCCATTAGCGGCTGCGACCTGTGGGACGTGTAGGGGGAGCGCCGTTTCGCTATGATCTCCAAATTAGCGAGAACGGCGTTTTTTGTACTCTTCTTTTTTACCTCTGTTCTGCAATAACAGTTTGTCTTCAGAACCGTGGAAAAATGTTTTTGAACAATCGAGGCAGTAGCAAATTGTGACACAATGGCCACGTTATTATTTAATTATTGTTATAGTTATCTGACATTGTCAACCCGCCAGGGTAGCCGAGAGCGCTAACGTGCTGCTTTCTGGACTCGGGTAGGCGCGCAGGCCCCGGATCGAATCCGCCCGGCGGATGGACGAGGAGAGCGGGTGTGCCGTCCAGCCTGGATGTGGTTTTTAGGCGGTTTTCCACATCCTGCTAGGTGAATAACGGGCTGGTCCCCACGTTCCGCCTCAGTTACGCAGCTCGCAGACATCTGAACACATTCACACTATTTCATGGATTCCACTAGACGCAGACAGTTGGGGTACACTAATTCCGATCTGGGTGGTACGGGGTTGCGGCAGGAAGGGCACCTGCCACCCCTTAAAAATTGACATGCCAAATCCGATTAATCATGGCCGGCCCTGTGTAACTGCGCAAGCCATAGAATGGAATAGAATAGTTATATGACATTATCAGCCGGCCGCTGTGGCCGAGCGGTACTAGGCGCTTCAGTCCAGAACCGCGCTGCTGTTGCGGTCGCAGGTTCGAATCCTGCCTCGGGCATGGATGTGTGTGATATCCTCAGGTTAGTTCGGTTTAATTAGTTCTAAGTCTAGGAGACTGATGACCTCAGATGTTAAGTCCCATGGTGCTTAGAGCCAATCTGACATTGTCAGCACCAGAACGATCTCTCAATTTGAAAAATGTAATATTCTTATCATAGAAGATCACAATAAATAAATATGTAAACGATTAGTTTCGGCAATTTAAACTGACGTCTTCAGATCACCTAAAGGGTGTCCGGGAAGTAGGGACGAATGTTAAAGTGCTATAGAACACACAAAATTTATTGAAAATGTAATTTTTTTTGACTAAAACATTAAGTAACTTCTTCCATTCATGAATGAAAAATTATATCATCCATATGACCACGCAAGGCTGCCCGCCAGCGAGCACTGTGTCCACTGAAGTTCTAGATGATGCATTCATGTATTGTTTGCGGTTTGTTCACGTACATTTTTAATTTCACAAATCCCCCACAAAAAAAAGCAGAAGGCGTAAAATCGCCTGATTCGGCAGGCCATTCCTCGTTGCCACGCAAAGAGATAATTTTTTGAGGAAACTTTTTATTCAGCAGCGCAATCGATTCACGTGATGTGTGACACGTATCACCATCTTGATGAAACGAAAAATCGTCTTTTTCATCAATAAGAGAGAAAAACCAATGATAAATCATGTTTCGCAAACGGTCGTCGTTCACAGTGACGGATGCTCTCCCATCATTTTCATAAACGTACCGGCCGATCACTCTTCCTGCCCAGAATCCACACCATACAGTCATGCGTTGTGGATCCATCTCATTTTCCACAGTCACTCGCGGATTTTCACTACACTGAATTCTGCAGTTCTGCTTATTGACGTACCCAATGACGTGGAAGTGCTCCTCTTCTAAAAAATTCTTCTTTTTATGGAGTTTTCGCTGTCCCTTGTCGAGGGAAGACCCAGTGAGCAAATAAATGTCTCTTTCCATAATCTGGCCGTGCGGGGTAGCAGCGCTGTTTAGGGCACCTTGCCACGGTTCGCGCGGTTCCCTCTGTCAGAGATTCGAGTCCTCCCTCAGGCATGGGTGTGTGTGTTGTCCTTATTGTAAGTTAGTTTAAATTAGATTAAGTAATGTCCAAGCCTAGAAACCGATGACCTCAGCAGTTTGGTCCAATAGGAACTTACCACAAAAAGAAAACTATGATCTGCAGGCTTCAGCTCTTGCTTAAGTTGAATCTTGTTCGCATGCATTTTCAGATCTTTAGAAACGATTTCATCCGGTGAACTTGGTGACCAATTCAATTGTTAAACTCGTCGGCGAATCCTTTTTCCGCTGCTTACGGTCACATTGTCGTGCACAACAGCAATGTTTTCTCGTGTTCGAACAGAACGCGGCCGCCCTGTTTTCTTAACGTTTGAAACAGAAACCGTGGTGTCAAACTTTCGGATCAACTTCCGAACTGACGATGCGGTAGGAGCAGTATTCACGAACGGTTGCCGTGGGCCTTTCACTGTTTTTTTAATAACTGTTTATCATTTGGATACGTTGCTCAGTTGCTATCTGCTCCATGGATGAAAATAAGCATCAAACAACAATGCTCACCACACAAAAGCTATAATGCTACTAATGGGAAAACTGCAGATAACAAACAAGAAAAAATCACGCCTCCCAACCGTCATATGACAAAATGGCGCAAAATTCAAATTCTCCTTACTTCGCGAATACACGTTACATACATCACGCATTGTGTCACTCCATATAGTGCACTGTAATCTAGTCGTAGACATATTTGGGAGCCGCTCGTTGCAGAAGATCTACCAGTGTAACGTTATATATGATAGAACCATATGTGTTGTGAACGCTTCATACGTTGCTGATAAAATACATTTGGATCGCAGGATATTGCATACTGTGTCTGTACTGATAGCTGACGGCACATCGAATCCGGGGTTGATACACATCAGTTGCTGCTAATGGAGGTAATTCTATACGTACCATAAGAAAGAGTTTCAGTGCTACAGAATGAAGGCTTTCACGATCACATGACATTGCTGCTGGTTATCCTTTCGGGTAGAAGGTCGTGGTCCATGAAACTCTTCTGCCCCTAACGTTTCGTCAAGAACTGCCCTGGAGATATTCACAGGCGGTGCTCTTCTGTCGAGTCCTGCATACTGACGGGCTGGACCTCTGAGAGCAACATACATATTGTAGAAAAGGGGACTTGGTTGGAGTTATACGTAATAAGAAGGCGATCGTTGTCAAAGATAAAACATAACTATCGTTGGCTGTCTTGTCAAAGGCAAAAACTGTATAGTGATTCTGCAGAGCTACTGTCCATTTGTCGCAAAGTTTCATGATCTCTTCTCTACTATTAAAATTTTCCCTATGTTTATTTATTTCAATGGCTTCTCTACACAGCCGTGGATCATAGCTGGTCGTGGTGCATAATTTTTGTTTCAGAAAACTTCACTTTGTGACTTCCTGACTGAAGAGCACGCTGCCTATTTATCTGTTTTCCCTGGGTGGCAAAGATCTTTGTGTTCCTTCGCCCGTGTATTCACTCTTCTCTTGGTTGTTCCAATATAAACTTTACCAGAGGTACACAGAATTTTGTATGTGCCACATGCTAACAGAGGACGGCATTTACCGTTTACAGATCGCAACGTTGACCTATTTTCTTTGTTGGTCTAAAAACCGGTTCTAATGTCACGTTTCTGTAAAATCTTTCCGATCTGATTTGTTACTTTTCTAATAGTCCGCCCGCTTAGCTGAGTGGTCATGTGCTTGCCTACGGTGCTGTGGGCCCGGGTTCGATGGGTTCGATGCCCGGCCGGGTTCGAGAGTATCCCCACTGGTGGCCAGGGTGTTGTGTGGTCCTCCTCTTCATCATTATCTCACCATCACCGACACGCAAGTCGCTCAATGTGGCGCGACCTGGAACAAGACTTGCAACCCGGCGGCCGAACTTCCCCGGATAGGGTCTCCCGGCCAACAGTGCCACACGATCTATTAAAAGGGTGAGAAACTGTATTCTTCCATCGTTGTTTTACATGGTTGTCCTTCGACCTTCCATTATTTAGTCGTAGAAATCTGTCACTACATCCCCCCACGAGTAGCCATTTTTCTTGAATGCGTGCTTCAGATGTTTTAATTCGGCGTCTAGGATAGAGCCAAAAGGAGTTTCACGCCGGAATATTACGCTGCTGCATCGTGATCGCATGTGTTTCCTACACTAATGTGCTGTGAATAATGATAGGAAATGAGAATATAACATTTTTCCACCGAAGTCCTTGAAAAATATTTTTCTTCTGTGCCTTACCTTTTTGTTACATCGTGTATAAGAGAACGAAGAAGATTTTTATATGACTGCCTTCTGCAGCACACAGAATATTCTTAGCATGTCTATTTATTTCTGAAAATACACAGTAAAATGTTCAGTGATTTACGATATTATTACTCCTAAGCTTAAAGCCTAAATTAATTAGTACTTTATTTTTAGTTCATGACATCATCTGTCTGGCCTCAAAAATGTAAAAAAAATTTGGTCAAGGCCACTTTAAAATCGACCCACTAACAGCAGAATAACAGCATCACATAACAAATCTTTCCTCCATTTCGTACCTCGAAGAGAAGAAAACTACGGGACGAGAGCGTGTTTTTATCTCCTTACGTGCCGTTTTTCGGGGCGAAAACTTGGGTACCGCGGATGAATTAGGGAGACGTGAGACGAGCTGGCGAGGGAATTCCCATGATGAGTAGCGCGCGCGACTCAACAACGCTGTCGCACCGCGCCCGGCTGCACTCCTCCCCTATTCCTGACGAGCGCTTTTTCTTCATCTGCATACCGCCTCCTCTCCCTCTCCCTCTTCCTCTGCCTCCCCCATCCGCCACGACTTCCCGAGGCAAATTAAATAAGCAAAAGACGACGCGAGGGCTGAGCTCCGCGCGGTGTCGGCCGCGGACATTTCTAAATATTAATCAAGTCTAAAGAAATGGAGCTCGTCTTGCTCTCCCTGCAAAAGCTCAATAAGTTGTGGTCCGCCGAGATAAAGTAAATGAAATTCCTCGCCGGATGCCACAAGGGGCCGGCTAGCAGTTACTGCCAGATCCCGCGGAGGGTTCGCTAACGTCTTATTACTCGATCACGACGCGAGCCACGAGGGGCTATTATTAACTGCGTTTTCTCCTTGCCGGGGCCCGAACCTCCGACGGTAAGGAGTCAGAAATGATTTTAACTTCACAGGGAAGAGGCGCGGCTGTAGCGACAGGCCGCAGGCAACGAAATCTATGATGTAACTGAAACGATGTGGAACAAATGGAAAGATTTTGACGGTATTACACTACTGGCCATTACAATTGCTACACCAAGAAGAAATGCAGATGATAAATGGGTATTCATTGGACAAATATATTATACTACAACTGACATGTGATTACATTTTCACGCAATTTGGGTGCATAGATCCTGAGAAATCAGTACCCAGAACAACCACCTCTGGCCGTAATAACGGCCTTGATACGCCTGGGCATTGAGTCAAACAGAGCTTGGATGGCGTGTACAGGTACAGTTGCCCATGCAGCTTCAACACGATACCACAGTTCAATAGTAGTGACTGGCGTATTGTGACGAGCCAGTTGATCGGCCACCATTGACCAGACGTTTTCAGTTGGCGAGAGATCTGGAGAATGTGCTGGCCAGGGCAGCTGTCGAACATTTACTGTATCCAGAAAAGCCCGTACAGGACCTGCAACATGCGGTCGTGCATTATCCTGCTGAAATGTAGGGTTTCGCAGGGATCGAATGAAGGGTAGAGCCACGGGTCGTAACACATCTGAAATGTAACGTCCACTGTTCAAAGTGCCGTCAATGCGAACAAGAGGTGACCGAGACGTGTAACCAATGGCACCCCACACCATCACGCCGGGTGATACGCCAGTATGGCGATGACGAATACACGCTTCCAATGTGCGTTCACCGCGATGTCGCCAACCACAGATGCGACCATCATGATGCTGTAAATAGAACCTGGATTCATCCGAAAAAATGACGTGCATCCAGGTTCGTCGTTGAGTACACCATCGCAGGCGCACTTGTCTGTGATGCAGCGTCAAGGGTAACCGCAGCCATGGTCTCCGAGCTGATAGTCCATGCTGCTGCAAACGTCGTCGAGCTATTCGTGCAGATGGTTGTTGTCTTGCAAACGTCCCCATCTGTTGACTCAGGGATCGAGACGTGGCTGCACGATCCGTTACAGCCATGTGGATAAGATGCCTGTCATCTCGACTGCTAGTGATACGAGGCCGTTGGGATCCACCACGGCGTTCCGTATTACCCTCCTGAACCCACCGATTCCATATTTTGCTAACAGTCATTGGATCTCGACCAACGCGAGCAGCAATGTCGCGATACGATAAACCGCGATCGCGATAGGCTACAATCCGACGTTTATCAATGTCGGAAACGTGATGGTACGCATTTCTCTTCCTTACACGAGGCATCACAAAAACGTTTCACCAGTCAGCGCAAGTCAACTGCTGTTCATGTGAACACGTTGTAGGTGTTGCCATCGGCGCCAACTCTGAATAGCTAATCATTTGCATACCACAGCATCTTCTTCCTGTCGGTTAAATTTCGCGTCTGTAGCACGTGTGTATTAACAGACCGCAAAAGAAGAGAATCGAAACGTTTGAGGTATGATGCTATAGAAGCACGTTGAAAATAGTTGGACTCTTAAGGTAAAAAATGAGCAGCCTGTGGAAAGCACTGACAATAAGAAAAGACCGGATGACAGGACTTAGGTGAAGATAGCTAAGACTGATTTCTGTGGTACTTGAGAATGCTTTGGAGGCTAGAAACTGTAGGGGAAGACAGAGATAGGAATACATCCAACAAATAATTGTAGAATTTGGGCGCAAGTGCTATGTGATGTGAAATGCGAAGGCAGAGGTATGGTAATGGTACGTTATTCCGCCATGCTCGCTCATAGCAGTCCTGATTCAATAATGAAGGAGAGAAATAATGAGGTGCCATTCTACGTAGAAGTACGTAGAATTTTATTAGAATAAGTCTAGTGAAAACAGAATCATGATCCGGGTGGCAGATCAGGAGATGTTTCAGTTTTAATAAAGCACTGAAATTAGAACTCGTGGGACTGTACAAAAGCAGAAGGCTACTATTGTCGTGACAGTAGGGTGGTAGTGTGCTCACGGAAACGGTATCATCATTGCGGGCTGTAGAGTGCGGTTACAGAACGTTTCGGAGGTATATGGGCAAGAAACAGCAGAAACTAAAAGTAAGATGCAGTTTCTGAGGGCAGACACGCTTTGTAAACCAGAGGATGGTGAGACCTAGGAAGGGACGACCAACAAAAGAAAAATAGTCCGTCCGAAAAACGCATTTTATAAGAATAAGATTGAAGCTAGAGTTATTCCTGAGGGCATTTCCAAAGAGCACTGGAGGAACCGATGTAGGACACTACTACTGGTTTGGTATATAAGTTGGTAGCACTTTTTTTTGCATGTCCGTATTCCGTTTGCTAATGGTTTATTTATCCACTGACTTTTTTGTTTGAAGTTCATTGTTGCTATTTCAGTTAACACACCGTCTTTTTATCATTTGGAGATTGTGAGTGGAGCTTTCGACGCTAGAAATTGGAGAGTGCACAGTGGAGATATGAGAACGTTTTCGAAATATTCTTCTCTTTAAGTTTAGTAGAGGGTTGAAGGCAGCGGAGGGGCCCAGAAATATTTGCGCTGTATATGGGAATATTGTTCAGTCTATATATATTGAGCAAGCAGTAAAGGAAACATAATAAAAATTCGGAGTAGGAATTAAAGTCCATGGAGAAGACGTTCGCCGATGTCATTGTAATTCTGTCAGAGACAGCAAAGGGCCTGGAACAGCAGTTGAACGGAACGAACAGTGTCTTGAGGATATAAGATGAACATCAAAAAAAGCAAAACGAGGATAATGGAACGTAGTCGAATTAAATCGGGTGATGCTGAGGGAATTAGATTAGAACCTGAGACAGTTAAAGTAGTAAAGGAGTTTTGCTGCTTGGGGAGAAAAATAACTGATGACGGTTGAAGTAGAGAGGATATAAAATATAGACTGGGAATGGCAAGGAAAGAGTTTCTGAAGAAGAGAAATTTTTTAACATCGAGTATGGATTTAACTGTCCAGAAAGTCGTTTCTGAAAATATTTGTATAGAGTGTAGCCATGTATGGAAGTGAAACATGGACGATAAATAGTTTGGACAAGAAGAGAATAGAAGCTTTCGAAATGTGGTGCAACAGAAGAATGCTGAAGATTAGATGGGTAGATCACATAACTAATGAGGAGGTATAGAATAGAATTGGGAAGAAGGTTAGTTTGTGGCACAACTTGGCTAGAATAAGAAATCGGTTGGCAGGACATGTTCTGAGGCATCAAGGGATCACCAATTTGGTATTGGAGTGCAGCGTGGACGGTAAAAATCGGAGAGGGAGACCAAGAGACCAAGAGATGAATACACTAAGCAGATTCAGAAGGATGTAGGCTGCAGTACGTACTGGGAGAAGAAGCAGCTTGCACAGGATAGAGTTGGATGGATGACTAAGCAGTCATGGCTAGAGGACAAATGTAACGATGTAGAGGCTTATCTCACTAGGGGTAATATAGATACTGCGTACAGAAAAATTAAAGAGACATTTGGAGAAAAGAGAACCACCTGTACGAATATCAAGAGCTCAGATGGAAACCCAGTTCTAAGCAAAGAAGGGAAAGCAGGAAGGTCGAAGGAGTTTATAGGGGGTCTATACAAGGGCGATGTACTTGAGGACAATGTTATGGAAATGGAAGAGTATGTAGATGAAGATGAAATGGGAGATAAGATACTGCGTGAAGAGTCTGAAAAAATGGGTCAAATGGCTCTGAGCACTATGGGACTTAACATCTGTGGTCATCAGTCCCCTAGAACTTAGAACTACTTAAACCTAACTAACCTAAGGACATCACACACATCCATGCCCGAGGCAGGATTCGAACCTGCGACCGTAGCAGTCGCGCGGTTCCGGACTGAGCGCCTAGAACCGCGAGACCACCGCGGCCGGCGAAGAGTCTGACAGAGAACTGACAGACCTAAGTCGAAACAAGGCCCCGGGAGTAGACAACATTCCATTAGAACTACTGACGGCCTTGGGAGAGCCACTCCTGACAAAACTCTACCATCTGGTGAGAAAAATGTATGGGACAGGCGAAATACCCTCAGACTTCAAGAAGAATATAATAATTCCAATGCCAAAGAAATAAGGTGTTGACAGATGTGAAAATTACCGAACTATCAGTTTAATAAGCCACAGCTGCAAAATACTAACGCGAATTCTTTACAGACGAATGGAAAAAATAGTAGAAGCCGACCTCGGGGAAGATCAGTTTGGATTCCGTAGAAATATTAGAACACAGGAGGTAATACTGACCCTACGACTTATCTTAGAAGCTAGATTAAGGAAAGGCAAGCCTACGTTTCTAGCATTTGTAGACTAAGAGAAAGCTTTTGACAATGTTGACTGGAATATTCTCTTTCAAATTCCGAAGGTGGCAGGGGTAAAATACAGCGAGCGAAAGGCTATTTCGAATTTGTACAGAAACCAGATGGCAGTTATAAGAGTTGAGGGACACGAAAGGGAGCCGGCCGAAGTGGCCGTGCGGTTAAAGGCGCTGCAGTCTGGAACCGCAAGACCGCTACGGTCGCAGGTTCGAATCCTGCCTCGGGCATGGATGTTTGTGATGTCCTTAGGTTAGTTAGGTTTAACTAGTTCTAAGTTCTAGGGGACTAATGACCTCAGCAGTTGAGTCCCATAGTGCTCAGAGCCATTTGAACCATTTGACACGAAAGGGAAGCAGTGGTTGGGAAGGGAGTGAGACAGGGTTGTAGCCTATCCCCGATGTTATTCAATCTGTAAATTGATCAAGCAGTAAAGGAAACAAAAGAAAAGTTCGGAGTAGGTATTAAAATTCACGGAGAAGAAATAAAAACTTTGAGGTTCGCCGATGACATTGTAATTCTGTCAGAGACAGCAAAGTTTATGGAGGAGCAGTGTCTTGAAAGGAGAATATACACTCCTGGAAATTGAAATAAGAACACCGTGAATTCATTGTCCCAGGAAGGGGAAACTTTATTGACACATTCCTGGGGTCAGATACATCACATGATCACACTGACAGAACCACAGGCACATAGACACAGGCAACAGAGCATGCACAATGTCGGCACTAGTACAGTGTATATCCACCTTTCGCAGCAATGCAGGCTGCTATTCTCCCATGGAGACGATCGTAGAGATGCTGGATGTAGTCCTGTGGAACGGCTTGCCATGCCATTTCCACCTGGCGCCTCAGTTGGACCAGCGTTCGTGCTGGACGTGCAGACCGCGTGAGACGACGCTTCATCCAGTCCCAAACATGCTCAATGGGGGACAGATCCGGAGATCTTGCTGGCCAGGGTAGTTGACTTACACCTTCTAGAGCACGTTGGGTGGCACGGGATACATGCGGACGTGCATTGTCCTGTTGGAACAGCAAGTTCCCTTGCCGGTCTAGGAATGGTAGAACGATGGGTTCGATGACGGTTTGGATGTACCGTGCACTATTCAGTGTCCCCTCGACGATCACCAGTGGTGTACGGCCAGTGTAGGAGATCGCTCCCCACACCATGATGCCGGGTGTTGGCCCTGTGTGCCTCGGTCGTATGCAGTCCTGATTGTGGCGCTCACCTGCACGGCGCCAAACACGCATACGACCATCATTGGCACCAAGGCAGAAGCGACTCCCATCGCTGAAGACGACACGTCTCCATTCGTCCCTCCATTCACGCCTGTCGCGACACCACTGGAGGCGGGCTGCACGATGTTGGGGCGTGAGCGGAAGACGGCCTAACGGTGTGCGGGACCGTAGCCCAGCTTCATGGAGACGGTTGCGAATGGTCCTCGCCGATACCCCAGGAGCAACAGTGTCCCTAATTTGCTGGAAAGTGGCGGTGCGGTCCCCTACGGCACTGCGTAGGATCCTACGGTCTTGGCGTGCATCCGTGCGTCGCTGCGGTCCGGTCCCAGGTCGACGGGCACGTGCACCTTCCGCCGACCACTGGCGACAACATCGATGTACTGTGGAGACCTCACGCCCCACGTGTTGAGCAATTCGGCGGTACGTCCACCCGGCCTCCCGCATGCCCACTATACGCCCTCGCTCATAGTCCGTCAACTGCACATACGGTTCACGTCCACGCTGTCGCGGCATGCTACCAGTGTTAAAGACTGCGATGGAGCTCCATATGCCACGGCAAACTGGCTGATACTGACGGCGGCGGTGCACAAATGCTGCGTAGCTAGCGCCATTCGACGGCCAACACCGCGGTTCCTGGTGTGTCCGCTGTGCCGTGCGTGTGATCATTGCTTGAACAGCCCTCTCGCAGTGTCCGGAGCAAGTATGGTGGGTCTGACACACCGGTGTCAATGTGTTCTTTTTTCCATTTCCAGGAGTGTATGATGAACATCAACAAAACCAAAACTAGGACAATGGAATGTAGTCGAGTTAACTCGGGTGATGCTGAGGGAATTAGATTAGGAAATGAGACACTTAAAGTAGTTAATGAGTTTTGCTATTTGGGGAGCAAAATAACTGATGATGGTCGAAGTAGAGAGGATATAAAATGTAACCTAGACTGGCAATGACAAGGAAAGCGTTTCTGAAGAAGAGAAATTTTTTAACATCGAGTATGGATTTAAGTGTCAGGAAGTCGTTTCTGAAAGTATTTGTATAGAGTATAGCCATGTATGGAAGTGAAACATGGACGATAAATAGTTTGGACGAGAAGAGAATAGAAGCGTGCGAAATGTGGTGCTACAGAAGAATGCTGAATATTAGATGGGTAGATCACATAACTAATGATGAGGTATTGAATAGAATTGGGAAGAAGAGGAGTTTGTGGCACAACTTGACTAGAATAAGAAATCGGTTGGTAGGACATGTCCTGTGGCATCAAGGGATCACCAATTTGGTATTGGAGTGCAGCGTGGACGGTAAAAATCGGAGAGGGAGACCAAGGCTGCAGTACGTACTGGGAGAAGAAGCAGCTTGCACAGGATAGAGTTGGATGGAGAGCTGCATCAAACCAGTCTCTGGACTGGAGACCACAACAACAACAACAACAACAACAACAACAAATACAGCAACAAGGAAAAGAAAGTAATGGTGGAGTTCAAACAAAACTGCTAATCTCCGTACAACGACCTGTGAGCATCCACAAAAGACGACGTCAACCAATTTAGAGCGTAATACATTACAAACAGTCATACATACAAACAATCACCGTGATAAAAAAAGAAACATTCTTCAGTCATCACTGAGCCATGATAGAAATCAGATGAGCAAAATTCAATGGTGCTTCTATGGGAGAAACAGACATAGGCCACGTGGCGTTCGAATGAAATTGGTACTCTAAATACAATGAGGTGCCAAAATCGATGGGATAACTCCAGATATCGTGTCGGATCTCCTTTTGCTCGGCGTAGTGCAACAACTCGACTTGGCATAGACTAAATAAGTCATTTCATGTTTCCTGCAGAAATCCTGAGCCGTGCTGCCTATATAGATGTCCACAATGGCGAAAATGTTGCCGGTGCAAGACTTCGTGCACAGACTGACCTGTCGATTACATCCACAAATACACGATAGGAATCATGTCTGGGGATCTGGGTGGCAAAATCATTCTCTCAAATAGGCCGCAATGTTCTTGGAACGAATCGTGAACAACTGTGGCCTGGTGACATGGCGCATGTCATCCACAACAGTTCCAACATTGTTTGGAAACATGAAGTCCATTAATGGCTACAAATGCTTTGTATGTAGCCAGACAGAACGATTACCATGCAAATGATCACTTCAGTTGGATCAGAGGACCCAATCCCTGACATGTAAACGCAACCCACACCATTATGGAACCACCTCAGGCTTGCAGAGTGCTTTGTTGCCAATCTGAATCCTTAAGTTCTTGGGGTCAGCACTGCTATCAGCTCTACTCATCCGACCTGGCCATTGTTTCCTAGCCGTCTTAAGTCAACCGATATGGTCACGAGCCGAGGGAAGGTGCCGCAGTCGATGTGCTGTTAACAAAGGCATTCGTGTCAGTTGTCTGCTACCGTAGCCCATTAACGCCAAATTTCGCCGCCCTGTCGTAACGTATACGTTCGTGGTACGTCCCACATTGATTTCTGCGGTTATTTCTCGCGCTGTTGCTTGTCTGTTAGCACTGACAACTCTACGCAAATGCCGCTGCTCTCGGTCGTTAAGTGAAGGCTGTCGACCACTGCGTTCTCCGAGGTGTGAGACAACGCCTGAAATATGGTATTCTCGGAACACTCTTGCCACTGCAGATCTCGGAATATTGAATTCACTAACGACTTCCGAAATGGAATGCTCCAGGCGCCTAGAATTCCGCTTTCAGTGTCTGGCAATTCCCATAGTGCGGCCGTTGGACAACTTTTCACATGAATCACCTGAGTACGAATGACAGCTCTGCCAATGCAGCCGGCCGCTGTGGCCGAGCGGTTCTATGCGCTTCAGTCCGGAATGGCGCTGCTGCTACGGTCGCAGGTTCGAATCCTGCCCCGGCATGGATATGTGTGTTGTCCTTAGGTTAGTCAGGTTTAATTGGTTCTAAGTCTAGGGGACTGATGACCTCAGATGTTAAGTCCCATAGTGCTTAGAGCCATTTGAACCATTTTCTGTCAGTGCACTGCCGTTTTATATTTTGTGTACGCTATGTTACCGTCATTTGTATAGGTGCATATCGCTGTCCCATGCCTTTTGTCACTTCAGTGTAAACAGACACTGGACAGTGGATTCCGAAGGAAGTTCAGATGACGACAAGAATCCTTGGTCGACCTACAAAACTATACCATCTTCCACAGTGCCACGCATTACTGTCAGTGCAAATAAACTTGCCTCGCCGATTTCGCCTGCAAGTGACCCAGAAACGAGTCGAAGAGGGCCCAGATAGCAGCCACAACCGTACACTCCCTCTGCCGCACGCCGCACTGTTTGCACCCGGGCTGGGCCCACCACTGCCGCCAATTAGCGTGGCCCGTACACAAACAGATGGCGGCTTAATTAATATGTGTACCGCGCGGCGGCTGGGCTGCCGTTTGAAGTAGTCGGCGACTGTGCGACAGTGGCTGGCCGCCAGATTGCCTCCACTGCAAATACACCGGCGGACCGCCCCCTGCTTTGTCGCGCTCTGCTCGCTACAGCGCGGCCTTTGGCGGTCGCGTTTGATCGGGAATTTTCCCGTCGTCGGTAAACTGCGGACCTCGTTTCGAGCCCAGCCATGCGTGATCGTATGTGTGCGCTGGAGAATACGGCGCTCTATATGAACTACTGCCTCTCCTGCTTTTGGGTGGAAAGGAAATTCCAGTTCGTAAAGATAATATACCAGGTGTTGCAAAACGATTCATCCAATTTCACATGACTATACAGGATGATTCAAAAATACAGGATGTTTCAGAAAGAATTATCTGATTTTGGACGGCAAATATTACGAAACATGGGAAGTGCTTGCAAGGTTGGTTCAAATGACTCTAAGCACTATGGGACTTGACCTCAGATGTCATCAGTCCCCTAGACTTAGAACTACTTAAACCTAACAAACCTAAACACTACATACACATACATGCCCGAGACAGGATTCGAACCTGCGACCGTAGCAGCAGCGCAGTTCCGGACTAAAGCACCTAGAACCGCTCGGCCACAGCAGCCGGCTGCCGGCAAGGAAATGTTCGCTGTTTGAATTGGCGTGGCCTAGAGTTTCAGAAAATCGCCGTTACATGTCAGTCAATGCGTCTTCTCAGTTTGCACTCAGTCAGAAGTAAGATGACGTCCACTCAGCAGAAGGCATTTTGTGTGCTGCAGTTTGCTGCAGTTCGGAAAGAGTGAGGCAGCAATTTCTGTCCACCGTTCCTTTCGTCGGATTTTTGGCAGGGATTCGCCTGCACCCAAAAACATTCGTCGTTGGTATCGCAAATTTGAAGAGACACGAGGCTTGGCCAAATGTAAGGGTCCAGGTCGACCTCGCACTTGTGATGACATGGTGGACAGTATCCGGCAAACATTTGAGCAAAGTCTACTCGCAGTGCAATCAGAGAACTGGCAGTGCCACATACGACTGTCTGGGGAGTGTTAACGCCTGGCCGGCCGCGGTGACCGTGCGGTTCTAGGCGCTTCAGTCCGGAACCGGGCGACTGCTACGGTCGAAGGTTCGAATCCTGCCTCGGGCATGGATGTGTGTGATGTCCTTAGATTACCAGAATGAGATTTTCACTCTGCAGCGGAGTGTGCGCTGATATGAAACTTCCTGGCAGATTAAAACTGTGTGCCCGACCGAGACTCGAACTCGGGACCTTTGCCTTTCGCGGGCAAGTGCTCTGCCCCCGAAAGGCAAAGGTCTCGAGTTCGAGTCTCGGTCGGGCACACAGTTTTAGTCTGCCAGGAAGTTTCGTCCTTAGGTTAGTTAGGTTTACGTAGTTCTAAGTTCTAGGGGACTGATGACCTCAGATGTTAAGTCCCATAGACCTCAGAGCCATTTGAACAATTTGTTAACGCCTCATTTGATCTATAGACGATGCAGACTACAATTAGCACAAGCTCTTCAGGTCGGTGACAGAAGGAAAAGGGTGACTTCAACGATTCTCTGCTACAGGACATGGCAAAGATACATCTTTACCATGATTAATTTTGAGTGATGCAGCAACATTTCACGTTAGCGGTAAAGTAAACCGGCATAACGTGCCCGTGTGTGGACTTCAGACCCCTCACAACATTACTGGAACCGGCCGCTGTGGCCGAGCAGTTATAGGCGCTTCAGTCCGGAACCGCGCTGCTGCTGCGGTCGCAGGTTCGAATCCTGCCTCGGGCATGTATGTGTGTGATGTCCTTAGGTTAGTTAGGTTTACGTACACTACTGCCCATTAAAATTGCTACACCAAGAAGAAATGCAGATGATAAATGGGTATTCATTGGACAAATATATTACACTAGAACTGACATGTGATTACATTTTCACGCAATTGGGTGCATAGATCCTGAGAAATCAGTACCCAGAACAACCACCTCTGGCCGTAATAGCGGCCTTGATACACCTGGGAATTGAGTTCTAACAGAGCTTGGATGGCGTGTACAGCTGCTCATGCAGTTTCAACACGATACCACAGTTCATCAAGAGTAGTGACTAGCGTATTGTGACGAGCCAGTTGCTCGGCCACCATTGACCAGACGTTTACAATTGGTGAGAGATCTGGAGAATGTGCTGGCCAGGGCAGCAGTCGAATATTTTCTGTATCCAGAAAGGCCCGTACGGGACCTGCAACATGCAGTCGTGCATTATCCTGCTGAAATGTAGAATTTGGCAGGGATCGAATGATGCATTGTGCAGTTGGTTGTTGTCTTGCAAAAATCCCCATCTGTTGACTCGGGGACCGAGACGTGGCTGCACGTTCCGTTACAGCGACGCGGATAAGATGCCTGTCATTTCGACTGCTAGTGATACGAGGCCGCTGGGATCCACCACGGCGTTCCGTATTACCCTACTGAACCCTCCGATTCCATATTCTGCTAACAGTCATTGGATCTCGGTCAACGCGAGCAACAATGTCGTGATACGATAAACCGTAATCGCGATAGGCTACAATCCGACCTTTATCAAAGTCGGAAACGTGATGGTACGCATTTCTCCTCCTTACACGAGGCATCACAACAACGTTTCACCAGGCAACGCCGGTGAACTGCTGTTTGTGTATGAGAAATCGGTTGGAAACTTTCCTCATGTCAACACGTTGTAGGTGTCGCCCCCGGTGTCAACCTTGTGTGAATGCTCTCAAAAGCTAATCATTTGCATACCACAGCATCTTCTTCCTGTCGGTTAAATTTCGCGTCTGTAGCACGCCATCTTCGTGGTGTAGCAATTTTAATGGCCAGTAGTGTAGTTCTAAGTCTAGGGGAGTGATGACCTCAGATGTTAAGTCCCATAGTGCTTAGAGCCATTTGAACCAAGGACTCTAGAATATCATGTGGTGCTGTGAGACTTCATCAACAGCAGCTAACGAAGTTTCAAAGAGGCCTCGTTGTGGATCTCTTCTGGGAACCGACGAACTCTGTTTGTTTGTCTTGCATGTAATTAGAACCGCACGTCATGCCGATTTAGTGCAGTGTGTTACGGCGTACAGTCAAGTGCCGGCACGCCAGACGGGAACAAGAGATCACAGAGGACTGTGAAGAAGACGTCAGCCAATTGCTAGCTGACTGACCCCTCTCCAGGATGACAACGCGACGGCAGTGGCCCGTATGCAAAGAGAACATAAGCGCCACCCCCGACTGGGCGCGGCCCTGTTCTACAGAAGCTTCACGACTAGCGACCTGAATAGAACTGCATTACTTCACTTGCATTAGGAATTGCGTATACTGAAGAGATTTCTTATTTGCACGTGGCCCTTTGCTTGCGACACTTGTGTGTTATTGTCAAAGTTAAGTATTGTTTTTGTTCATTCTGTAATATGGTTCAAATGGCTCTGAGCACTATGGGACGTAACTTCTGAGGTCATCAGTCCCCTAGAACCTAGAACTACTCAAACCTAACTAACCTAAGGACATCACACACATCCATTCCCGAGGCAGGATTCGAACCTGCGACCGTAGCGGTCGCTCTGTTCCAGACTGTAGTGCCTAGAACCGCTCGGCCACTCCGGCCGGCTTCATTCTGTAATAAAACTCATCAATACGATTCGTTTGAATGTTGTTTAGCAATCTGAGAAGGCAGGCTTCCTAGACACCCCATATTCGACGACTAGGCAGAATTCAACACATTGTGTATTTCGTATACTTACGGAATATAAATTGCATTTTGTAAGTAACAAAACTTCAAAATGGCTCTGAGCACCATGGGACTTAACTTCTGAGGTCATCAATCCCCTAGAACTTAGAACTACTTAAACCTCACTAACCTACGGACATCACACACATCCAGGATTCGAACCTGCGACCGTAGCGGTCGCGCGGCTCCAGACTGTAGCGCCTAGAACCGCTCGACCACCCCGGCCAGCAACAAAACTTATTTGATCGTGTAACTCCTGTGCTTTATGTGACCAAAGCGATTACTTTTGCTGCACATAATGTTTACATGCACAGACATTACCAAATGCTACATAATTATTGCAGCTATTTTGTATTCAGTGATCAAAGGCAAGAGTTTCCTGTTATTACTCATAAATGCAAATATTGTTTACGCTTACTAATGGTAGCCTACGGTATCTTACAATAGTTTACAACCCTAGTTTGAGCAGTTACCCTCTTGCAATTCCTGTCTCCTTGTTTCTTTTCCCCTAATTTTATCACCACCCACAACTCTCTACACTTCATACACATTGCGTAAGCAGGCGTACATTGGCGCGTGCCTCCGTGGTGTGTGTGTGTGTGTGTGTGTGTGTGTGTGTGTGTGTGTGTGTGTGTTGTGTGTGTACGCGCGTGCGTATGCGCTGGCGTCCACACTTGGCCCCGCGGCACGGAGCCCGGCTAACTCCCGCAATCCCCGTTAAGTGGCTTAGCGGGCAACTTTGCGGAATTAAACTCGGTAAAAACGACCCCATAATTTCAGTAAAAGGCCCGGAAACTCTGTGCCGCGCTGTGGGCGTGGCTGGCGACCGAGGGCGCGGCGGTGTTGAAACCTGAACGTATGGGCTGCCGCCTGCCCGGCTACAAAAAATAAAGGGGAATCCCCGCTCGGTGGCGGAGGCTGCGAGCGACCGCCGGCCGTCGACCAAAGGCGACCGCTCAGCTATCGATTCCTGTTTGTCGATACCCGATTTGTCCAATGAGCCAGCACTAATTGTGCATTTAGTATCATCGCGGCTAGCTCTAACCGTTGCAGGGTGAGCGCTCTTTTCGCTCTTTCTAAAAGAGAGCTCAGGTGTTAGGAGGCACTTCTTGCAACTGTCGGGAAATAAAGGCTACGCAAGAATGTACATCAAAATGCAGTGGCGAAGTAGAGTATAGCAATGAAATTTGGTTATATCGCCAGCACGTACTGCAGTAAACATAAATCACGCTGTCATCTGGCTGACTCGACAGCCTTCAGTATGTACGCAAACGATACCTTCGCGAATCTTCGATGATACCTCAAATTTTATTACTTGCTGAATAAATGACAATATTATATGGGTAAACACAATGACTGAAAAAATCACAACACCAAGAACGAGTTACGCGACTTGAACCAAAACATCTGAAAGATGATGTCTATTTAGATTTCGCTCCAGTCACATGGCGCCAATATGAGGATGCAAATTCGGTTTGCTTTAAATACATGCTGTACCGGTCGAGAGCGTTAGTTACCTTTGAGACTGGGCGTGGTGAGTTGACGTTAGTCGCGAATGCCTTTAAGGCAACAAAGGTGGCATTATCAACACCTCACTGAGTTTCAACAAAATTAGAATTATATTAATACCTTGAGCTGCTGAGAGGCGTTGATATATATCAACAGGGACAGGTGAAAGTGTGTGCCCCAACCGGGACTCGAACCCCGGATCTCTTTCTTGCATGGCAGACGCTCTATCCATCTTTTTTTTCATTATTTTGTTCGGTATTGTTCGTTGCGTTTGGTCTGGGCGGACGTCACAAGACATGTCTGGTACCGTGCGCCGCGGAATTTGAATCCCCGCCAGACGTCATGGACGTCGAAGACCCCTAGAGGTCTCTGCACCATCGTGCCGTAAGCTATGGCGGCGCGCGCCTCCTGGCCAGCATTCAGAGGGCGCCAAAGTGGAACACGTGGTTCCAGCCGCCAACAGCGGCGTCCCCCATAGAGTAATTAAGCGCCTGCATGTCACGCAGCCTGCCAGTCCAACCTTGCGTACGTCTCAGGACATACCGCCTCGCCTTAGACAGCGTATTTACTTTCGTGTTATGAAACGTCCCCTTAGAACAATTATACATGACTGTGCTTAAACTGACACACAATATGTTTTAGCGCAACGCAATCTGACTTTCAATAATCCCTACAAAAGAATGGCCCTGACTAACATTAACCAATACCTTTCACAAATCACTTACCTCACAAAAATCTTCGTTACTCGAACTACTGCAATACAGCGAGCGCCACTACTGCCAGCTAAATAAAAGATTCAAACTACGGAAGGCACTAACTACTGATAGGCATAGTTAGCAAATGAAAGATTTTAGTAGAGAACAAACAATGTATTTACCTTAATAGTGTTGAAAACTCATAATATACATAGCAGTTCATGACATCCAGTCTTACAAATTTCAAAACTCCGCCATCTCTCTCCCCACATCCACCATTGCTGGCGGCTTACCTCCAACTGCGCAACGCTACGCGCCGTTAACAACCAACTGCCCAACACTACAATGGCAGACAACAATGCAAACTGGCCACAGACTGCACACAGCACAGCCAGTGATTTTCATACAGAGCGCTACGTAACGTTGTCAATAAGAAAACCTGAACAGCCTACTTACAGTGTTTTGTTTGCGAGTGGACGTGGTTATCTAGCTAGGTTTTCTTGACTCTGTTGTTTCGCTCTTGTTGTTGTCGTAAGGTCTTTCGGTGGTCGTGGCCGTCCTTTCCCGCTGTGTTGTTGTTCGCGGGCCGCTCCGCGGGTCCTGCAGCGTTTTCCGTCAATTCAACCCCGCGACTGTTCCGGTCGCCGTTACAACATCCGTTCAAGTTGATCGTTGATTACTTTACTCAGTTTTTCTATTACAGAATCCTCTGACCGAACACGCTGAGCTACCGTGTCGGCATCCATTTGAGTCACCGAGGGCACAGAGGATAGTGCGACTGCAGGGACTATCTCGCGAACGCCTCCCACATTCTCACCTTGCATGTCCACACACTACATTCGTTGTGTCCCGTCCCAACACACTAATTACTCGTTGAAGACACTCTTACCAAGTCCCGTAAGAGTTCGGGGAATATGTGTGCATCAGCACAGAAGAAGAGGGTCATGGCCGGTACTGCCAGAACTACAGGGTGTTTCAAAAATGACCGGTATATTTGAAACGGCAATAAAAACTAAACGAGCAGCGATAGAAATACACCGTTTGTTGCAATATGCTTGGGACAACAGTACATTTTCAGGCAGACAAACTTTCGGAATTACAGTAGTTACAATTTTCAACAACAGATGGCGCTGCGGTCTGGGAAACTCTATAGTACGATATTTTCCATTTATCCACCATGCGTAACAATAATATGGCGTAGTCTCTGAATGAAATTACCCGAAACCTTTGACAACGTGTCTGGCGGAATGGCTTCACATGCAGATGAGATGTACTGCTTCAGCTGTTCAATTGTTTCTGGATTCTGGCGGTACACCTGGTCTTTCAAGTGTCCCCACAGAAAGAAGTCACAGGGGTTCATGTCTGGCGAATAGGGAGGCCAATCCACGCCGCCTCCTGTATGTTTCGGATAGCCCAAAGCAATCACACGATCATCGAAATATTCATTCAGGAAATTAAAGACGTCGGCCGTGCGATGTGGCCGGGCACCATCTTGCATAAACCACGAGGTGTTCGCAGTGTCGTCTAAGGCAGTTTGTACCGCCACAAATTCACGAAGAATGTCCAGATAGCGTGATGCAGTAATCGTTTCGGATTTGAAAAATGGGCCAATGATTCCTTTGGAAGAAATGGCGGCCCAGACCAGTACTTTTTGAGGCTGCAGGGACGATGGGACTGCAACATGGGGCTTTTCGGTTCCCCATATGCGCCAGTTCTGTTTATTGACGAAGCTGTCCAGGTAAAAATAAGCTTCATCAGTAAACCAAATGCTGCCCACATGCATATCGCCGTCATCAATCCTGTGCACTATATCGTTAGCGAATGTCTCGTGCAGCAATGGTAGCGGCGCTGAGGGGTTGCCGCATTTGAATTTTGTATGGATAGAGGTGTAAACTCTGGCGCATGAGACGATACGTGGACGTTAGCGTCATTTGGACCGCAGCTGCAACACGGCGAACGGAAACCCGAGGCCGCTGTTGGATCACCTGCTGCACTAGCTGCGCGTTGCCCTCTGTGGTTGCCGTACGCGGTCGCCCTACCTTTCCAGCACGTTCATCCGTCACGTTCGCAGTCCGTTGAAATTTTTCAAACAGATCCTTTATTGTATCGCTTTTCGGTCCTCTGGTTACATTAAACCTCCGCTGAAAACTTCGTCTTGTTGCAACAACACTGTGTTCTAGGCGGTGGAATTCCAACACCAGAAAAATCCTCTGTTCTAAGGAATAAACCATGTTGTCTACAGCACACTTGCACGTTGTGAACAGCACACGCTTACAGCAGAAAGACGACGTACAGAATGGCGCCCCCACAGACTGCGTTGTCTTCTATATCTTTCACATCACTTGCAGCGCCATCTGTTGTTGAAAATTGTAACTACTGTAATTTCGAAAGTTTGTCCGCCTGAAAATGTACTGTTGTCCCAAGCATATTGCAACAAACGGTGTATTTCTATCGCTGCCCGTTTAGTTTTTATTGCCGTTTCAAATATACCGGTCATTTTTGAAACACCCTGTATATACTTATATAGATATGGTGTCTGTTCTTTCGGACATGTCCGAAAGAACAGACACCATATCCATGTAAGTATAGAGTTTGAACAAGGTCGTATAACGGGGCTACGAGAAGCTGGATTTTCCTTCTGCAATATTGCTGCAAGAATGGGTTGCAATGCAGCCGCTGTAGATGACTGCTGGCAGCAGTGGTCACGGAAAAGCGTGGTCTCCAGAAGACAGGCCTCCGGATGGCCACATGGCACTACTGAGAGGGAAGACCACTGTGTGCGTCGTATGTCTCCGACTTGTAATTGGTAGCATTATCGCGTTTTTCACGATTCACTCGAGCGATGTGATGCGTTCAAAACCCATGTTGGTTTGTAGCTAGAAACTTTTCCCTCTCACGGAAATTGTTTTCGAACTTAGAGTATAATCAAGAATTTTATGGAGTCGGTTCTTTTACGCTTTGGATATACAGGAGTCACCTACAGTACACAAAGCTAAGTGTGAAGCCTATTCCGATAAGTACTCCCTGTAAAAATCCATTTGCGATTCTATCTGTACTGGCTATTTAGTTTTCAACCCTTTCAGCTTCTTTTCAACACCGGGAACGCTTATTTCCATGTCCGCCTTATTGGGAGTCTGTGCGGCGGTCAAACGATGGTATTTCCATGCGATCCTCCTTCGCGAATGATTCTTTACATGCAAAAGTTAAAACTTCACCTTTCCTTTTGCTGTTTTCTACTGCCACACGAGATTTCTCTACGAATGACTGTACAGAACCTTCGAACCACTTAGCGATTAACTAGCCTTCTGCAGGAAAAAAAAGTGTAGGTATCGCACTTTTTCAAGAGGAAGCGGTAGTAGCTTCCGTGTAAGGTGGCTATAATTTCGCACCTTACAAGCACTCATCTACATACTTTACTTTGATTTACAACCGGAATTAGGTATCATTTGATAGGTCGTACGTCGTATATATGAATATTTTAAAGAAGACTGACACTGTCACGTACACCTAGTAAATAGTTGGTAACGCTTATTGCATGAAAGGTGACGGACTGTCTTTATTATCAAAACGGTGTTATGGATGATTGTCTATACTAGTAGAGGTTGGAACGCCAGTGGAAATGAAACGGCAGGCGTAACTCAAGCCCTGGGTGGGTGGGGGGGTGGGGAGGGGGGAAAGCCCGCACAGGTGTGTTGGTCCTGCTTGAGACAGGAAGTAGCCAAGACGGACGGTCGGGAACCTGAGCACTGAAGCACAATAGAGTGGCGGCTCGCCAGTGTTGTAGCTATGTCGGAAGGATAACCGAATACTCTGAAAATCTTGGGCGCAGCATAAAGGAACAGGGCGTTACCTCGCAAATCACGCAGGCTGGGTTATTTCCGAGGATTTTTTACTCTGAAAGCGTACCATTGTATGAATTCCTAATTAACGGGGATAGGTATTTCCTCGCAAACTTTCCGCGCTGGACGACAAAAGACTAAAATATGGTTTGTCGGCGTTTGGAAGCATCTGTAGAGAGGGAGAATATTCCGTGGTTTCGAGAATATGGTTCGTCTTGTGCAGTTACGAGGGGAAGCCAGCGGTGGAGAGAAGGTGGTCTTCCGTTTTGAGCGCCGGTGTTTGACGGTCGCTCAATATCAGCTTTTGTTGGTACAGACGGGTTTGCTGTCTTTGCTCTCAGGAGATTTTATAGTTAGAAAGTTGAGACACTGTACTGTTGCGAACTTATACGATTCTGGACTTCGCCTCCGGGTAGGGAGTCGTCGTTGAGTACGCAGCGTTCAGTGATTGAGAGCACTTGTTCTGCCTATGCTCACGTTGAGACGTTATCTGAACTCCGTCCTTGTGGCTGGGATTTCGCGTTTGTCGTCTGTAGAACTCAGAGAGGAGAAGACAGTATTACAATATTCTAGTCAGAGGACCGTCTTCTGCCGTCCTAGTGTTTGAATGAGGGTTTTTTTTTATATTTTGTGGCTGGAGTTCTTCCGTCGTCGCAGACGTCTACGAGAACCATCACTCCGACGGACCGGACGCAGTACATATGGTGAAATTGCTAATTGCTTTGGCTTATTAGGGTTATAAAGCTAAGCACCTGTTACCACTTAAATTTTATTTCCACTGAGGTTGTACACCACTGAAGATCATCTTTGAAAGTAGTGTCTTCTAGTGTTTGGTACGTAGGTGATGTCAGTCATGTCGCGTTATTTATATTAGATCGCGTAGCCATAAAAGGGGGCAGATTTGGGCAATTCATCAATCTTATTAGTTATGAAATCCATTTGTATCTTTTTATGTCCATTGGACATTGACATATAAACATTTGTAATACGTAAAGGAGTTTCAATCCACAATAAACGTATAAGAAGAAACAGCATTTATCATTTGTAGCTACTAGTTCTCTTAATTATTCATTTATGTTGATGTTGAAACTTATATGTTAAAGAGCAAGAAGGAGGAGATACTGTCACCATTAAGAGATCCTAAGATCTGCTTCAGAGGGTAGTCAGACAGATGATGATGATGATGACGATGATGTTTGGTTTGTGGGGCGGTCAACTGCGGGGTTATCAGCGCCCGTACGAATTCCCAACCTGTGCACAGTCCAAACTCGCTACATTCATGAATGATGATGAAATGATCGCAACACAAACACCTATTCACCTCGAGGCAGTTGGTCAGACATGGCCAAATCTTCATTTTCGCGTTCAGTATTTTTCGTTGCGCACATTCATTTTACACACGCCTGGAGTAGCATCTCGGATCCGATGGTGGTTAGTCGCCTGTGGACCGTAGAAGGCTCACAAAGAAGATTTTATCTGAACATGCTAATCACCTACACGAATTCGCACCCTGTCATATTCCTTTTAGTGGTAAATCCGGTTATAAACAGATTACTCGCTCAATTGCTGCTCTAGCTGCTGAACTGACCCACGTCCTCTACAAACTACAGTTCGGAAGGAACGATTTTTAGTTTCTACGTTCATCATGATTACAAAATCGTTCAATGTTAAACGTAACGGACGCTCACAGTAGTGTTTTTCATACCACAGAACGTTAAAAATATTTATTTACATAAACAACTTTTGAATATAACACGTTTTTAAAACGGACTAGAAAGTATAAAAAGTTTCCGCTAGGCCCATACAGAGTCCTAACCACATGCAGACAGTCTTGAAATTTTGTGCTAGTGGATTTTTAATATCTATGACGGTACTTGAAAAATTTAAAGCGAAGAATGTTGGATGCCCGCTGTAGGTAACTGATGCATGAATAGTTCCTTTAATTCACTAACAAATAATGCACTGCAAATAACGTGAACTGCTACGTGATTTTTCTCAACTACAGCTACTCTCAACAGTCTTCACTCTTTTCTTCTGTATGCGCCCCTCTGTTTGCCTTTTAAATTTTACAAGTATTGTCACAGTTGTTAAAATTCAGAACAACGAATTTTCAGGACTATCTGTATGAGACTCGGAATATGTATGGGATTGGGAATCTGTATGAGTCCAAGACCAATTATTTTATACTTTTTAGTCCTTTTTAGAATCGTGTGGCATTAAACACTTTAACATTTAAATGATTATTTTCCGCATTTTAGTCTCGTTGGAGTGAAATTTTTCAATCGATTTCAATGAGATTACAACGGAAATGCGGTAAATTTCAGGTTCATTTCAATTTCTCTTCTCCTGAGTGAACCAATATATTGTCTCCTATTACGTATGTATCGCGAAAAGTCTGTGAAGGTAAAACCTAGAGAGCATCGAGTTCACACGGAGGCTTACCAGCAATCGTTCTTAATGCGAAACGTTCGGGACTGGAACACGGAAAGGGGGAAAAAGTAAGGACACAAAAAGTAACCTCCGCCAAGCACCAGGCAAGAAGTCAAGTTATTATTGTATTGTCGTCCATTTCTGAGCTATGTTGAAAGTTTCAAGTCCCCAGATCATCGAGTAGTTTGTTTGAAATCAGTTGCAAAATTTGTAATGAACAGACTAGAAATCGATGTAGTAAAAACGTGTTCAAAAACAATTCAATCCTTCAGAACGTGGCACGATTTAACCTTTATTGTTTGCCGTATTACAGCATTTTTAAATACTTTTATGGAAGCGTGAAGAATAACTGTTATTGGATGAACACCACTCTCTCTCCTCCTGGAATACAATCGCCCTCCCCTCCCCTTGCTTTCTCTTCGCCCCCTCCCCAATCCATTCCTCTCCCCCTCCATGCCTCATCCAGACTTGGAGGCGTGCCATACAGCTTGAAAATTTCCAGTTACATTATTAGAAGAAAGTCTCGTGTATTATGCGCAGTTTTGTATTAAGCTAGGCTGCTCTATCGTTTCAAATATGTTATTTTGTGGTTCAGTTAATCCGCTGCACTTGGGTCAGTGGGTATATGACATCATGACACTCCAGAAATGAAACGGTATTATTTTTCAGAAAAAATTCATTAAGGACTCCGTGTGAACGACATTGCAAGTAATATTCCAGAAATACAACGAATGTGTCTGTCTTGGAAACTATATCCCACGAAAACAACAAATGTGTCTCTCATAAGTCCACGAAAAGCAGTCAAAAAGTAGGACGATCTGCCGCAGTAATGCAGCTCATTCATTCCAGAATTAAACTTTTTTTTATATCATTAATCACGAATACGACTTTTTCCTGATGAATGATTTAATGCTGATGCTGTGTGTTTTGTCTGTGAATGCTACTGAAATGGTTTCGTCTCTGACAGAAGCTGTAATATAGCGTAGCGAGCTCTTCGGTCAACACAAGAACATGCTGCAGCGGTAAGTATGTGAAGTATGCTGTACTCACCCGTACTCTCCCGCGCGCGGAGCTCGAGTATCCGCCCTCGCCGTAGCCCCGCTGCGGGAACTGGAACACAGCAAAGTTACAAGCCGCTAAAGACAACTGTGCGGATCAACATTCGTTTGCATATCACTGGTCAAGAGTCGTCGAATGGAAACATGTGAATTACTGCAAAATACCTTCTCCTGAACTACCAAGCTGCAGAAGCACTCACTGTTTTTCGACTGTAACTTTTTTTAAATTAATTAAGTTTTTACAAAACTGCAACTCGACACAATTAGTTGGATACGAGCTGAAATTATGGTCATACGTCATGGTTTACGTAGGTGCTAGATCATTATCAAGTGATTATGAAATTAAAAAGAAATAACATATTTATACGAAGGCTAATAAAACTGCGAGGTGCCGGGGCTAGCAGTGTATTTAACACTAAATTCCTCTCGAATCTTCGTATAGAAATGATGCTCTAGGCCCCCCCCCCTCCCCTTTTCTAACTCCGACTTTTGCTGCTGCACATGGATTAAGAAGAAACGCGAACTGACTGTCATCGACCCTGCAGGTGGAATAGAAAAGAGTTTGGCACCTGCAATAATTTAATTGGATAGAAATTAAGGAAAATTTCATTAATGTAGTGAGAAATGAAAGGGTTGCTCTACCGATTAACAGAATGAAAGTTCCGTCCAAAATAACAATTTGATTTATTATGACTAAACACAAAATAACAAACAAAACACACGAAACATTTACAATACATCAAATTGGATACTCAAATAAATGCTGTGAAGGTGAATTTGTCAATAAACTAGATTGTAACATTTATGACCAAGTGGTATGTGGAGCCAGTTCCTTGCAACTCAGATCTTAAAGGAACACACAGCCAATTCAACATTAATTGCTGCTTCAGTAGTGAGAACTCAGACAATGAACACCCAAGACACAACAAAGTTAGATAAGACGAACAGGCGCGCTCTGCTGAGCTTTGATTATCACAGAATAAAATCCCCAATCTGCCGGCGCTGCGGACATACATTACCAAGCTGTCTTCTTAACTGCAAGAACACGATCTGGCGTACCGGAGGCGATGGCTGGTTGCTTCGACGTCCTATCGTGGTGATGATAATGTCACGAGTATAGCCCGAAACAAATTATCCTGGTCTGGTTGTTCCAGACTAAAGACTTACTAGCAATACAAATGCGCCTCAGAGGGTACAGTGATCGATTTTAGCAAGTAAAGTCACACAGTAACTCTGATACAGTCAACTTTAGCCAAAACTCCTCAAGACAGACAACATAGGCCGCTTGCATGCAGAACGCTCAATTGCCAACTGTACTCGGAAAGTTACGTTAAAGGCGAAACTTCACCAACTTCGTCAAACAGTTACAATTAAATAAAAGTGTATTAGACAGCCAACGGAAGGCAGGCTGTCCAGAGCAGCGAGAGCTCAGTCTTGTAACCTACTCCGACCGTAAGGCGAGAGCCGACTCTCTCAAGAGACCCCGTACAAACAGAACACAGAACATTCCCGCCACCACGACAGTGGCCATGGTTAAAAGTTCCAATCAGTAACTCGAAAACCGTCGGAAAATTCCCCTCTATTTCCGAAGCACTACCATTCCACCAATGGAGATTCTTGGCGCCAATTTCTGCGCCAATTTTCCTACGTCACGGAGCTATGCCCTGAGGAAGCCAATCACCGTTACGATTTTGCAGAAAACGCTGGAATTTGCCCGCCAAGACTGCCTGGGAACACACGTCATTCCCACGCCTTGCTGGTAGCCCGCCAGAAACGGTTTTCACTAAGTTTCTGCGAAGTAACGGAATCTCTAGCCCCTTCTGGGCGTGTCGCTCCCGCTCTTATGACAATGTCGGCGTCTGGAAAGCATCCACTCGACTCCCTTATACCCGTCGGCATAACCCTTTCAAGCTCAGCAGAACTTGCCTGTCACCTGACCACCCGGGTGACGAGAGACGCTGCGTGGGAAGTCCGTGTGTGAAGGAACAGCAACTTTTCACCGCATGCAATTAGAGAGGAAAATCGAATTACTCAGAGTCAGATAGAAGTAAGAGAGGGGGCTCATGCCACCTCTCAAAACAATCTCAGGTTTCAAGCAGCGTCAAGTGGTTTACCGCCCACGAGCTTTCGGCAGAGATCTCCTCTGCCATTGTCAAGTGGATGACTGTCGAGTGGTTGTCACTGCCGTGCTTATATAGCCGCGCCGTCGACCGTGACGTCACTGGTGCTCGATCCCGCACCATATATGGTCATGTTTTGGCCGCGCGACCGCCGGGCCCGCTTCAACTCCCTCAACACCGGATCCCACGTACTCAGCTGCAATCCACCGTCTCTATTGAAGTTGTTGTCAGAAATTCTAATCTCTATGGCCTCGCTTATCATGCTATCCCAGAAGCCTTTAGTCCGTTTAATAATAGATGTCTCATCGAATGCAATTCGGTGTCCGTTTTCCAGTTCATGTTCTGCTACCGCTGACTTTTCGGGACAGCGCAGACGGTAACACCTTTCATGTTCTATGCGGCGCTGTTCAATAGTGCGAACAGTCTGGCCGACATAGAACTGCCTACATCCACACGGTATCTTGTAAATTCCTGGCGTTCTGAGGCCTTCATCGTCTTTCACAGATTTCATTAGTTGCCGGATCTTTGCAGGAGGCCTGAAGATTATGTCTATTTTATGCCTCTTCAGGAGCCGACTAATCTTCCCTGTTGTCGAACCACAAAACGGAAAGAATGCAACCTGCTTGGTGTCTTCTTCAGAGGTCTTCTCCCTTTGAGGCTTGGATGACACTGTTTGTGAGATCTTTTTGTTGTTGTAACCGTTGTAAGACGTGTATATTTCTATTGTCTATTGTCAAATCACAATTTATGAAAGATGTTTATATTTTATTAATAGGATTAAGTAGGAATAATTAATATTTGTCATGTTGTAAATAATTGTGGTAGCAGGGGATGTCTGCACCAAAGTATTGTTGGCAAGAGAGACCGCACATTGATATAATTTTAAAAAGGGCGGGAGAGACCGCGAATGGATATATTTTAAGAAAAGAGCGAGAAAGACCGCGCATTAATACATTTTGTAATGGTAGCAGGGATTACCTGCACCAGAAAGCATTGTTGGCAGGAGAGACCACACATTAGCGTTCGTAGGAAGTCAGTGGTAAGCGGGATGTGAAGCGAATTGGTAGCAGGTCTGAAGCGAGAGGTTGAGAGGAGCGGTGTGCCTGCCAGCCACCAGCTATGATTTGCAAGAGATTATATATCATAAGAGGAACTAATATTATTGAATTATTTTCTTTGAGAAACTCAAGACTACTCAAGGTATGTTTGCGCAATGCTAGTTGTAAGATTATTGTAAAAAGTAAGTCCCATTTGAACGTTTGTAAAATCATTTCATTACCAACAGTAAATATTTCAAGCGTTTTCAGAATATAATTAATTTTTGCCAGCAATGTTGCATTACTGATTATAATCCATCCCAAAAACCATGAACGTAAAACTTTGCAAAAATTTTATTGTTGTCAAGAAAAAGTGTAACTATGAATTACGTAACTTCAGTCAATTTAAGTAAAGAATAACGTCAGCTTTGGTAATAAATACAGCCATTTATTATGAGAGCCCATAGCAGTTAATAGAGTACAGTAAACCAGAGTAAGTATATTCACGTCGCAGTTCGATGTAGCAGTCAGATGGCGATCCAGTAACAATAAAAAAGGTAAGGAACAGTTTTGGGTAATTGCAGATAACGGCTGAGGGCCATGACGACATATTCTATGTTTCGTCGAAATAATCAGAAAATCACTTTTAATAAGCAGCAATTAATTTGTATGCAAAGATTGAGAAAGAGAATAAATTTCAAATGGAAGATGTCATTTGTTATTATTAAGCAAGAGATAGAAATCCCAAGGAAAGGTTTCATAGGTTATTGTAGAAGGGAAGGTCGCGTAAAAAAAAGAGATGTAGAGGAGACGGGGAGGTTTCACCGTTTTCCTTAAAAACGTTGCGTAAGTGGCCCAATTCTCTCGGCAAGTTTTCAGCGTCTGAGACGGTTTCAGCTCGGTGAGCACCTTAGTACATCGGATGCTCCGCTTCTCTAGAACGGTTACCTTAACCCCCTCAACCACCTGGACACACTTCCCGTTTAACCCAAATTCTCAACCAGTGGCGCACTAGTAGAGCGTCCAAACCGTTAGGTGATTAGTCCTCTAAAAGTTGTACCGCAAATATTGTGGAAATGGAAAGCGTCACTGATGTGCCCTTTTCACAGAATGTATTGGTAGTCAGGGATTCGTATTGTTATCCAACAAACATAAACTTTTGTAAACGGAACGGTGCCCATTTAGCAAAGTAAAAGAGGATAATTTGGAATGCCAGTGGTGTTTGTTGCAGGATTATAGCGCGTGTCGTTTATGTAATGTCGTATTTTAAAAAGTTCCCACATCCACATTTGTACAACTCCTGTGGTAGCACACACTACAGAACAACACAAGAGCAGACACTAGATGTGTGGACTCTAACCAGTAACGAGACAACTGACCTTCACAGGTTGTGTTCAAAATGAACACCGGCAACGGCAGTACACGCTTCCAGTCTGGTATGGAACGACTGCTGCACACGTGCTACCATTTGAGCGAAGATGTCCGAGCAGGCTGCAATAATACGTCATTCTATATCTCGTCCTTGTAGACAGCGTGTTTCAGCTTTCCCCACAGAAACAAGTCTACAGGCGTCAAATCCGGGGGACGGGGCCGGCCAAAGTGTAAGTCCTCTGCGTCCAAACCAACGATTTAGAAACAATGCGTGAACACATGCCGTAGTACGTCGTGAAGTATGAAATGGGCAGCCATCATGATGGCACCACAGGTTCCTCCTAGTCTGCAAAGGAACGTCTTCCAGTATTCGTGAAAGATGGTCTGTCCGGAGGCTGCGATAATTGTGCGCGATGAGTGTTCCGTCTATGAAACATGGACCTGTGAACTGAGGGCTCACTACCCCACACCACACGTTTACTGTGCGAGGACGCTGACGTCCCACCTGACGAAGACAACGGGAATTGTCAGCAGACCAACACTGCATGTTTCGGCGGTTTACCTCGCCATGATTGATAAATGTGGCTTCATCACTATAGAAGATACAGGATACATCTGGAGTAGCCTGTCTTAAAGCCCATGCACATTGTTAGCACGATTCTCATAATCGTTTCCTGCAGCTCTTGATAGAGAGAGATATGGCAGGGATGGAACCTATGTCGATGGAGAATGTGTAGGATATTTGGCGAGCCGGCCGCTGTGGCCGAGCGGTTCTAGGCGCTTCAGTCCGGAACCGCGCGACTCCTACGGTCGCAGGTTCGAATCCTGCCTCGGGCATGGATGTGTGTGATGTCCTTAGGTTAGCTAGGTTTAAGTAGTTCTAAGCCTAGGGGAATGATGACCTAAGATGTTAAGTCCCATAGTGCTCAGAGCCATCTGACCCATTTTTTATATCTGGCGAGCTCATGCCACTTCCTTATGTCATTGCGTGGGAGCAGACGTACGGCTCATCTGCAACAGCAGCAAGAACATATATTCCCACCCTCTTTTGTCGTCATTTAGTTTCCTTCTGTTATGTTGTCTAGATGTTACACTACCACCTTCATGTAACTGGCCGAAGACACTGATAAATAATTGCCGAGATGGTTGACATCTGTTGGAATATGTTGCCGCATGAATCTGCAAGAACGAACTGCATTCTTCCTACACTCTCTATACACCATGTACATGTCGGCTTTTTCTGCACTGCTGGATCCCAAGTCCATTTACGACCTATTGCTTGGACTGCCGCACTAAATGGCAAGTCACAATGCACTCAAGGAACACACAAGCACGCTATAAGCAAACATAACAACATCGTATCTGGCAACTACGCATGTCGAATGACACAAAAAAGTGTCGATGTGGAAACTATTCAAAATACGATATCTCGTAACTGACTTGCACTAGAATACTACAACAAACACCAGCGACATTCCAATTTACCATACTTCTAGTTTGTTAATGTCAATAGGCACTGTTCCATTTAAAAAGTGTGTGTTTGCACAAAAAATAAAATTTATAAGTATTATTATAATCTGTTGAAAATTTGCGTTGGACAGAAAATGTGTCCGGATGGACGAGCCGGCCAAGACAAACGTTCTACAGAGGTGGAGCATCTGGGTTCGAGTCCTGGTGCGCCACAAATTTTCTTCCTTCACCACTGATTTATTTCAAAGCCTTCAGGCGGCTGATGCCCTGTTTTCTCATAATATAGTTTCTTTACAACCACTTTACCACCAGTGGTGTCTGGTCGGTCGAACATGTCTGACAAAACAGACACCACATATCTATAGGTCTACACTAGTCTAAGGAAACGTTCCATATTTTACTTCTTACACAACTGTTTGTAGGCACTGCACAATTTTTTCAGTCCTTTCCCCGCCGATCCGCTCTTTGCACGAATGAACATTTATGATTGAGCTTCTGCGCTGGAATTACTGGGCAGTCCGTTTCATTCTACAACGTCGAACGCAGTTCCTGTCATGTCCGACATGCTTAAAATAAATCACCTCCTTAAATGCAAGAAAACGCTCTCCCAATTTGTTTTCAACTTCGGTGGAGAACATTTTACTATGGCCAAAAATTTTTGTATTCCCGTTTGCATTTTTGTTTTCATTTTCGGCAAGCTACTTAACTGTTCGCTTCTGCACAGTCAATATGTATTCCAATTCATTTACAACGTAGTCCCCATTTAATATACTGTTACATCTAAATGCAATTCATCACTGATCGACTTTGCATGACAAATTTCTGTTGGCATACTCCAATACAAAGTAATTGTTTAATTAATAACTTGGGATAAAGACATCATTAGAAAATTCACCACATCGTCCGTAAACATTATTTGCAATAATAATGCTACAGGATTTTAAAAGCTCACTTCATGAGCAAATTTCTTATATTGTACGGGTACAATAGAGAAAATTTATAGCGTCACATTATAGCCAACGTTGCCGTTTTCTCTTTGTCAATTTCCTCCAAGCGAACCACAACGAATACAGATTCGTGATTGTTGGAAAACTAAGATTATTTCAGGTATAAAGGTATGAAAAGTAAAGTTACAGGTTCTGTTCCTAGACGTGCCAACTGGGTCCGACTGACCATCGTGTCATCGTCTGCCAATGGTCTCAGTGCATGCAGTATGGAAGGCCATGTGGTCATCAGACCACTCTCTCATCCGTTGTCAGGTTTCGTGACTAATAGGTCGAGTAACGCTTCAGATTCTCCCGAGGCCTAACACTCCCTGTACCAGTCCTCACACCAAGGAAAAATCTCTGGCAATAACGGGAAATCGAATCCCGTATAACAGTCAGCCAAGCTGACATCTCAACTCCGGACGTGGGTTATTACATGTATATTCGCCTAGGAAAAAAAAAAAAAAAAAAATCACGTGACCACCTGCTTTATAACAGTAATTCTTTTGGCCGCGTTCATGAAATGTCAGATGAACTCTGCGCTGACAGAAAAAAAAAGGTCACCAAGAAGTTGTGTGACATGAACGAAAGTTGGTAGGCGTGTTTCTACATGTGAAATGAGGCGTCTATTCAGACTTCAGTCCAGTTCTATAACAGTGGCGCTAGTAGCACCCGTATGAGGATGAAAATCAGGTTTGCTTTAAATACGAGCCATCCGCCCTGAAGCATGCATTCCACTGACCCCGAACCACAGCCATTTGCGACTTCAATGGTGTCAAGCGAGAGCTCATTGGAGTGCAGGGTGGAATTCTTTTATGAATTCTGATGAAAGCTGGTTCTGCTCGGTGCGAGTGACTGCCGTGTGTTGATTAGAAGGAGGGCATTTGTCTGCGTGCTAGGCGCACTACAACTACACCTGGAGCTGTGCTCCGGGATGCAATTTCGTACGCACCCTGACTGCAAATTTGTAAATCAGTCTGGTGATTCGAGCTGTTATGATGCATTCATGAACAGCATTCCAAGGGATGTTTGTAACAGGATAACGCTCGCCCAAATACCGCTATTTTAACCAAATGTGTACTACAGGGTATCGACGTGTTACCTTGGCTTGCTCGGATCATCAAATCTGACTAGAATCGCACACATCACCGGACGACAACTCGAGCGTCATCCAATAACGCCATTAATCGTCTCTCTATTCACCGAACAACTGCAACAGGCATGGAACTTCATCCCACAAACTGACATCTGGCACCTGTGCAACACAATGGATGCACGTTTGCATGCTTGCATTCAATATTTTGGCGTTTACACCTATTATTCATGTATCAGTGTTTCACATTTGCAATCTCGCGTTTACATTAACCTGTGATCTTGCATTGTTGTTGTTGTCGTTGTTGTTGTTGTTGTCTTCTGTCCGAAGACTGTTTGGTGCAGCTCTACATGATGCTCTATCTTGTGCAGCCCTCTGTATCTCCGAATAACTACTGCAACCTAGATGTTAATGAATCTGGTTACTGTATTCGTCTCTTGATTTGCCTATATGTTTTTTTCCCAACCACACTTCCGTCCAATATTAAATTCGTGATTCCTTGATGTCTCAGAATGTGCCCTATCAACTTTAGGTCAAGTTTTACCACAAATTCCTTGTCTCCCCAATTCTATGCAGTACCTTCTCACCGAGCGAGGTGGCGCAGTGGTTAGACACTGGACTCGCATTCGGGAGGACGACGGTTCAATCCCGCGTCCGGCCATCCTGATTTAGGTTTTCCGTGATTTCCCTAAATCGCTCCAGGCAAATTCCGGGATGGTCCCTTTGAAAGGGCACGGCCGACTTCCTTCCCCATCCTTCCCTAATCCCATGAGACCGATGACCTCGCTGTCTGGTCTCCTTCCCCAAACAACCCAACCCCCCAAGTACCTTCTCATTAGTAACGTGACCGACCCACCTAATCTTCAGCATTCTTCTGTATCACCACATTTCGAAAGCTTCCATTCTCTTTTTATCTAAATTGTTAATCGTTCACGTTTCACTTCCATACATCGCTGCGCCGGCCGGTGTGGCCGTGCGGTTCTAGGCGCTTCAGTTTGGAACCGCGTGATCGCTACGGTCGCAGTTTCGAATCGTGCCTCGGGCATGGATGTGTGTGATGTCCTTGGGTTAGTTAGGTTTAAGTACTTCTAAGTTCTAGGGGACTGATGACCTCAGAAGTTAAGTCCCATAGACCTCAGAGCCATTTGAACCATTTTTGATACATCGCTACGCTCCAGACAGATAAATATTTTCAAAAAAGACTTCCTAACACTTAAATCTATATTCGACGTTAACAAATTTCTCTTCTTCTGAAATGAATTTATTGGCATTACCAGTCTACTGTTTAAATCCTATTTACTACGGCCAAACAGCAAAAATCATCTTTGTTTTGCGTGTTTCGTTTCCTAATCTAATTCCCTTAACATCACGTGATTTAATTCTACTACGTTCCATTACCCTTGTTTTGCTTTTGTTGATGTTCATCTTATATCCTCCTTTCAAGACACCATCCACTCCGTTCAACTGCTCTTCCAAGTCCTTTACTGCCTTTGACAGAACTATACTAAAGAACCAAACCAAGTGATATACCTGCCTAATATCGTGTAGGGTCCCCTCGAGCTCGTAGAAGTGCCATAACACGAGGTGGCATGGACTCGACTAATGTCTGAGGTAATGCTGGAGGGAATTGACACCATGAATCCTGAAGGGCCGTCCACAAATCCGTAAGAGTACGAGAGGGAGGGGAGGGGGGGGGGGGGAGATCTCTTCTGAACAGCACGTTGCAAGGCATCCCAGATATGCTCAATACTGTTCATATCTGGGGAGTTTGGTGGGCAACAGGAATGTTTAAACTCAAGACAGTGGTCCTGGAGCCGCTCTGTAGCAATTCCGGACGTGTGGGGTGTCACATTGTCCTGCTGGAATTTCCCAAGTCCGTTGGAATTCACAATGGACATCAATGGGTGCAGGTGATCGGACAGGATGCTTCCGTACGTGTCACCTGTCAGAGTCGCATCCCATATCACTCCAACTGCACACGCCTCATACCATTACAGAGCCTCCACCAGCTTGAACAGTCCCTTGCTGACTTGCAGGGCCCATGGATTCATAAGGTTGTCTCCATACCCGTACACGTCCATCCGTTCGATACAATTTGGAACGACACTCGTCCGACCAGGTAACATTTTTCCAGTCATGAACAGTCCAAGAACGCTATTAACGGGCCCAGGCAAGGCGTAAAGCTTTGTTTCTTGCAGTTATCAAGGGTGCACGAGTGGGCCTTCGGCTCCGAAAGCGCATATTTATTTTGTGTCGCTGAATGGTTCGAAGGTTGACGACTGTTGATGGCCCAACATTGAAATCTGCAGCAATTTGCGGAAGGGTTGCAGTTCTGTCACGTTGAACGATTCTCTTCAGTCGTCGATGGTCTGGTTCTTGCAGGATCTTTTTCCGACCGCAGCGATGTTGGAGATTTGATATTTCATGGTACACTCTTGAAATGGTCGTACGGGAAAATCGCCACTTCATCGCTGCCTCTGAGATGCATCGCTCTTGCGCCGACTGTAACACCACGTTCAAACTCCCTTAAATAGTGATAACTTGCCATTGTAGCAGCAGTAAGCGATCTGACATTACACCAGACAATTGTTGTCTTACATAGGCGTTGCCGTCAGCAGCGCCGTATTCTACATGTTTACATATCTCTGTATTTGAGTACGCATGGCTATACCAGTTTCTTTGGCGCTTCAGTATACAATGTCATCGGAAAACCTCAAAGTTTTTAGTTCTTCTTCCTGAACTTTAATTACTGCTCCAAATTTTTCTTTGGTCTCTTTCACTGCTTGTTCAAATACTTACAGAATAACATCGAGGAGACGCTACATCCCTGTATCATTCACTTCTCAACCACTGTCTGCCTTTCATGCCCTCGACTCTTATAACTACCGTTAATCATTGAAATATGTTGCCTAAACAAATGTATTCCCGAAATTTCGTTACTCTATATTATTTTTTGGTTCTGTGATTTTTCTTGCGGCAGTCCACAAACAATACAACGCTATCTTTAGACCAGCTGTTCTTCAACACACAGAACTCATAGCTGACAATATGGCTCCAAGCAGCATTTAGCTAACGCTGGCTTCTCTAAATGTCGGACAGTACGACACGTACGAATTTTGCAGTGCTGGTAGAAGTTAGGAGCGGGTACAATATAGGCAACAGTCCCCTATATCGCGGAATGGCGAGACGCGTTTGAAAATTGACTTTTTATCCTTCCAATTGTCGGTATCTTCTTAAACACGGCACTTTTTAGGCGGAACGGACGAGAGGGAAGACGGCGGTGGCAGAACGACGCGGAAGAGTGCGGCGTCGCTGTGCCGGGTCAGCGCCGGCGGAAGTCTGTCGGCGGGCCCATTAGTGGATGTCAGCTGGCGCGGACACGTAAAGCAAACACAATAGCGCCGAGCCACAAAACTGCCAGCCCGCATTATTACCTGCCGTGGCGCGGGAGGCCGAAATTGCTTTCCGCTCGTGTTGTGCGCTGTGTTTACTGCGACAAAGGGGGACCCGGGAACTCCCCCAAGAGACGGGACGAGCCGGGCTGAGGCGGCGTGAGGAACTCCGGCCTCCGCCGCCCGCCGCCTAAGAGCCTTCTGGGCGTGGCATTGCTGCAAGATGGAGCGCCGTGGGAGCCGTACCGAGATACTGCTGCCGCTTAACCCTTTCGCTGCTACAGACGGGAGCACTGCATTCCGTGGTGAAGCTATTGTTGTTATGACTTCACACACAGTGGTACTGACAAGGGATTTCAGATTGATACCGTATGTCTCGATTTTCGAAAGGCTTTGGACACAGTACCACACAAGTGCCTTATGCTGAAACTGCGTGGTTATGGAATATCGTCTCAGTTCTGTGGCTGGATTCGTGATTTCCTATTAGAGAGGTCACAGTTCGTAGTAACTCACGGAAAGTCGTCGAGGAAAACAGAAGTGATTTCTGGCGTTACCCAAGGTAGCGTTCTAAGCCTTCTGCTGCTCCTTATCTTCATAAACGGTATCAGAGACAACCTGAAAAGTCGTTTTATGTTGTTTGCCTTCGTTTATCGTCTAATAAACTCATCAGAAAATCAAAACAAATTGCAAAACGATTTAGAAAAGATATCTTAATGGAGCGTAAATTGGTAATTGACCCTAAATAATGTAAAGTGTGAGGTCATCCATCTGAGTGCTAAAAGGAATCCCTTAAACGTCAGTTACATGATAAATCAGTCAAATATAAAGGCCACAAATTCAACTAAATACCTAGGAATTACAATTACGAACAACTTAAATTGGAAAGAACACACAGAAAATGTTGTGGGGAAGGCGAAACAAAGACTGCGATTTATTGGCAAAATACTTAGAAGATGCAATAGATCTACTAAAGAGACTGCCTGCAGTACGTTTGTACGCCCTCTTTTGTAGTACTGCTGAGCCGTCTGGTATCCTTTAATAGATAGGATGGGGTGCAAAAGTAGACTAGCATGCAAGTGGTGCACCCGGGGAAACGTGACTTGTCACTCTTAAATAGTCTACAATACCGGCTGCTGGACCTAAACCGGATTTCCCAGCTCTCTAAAATACAGCATAATGAATAGATAGGATTAGTGGAGTGCATCGAGAAAGTTGAAAGAAAGGCAGCACGTTTTGCATTATCGCGAAATAGGGGAGAGAGCGTCACGGACATGATATAGGATTTGGGGTGGACACCATTAAAACAAAGGCGTTTTTCGTTTCGGCGGAATCTCCTCACGAAATTTCAATCACCAACTTTCTCCTCTGAATGCGAAAATATTTTGTTAACGCCTACCTTCATGGGGATAAACGATCATGATAATAAAATAAGGGAAGTCAGAGGTCACACGGAAAGATATGGGCGTTCTTTTCTTCCGCGCACTGCTGGAGACTGGTATAATAAACAATAATTGTGAAGGTGGTTAATTGTGATTTAGATGCAGATGGATGTACTGCTCCCCAAATTCTGGTACCTGTGCTGAGAGAGGATGTTGCAGCCGATATGAAATGTTTATCACCAATTTTTCGAAAACTATTTGGTGTCAAGATTTTATTTTTGCACACCTTACGGCCTGATATCTTCACTTGATAACGGACAGAATTTCTCTTTGTTGTATACCATAGTTAGTGTGCAGCATCAAATTAAGTAAAGCATTGCGCGGATTTTTAAAGATTCAGCAGAGGTGAAAACGCATTGTGTAATCTTTGCATATGGTTGATTTTGGCTCATACATTGCAGTGAATGAAAAGTAGATAAGATATCGAAATTATATATAATATTGATGGCAGAAGGATATCTCGCTCCGTTCTCAAGAGTTTGGGTTTTATATCCGGACCGTCGTGCCCGATGCGCCCATTCATGTCCTTGCGCATCGCGAATCGTGTGGTCATAACAATTCTGATATCTCATAAGCGGTTCAAGATATCGAAACGAGATTTTTTGCAAATGATAGCAAGCAATGAGGCACATGTGTCATAAAATAAATATTATTCACGGAGGTATGGAAGTAACTCGTCCGCAGCAATGAGAGGTCGGCAGCTCGCGTTTCTGTATACAGAAAAACCATACCTTACCGGCATTTCCTATCTAGTACTCTTAAGTGGGCAGATAAAATACCTTCACTGAGCTTGTGGTTATATAGTGGAGTTAGATTCAGTTTATTAAATGAGTATTTATTTGCAGTTGTTAAGCCAGTTTTTTCTGTAAAATGCGTTCCCTCAACAATGACTGAGAAGTGTTTACTTGCTCTGAGCACTATGGGACTTAACATCTGAGGTCATCAGTCCCCTAGAACTTAGAACTACTTAAACCTAACTAACCCAAGGACATCACAAACACCCATGTCCGAGGCAGGATTCGAACCTGCAACCGTAGCGGTCGCGCAGTTCCAGACTGAAGCGCCTAGAACCGCTCGGCCACACCGGCCGGCTGCTGGACGCACTTGGCGGTGAAATAATGAATGACTATGTAAGGTGGCATCATTTATAGCGACATTACAACTACCACTCCGGAAGTATAAACATCGAGACAGGAAACCATTAACGATACTGACATCGGCTAGGGATCTTAATTTGTAGCAGAATATCTGTACGTTGGGCGATAGTGAAGCGGACGGAGACGGGAGGCTCAAATGGCTCTGAGCACTATGCGACTTAACTTCTGAGGTCATCAGTCGCCTAGAACTTAGAACTAATTAAACCTAACTAACCTAAGGACATCACACACATCCATGCCCGAGGCAGGATTCGAACCTGCGACCGTAGCAGTCCCGCGGTTCCGGACTGCGCGCCTAGAACCACTTGACCGGAGACGAGAGGCTGGTAGGAGAACGGGAAAGACACAAGCGTGGCAGGCAGGCCCGAGAGCTGAAGACAACAGCGCCCGTAAGCTACTCTGGAAATCCCAGGCGGGTGGACCGCGGCTTAGCGGGAGCCACGTGGCCGAGGACAAGGAGGAGACACAAGGGCTCGCTCACAAAACGCGTGGCGGCGTGTACGTGGTTTTCCCAACGGCCGGAGCGGAAGCTTCTGGAACAGTCTGGAAGCTTCTAGAAGCTTCGGTCGGTTGCAAAAATGAGATTGTCGGCGCTCGGAAACGAACGCCTTCCAGCAACATGATTGGCCACACACATTAAAAGGGGGAAGAAAAAAAGAACAGGAGCTACGAAAACGCGTAGCGACTGAAAAGGACTTGTTTCTGGAGCGTCGAGGAGAGAGGCTGGTCCTGGCGAGGCGTGCGACATCGTTACTGGGACAGAGTGCTTGTAGCGAGAGCCTGAGGATCGTCTGGTGTTCCACGGCAGCCGTGGAGGTGCCCACGGAAGCTTTTGGTGAAGTAGAATTTATGTTATCTCGCTGAGCCGAGAACCTTTGCAGCGATAAGCGTCAGATCACTGTAGTGGTCGTGCGAGGGAAGTGAAGTAAATTGCTGATAACGTGTCTTTTCGTTCTATGCTGAGGCTTCACGTTGCTAGTCGCGAGTGAAGTTCTAAATATAATTGCAATTGCCATAGCTGATGCCAGTATTCCGCGCTTGAATTAACGACCGCGCTTATATATCACAGGACAGTGCCAGAAAGAGCGATTACCAAATGTGATTAGGCAGAACTATAATGCTACTCGTACTGTGTAATCTTGAATAGAGTGAATTGCAGAAGAGTAAAGAATTTAACACTACTGAGTGTGTCATTTCATAGCTAGTACTTTCCTTTGTCATTTTATGATGTCCTTATTTGTGTATTTCATGTTTGCAACCACCTGGTGGAGCCAGTGTTTGTAGGTCAGCACATCTGAACATTCTAGCGTATACTGAGGATATGGTTAGAAACTAATCAGATTTGCATACGCCTAGTTAACGTCACATATAGAGCAAAGCATAAGCTTACCCTTCTGGAGAGCGTATAAGTGTCAGGGCGACAAATTAGCGTTATAAAATCCGCTGTGCAAAATTTTTCACTTATACGTTCGGCTCTCAGTCTTAACCATCAGCAGAAAAGAGCAAAACAGAAGCGGTAGCTTACAACTAGAAAGGTGATGAACCTCTTCTCGTCATTACTTGTGTTACTGGTAGACTGGATAAATCTCTTCCATTCTGGCATTGCTGGCACTTGTAGAGCGGCCTCCATTGAGTGGAGCCATACATCAACTGTATATCTTGGAAGGTAGGTGTAAATATGGCTGATGGAATGAGACTGATCTTGTTCTAATCTATAACAGTAATGCACTGCTTGACTTACCTTGAAATATCAGAGGTTGCATAACACCTAAGTGGCCTACTTCTGTTACAGTGCGACCCAATTTAAGCCTCTGGACTTCTTTAGATTTTGGGAGAACTGTGAGGGGGGTGACGCATTTGATTCCTCTCATACTGTGAAAAATATTCCAGCCATTGATAGTAGAGACAATGAAACTGCCAATAGTGAATACATACTGACAGCATGTTACAGCTGGGGCAGGCTCTTTAGTATGGTACACAGTCGACATCTCCAACTGTTGTGCTTTTTAACAGAATGGCTCAACTAACAACTTCAAATAACTGCTGACTTAATAAACTGGAAATAAGACCATCTAAGTAAAAAATGTAAGCCCATCCTTTCTCAAGAGACGAAATTAGGGAAGGGATCGATGTTTGACGCTGAGGCGTGGAGTGAACTCGACGTTCTGTCACAAAGGTATTCCACTGGTTTCAGGTTGGGATTTTTGACAAACCAGTCCAAGTCAAGAATGTTGTTGCCCGCGAGCCAGTTTCTTTTGGCGGAAAATCATAGTAACACAGATATTCATAGGCGCATGCACGATGTCTAAGGAGACCTGGCAGTGAATGAAAGCACGGCGAGTCGTTGAGCGATGCGTCTGTGATCATCGCATCAACGTATAACCAACCTGTCCGATCTCCCGCGTGCCGGCTGGCTGCACACAGCTGTGACTGCTGCAACGTTGAAACGTGCGGACACTCTCACTCGAGGTGATCGGCGGATCATAAACACCTCGCTGCAAAAGTGGACGTCTCCGTTGGTAGTGCTGACACACTCTTATCAGTTGGGGTATGCAGAGATGTGTGCCAGCTGGGTTTCTCGCGGCAGTCCCTCATTCCGAAGAAAAAGTTCAAAGCAGCACCCTCAGCCGGTAAAGTCATGGCGAAGGTCTTCTGGGTCTCTGAAGGGGTTATTCTGTCTTAGGTCCTCTCTCATGATCCAAATATCAACTCTGAAGTGTATTGTACACTACTAGCCATTAAAGTTGCTACACCACGAAGATGACGTGCTACAGACGCGAAATTTAACCGACAGGGAGAAGATGCTGTGATGTGCAAATGATTAGCTTTTCAGATCGTTCAAGCAAGGTTGGCGCCGGTGGCGACACCTACAACGTGCTGACATGAGGAAAGTTTCCAACCTATTTCTCGTACACAAACACCAGTTGACCGGCGTTGCCTGGTGAAACGTTGTTGTGATGCCTCGTGTAAGGAGGAGAAATGCGTACCATCACGTTTCCCACTTTGATAAAGGTCGGATTGTAGCCTATCGCGACTGCGGTAGTATCGTATCGCGAAATTGCTGCTCGCGTTGGTCGAGATCCAGTGACTGTTAGCAGAATATGGAATCGGTGGGTTCAGGAGGGTAATACGGAACGCCGTGCTGGATCCCAAGGGCCTCGTATCACTAACAGTCGAGATGACAGGCATCTTATCCGCATGGCTGTAACGGATCGTGCAGCCACGTCTCGATCCCTGAGTCAACAGATGGGGACGTTTGCAAGACAACAACCATCTGCACGAACAGTTCGACGGCGTTTGCAGCAGCGTGGACTATCAGCTCGGAGATCATGGCTGCGGGTACCCTTGACGCTGCATCACAGACAGGAGCGCCTGCGATGGAGTACTCAAAGACGATCCTGGGTGCACGAATGAGAAATGTCATTTTTTCGGATGAATCCAGGTTCTGTTTACAGCATTATGATGGTCGCATCAGTGTTTGGCGACATCGCGGTGAACGCACATTGGAAGCGTGTATTCGTCATCGCCATACTGGCGTATCACCCGGCGTGATAGTATGAGGTGCCATTGGTTACACGTCTCGGTCACCTCTTGTTCGCATTGACGGCACTTTGAACAGTGCACGTTACATTTCAGATGTGTTACCATCTGTGGCTCTACCCTTCATTCGATCCCTGCGAAACCCTACATCTCAGCAGGATAATGCACGACCGCATGTTGCAGGTCCTGTACGGGCCTTTGTGGATGTAGAAAATGTTCGACTGCTGCCCTGGCCAGCACATTCTCCAGGTCTCTCACCAATTGAAAACGTGTGGTCAATGGTGACAGAGCAATTGGCTCGTCACAATACGCCAGTCACTACTCTTGATGAACTATGGTATCGTGTTGAAGCTGCATGGGCAGCTGTACCTGTACACGCCATCCAAGCTGTGTTTGACTCAATTCCCAGGCGTATCAAGGCCGTTATTAAGGCCAGATGTGGTTGTTCTGGGTACTGATTTCTCAGGATCTACGCACCCAAATTGCGTGAAAATGTAATTACATGTCAGTTCTAGTATAATATATTTGTCCAATGAATACCAGTTTATCATCTGCATTTCTTCTTAGTGTATCAATTTTAATGGCCAGTAGTGTGCTACCCTCAGGAAATTGAAGAAACAATCTAAGCGTGTTCGTCGCCACAAAAATGCAAACGAACTGCTGCTTCTCCATGACAATGCAAGTCGTCACACAGGTCTGTGCACTCGAGAGGAGCCCAAAAAACTTCATTAGACCGTTTTTCTTCATCCACTGTACAGCTCAGATGCCGTACCTTGTAACTTAAATCATCACTTTGGCCCATTGAAAGATGCATTCCGTTGGAAGCAGTACGTGGTTGATAGGGAGGTTATTGATGCAGCAAGACGGTGGCTCCGATGTCGACCAGCCCTCCCAGTAAGGTGGTTCAAAATGGTTCAAATGGCTCTGAGCACTATGGGACTTAACTTCTGAGGTCATCAGTCGCCTAGAACTCAGAACTAATTAAACCTACCTAACCTAAGGACACCACACACATCCATGTCCGAGGCAGGATTCGAACCTGCGACCGTAGCGGTCACGCGGTTCCAGACCGAAGCGCCTAGAACCGCACGGCCACACCAGCCGGCCAGTAAGGTGGAGTAAGGCCGTCGCACTGAACGAAGACTGTGTTGAGAAATAGGGTTTCGTAGCCGAAAGAGTGGGGAATAATGTCGTGTATTGGAATCCTAAATAAAACCAACCTGCCTTCAGAAAAATTGTGTTGCGTCACTTACTGAGCGCCCCTCACGGAGTAATGGCAGTATAGTGTGTCGGTAAACTGAAGAGCGAGCGTGCGAGTCCCCACTCTGCCTACTCTGGTACGTCACAGGGCGCTTCTGCAGGTTGTTCCACAACGTAGTACAGTCCCTGCCGCGGCGCGCGCCTTAAATCTGTGACGACACAGTGTACAGATACGTCCCGTCTGCGTTTATTTTTAGACAAATGCGTTAAGAGTATAAGGAAAACAAAATAGGAAAGCTTCTTCGCAACAAAACATTATAGAGTAAATAATATTAACATAAGAACGGAAATCAGGATTCTACTACAAACATAGAACCGAATGCCTATTCGTATGAATGTATGTTCCTCTATTCGTAAGACGAACCAGATATATTGCAATCAGTCTGTAGAATTTAAGGCTTGTTCTCTTTTGTGTTTCTACTAAAAGGTAGAAGTTTTCTTTGAAGGGCTGCATTAAAACTTAACAATTCTTGCAACACGAAGAGTGTTTAAAAAGGAACCAGATATTTATAATTACGTGTGTTGTATTAGTTCGATTCGCACTGCTTTTTTTGTCATTGCCTCCGTAAACATGTGTGAAAAGTATTTCCAGGTAAATGCCATTTCACGTAATGTCTTGTGTAAAACATGTTTCTGTAACGAAAATGTATTTTTTGTTTCACGCCAGTGAGTAATTTCCGTAATGTGGGCATTATTTTTTGGTTTATGTAAAAGTCCTCCATCGATTGTCGAATGAACGATTTTGGGAAACTGTCTATAACGATGAGTTTCCTCCCTAAATTATTAGTTTTTCTTTGCGGCGATCCCAGTAAACCATGCGCCTTGTTTTCGCGTTCCTTACTTATGCGTCCTATTTTGGCGGGGCTGACGTTTGCATAAACTGCAGCCCTTTGATTGGGACTGGTAATATTAGCCAACAGTTCTTTTTGTGTAGCCTCTTTAACACAATATGTAATAACGTTAGAGACGATCGAACGCTCGTTCTGCGCAAATATCTCCTTCGTATTCTGCACATTTTCTTGCAATGCAGGGCGATTATCCATCACTTCCGGATACTGAGGTATATCAGTAAGTGCACAAAGTCAACTGACTGAGATTGGCAACTAAGATCCCACGAACAGAAACGACGTACATCACTGCACGCCGAACTACACCGCTAGACAGGTAACGGGCAACAGATTTTGGGTGCCCCTGTAGGCCAGTGGCAGCGTTCTTCCAGGAATCGTTAGCGCTAGGATTTCACCCGGAACAAGTCCCACCCCACTCACTCCCGGTTTCCGCGGTCTTTGTTCGGCGCCTGGGCATCGTTTCAGTTGACCCACGTGGTTTACCGCGTTCGGCTGCTCTTGGAGTGAATGTCAAATTAATATCTTGCTAGGTCTTAAATTTTGCCAGGTTACGTTACAAAAAAACGTGCACAATTGCCCTCAGCTGTGCCAGGTACTTCCACAGCAAACATAAGAGAAAACAATTTAGCGCTGAATTCTTTAAACACGGGAACACAGTATTCAGATGAACAGCCTATGAGGAAACATATGTGAGAAAAAGCACCCAAAGCTAAAACAGGATAAACTTACCCTCAAAGAATAATTTGCTTCGAGAAAGAGGAACCACAGTATACTTGACACTTAAGTTTCAGAACTCAGACAGTATATGTAAAACAAGCACCAATGTTCACTACACTTCCAGAGGGCATCGAAATTACTTTGTTCTTGCTAAATCGATCCAAGCTGTTTTTGCGTGCTATTCACTGAATAGTTTTGCTGAAAAGTTTTAGCCGTAAAACACCGCATCATTTATTTCCTCCATAACTACTCTGTGACGAACATACACATCACATTATTATTTTTAAAAAATGGTTTGAATGATATTTAAGAAATTAATAAATCTTTTGGTTAAAAACAGACAGGACAATGAATAACGACACATTATTTTCCTGGGACGTTTGCAACAGCATATAGGTCACTAATCACACAGAAACAGCCACAATTCTTTGTAATCTCGTTTATAATGAGCAGGTATGGCATTGGAAGAATTTACAAGTTAAAATTCACCCATTACCCATGCAAATACTAACAAAATATGGCATATAAGCAAATATCTTACTGCTTTCATTAGGCATTTCTACTTTATGGCATTCTTATATTCTTTAATTTTCGTGAGCTACTATGAGGGCCTACATACCCTAAACAAAACGATTTCCATTTATTTCTATATAATGTTGATTTTAGACAACTGAGTTAGTCGACTGCATCCGTGGCTTTATTACCGACATGACAGATTCAAGACCACTGTTTTCGCACTGTATGTTTGCTCTGCTCTTTCCCTCAAATAAACGTATTATAATAAGTGAATTAGTTAATGAAAATTTGTCATTATTGCCCTTAAATAACACCACGTTGTTTTTTGTTTTCTATTGCTGGCGATGCTTTCAATCCTCTATAAATATTTTTATTTCTTTAATAACGCATATTCATATTATATTACTATACAGGAAAACTTAAATTTCTTATCATTACTGAATCTCATCCCAGTGTAACATGTGTTGGACTGTGACGATAACAACCTTGATGTAGCTTCCAGTTTGTGGAACTGGCGGCTGTTTAGGGGAGGGCCTCACACTATGGATAGCCGTGGAGGGGGGTGAATGGGCGGGACTTGTTCCGGGTAAGTCCTGGCGCTAAGGGCACGTCGTTCTTCCGGGAAAGGCCACTTCCCCCACCAAAAGCGCTGCTCGCTCTTGAGTCTACAGACAGACTATAGCAAGGGGTGGCCCATTGTGAAGCACGTTGTCGGTCATACACGAGTCGCTTCTGGAACGGGTGTATGGCACCCCGGGGCTGCCGCCAGCTCGCCTTAATCCGGCAGTCATCGAGCCGGCTGCCGGTTACTGCGGCGGAGGGCGGTGGGATCGGTCGTGGCTGGCTGTGGTGCGGGGATGACCGGCGAGTAATCCTCGTCACGGCACTAATCGGGTTCCGCGTCGGCCTTCGGATGGGATTAGACCCTCTCTCTCTGGCCCCGCCTTCTTGTCGCCGCCGCCGCCACCGCTCATTCACGCGGCTCTAAGGATGAGGACGTCGATGAAGGGCGCGGAAATTACTGCGTTACAGGCGCGCCGCGGAGCTGCAGGCTTTGAACAACGCTTATTAGCTAGCCGCCGTTTCCCGTCGTCAGGCGCCGTACGCAAAGTCCTGGCACTGCTGCTTAGCGTCCGCTCTTGCAGGAAATTAGAAACTGGCAGTCCTAACGAGTCTGACGGTCGAAACAAAAGCAAGAGCTTCGGTATTCCGTCAAGCTACAGTAGTTACAAAGACGTAGTTGATGAATGATGCAACCAGCCTCAATAATTCTGAAATGTTTTATTTTAGTGCCATAACCGGTTTCGAGCTACCACGCCCATCCTCAGTGCGGCTCGACATCGTAGTAATAACCTGGAAGCCAGATCGTAATCAACTAATTCTTTTGTGCAATTCGACAAAAAAAAAAAAATGGTTCAAATGGCTCTGAGCACTAAGCGACTTAACTTCTGAGGTCATCAGTAGCCTAGAACTTAGAACTAATTAAACCTAACTAACCTAAGGACATCACCGCACGGCCAATCCGGCCGGCTCTTCAGATGTCTAATATTTTCAGTTACAAAGATGTTAGGAACAACAACATGTCGGTTCTAGGCACTACAGCCTGGAACCGCGCGACCGCTACGGTCGCAGGTTCGAATCCTGCCTCGGGCATGGATGTGTGTGGTGTCCTTGGGTTAGTTATGTTTAAGTAGTTCTAAGTTCTAGGGGACTCATGACCTCAGAAGTTAAGTCCCATAGTGCTCAGAGCCATTTCTTTATTAGCATTCTATTAGTAAACTTATTATTAAAAGGCAGTGGGACAAATATTTTTTAATATTTTTTTTGATTGTTTATTTATTTTTTACTTTTATTTTTTTACAGTCAGTAAAAATTTGTGACGAAATGGCTTAAAGCCAACTAATTGTATATTATCAGCTAGATATCTATGTACATACATTCATATATACATTTATTTATCATTACTGTTTATAAGTTAGTTGTAGGAAACACACATTTAAAAAGTTAGAGGCTGTGGTGAGGGCAACACATCTGTTTATACTTATACAATTCTATACTGATAAATTGAACTTTAATGGTGTGACCGGTAGTAATCCAGTTTGTGTTTGATTTCTGTGAACAGCCCAAGGAATATATTTGGAAAATGTTTATTGGGGAGCTCCAGTTGCTTATTTAGAATGTATTGTGGTGAGCAGAGGGTGTGAATATATATATTTCCAGTTCCTCTAAGAGGCCCATTTACCTGCCTTTGTTAATGGTATGTAATATATTAATCTGTCGTCAATGTTAAAAACAGAGTGACTACACTGTTTCATGTGAGTGGCTGTACAGATTTACTCTTATTGTTTAGTCCAAAAGCATCCATTTGTTCACTATGTCTTATTCTGAAGCTTATGCTGGTCTGTCCACGATAAAAGCTGGGAGAATTGTGACAAATAATCCTGTAAATTTCTGATTTTTCTAAGCCAAGTGTGATTGTTCTTGTGCTGTAAAAAGGTTACGTTGTACCATATTATTGGTGCAGAGCTTGTTTCAGCTGTTGTCCTTCAGAAAAGATTGCCAATTTGTTATGAGATTGTGCCTAGGAAGAAAATGTATGTAAATTGTTACATTTCTACTGCTGAATTAAATGCCCAAATATTCTCGTGCAGTGTGGCTGCAGGCAACATGCTGTTGGTCAAAACATCTGTGTATAAAAAAATATTAGTCATCTGAAGATGGGCATAATGCTAGAATAAAAGATGTAAAAACTATTTGTGACTGGTTGTGTTATTCACTATCTATCATTAACGTTTGTGGAGTTCACAACATCCAAAATGGACAAAATAACAAATAAATAAACGCACTGTAAAACTCAAACTTTGTATGCTGTATCACCCACATGTGGAGAGGCCTCACTAGTAGAGTTGTACAACTATCGTAGGCTACTGTAGGGAATCATAAGTAGGGATAGCCGACTGTAGTTTCCCTAGAACCTTTGATCGTGTAAAATCGTGACTGTATCTGTATGTTAGGTGTGTTGCATAGCTATCACGCTTTACCTCATAACGTTTGCTTTCTTTGTGTATGCAATCATTGTCTTACTAAATTCCTCTAAAAACCGGAAGCGATGGACTGTCTATAAACTGGGTGAAGGTATGTAAAGGACCAGTTAACCTATGGTTATGATAGCGTCTGTTACTTAACAATAAACAGTATTTACAGCAAAATTGAAGTTCTCAATGTTTGATCATGTTGTATTCGAAAATTGTTGATTTGTAATGTGAAACAGAAGTATTGTCTAATAAAAATAAATGAAACAATTCAAATTTATCATATAGCACTAGAAAACGCGATTTCCTCAACAAAAAGGTAAAATAAACGGACCAACTATATATCAAACATCCCTTCAATACTTCGTCGAACTTATATAAATAATGTTTCTGTTATTCGTAAACAACTTTCACATTTATCAACAACAACAAAAAACTCTTGCCTCTGATCACGATGAAGAACATTCCATTGAGTACAAAATACAATAGTTACACCTTTTTATGTTTGTGCATGTAAACCGTACTTGCTTCCAAAGTAATTGCTTTGATTACACAAAAGCACAAAAGTTACGCGATCAACTAATTTTTAGTGCTTATAAAATGCAACTTGCTGTAAGGATGTAAAATACACAATGGACTAATACCGATTCACGTACAGTTCTAATTATGTGCTAAACAAATAATCAAACAGACAAAAAGCAAAGGCAAGTCACCAGTTTCCAGTTTCTCTCTTACTATTCATTTATGTTTATTTCCTTACCAGTGCTACCAACAGTACCACAAGTCCTATCGTTTGTGGCATCATTTATGTAGCGTACCAAGCTTACCACATCGTAGGTTTGGTAGAGCGCAGTAACTATGTAACTATGCAGAAACTATGTCGTTCAGTCCTTTAGAAAGGGAAAATACTTAATTATTTGAATACTAACATTTCCAATTACGAATTTATATAAGAGCAAAATTACAAATCCAGCGACAGTAATCAAATGCCGGCTGTGTGTATATTTAACAAGTCGGAAAACCAGAAAGGCCAATTTCAGTTATAATACCAATTTCTCTCGACCTTCTGGAGCATTGCGTAGGTACAGAACCATCGGATGATGGGGCGAGTCATTTCTAATATCAGTCAAACAAATAGTTTGAGAAACTCACAAGGTGGCGTCAACTGGTAAAGAACACAGTCTCTGCATTCCAATTAGCGACACAGATACGCCTGGTAAACGTGGCTACTTGAACAATAATTTTACAGAGCAGGCACTCCGTTATGTTGCCTGTGAGGCAATGAAACCACGGAGACCAGCTTTCTGAGTCCATTCATCAGACAAAGCTCAGCTGAATGAACGTTTGTGACGGTCGTATTAATCGTTAGTGTGGAGGTAGCCACCACCTTTAGTTAACATGGAATGGCTTCCATTACTTTGGAATCAACAATGTGTAAAATACAATCGATAGAAAATTGTTGTGAATGTTGTAACTAAATGTTACTATTAATTTAGCCCAGACACTCAGAGTGGCCGGTCGGAGTGGCCGTGCGGTTCTAGGCTCTACAGTCTGAAGCCGAGCGACAGCTACGGTCGCAGGTTCGAATCCTGCCCCAGGCATGGATGTGTGCGATGTCCTTAGGTTAGTTAGGTTTAATTAGTTCTAAGTTCTAGGCGACTGATGACCTCAAAAGTTAAGTCGCATAATGCTCAGAGCCATTTGAACCTTTTTGAACACTCAGACTAGCAGAAAAAAGGTTTTACTGCTCTAGTTCTTTAAAAGTGGCTGATTGCACACTTACTATACCGAAGAAAAAATCGCAAAAAACATATTTAAGTGATCAAAGTTGCAAGATCACAGAGTAATGTAAGCGCGGGAGAACCCACTGCAAATGTGAATGCTGGCACATTAATAACGCGTGTAGCCGCCAGAATGCTGAATGCAAGAATGGAAACGTGCATGCATTGTCGAGTACCAGTACCGGATGTCAGTTTCTGGGATGGAGTTCCATGCCCGTTGCACTTGATCTGTTAATACAGAGACGATTAATGCGGTTTGTGAATGACGCTGGAGTTGTCCAATGATATCCCATATGTACTCGATTGGAGACAATTCCAGTGATCGAGCAGACCAAGGCAACATGTCGACACTTTGTGTCTTGTTGGAAAACACGCCCTGGTATGCCGTTTATCAATGGTAGCACAGTAGATCGAACCACCAGAATGACGTACAATTTTGGAGTCAGGGTGAGTGGTATAACCAAGAGACTGCTCCTGGTGTCGTACGAAATCGCACCCAGTCCATAGCTCCAGGTTTAGGACCGGTGTATCCAGCACGCAGAGATGTTGGTTGCAAGGCCTCAGTTGGCCTCCATGTAACCAACACATGATCATCAATGGTACTGAGGAAGAATCAGCTTCCGTCAGAAAACATAGAAGACACCCACCCTGGCCTCCAATGATCTCGCGCTTGACACCCTCGATGTCGCAAATGGCGGTGGTTTGGGGACATTAGAATACACGCTACAGGGGGCCTGGGTCGGAGCTGTCCTTGAAGTAACACCGCCATTACTGGTCCCGAAGCAGTTTCATCGCCGCGCGGAGTGGCCGCGTGGTTCGAGGCGCCAGGACACGGATTGCGCAGCCCCTCCCGTCGGAGGTTCGAGTCCTTCCTCGGGCATGGTTGTGTGTGTTGTTCGTAGCATAAGTTAGTTTAAGTAGCGTGTAAGTCTAGGGACCGATGACCTCAGCAGTTTGGTCCCTTAGCAAGTCACACACATCTGAACATCAGAAAAAACAACAGACCTCCACACTGCCCCCCTGCTTGTCACCACTGAAGTCGCAAATGGCGGTGGTTTAGGGTCACTGCAATACACTCTTCAGGACGTCTGGCTCGGAACTGTCTTTGACATAACCGATTTGTAACAGACTGTTGTGTCTCCGTGGTGCCAACTGCTGCTCAAATTTCTGCTGTAGATGCGCCAGAGACATACACCGAACGCGATGGTCTTCCACTTGGTAGTTCCACGTGGCCATTCGGAGTCCCGTGTTTTCGCGACCGTAAATTTCCGTGACCATCACTGCCAGCAATAATATACAATGGCTACATTCGTATTTCTGCAATCTCGCAAAAGGAATATCCAGCTTCTGATAGCTCCATTGCACGACCTCGTTCAAATTTAGTGAGCTGTTGATAATGGCGTCTATTTCACCTTAAAAGCATTCTTGACAAGTATCAACTCACCACTCCCAGTCTCAAAGGCATCTAACCCGAACGACCGTTACAGCATGTATTTAAAACAAACCGGTTTTACAGTCTCATAGTGGCGCAAGTAGCGCCACTCCTATGCCACTGGAGCAAAATTTGAAAAGATGTATATATAGAAATATGCCTACCAACTTTAAGTTGCACGACTTGGTGCTGCGATTTTTTTCCTGTCAGTGTATTCAGACATTTGCCTAATATGGCGGAACTACAACTGAAAAGTGGTAACACTGTAAGAAATAAGGGTATGTTAACTTTGGTACTGTTTGATGCATGGCACTTGATGTGCTATATCTAACACAACGACAGGTGGTGGTGGTGGTTAGTGATTAACGTCCCGTCGACAACGAGGTCATTAGAGACGGAGCGCAAGCTCGGGTTAGGGAAGGATTGGGAAGGAAATCGGCCGTGTCCTTTCAAAGGAACCATCCCGGCATTTGCCTGAAACGATTTAGGGAAATCACGAAAAACCTAAATCAGCATGGCCGGAGACGGGATTGAACCGTCGTCCTCCCGAATGCGAGTCCAGTGTGCTAACCACTGCGCCACCTCGCTCGGTACACAACGACAGGTAAATAACTTTGTTGTCCTTTGCAGTGTATGATATTTTCACTCTGACTGAAAGTAATGGAGTAGACACTCTTGATTGTCCTATTACTCCATAAAAACGGCTACTAAGTAGGAAAGTAGTCTTGCAGGAGCTTAACTGGGGTGTCTACAGGCACTGAACTGTCCAACTGCTGATTTGGAACAGCATGAGAGTCCACGGCGCATCGTACTTTGTGGCTGTCGGCGGAAGATTTTTCGTGTCCACCAGAACAAGGTGGAAACTATGTAGTCCACAACTGACAGCGCTCCGCACTATCGACAGACGAGTACGACGGGCTGAAGGGTATGAAACGGAAGCAAAAAGAGGTCCATGTTTGTGGGTGCCCTCTGAAGACTACTATTCGGAACAGAGGGGCACCACGTGAGTGGTTACTGAGGTCTCTCGTGACATTTGTTGTTTACCCTTAACCGTTACAACCCCAGTGGTTTCTGCCTGAAATCATTATGTTATTAACTCTTTTTAGTACCAGTGCCTTTCGAATGAAACCGGTGATGCCATTGCAAGAGACATCTAGCGGTACACTGAGGTACTTCTACGAATAAAGTGCACTATAACGGTCAGTCACAGCGTTCAAAGCAACATTCGGCGCGGAGTATTTGCTACATGGTTGTAGGAGATTTGTAGCTGCAAATTTTTATTACATAATTTATTTGACTTTTGGGTTTTGCGTGTACCGAGGAGATCATTGACAATGAACGTAAGAATATTTAAAGTTATTGTACCGTGGATATGAGTTCCTTTGTACTGCTTTTACGAGTAGTTTCGACAAGAAACCACTGGGACTGTATGCAACTTTATGATTAATTTTGTAATTAGATGTAAATTTATTGAATTTTATGTCTGTTTTTCGTTTGCTATTAGGCAGAATAATTTGTTTTGCCGTTATGTGTTCAGGGAAGTTTCGATACGTCAGCCATAATCTGAACGTCCATCTTTTGTGAGAAGAAATTCTCAGTGATTTGGATTCAGAGACATCTGTGGCAGAAAGTGATCATGAGAATGCTTGTGTGAATGTTATCCATCAGTCAGGTACATCAGGAGCTTCAGTTCTTTTGACAGGTCCTGAATTAGTCATGGAAAATGCAGATCATGACGATTTTGATGACGACAATGAAGATGAGCCTGCCATGATAATTTCACAAATATGATGGTTTACGTCGTAAAAAGTAGCAGCTGTGCATGACATCGCTGGAGAGATCGGACCAAATATTGATGTACGCTGTGAATCTCCCGTAGAAGTGTTTCGGAACTTGTTTCCACGGAAAGTAATGAGAGATTGACAGCTGTGAGTCTTTGTGGTTCCCAAGGTTAGTCATCTCCATAAAACAATCGATAATTTACTTTTTGACAAGTTCTTCATGTAATCATTGCTTACGATGACAATGAAAGTTAGCACTGTGAAAAATTTTAAAATTGTAAGTTTTTTCATACTGCAAAATTGTTAAGGCTTTGGTGGCCACTTGTTTAGAAATTGCCTGTTAGTTCCTGTTTCGTGATCCTCGGCGGATGTTTATTTGATAATTTTCCCGACGTTTCTCCAGCACGAATGGCTGGCATTGTCAAAGCTTCACCCTATATTGCTGGTGGTGGACTGGGTTCGAGCTTGCGGCCGCAGATTATGTGTCCCTGGAGCGCCACAGTCCAAGGGCATTTTATTGGTCATCTATGCTGCCGTTCTCACCTTTCTATCGGCAAAGGTCGTTCTCTGCATCTCGGAAGTCGAGGATACATTCACCTTGAGGCTTTCTCCTTTCTTGTTGAAGCTATTGTGTTATTTGCGCATTTCCATAATTTCTCTGAACAAGCGGACGTAAAGGCTCTTCTCTACAGCAAGAACTTCCGTGTCGACGAATTTCACTATGTGGTCGGTCTCACACAGCACGTTCTCCGCCATTTTCTACCTGCCCCATCCTGCAGGCAGTTTATGTTCGGTGATCCTAATGTTCAATGGATCGTCCAGTCACTGTAACATAGACTTTTCCACATGTGCTCGGTATCCGGTATATTCCTGACGTTGCAAGTGGGTTCCTTTTCTGCTTTGCTGAGCTGAGACGTTCTTTGATCTTCTTTGTCGCTTTATAAGTAGTCATTTCGCCGTGTTAGCGCAATGTACGGCCGGTTCTCTCCGTCACTCTCGGAAAGGCCGTACCTGACATTTCTTTAGTTGATGTGTCACTTCGAGTGTTTGATTCTGTGACACTTCTTATGTAAAAGGTAGAGTACCCATTTTCCCTCAGAACGCTTTCCAGATGTTGTATCTAGCGTCTGAATTGCTGCGGCTCATCTTTCCCGACTCTGGTGGTGATTTGATAGTTTGTGCAAGTACTGGTCTGCGTGTGTCGGTGTTCGATACACGCTGTATTCCAGGTTTTCACCATCTTTTCATCTAGAAAGGGTAGCTGTTGGTCCTATTCTACCTCCGTGGTAAATTTTACGTTGGCACGGAGACCGCTCAAGTCTCTTCGGGAGTCAATAAGCTGTTTCTTGCCATGGCTCCACACAGAGAAGGTATGAAAAATTTCACCAAGATTGGACTATATGGACTATCCACGTGGAATGGCAACTTCTACGAACAGCTGGAAGGCGGTTTGCACGACCTTGTTGTGTTGACGACAGATGACGCGCCCAACGGGTCACCGTGCTTTCGTTCACTTCCAGCCCTCCATAGCCAGTCGCAAAGTGCCTGTAAATATGTGCGATGCTCTGGTTTTCCTCTAAAATAAATTCAATGACATATCTCTGCTTGGAACGCACCTCTGTTACAGACGCCAGTTTGAAGGCTACGTACAGCGCCGCGTGTATCGGCATTTCATGAATCTATGGGAGCTGAAGTGGGAATATCCATGGTGTCTCAACAAATTCTAATTTTTTTGCAACTGAAATGGGACGAGAAAAAAAGTGTTGCATTACTTACTGAACGACCCTCGTGCATGCGTAACCATATACTCTCTACATTCCTTTCTTGTGTCTGTCTTTCTGTCGTTTTCTGATTCTCTCTCTCTCTCTCTCTCTCTCTCTCTCTCTCTCTCTCTCTCTCTCTCCAACTCCCTCTCCCTCTCTGTTTCCTACGCGTGTATAGAGACACAAGAGAGCAGAATGAACAAAGCAATCATAATAAGATTAAATATAATCGCAGCTGTTCCCCCTTTTCGCGAGCGGTCGCCTAAAAATTGGCTATCCTTGCACGACTCACGGCCGGACCGAAACTTCCGTATGTCGTCAACCGTCCGGGTTCGAGTCCCAGTACGGTATAAATTTTCATTCTCGTCATTCGAATCTACAGATGATGGTTGTCATTATTCGCAATTGCGAATACATTTAATGTATTTCATAACGGCTGTAGTCGCCGCAGTGCCTGTTCATTGAGCCAGGTCTAGACCGAACCTGTTTATAACTTCTGTCTTAATGGTAATCAACGCGTAAGATACGCTGCTACAGTTCCAGCTTTACAAGAGGCGAGTCTAAATGAGGGATCTGCGGCGCACACTGCGTAGAATACCACGGGCCAGAAGCAGCAGCAGCATGCGAGTAGTAAAGAGGTGCGACCTCCGGGTAGGCTGTGCTTTGCGCTTTGCTGCAGTCGCTAATGAGCCATGTCTGGGGCCGGGCAAGCAGTGGCGAAAGCGGGCGGAAGGGAGCGAACGCCAGAACGAAGTTAGGCGTCAGCCGGAGCGCACAACGAGTCCTCTCTCTGCAGACGTCGTCCCGAGCGGGGAAGAATGCTGCGGGAATTCGCAGCTGGTAATCACGCACGCTCAGCAGAGAGCTGGAGCTGCAAAGACCAAAAAATGCGAGAGACGCGAGGAATGTGCGCGCTAGCAGGCGGAATAAGGGACCCTACTGGGGTGGCCGGATTATGCCCTCATTTGTCTCGTACGCTTTAGCTCCTGACGTTCGCTGGAGAATATTTCAGACACATTACGACCTGTTCACGTTTGCCTCGATTGTTTTAGAACAACGGCAACCATATTCTTAATCATCACGTTCCAAAGTCGTTTGTTACTTAGTCACTTTCAGTTTTCAGGTTCACTTTCAGTTTTCAGGTATGTCATTACTTTATTTCGCGAACTAGTTATCGTAACACGAGTGCGAAGATGTGCCCGAATCGACTACAGTCAGTCTCTATCTTAGAGGTTTTGTCTCTGTGAGGTTCGGCAGAAGCACGGTCACATGTTTCCAGGCTTAGTAACTTTGCCAACATTGATGTGGAGCTGTACGAGTTTTGTGACGTCACTTCCTGCTATTACACGTTGGGGACCCATCTCGTCGGGTGAAACACAAAATACACTGAGTTTACAAATGTCATGGGATAGCGATTAGCATATATACAGCTGGCGGTAGTATCGCAAACACAAGGTATAAAAACGGCTCAAATGGCTCTGAGCACTATGAGACTTAACATTTGAGGTCATCAGTCCCCTAGAACTTACAACAACTTAAACCTAACTATCCTAAGGACATCACACACATCGACTGCATCCGTACCATATTTCTATGCACCAGGAATTGCATGGCAACGACTTTGAACGTCGTGTACAGTTCTGCCACTAGGCACAAGAGAAATTACGGGACGATGACAGATTCCTTGCACGCGTTCTATTTAGCGACGAAGCGTCATTCACCAACAGCGGTAACGTAAACCGGCATAATATGCACCATTGGTCAACGGAAAACCCACGATAGCTGCGACAAGTGAAACATCAGCGACTTTGGCGGGTTACTGTATGGTGCGGCATTATGGGAGGAACGATGATTGGCCCCATTTTATCGATGGCAATCTAAATGGTGGGGACTTGACGTCGAAGCACCATACCATGGCGCGCACGTTCACCGGATCTGACGTCCCCGGATTTCTTTTTCTGTGGGGAAAGTTGAAGGATATTTGCTATCGTGATCCACCGACAACGCCTGACAACATGCGTCAGCGCACTGTCAATGCATGTGCGAACATTACGGAAGGCCAACGACTCGCTGTTGAGAGGAACGTCGTTACACGTATTTCCAAATGCATTGAGGTTGACGGATATCATTTTGAGCATTTATTGCATTAAGGTGGTATTTACAGGTAATCACACTGTAACGGCATGCGTTCTCAGAAATGATAAGTTCAGAAAGGTACATGTATCACATTGGAACACCCGAAATAAAATGTTCAAACGTACCTACGTTCTGTATTTTAATTTTAAAAACCTACCTGTTACCAACTGTTCGTCTAAAATTGTGAGCCATATGTTTGTGACTATTACAGCGCCATCTATCACAAAGCGAAAAAAGTGGTTTAACTAAAACATTGATATTTCCTTACATACTACACAAATATGTAATAAAAATGGGGGTTCATATTTAAAAATCACAGTTGATATCCGTTTGACCTATGGCAGCGCCATCTAGCGGGCCAACCATAGCGCCATCTGGTTTCCCCCTTCAAGCTAGACAAGTTTCATTCTTTGTAGTTTTTTCGTCTGACGCTTATTTCGTGAGATATTTGGCCCGGCCACGATCAATGGACCACCCTGTATATAGAATTTATTTCCGCTACGGTGGATTCCTTACCGTGTATCTCTCTTTCGCCATAGACGGAGCAGTGGCTACCAGTACCTCAACAGCGACGCAGCAACTTTAGAAATATCTCGTCGCTTGAGGCTTGGAAGGCGACGCCTTTGTGACAGGTACGTGCAAGTTGTTTCCAGGTTCCACTGTACAGTTCGCTACAGTGATTGCCTCGTCTGGAGAGCGTCGCCAAAGTTGAGCAGTTATACGCTGGGCCCGGAGCGAGCGGCGGAATGTGGGTGGCTGCCTCGGCTGTCGGCACCTGTGTGACTGGCTGGCTGTTGGCACACACGGCACAAAGCGGCGCCGCTTGTAATTGCTTCCCTGATGCCGCTCTCGCGACACTTCCTCACCAACACTTCGGCGCAATTAATGAACAGGCTGCCTGCTGCCTGCGCGGGAGCAAGTCGCGTTAATTCAGTCTCTGGCGGGAGACGCGCGCGTAATTAGTGTAACGACTGTCTCCACAGGACAATGCCTGGCGTGCGGCGTCTCCGAAATGAAGACGCATTGTATCTGTGTGCGCTCTATGTGCTACGGGCCGTTGTCGCCTTCTCTGAGTAGCACCTGGGGAATGATTTGAAATCCCATGTATAAATAGCCAGTTAACTCTTTGAGTCTCGACAATATGAAATAAAATTGCCCTCGTGCGACTAAGCCTCGCGCATTTAGGGTTCCGTACAAGCTTAACTGAGGCGTTGGGATCAGAAACGGGACTTGTCACCATTTTCCGGTATATGAGTTATTACTGTAGTTGGTAGGGCTAGTAGAAATCCTTGGGTAACAGAAGAGAAAATACAAAAAAGCAGTAAATGAAGCACGCAAAAAGGAATACAAACGTCTCAAAAATGAGACCGACAGGAAGTGCAAAATGGCTAAGCAGGGATGGCTAGAGGACAAATGTAAGGATGTAGAGGCTTATCTCACGAGGGGTAAGATAGATACTGCCTACAGGAAAATTAAAGAGACCTTTGGAGAAAGGAGAACCACTTGCATGAATATCAAGAGCTCAGATGGAAACCCAGTTCTAAGCAAAGAAGGGAAAGCAGAAAGGTGGAGGGAGTATATAGAGGCTCTATACAGGGGCGATGTTCTTGAGGACAATATTAGAACTACAGACATTCTTGGGAGAGCCAGGCCTAACAAAACTCTACAATCTGGTGAGCAAGATGTATGAGACAGGCGAAATTCCCTCAGACTTCAAGAAGAATATAGTAATTCCAATCCCAAAGAAAGCAGGTGTTGACAGATGTGTAAATTATTACTATCAGTTTAATAAGTCACAGCTGCAAAATACTAACGCCGATTCTTTACAGAAGAATGGAAAAACTGGTGGAAGCTGACTTCGGGGAAGATCAGTTTGGATTCCGTAGAAATATTGGAATACGTGAGGGAATACTGACCCTACGACTTGTCTTAGAAGACAGATTAAGGAAAGGCAAACCTACGTTTCTAGCATTTGTAGACTTAGAGAAAGCTTTTGACAATGTTGACTGGAATACTCTCTTCCATAGTCTGAAGGTGGCAGGGGTGCGAAAGGCTATTTACAATTTGTACAGAAACCAGATGGCAGTTATAAGAGTCGAGGGACATGAAAGGGAAGCAGTGGTTGGGAAGGGAGTGAGACAGGGTTGTAGCCTCTCCCCGATGCTATTCAATCTGTATATTGAGCAAGCAGTAAAGGATACAAAAGAAAAGTTCGGAGTAGGTATTAAAATCCATGGAGAAGAAATAAAAACTTTAAGGTTTGCCGATAACATTGTAATTCTGTCAGAGACAGCAAGGGAGTTAGAAGAGCAATTGAACGGAATGGACAGTGTCTTGAAAGGAGGGTATAAGATGAACATCAACAAAAGCAAAACGAAGATAATGGAATGTAGTCGAAAAATATCGGGTGATGCTGCCCGAATTAGATTAGGAAATGAGACACTTAAAGTAGTAAAGGAGTTTTGCTATTTGGGAAACAAAATAACTGATGATGGTCGAAGTAGAGAGTATATAAAATGTAGACTGGCAATAGCAAGGAAAGCGTTTCTGAAGAAGAGAAATTTGTTCAAAATGGCTCTGAGCACTATGGGACTTAACTTCTGTGGTCATCTGTCCCCTAGACTTAGAACTACTTAAACCTAACTAACCTAAGGACATCACACACATCCATGCCCGAGGCAGGATTCGAACCTGCGACCGTAGCGGTCACGCGGTTCCAGACTTTAGCACCTAGAACAGCTCGGCCACCCCGGCCGGCTACGATTATGTAGATTTTTGTTTTATGACACACTTGCAGATACACTTGTATCTGCAGGTTAAAGTTGGCTTCAAGGAAATTATGGTATGCAAAAAATCTTAATTATTGCACTCCATGGCATATCAGAACACCGAGTGGAGAGACTGTGCCGCTTAAGTCAGTATTTCAGCACAATGACTGTTGTTTGAATCAAAAAGGGGCTATATCAGTCATTTTATATTACCATTTTCTCTTAGTTGCCCTCATCCTATGATTACAGATTGTTGGTATAACATTGCAGTCTTCCTCACGAGTCTGTGGGATTGACTATAAGGTTTGGGAATAATGCTATTCAGAATTATACAGTTTTTTCAATATATCTCAGAACATCAATTGAGTGACATATCCCCTTTTTAACCTCAACGCCTCAATTATGTACACTGATAAGGCAAAGTACTATGATCACTGCTCACCGCGGCGTTGAATGCCGCCTGGTGACTTGCGGACACGTGATGCGCTATGAAAAGGGTCAGCAGAGACGTATGAGCGATCAACCCAGCGAAGATACGGGCTGCAAATGGGAAATCCACTGAGGTAAGAGACTTTGACAAAGGACGGATGGTAATCTGTGATATCTCTGCCGAATGAACACAATGCTGGTGAACGTACAAGTGTTTCGGAGCACACCATTCATCGTACATTGTTGAACATGGAGCTACGCAGCAGACTACCGCTACGTGTTCACATGTTGACCCACCGACAGCGTCAGTTGGGACTGCAGTGGGCACCGGCCCATTCAACCGCCGATCAGTGGAAACGTATCGAATCTTCGAATGAAACACATTTTTGCTACGCTAGGCCGATGGTCGTCTCCACAAATGTCGTCATCGAGCTTGGAAGCTCGTTTGTCCGTCGCTGACATAGATCGCAAACCTCCTTTCCGTCCCGTCTGGGCAAGCTATGCAGTGACTAGGGTACATGTAAAGCTTGCTGGGACAAGTTACACTACTGGCCATTAAAACTGCTACACCAAGAAGAAATACAGATCATAAACGGGTACTCATTGGACAGATATATTATACTAGAACTGACATGTGATTACATTTTCACGCAATTTGGGTGCATAGATCCTGAGAAATCAGTACCCAGAACAACCACCTCTGGCCATAATAACGGCCTTGATACGGCTGGGCATTGAGTCAAACAGAGCTTGGATGGCGTGTACAGGTACAGCTGCCCATGCAGCTTCAACACGATACCACAGTTCATAAAGAGTACTGACTGGCGTATTGCGACGAGCCAGTTGCTCGGCCACCATTGACCAGACGTTTTAAAATTGGTGAGGCATCTGGAGAATGTGCCGGCCAGAGCAGCAGTCGAACATTTTCTGTATCCAGAAAGGCACATACAGGACCTGCAACATGCGGTCGTGCATTATCCTGCTGGAATGTAAGGTTCTGCAGGGATCGAATGACGGGTAGAGTCACGGGTCGTAACACATCTGAAATGTAACGTCCACTATTTCAAAGTGCCGTCAATGCCAACAAGACGTGACCGAGACGTGTAACCAGTGGCACCCCATACCATCACGCCGGGTGATACGCCAGTATGGCGATGACGAATACATGCTCCCATTGTGCGTTCACCGTGATGTCGGCAAACACGGATGAGACCATCATGATGCTGTAAACAGAACCTGGATTCATCCAAAAAAATGACGTTTTGCCATTTGTGCACCCATGTTCGTCGTTGAGTACATCATCGTAGGCTCTCCTGCCTGATACAGCGTCAAGGGTAACCACAGCCATGGTCTCCGAGCTGACAGTCCCTGCTGCTGCAAACGCCGTCGAACTGTTCGTGCAGATGGTTGTTGTCTTGCAAACGTCCCCATCTGTTTATTCAGGGATCGAGACATGGATGCACGATACATTACAGCCATGCGGATAAGATGCCTGTCATCTCGACTGCTGGTGATACGAGGCCGTTGGGATCCAGCACGGCGTTCCGTATTACCCTCCTGAACCCACCGATTCCATATTCTGCTAACAGTCATTGGATCTCGACCAACGCGAGCAGCAATGTCGCGATACGATAAACCGCAATTGCGATAGGCTACAATCCGACCTTTATCAAAGTCGGAAACGTGATGGTACGCATTTCTCCTCCTTACACGAGGCATCACAACAACGTTTGACCAGGTAACGCCGGTCAACTGCTGATGGTGTATGAGAAATCGGTTGGAAACCTTCCTCATGTCAGCACGTTGTAAGTGTCACCACCGGCGCCAACCTTGTGTGAATGCTTTGAAAAGCTAATCATTTGCATATCACAGCATCTTCTTCCTGTCGGTTAAATTTCGCGTCTGTATCACGTCATGTTCGTGGTGTTGCAATTTTAATGGGCAGTAGTGTAAATGTTAGCTATAATGAAGTCGACAATTCGTTTGTAATACTGACATTTAATTTTGATGTGTCCTATAACTGACAGAAATTACAAAAATGTGAATTTTCTTTGACCACCCACACACTCCTGAGAATGGCACATCGACTAATTTGCAATTATGTGTCCCAATTACCGGCATCTACGTCGATGAATGCTCGGCACCTCGCAAGGATAACTACAAGATCAAAATATATAAGTTGTTGGAAGTGGTTAAGCGTTGGTGAAAATCTCGCTTCTGAGCGCACAGAGAGCTGTAACCGCAGAACTCTGCACGGAACACGCGTTGGTGCAGTGCTGCGATACAGACCGTATATCTCCCTTCAAAGACGATGGCCAAGACGCCGTCGCCAAGTCCGTACCGCTCGATGGCTGAAGACGAAGTCCTCTCTCTTCACAATTATCCCGTCTTCCACATGTACGTAAACGCGGTGGAAGAATACTCAGCTTCGTCCATGTCGAACGCTCTAACATCGCCGAAATCCCTCCATCGGCATTTCTGAGATTTACCCAATGATCGAGTAGATCATATCGCCCCTAGGCAAACGATATTCCCGTCTTCGCCACGTGTTGCCCAGCACAGGTGGCTCCGGGTGCCGGGCTATTCCCAAAACCGCCGTATTGTCCCGCGTTTCCGGTGACCGCTGCCTGCCGCCCACGGCGGCCCGGCGAGCTATGGCCAGCTGCAGACTTCATATTCCACAATTGTCGACTTCTGACACTTTTCACCAACTCTTTAAATTAGTGACTTAATCATGCAGACATGCAGCGAATACTACTCGAGAGTGCCCCGTATTCATCATAATTCAATAAAGTCATGATCTGATGTCCTTGTCAGTCCCTTTATTATTAATACTGATGCTGGCAAGCTAACGTGTAAGTGCCCAAATCCTGGCACCTTACAAGCTGAACGACGGCTCGAAACGTGCGGCCCCCCAAGGAAGTAGGCTGGTGGAGCAGTATTACACTATAGGAGACATTCTCCTGCGATTGCATGGGACCTGGCAGTAATTGTTGACACCCTGACAGCTGAGAAGAACCTGCATCCCTTCGTGCTCGCAATCCGTAGGAATTGTTGGTTAATTTATTTTCTAGTGTCTTCCTTTCATTGCTATAGCGAGTGTCTAGGTTTTTAATGCGTTCATAAAGCAAGGAATTTTTATTGTCTACAATACAACATACAGTCACCAGTAATCTTTATTTTACAATTTTTGTTGCCTACTTTGGCCCAAACAAACAGATATTCGTCTGCATTCAGCTTCTTCTTTCGCCTTGTGAACAGATTGAAAGGCTTGTCCGGCACCAAAGTACCTTAGGGAACCTTAGATGGTATACCTGTGCTCTCAGCTATACTCCATGTCATCCAAGAAAAGATGTTTGCATCAGGGCAAGCTTCAAGGTCACCATAATCAGCATGATTCCCCCATACAACAGCCGAGGTCAGCCATGTACTGCCTCCAAACACAGCATGTACATCACACGTGAACTCCAGCCTCAGTCCACGAAAAACAATAGGACCACCAATAAGTTGCTGTTTACCAAATTGGCCAGCCAGGTCAATTTCCACTGCCTTCAGCGACTTATACACAGGACCACTACGCCGCCATCGGCGACGAGAAACACGTCGCACGGGCATTGCAGAGGTACGTTAACTCATGGCATGATCCTTTACTGACAAAATAATGTCCATAGAATCTGTTAAGAAATCAATCCCATAAGGAATCATAATATTAAGGTGATTTTTGCTTGTTAAACGATTGCTAAAACTCGAGTGGAGTATATCTCCAGTCAATTAATGTTTTTTTTCTGTTCTACAGAATAGCTGACTTATTTGAGAAATTCTTTTTTTTTATTATCAGTGAAATTCGTGTCCTAAACAGTCGTACTGGCGTCGTCTAGTCAGATTCCGTTGCGCGTTTTAGATAAATCTTAGGGTCAAATCTTGTTATTTCACTTACTGACTAAGGTGACAATGCACAGTGGAATATCCCAACAGAATTTACCTGTTCTTGATAGGAAGCACAGTAGTTTCACAATTCCATTAGATGTTGCGAGAGGCGTACCCTGTAGGTGGAATACTGCTTAAGTTCAGAGCTGAACCTAAATCTAATTAAAAGAAGAACTGGCATCTTTTAATACATAAGTTAATACTCATCCTTGTCTTTCCCTATAACTTATACTTACTTTCTGAGAATTTCAAAACACCCTGTACCACTTTAGTTGTCAAACCGTATTTCTAGTACGAAAATCCGAAAGTTCAACTTCCTTGATGTACAAGATATAGTCTTGGGAATGCGGAAGAATCATTTTGAACCACGTCGTATACATGCGGTTCCTGCGAGCTGATATAGTGGCCATGTAGATGTATTCGAAAACCGTAATCTTGAGTGTTGTAATGTAATTACAGCTGCAAAGGATCCGGGCGCTAGTGATGTGCTTCGCTCGGTTGCCTACGCTACAGGGGCTAAGATTGAGAGACTGGCGAGGAGTGTAGTCGCGAAGCAGACGCTAAGCCGCGCAGAAGGCACCGTAATTCTTCGCTTCCGCTCGCGCAGGCACCGCGCCTCTGCCATAATACTCCCCGTAATCCCGCCGCACTGCTAAGACGTGCAGCGCATTGCACAGACAAAAGCACTCTGCAGTGCTGCTTTCCTATCCTGTAAGACTAAGGAGCTGTGATGGGGCGCTGGAACTAAAAGTAGAATACGCATCAGCGCTAGTCCACACATAGGGGTGGGAGATATGAACGCAGCTATTAAAAAGACACTGTAACTGAGTCGTATCTATTAAGGAAATAACAGTTCCAACCTCGACCCTTCTAAATTTTTAATAGGGCGTGATTCAATAACAGAAGTGGAACTTTTTCAAATTTCACCTCCTTTTTGACGGACATAGAAAATTATTCAGCTTTTTTTACAATTCTTACCATCTCGTTATTAATATTACAGTAATTTTAAACTATCATTTTGGAAGGCAGGAAAGAGATAGTTGTGAGGGCAGTTCGTGAGTTGTGCCTGGATAGCTCAGTTGGCAGAGCTCTTGTGCGCGGTTGACAAAGGTCGTAGTTTAGAGTCCCGGTGTGGCACTCAGTGGTAAACACTTCGCTGCAGAGTGAAAAATCATTCTTGAATTAGTAAACCTCAGTGTTCCGTTTCACCACCTATTACAGACGCAGATAACTCAGTGCTGTTAAGTTATTACTGGCGTATCTGCAATATATTCGTTCTTCCATCCAAGACGCTACATGCAGCAGCCGTGACTCCTTTCGCCCAGGCAGAGTATATATAACTCGCGGCTGGAAGACAACATTTCACAAAGACGTGGCACTGCCGAGTAACGCGTTGTACCACTGTGCAAGTAGCCACCGTTACAATGAAGAAGCCGTGGCACTTTTAGAGGTGCAAGCGTGTTGTGCATTGTTGACTGTAGTATGGTGCTCACGTGTTGTGCAGATGTGATATATTATAAGCAAACGATATACAGAAATGTTACATCTAATTTTGCTTGTAGTTGCATATGGGCCGGTCGATGTGGCCGAGCGGTTCTAGCCACTTCAGTCTGAAACCGCGCGACCGCTACGGGCGCAGGTTCGAATCCTGCCTCGGGCATTGATGTGTGTGGTGTCCTTAGGTTAGTTAGGTTTAAGTAGTTCTGAGTTCTAGTGGACTGATGACCTCAAATGTTTAGTCCCACAGTGCTCAGAGCCATTTGAATCAAGTTGCATATGGAGGTGTACAATGAGTGAAAGACAGAAACATAGTTATCTGTGGAGGTACACACCTCAAAAAAAGTTTGAAATATCATAGAGTTTACTAGAATGACTTCTTATAGTACACCCATTGAGGTTTGTACATATCTTATTAACAAAATAAACATAATTCCTTGTGAAAACAGGAACGATTTTGATTAGTTACAAAAAATCATTACAAAACAAAGCAGGCTCTCTCATACGTGTACATTTTGAAAACAAAAACGGTGGAAAACCTTATCTCATGATGAAGATTATCAATATTTAGCGGTGAGTATATCGTCTCCGCACCCGGATGCGTTCTTCCACTCTGCAAGACGTGCTATGGATGAGACCATCAATTTTATCTTGGGGTATGCCGTCAAACTCCTGAATGGCGCCTTCAGTGAGGTTCTGAAGATTGTCAGGTGATTTCGGACGTGTGCGACGGGCAATCCTCAACAGGTTACATCCTTGCTCAGTTGCATTCGTGTCTGGGGACTGCGCTGGCCAATGCATTCGGTTGATGTTGCATCTCTGAAGATACCGAGACACTTCTAGACTACTGTGCAGTCTTGCATTGCCATCGACTAGGATGCAGTTGTCACCGATTTCGCGTCTGTAAGGCCTTACAACCGCTTGTAGGACCTCATCGAGATATCGAGTACCAGTCAAATAGCCGTAGATGGAAATTAGAGGAGTCCGCTGTCCAAGCATTATTGAATATTACACTTCCACCTGGAAACACCCCCCCCCCCCACCCCCCATGAACCACGGACCTAGCCGTAGGTGGCGAGGCTTGCGTGCCTCAGCGATACAGATGGCCGTACCGCAGGTGCAACCACAACGGAGACGTATCTGTTGAGAGGCCAGACAAACGTGTGGTTCCTGAAGAGGGGCAGCAGCGTTTTCAGTAGTTGCAGGGGCAACAGTCTGGATGATTGATTGATCTGGCCTTGTAACACTAACCGAAACGGCCTTGCTGTTCTGGTACTGCGAACGGCTGAAAGCAAGGGGAAACTACAGCCGTAATTTTTCCCGAGGGCATGAGGCTTTTCTGTATGGTTAAATGATGATGGTGTCCTCTTGGGTAAAATATTCCGGAGGTAAAATAGTCCCCCATTCGGATCTCCGGGCGGGGACTACTCAAGAGGACGTCATTATCAGGAGAAAGAAAACTGGCGTTCTACGGATCGGAGCGTGGAATGTCAGATCCCTTAATCAGGCAGGTAGGTTAGAAAATTTAAAAAGGGAAATGGATAGGTTAAAGTTAGATATAGTGGGAATTAGTGAAGTTCGGTGGCAGGAGAAACAAGACTTCTGGTCAGGTGAATACAGGGTTATAAATACAAAATCAAATAGGGGTAATGCAGGAGTAGGTTTAATAATGAATAAAAAAATAGGAGTGCGGGTAAGCTACTACAAACAGCATAGTGAACACATTATTATGGCCAAGATAGACACGAAGCCCATGCCTACTACAGTAGTACAAGTTTATATGCCAACTAGCTCTGCAGAAGATGAAGAAATTGATGAAATGTATGATGAGATAAAAGAAAATTTCAGGTAATGAAGGGAGACGAAAATTTAATAGTCATGGGTGACTGGAATTCGAGAGGAGGTTCAAATGGTTCAAATGGCTCTGAGCACTATGGGACTTAACATCTATGGTCATCAGTCCCCTAGAACTTAGAACTACTTAAACCTAACTAACCTAAGGACATCACAAACATCCATGCCCGAGGCAGGATTCGAACCTGCGACCGTAGCGGTCACGCGGTTCCAGACTGAAGCGCCTAGAACCGCACGGCCACAACGGCCGGCTCGAGAGGAGGAAAAGGGAGAGAAGGAAACATATTAGGTGAATATGGATTGGGGATAAGAAATGAAAGAGGAAGCCGTCTTGTAGAATTTTGAACAGAGCATAACTTAATCATAGCTAACACTTGGTTCAAGAATCATAAAAGAAGGTTGTATACATGGAAGAATCCTGGAGATACTAGAAGTTATCAGGTAGATTATATAATGGTAAGACAGAGATTTAGGAATCAGGTTTTAAATAGTAAGACATTTCCAGGGGCAGATGTGGACTCTGACCACAATCTATTGGTTATGAACAGTAGATTAAAACTGAAGAAACTGCAGAAAGGTGGAAATTTAAGGAGATGGGACCTGGATAAACTGAAAGAACCAGAGGTTGTACAGAGTTTCAGGGAGAGCGTAAGCGAACAATTGACAGGAATGGGGGAAAGAAATACAGTAGAAGAAGAATGGGTAGCTCTGAGGGATGAAGTAGTGAAGGCGCAGAGGATCAAGTAGGTAAAAAGACGAGGGCTAGTAGAAATCCTTGGGTGACAGAAGAAATACTGAATTTAATTGATGAAAGGAGAAAATATGAAGCAGGCAAAAAGGAATACAAAGTCTCAAAAATGAGACTGACAGGAAGTGCAAAATGGCTAAGCAGGGATGGTTAGAGGACAAATGTAAGGATTTAGATGCTTATCTCACTAGGGGTAAGATAGATACTGCCTACAGGAAAATTAAAGAGACCTTTGGAGAAAAGAGAACCACTTGTATGAATATCAAGAGCTCAGATGGAAACCCAGTTCTAAGCAAAGAAGGGAAAGCAGAAAGGTGGAAGGAATATATAGAGTGTCTATACAAGGGCGATGTACTTGAGGACAATATTATGGAAATGGAAGAGGATGTAGGTGAAGATGAAATGGGAGATACGATACTGCGTGAAGAGTTTGACAGAGCACTAAAAGCCCTGAATCGAAACAAGGCCCCGGGAGTAGATAACATTCCATTAGAACTACTGACAGCCTTTGGAGAGGCAGTCCTAACAAAACTCTACCATCTGGTGAGCAAGATGTATGAGACAAGCGAAATATCCTCAGACTTCAAGAAGAAAGTAATAATTCCAATCCCAAAAATGGTTCAAATGGCTCTGAGCACTATGGGACTTAACATCTATGGTCATCAGTCCCCTTAAACCTAACTAACCCAAGGACAGCACACAACACCCAGTCATCACAAGGCAGAGAAAATCCCTGACCCCGCCGGGAATCGAACCCGGAAACCCGGGCGTGGGAAGCGAGCACGCTACCGCACGACCACGAGCTGCGGACTCCAATCCCAAAGAAAGCAGGTGTTGACAGATGTGAAAATTACCGAACTATCAGTTTAATAAGTCACAGCTGCAAAATACTAAAGCGAATTCTTTAAAGACAAATGGAAAAACTGGTAGAAGCCGACCTGAGGGAAGATCAGTTTGGATTCCGTAGAAATGTTGGGACACGTGAGGCAATACTGACTTTAGGAGGAGGAGGATATTAGTGTTTAACGTCCCGTCGACAGCGAGGTCTATAGAGACGGAGCGCAAGCTCGGGTGAGGGAAGGATGGGGAAGGAAATCGGCCGTGCCCTTTCAAAGGAACCATCCCGGCATTTGCCTGAAGCGATTTAGGGAAATCACGGAAAACCTAAATCAGGATGGCCGGAGACGGGATTGAACCGTCGTCTTCCCGAATGCGAGTCCAGTGTGCCAACCACTGCGCCACCTCGCTCGGTACTGACTTTACGACTTATCTTAGAAGAAAGATTAAAGAAAGACAAACCTACGTTTCTAGCATTTGTAAACTTAGAGAAAGCTTTTGACAATGTTGACTGGAATACTCTCTTTCAAATTCTAAAGATAGCAGGAGTAAAATACAGGGAGCGAAAGGCTATTTACAATTAGTACAGAAACCAGATGGCCGTTATAAGAGACGAGGGGCATGAAAGGGGGAGCAGTGGTTCGGAAGGGAGTGAGACAGGGTTGTAGCCTATCCCCGATGTTATTCAATCTGTATATTGAGCAAGCAGTAAAGGAAACAAAAGAAACATTCGGAGTAGGTATTAAAATCAATGGAGAAGAAATAAAATCTTTGAGGTTCGCCGATGACACTGTAATTCTGTCAGAGACAGCAAAGGACTTGGAAGAGCAGTTGAACGGAATGGACAGTGTCTTGAAAGAAGGATATAAGATGATCATCAACAAAAGAAAAACGAGGATAATGGAATGTAGTCGAATTAAGTCGGGTGATGCTGAGGGAATTAGCATAGGAAATGAAACACTTAAAGTAGTAAAGGAGTTTTGCTATTTGGGGAGCAAAATAACTGATGATGGTCGAAGTAGAGAGGATATAAAATGTAGACTGGCAATGGCAAGGAAAGCGTTTCTGAAGAAGAGAAATTTGTTAACATTGAGTATAGATTTAAGTGTCAGGAAGTCGTTTCTGAAAATATTTGTATGGAGTGTAGCCATGTATGGAAGTGAAACATGGACGATAAGTAGTTTGGACAAGAAGAGAATAGAAGCTTTCGAAATGTGGTGCTACAGAAGAATGCTGAAGATTAGATGGGTAGATCACATAACTATTGAGCAGGTACTGAATAGAAATGGGGAGGAGAGGAGTTTGTGGCACAACTTGACAAGAAGAAGGAACCGGTTGGTAGGACATGTTCTGAGGCATCAAGGGATCACAAATTTAGCATTGGAGGGCAGCGTGGGGATAAAAATCGTAGAGGGAGACCAAGAGATGAATACACTAAGCAGATTCAGAAGGATTTAGGTTGCAGTAAGTACTGGGAGATGAAGAAGCTTGCACAGGATAGAGTAGCATGGAGAGCTGCATCAAACCAGTCTCAGGACTGAAGACCACAACAACAACCTGGAAAAGGATGGACCTCCTGAAGCTATCGGCGTTCCTGGTGTCGCCTTGCGCTTCTCCAAACCATAATACATCTAGTGTCCGGTCGCAGGCCAATCCTGGTCTCGTCAACAAACATAACATTGTTCTATCCACAGTGGTTCAGTGCTGATGTGCAAGAGCCCAGGTCCTTCGGTTACGTCGACTCCGTTGGTTCAGAGCAAAACTTCTCATTAGTCTTCTGGAATGAAGACCACCCTGATGCAATCTTCTACGTACTGTTTGGTCTGAGATACGACTCCCTGTTGCCCGGGAGATATTATTTCCGGTATTTGTGGCGGTTGATGTTGGGCGCCTGCGAGGTTGGAGGAAATGATCCTGCATTGGTGCTGTCATACGAGGACGCTCATTGCGACGTCTATCGTTCACATTTCCCGTCTCTGTGTACTTTCTCCACACCTTATATACATCACTTCAAGTGACATGAAACGGATCGGCAACATGTTGCTGCGTATGACCTGCTGAAAGTGAAGCTACTATCCTACCAAAGTGTTGTATACCTTACGTGGCATGTTACTGTAGTGCTGAACACAAACTGAATGAAGCCGTTGTTGATAGTGGAGTGCTCGCGGTGTACCGCTGCGGCAGCGGTATGTTTACGTGACTGGGAAACGGCCACAAAGCATGCCAGTAGTAAGCACAGTCCAGTATAGGAGCTCTAACCGAATAATGCTTGAAGTGCCTAGGTCAATATCGTAGGCTACATTTAACGATAGTACTCCAAACTTTTGGTGAGCATTGTATTTTTGTTTAACAGAAGACAGTAACAAAATTGCACAGCGTCGTACTTGTGGTCGAACATTATGTTTCAAAAGAACTGTGAGCAATTTTTACCGCTGCGAAACTTTCTTAGTTTTTCGATGTGCATCTTTCTATGGTCGAGCAGACATTTTTACCTGGCGTAGACGGCCCTTTCTCAGCGCTCACATATTTTTCGTGTGCCACTCTGGTGTCTCGCAAATTTTAGTGTCCTTCACCGCCGACGTGTAACGTATTAAACAATAAACAGGTCTCAGGAACTAGTTAACTAGATGGAGCTACCTGATGTCGATTTTTCTGGCGAACACAAAGGGGCGACTGGCCGCTGTGGCCTAGCGGTTCTAGGCGCTTCAGTCCGGAACCACGCTGCTGTTACGGTCGCAGGTTCTAATCCTGCCTCGGGCATGGATGTGTGTGATGTCATTAGGTTAGTTAGGCTCTAAGCACTATGGGACTCAACATCTGAGGTCATCAGCCCCCTAGACTTAGAAACTACTTAAACCTAACTAACCTAAAGGCATCACATACATCCATGCAGGCGCACGGTTCCGGACTGAAGCGCCTAGAACCGCTCGTCCATCGCGGCCGGTTGTTAGTTAGGTTTAAGTAGTTCTAAGTCTAGGGGACTGGTGACCTCAGATGTTACGTCCCATAGTGCTTAGAGCTATTTAAACCATTTGAACTAAGGGCGTTCAGGCTCAGTGGTGGTGGCACTGTTGCGCGCTCGTTACGTGTCTACACGATCGCAATCAATATGGCTTACAGCACACAGAACGCTCGGGCGAGACTCTCCACGTCACTTCCTTCCCCGATCGGCTTACGAGCTGTGGCAAGAAGTTGCTCGCAGTTGTACACGCACCTTATGAAAGCTCATGCGTTATCCGTTTAGCGCAGAGAAAGATGGATAATACTTTGTGACGTTCTCAGTGTGATCTCTGTCTCCATTCCGCACCGCTCAGCCGGCCGCTGTGGCCGAGCGTTTCTAGGCGCTTCAGTCTGGAACCGCGCGACTGCTACGGTCGCAGGTTCGAATCCTGTCTCGGGCATGGATGTTTGTGATGTCCTTAGGTTTAAGTAGTTCTAAGTCTAGGGGACTGATGACCCCAGATGTTAAGTCCCATTGGGCTTGGAGCCATTTTGAACCGCATCGCTCACCCCAAGTGTTCACTTCCCTTGCACGTAGGACACATGTTTCTGCTCCTATCACTCTCAACAATAACTAACTATAGTTAATGTATATTTATTGTTGCTCTACACTTTCGGATCTAAAATATTTGGACACCTATTACTGGACATTAATATGGGGTGTATCTACCCTTCACTTTTGTAACGTCTTGAACTCTGTTGGCGACGCTTCCAATGAGGTGTGTGAATGTTTGTGAAGGAATAGTAGCTGATTCTTTCTCCAGAGCAGAAACCAGGGAAGATGGAGATGCAGGATGCTTAGGTCTGGAGCGAAGTCGACGTTCAGACTCATACGAATGGTATTCCATTGGGTTGAGGTCGGGTGTCTAGGCGAACCAGTACATTTCATGAGTGTTATTGTTTACAAACCACTGCCCCACAGATGCTGCATTATGGCAAGGTAAATTCTCATGGCGATACAATCGCCGTCCATCGTCTCTGAACTGTTTCTCTACTGTACGCATGTAGCGTTTTCTGAAGAGCAGCAAGGGGACCGAACACTAACCAAGAAAACATCTCCATATCATAATACTACTTCCTCTGTGCTTCACTGTTGGTACTACGCGTGGTAGCAGTTACTTTCTATAGGTATTCGCCAAATCCAAGTCCTCCCATCGGATTGCCACTGGGTGTAGCGTGACACATTACTCGTTCCAGTTATCCATTGTCCAATAGTGTCACTCTTTTGATCACGTAAGTGTCGCTTAGTAATGACTACAGAAATGCGTGGCTTACGAGGAGCTGCTGCAGTACTGCACCCCATTCTTTTTAACTCCGTACGCGCAGTCACTGTGACAGGTGGATTGCTGGTATCGCTGCGGAGCTCTCGATTAACTCCTTCCACTGACATCACGTGATTTTTTGTAGTCACTCTCAGCAATACTCGGCAGTCAATGTACCTCTACATGAGGTCTGCCAGATCTTGGTTTACCTACGGTTGCTACTTCACGTTTCCACTTCACTATAATATCACCAACACTCGACCTGGGAAGCTTTAAAAGGATTGAAATGTCCTTGACAGATGTATTACTGCGGTGACATCCAACGACAAGTCCATAGCCAATGTTACTGAGCTCTCCTGACAGACCCATTCTTCTATTACTTCTCTGGCGTCAACACAGCCGTCCCCGTCTCCTTTTATACTGGTCTGTCCACCTCTCGTGGTGTCTAGTGATCAGTTCTGCATTACGTAGGGGTGTCTTGAATACTTATGATGAGATATTTTGTATCCTCGTAATGAACACTGCAGCGTCGCATCTTTCCAAATGTTCAAATGAGTGTGCATTCCTAAGGGACCAAACTGCTGAGGTCATCGGTCCCTAGTCTTACACACTACTTAAACTAACTTATGCTAAGAACAACACACACACCCATGCCCGAGGGAGGACTCGAACCTCCGGCGAGAGGTCGCATCTTTTATTTCTTGAGATACTTAACCTTTTGATGGTGTCTGTCCGAATATGGCAGCTTGTTCTTCCGATACGCTTCAGTTTTATTGTAATCGAGTTTTAACGTGATTTCCATCATAAACGTGGTTCAGCCGAATTATGACTGTACTCCTCATATGACGCGTTTCGAAATTTATCCATCATCAGATATCCAGAAGTGTTTATTACACGTAGATATGGCGTTTCACATGCAAGTTGAAAAGCCAAATCTATGAGCAGTAATCGCTCCTGGATATATGATGATGGATAAATTCCAGAACGCATCATATGAGCAATAGCGTCATTCATTGCCTGATGTTTGACTTGCACCCTTGCGATCCAGTCAGCCTGATTGCAGAACTACTGATAATTTAAATCCCGAATTTGACATCGGATAACAAATTACAAAAGAAATGTGTGTTTGGAGCGATCTAATTCACACTAACAATTTTCGGATTTTTTCCTTTGGTTGTATTGTGAAACCTTGCTTTTTGCCAAAAAGCATGTTTCTGGGTCAACGGGAAGGATGCTATAGGTTTCGATGAGTGAGTCTGAAGTATCAAAATACGTGATCTACATGGCTGTATCTTCTTGTTTCGATGAGTGCGTCTGAAGTATCAAAATACGTGATCTACATGGCTGTATCTTCTTGTTGCACTGACTTAGAAGCTTAAGTTTATGAAATCGCCATGTGCCTATACAACTTATAATAATGTAACATAAATTACAACTTGATACATCTACCCGTTCATGAGAGAAATATTTCTTAACAGAAGGACCGACAGACAGACGGTTAGACAAATAATGATATGAAATTTCGTTGTCTTGTAAATAATTACAAATTTACAATTTTTGGACTTTTCCCGTTCGTTGTATTGTAAATTTGTCAAATTGCATGATTCTAGTCCAACGGGAAGATCCCCACAGGTTTTGATGAGTGTGGTTTTGATTGCATTGACTAAGAACCTCCAGTGTTTTACACCGCCAAGGAACCATAGGCCTCAGTACATTACATAAATTTTAACTTGATACATCTATTCGTTCACGACATAAAGGGTTTTTAACAACAGGACAGATAGACAGTCAGACAGACAGATCCTAAACGGGATTTCTTTTTTACCGATTGAGGTACGGTAAGCCAAAAAGTGAGGAATTTTCTGTCAGTAGTACGAGTAACTTCGTTGTCGACGGGACGTTAAACACTAATCTCCTCCTCCTATAGTTAAATTGTTCCCCACAGGAATTCTGCACCCAGTAGATCGCCTAGTACGTGTTTGTATGGTATGTCTACACAGTAATAACAACGGAGCAAGCACACAGAATCAGAATGCTGCTTCCCGAGAAGTTTACGAATGTCTATAGACTTCCTCACACCAGTGCTTACATTCATAGCGTTCATAGGCCTAGTTGCTTGTTCTTAATGATAATATTAGCCGTTGATTACGCTAATGGAATGTTCTCTCTAGTCGTAACACAACAGTAATATCCGTAATTGGTAGGATGCACACGGCCTCTGCAGGAATCACAGTTACGCAGCTTTCCAATAGTAATTAATAGCTGTGGAAACACAGCCTAAGTTATGCGTAAAGGGTAAACTTCGTTAATTTACGGGCCCGTTCATTGAAGATAACTTAGATTTGTAACAGCATTTACGAGGTGCATTCAAGTCCTAAGGCCTCCGATTTTTTTTCTAACTAACTACTCACCCGAAATCGATGAAACTGGCATTACTTCTCGACGTAATCGCCCTGCAGACGTACACATTTTTCACAACGCTGACGCCATGATTCCATGGCAGCGGCGAAGGCTTCTTTAGGAGTCTGTTTTGACCACTGGAAAATCGCTGAGGCAATAGCAGCACGGCTGGTGAATGTGCGGCCACGGAGAGTGTCTTTCATTGTTGGAAAAAGCCAAAAGTCACTAGGAGCCAGGTCAGGTGAGAAGGGAGCATGTGGAATCACTTCAAAGTTGTTATCACGAAGAAACTGTTGCGTAACGTTAGCTCGATGTGCGGGTGCGTTGTCTTGGTGAAACAGCACACGCGCAGCCCTTCCCGGACGTTTTTGTTGCAGTGCAGGAAGGAACTTGTTCTTCAAAACATTTTCGTAGGATGCACCTGTTACCGTAGTGCCCTTTGCAACGCAATGGGTAAGGATTACGCCCTCGCTGTCCCAGAACATGGACACCATCATTTTTTCAGCACTGGCGGCTACCCGAAATTTTTTTGGTGGCGGTGAATCTGTGTGCTTCCATTGAGTTGACTGGCGCTTTGTTTCTGGATTGAAAAATGGCATCCACGTCTCATCCATTGTCACAACCGACGAAAAGAAAGTCCCATTCATGCTGTCATTGCGTGTCAACATTGCTTGGCAACATGCCACACGGGCAGCCATGTGGTCGTCCGTCAGCATTCGTGGCACCGACCTGGATGGCACTTTTCGCATTTTCAGGTCGTCATGCAGGATTGTGTGCACAGAACCCACAGAAATGCCAACTCTGGAGGTGATCTGTTCAACAGTCATTCGGCGATCCCCCAAAACAATTCTCTCCACTTTCTCGATCATGTTGTCAGACCAGCTTGTGCGAGCCCGAGGTTGTTTCAGTTTGTTGTCACACGATGTTCTACCTTCATTAAACTGTCGCACCCACGAACACACTTTCGACACATCCTTAACTCCATCACCACATGTCTCCTTCAACTGTCGATGAATTTCAATTGGTTTCACACCACGCAAATTCAGAAAACGAATGATTGCACGCTGTTCAAGTAAGGAAAACGTCGCCATTTTAAGTGTTTTAAACAGTTCTCATTCTCGCTGCTGGCGGTAAAATTCCATCTGCCATATGGTGCTGCCATCTCTGGGATGTATTGACAATGAACGCGGCCTCATTTTAAAACAATGCGCGTTTCTATCTCTTTCCAGTCCGGAGAAAAAAAATCGGAGTCCTTAGAACTTGAATGCACCTCGTATATTTCTCTCTCTCTCCTCACCCAATAGAGTCCCCCTATTAAATAACATTAAATGTGTAACCAAATAAAAGACAAAATACAATAAATAGAGACGATTCAGTATTTGTTGATCACATGTAACACTAAAAAGTGTTAAAAGTGATTTTTAGAGAACAAAATAATTACATTCAGATGAGCCAAAACATTATGACCACCTGCTTAATAGGTTGTTTGTCCTTCTTTGGACGACGGTTCAATCCCGCGTCCGGCCATCCTGATTTAGGTTTTCCGTGATTTCCCTGGATCACTTCAGGCATATGCCGGGATGGTTCCTTTGAAAGGGCACGGCCGACTTCCTTCACCATCCTTCCCTAATCCGAGCCTGTGCTCCGTCTCTAATGACCTCGTTTTCGACGGGACGTTAAACACTAATGTCCTCCTCCTCCTTCTTTGGAACGAAATTTGTCATTGATTCTGCCTATCACGGATCCGACAGTTTGTTAGTAAATTTGTGGAAGTATGTGGCATTAAGGCCAACGGCCTTGCCGCAGTGGTAACACCGGTTCCCGTCAGATCACCGAAGTTAAGCGCTGTCGGGCTGGAATAGCACTTGGATGGGTGACCGTCTGGTCTGCCAAGCGCTGTTGGCAAGCGGGTGCACTCAGCCCTTGTGAGGCAAACTGAGGAGCTACTAGATTGAGAAGTAGCGGCTCCGGTCTCGTGAACTGTCATACACCATGGAGAGCGGTGTGCTCACCGCATGCCACTCCATATCCGCATTCAGTGATGCCTTTGGGCTGAAGATGACACGGCGGCCAGTCGGTACCATTGGGACTTTCAAGGCTTGTTCGGATGGAGTTTATGTGGCATTAGGTGTCTACGCACAGACCGCGCAATTCGCGTAAATAACGGGCTGCCGTCAGTATGCGTACTCGGTGATGGCGGGCGATAGGGACCCAGATCTGTTCCATAGGCTTTACATCAAGCAAATTTGGTAGCTGAGACATTTATACTGCTGAACGACAACATCGCCGCCTGGGAAGACATGAAGCATGGAGGGATAGGCCGGCCGGAGTGGCCGTGCGGTTCTAGGCGCTACAGTCTGGAACCGAGTGACCGCTACGGTCGCAGGTTCGAATCCTGCCTCGGGCATGGATGTGTGTGATGTCCTTAGGTTAGTTAGGTTTAATCAGTTCTAAGTTCTAGGCGACTGATGACCTCTGAAGTTAAGTCGCATAGTGCTCAGAGCCATGAAGGGATACAGGTGGTTTGCAGCTGTCAGCGTGTCTTCGATTACTACCACACATCCCATGCAAGCGCAGGAGAATGTCTTCCGTAGCATAATACTGTTCCCACCAGACTACATTCGTGCCGCACTGCACGTTTCGAGCCGCCGTTCACCTCCATGACGGCGTTTGCGGAGACGACCATGGAACTAGTGTAGCAAAAATGTGACTCACCCGAAGAGCCGACACGTTTCCATTGATGGACGGTCGAATCCCGATGGTCTCGTGCCCACTGCGACCGTGATTGTCGATATAGTTGGATCAACATGTGAACAAGTAGGGGTGGTCTGTTGCGGAGATCCATTTTCAAAAAGGTACGATGAACGGTGTGCTCCGAAACACCTGTGCGTTCTCTATTACTGTGCTCTTTTGGCAGAGATACTATAGATCAGCATCTATCCTACTTTACAGAGCAGACAAGCGTCCTGTGAAGAGTCATGGACGTACAACAATTTAGCGCCTAGCGGTCGTTCCACTGTCCCTATACCTCTTTCTGTACATGGTCACAACAGTAGCACGTGAACATTCGACCAGCTTCGCCGTTTTGGAGGTACTCGTTCACAGGCTTTGCGTAATAATACTCTGTCCTCTGACAAAGTCGCTTATCTCAGTGGATTCCCCCATTTGCAGCCCACATCTTCGCTAACGTGATCCTCATTCGTCTCTGCTACGCTAACACACTTTTCATAGTGTGTCACGTGCCCGCAACTTCGCCAGGCGGCATCCAAGTAGTGGGCAGTAGTTATAATGTTTTGGCTTATCAGTGTATAAGCATGGAATAAACAGTTTACGTTAACCTCTATCATCAGGTATTTTTAATGTACGATTTATTGTCTTCTTTCCTGTAAGAATATACAAGGATTACCCTTGCTCTATCTGTGATTGAAGTTAGTAACATTGTATACGAAATGGTGTGTCAGAGTCTGGTATTTTCAAAATACCTCAAATACATATGTTAAATGAAATTTCCTGGCAGATTAAAACTGTGTGCCGGACCGAGACTCGAACTCGGGACCTTTGTCTTTCGCGGGCAAGTGCTCTACCGTCTGAGCTACGCAAGCACGACTCACGCCCCGTCATCACAGCTTTACTTCTGCCGGTATCTCGACTCCTACCTTCTAAACTTTACAGAAGCTCTCCTGCGAACCTTGCAAAACTAGCACTCCTGAAAGAAAGGATATTGCAGAGACATGGCTTAGTCACAGCCTGGGGAGTGTTTTCAGAATGAGATGTATCCGCAATATCCTTTCTTTCAGGAGTGCTAGTTCTGCAAGGTTCGCAGGAGAGCTTCTGTAAAGTTTGGAAGGTAGGAGACAAGGTGCTGGCAGAAGTAAAGCTATGATGAGGGGGCGTGAGTCGTGCTTGGGAAGCTCAAATGGTAGACCACTTTCCCGCGAAAGGGAAAGGTCCCGAGTTCGAGTCTCGGTCCGGCACACAGTTTTAATCTGCCAGGAAGTTTCATATCAGCGCACATTCCGCTGCAGAGTGAAAATCTCATTCTGGAAACATGTGTTAAATTTTTACCTTCTATTAATTTAAGTAATATTAGCATCCTCCTACACGTAAAATATGTAACTTTTTACAGTTTTTCAGTACAACAGCAGCCGTTAATACTAGCATCGCTGGTGTCGTGAATTCAGAGCGTAAAAATACGCCGCCATCACGAGACTAATCAAAATTTCCTTAAATATAAAAAGAAGCGCTCACTTACTGTGAATGAAAAGTAGTAATTTCGATCTGCGTTATCTTTCTGAATAATAGTAAAGTAATTTAAGATGATTTTTCAATTTAAGGTGATTTTCCAACTTTACTCGCAACAGTCTTTGGCCAATACTGAATTAAAAAAGAACAATCCACGACAGACATTTTCAATCATCAAAATACTCGTTGTCTAGAATTAATGAGAGAAAGTAATAAAATTAATTTCAGATATACCCTTCCGCCCCCCCACTGTCATTTCAAGTAAGGAAGAGAATAAACATAGTTGCAGAACTACACTCCTGGAAATTGAAATAAGAACACCGTGAATTCATTGTCCCAGGAAGGGGAAACTTTATTGACACATTCCTGGGGTCAGATACATCACATGATCACACTGACAGAACCACAGGCACATAGACACAGGCAACAGAGCATTCACAATGTCGGCACTAGTACAGTGTATATCCACCTTTCGCAGCAATGCAGGCTGCTATTCTCCCATGGAGACGATCGTAGAGATGCTGGATGTAGTCCTGTGGAACGGCTTGCCATGCCATTTCCACCTGGCGCCTCAGTTGGACCAGCGTTCGTGCTGGACGTGCAGACCGCGTGAGACGACGCTTCATCCAGTCCCAAACATGCTCAATGGGGGACAGATCCGGAGATCTTGCTGGCCAGGGTAGTTGACTTACACCTTCTAGAGCACGTTGGGTGGCACGGGATACATGCGGACGTGCATTGTCCTGTTGGAACAGCAAGTTCCCTTGCCAGTCTAGGAATGGTAGAACGATGGGTTCGATGACGGTTTGGATGTACCGTGCACTATTCAGTGTCCCCTCGGCGATCACCAGTGGTGTACGGCCAGTGTAGGAGATCGCTCCACACACCATGATGCCGGGTGTTGGCCCTGTGTGCCTCGGTCGTATGCAGTCCTGATTGTGGCGCTCACCTGCACGGCGCCAAACACGCATACGACCATCATTGGCACCAAGGCAGAAGCGACTCTCATCGCTGAAGACGACACGTCTCCATTCGTCCCTCCATTCACGCCTGTCGCGACACCACTGGAGGCGGGCTGCACGATGTTGGGGCGTGAGTGGAAGACGGCCTAACGGTGTGCGGGACCGTAGCCCAGCTTCATGGAGACGGTTGCGAATGGTCCTCGCCGATACCCCAGGAGCAACAGTGTCCCTAATTTGCTGGGAAGTGGCGGTGCGGTCCCCTACGGCACTGCGTAGGATCCTACGGTCTTGGCGTGCATCCGTGCGTCGCTGCGATCCGATCCCAGGTCGACGGGCACGTGCACCTTCCGCCGACCACTGGCGACAACATCGATGTACTGTGGAGACCTCACGCCCCACGTGTTGAGCAATTCGGCGGTACGTCCACCCGGCCTCCCGCATGCCCACTATACGCCCTCGCTCAAAGTCCGTCAACTGCACATACGGTTCACGTCCACGCTGTCGCGGCATGCTACCAGTGTTAAAGACTGCGATGGAGCTCCGTATGCCACGGCAAACTGGCTGACACTGACGGCGGCGGTGCACAAATGCTGCGCAGCCATTCGACGGTCAACACCGCGGTTCCCGGTGTGTCCGCTGTGCTGTGCGAGTGATCATTGCTTGTACAGCCCTTTCGCAGTGTCCGGAGCAAATATGGTGGGTCTGACACACCGGTGTCAATGTGTTCTTTTTTCCATTTCCAGGAGTGTATTTGAGAAAGTTCAGTGAATCTTATTGTGGGTTTGTATGGGGTGAAGCTTACAAGTAATCAATAAACCATCTAAATTAGTGTCAATCCAATAGTCTTCAAGTTCGCTGGGCTAAGAAGTAACTGTTCTGATAACAATTAACTACAAATTTAGCGGAACTCTGCAAAACCTCCTGAAAGCCTTTTTAAACGTTTGTCCGTGCATTTATGGTGTGCACATTACATACACATGAATCTATATACAATGACTGGAAGGGCGATATGTTCACTCAAGAATATATTCATTGTAGCAAGATCCTAAAGTGTTGTTAATAACCATTTTCTGTCTTAATTAATAAATGGTTCTAATGGCTCTGAGCACTATGGGACTTAACATCTGAGGTCATCAGTCCCCTAGAACTTAGAACTACTTAAACCTAACTAACCTAGTTAGTGGGAGTACTGAACCGGGGTGCAGTAAACCTTGTGATCCCAGCTGAGGGCCCCCTGATTGAGAAGTAGTGGCTCCAAGTTCGGAACGTCGACACTGATCGGGTGTGCGGTGTACTGACTTTAAGCGCCTCTATACCGCATCCTATAATGAATAACTGAGGATGACACGGCGGTCAATCGACAGTCACGGGTACTCGTGGCCTGATTACAGGATTACTCTCTTCCGTAAGCTAAGACCGTATGCACATGCAAGTAACATAGGCACCCTTTCAAAATCGGGTGGTTCTTTCGAAGGTAAAATCTTGCATAATTCCCATGCATAATTCAGCATTCAGTTCACTCTTCATTTACGCCGAAGATATAGTCTACTGATATCTGATCTTATTGAAACTCCCCGTGTGTTCATTAGTCTACATACAAATCGTAAATGGACACCATTTCTCAGAAATTCAAGACTTATTTATCGGAAAGGAAAAGCAAAGGAGCACCACGATAGAGGACAGAAGAAGCCGCTTGCAAAAAATTGATGAAGCAAACTAACCAACTATGGCCAACAAGAAGCTATTGTCCCAGATCACGTAAGAGACAGATTGACCGTTCTTACGGCGGAACGGGCAACGGAAAAAATAGTTTTCCTGTCGGTCAACAGATGTCGCAGGCGACGCTACAATGCTAACTGACCTGTCCATGTCACAGAATTGGCAACGCTGTATCTTCGGTGACGTGAATTAGGCTGATTTGTGTTCGGCTAGAGCGCTGCGCGCGAAATGCATTCGTCACACAGCTGACTGTAGCTCATGATCGGCTGTGGTTTTTCCCGAGTTTTCAATTGAAGAATGTAGATTAGCTCCTGTAATTCTTCAAACCAAGTTTATTTCTACTGTAGTGATACTTCTCACAATCATATGCGAAATGAAATTAATGAAAAGTAACATACAAACATTTCTCGCGAGTTGCTGCTTAAATGCAGACTGTATTTCAGTCGCATAGGTTTTACACTCGCCTTCCATGCCGTCTATTTTCTCTTTGTTATACAGCTCTTCTAATACAGATTATGGTGGTAAAAAAGATCTCCACGTGCAGGTTAACACTAGAAAGCTTTCAAAATCTTCTCAACGTCTTTGAAATATAATCAGTTAATTTACTGACAAATATTGCAACGAGCAGTGGGTTTCGCGTCCTGACATTACCGACATAATTATTTATTTTGCATAGAGTATGTATAGGGATTAGGCGAGTTATAACGACAATATATTTTTCACATTGAGACTGTACATAAGTTTAAGAAACAGATTTTGCTTCCTTTCTAAGTATTTCTGTAAGCGTTCTTAAGTATAACCACCTTTTGCATTTGATTACTGTTAGTTGTAAACGAATATAATTTCATGTACGCACTTAACAACGATATCTTTGAAAAAAAGAAATATTCTGAAACTTCAAATATCGTGAGTAAAAAAAAATTTTGTGATGGTAAACATCTTAACTTTGCGGTCAGCACATCTACTATTGTCACAAGCAGTACTGTTTTGCTCAGATTTAACACATTAGTTCTCTCTAGTTAAACGTGGTAGAGTGAGCAAGGATTCTTGTACAGGAAGGGCTGCCACGTTATATCAGAATATAAGATCGACAAAATTTACGTAGGATCGAATGCTTAGGGCTCTTTATTAATTCTTACTCGTAACTTATTTGTTGATTTACCTGAATTTAAAATCCACTTCCGTAACATTTCTTTATCTTTGACGGGAAATCTGAACATTTTTAGTTCAGCATTTGTCCGTCTACTCCTTCCACAGTTGATATACACGCAGGCACTCGGCATGACGACTCGATCCACTACCACCGGTATGTCAGAAACAGCTGTACTTCACAGACGCCAAATGGTGGAAATCTGCACGCGTTCGGACAATGTTGCCACATATTTCACAGAACGGAGTGCCATCTAGTGGTTGGTGCCACAAGTAAGGGTGTGACGCTGTCGCTGCCTGGTGGCCGTTCCCTGGCAAGGGTTGCTTGCTAGACCAAGCGATCGGGCAATCTGTTTCTTACGTGATCTGGGCTGTTGTTACAGATGACGTTCGGAACGTGTCGGTTGTGCAGTAGCGTGGCTATGCACCCCCTCTGTGGTGGTAAACCTGTACAGGTAAGCAGGACAGTGCGTGTGAGACAGCAGATGCAGCACGAACTGCAGCGACGTAATCGAAGAGCTGCTGGAAATGCAGGAATGTCAACGCGAAGTTCTTGGACGTCAGTAGCGCGCGGATGCAGCGATGCGGCGCTCGCAACTGACGGCGAAGCTTAGCTTGCTATCAATAGCGGCGGCTGAGACTGCGTGCGCGTCCAGGAAGTAGGCAGTGCGGGAGGGGGGGGGGGGGGTGGCGGCAGCTACTGTGGCACCGACTCTATCCCGGTCGGAGAGTTCACGGGCCACTGCGGACATTGTGCGCGCCGAGCCGCCCCCGCGCTTTCCAACGCCGCTATCTGCACCACAGAAACATACCAGCCGGGAAACACGACCCAGCCATACGTTCCCGCCTCCTCTCTCTCCACACGCTCCACACACACATACACACACACACACACACACACACACACAGCTATACAGGATGAGAAGGATGTAAAGGAGGGAAGAGGGGAGATTGGGGTAAGAAAGAAACAGGAGAGGGGTAGAAGGAGTGATAGGGTAAGCTTTGTGGGAATTAACTGGATAAGGGAACGGAGAGACACAAGAAGAGAGAGAAGGATCGACAGAGCAGAAAGGTGGTAGAAAGATGGGTGGAATGAGAGAGGGGGATAGAATGAGAGAGATGGTAGGACTGAGAGAGAGGGAAGGAGTGAGACAGGTGGAAGAAGTGAGAGAGAGTGAAGCAGTGGGGGTGGGAGAAGTGAGAGAGAGTGAAGCAGTGGAGGGGGAAGAAGTGAGGGGGAAGGAAGGAGTATAGACAAGCGAGGAGCCTGTGAGAGAAGTCGAAGGGGGAAGTAGTGACAGAGGGGGAAGTATTCAGAAAGCAGTGTGGGAGAGGGAAGCAGTAAGAGAGAGGAAATCAGTGTGAGTGAGCAAGAAAGAGAGGAAGGAAAAAATGATGACAAATGTTTGAGAAGGAGTGAGTAAGAGTGACAGTAAGAGGGACATAGTGAGAGATGAATGTGTGAGAGAATAAGGGGAAAGGAATGTGAGGGAGGAAAGGGGTCTAAGTGAATGAGAGAAAGCTGGAGAGGTGATGGAGAGGTGAAAGGTGGAAGTTTAATATGAGAGGTTGATAGAGATATTGAGAAAAAAGTTGGAGATTGGGAAATGTCAGTGAGGGGATGAGTTGGGGTAGGAAAAAGTGACTGTGGGAGGATGGCAGCAGAAGGCTGGGGTAAAAGAAGGAAGGAAATAATCGAGGGAGGAATAGAAGAAGCAGGACAGAGTAATGGAGGTTTGGGTAAAGGGGGGGGGGAATAGTGATGGATGGAATGATACAAGTTGAGTGAGGGTATGACGTTGAGTGATAGAGAGAGGGCAATAACAATGAAGGTACGAAATGAATTATGAGGTTTAGGAGGAATTGCCTAAAGGAAGAGTCGAGAGAAGGAGAAATGGAGTGTCGCAGATAGTGATGGAGAATGAGGTTGGGGGGAGGGTGAGCGAATAGGAAGGAGCAAGAAAGTGTGTGATGGAATTGAGGGGATTGGTGGGTAGAGAAGGAATGGAGCCAGGGCTCGATAAGAACAAAGGCAATGAGGACTGAGACGTGTAAAATAAGTCGGGAGAGACAGAAGAGAGAAGGAAGGGGACGGTGCGTGGCAGGGACTATCTGTCTTTGAAATGACGACATTGTCATTGTGATCTAGCGATCAAAATACTGTTATAAATTACAAAAACATCTGCCTTTATCTCGGAGTACTTTTATTAAAATATACTTGGCTTCAGTGTCTTATGCCCTATCGTCAGATATAAAATTTTTGAGCGAAAAGCGCATCAGTGTGAACAGTAGTGTCACAAGCAGCAGACTCCAAAGTAACTGGTCCTAACTGAACTCCAGCTGTTCCAGTGGGCTGAAAGCCAGAACGTGAACAACCACAGTGAGGTCCCTTGAGATGAAATTTCGTATAGCAAAAACTTACGGCGTTTACTGATAATGTGAGCATCATGATAAAAAAAACAGATCTTTCAAAGTGATACAAAGAGCAGCAGCTGCATCCCGTTAATATTTCGAGCAAATGCAGCAGTCCTTGTTGATTTTTGAATAAAAAAAATTAAATGTTACTAAGGGAAGCCTAACTAGTTTTTATTCATCTACCTCAAACAACCACTGTTTAACGGGGACCACAATAATAAATTAGCTGAATTTATACAAACAACATGCACCAGGTCGACACGCGCGCGCGCACACACACACACACACACACACACACACACACACACACACACACACACAGACGCCGCATACAACCATTAAGAGGACGATTCAGCTACGCGCAGCGGTTAACCCGGCTTACCTTGGGTGCCCCTATCTCCCGGGTCGATATGCCCATCTTCTCGTGGTGTCTGAGCTGCACCGGGTAGATGATCTGGTAGTAGTGTGCACCGATGTTGCGTACCAGCTCTTGGTTCTGCCGGAATTCGCGCAGCAGTCTCTCCACCTCACCTGCAACACAGACCATTCACCTCAGTTTCTCCTGGTTCCCACCAGTGCATCTCATATGCGCCGCGGAAAACAAAAGAGCGAAAGCAAACCGATAAACTCTATCACTCTTTTCCAAATACTTGCTGTTTTCAAAATCTCTTTGCACAAATTAAAAAAATCAAAGATTAAGACAAGCAATTCAACAGGCATATTTTAGAAATATTTTCCTAGAATCATTAGTCTATATTTGGTGTCGATGGACCAACAGGACTTTTAACGATCCTTTCACGTCCTTAGGGCCTGTAGTTTGAACAATTCTATCTTAGCAGTTGTCTAAACCATACACAGAATAGCAGCTTCTTTGCATACTGACCCTGACAGGGCGTTCGCTACCGTCCAATTACCCGTGTCAGCCTCAGTCACATGGCGTTATTCGGATGTAGTAAGGCGGGGCTTGTGGTCAACAAGCCGTTGTCAGTTTGGTTCAAATGGCTCTGAGCACTATGGGACCTAACATCTGAGGTCATCAGCCCCCTAGAACTTAGAACTACTTAAACCTAACTAACCCAAGGACATCACACACATCCATGCCGAGGCAGGATTCGAACCTGCGACCGTAACGAAATGCCGCTATTGATGAGGATACCTTATGTCGCAGACGTTGGACTGTTCTCGACAATAAAAGTTCAAATAAAATAATTTGTCTGGGTCAGTCACTTTTTATTTTCTCCCACGGCTAGTTTCGAGAGTTTATACTCGCATTTTCAGGTGGAAAATAGCGATAACTTGTGTAATGTGTACCAGCTGGGTGAAGTTAGTTGTTTGTTTTTGTTTCATTTTGCTACAAAAAGTATAACAGGCACTTGTTATCGTCATATGACACTAAGATTATCCATTTGAAATGGTGACGGAGTTCCTTACAATATGTTCCTGTGTACAGAACCCTGCAGTTCGTCATAAATGAAAATTTTTGGCTTGATTTTTCACACAGAAAGACGAACAAACGATATAAACGCATCAAAGATTGTACCGATGTAAAGATATGGTACACTTAGTTTATCTATTTTATTTCATGTTAGTGTCATATATTTTGCAATATAATACTTTTACAAAATGTTGTGAAGAAAGAAATAATATTATAATTGCTATATGTATCTCTGATCTACATTATAAACCAGCTATGAGTGGTCTCTGAGGCAAAGTACCATATCTTTACATCGCTACAATCTTTGGTGCGTTTATGTTAGGGGTTCGTGTTTCTTCGTGAAAAATCAAGTAAAATAATGTTCAATTATGACGAACTACAGGGTGCTGTGCACTCGAGCAGATTGTAATTAACTCCATCACCATTTCAAATGTATAATCTTAGTGGCAATGGCGATAACAAGTGCTGTTATACTTTTTGTACCAAAATGAAAACAAAATAAAGAACTAACTGCATCCAGCTGGTACGTACTCGTGTGTAACAATATATCGCTGTTTTCCACCTGAAGATGAGAGTACAAACTGTCGAAACGCGTCGTGGGAGAATACAAAAACGTGAGTGACACAGATAAATTGTTTTATTTGAACTTTTATTTTAATGGTACTACATTCGTAGCGTGTGGATAAAATGCTAATTTGGATGTGATGGGAGGTGTGCCAGCATAGTCCGTGTGATTGTGATGACCACCGTGGCTGGATAGCTAACTGGTCAGAGGGTCTGCGTAGTAAGCAGGGAACTGGGGTTCGAATCCCTGTCCGGCACAAATTTTCTATTTTTCCCTTTGGTTTACATCAATATCCATTTGCCACCAGTGACTCTAATTCCTTTGCGTTTAGATTATCGTCATGTTTTGGATCGTCAGTGTAAACTGCGCTTGACACACTGGATAATGAACAAGTGACAGAGTTCTTTGCAGCCGCCACCAGCAGCGACAAAAAACGGCAATTACAACAGACGCCAAGGTAAGCTTTAAGTTGTGATTCGTGGATATTTTAAAATACCAAATACACTTACAGGTAACGCAGTACAGAGGCGCGGTTCCACAGGGTACAGCCGTTACAGTTAAGTGGAAGAGAACGTTCGCATTGCATCGCTACTGCCATTCAGCAGTCTGTCCCGCCCTGTTCGCACAAAAGCTCAACCATTAAACCCTATTAGAAGTAACGACAGATTTAGTCTATTCGAAAAAGCTAATCGCTGCTTTTTCGTGTAGTGTGACATCGAATCCCAGATAACATGACACGCACTGACACTGACGGCCGATTTGCGACTGCGTATCGTACTCCATCCGTTATTTATCACTTACACGTTCTACAGGTGATTGCTGCCAATGCTGTCATGCAGATGCAATTAAATTCACAGCGCTAGAAACAGGTAATTAATTTAATGCATGATTCTAACATTTCCACAGCGGTCGTTGACACTTTGGTCTACGTGTCTTAAACTCAAAAAGAAAAAAGAGAAGACAATTACGGTTAGCGTCCCGTTGACGTTAGGTTGTTAAGAGCACAAGGTCGAACTGAAGAAAAGCGGGGAAGGAAATCGGCCGTCCTCTTTTCAAAGCAATATTCCCATTATTCACCAAAATCCTTTCACGGAAACCACAAAAAACCTGAATACGAATAGGAGGACGGGAGTTCCGTTCCCACTCCAATCTAACATAAAAACCGAGCGATGTAGCACATAGGTTAAAATGCACTGGACTCAAATGAAACGACGACTGTAGCGCAGTTTCTTTTTACTCGGGGGAGTACACGTCGGTGCTTCTTTCTAGTGAAATGGTATGTTGTACATCTACATCTACATCTATACTCCGCGAGCCACCTTACGGTGTGTGGCGGAGGGTACTTATTGTACCACTATCTGATCCCCCCTTCCCTGTTCCGTTCACGAATTGTGCGTGGGAAGAACGACTGCTTGTAAGTCTCCGTATTTGCTCTAATTTCTCGGATCTTTTCGTTGTGATCATTACGCGAGATATATGTGGGCGGTAGTAATATGTTGCCCATCTCTTCCCGGAATGTGCTCTCTCGTAATTTCGATAATAAACCTCTCCGTATTGCGTAACGCCTTTCTTGAAGTGTCCGCCACTGGAGCTTGTTCAGCATCTCCGTAACGCTCTCGCGCTGACTAAATGTCCCCATGACGAATCGCGCTGCTTTTCGCTGGATCATGTCTATCTCTTCTATTAATCCAACCTGGTAAGGGTCCCATACCGATGAGCAATACTCAAGAATCGGACGAACAAGCGTTTTGTAAGCTACTTCTTTCGTCGATGAGTCACATTTTCTTAGAATTCTTCCTATGAATCTCAACCTGGCGCCTGCTTTTCCCACTATTTGTTTTATGTGATCATTCCACTTCAGATCGCTCCGGATAGTAACTCCTAAGTATTTTACGGTCGTTACCGCTTCCAATGATTTACCACCTATGGCATAATCGTACTGGAATGGATTTCTGCCCCTATGTATGCGCATTATATTACATTTATCTACGTTTAGGGAAAGCTGCCAGCTGTCGCACCATGCATTAATCCTCTGCAGGTCCTCCTGGAGTACGTACGAGTCTTCTGATGTTGCTACTTTCTTGTAGACAACCGTGTCATCTGCAAATAGCCTCACGGAGCTACCGATGTTGTCAACTAAGTCATTTATGTATATTGTAAACAATAAAGGTCCTATCACGCTTCCCTGCGGTACTCCCGAAATTACCTCTACATCTGCAGATTTTGAACCGTTAAGAATGACATGTTGTGTTCTTTCTTCTAGGAAATCCTGAATCCAATCACAAACCTGGTCCGATATTCCGTAAGCTCGTATTTTTTTCACTAAACGTAAGTGCGGAACCGTATCAAATGCCTTCCTGAAGTCCAGGAATACGGCATCAATCTGCTCGCCAGTGTCTACGGCACTGTGAATTTCTTGGGCAAATAGGGCGAGCTGAGTTTCACATGATCTCTGTTTGCGGAATCCATGTTGGTTATGATGAAGGAGATTTGTATTATCTAAGAACGTCATAATACGAGAACACAAAACATGTTCCATTATTCTACAACAGATTGACGTAAGCGGAATAGGCCTATAATTATTCGCATCTGGTTTATGACCCTTCTTGAAAATGGGAACGACCTGCGCTTTCTTCCAGTCGCTAGGTACTTTACGTTCTTCCAGCGATCTACGATAAATTGCTGATAGAAAGGGGGCAAGTTCTTTAGCATAATCACTGTAGAATCTTAAGGGTATCTCGTCTGGTCCGGATGCTTTTCCGCTACTAAGTGATAGCAGTTGTTTTTCAATTCCGATATCGTTTATTTCAATATTTTCCATTTTGGCGTCCGTGCGACGGCTGAAGTCAGGGACCGTGTTACGATTTTCCGCAGTGAAACAATTTCGGAACACTGAATTCAGTATTTCTGCCTTTCTTCGGTCGTCCTCTGTTTCGGTGCCATCGTGGTCAACGAGTGACTGAATAGGGGATTTAGATCCGCTTACAATGTTGGTTTCTGCAGCGTAAGCTGCAGTTACAACTTTTGTACCTTAGGTAATTTTAGTCGCGAGTTTTAGTTCCATTCACGCTTGTTAAGAGATCATACAGTTTCCTGATAAGAGACTATCGTTTAAGGGAGATACGATTATGTAGAAAGAGGATGAAAACCACACATTGCTTTCGTTGGAGCTACAGTTGCTATAATTGACAAAATGCAAACAGTGAATAAATGAAAATCAATCAGTAGTATTCGTCTAATCTCTTTTGAATAGCGTTTTCACTGTGCCAGTGACACATCTTCTTTATCACGGCTACTATTCTCCATCAGTGCGGTGCCAACACCCCAGAAACACGTCCGGTAATAGCCGCTTCTTTTATTCCCCCTAAAACGGTGAAAGGTACATAAATGAAGCATCTTTCGCTGAGTGATAGAAAACAGGGAATGTGAGGCGAAATCCCTTTGATAAGCTGTATGCTAAAAATATGTTGCATATTATAGTGTGTCATTACACGTCATAATGTTACTCAGTAACATGAAACTTTTTCTAAAATACAGAATACTAAAAGGAATGTGACCCCGTATTCATATTTTTGTATAACTTAGAAAGGGATCGTTTTTTTTCTTACACAAACGTTGAATACGACTGTTTTCGATAAGTAGGTTCTTTCCGTACTGACATAAGTACTGCTAATCATTGCAATGTATTCGAAATGATGACTGAGTTTGGTGGCGCCAGACTAGAAGTACTGATTTTACAGCTTTGCAGAATATTACAGAAAGCAACTAGTCGCGGTATTTGTACAGTTTATGCAGACTATACCAAGTGTTTTTATTCGTACAGTTCTTTCGTGTTTTACTGAAGTGTAGGTGTACTGATTAGAAACGTGTCTTCGCAACATTAATGTTTGCTTAAAATGATATCAAGTTTTAAATGAAAAGATATAACTGACACTTGTAAGTTATAGCAGCATCGGCGTTAGATTATGTCTGACTGCCGGCAGCGCTGTTGCTAGCTTTCAACTGCGAAGTTCAGACGGCTGCAGGCGAAAACAAAAGTCGTCTGAAGATCTTCAACAACACTGGGGCGTTGCCATGGAGACATTTACAGAATCGTAACCCGTGATTTGTTGACGTGCGAAGAGAGTCGCGTTGAGTCTAAAATAGGACAGTTATTTATTCTTTGGAATTTAAACTTCTAATTCAGTTGTTTGAAGAGTCTCTACGCAGCGATGGAAGATTAATATTATGCTGTCAGATGCTTATTTAGTGACTTCGTAATTTTGCGCCGATACAACTGGTTTTTCAAGAGGATTTTCAGTCAGGTCTATCAATAGCTGCAGTCTGCCCACGCGGAATTATACGGACGGCTGTTTTATTCATATCATTAGCATTTTGGTCCAATGAGATCTGTTTCACTGAGATAGCCTTGAGAAATCTTCCCAGACTCTGACAAATTTGTCAATTTCTTTTGTATATGATCTCATACTAAAGTAAGTCCACAATGCTGTTTATACAGTTATTTCAGCACACACAGTTTTCAAAGATGACGTCTTAATGATGAAGCTGTGACATGGAAATGTACACTGGCGTAGTAAAAGCCCTATTCTCAAGAAAACGGATTTTATTATTACGGTTTCTAAAAATACTGTTCTTACAGTGCATCTGTATTCTTAAAAGACTAACACGGGGCAATTCCAGTTGCAGGTTGCCTATATAATGGCTTCCAAGGAAAACAAAAAATTGACTTTCAGTATTTCACATAGTTATTGACAGAATTAAAATTTTCAAAAATGGTTCAAATGGCTCTGAGCACGATGGGACTTAACATCTGAGGTCATTAGTCCCCTAGAACTTAGAACTACTTAAACTTAACTAACCTAAGGACATCACACACGTCCATGCCCGAGGCAGGATTCGAACCTGCGACCGTAGCGGTCGCGCCGTTCCAGACTGAAGCGCCTAGAACCGCTCGGTCACCGCGGCCGGCTAAAATTTTCAAATGCTGTCATTATTTACTCATTTTGTCGTGTACGGTATACTTCAACCAGGCACGCTAACAGTTTACAAAGACAGCCGTTTCGGAAATGATACTACCCTTGGCTTGAAAGCCAATGATCATGCCCTTTTGGACGTCAGACAAATCGCTCCGTTTCCGCATTAAGACAACGACTGCGCTATATTCCCCGTCCCGCGGCCACGCTTTAGATAATCTTCGCTACTAGTGATGCACTTGCCGTCTGTGAATAGTTATTACACGTTGACATAGAATACAGGTGGTACTCACAGCAATGCGACTGGACCGTGTGCAGTAGCCAGTGTGGAAAATGGAAGTGTTTTTTGATAACATGACGGGTGACCATAGGAATCGATTCCAACCCCCTCTTGTTTTCATCGTGCATAAAACATCTTGAAATGAGTTTAAAAGGACTATTCAAAAACTGTAGTATTTGTTGATGTCACGAGCATAGTGTGAGGTAATGGGCGAGTTTTGGCGACCTGAAAATGTTCTAACAAGGGAACCTCCCCATCGCACCCCCCTCAGATTTAGTTATAAGTTCGCACAGTAGATAGGCCTTGAAAAACTGAACACAGATCAATCGAGAAAATAGGAAGAAGTTGTGTGGAACTATGAAAAAAAAAACAAAATATACAAACTGAATAGTCCATGCGCAACATAGGTAACATCAAGGACACTCTTAGCTCGGGAGCGCCGTGGTCCCGTGGTCAGCATGAGCAGCTGCAGAACAAGAGGTCCGTGGTTCAAGTCTTCCCTCGAGTGAAAATTTTAATGTCTTTATTTTCGCAAAGTTATGATCTGTCCGTTCGTTCATTGACGTTTCTGTTCACTGTAATGAGTTTAGTGTCTGTGTTTTGCGACCGCACCGCAAAACCGTGCGATTAGTAGACGAAAGGACGTGCCTCTCCAATAGGAACCGAAAACATTTGATCGCAAGGTCATAGGTAAACCAATTCCTCCACAGGAAAACACGTCTGATATATTCTATACGACACTGGTGACGGCATGTGCGTCACATGACAGGAATATGTTGTCGAACCACCTAACTTGCACATTTGGCGAATGGGTAAAAAGATTCTTCTACCTTGCCCGATTTAGGTTTTCTTGTGGATGTGATAATCACTCCCAAAAAAGTGATGAAAACATAAGAGTTTGTCACACAAACTGCAACAAATGAATGCAACAGTTTCACAGTCGTACAGTTTTCCCTGTGCTCTGTCAAAACATATGTTTTTAACGTTTTCAAATTTTTCCTTGTGTAGACCGTCAAATCCTGCATATGTCCAAGCAAATCTGAACATGTCCTGGAATTTTGGAGAGCGAAATTGATGTGTGAGTGCCTGAACTTTGATAATTTGTCTGAAAACAAAAGTTTAAACTTTTCACTCGAGGGTAGAGTTGAACCGAGGACCTCTCGTTCCACAGGTGCTCAGGCTAACCACGAGACCACGGTGCTCCTCAGGTCACATCATCCTTGTTGTTGCCTATCGTCTGCATGGACTACTCAGTTTGTATATTTTGCTTATTTTTTTCATAGTTCCACACAACTTCTTCCTGTTTTCTCGATTGATCTGTGTTCAGTTTTTCAGGGCCTATCCACTGTGCCCACTTATAACTAAATCTGAGGGGGGTGCGATGGGGAGGTTCCCTTGTAAGTTCGGAGTTGGCTTGGCCGCGCGGGCCGCTCGGCAGGCCGACCACGTGGCTGGAAATTCCTTGGTGACGCTGTGTCGATGAAAGAGACTTGTATGCTGAGAGTGCCAAAGATGGCGGGCTTTTTTCAGCCTTAATGGCAGACATTTCACAGTTCGTATAGAAATTAATAGTAGCCAGATGAACCATGATACCTCAAAAAGGAACATGTACATTACTATTATTTGCACTACGATTCTGATGGTGTTATCAGATTTTCAATATCTTTATTAGTTTAAAGTTTAGCATCTGACTGTACATTATACAAGTAAGACCCAGCAACGAATTTCCAAAATATAATCGGTTCATCGGATTTCGTCGATCGACATGTCTTTAGAAAGCTATTAGTGTAAACCTAAATTGATATGAATTACAGGCATGTAACTTGAATAGTACATGAGTTACTGGAGGTCAAAGTGGCCAATTACTATTAATAGCATCAGGCCATAAGTACTCCACAGTTACTCGAAAAAATGGTAGCAGCATGCTTAAAAATATATTTATTCAGCTATGTCTTTGTTTATATCCGATGTATACTTTTCATGAAGAAATTAGTCATTCATTTACTGTGTTTTAGAAAGCACAGAGACATTAGGCTACTGGCTTACTTTTGTTCTGTTCCTTTGACATGTGTTTATTTAATTTGTTTATTTATTTAATAATGTGTGTTAGAGCGTGTTCATGGTATAGTAGTAGGAATATTTATTTAATTTCAAGTTTTTAAATGTAAATCCAATATCTCGAATGTGTTTCGTTATGTTTGTGGATGTGCATTGGCTTGAAGGCATGGCGGAAGCGCTCTAGCCAACCACAGCACTCTTTGAGTGGGGAGACTGGATGGAAGTGGGAGAACAGTCGCACAGAGCAGGGGGCAGTTCTGGACAGTGCGGCGCGAGGGACAGTACGGGACAGGACACAAAGAGTCCTGGACAGTACGGCACTATGGATGCACGGTCGCAGAAAAGACTGGGAGAATGAAGCAGTTTGCGAGTGGTCGCGAGTGATATAAATATTTCGTAGTGCCGACTAGTGCACTTGTGAGATTTCCGTGGCTTGTGCAGTGAAGACGTAGTATGCGTTTAGAAGTGAATATCTCGCGAGCTATGTTGTTGTTCATAACTAATTACGTGAAGTAGGAATCTACTGTTTCCTTGTTATTCAACTTATATTTTATGAAATTGCTGGACTATCGACACCAATAAGTGTAATAATGATAATAATGAGCGTATGGCATTTTTAACGTATATAGACTTTTATTTACAAAATAACAATTTCGTTTTACAAAATACAGTTTACATTTTACTTGTAAAGACGAGACAATCCATTCTTTGCTTTTATTTTTCTGTTACTGTACTGTCCAGGTAATTATTTCATTTGGTGTTTTTTTATATTTTTATTTTTTAAAAATATTTTTCGAAAGTCTGTCAGTCAGAGGTTTTTTAGTTGTTTCTTGCACCGTTTATTGTTGTAGTTTAGCAATTTAGCTTTTCTGAGCCTTTGTACGCTACATTTATACGTATGGCAGAGTGAATCTGGAGTAAGCATTGATTGTACGATCTAGTTTTTTACAGACAATAATTAGTATATAAGAAAACAAAGTTATTTTATGGAATTTTACTTATTACTAGTTATGGTATTATTATTGTTATTATTTTTGTAGATGTTTTGAGTGGAGGATGTGCTCTATTCATTTTAAAATAATGTTGTGTTATTACTATCCTCTTATTAAATCTTGTGTTAGAAAACAAGGGGGAGGCATTTTACGTTGGGTCTTGAAAAACGAGACCTTAGTGGGACATGCACTAGGCATGAAGTCAGTTTGATAGAAATATTAACGAGTGTATCAGTTGTCAGCTCTTGTTTGATGAGTCAAGTGGTATCCAAAGGGGAAACCCTCATGAAAAACTATCTTAACATATTAAACAATCCATGACAAAAGAAAAAGGACATTACTATTTTAGCGAATTATTAAACCTATTTTTTTCGATTAAGCAAAGAGCAATTCACTAGGAAGCATTATATAGTGCAATTTTAGAGCTAGTTTACTATCGGTGGTGCGTGAGGGTGAGGAAGACTGAGAGGAGGAAACTATTCGTGGTGGCGAGACAGACATATATAAGCATGTAAATCACTAGTTTGTTGTACTGATAGGCCTGTAATAGTTTTGTGGTACTCACAGTTTCGCACACCTCTCGATTGCACACGATGGAAGGTAGAAAAACAAAAAAAAAAGCACAAAAACACAAAAGACAAAAGGACACTCGGAGCTACGGTTATATTGACACTATATTGTAAATTTTTACGCGTTCGATCACTTTTCACTGTCACTTTTTTTTTTTAATAAAAAGCACTTTAGCACTTTAACACACGCATCACTGTTGGTGCTTTTGGGATGTGGGAGGACATCTGTGACTGCGGCAAGGGGGTCCGGGAGACCCCTCGCGGGGTGGTTCGGCCGCCGCTCCACCCGTTCTTTAACGCCACTACGGCGACTTGCGAGTGAATGAGGATGAAATGATGATGAAAGACGCACAACACCCAGTCATATCGAGGCAGACAAAATCGAACCCATGACCGCGTGCGCGGGAAGCGAGAACGCTACCACAAGACCAAGAGCCGCTTTGCAGAAATATACCGCATTCTCAAAAGTACTTCTACTATCGAACTCGTGATTTAAAGTCGTTAAGATAGTACCTGCAGATTTTTTTAATTACAATCTCTCAATTATAAATGACTATGTTGCAGTAAAAATTCGCAATTGCCGAGTGATAGGAACCTTCGACCATTCGACTCATGTGTATATTCATATTGTATACGGTAGGCTGAGCAGTATTTGGCTTGTGATGCGGCAACTACGTATCCCAGCCCCTAGACAACGAAAGCAATCAAAACTTTTAATATTTCAACTCTGAGGGTACGTAGTTGAGGGCCACTCATCAATCACTTACGAGGGTCAGTCCAAAAGAAATGAACACTATTTTTTTTCATCCATCTTTTATTCTACATGTTTGAAAGTTTTACAGTGTGTAGATACATCCTTTAGGAACAATAGTTTCATTTCTACACATAATTTCCATCCCTCTCAACTGCCTTACGCCATTTGGAACCAGCGGCTGTATACCCGCACGGTAAAATTTTGGACCAACCAGTTGGAGCCACTGTTTGTAGCGTGCACAAAGGAGTCATAATCTTCAAACCTTGTTCCACGAAGAGAGTCTTTCAGTTTCCAAAAGAGATGGTAGTCACATCTCCACCATTCTCGTACTGTTCCAAAAGTTCGTTGCATACCGTTTTTCTTGTTTCTTTGTGAGCCACTGTCAACATCCTGGGAACCCACCAGGCACAAGCCTTTTTTAACGCCAACACTTTCAGTATTCTGCAAACACTTCCTTCCCCTGTCACAACGTAATGTGACAATTCGTTCATTGTGATGCGCTTATGAGCAGTCACCAATTCGTTAACTCTCTGCACGTTGTCTGGAGTGTGTGCAGTACGAGGCCTGCCACTGAAAAAAATCACGTAACCTGCTTGCCCACCGGCTAACAGTACTGCGATCGACAGCAGCATCTCCATACACCTTTTTCAGCCTCTTGTGGATGTTTTCCATTGTCTCGCTTTCACAGCACAGGAATTCTATGACAGCACGTTGCTTCTGACGAACGCCAAGTGTAGCAGCCATCTTGAAGACATGCTGTGACTCACGGGAACAGGTTGAACTAAACATCCCCCAGGCTGTGGCTAAGCCATGTCTCCGCAATATCCTTTCTTTCAGGAGTGCTAGTTCTGCAAGGTTCGCAGGAGAGCTTCTGTTAAGTTTGGAAGGTAGGAGACGAGGTACTGGCGGAAGTAAAGCTGTGAGGACGGGGTGTGAATCGTGCTTGGGTAGCTCAGTTGGTAGAGCACTTGCCCGCGAAAGGCAAAGGTCCCGAGTTCGAGTCTCGGTCCAGCGCACAGTTTTAATCTGCCAGGATGTTTCATATCAGAGTGAAAATCTCATTCCAGGTTGAACTAAGTTTGAAAACAAGTGGGAAGGATGTATCTACAAACTGTAAAATTTTCACACATGCAACTGTATTTTTACAAAAATAGTGTGCATTTCTTTTGGAGTGACCCTCGTATTACTGTGAAAGCCCGCAATAGTAATCATGGGTCCAAAGTGAACCTTACGAAACACACCTCAGATGATAACTGAACGGGCCTGCAACCTGTTGACAACTCACAGTTTTCCCGCCGCTTAGCGACTTCTACAGCGGCGACTGTCGCTAACATGTGAGTTGGACTGCGGTTGCGTGCCACGTGAACAACATTTCGCGTCGAAACCAACACACGAACTTGCCAGATTGAGCAGAGCGTTCGCATGACATTAATAACTGGCAGACGCCAGCTGCAGCGGACACAGCGGGGCGCGACTGTTTCTTGAAGGCGGCGCACGTGCGCGTGCGATGTGCTGATGTAATGACCTGGCGTGGAGCGCACGTTTCGGCCCGCCGCCGGCGCGCCGTCCTCGGGACTTTAATGAGGCTGTCACGCGCAGCGGCTTCGAAGCCAGTGCGGGAGTTTGGGCGCCAGAAGCAGACTCAGCCGGCTGGCGGCGAAATAGATTTTGCCACCAGCTGCGCGACGCAGACGGAAACCAAGGCGCGGCGCAGTTAATTTCGACTTCTCGTTTGCGTACTGCGGAGGGTTGGCATCGAGAGGAGAAGAACGAGAAATAAACTTTTAATTGCGCTTGTTTCTACACCCTGAAAGGTGTCGCGGACAATGGAGAAAAGGGGATACTCCATTTTCATCTAGCAGCCCATTGTGATTTCTGTTTCTCATACTTCTCGTTGAGGGCAATAACTAAGTAGTTGAGTCAAAGCAGCTCTATGAAATTGCTAGGAAGAAATTGAGGCAGTACTATTTACACCGACTAATTCTCTTCTAGCTGAAGCGAATAAGCCTCCTCTTTATTTACGTCGCGAGTGCCAGAGTGCGAAATTGTTACCCAAACTACAGCAGTTCGCACAAGACCAGATATTACAAGAGATCTGTACTTTAAGGGGGGTAGGACGTCAAACGGGCCGACTTGGAGCAGGAGAGGCACCACAGGACATTTTAATTTCTACTGTCTATACTTTTACAAATAAATTCATAAAACTTTGCCAGCATGACCAGGAAGGATTGAGGACTCACACTCATAGCAGCGGGAGTTCAAAAACGTAGCAAAATACCTTTTCTATACATGTGAAATTTCATCATTTTTTCACTTACTACTGGCTGCATTTCTTTCTGTAGGTACACTTTTCTTCCTATATAAGACAGATTCTTCGATGAATTTTGTACAGCATACAAGCAGTACTTACAGGTGTATGAAACTCTAGAATTTTCCAAATCTATTAAAAACTGTCGTAAAAATTGAGATAATTAACTATAAAATTTGAGTTTCTTCTTAACAAGAAGTTTAAAATGTAACAGTTCATTCATTTTCTTCATAAATTAAATAAACTCTAGAGTTTCATACACATGTAACTGTAGTTTGTATGCTGTGCAAAATTCATCGAAAAATCTCTCTTACTTACAAGGGAACCTCCCCATCGCACCCCCTCAGATTTAGTTATAAGTTGGCACAGTGGATAGGCCCTGAAAAACTGAACACAGATCAGTCGAGAAAACAGGAAGAAGTTCTGTGGAACTACGAAAAAAATAAACAAAATATACAAACTGAGTAGTCCATGTGCAAGATGGGCAACATCGAGGATAGTGTGAGCTCAGGAGCGCCGTCGTCCCGTGGTTAGCGTGAGCAGCTGCGGAACGAGACGTCCTTAGTTCAAGTCTTCCCTCGAGTGAAAAGGTTAATTTTGTATTTTCAGGCAATTATTATCTGTCCGTTCGATGCGATCACTTTTTTGGGAGTGATTATCACATTCACAAGAAAACCTAAATCGGACAAGGTAGAAGAATCTTTTCACCCATTCGCCAAGTGTACAAATTAGGTGGGTCGACAACATATTCCTGTCATGTGACGCACATGCCGTCACCAGTGTCGTATAAAATATATCAGACGTGTTTTCCTGTGGAGGAATCGGTTGACCTATGACCTTGCGATCAAATGTTTTCGGTTCCCATTGGAGAGGCACGTCCTTTCGTCTACCAATCGCACGGTTTTGCGGTGCGGTCGCAAAACAGACACTAAACTTATTATAGTGAACAGAGACGTCAATGAACGAACGGACAGATCATAACTTTGCGAAAATAAAAAAAGTAAACTTTACACTCGAGGGAAGATTTCAACCAAGGACCTCTCGTTTCGCAGCTGCTCACGCTAACGACTGGACCACGGCGCTCCTGAGCTCTCACTATCCTTGATGTTGCCTATCTTGCACATGGACTATTCAGTTTGCATATTTAGCTTATTTTTTTCATAGTTCCACACAACTTCTTCCTGTTTTCTCGATTGATCTGTGTCCAGTTTTTCAAAACCTATCCACTGTCCCAGCGTATAACTAAATCTGAGCCGGGTGCGATGGGGAGGTTCCATTGTTAGGAAGAAAAGTGTACCTACAGCAACAAATGCAGCCAGTAGTAGGTGAAAAAATGATGAAATTTCACATGTAAAAAAATGTATTTTGTTACGTTTTTGAGCTTCCACTGCTATGAGTATGAATCCTGAATCCTTCCTGATCATGCTATCATAGTTTTATGAATTTATTTGTAAAAGTATAGACAGTAGAAATAAAATGTCCTGTGGTGCCCCTCCTGCTCCAAGTCGGCCCGTTTGACGTCCTACCCCCGTTAATATAGATGTGCTCTACGCCCAGATATTGGTTCAATAAAACTCTTCCTCCGCTTTTTGCCGCATACATGGATAATAGACAATTTCTCAAACGAAGCGTGTCCCCACAACTATCATTCTACTATCAAGCAGATTACTGTACTCGTGTAACGGGACTGTTTCTTACAGTGATTGACAAAAAATATGAAATGCCAAAGGACTTTCTTTATGTCAAAAAAAGGAGTCTATTCGGAATTGGCTCTGAGCACCATGCGACTTAACTTCTGAGGTCATCAGTCGCCTAGAACGTAGAACTAATTAAACCTAACTAACCTAAGGACATCACACACATCCATGCCCGAGGCAGGATTCGAACCTGCGACAGTAGCGGTCGCTCGGTTCCAGAACCGCACGGCTATATGGAATTGAAGGACAAGACAGAATGCAGTCTACTATGACAGCTACAGAAGTCTACGTATCAAAGCCGGCCTTTGTGGCCGAGCGGTTCTAGGCGCGTCAGTCTGGCACCGCGTGACCGCTACGGTCGCAGGCTCGAATCCTACCTCGGGCATAGATGTTTTTTATATCCTTAGGTTAGTTACGTTGAAGTAGTTCTAAGTTCTAAGGGACTGATGACCTCAGATGTGAAGTCCCATAGTGCTCACAGCCATTTGAACCATTTTTTGTACGTACCAAATGCACAGGATATTTCCGAAAGAGCAGACACTACGCATTCACATAATTAATATGTCTAGGTGGCAGGGGTAAAATACAGAGAACAAAAGACTATTTACAATTTGTACAGAATCCAGAGGGAAGTTATAACAGTCGAGGGGCACAAAAGGGAAGCAGTGGTTGAGACGGGAGTGTTGTAGCCTATCCCCAATGTTATTCAATCTGTATATTGAGAAAGCAGTAAAGGAAACAAAAGAAAAATTTGGAGTACGGATTAAAGTCCAGGGAGAAGAAATAAAAACTTTGAGGTTTGCCGATCACATTGCAATTTTGGCAGATACGGTAAAGGACTTGGAAGAGCAGTTAAATGGAATGGACAGTATCTTAAAAGGAAGATACAAGATAAAAATCAACAAAACCAAAACGATGATAATGTAGTGTAGTCGAATTAAATCAGATGATTCTGAGAGAACTAGATTAGGAAATGAGACACTTAAAAGTAGTAAATGAGTTTTGCTATTTTGGAAGCAAAATAACTCATAATGGTCGAAGTAGAGAGGATATAAAATGCAAACTGGCAATGGCAAGAAAAGCGTTTCTGGAGAAAAGAAATTTGTTAACGTCGAGTATAGATTTAAGTGTTAGGAAGACCTTTCTGAAAGTGTTTGTATGGAGTGTAGCCATGTATGGAAGTGAAACGTGGACGATAAATAATTCAGACAAGAAGAGAATAGAAGCTTTCGAAATGTGGTGCTACAGAAGAATGCTCCTCCCGAAAGCAAGTCCAATGTGCTAACCACTGCGCCACCTCGCGCGGTGTGCCTTGTGTAGTGCCGGCCTGAGTGGCCGAGCGGTTCTAGGCGCTACAGTCTGGAACCGCGCTGCCGCTACGGTCGGAGGTTCGAATCCTGCCTCGGGCATGGATGTGTGTGCTGTCCTTAGGTTAGTTAGGTTTAAGTAGTTCTAAATTCTAAGGGACTCATGACCTCAGATGTTAAGTCCCATAGTGCTCAGAGCCATTTGAACCAGCCTTGTGTAGTGTGGACGAAGCTGACCGTTCTGCTGTCTTAATATGCTGCCTACTACAGGCTTTCATTCGCATTCTAATTACCTCTGTTGCACTTAGTGTATATTTTAGAGTCATGCATAGTCTGATAGCTTCCCCTGTCGCGTGTTTGTTAGATCTTCTGCCGGAAATCAATATTCTTCTGATATCTGCTCGAATCAGCGTGAGCACATGCGTCTCTGAATATTAATAGCTTGCAACATCTCTCTCTCTCTCTTAAAGGTAGAAGGAAATATTTTGCAGCATTCATTTGGGTCCCGTCAAATGACTATGTAATTTGTAACCTTGTATAACAGTTGCACTGACGAGTTGTATTTGCCTGCATGGGCTTACTCATTCTTTATCATATTCATTTATGACATCTTATGTACGCGGATTCACTGCATTAAAGAACTTCCTTTGTCCGTAAGTAGAACCACGTGGGCCTGTTCAATCACAATGGAACTAGAGTGCCTCGTGGGACCTCGCCCAATTTTGCAACATTGGTTTTGTTTCGAAAGAAAGGTACTCATTAAATTTTGCAACAGATATATTAACTTTCTACATTAAGTTTACAGCGATCAGGTAAGACGACGACATGCAGGTTCAGAGATACAACTTAGAGCACTAATTCAGCTAAATTCAGTTCTAATGTAACAGCTCGCTGTTTATTAGGTTTTCAAGTAATAGTAGAACAGATGGCAAGTACATTTTCCCTGACGTGCATAGCCTGTTAATGTTCGTGACATCCTTGGTGAAGGCCGTGGTGGCCGAGCGGTTGTAGGCGCTAATGTCTGGAACAGCGCGACCACTACGGTCGCAGGTTTGAATCCTGCCTCGGGCATGGATGAGTGTGATGTCCTTAGGTTAGTTGGGGTTAAGTAGTTCTAAGTTCTAGGGGACTGATGACCTCAGAAGATAAGTCCCATAGTGCTCAGAGCCATTTGAACCATTTGAACATTCTTGGTCTTTGATTAATCAGTATGTGTGTTAATCTGTGTCCTTCAGGAACGTTACACAGAAATCCTTGTTCGCCGACCGTGGTGGCCGAGCGGTTCTACGCGCTTCAGTCCGGAACCGCGTGATTGCTACGCTCGCACGTTCGAATCCTGCTTCGCGCATGGATGTGTGTGATGTCCTTAGGTTAGCTAGGTTTAAGCAGTTCTAAGTCTAGGGGACTGATGACCTCAGATGTTAAGTCCCATAGTGTTCAGAGTCATTTGAACTATTTGAATTTGAAATCCCTATTCCGCATGCAGATTCTAGATTCTACCGCTGTCAGTAAAGATTTTTACGAGTGAGACTGCGTTACCAGGAATCCATTTATGAAAATCTAGACTATAGGTCAGGGCATGGCTTCTTCAGAATTACTTGTGAACATCCAGTTCCTTAGTAAGTTTAACTGGGCCCCCTCATTCCCACCTCCTGGTGTCCACATCGCTTACGTAGACAAATAAAAGACATTAATTTTATACTTGCCTTCGTTAGTTTGGCTATTACCTGATTTCGGTAAGCGTTGAATGTGTCTTTTACGAAGGCGCCAACGCACATGCTCTTAGTTGCAGTAATTTTTTGTGGTGTCATTAAGTGGTTGTGGTGCTAACAACTACCGAAGTACAAGAAATGTATCGCAACTGCGAATATGAAGCAACATCAGCTGTGTACTGGAATGATGACAGTGAAAAGTTAGGCCGGACCGAAACTCGAAGTCTAATTTCCCGCTTTATGCGAGCGGTCACCTTAACCGCTTCGGCTATCCGTGCACCGATCACGGCCAGGCACAAAATTCAATACGTCGTCGTCCACGCGTCGCTAGCTGCAGTCTTAAGTTACGTGTATTCCCGTCCAGAAAGGACGTATTTATTGAGAATGGAGGGCCTGCTATTAGCGAATAAATACGAAATATCAGTACATGTGTTATTACGAAATACAACGCAATGTACCTGCATGCATGCATGCAAGCAGGAACATTGCATCATACTTCTTAATAACAAAGGCAATGCTATTTCGTAATTACCGAAGTCTCCAATCCTTGTTGTTGCACGTTGTATTCGTAAACAATTACATTTGATTATTTATCGAAAAGTATGAGGAGACTCGACTTTTTTCTTGTCGCGTTCCGAGTGCTGATGGTAAGCTTGCAAAAATGTGAGGGCGATGGTTCCTACCAAATTTTATGTTGCGCAAAAAGGAGTTGGGGTTAGATTTTTCCCATCCTTTTCTAAAGACGGATAAGATTCTGTGAATAAATTTAACAGGTCTGACATCTAGTGGGCTGGAATATGGAGTGAATGTTGCGGCATATACACCTCTAATTAGTTTCATGGTAACTAGTGAACAAGAGATGTGTTCGGAAAGTCTGCAAGGGAAAGTTGTATGAACAACTTTCGGCTGTTGCAAGATGTTTCATGTCGATCTAAGTTCCAAGTTATAAAGTTCACAGTAGCTTAGTACTGGTCCATGTCCAGGTTTATTGGTGGCCTGCTATATATAGGCTGTTTATTACAAGTAAACATACAGGCATAATACACGCAGGTCCGGAAACTAGAAGTTTCCCAATACAGTGTATCACGATTGAGTGTATAAACACTTTATAGCGAATCCCGCAGGAATGAAATTGGAGATGTGCACTTGAAGACAAACACATCACAACAGGTGTTCCACATGCCCACAGTTCTTGTGTCAGTAAGTTTCCTCATCGATACCTGTACGTGTTCAAAAATCCCTGGCGTGTTTGGAATGCATCGACAAACATGTGCTCCAAGAGTTTATCGAAGCCATCAAGAGGGCTGGAATACACCAAACCTTTTAAATGCCCCAATACAAAAAAAAAACAACACTTTGGAGTCGTTGAACCTGGAAGACCAATAGACAATGATAATGGCGAGATGTTACCGATACATTTGTTCTTGATGTTTCATGCTGTTTACCCCCAAACAGTCCCACGAAAGAGTGGCGGAGGATTATTACGCGTGTACCACTTACGCAGCCTTTCACCGTAAGCTGGAGCATAAACGTGGCCTTCGTCACTGTGCCGTCTCCTTCGCTGTTGTACGTGTGTGCGAATTTCTTAGGCGTCCGTATCTCTGGTATCAAATAAGGAGAACAGCGAAATTATGATACAGTTTTTTATTATTGAGCTATTTAAATGAATATGTCATTGCAAAGTAAAGTTCCGCCGTCTGCGTGTATTGCCTATGGAACACACGTAACAGTTCTTCAGAAGAAGCTGTATCGTAATCGAAATTAGTATTCAAAATATTTTGTTAATAGTTTTGAGACTTTCACATTAAAATGCACTTTGATAATTGTGAACACTTTAGTTTCCACAAATTAAATGAAAATCCCGTAAAACGCAGTATTTATAATGAAAATTGCCGTCTAGCTCGTAAATTCAACCAGAGATCTTAATCTCTGTTGATACATCGTGGATACGGGACAGTGGCCGGTCAAATTTTTATCAAAGAAAAATTGCCAAACAGACGTGTGATTAGATGACCAGCTTCGACATCTCATTAATGCCTTTGACGACATGTGGTGGCCAGCACTGTCTACGAAGTTACGACAGTTCGAGGTACGCCATTTCCTGTTCAGTTGCCTCACAGAGTGGTCGCACGGTTAGAGGCGCCATGTCACAGATTACGCGGCCCCTCCCGTCGGTGGTTCGAGTCCTCTTTCGGGCATGGGTGTGTGTGCTGTTCTTAGTATAAGTTAGATTAAGTTAGTTTAAGTAGTGTGTCAGCCTAGGGACTGATGACCTCAGCAGTTTGGTCTCTTAGGAATTCATACACACACACACACACACACACACACACACACACACACACACACACACGTTTGAACCTGTTCAATAGTATCCTGTATTACGACAGGGTAGTGGAATGTCGCGTGGGCGATTGAAAAGTAATCAGGAGAATTAGCAAGGGATGCCCACAGGGATCGATCCGTGGACCCATCTTTCGGGACATCACTGTTGAACTCCTTCTAAGACTCTTGGTTGCAAGTAATAGGACTGATGGTGTTTTTGCCTACGGAGACGACCTACTGGTAGTAGTTTCTACTAACAGTAAAGCCCAGCTAGAAGAGAAAGCAAACGGCACACTAAATGCAACTACACAACAAACAAACTCCAAATAGCAGGCCACAAAACAACATATACTCTATTGAAGGGTCCACTGAAACGGGAACTTTCAATAAAAGTCGGGAACACAAACATAAGTAGGATAATTGTAACACGCCATCTATGAGTACACATCGCTTACTCCTCGCCACCAACGGAACGGTGGTAAGATGGGGACAGCGAAGTGTTCTTAGTTCGGTCGAAGCACTACGTGTGGTGCTCGGAATCTGTCCGACTGATATCACTATCAGCTATAGAGCTGCAAAGTACTGGTTAAAGATGGGTAGACCACATCGAGCAAGAGAAATAACCGAAGTACCCTTAAACAACAAGTATCAGCTTAAGGGGGGTAGGACGTCAAACGGGCCGACTTGGAGCAGGAGAGGCACCACAGGATATTTTAATTTCCACTGTCTATACTTTTACAAGTAAATTCATAAAACTTTGTCAGCATGATCAGGAAGGATTCAGAATTCACACTCATAGGAGTGGAAGTTCGAAAACATAACGAAGTGATTTTTTTTTACATGTGAAATTTCATCATGTTTTTCACTTACTAATGGCAGTTTTTGTTGCTATAGGTACACTTTTCTTAATACGTAAGAGAGATTCTTCGATGAATTTTGCATAGCATACAAACCATACTTAAAGGTGTATGAAACTCTATAATTTTCCAAATCTATTAAAAACTGTGGTAAAAATTAAGGTAATGAACTATAAAATTTGTGTTTTTTTCTAAACATGAAGTTTAAAATATAACAGTTCATTCATTTTTTCATAAATTGAATAAATTCTATAGTTTCATACACCTGTGAGTATGGTATGTATGCTGTGCAAAATTCATCGAAGAATCTCTCTAACTTATGAAGAAAAGTGTACCCATAGCCATTAGTAAGTGAAAAAATGATGAAATTTCGCACGTAAAAAATTTATTTTGTTATGATTTCGAACTTCCACTGCAATGGGTGCGAATCCTGAATCCTTCCTGGTGTTGCTGACAAAGTTTTATGAATTTATTTGTAAAATTACAGACACTGGAAACTAACATGTCCTGTGATGCCTCTCCTGCTCCAAGTCGGCCGTTTTGACGTCCTACCCCCCTTAAACACTGGCGAATGGAAACCTGGTAGAATGAGTGGGGCACAAGTGATAAGAGACGGAGAGTCCACACACACTTTCCTGACATATCTGAACGGTTAAGAATTAATCATGCCGACACTAGCCACGGCATGGTTCATTTCTTAACAGAACACGGACCTTATTCCACGCACCTGAACCGTGAGAGTCTGATGCAGTCACCTATTTGTACATTTGGGGAGATGGGATCTCCCGAACATTATTCTGCTGGAATTACAGATACACAATTCAAGCACACAACGTTTATACGGAGCGTCAGCTATACGATGTTCTAAGAAACGAAGCAGAATGGACCCAATTAAACACACTAACAGACAAGATCTCAAAGGCAACATACGAAGAATATGTACGCATACGATCGTACAGAAGACGAGCCAATATGCAGCAAGGTAACAGACCCCATAGGGTGGATAAGAACACGGAATACGACACAGAGAGCAATACGACAGGTTATGGAGACGACAGCACATTAAGTGACTACACCGCTACTCAATTTAGACGTTATTTAATTGCAGGTATATTTATTAATAATATGTACTCGTGTAGTCAGTCATGGAAAATTGGTACTGCACATTAGGCTAAGGTAGCTAGTAAAGTGCCGGCACATTGTCGCAAATTGCCAAAGGTATCGGGCACTGTAACCCTGTACATAGTGATTAGATAAACAGCTAGGAGTTTTTTAGTATAAATTATCCGTAATGTGCTAGCGTACTGTCAAAAACTGCCAACGAAACTTTAAACCTGAAAATATGTATGTGGACACTACAGTTACGAGAAAGGTATGTAGTATGAGGAGCACCCTAATTACTAACACGCAAGATGTCTGAGGGTCAGTGGCCCGAAGTACATACAGAGGTACTCACCCCCAGACCTCTACGTGACGGGAGTAACATCTCTATCTCTTCCATACCTTTCTTTTTGTTTCTTCTTAAATTCGACAAAATGTTATACATATTCTTATTTCCAGTTCATATGTTACAAAAGTACGAAGCTGGTAAAACATACAAAGAAACAACAAAGAGACAGAAATGAACAATAAGCTCGCCTCCACGTGGCGGGACAGTGGCAACGGTATGATCGGACACTGGCGCCGGGTAGAACCGCTATTCAGGCCCACTAGGGTCCTAGACACCAGTCACAGAGGTCAAGAGGCAATAAATGATCCATCGTAAGAAATCAGGTGGTGGATCTCAGTGTATAGACAACACACATATCGATACATACGAGGGCAGTTCAATAAGTAATGCAACACATTTTTTTTCTCGGCCAATTTTGGTTGAAAAAACCGGAAATTTCTTGTGGAATATTTTCAAACATTCCCGCTTCGTCTCGTATAGTTTCATTGACTTCCGACAGGTGGCAGCGCTGTACGGAGCTGTTAAAATGGCGTCTGTAACGGATGTGCGTTGCAAACAACGGGCAGTGATCGAGTTTCTTTTGGCGGAAAACCAGGGCATATCAGATATTCATAGGCGCTTGCAGAATGTCTACGATGATCTGGCAGTGGAAAAAAGCACGGTGAGTCGTTGGGCAAAGCGTGTGTCATCATCGCCGCAAGGTCAAGCAAGACTGTCTGATCTCCCGCGTGCGGGCCGGCCGTGCACAGCTGTGACTCCTGCAATGGCGGAGCGTGCGAACACACTCGTTCGAGATGATCGACGGATCACCATCAAACAACTCAGTGCTCAACTTGACATCTCTGTTGGTAGTGCTGTCACAATTGTTCACCAGTTGGGATATTCAAAGGTTTGTTCCCGCTGGGTCCCTCGTTGTCTAACCTAACACCATAAAGAGCAAAGGAGAACCATGTGTGCGGAATTGCTTGCTCGTCATGTGGCTGAGGGTGACAATTTCTTGTCAAAGATTGTTACAGGCGATGAAACATGGGTTCATCACTTCGAACCTGAAACAAAACGGCAATCAATGGAGTGGCGCCACACCCACTCCCCTACCAAGAAAAAGTTTAAAGCCATACCCTCAGCCGGTAAAGTCATGGTTACAGTCTTCTGGGACGCTGAAGGGGTTATTCTGTTCGATGTCCTTCCCCATGGTCAAACGATCAACTCTGAAGTGTACTGTGCTACTCTTCAGAAATTGAAGAAACGACTTCAGCGTGTTCGTAGGCACAAAAATCTGAACGAACTTCTCCTTCTTCATGACAACGCAAGACCTCACACAAGCCTTCGCACCCGAGAGGAGCTCACAAAACTTCAGTGGACTGTTCTTCCTCATGCACCCTACAGCCCCGATCTCGCACCGTCGGATTTCCATATGTTTGGCCCAATGAAGGACGCAATCCGTGGGAGGCACTACGCGGATGATGAAGAAGTTATTGATGCAGTACGACGTTGGCTCCGACATCGACCAGTGGAATGGTACCGTGCAGGCATACAGGCCCTCATTTGAAGGTGGCGTAAGGCCGTAGCATTGAATGGAGATTACATTGAAAAATAGTGTTGTGTAGCTAAAAGATTGGGGAATAACCTGGTGTATTTCAATGCTGAATAAAACAACCCCTGTTTCAGAAAAAAATGTGTTGCATTACTTATTGAACTGCCCTCGTATATAGTTGGAGCCATCAGCATCTGGATTACGTGAATTCGTTTGTGGAGTGTTTACTCCGAAGATTTGACAACTGAGTACCTGAAGATGGCATTAATGAGATGCCGAAACTGGTCGACTAACTTCTAAAAACATACGGCTGTTTGGCGATTTTTCTTTGGTAAAGACACATTGTTGCTCGCAAAGCAGTTAACTTTGTTCATACACCAAACTCCTTTTTCCGTAACTATTTTCCAAATACTTTTGTTTTTCATAAATCAGGGTAGGAATAAAGTTTTCCTTTAAAGCAGCTATATTTTTTCTTTTCACATTACACGAACATAACAAAAAGTGAGTCGAAGCTTTGCAGTCGAAAGACGGAACAGCAGAGAGTAAAACAATGCTTTACATCTACATACACAGGGTGTTTCACAGTTCATGTTACACACTTCGGGACGTAGTCGACGGTACTTACAAGGGAACCTCCCCATCGCACCCCCCTCAGATTCAGTTATAAGTTGGCAGAGTGGATAGGCCTTGAAAAACTGAACACAGATCAATCAAGAAAACAGGAAGAAGTTGTGTGGAATTATGAAAAAAATAAGCAAAATATGCAAACTGAGTAGTCCATGTGGAAGATATGCAACCTCAAGGGTGATGCACAGCCAGGAGCGCCGTGGTCCTGTGGTTAACCTGTGCAGCTGCGGAATGAGAGGTCTTTGGTTCAAGTCTTCCCTCGAGTAAAAATTTTAATTTTTTGTTTTGAGACAATTATTATCTGTCCGTCCGATGCGATCACTTTCTTGGGAGTGATAATCACATTCACAAGAAAACCTAAATCGGGCAAGGTAGAAGAATCTTTTTACCCATTCGCCAAGTGTACAAGTTAGATGGGTCGACAACATATTACTGTCATGTGACGCACATGCCGTCACCAGTGTCGTATAGAAAATATTAGACGTATTTTCCTGTGGAGGAATCGGTTGACCTATGACCTTGCGATCAAATGTTTCGGTTCCCATTGGAGAGGCACGTCCATTCGTCTACTAATCGCACGGATTTGCGGTGCGGTCATAAAACAGACACTAAACGTATTACAGTGAACAGAGACGTCAATGAACGAACGGACATATCATAACTTTGCGAAGATAAAGAAAGTAAATTTTTCACTCGAGGGAGAACTTGAACCAAGGACCTCTTATTCCGTAGCTGCTCACGCTAACCAAGGAACCACGGCGCTCCTGAGCTCACACTATCCTTGATGTTGCCTACCTTGCGCATGGACTACACAGTTTGTATATTTTGCATATTTTTTTCACAGTCCCACACAACTTCTTCCTGTTTTCTCGATTGATCTGTGTTCAGATTTTCAAGGCCTATCCACTGTTCCAACTTATAACTAAATCTGAGGGGGGGTGCGATGGGGAGGTTCCCTTGTTAGTAGATGAAGTTTTACATAGGAACCTATGTCCGCAAAAGTCATCCAACGATGCTACAGAGCGTCAAAAGCTATAGGCGCCGGAGCCGTTAAGGCTGTGTATACACAGGGTGACTCCGTGTTGATGTTAGAAAGTTTCTAGGATGATGGAGAAGGATAAATGTATGAGTTTGAGGTAAGCGTCCGTATACGGAAACGAACAAGCCGAACATTATGGGCAAAAACTATTCTGATACCTCTGACATGTGCTGCTACTTTTGTCACTAAGTTTGTAGGTCGAGAAAATTTTGGAGGTGTTATTGTGACCAAAACAAGAAAAAATTTTCAGTAAACATTGTCTCTAAAATACATACCTGAGGAGCTATGAGCGCTTATTGTTCCTCGCTACTGTGAAACATATTTCCTCTATTGAAAGACGGTTCTACTCAGTATCTCCCCATTAGTTACATGACTATCTTTCTAAATTTCAGAATTCTTTTGCAGCACCACATTTCAAAAACTTTCATTCTGTTCCTGTCTAAAAGGTTCGTCATCCATGTTTCACTTCCATATCCTCCAGATTCCTCGTCTAATTCTTTTTTGATTTTGATTTTGATCATCTGATGACTTTCCAAGACGGTAAATGACAGCATCATCTGCAAATCAGTGTAATAAGGCCTATAACATTCCTCTGGGGAATGCTATATATCACTGTAGCATTTCTGACAGGAAATCACGAATCCAGCCGCACAACTGAGACGATACTCCATACACATGAAATTTGATTAGAAGCCCCATACGAGGAACGGTATCAAAAGTATTATGGAAATCTTCAAATGTGGAATCAATTTGAGATTCTTCCTCGATAGCACTCATTACTTCAGGACAATAAAGATCTATGCCGTCTCGTCACAGAACCTTTATCTACATCTACGTCTATATGATTACTCTGCAGTTCACAATTAAGTGCCTGGCAGAGGGTTGAGCGAACCACCTTCAAGCTACTTCTCTACCGTTCCATTCTCGAACAGCGCGTGGGAAAAACGAACACACAACATTACTGCGCGAGCACTGATTTCTCTCATTTCATTATGACGATCATTCCTTCCTATGTAGGTGGACGCCAACAAAAATCTGTTCACACTGTGAGGAAAAAGTTGGTGACTGAAATTTCATGAGAAGATCCTGCCTCCTTTGTTTTAATGACCACTACCCCGATTCACACATTCTATCCGTGGCTCCCTATCTCCTATTTCGCGATAGCACATAAACGTGTTGTCCTTCTCTGAACTTTTTCGATGTCCTGCGTCAATCCTCTCTGATGCGGATTCCACACAGCAGAGCAATTCTCCAGAAGAGGTCGTACGAGTGTAGTGAAGGCTCCAGTCGCATTTTCTCAGTGTTCTGCCGATAAACCGTTGTGTTCAGTTTGCTTTCCCCAAAACTTTATCTATGTTATCGTTCCCATTTGAATCATTCGTATTGTAATTACTAAGCATTTAGTTGAGTTTACAGCGTTTAGGGTTGTGTGAGATATCGTGAAAGCGATTTCTTTTGGTACTAAAGTGGATGACTTCACACTTTTCATTATTTAGAGTCAATTTCGACTTTTCACACCATGCAGATATCTTGTGTAAACTGTTTTGCAATTTGTTTTGATCATCAAATGACTATATAAGACGGTAAATGACAGCATAACCTGCAAACAATCTAACAGTACTACTCACATTGCCTCCTAAATCCTTTATGTAGACCAGGAAGAGCAGAGCACCTGTAGCATTTCCTTGGGGAACGCCGCATATTACTTCTGTTTTACTCTACATCTACATATACAGGGTGTTACAAAAAGGTACGGCCAAACTTTCAGGAAACATTCCTCACACACAAAGAAAGAAAATATGTTATGTGGACATGTGTCCGGAAACGCTTACTTTCCATGTTAGAGCTCATTTTATTACTTCTCTTCAAATCACATTAATCACGGAATGGAAACACACAGCAACAGAACGTACCAGCGTGACTTCAAACACTTTCTTACAGGAAATGTTCAAAATGTCCTCCGTTAGCGAGGATACATGCATCCACGCTCCGTCGCATGGAATCCCTGATGCGCTGACGCAGCCCTGGAGAATGGCGCATTGTATCACAGCCGTCCGCAATACGAGCACGAAGAGTCTCTACATTTGGTACCGGGATTGCGTAGACAAGAGCTTTCAAATGCCCCCATAAATGAAAGTCAAGAGGGCTGAGGTCAGGAGAGTGTGGAGGCCATGGAATTGGTCCGCCTCTACCAATCCATCGGGCACCGAATCTGTTGTTGAGAAGCGTACGAACACTTCGACTGAAATGTGCAGGAGCTCCATCGTGCATGAACCACATGTTGTGTCGTACTTGTAAAGGCTCATGTTCTAGCAGCACAGGTAGAGTATCCCGTATGAAATCATGATAACGTGCTCCATTGAGCGTAGGTGGAAGAACAAACTAAAATGAGCTCTAACATGGAAATTAAGCGTTTCCAGACACATGTCCACATAACATCTTTTCTTTATTTGTGTGTGAGGAACGTTTCCTGAATGTTTGGCCGTACCTTTTTGGTAACTCCCTATATACTCCGCTAGCCACCAAGCGGTGTGTGGCGGAGGGCACAATTCGCGACAAAGTCACATTTCCCCCCCCCCCCCCCCCCCTCTCTCTCTCTTCCACTCGCAGATCGCGCGATGGAAAAACGGCTGTCTGCACGCCTCAGTACGAGCTCTTATTTCCCTTATATTTGAATGATGATCATTACGCTATTTGAAAGTTGGTGGTAATAATATATGCTCTACATCCTCGCTGAAGATTGGATTTCGGAATTTAGGGAGCAGCTCCTTCTGTCTAGCGCGTCGTCTATCTGCAAGTGTGTCCCACTTCAAACTTTCCGTCAGTTACTGCGAACTGTGACCTTTCTGACCGGAAATCATGAATCTAATCGCGCAACTGAGCGATAGTCCATAGGCACGCAATGTGATTAGATGTCGCTTGTGAGGTACGGTGTCAAAAGCCTTCTGGAGATCTAAAAATATGGAATAAATTTGACATCCCCTGTCAACAGCAGTTCAGTGTTCATTTCATTTCCGTTCAATTAATTTCTGTTCGTTTAAATCCTTACAATTTTTGTTGTTTTCGGCACTGCAGCAGCGAAATGTAATTCGCCCTCCTCTACTGTTGATGGGGATCTGCCTTCGGTTTTAGCGAATGATTAGACGTGTGTGTCTAGGGTTTTTAAGTTTTGTGATGTGTCTGGGCTCTGGACTAAACTTTTAGGCAGAAGGTTTTATTGTATTGCAGAGTGGCTGACTCCTACTATTTTTCCTTGTGGTCAGCCAGCCATTTCCATCTGCTATATTGTTTTAGCTCCCTCTCCCACTTTCTTCCTGTGTTGTCCATGTTTTACTGCTGACGACGTGCTTCGTCCCACGCTTCGGTGTGGGTAGGTGTTGCGTACATAGTTCCGCGTAGTCAGCGCGTACACAACTTTCCCACAAGAGCGCACCCCGCTAAGCACAACAGCGCAGGCGCAGCGCTCGTCCGTCTGCGCACTACGAGATGGCGCTGCCTTAGAGATGAACCAAATTCTGCTTCCGCCGATCCGCGTATTAATATGTAACGCAGCCAATGAGATTGCTGCTAACGTAGAACCTTTTCGCCTCGCGGATCATACTCGCGCAGTGATACATGAACGCGCGAGGTATTATAACAAGTGTACAGACCTCCGACTACTCAGTCTGCATTAGTCTGTACCAGTCTGCATTTGTCTGTACCAGTATATAGTCAAGTTTCAGTCTGCGCCTAATAAGATTACCATATTCCTGTACATAGCCATGAAGATAAATGTATAGACACTTTTTCAAGTATCAGAGATACGTGAGAATAAGACTAACGTACCAAGACCAAAGGAACTTCAGATTGTCAATTGCAAACAGCATCCAGAATCAAGTTACATAATGTCTATGCCTTTTATTATTTTAATAAATGTGTGCGAAAATTAATCAGGTTCTGTTTAAAGTTGGTCACCCTCAATCTGTTACTCTAAGCGTGCAAGTGGCATTTCTATCGTCTGACCTAACGGCAGAAATAAACACGCCACAATAAGACCACGAGACATATTGTTGACACTCGCCTACTTCATTCGAGCCGGCCGCGGTGGCCGTGCGGTTCTAGGTGCTGCAGTCCGGAACCGCGGGACTGCTACGGTCAGAGGTTCAAATCCTGTCTCGGGCATGGATGTGTGTGATGTCCTTAGTTTAGTTAGGTTTAAGTAGTTCTAAGTTGTAGGGGATTGATGACCTAAGATGTTGAGTCCCATAGTGCTCAGAGCCATTTGAACCATTTGCACCTACTTCATTAGAGCGACAAGTCAAATAATTTGATGGTGTGTGTACCGAAGGTCTTACGGTACGCACAACACAGTAGGGACATATTTTTCACACCTTGTTACCTGCGTTTTATGCTCTGTTTTATCTTACTGTTCTGAGTCTTTTCTTGACACCCGTCTCACTGTGTTACTGAGCGGGCGCTGAAGACCTTGCTGTCGTGCGGCCAAAAACCCTCTACTACTACTACTACTACTACTCTACTGTCCGAAACACGCCCTGGAAACGGCTGAGGAATATTAATCGCGACTGAATGCCGATCCGTTATTTAACCCGCGGGCAGGTGTTTACGGATCCTGCACTCCCGCGTGCTGCGAGCTACCTTGGGATTAGCGACATGTGTGCCTGTACAGAAATGCAGCGCTGAATAGCGCACCTCCCACGCAGACGGGCCGCTGCGCTTCCGGCTTCATTACCCAGAACGCAACCCGAGGTCTCCGCAATTCCGAGCCGCCGCCGCGCAGCATCGAAGGCGAAATTATCCGCCGGGTGCAGGGGCCTGCACGGAATCGGGATTACGCCTAACAAAGTCTGCAGCTCGGCTTTGGCGTAATGGCGCCAGGCGGCAGCAGCGTCGGAGCGCGCGCGCAGCGATCTCTCGCGGGACCCGGCGCGCCCATTAATTACGAGGTAATCATCTGGCGCTGGCCAGCGGGGTGATTAGTCCGCAGAGGTAAGCTGGACCTGGCGCCGAATCGTACCTTCCGCGCCGCGGCTACAGGCCACAGCCAGTCCAGCCCGGAATGCGCCGCAGGTTTCTGCGTGCGTACCGAGCCCGGAGACTGGTTCTGGTCGCGTCTGCACTTCCACAGCGCTACATTTACTTACGAACAGCGTTAAGGGGTGTCATCGAGACAAACGTCTTGCACAGCCAGAAGTAGTGGAGTAAACGCTTACCAGTTTAGAGGACAGAACTGGTGTCAGAAGGAGATGCAGTATTCCTGGCAGGACACTTAGGAAATGCAACAGATCTACTAAATAGATGCCAACACTACGCTTGCCCATCCTATTTTAGAGTACTGCTGCACGGTGTGGGATCCTTACCAGATAGAAGGAAGGGCAGCACGTTGTAACGTCCCCTTAGAAAAAACTTTATAAATGACAGTGCTGGAAAACCTCTTCGTTATTTGATTTTTAAACAGCTGAGCAAAACTCAACGTACTCAGATATTTCTCTATTTACTTATTCTGATCAACACTAAACTGACACACGGCCATTTTTAGCGCAACGCAATCTGACTTTCAATAATCCCTACAAAAGAATGACCCTGACTAACAAGAACCTATACCTTCCACGAATCACTTTCCTCACAAAAATCTTTGTTACTCGAACTGCTGCAATACACCGAGCGCCAATACTGCCATCTAAATAAAAGATTCTAATTACTGAAGGCACTAACTACTGACAGGCATAGTTAGCTAATGAAAGATTTTGATAGAGAACAAACAATGTATTTACCTTAATAATGTTCAAAATGGTTCAAATGGCTCTGAGCACTATGGGACTTAACATCTGTGGTCATCAGTCCCCTAGAACTTAGAACTACTTCAACCTAACTAACCTAAGGACATCACACACATCCATGCCCGAGGCAGGATTCGAACCTGCGACCGTAGCGGTCACGCAGTTCCAGACTGTAGCGCCTAGAACCGCACGGCCACACCGGCCGGCTAATAATGTTCAAAAGTCATCATATATATACAGGGTGTTACAAAAAGGTACGGCCAAACTTTCAGGAAACATTCCTCACACACAAATAAAGAAAAGATGTTATATGGACATGTGTCCGGAAACGCTTAATTTCCATGTTAGAGCTCATTTTACTTTCGTCAGTATGTACTGTACTTCCTCGATTCACCGCCAGATGGCCCAATTGAAGGAAGGTAATGTTGACTTCGGTGCTTGTGTTGACATGCGACTCTTTGCTCTACACTACTAGCATCAAGCACATCAGTACGTAGCATCAACAGGTTAGTGTTCATCACGAACATGGTTTTGCAGTCAGTGCAATGTTTACAAATGCGGAGTTGGCAGATGCCCATTTGATGTATGGATTAACACGGGGCGATAGCCGTGGCACGGTACGTTTGTATCGAGACAGATTTCCAGAACGAAGGTGTCACGACAGGAAGACGTTCGAAGCAATTGATAGGCGTCTTAGGGAGCACGGAACATTCCAGCCCATGACTCACGACTGGGGAAGACCTAGAACGCGAGGACACCTGCAAAGGACGAGGCAATTCTTCGTGCAGTTGACGATAACCCTAATGTCAGCATCAGAGAAGTTGCTGCTGTACAAGGTAACGTTGACCACGTCACTGTATGGAGAGTGCTACAGGAGAGCAAGTTGTTTCCGTACCATGTACAGCGTGTGCAGGCACTATCAGCAGCTGATTGACCTCCACGGGTACACTTCTGCGAATGGTTCATCCAACAATGTGTCAATCCTCATTTCAGTGCAAATATTCTCTTTACGGATGAGGCTTCATTCCAACGTGATCAAATTGTAAATTTTCACAATCAACATGTGTGGGCTGACGAAAATCCTCACGCAATTGTGCGATCACGTCATCAACACAGATTTTCTGTGAACGTTTGGGCAGGCATTGTTGGTGATGTCTTGATTGGGCCGCATGTTCTTCCACCTACGCTCAATGGAGCACGTTATCATGATTTCATACGGGATACTCTACCTGTGCTGCTAGAACATGTGCCTTTACAAGTACGACACAACATGTGGTTCATGCACGATGGAGCTCCTGCACATTTCAGTCGAAGTGTTCGTACGCTTCTCAACAACAGATTAGGTGACCGATGGATTGGTAGAGATGGACCAATTCCATGGCCTCCACGCTCTCCTGACCTCAACCCTCTTGACTTTCATTTATGGGGGCATTTGAAAGCTCTTGTCTACACTACCCCGGTACCAAATGTAGAGACTCTTCGTGCTCGTATTGTGGACGACTGTGATACAATACGTCATTCTCCAGGGCTGCATCAGCGCACCAGGGATTCCATGCGACGAAGGGTGGATGCATGTATCCTCGCTAACGGAGGACATTTTGAACATTTCCTGTAAGAAAGTGTTTGAAGTCACGCTGGTACGTTCTGTTGCTGTATGTTTCCTTTCCATGATTAATGTGATTTGAAGAGAAGTAATAAAATGAGCTCTAACATGGAAAGTAAGCGTTTCCGGACACATGTCCACATAACATCTTTTCTTTATTTGTGTGTGAGGAATGTTTCCTGAAAGTTTGGCCGTATCTTTTTGCAACACCACTGCTGGCGGCTCACCTCCAACTGCACAACGCAACGCGCTGTTCACGTCCAACTGCCCACCATTACAATAGCAAATATTCCAACAATGCAAACCAGCCACAGACTGCACACAAGACAGTCAGTGATTTTCATACAGAGCGCTACGTGGTGTTACCAACATAAAAACCTAAACTGCCTACTTACAACGTTTCGTATTATCGCGAAGTAGGGGAGAGAGTGTCACTGAAATGATACAGGATTTGGTGTGGGCATCATTAAAACTAAGGCGCTTTTCGTTGTGGCGCAATCTTCTCACGAAATATCAATTACCTACTTTCTCCCCCGAGCGCAAAAATATTTTGTTGACATCGATCTTCATAATAAAATAAAGGAAATCAGAGCTCGCGCGGAAAGATGTACACGTTCGTTCTTTCCGAGCGCTATAGGAGATTGGAATAATAGACAATTTTGAAGGTGGTTCGATGAATCAAATGGTTCAAATGGCTCTGAGCACTATGTGACTTAACATAGCTGAGTGGTTAGCCGGCACGGTAGCTCAGCGTGTTCGGTCAGAGGGTTAGCAGCCCTCTGTAATAAAAAAACTGAGTTAACCGATCAAAGGCGAACTTAAACGGATGTCTTACGACGTCCGCCCCGAGCACATAGAACAAACGAAAATGAATAAAAATTAGAATTTTTTTTAAAAAAAAGAAAAAAGTGGCCAGCGCGACAGACTGTCAATCCTAAGGGCCCGGGTTCGATTCCCGGCTGGGTCTGAGATTTTTTCCGCTCAGGGACTGGGTGTTGTGTTGTCCTAATCAACATCATTTCATCCCCGTCGACGCGCAAGTCGCCGAAGTGGCGTCACATCGAAAGAGCTGCTCACGGCGAACGGTCTACCCGACGGGATTTCTGAGGTCATCAGTCCCCTAGAACTTACAACTACTTAAACCTAACTAACCTAAGGACATCACGCACATCCATGCCCGACGCAGGATTCGAACCTGCGATCGTAGCGGTCACGCGGTTCCAGAATGAAGCGCCTAGAACCGCTCGGCCACAGCGGCCGGCTTGTGGAAGAGTTAACAAATGTATTGCCTCAGTGTTCGGTGTAGTTGTGAGTGCACTATGCTGAAGCTAAATCTGTTCGAAAGTGGGCAAATTCTTGGTGCTTATATGCTGTGAGCTTCCGTAACCATGAGAGCCTAAGAGTGTTTGGTGTTTCAAGAGACAGCGTAACGAATATTTATACCGCAAGCTGGAAAACCATCCTCAGCTAAATCACAAAGCGGATGAAAGTGTGTCTTGAGTGATCGTGACAGACGATCATGGAACAGAATTCCGCCAGCCAGCCGCAAAAGTCTCTACAGAATTGAATGTCTCACTCGCGAACCCTGTCAGCACCGCAACAACTCGAAAGGATCTACATAAAAAGGGAATAGCAGGGCAAGCTGTAATTGTAAAACCACTTACCAGTGATGCAAACGCCCAAAGCAGGTAAACGTGGTGCCGAAGTTATTAAACCTGGATTACGCATCACTAGAAAAAAGACATTTGGTCAGACAAGTCTTATTTGACACTGTTTCGAACTTCTGGCTGAAATTACCTACGAAGAGTGAAATATGGCGGGGGATCCGTGATGATTTGAGCAGCCATACTGTGGTACTCCATGGACGACATGGGTATTCTGTAAGTTACATTACTGCGAAGGATTAGGTGGCCATTTTGGTTGAGCAACTCCATTCCATGGTACAATGTTTCCCCAATGGCGATTCTGTGTTCCAGGGCCCCTGTTCACATACCTCACATCCTCCTGCACTTTTGCATATCGTCTGGCCTGCACAGTTGGCAGATCTCAATATTATGGAGCCTTTGTAGCCTACTTTAGAGAGAAGGGTGCATGATCGCTGTCCATCTCCTTCACCGTTACCTGAACTAGCCACTGTTTTGCAGGAAGAGTGGTGTAACTGCGATATTCCAGTCCCTGTTTTCTTCAGAAGTATGATGCAATGTTCCTTCGGACATGTATGCATATCTAAAGGAACATACACTGCGGCGACTACAGTTGTTATGAAATAAATTATACAGGGTGGTCCATTGATAGTGACCCGGTCAAATATCTCACGAAATAAGCGTCAAACGGAAAACCTACATTGAACGAAACTCGTCTAGCTCGAAGGGGGAAACCAGATGGCGCTATGGTTGGCCCGCTAGATGGCGCTGCCATAGGTCAAAAGGATACAAGTGCGTTTTTTAAAAATAGGAACCCCCATTTTTTATTACATATTCGTGTAGTACGTAAATAAATATGAATGTTTTAGTTGGACCACTTTTTTCGCTTTGTGATAGATGGCGCTGTAATAGTCACAAACGTATAAGTACGTGGTATCAGGTAACATTCCGCCAGTGGGGACGGTATTTGCTTCGTGATACATTACCCGTGTTAAAATGGACCGTTTACCAATTGCGGAAAAAGTCGATATCGTGTTGATGTATGGCTATTGTGATCAAAATGCCCAACGGGCGTGTGCTATGTATGCTGCTCGGTATCCTGGACGACATTATGCAAGTGTCCGGACCGTTCACCGGATAGTTACGTTATTTAAGGAAACAGGAAGTGTTCAGCCACATGTGAAACGTCAACCACGACCTGCAACAAATGATCATGCCCAAGTAGGTGTTTTAGCTGCTGTCGAGGCTAATCCGCCCATCAGTAGCAGACAAATTGCGGGAGAATCGGGAATCTCAAAAACGTCGGTGTTGAGAATGCTACAACAACATCGATTGCACCCGTACCATATTTCTATGCACCAGGAATTGCATGGCGACGACTTTGAACGTCGTGTACAGTTCTGCCATTGGGCACAAGAGAAATTACGGGACGATAGCAGATTTTTTGCACGCGTTCTACTTAGCGACGTAGCGTCATTCACCAACAGCGGTAACATAAACCGGTATAATATGCACTATTGGGCAACGGAAAGGCTGCGTTTAGTGGAACATCAGCGATCTTGGCGGGTTAATGTATGGTGCGGCATTATGGGAGGAAGGATAATTGCCTCCCATTTTACCGATCGAAATCTAAATGGTGCAATGTATGCTGATTTCATACGTAATGTTCTACCGACGTTACTACAAGATATTTCACTGCATGACAGAAAGGCGATGTACTTTCAACATGATGGATGTCCGGCTCATAGCTCGCGTGCGGTTGAAGCGGTATTGAACAGCATATTTCATGACAGGTGGATTGGACGTCGAAGCACCATACCATGGTCCGCACTTTCATAGGATCTGATATCCCCGGATTTCTTTCTGTGGGGAAAGTTGAAGGATATTTGCTATCGTGATCCACCGACAACGCCCGACAACATGCGTCAGCGCATTGTCAATGCATGTGCGAACATTACGGAAGGCTAACCACTCACTGTTGAAAGGAATGTCGTTACACGTATTTCCAAATGCATTGAGGTTGACGGACATCATTTTGAGCATTTATTGCATTAATGTGGTATTTACAGGTAATCACGGTGGAACAGCATGCGTTCTCAGAAATGATAAGTTCACAAAGGTACATGTATCACATTGGAACAACCGAAATAAAATGTTCAAACGTACCTACGTTCTGTATTTCAATTTAAAAATCCTACATGTTACCAACTGTTGGTCTAAAATTGTGAGCCATATGTTTGTGACTATTACAGCGCCATCTACCACAAAGCGAAAGAAGTGGTCCAACTAAAACATTCATATTTATTTACGTACTACACGAATATGTAATAAAAATGGGGGTTCCTATTTTAAAAAATGCAGTTGATATCCGTTTGAACTATGGCTGCGCCATGTAGTTGGCCAACTACAGCGCAGTCTGGTTTCCCCCTTCAAGCTAGACGAGTTTCGTTCTTTGTAGTTTTTTCGTTTTATGCTTATTTCGTGAGATGTTTGGCCCGGTGACTATCAATGGACCACCCTGTAATTTCGCCGTTGTCAATACGAACAACCATCAGTTTATAAGGGAATGACTATAGTGAAAATCTGTGGCGGACTGGGGCTCGAAGCCGGATTTCTCGCTTTACGCGAGTGGTTGCCTTAATCACTTTGGATATGCGTGCACAATTCACGGCCAGACCCATGAATATCCGAAGGAACACTGCATCGTTCTTCTTAAGAGCACAGGCACTCTAATGCCGTATTTATTCGTCGACACCGAGCAAGCAACTTTATATTAAAATGTCTTCTCCTGTACGAGAATATACATAATCGGTGTACGAGTGCAGGTTGAAGGCAAATGACTGACAGCATATGGAAGTTTGGGTCTGGCCGTGAAGTGTGCTCGGATAGCCTAATGGAGATGGTCAACGTCCGCAATAAGAGAGAAGTCAGCGTTCGAGTGCTTGTCCAGCACAAATTTTCACTGTCGTTATTCCATTATACAGCTGATGGTAGTCCATGTTTGCAAACTGCCATTACATTTCAAAAATGGTATAAGATTCCCTTGATTGGTTGGGTGGTTGGTTTGGGGGACTGGACTAAACAGCAAGGTCATCGGTCTCATCGGATTAGGGAAGAATGGGGAAGGAAGTCGGCCGTGCCCTTTCAAAGGAACCATCGCAGTTCAAATGGCTCTGAGCACTATGGGACTCAACACCTGAGGCCATAAGTCCCCTAGACTTAGAACTACTTAAACCTAAGGACATCACCCACATCCATGCCCGAGGCAGGATTCGAACCTGCGACCGTAGCAGCAGCGCGGTTCCGGGCTGGAGCGCCTAGAACCGCACGGCCACCGCGGGCGGCCGAACCATCGCGGCATTTGCCTGTAACGATCTAGTGAAATCACGGAAAACCCAAATCAGGATGTCCGGACGCGGGCTTGAAGAGTCGTCCTCCCCAATGCGAGTCCATTGTGCTAACCACTGTGGCATCTCGCTTGGTAGATTCCCCTGAAAAGCATACAGGACCTTAAAGTTGTTTTCAATACAAACGATTTTCCTACACCATATTATACATGGTAATGTTTTGTGTTTCGGTACTTTTGTTCATCCTCTGCATGTACCGCGAAAAGGTCATGAATGTAAACTTAAGCCGTCGGCACACGGACCGTGCATCCGGACGCTGAGCGTTGAGCATGCCGTGTTTCTGACGTCATAGCGTGGAATAGCACGTTCGGGAGTCTTTCCGAACGTGCAGAGCAATACCTAGCATGTCAGATATTCTGAGCGTACGTCTGAGTGTTGACCAATGAGATGGCGCAACGCCACCTACGTCACATGCACGCCATCTCCCTTCAGCACAAAGTTGTGAGGCGCCATATTGGCATTCATTTCAAGCCTAGACGTATATATGCCGCTTCTGAGCACCAGGAAATTGAGAATCACTGGAAAACACGTTGTTAACTGTGTGACCCGTTGCAATAAAATAATGAGAAACATCATATTCGTGGCAAAAGAATTATTGTAACTTGCATATTATGAGAGTATGCTATTTGAAGGCAGCAATTCACTGAGGATGCACCCAAAACGCATTGTTCTTGGTACTATTTGTTATAATTAAATTTCAGTTAGTAACATAGTTACGATTAAAGCTTTCAGCAAGTGCTAAGATTGGCAAGATCCTAGGAATAGCAATCAACCACAAAATGTGGGTTTAGCGCAGTCTGCCTTCGGCAGGGCAACAGAGCGGACGCGTACGTGTTGCCTTCGTGCGGAGCGCGAGCTCGCCTTGTTTACATTCTGACGGCCGTTGCTTAAGTGCCGGCTTACCTAGTACGACCCATGGCGAACCGTTACCGTAAATCAACACTCCGGTTTACTTCCTGCAACGATTATGCCCGACCCAGAGCACTCGAGGTGGAGCGTTTTCTACGAGAGGAAGTGAAAATCCCGGCGACCGATATAATCGTCATACATTTGTCAATCGTGAGCAGCACGGTCTATGAGAAAATCATTAACGACGCGGCGTGCGAAATCATACCACGTGAGACCAAACAGGGGCTCCGCTTCTGTCATGCTGATGGCAATGGGGGGGGGGGGGGGGGGGGGTAACCGTCGACCACGCAGGCTTAGGTATGCGAACGATACGCATTTTCGAATTGCCATTCGAACTTCCTGCTGAGGAAGTCGTCGCGGCACTACGCCCATACGGCACAGTCCATGGCCACACTGCAGAGAAGTGGACACAGTTTCGGACGTATCCTGTCCTAAACGGGGCCCGACAGGTCACCATTGATCTCCGAAGCCACGTCCCGTCCTACTTACAGATCGGCGGATGCCGTGCAATAATTATATACGACGGCCAGCCTCGGACCTGTTCCGGGTGCGGCAAAGAAGGCCACCTTAGATCCGAATGCCTACAACGCCGTATTACGCAACTTCCAGCTGCCGAAGAACCACCCACGTCGCAACCTACAATGCTACCCGTGACCTACGCCGCTGCTCTAGCTTCTCCTACCGCTTCGTAACGTCGCCCGGTCACCACAAAAGACGCCACCAACGAGCCCGACCAGACACCGACGGAGAGCGCCTCGGACGGCCCGCCTCCTCAGCCGGCCATCGACGCCGCTGCGACGATGCCGCCACAACCGGACGCTGACACGATGGAGATCGACCCGCTCATCGTTCCTACAGCGGCCTTTCTGCCACAACGACGCGACTCCGTTCCGTCGTCGGACACGGAGGGTCGCACAAGGAAACAACGTTCCCCGAAACGTCGCAAGCGAAGACGTCGCACAGTTTCCGGCCAAGAGGAGACGTTACAAGTCGAGGAGGACGTAACCGTCGACCAGCACGAGGCCTCAGAACCCGCTACTGCTGACGAAGACGTTATGAGTGCGGAGACATCTATCGGTGTGCCTGCGCCCCGTGCTGACGCTGAACTAAATCATGAACGTATCACAGGCGACACTACACCACGCACCATTACAACATCTTCTGCAGACAAAATGGAAGATACACCAGTGTCCGCTTCCACGGCGTGGCACGAGGAGGAGGTCGAGGAGCAGGAGCCGTTAAGGGACCCTGCGCAGTCACGGCCGCACCACTAATCATACTCTCCCCAGACTCCCCTGCGGGCCAGCGGGATAACGTTCCTCTGCGACGCCCACACCCTTGCGCGGACAGCGGAGTGGACCACCAGCCTCCAGCAATCCGACACCAGGCCTACCGGATAGCAACCATCAACACCAACAACATCCGTTCCAGGGTGAAAATCCGCCTTATGCAGGAGATGTTCTGGGCTTCGGATATTGATTTCGCCCTTCTGCAGGAAGTTCACTTGGCTAGTCTCCCGGATATCAATGGCTATACCGCCCATGCCTCCGCGAGTGATCCTATGGGCCGCGTAGTGGCCATCTACGTCCGCCACGGGGTTTCTGTGACCGATGTCGCCTTCCTTCCATCAGCTCGGGGCATGGCACTCACTGCCATGGGGACACGCATCATTAATGTCTACGCACCCTCAGGCACCGACCGACGGCACGAAAGAGCCCAGTTTTATTCCTAGGAAATCGCTCCCCTGTTTTTAGGGCGTTATGACCATTGCCTACTAGGAGGTGATTTTAACTGCGTTCTGCATCCTAAAGATCAGATGCCCCACTATACTACATGCCAGGAACTACGTATAGTGGTGCGAGACCTCCTGCTTCACGATACCTGGGAAGTTCAACACGGCGATGTCTCACAAACTCTTAGATCTGCGATACGGGGCGCCGAACGCTGGTCGCTAGCCTTTTCCGACCATTGCGCTTACATCTGTACGGTCCTCCTTCCGCTGCAACCAGTATGGCGCAGCCGTGCGCCATGGAAACTCAATACCTCACACTTGCATGACCTGGCTTGTCGCCAACAAGTCATTGAAACGTGGACAGCCTGCGAAGGACGCCTTCCCCGCTACCTCTCGACATTGACATGGTGGTTGGACTGCGCCAAGCCGGCGATCCGGAGGACACTGATGAGATACGGTAAGGACATGACCAACTGGCATCTCACCACTGTTGACTTCTATTATGCGATTCTCCGAGATCTGGACGCTCAACCGCCAACCCCGGACAACCAGTTGGAACGGCAAAGAACTAAGGCGAAGATAATTGCGCTGGCACGCCGGAAGCTGCAAGGGGTCGTGATACGAACGCGACGCCACGATCACGCGGATTTATAAATTCCACCCATGCATCATACAGCGTCCGACAAACGACGGCGTCGTCGGCAGATCATCAGCACTTTGACCACGCCTCATGGTACGCAGGTGATCACTCAGAATGACATCGTCCACGCATTCGTCGAGCACTACCGTCGTACTTATAGCGAAGAAGACGCTGAAACTGCAGCAGACGACTCCATTTCGCATTGCGTCACGCGCACCCTCCCCCACACGGAGGCGGATGCTTTGACAGTAGCGGTCACGCTAGACGAAGTCAACAACGCAATCGCCAAGGGTGCTGTCAACAGAACGCCCGGCATTGACGGCTTACCGATTGTTTTACCGTACCTTTCGGGACCTCATTGCACCACGGTGGACGACTATGTATCAAGAATTGATGACATCTGACGAAGCAATCCCACCCTCCTTTGCTGAGGGCATCATCATACCAGTCCACAAACCAGCCCGTGGTTCGATGGTCACGAGTTACAGACCGCTCACCCTACCCAATGCCGATTACAAGATTTTCGCGCGCTTACTGGTAATGCGGCTCCGAACAATACTCCCTCATATCCTCTCGCCAGAGCAAACGACGCCTGGAGGACAGGTTAACATACAGACTGCAACAGGGGAATGCCGCGACTTAATTGCGATGGCGGCGGCCTGCAGACTCCGTGCAACGGTCGTCGCTATAGACTTCGACAGCGCCTTCGATAAAGTGCGCCATCGTTTCCTGTTTTCGGTGGCAGCCCGAATGGGCATCCCCCCTCCGTTTCTCGACGTCATCCGGCCTCTTTACGACAGTGCCAGTTCACGTGTCCAAGTTAATGGACGTTTAGCAGGGCCGGTACCTATCTGCCGTTCGATACGGCAGGGGTGCCCCCTCTCTACCCTCCTGTATGCCATTGCCCTTGAGCCCCTTATTGGGGGCTTGAAGACCAAGTTCTCTGGCCTCACCCTACGCCAACACACTTTTCGCTGTCGGGCGTATGCTGATGACCTCCTCCTCCTCATTCGCTCCGGCTCTGAGATTCGAGAAGTCCTCGAATTGATTACCCGTTATGAGGCTGCCGCTGGCAGTGCCATGAATGTCGCCAAATCTTCTGCAATGCACATTGGACGAGGCCTCCAGGAGGGTGAAGTGGCACCCCTGCCGCTTGTGCGGACTTTCCGGTACCTAGGCATTACCTTTACCCCCGCGGTACAGGCACAGCGGCAACGAATTTCCGTCGCCTGTTACACGTCATCCGCAACGACGTCCGCCAGAACCTCTTGCGCCGCCAGGACACACTTCAACGGGTTGAGTTTCTTAATCTTTATGTGGCATCAAAATTGGTTCACATCGCGCAAGTTCTCCCTCTGGTCTGGCGTGAGGTCAGTCGCTTGACGGCGCGTTTCGGCGCGGGCCCGCCCGTTGCCGGCGCGCCGTAAGGCACGGAGGCTCGCACTGGGGCGTATCGCTTTCCAGTCGGGCGTGCCGCGGCAGTCCTCACTCGGGGAAGTGAAGCGTCTCTTACAGCCTCTCCTTCCCAAGTAGCTCTTTCCGCCTTCCCGTGGTGCCAGACGTCAAGCTCGGCATTCTGCCTTGCGTCAAAAGGGAGAGCTGCGACCCAACCCGATGCGAAAGCGAAGGGTGCGTGGCACAGGGGGAGCTGTGTCGAGGGACCGAACACCAGTCCCTTTCTGTTCGCAGGGCACAGACCAGCAGGTGCTCTGCATGCCGGCGACCTCGTTTGTCGGCGTGGGATCACGGCGCGAGTCGGCAAGGGTGCTTCGCCGCGCCCCTGGGTAACCGGGGCGTGTTCTGCCAAACCCAGGTGGTGGTGACATCGCCTGGGCCAGGTTAGATGGGCCCAGACCGCCGAACGACTGGGGGACCGACCCACCACCTGAGTAGGAGTGGGTCCTTGGCCTTCAGGTGGAAACTCGGGCTAATAGGCGGCGAAGGGCGAGGGGTGCATCCGCCTCTCCGGAGTGCGGGGTGCACTTGCCGAGGAGCGTCGTGTGAAATCGTCGACGACGGGGCCTTCGACGAGGACCAGTGCGCTGGCAACGGCGTGCTGAACCTGGCAGCTCTGAAGTGCCCTTGACCTAGGGGCGAGGTCGGTGGGCGAGCTGCAAGAGTCCCCCCCCCATGCCAGAGGAGCCGGTCCGGGGCAAGAGACGGGCTCCCACTTCTTTTGTTATCACTCGTACACAATGGCCACACCAGAAACGAGTGATATTAGTGCGCCTTCGAGAGTGTCTGTTGTGTCTGATCCCTCTCAACAGGACGAGCTGGGACAGACTGAGGAGGATTATACAGTTATGAAGAGACATTCCAAAATTACGTTGCTCCTGGAGCAAAGTATCAAAAATGGAAAGATAAGCCAGGCAGCAATTTTGCAAATAAAGAATGAACTGGCTGCATGGGCAATTGCTCATGCCAAATTAGAAGGAAGAGTGGAAGAATTGGAGAAAGAAAACACCAGGCTAAGACAACAGCAACAACAACCAAGCAAAACCTGGGCGGCGGTGGCTGCACAACCCCCCACCAGACAAAACAATACAAAAGAAGCTATTGACAGGGCAACTAAGAAACAGGAGACAGCGGTCTTCCTTAGGACCTTGCCTGGGAAAGACACGAGTGTCAAAAGGATTCAGGAACTCCTGACTACCACAATTGACCCTGTCAAAGATAAGATTAAGATAAAACGTGTCAAACCCAGTCGCAACTCAGTGATAGTAGAAGTTGCGTCTGAAGAAGACAAAACTAAACTACTTGAAAATCCAAAATTAAACGCAGTTGTTAAATGCGAACCCCCCAAGAAAAGGAACCCCTTGATAATATTATATGATGTCCCTACCATAATGACAAATGAGGAACTGTCTGAAGCAATAAGGAAGCAAAATTTCGAGAATATTGATGAAAATGAATTCAAAAGCAATTTCAAACTAAGATTTAAAACGGGACCTCGGGACCGGGATGTCGTGCATCACGTTGCCGAGGTCTCTGCAACAATGTGGAGGAAAATAACATCACTGGGCAGACTATACGTGGGTTTCCACGCAATTAATACTAGAGACTACATTGTGGTACCTCGTTGCCATAACTGTGGCGACTTGGACCACATACTGAGGCACTGCACCAGGGGGTCGGCCTGCTCCAAATGCGGTGACAATGGACATACCAGGAAAGATTGTAAGGCCACAGGTGTTTGCATCCCCTGTAAGAATCGCGGCAAGAAGTCTTGTGGAGCCACAGGACGGAACTGCCCTACCTACAGGATGCTTGAACAAAGATTAATATCACGAATAGATTATGGCTGAAAACGGCATACCATGCAGGATGCCAAAGCATAAATCCCCGAGCAAAAGGAGGAGGGATGCAATGAGAGCGAGTAGGTTCAGGAGCTTCCTGAAGTCGCTCATCAACCCAGACATTCAAGTAGTTGACAAATCTATACAGACAGAGTCCCCCACCAGGGACATTGGTATTCAAACCGAGCTCCCCTCAGAGATCAGAGCACCCTCCTCCCAATGCCGGGGGACGCTGCCGATTAAAAATCTACAACGGCAAGAGCATCCTGTGGTAGTGGCGGATAAAATCACAAAACCTATACAAGATAACATTATAACAAGCTCCACCGCCAACTCTGACGCCAAAGATAGTGCGGTGGTCAGGTTGCCACCCGTAGACCCAGTGAGAGTGTACCCAAATCTAGAGTACACAATGCAATTAGCAAGACTGGAGCAGCCGGCTACCCTGACCACTGCCTTACGTCATGTGGTCCGGGTGGGACATGAGTACGGACGAAGGGTTACCTTCTCGGTGATGGAGGCTGTGGATAGGATACAATTAAAGTCGGTGAACCTCCCCACTGACTTCGGAGCACTGCGGGACTTACTGAAAAAAGTATTTGAAAGAAGAGGTGAGAAGTTCGACCTGGACGACATCTACAATCAATCAGTAATAGCAAACGGCCGACTGGCTTATGACTGGAACAAAACCTGGCCGCATGACCATATACATACTTATTTTCCGTGACGACTAGAATAAAAATTGGACAACTCAACACACATAACAGTCGACTCGTAATGCAGGAGCTCCGAAAGGAAGTGGTGGAAAAGAGACTGGATGTACTCAGTCTACAGGAGCCGTACTCTCTGGCTGGAAAAATTGCGTTCACTGCCGCAACATGGCAAACTATCAGCAGTGGGGATTCCCCCAGAGCGGCCATTCTAATAACAAACACGGCACTGCGTGCAACCCCCTTGACACAGTTTTCCAATAGTCACTGCAACGTCGTGGAGATACAATCTCCTGCCGGAATCGTTATCATCATTAATATGTACTTCCAGTACGGGGAGAGAATTGAACAATATATAGACCATCTAGTGAGTGTAGCCACGGCGTTGCGGGGACGCAAAATCATTATAACTGCTGACATAAATGCTAAATCCCCCCTGTGGTACAGTGGCACTAGGGACGAAAATGGAGCCAAAGCTGAAGACATGATAATGGCTCTCCAACTAGTGGTGGCAAACAGACCAGGAAATCCCCCCACCTACGTGGCTGGAGGAGGACAGGGTACCAACATTGACGTGACGCTGGTCACGCCAAACACAGTGAATATTCTCCGGGAATGGAAAGTGGAAGATAATGCCACCACTAGTGATCATAATCTGATTACCTTCATGGTTGGTGACAGAGAGTGCCGCTGGGCCATGGGGTGGGAGGTGCAAAGGAACTTTAGGAAAGCAGATTGGGAACGTCTAGCCAGAGAGTGCGACATCCCTCCATTACCGGAAGGAGACGAAGGACAAGACATGAACGTGGACGACAGAGCAGAAGGACTGGTGCGCGCAATAACAAGAGCGATTGAGGTAGCCGTACCAACCAGGAGGAGGGCCGTGGCGGCCACACCGGCACCATGGTCAGCCGAACTGCAGGAGCTACGTCAGTCAGTCAGGAGACTGAGGAAGCACTACCAGCGCAGTGTCGTCTGGTGGGAGAAGCAAAGATGGTTGCAATTATACCGGGAGGCAAAAGAGAACTTTCAAAAGGAACTACAAAAGACAAGAACAACTAGCTGGGAAAATTTCGTAACCAGTCAACTGGCCCTCGATCCTTGGGGCGTACCATATAGACTGGTAAGGGAAAAGATTCGTTCCCCAACAATGATTTCTACGCTCAGGCACGGGGGCGGGATGACGGAATCTTGGCAGGAAACTGCCGAGGTCCTCCTCCAGTCGCTGTTGCCTGACGATGATAGAAATGAGGACACCGAAGAGCAACGTCAATTACGTGAAGAAGACCTTCATAGGTATGAAAACGACGTGGCGGTCCTCCCCTTCTCTGAAGAGGAAGTTGCTGCCCTTATTAAGTCCCTAAAAAAGGGAAAAGCCCCCGGGCCGGACGGCATTGTGGCGGAGGTAGTGCAGTTTTTAGCCCCACAGTTAGTTGCGCCACTCACACACACTTTCAATGCATGCCTTAGGCAAGGCAAATTCCCTAAAATATGGAAAACTGCGAATGTGGTGATCATTAAAAAGGGCCCCGAGAAGGACCCTGCAGAGGCCAAATCCTACAGGCCCATTTGCCTGCTGGACGGCTTCGGCAAATTACTTGAAAAGTTACTAGCAGACAGACTGACTGCTCACCGCATGCTGCACGGGGTGAGCGACAGGCAATTCGGTTTCAGGCCGGGCCGATCGGCATCTGATGCAATCGCCCTAGCGGCCGAGGTCTGTGGCTCAGCCCCGTGTAAGTATGTGGTTGGCATCATGGTGGATATCAGTGGCGCCTTTGACAACCTGTGGTGGCCTTCGCTCTTCTCCTGCTTACGGGAGAAGGAGTGTCCAGGGCTGCTATATGGGTGTCTGAGGAGCTATTGTGAAGACCGGGAGGTATGGCTATCATCCCCTAGCGGGAAAGTCCGGAAAACTATCACTAAAGGTTGCCCTCAGGGCTCTGTGCTGGGTCCCCTTTTTTGGGACATCCACATGGAGCCTCTTCTGGAAAGTTTACAACAGAGTGATGATGTGCTAGAGGTGATAGCTTACGCCGACGACCTCCTCCTGCTGGTTGGCGGCCGAAGTCGCGAGGACATAGAACCAAAAATACAGAGAGCAATAGACATACTGCAACTATGGTGCCACAGGACCAAAATGACTATTTCACCGACCAAGTCGACTTACTTGCTACTCAAAGGACAATTGATAAGGAACCCGACCGTGAGAATTGACGGCATACCTGTTCTTAGGAGACGAGAGACACGATACTTAGGAATCATCATCGATGAAAGGTGGAATTTCGCAAAGCACATAGAAACCGTGACCCAGAAAGCACTACAATCACTAAATAATCTGATCACCATAGGACACAAGAGATTTCACCTTCCGCCTCAATTAATTAAACTCTATCACAACAGTATACTCACGTCAATAATGGGTTACGGTTCAGGAGTTTGGGCTCACAGGCTCACGAGGGTGGTGCCTGCTATGACGGTGAGGAGGGTACAAAGAAATATGATATTAAGGTCTGTGGGAGCTTACAGAACATCCCCAGGAGGAGCCCTGTTAATCATAATGGGACTCTGTCCCCTAGATATAAAGATTAGGGAACAGGCAGCTTGGTACTGGGTTAAAAAGGGGGTTATTACCAAGGTAGAAGAAATTATAGGAGCACCAGTTAGGGACAAAGGTGAGATTAGGGAAAGGGGGGTAAGCCTGTGGCAGGAAATATGGGAATTGGACGAAACTGGTAGAAGAACCTTTCAGTTCCTACCAGACGTAAGGGAAAGATTGAAAATGAAGTACTTCAAGCCAACTCGGGGATTGTTCCACTTTCTCACCGGTCATGGCCCCTATCCGACATATCTTTGTCGGTTTGGGAGAAAGGCTACGCCTGCGTGTGACTGTGGCGCACTGGAGGGTACTCCTGACCATGTGGTTTATGAGTGCCCCCTTTTCGATGATGTAGCCGGGACACTGAGACAACAATTACCTAGCACAAACACCTATGACCTTTTAAGACAGGAGGAAACATTTCACAGACTAAATACATTGGTAAACGAGGTATCACACAAAGTTCTGACAACTTTCTTGAGAGAACTTCATTAAGTAAGTAGACAACACTGAATGCGACCACCGCCCCAATCCCATACCGCCGGTTCGTGGACAGGTCGACTTATAGTTGGAATCCGCCACGACCAGGACCAGGGGGACTGGGGCAACTCCCGATCAAGACACGCACCGATTTTGACATAGATTAGAAAATAGACGTAGTTAATTAGAATAGGATAGTAAGATAGGAACCTGCAGCGATAATCTAACCCTTGCCTGCCCTGTGCCAGGGGCTCGCTCATAGGGATTAGCTCTATGAGCAGGGCATCAAGTAGGTTTATATCATTAACTGGCACAATGTAACGCTGCAGGCAGTTAGTAGTAACTAGTAGTAGTAATTAGAGTTATGCTAGATAGTAAACTAAGAAGTAGTCTGCCTAGTTGAAATTGTTGTTGAACTGTCTGTAGTTAAGTCAAGGAAATGTATAGCTGCTATTGTTAATTTAGGAATGTAGGACCCACTAATCATTAAGGTGGTGGGTCATTATTGTATAACTATTATGAAAGGAAATAAAGATTTTTTTTTTTTAAAAAAAAAAAAAAAAAAAAAAAAAGTTCTCCCTCTGCTTCCCGGCGGGGTCAGGGATTTTCTCTGCCTCGTGATGACTGGGTGTTGTGTGATGTCCTTAGGTTAATTAGGTTTAAGTAGTTCTAAGTTCTAGGGACTGATGACCATAGATGTTAAGTCCAATAGTGTTCAGAGCCATTTGAACCATTTCTCCATCTGCCAACTGCAATTGGGCGCAACCTTTAGGCGGCTTTTGGCTGTTATCTCATGGCTGGATCAATGTTTAAAGTCCGTTATGAGACACTTACCCTGCCCTCACGGTATGGTGGCGTCGGCTTCGTCAATGTCCGTATGCGAGCTGCAGCCTTGTAGATGAGTACCATGAGAAAACAGTGGATGGACCAGGGTACATCTCTCACACGCAGCTTGCTTGAGGTCCTCCTACCTGGTTCCACCTCACCACCGGTGTCTGTCGGCCATATCGTGCCTCAATTGTCCCATATTTCGACCTTTTTCGTCGACTACAGTTACATACATACATACCAGTCTCCCAGGTAGACGCCCACACAGGACTAAGGATTTTTGCAGCCTGTTGCTGCGCTGTGTTCCCCGGAATGTGATGGAGACCAAACATCCCTCCATCCAGTGGCCCATAGTGTGGACTACCGTCCACCAGCCCTTCCTCCCTACGAACGTCCGGGCACTGTGGTATCACATAGTCAACAGGAAATTTGCCACGAAGCAGCGCCTGCACAACGTTGGCTTGTCAGAATCCCCTCTTTATCTCCTTTGCCAGCAACTGGACACTGATGAACACCGTCTGACATGCGCCTCATCGCAAGATGTATGGCGCTTCGTGCAGCAAATCATTGCCAGCTATCTCCGGGTGCCACCAGACACAATCGAACCTCGAATGTTTCTATACCCGGAGGACAGACACTTTCCTGCCGCCAAATGTCATGCTATTACGTGGGTCAAAGGGTAGGTGGTCGCTTTATCTCTTTCATGAGGGACCTAAATCCCGCCTCGACTTCTGGACCTTTTTACGAACAGCCCATGCAGCTCTCGAAACCACGCCACGTTACCGAACATTATTTGCTAACTATCTTCGAGCGGTCTTTGTTAGACCTCCACTGAGTTGGGGGGTGCCTGGCTCAGAGGGCACCTACCCCTCCTCCCCCGGCGGTGTCTGAGTTTCAACCGCCTACGATCTATTCTATTTCTGACCTCCGCGGATGTGAGAGCGCGTCGCAGATTGCGCGGATTTTATTTCTTTTTGGTTTTCCTTTTTCCTTTCTTTTTCTTTAACCAGAATTTATATTTCTTTTCTCTTTCTCCGATGTGTTCACATAATTTCATGATATTAGTGAATATTACAAAAACACATGCAAATAAATAAATAACAACGCCTTCCACTACTGTTGATTCCTGTGTCTCCCATTTCTCTAAGCTCCACAGGCTCGGTGGTGGTGAGGAGGACACTGTGGCCAGGCCTCGGGTTTCGACCCCTGCCCGCTTTGCCCCCCGAGCCCCCACCGGTCCACTACATTGACCTAAAAAAAAAAAAAAAAAAGCGTGGTGAGTACAGTCACCGAAATGTGACAATTTTATGTTTGGGCGGTGGTTCGCGACTCGCCGGTGCGTTAATTTTTTTCCTAACATTTGCGTTTTTATTAGGTTCTGTTACTTTATTATTAGTTTAATGTAAGCATATACTACAATTTTTGATGTTATATAAGTATGAGTTCACATTTCTTTGGGTGTTCGATTGGCTTGATCTACAGGACACCTTGCGCTACTTGTGTAAAGCTATTTTGGTCCTTTTTCTTTTACGCTTCGTAATTCACGTGTTGCAAAGATTCTGCTACTGGGTAGGAACAGTAATCAAGTAAGACTGACCTTAGAGTTTAACTAAAATGTGGGAATGATGAAATAATGTTTATCTTATGTGAAGATGTATTGCAAATTTGTATCGCACTGTTTGTAATGGAACTGTGTCCTTATTGATTGGACAAGGTACTTTCCTTTTTGTGGACAAAGGAGGAAACGTGCGTTTTAATAGAGCTAAAGTGGGAATTTTACGCGCGCCCGTTTAGTAAACAGTATGATTTACGAACTAGAAACTTCCCGCAACTGCCGCCGGAGTGCGTTGCGATCGCGTGTACCATGTTGGGGCCCACGTACCGTATGCCCAAGTCGCAAGCGTTCGGCAGCACGTTGAACTTAGCACGCTCAACGTTGACGTTCGACAGCACGGTCCGTGTGCCGACGGCTTTAGAGATTAGGGCCCACAAGGAGACTTGCAGGCAATGGTTCTTCTCGCCAACCATTTAAGACTGGAACAGGAGAAACGGAGAAGTCACAGGTGGACACAAAGTGCCCCCGCCGGACACCTCAAGGAGGCTTGCGGAGTGTATATGTGGATAAATGTGTAGCAAAAAAACAAATTGCTTATTATAGCCCCCCGCTCTCTGTTGTCCTTTTCTGTCTGTTCCTCCCCGTTCTTAGTCACATGGAGCGGCTTAACTTAGTCCTCAAGTTGCAGCAAACGCTGCTTTGTTTCCAACCCCCCCCCCCCCCAAATTCCCCAGCCCTGGCGCAACGTTTGCCACTAGCTGACTTGGCCCAGTCCGAAGCCATCAAGAAAGACAGTCCCTGGCGCGTACGTCACAGCACGTGACACTCCAAGTCTTACGAATGTAAGCAGCCGCTTCCGGTGGAGAGCGAGTGATTATTTCCCACGAATTTAATGATTCTTGACTGCGTGTTTAAATGCATGCAGCTTCTCGCCAGCACACGACAAAGTTAAGACCTTTAGTGGGTACATTGTCAATTACGTATTTGTTTCTCGTGAGTATTGCACGGAGTCGATCATTCGCGAAGCGTGGCGGACAAACCCACTAGTGTGACGTCACAAGTTCGTTTCAGGGCCCGAGCACTTCGTTGGCCCCGACCGGGCGGGTGATGGCGCGGCGTCCCCTGCTCGAGAGACGTCTACGGAACGTCGTCGTGGCGACAGCCCTCCCTCCCTCTCACCACCTTCCCCACTCACCCTTTACGGCCGTCGTAAAGCGATCTCGGAGCACCCGCCGAGGTGCGGAGGATTCCCCCGGGACGCCTGCGCCAAAGCATCGACACTCGCACACGTACACAGGCACATACACACCAGTACACAGATAGAGAGGAGGACGAGAGAGAGAGAAGAAGGGGGGGGGGGGACAGGGAGAGGGTCTGCATCAAGTGCGCTTCGCGTCTGCAGGATGCACATCTAAGGTCAAAGGACATACGTCCCTACAAAGCGGCAGGCGCGCGCAGTCCCGCATGATGAAGCGACTGCTGCGTCTGCGGCTGTCAACCATAAGTAACAGCTTTTCTAGACGTGAGAGGCAAGCTCACCTGCTCTCGAAGTTCTCCCTAGCGCAGTACTACGAGCACTCGCCTAGACAAGTGGGTCCACTGTCAGGTCTCGCTATTAAGCATGCGCCTTTGGCGTAGTGCTCTCGCGAGTTACAGTGTTGTGTACGATGTTTGTTTGATACGTAATTCCCAGATAATTAACTACAAGAAAGTAAAAAAAAAAAAAGGACGAGGAGATGTAGACGGATTAAATCAGGCGATGTTGAAATCCATACATCCATACATATTCTAGTGTGTGTGTGTGTGTGTGTGTGTGTGTGTGTGTGTGTGTTCTACATTTCCTCCTAAACCACTGCAGCGATTTCAACGAAACTTGATACACACATACGAGGGTCACTCCAAAAGAAATGCACATTATTTTTTTTAATCCATCTTTTATTCTACATGTTTGAAAGTTTTACAGTGTGTAGATACATCCATTAGGAACAATATTTTCATTTCTCCACATAATTGCCATCCCCCTCAACTGCCTTACGCCATCTTGGAACCAGTGCCGGTATACCCGCACGGTAAAATTCTGGACCAACCTTTGGAGCCACTGTCTGGCAGCGTGCACAAGGGAGTCATCATCTTCAAAAATGATTCAAATGGCTCTGAGCACTGTGGGACTTAACTGCTGAGGTCATCAGTCTCCTAGAACGTAGAACTACTTGAACCTAACTAACCTAAGGACATCACACACATCCATGCCAGAGGCAGGATTCGAACCTGCGGCCGTAGCGATCGCGAGGTTCCAGACTGTAGCGCCTAGAACCGCTCGGCCACCCCGGCCGGCTTATCATCTTCAACCCTTGTTCCACGAAGAGAGTCTTTCAGTTTCCCAAAGAGATGATAGTCACATGGAGCCGGGTCAGGACTGTAAGGTGGGTGTTTCAGTGTTGTCCATCCGAGTTTTGTGGTCGCTTCCATGGTTTTTTGAGTGACATATGGCCGTGTATTGTCATGCAAGAGCAAAACAACCTGCTTTTGCCGGTGTGGTCGAACACGACTCAGTAGAGCTTGAAGTTTCTTCAGTGTCGTCACATCTGCATCAGAATTTATGGTGGTTCCACTTTGCATGATGACCACAAGCAAAAGTCCTTCGGAATCGTAAAACATCGTAGCCATAACTTTTCCATTAGAAGGTGTGGTTTTGAATTTTTTTCTTGGGTGAATTTGCATGATGCCACTCCATTGATTGCCTCTTCGTCTCTGGTGAAAAATGATGGAGTCATGTTTCATCACCTGTCACAATTCTTCCAAGAAATTCGTCTCCACCATTCTCGTACTGTTCTAATAGTTCGCTGCATACCGTTTTTCTTGTTTCTTTGTGAGCCACTGTCTACATCATGGGAACCCACCTGGCATAAACCTTTCTTAACGCCCACACTTTCAGTATTCTGCACACTTCCTTCCCCTATCCCAACGTAGCGTGACAATTCGTTTACTGTGATGCGTCTGTCAGCAGTCACCAATTCGTTAACTCTCTGCACATTGTCTGTAGTGTGTGCAGTACGAGGCCTGCCGCTGCGAGGACAATTCTCAATATTGTCGTGCCCGCTTTCATCAGGTAACCTGCTTGCCCACCAACTGCACTGCGATCGATAGCAGCATCTCCATACACCTTTTTCAACCTCTTGTGAATGTTTCCCACAGTCTCGTTTTCACAGCACAGGAATTCTATGACAGCACGCTGCTTCTGACGAACGTCAAGTGTAGCAGCCATCTTGAAGACATGCTGTGACGGCGCCACTCACGGGAACAGGTTGAATTAAGTTTGAAAACAAGCGGGAAGGATGTATCTACACACCCTAAAACTTTCACACGTGCAGAATGAAAACTACATTTTTTACAAAAATAGTGTGCATTTCTTTTGGAGTGACCCTCGTACTTTACTGTTAGGCAACAATCGTTGTGGGTGTAAGAACCGCCCACCTAACATAGTTCAGAAAAAAATGAAATGAGCGTATGGCATCGTTGGCGGAGAGGCCTCATCCGGGAAAGTTCGGCCGCCAAGTGTAAATCTTATTTCAGTCGACGCCACATTGGGCGACTTGCGCGCCGGTGGTGAGGATGAAATGATGATGAGGACAACACAACACCCAGTCCACCAGCGGAGAAAATCTCCAAACCGACCGGGAATCGAACCCGGGCACGCTTGCATGGGAGGCGAGCACGTTACCACCCAGGTACGCAGCCGGACCACAGTTCAGAAGATATGACATCACAAACAGTGAATGCGTAGAAAAACAGCCGCAACTTGCATGACATTTAAATGTATTACTTCTGTGCTACTTACGCTAGTCCCCGCATATTTTTCAGACAGTATCCACATACTCGTATGTCACTTAATGTATCCCCAAACTTAAATTATTGTATGACACATAGATCAGGATGTATGTGACGTCACAAACACTGCGAAAAATTGCCGCATTATGCACGAAGTTTAAATACAGGGCTATTCAAAAAGAAAGAACAGATTTCAAACATTTATTGCTTCCAAACTACAAAAGATCGAAACATAATTCCAAAGTTCCAGGTAAAAGGAAAGTTCAAATTTTTATGCATTCAATGTCAGCTCATTTCCTGTCACGAAAAATTCGGAGGCATCAGTTTTGTGCACTCATTACTTAGCGTGAATAATGAGCCAGTGTGTCTCACAAGAATGATGTTTTCTGACTCCGCACTGAGTGCCAATATATTATTTACTTCCAGATAATAGGGACGTTCAATAAGTAATGCAACACATTTTATCCCGGCCAGTTTCAAGTGAAAAAATGAGGACTTAGATATAAAACATCGCGGAATAATCCCACTTCAAACCCTGTAGTTTCATGACGTTCAAGTAGGTGGTGGCGCTATATTTAGTCTTCAAAATGGTGTCTGTAACAGAGGTGCGTTCTAAGCAGAGAGCTGTCACTGAGTATCTTGTGGTGGAGAACCTGTGCATCGCAGATATTCATAGGCGCTTGCAGAATGTCCACGAGGACCTGGCAGTGAACAAAAGCACTGTGAGTCGTGGGGCGAGGCGTATGTCATCATTGCAACAAGGTCGCGCAGACCTGTGCTGTCTCCCACGTGTCGACCGGCCTCTCACAGCTGCAATGTTAGAACGTGCAGACACTTTCATTCGAGGTGATCGACGGATCACAATCAAACAACTCTCTGCTCAACTGGAAGTCTCTGTTGGTGGTGCTGACACATTCGTCCACCAGATGGGATAATCAAAGTTGTGTGCCCGCTTGGTTTCCGCCGCCTAAAAGAAGACAATAAAGAGCAATGAAGGACAATCTTCGCGGAATTGCTTGTGTGTTACGAGGATGATCGTCACAATTTTTTTGGTGAACATCGTCACAGGCGATGAAACATGGGTTTATCGCTTCGAACCGGAAACAAAACAGCAATCCATGGGGTGGCACCACACCATATCTATCCCGAAGAAAAAGTTCGAAGCCGGAACCACGGCAAATAGTCATGGCTATTGTCTTCTGGGACTCTGAAAGGGTTATTTCGATTGACGTTCTCCCTAAGGGTGCAACGATCAACCCTGAAGTGTACAGTGCTACCCTCGAGAAATTGAAGATACGACTTCAACGTGATGGTCACCACAAAAATGCGAACGAACTTCTCCATTAAAACACATGACCTCGAGGTTGTTCTTCCTCGTCCACTCTACAGTTCTGGACCTCTGACCTCCCGACTTCCATCCGTTTCACCCGTTGAAGAATACATTCCGCGGGAAGCAGTACGTGAGTGATGGGGTAGTTCTTGATCCAGCGAGACGCTGGCTTCGACGTCGACTAGTAGTGTGGCACCATGCGACAATACAGGCCCTCAGAATGAGGTGGCGTAAGGTTGTCACACTGAACGGAGATAACGTTGAAAAAGAGTGGGGAATAATATGGTCTATTGGAATCCTGAATAAAACCAATCTGATTTCAGGAAAACAGTGTTGCATTATTTACTGAACGCCCCTCGAAAATCGAACATACTGCACGTTCAAAAATCCTACAGCAAATCGTCGTCAGTTATACTGGTCTGTAATTTAGCGCCTTGTGCTTGCAGCGGGGTATGTCAGTGTTTGTGTGGTTTACATGGCTACATCTGAATCGGAGACTGACTCGCCAATAAGCCGGAATAGAGACCCCACTTTTCTCTATTGTCAAAGTACTTGCGTGGCTTGGCCTGATGAACTCGTGTCTCCCCCAGCAACATCTGGCGCAAGACTTCACGTTGATTCTTGCGGAAACGAATTCAGACAATACTGAGAACCACTTATCCACATTCCCTTTCGAACAGTGTTCAATAAATACGGCAACCATCGTGCAGAAAGCGTTTGCGTGGCTAATTATTCTCGGAAAATACCTCTGGCTTTGTCTGGCTTTCAGTTTTCGGTAGGCCTTTCGTTCGGAAGGTCTTCGTAAGAAATACGACTACATTTAACTTTCAGTATCAATTTCCTAACTGTAGAAAATGAAAGCGCACAGTCCTTATATTAAGCTTCACCAACTTCTGATGAAATTACGTGGTGATAGCCCAACAAAAATAATTGATTTTATGACGCTTGATTTTCCAGCTTTTCCGTTTGAACAAATCACACACCGCACCCAGTCAGAAAAACAAACTGACAGGCAATCTGCGTTATTGCGCAATTAACAACTTAACAAATCAAAATTTCATTAATGTCAAAGTCGTCGTTGTGCAAGTTCGAGAATTTTTCATTCCACTCAAATAGTCGAAAAATGGCTGGCTGACGAAGTACATCTCCATATAAATCGAGCTGTGAATGAAAAAAGTTACCCGTTATGGGAAACAGAAAACTGTAGAGTAATTCTGGCAAAACTCTCTGGGGATATATGTGCGGTGTGTTTTGCAGTATATTGATGTCATTGTCAGTTTTTTCAAGAGGGGCATGAACACTCCACCCACACCGCTCAGTTGTGGCCACAGAAGGATGAAATGCACAAGAGTAGTTCAGCATTAGTATTAAGGACACTCACGGGTGGACAAATAGCTTGTCCGAATTAAATTCCAAATGTAGATAGAAGAGACTCACGAAGCTTCCAAATGGAACTAGTAGTTGCTGACACCTGTGCAACTGCGCTTCGAAATACAGTTTCAAGATAGTAGCGTTGAAGGATACGTGGTCGGCTATGGGAATGCGAAGTATAATAATGTTTTTGCATTTAAAGAAAACGTCTCCAGATGCAATAAAAAATGATAAAGGCAGAAAAAACGAGCGAGAAGAGCGAGGATCAGGGCATCGAAGCATGTCAACCTCAGGTGGCGAGTCGAAAGGTAGATTGAAGCCTACCGTCGCATTCAGGTGTGTCTGATTGTTACGAACTCTACATCTGCATTGGCAGTGTAGTGAATTTCGCACACAACACATCGGACTACTGGAAGACGTGTTCCTGCTGAGTATCACGGTAACTCTCAGGCAAGAATAAAGCCGTTCTGGTTGTATCTCCAGCACTTAATACGGTGTCTAAGTGGAGAGAGTCACAGGGTCGAAACTCAGGTGAATCATATGGCACCTGGGACGAAGAAGACACCATTGACATCTGCCCCCGCCTGTCCCACGCAACTCTCCCCCTCCCCAACGACACTCGCTCGTCTCACAAATCTGTTCTGCCTTCATCAAATTCCTGGGACCTAAGTGACACCTATCTTCGTGAGATTACTCAATCTCCGTAAACATCCACTAGTTGGTGATGAATTGTAAAAATGGTTCAAATGGCTATAAGCACTATGGGACTTAACATCTGAGGTCATCAGTCCCCTAGACTTAGAACTACTTAAACCTAACTAATCTAAGGACATCACACACATCCATGCACCAGGCAGGATTCGAACCTGCGACAGTAGCAGCAGCGCGGTTCCGGAATGAAGCGCCTAGAACCGCTCGGCCACAGCGGCCGGCGATGAACTATAGCTGGAGGTATTTTGTGTGCTGCGCATAAAGAGTATCATGTTTTCTAAACTCGGTAATTGTCTCCTATTGCGGCGCAAAAGTCTGAAATTTGACTCAAAGCTACCTAAAACCATCCCCTCGAATGGTGCAGAAGCGTGGCGTCTTCGAACGTCATCGCTGGCTCGGCAACGCTCCAAACAGCAAGATGTCGACACATACGGAAACAAGGCCAGAACTCAGAAGTCCATGTGAAGTATAAGGTGAGTTAATGAAGTCACATTGGCACCAAATTTGAAAACAGTGCTCCCAACACCATCGTGAGCGTGTCACTGATGGGAAGGACAATTGTTCAAATGTGTGTGAAATCTTATGGGACTTAACTGCTAAGGCCATCAGTCCCTAAGCTTACACACTACCTAACCTAAATTATCCTAACGTCAAACACACACACCCATGCCCGAGCGAGGACTCGAACCTCCTCCGGGACCAGCCGCACAGTCCAAGACTGCAGCGCCTGAGACCGCTCGGCTAATCCCGTGCGGCGATGGGAAGGACATGACACTTCCTCTTTGCCACATCTGACTCCTTCTTTCTCACCTTTGCGACTGATGAAACCATCCCTTCTTTTGGGTCATTGATCCCCACACATTTAGTGGTCGAAAATTATCGTTCATAATGCGATGAGCAAAGAGATCAGGATTTGACAACGCTGAATTCTGATCACACAGCCCCGGACGAATAGATCCTACACGAAGGACATCTTGGGGCTGCAACCCCATTTAATGTGATCTGACCAGTTCGGGGTGTAGTTCGACTGCAATTTTGGTCTGGTATACTGGGTGGAGCCACTAGAGACGGTCAAAACCAATCGAAAAAATATGAACATGATCCGAAGTAGCAAAGGGGTTTATGCTCTTTCAGTTCTCCTATTTCGATTTCTCCTGTGACGTGATCACAGAGGAATACAACACTGACATGTGCGTGACAAAGGGATCCCCTAACGCCTCCACTTCGGCTACACCCAAAGTGTCGCTCAGGCACCTTTGTTGAGGACGTTAAGGATATACCTCTGAGGGACCTCGACACCCATCCAGCTCAGCGTTGCCATATGCTGCTCTGACACCTGAGGGCAGGTAAGCCCACCTAAGGTGTGCCAAAGGCATTGCCTGGCCTCAGCACCAAAGAAGCCTCGAGGCACCTCTCAGCTCTGTGTCACAATGGGAGAAAATTGAGGGTTTCAAAAAACTGATTTTTTTGTTGTTGCACAGTGTAGTGACGGGCAACTGCCCACAATCGACGTCACTTTCCCTAATAAACCTCCCTAAACGGCCTAGAACGTGTATACACTTTCATAACAAGATTTTCACCATTCATACCCGTGCAGTGCCACAGATAATCAAGCAAGTATTATGAGTGAATGGAAGCATTTTTGGACATTTACTTACCACTTTCACGAGGATCCCAACCACAGACACGCAAAATTACATACATATTCCGTTTAGCAAGTTCTGTCAACTGGTGGTTGTTATTGAGGAGTATCACGAGTTCACTTGATGAAGCAACCGACAGGAAGCAACAACGCCAAGGGATAAGTAAAATTGTACAAAGCTGGGCTTCGTCTGGGATTAATAAGCGGCTCCTCCCAGGCATTAGGAGTGTCCTCGCCTCCAGGGATTACTGTGGACTCAGGACGTCCTCTGGTTCCTGCAACCCACAGCCCTCACCTGCAGAAGCGGTTCTAGGCGCTACAGTCTGGAACTGCGCGACCGCTACGGTCGCAGGTTCGAATCCTGTCTCGGGCATGGATGTGTGTGATGTCCTTTGGTTAAGTTTAAGTTGTTCTACGTTCTAGGGGACTGATGAACTTAGAAGTTAAGTCCCATAGTGCTCAGAGCCATTTGAACCATTTGAGACACTTAATTTTTGGACCGAAGACAACAACAATAACAAAATGCAATTGATTTTCATTTCCACTTTCAAACTTCCTTCAGAAAGTTGTGCTATTTGTTACTGAACAAGAATGAATTTTGTTATTTGGGAAGCAAAATAACTGCTGATGGTCGAAGTAGGGAGGATATAAAATGCAGACTGGCAATGGCAAGAAACGTGTTTCTGAAGAAGAGTAATTTGGTATCATCGAGTATAGATTTAAGTGTCAGGAAGACCTTTCTGAAAGTATCTGTATGAAGTGTAGCCACGTTTGGAAGTGAAATATGGACGATAAACAGTTCAGTCAAGAAGAGGATATAATCCTTTGAAATGTGGTGCTACAGAAAAATGCTGAAGATTAAATGGGTAGGTCACGTAACTAATGAGGAGGTACTGAATAGAACTGGAGAGAAGTGAAATTTGTGGTACAATCTGACCTAAGGACGGGATCGATTGGTAGGACACATTCTGAGGCATCAAGCGAATACCAATTTAGTACTGGAGGGAAGCGAGTGGAGTAAAAATTGTAGAGGGAGACCAAGAGACGAATACAGTAAGCGGATTCAGAGGGATATCGGTTGCAGTAGTTACTCGGAGATGAAGAGGCTTGCACAGGGTAGAGTAGCATGGAGAGCTGCATCAAACCAGTCTTTGGACTGAAGCCAACGATAGCAACAACAACATGTTACACATACATTGATTTAGCCTAAATGCAACTGATTTTCGTTTCCACTTTCAAACTTCCTCTAGAAATTTGTTCTATTTGTTACTGAGCAAGAAACAAAGAGTATAGTGTCATCTACAAGACAAGGTGATTTATACTCCGCTCAAAATTATTTTGTGATTGACTTTTCAACGAATCGAATGGTAGGAGATAGCCGCCATCAAAAAGTTTCCGTGGAAAGGCCGTGCAGTCCAGAATCAGTATGGCGATCATGGCAAAATCACCTTGGGCATTGAGGCAACCAGCCAACCGACGCACCAGGTTGAAGGTACCCGTTTGGTAACCCACGATGCCCTGCTGCATGTGGAGGTCAGTAGCTGCTTGGTTCCCGGGTTCGATTCTCGGCGGGGTCAGGAATTTTCTCTGCCTCGCGATGACTGGGTGTTATGTGATGTCCTTACGTTAGTTCGGTTTAAGTAGTTCTAAGTTCTAGGGGACTGATGACCATATACACTCCTGGAAATTGAAATAAGAACACCGTGAATTCATTGTCCCAGGAAGGGGAAACTTTATTGACACATTCCTGGGGTCAGATACATCACATGATCACACTGACAGAACCACAGGCACATAGACACAGGCAACAGAGCATACACAATGTCCGCACTAGTACAGTGTATATCCACCTTTCGCAGCAATGCAGGCTGCTATTCTCCCATGGAGACGATCGTAGAGATGCTGGATGTAGTCCTGTGGAACGGCTTGCCATGCCATTTACACCTGGCGCCTCAGTTGGACCAGCGTTCGTGCTGGACGTGCAGACCGCGTGAGACGACGCTTCAACCAGTCCCAAACATGCTCAATGGGGGACAGATCCGGAGATCTTGCTGGCCATGGTAGTTGACTTACACCTTCTAGAGCACGTTGGGTGGCACGGGATACATGCGGACGTGCATTGTCCTGTTGGAACAGCAAGTTCCCTTGCCGGTCTAGGAATGGTAGAACGATGGGGTCGATGACGGTTTGGATGTACCGTGCACTATTCAGTGTCCCCTCGACGATCACCAGTGGTGTACGGCCAGTGTAGGAGATCGCTCCCCACACCATGATGCCGGGTGTTGGCCCTGTGTGCCTCGGTCGTATGCAGTCCTGATTGTGGCGCTCACCTGCACGGCGCCAAACACGCATACGACCATCATTGGCACCAAGGCAGAAGCGACTCTCATCGCTGAAGACGACACGTCTCCATTCGTCCCTCCATTCACGCCTGTCGCGACACCACTGGAGGCGGGCTGCACGATGTTGGGGCGTGAGCGGAAGACGGCCTAACGGTGTGCGGGACCGTAGCCCAGCTTCATGCAGACGGTTGCGAATGGTCCTCGGCGATACCCCAGGAGCAACAGTGTCCCTAATTTGCTGGGAAGTGGCGGTGCGGTCCCCTACGGCACTGCGTAGGATCCTACGGTCTTGGCGTGCATCCGTGCGTCGCTGCGGTCCGGTCCCAGGTCGACGGGCACGTGCACCTTCCGCCGACCACTGGCGACAACATCGATGTACTGTGGAGACCTCACGCCCCACGTGTTGAGCAATTCGGCGGTACGTCCACCCGGCCTCCCGCATGCCCACTATACGCCCTCGCTCAAAGTCCGTCAACTGCACATACGGTTCACGTCCACGCTGTCGCGGCATGCTACCAGTGTTAAAGACTGCGATGGAGCTCCGTATGCCACGGCAAACTGGCTGACGCTGACGGCGGCGGTGCACAAATGCTGCGCAGCTAGCGCCATTCGACGGCCAACACCGCGGTTCCTGGTGTGTCCGCTGTGCCGTGCGTGTGATCATTGCTTGTACAGCCCTCTCGCAGTGTCCGGAGCAAGTATGGTGGGTCTGACAAACCGGTGTCAATGTGTTCTTTTTTCCATGCCCAGGAGTGTATGTTAAGTCCCATAGTGCTCAGAGCCAACTGCTTGGTGCACATCCTCGTCCGATGAGAATTGTCGACCTTGACCTTGTTTGTAAGATCTTATGGGACTTAACTGCTAAGATCATCAGTCCCTAAGCTTACATACTACTTAACCTAAATTATCCTAAGGACAAACACACACGCCCATGCCCGAAGGAGGACTCGAACCTCCGCCGGGACCAGCCGCACAGTCCATGACTGCAGCGCCTTAGGCCGCTCGACTAATCCCGCACGGCTATTGTCGACTCTTCAAGGCCTTTAGGACAGGAAGCGTGATATTCGTATGGGGAGAGATTGGGATTAAAAAGGGGGTGCTCGAGTGTCTCCCACTTCAGTTGGCGTAACTTATGCGTTACGAGATTTGCGATATGAGGACGTGCGTTATCATGAGACAGCAGCACCCACTCTCATAGTTTTCCCCGGCGTTTCGCCTTAATTGCACTCAATAATTCCTCCAGTGTTGCACAGAACGGCTTCCCAGTGATGGAGACAGCATGTTTCTTGACATTAATATGCAAATGACCCCGCAAATCAAAGAAAAGGGTAGGTATCACCTTCCCAGCAGATGGCACGGGACTTAGTCAACCATTCCACAGCGGTGGTTTTCAACATACATACTGCCCTATACAAATTCTTCGTGGTCCGATCGATGTCTTCCTGTGCTTGTCCTTCGGTAGTAAAGAAAAGAACAACAGCACGTTGGTCCTGCCTGGACGCATTTGCTAATAACGTCGCCATAGTTCACATTTCCGCATTTAACACAAGCACCTCGGATAGATACGAATGCCACACTACAATTCGATGCTTATATACCCGCATCAGAGTCTCGCAACGTTGCATATACGTTGCAGCAACGGACTCAGACGTAAAATTTTTGATCACCCACTTACAGTTCTTTCTCGTGCGCCACGTGTTCGCCTTGCTGCTAGTTTTGTAAGTACGTGCAGCCTAGTGTGACTGAATACACGCCAGCAACATTACCTTCCCCACTGCAATCTGGCAGAAACAACGCTATTTTAATCGGAGTACAGGTATGTTCCATTAACACGTGTTCCTTAGGGATCTGAAAACTTCCTCAAAGGCTGCTGAGAATACCTCTTGATATGGATATCCATGCCTCACTGTTCTCAAAGTTGTGAACGCTTGTGTGTCGTGCGTGGTGATTTAATTGAGGGGCTGGTGGGGACAGCAGTTGAACACGCCCGTGCGTGCAAGTGCGACTGTGTGGCACTGTCCTCGAGGGGGGACTGAGGAAGCGATAGAGACATAGGGAGTATGGGGAGGGGGTAGGCAGAGTGAATGGGGGTAGGGGGAGACGTCGCAGCCCCACGGGCGCGCAGCGTTGCATGCAACAGGCGTAATTGCGGGCAAATTGCGCGAGCAGCCGGCGTGTTGCGTGAGCACGCAGAGCGTGGTGCGTGACGTGGAGGGGGAAGTAGTGGGAGGAGTGGGGGGTGAGGGGTGATAGAGGCGGAGGGAAGGGGGACAAGGGGTGAAGTAGCGTCAGCAGGCCGCACCTGCAAACCAGGGCAGCAGTCGTCCTCAAAACTTCTGCATCGCTTCTCCACGTGTCTGTTGTTCAGCAGGGAAGTAAACGACCGGACCAATTTAACCGATTCTTTGATCTCTCAGCGTCATCTCTTAAAAGTACCAAACTCTTTCTACCCCGTCGCAGACCAAGAAGCACCCGCGATATCCTTCACTTTTTCGCTATATCTCGTGGCCTTTTGTTTTACCTTCACACCAGGCATTATTCTAGAAATCACTGAAGACGAACGTATACGCAATTCGGTCTGTTGAATACGACAAAGTAAATGTATTGAGCGAAGCTCAGTAGCGAAAGATCCTTCTTCTTTTTGCCGGGCTGTCCTGTAGTTACGGTGTTAGTGCTAGTTCATCCCGCTGCCTCCTCAGTTGGAACTCGAAGTGACCAGCGAAGTGCTCGTTGTGAATTTATATAATTGTAATGTTGTTCTTCGAGTGGACAAGATAGGGTCTGACTGGAAGTTTCTATTCATGTTGGGCTTAGATATTTCGTTACTGTTGGCTCTCAGTACTTCGCAGCGAAATATATTACAACAGTTGTTAAGTGTTTATTCTACTTGACGGAACCTTGGAATCGAACTCTGTTGATGTGAAAAACTTATTTTTCCGTTTTAACCTAAAGTTACTAGGACTTCAAACCTCTACGAATCATCTTTTGTTTTATTTCACTTACTGAAAAACTAGCATCCATTTTATCACTCTTTGAAGAACCATCCTTTAATTTGCTTCATTGTGTAGAATGTTGTGCGGAAATTGTGTTCCATAAACTTTTCTTTGTGCCCTATACCCGGACTGTTTACTTGCGCACTCCAGCGGCGGACACATCACTACGAACAATGCAAAGAAGTCAGACTATAGAGTGTTGATATTGGTGTGTGAAGGTAATTTCTACAATGTACTTAATTTAACAGGATCATAGGTATAATATACACTGAAAAGCCAAAGAAACTGGTAATTCGCGAGCACACAGAAGTTCCGCAACACGACGTGACAAGGACACGACTAATGTCTGAAGTAGTGCTGGAGGGAACTGACACCATGAATCCTACAGGGCTGTCCATAAATACGTAAGAGTACGAGTGTTGGAGATCTCTTCTGAAAGACACGTTGCAATGCATCCCAGAGATGTTCAATAATGATAATGTTTTGGGAGTCTGATGGGCAGCGGAAGTGTTTAAACTCAAAACAATGTTCCTGCAGCCACTCTGTAGCAATTCTGAACATGTGGGCTGTTGCATTGTCCGGTTGGAATTGCCCAAGTTCGTCGGAATGCACAATGGACACGAATTGATGCAGGTGATCAGACAGGATGCTTACGTACGTGCCATCTGTCAGAGTTGTATCTAGACGTTTCAGCGTCGCATATCACTCAACCGCACACGCCCCACATCATTGCAGAGCCTCCATCAGCTTGAACAGTCCCCTGTTGACATGCAGTGCCCATGGATTCATGAGGTTGTCTCCATACCCGTACACGTCCATCCACTCGATACAATTTGAAACGAGGCTCGTCCGACCATGCAACGTGTTTCCAGTCATCAACAGTCCAATGTCGGTGTTGACGGGCCCAGGCGAGGCGTAAAGCTTTGTGTCGTGCAGTCATCAAGGCTACACGAGTGGGCCTTCGACTCCGAAAGCCCATACAGAGATGTTTCGCTGAATGGTTTTCATCGCACGTTGGCACTTTTTGATGGCCCAACATTGAAACCTGCAGCAATTTGAGGAAGGGTTGCACTTTTGTCACGTTGAACGATTCTCTTCAGACGTCGTTGGTCCTGTTCTTGCAGGATATTTTTCCGGCAGCACCGATGTCGGATATACGATGTTTTACTGGTTTCCTGATATTCACGGTACACTCGTGAAATGGTCGTACGGGAAAATCCCCCCCTCCGTCGCTACCTCGGAGATGCTGTGTGCCATCACTCATGCGTGAACTATAACACCACGTTGAGATTCACTGAAATGTTGATAACCTGCCATTGTAGCAGCAGTAGCCGATCTAGCAACTTCGCCAAACACTTGTTGTCTTATACAGGGTGTTTCTAAACCTACAGTCAATATTCAGGGATATGACAGCAATGATAATTCAAAACACGGAGTCTAAAACGCTTACCTTAAGAGCTACGAGCAATTCCTGATCCTTGATACTGTAAACAGATCTCTTCTACTGCAAGCTATTCGCATCCCATATTTTGGGAATTGGTAGTATGGACCAAAACAACAACAAAATTTGCAGTAAACAAGTGCTCTAAAATATTATGAGCGCTTGTTCATTAGAAGAGTTGTGTGAAGACGAAGAAATGCTCATAATTCTGAAGGTATGTATTTTAGAGACCATGTTAACTGGACTTTTTTTTATTTTATTTGGTCCATACTACCACTTCCCAAAATATGGAAAGCAAAGAGCTTACAGTAGAAGAGATATGTTTCAGAGTATCGAAGATCAAAAATTGCTCATAGCTCTTAACGTATGCGTTTTCGAACCCATTATTACTTGACTTCTTGTTTCGAATGATTATTTCTGTCATATCCCTGAATATTGACAATCACTTCCGAAACACACTGTATAGGCGTTGCCGTCGCATCGCCGTATTCTGCCTGTTTATGTATCTCTGTATTTGAATACGCATGCCTATACCAGTCTCTTTGGCGCTTCAGTGTATATGAACTGTGCTTTATGTGACTTTGTAGGTGCACGTTTATCAGTTTATGGCTTTGGCTAGGCCTTGTGTTATAAATAAATAGAAAAGCCATTGACATCCATTTAACTCTGAATACTCATTTAGTAGCGTAGTGTGCTTTAGCCATATTACTGTTAAATTTCAGAGCCTCACATCAGGAACAACGATTTAGCTAACTGAGTGCTACATCTGCGCAGGGACAAGGCCGTCTTTAAAAGAAATCACGTGGGGTGAAAATCATGAAAGCTCTGTGTTATGCATTGATGCACCAGAGTACAAATAGGTCCCGAGCATGTCCTGTTTTTCCAATACAAATGGGAACAGTTACATGCTATCTGTAGTAATTCAGAGGAAGGAGGGCATGCACAGAACACATGTTGCATTGGCCGATGACTGTCCTCACACTCAGTTGCAAAGAGTTCAGGCCGGCCGGTGTGACCGAGCGGTCCTATGCGCTTCAGTCTGGAACCGCGAGATCGCTACGGTCGCAGCTTCGAATCCTGCCTCGGGCATAGATGTGCGTGATGTCCTTAGGTTAGTTAGGTTTAAGTAGTTCTAAGTTCTAGGGGACTGATGACCTCAGGTGATAAGTCCCATAGGACTCAGAGCCATTTGAATCAAAGAGTTCAGTCTTTCTGTCTTTTCTTTATCGTCATACCTTCCTTCCGGATCAGGATTGGTTAAATTTTTGATACCATTTTACTAAGCCTGGACACGGTCCATATACCGGCAGAATTTTAAGGCAAATCTATGTGTAATTTAATCGCTTTCTTTTCCACAAGAATAGAACTGTCTCGCGAAGTTCAGATCTAGAGTACGTTTCCATTTACCTTGTCATTTCATTCACGACACTGTGAAGTACCCGTTAAACGTACAGCAGCAGAACAGCGTCTGCAGGAAACCGGAACAGGTACTCATGCGTGCCACACTTCTTACGCAGTGGCTTTAGCGTGTGATGACAGGTGTAACTTGCTTTTCTCGCTTCTCCTAAAATGTTCGACAGGAACTGACGAGTCAACTAAAAAATACTGTAAGACAAAAAGAGCGACGCACGATGAAAGAATAATCAGAAAGGGATGGAGATCAGTGGATGTGACCTACATGTCCAGACAAGCAAACGATTACAACTTCGTAAGAACTGGTTGATTTATTTGAGAGAAAGGGCTTTACAAGCTGAGCAAATCAATATCGCATTGGTCCACAGTTGGCCCTTACGTAAGGAAAAAAAATGAATAAGAGAGAGAGAGAGAGAGAGAGAGAGTGAGAGAGAGAGAGAGAGAGAGGCGTTCAAATGTCTCTGAGCACTATGGGACTTAACATCTGAGGTCATCAGTCCCCTAGAACTTAGAACTACTTAAACCTAACTAACCTATGGACATCACATCCATCCATGCCCGAGGCAGGATTCGAACCTGCGACCGTAGCGGTCGCGCGGTACCAGACTGAAGCGCCTAGAACCGCTCGGCAACACTGGCCGGCACTCCCATTCAAATGTCGAGCGTTCGCCGATTACTCCAACCGGCTTCTTTGAACCAGACTACAGGCCTCTGACAAATGCTGACATCTGCATGTACTGTTCACGAGTCTGTCTGTGAGGCACAGTTACTGTCGAGCTGAGTACAGGGAATGAAATTCACAAAGACTACGAGGAGTGACAATAAAGTAATGAGACTGATTTTCTTTGCAAGATGTGGCAACCCAGCAGGCTTGCGTAGGCACAATATCTTTGACCTTGGTCTATAAGCTGCTTCTAGTCCAAGCGGCACTTCGATGCAACTGCTCAGTCGTGAGTTATGCTGCAATAAGTTAACACGTGTTTGTGTCTCTCGCCACAGAAATGGAACCTCATAATATTGCGCAACGGTATGCCATATCTTTTTGTGACCGTGGCTCACCTCCTTCCGACAACGACGCGCTGAGGAAGTAGCCCTTACACGGCTTAGAATAGGACATTGTCCTTTGACACATGGTTTTCTGTTACGTCGTGAGGAGCCACCAACGTGTCAGACATGTGGGACACAGTTGTCGATACGGCATATTTTAACTGAGTGTGTTTTATATGCGGGTTTGAGGGAAGATTTCAGTTTCCCACCAGACCTACCCTCTCTTTTAACTAATAATGAGGCGAGTGTCGCTAGAGTTTTACGTTTTTGTGTGATGTCTGGCCTTCTTCCCAAAATATTGGGATTGAAGTCTTAATGTGCTGTCCAGTGGTTTGGTCACCCATTATTTGTAAGTGGTCACTCAGCCACCGTTACTTATTTTTCCCTGTTTGTACTGCTATTTTATTTTTAGTTTTATCTCCCTGTTTTGATGTGCTGTGTCCAATCTTGCAATTTGAACAATACCAATTCTCTCACGATTCGGCTCTGAATTGAACTTTTGGGAACGGGCGCTGATAACCTCGCTGTTGTGCGCCCTAAAACACTAATCATCATCATCGTCATATCTTTTTGCGTTAAATTGGGTGAAAACGGGACGACAACTTACGGTAAGCTTCAGAAGGCTTCTGGAGAGGAGGTTATGTCAAGAGCTCAAGTATTTCGTTGGCATAAAATATTTAGTGAAGGCAGAACGAATGTTGAAGATGAAGAGCACAGTGGACGACCATCAACCTCATGGACGGATGTCAACCTGGCCAGGGTGCGTGGACTCGTACGATCTGATCCAAGATTATCAGTGAAAATGATTGCAGAAGAACTGAACATCAATCGAGAAACGGTTCGTCTAATAGTAACTGAAGATCTTGGCATGAGAAAGATTCGTGCAAAAATGGTCCCCAAAAATCTCACACCATAACAGCGAGAAACATGGAAAACTCTGGAAGCCGATGTTTCAGAGCAAACCATCAATTCAGAATGGTTGCGCCGTGTTATCACTGGTGATGAAAGTTGTTTTTTTCAGTACGATCCAGAGACAAAACGCCTAAGTTCGCAATGGTGCTCAAAGGGATCACCCAGACCAAAACAGGCTCGCATGTCAAAGTCAAAAGTGAAATGCGCGCTTGTGTGCTTCTTTGATTCCAAGGGAATTTTTCGTAAAGAGTGGGTGCTTCCTGGACAAACAGTTAACCAATATTACTACAAAGAAATTTTAGAAAGACTTCGTAAAAGAGTTCTTCGAGTCTGTGCCAAGATTGCTGATAATTGGATTCTGCATCACTATAATGCGCGTCATCCTATACTGCTCTGTCAGTACAGCAGTTTTTAACGTCAAAACGAATTTCATTACTACCACAGCCATCTTATTCACCAGATATCGCTCCGTGCGACTCTTTTTCTATTTCCAAGAGTCAAAACGGTGGTCAAGGGACACCATTTTCAAACAACACAAGATGTCCAAAAAGCTGTGACGAGAATCTTGGAGGATATTACAGAAGATGAGTTCCAGAAATGCTACCATCAATGGCAGAAGCGCTGGGAAAAGTATGTGCAATCAGAAGGGAACTACTTTGAAGGAGACAACACTAAACTTGACTGGAACAGTAAGCAACAATTTTTTTTTTCGTATCAGTCTCATTACTTTATTGTCGCACCTCGCATATACCCTGGTATCGGCACGTCCTTTGTTCATTGTCGTTGCCAGCTGCGCGGTGAAACTGCGTTGCACCGTCACAGAATCATCCATCGGCTGCCAAAGTTTACAGTTTTGCATATTCCGTCGATATTGTATGAACATCAATTTGTGATCAGTTTGCATAACTCTTTCGTGGTGCGTCGATTTTTTCTCACAGTGTATTTATTTACTTCGTTTCTAGTATTTAAAATTTTATTCCAAAACTCACCCTTTACTGTGCAATAGATCTTTGTAGTTATAGAGACAGTTTTGCGAAAACCGAGGACGTAAACTGGCTCTGTTTCCCTGCCGTTTCATCGCCCACTCTGCTATGACTGACGGCGTATAGGTGGATGTAGAGAACGGCTCGGCAGAATCGAAGGCTGCAATGTGTGCATAATTGATGTGCCTCTCTGCCCGCAGAGCGGCCGTCCGGCGAACACGCAGCGACACGGCTAGCTACAGAATCCGACCCTCTGATTAACGCGCCGACCAGAGTTATGGCCCTTCGCTGGAGGGCGCCGAAAATAAAAACAACCCCTGGACGTCATCCGCAATTGAGCTGCGACCGCCGAGTTGAGCGAAACTAGCCAATAAAAATGTCCTCGGCGCAAATAGCGCTTTAATCCTTGCCCCGGCTTGCTACTCGCAATCCTACAGTCCTCTACTGGATGTAGCGTCGTGCAGGGTTAATTTATATTTATTAACAGTACAGGGTATCCTATGGAAATTGTTGCTGTGCCCCATATAAACATCGCAATGAAGCAGTAAGACATCAAGAAACTGACAGGTAGATTTTAGGAATTGACAGGAACAGTTTATTCGCAATAAAAATGTCAAAGTGATACTGTGCAGTTTTTGGTAGGGACTTGCGTGTCGATAGGGCTGAAATGATGATGATAAGGACAACACAACACCCAGTCCCTGAGCGGAGAAAAATCTCTGACCCAGCTGTGAATCGAACCCGGGCCGTTAGGCACGACATTCCGTCGCGCTGGCCACTCAGCTGCCAGGGGCGGACAGTTTCTGTCTTAATACATATCGATAAAACGAATGTCGTCCATACTAATTTGGGACAGCTCTGTCGAATGGATACGTAAGATTCCGCTTTAAACTTCATTTTGTTCTAGTCGCTCAGTCCGGAACCGCGCGACTGCTACGGTCGCAGGTTCGAATCCTGCCTCGGGCATGGATGTGTGTGATGTCCTTAGGTTAGTTAGGTTTAAGTAGTTCTAAGTTCTGGGGGACTGATGACCACAGCTGTTAAGTCCCATAGTGCTCAGACCCATTTGAACTATAAACATCATTTTCTTTGTAACGGTAAATAAACTGATAATATCCATCGACACTGCTCGTCGCATGAAAGCCTTTGTCCCTGAAACAGATTACAAGTGATTTCGGGGAAGTTTTCCGGAGGTTTCTCAGATGCCGTTAGCACTTGAAGTTTAGTAGACAAATATGGTTCCTTTACTGTTAGAATTGCCCATCGAGGCGAATCAGTTACATGGATGTGTGGTGCCTGTTCTTTTGCACCTGTCCAAGAAAACAGACTCCATACGTTCGTATTACTTCCACCTGTGCCTGCTGACAAGAAACAACGGACGGCCGGCCGAAGTGGCCGTGCGGTTAAGGCGCTGCAGTCTGGAACCGCAAGACCGCTACGGTCGCAGGTTCGAATCCTGCCTCGGGCATGGATGTTTGTGATGTCCTTAGGTTAGTTAGGTTTAACTAGTTCTAAGTTCTAGGGGACTAATGACCTCAGCAGTTGAGTCCCATAGTGCTCAGAGCCATTTGAACCAGCCAAACAACGGACGCCATCTTGCTTTTCTTAAAACGTCACTTCTGTTACGCGTGAGTTCCGGCGCTCTCTCCCTGTTTCCTAAGCTCAAACTTTTCATGCGTGAATAACGCATCTCCTTGTACTCTGAAGCTGTGAATACGCAACGCAAATGGCTTAAAGCGGCAACAGCGCAACGCAATGCAACTGGCCTAGCGGCAACAGCGCAGCGCGCGGAACGAAACGGACTCGTGCGCCAGCCGGTTCGTTTAACGGACTTCGCACGTGCACCTGTCTACTTCATCTGGCGACACGTGGCCAGTCTCGGCTCGGACGCGGAGGCAGAAGTCATCGCGGCTCACAAAAGACCCTAAAAATATGACTAATGATTTTCTGTGGCCGCGCCGGGCTGGGCGGATTGTATTTCATTCAGGAGGCAGGCGTATAAAGAGAGGGGGATTACGTGGCGGGGCGGCGGCAATGGGCTTCCCGGGCGGCGAGCCATTCATGCAGCGAATGAAAGCGGCCATTGTGGTCCGGCGGCCGCGGGAAATGTTTCGCAAGGCGGCGTCGGCTCCCTAATTACTGGACACTCCCGGCCTGCCACAGGACGGCTAATTTTCGCGCAATAAAAAGCTCTCCTCTCTTCTCTCCTACCCTCCCCCTGCCACTCCACTACTCTGTTCTGCTCTGCGATAATGCTCGCCGCTGGGGCCGCAGCACTTGCCGCTTGGACAGGCACGTAACGAGTAAAAAAAATATAAAATAAAAAGAAACGAAGCCCTACACTACAACACCATCTGGAAAAGAATACCACGGAGAATAGTTCACATTGTTACGGATGTTCGTTCATGTCGCATATTACTACGCGTATATGTGAAAAAGAGAAAGCAGTGTTCTTACAATATCAGGTACGTGTCGATACACATGCTCGATCAAACATTAAAAATTTTATTATTACAGTCTATGCCTATCGTTTACTGACGTCTGTCACTTGCCACTACAGTGCTGCCACATCTACTGTCGGTTACAGCTCAATTACAGCCGACACACAAAGACTGCGGGTCACTTCACAAATGCTATTAACGTGTAACACGGAGCAATGGAAGTGGCCCCAGCGAAGTATGTCGAAAATGCGAGATGTTCTGCTGGCAGCTGGTCTTAAGTGACTAATGACTCAACTGCCTCAGACGACGCGTTTGTAGCGCTGAATTTAATCTCATGTCATCAGCTGATCACATCCTCGTGATGTCACAGTATACGAAAAAACGGTGGTCAAAAATACGGGGTGGAACTAAAAACACGATGGCTTTTTTCACGGCGATTAAAGGCAACGTGTGCGAGCCAACTAAAGACAGAAAAAATTCAGATTCAGCGCTAAAAGCAAACTGTAATTTGTCTCTTATCACTGGTTACCAGAAACTATCCTCACACTGGCTACATGAGCTGCCGCTTTACCAACAGACGAGCAGTCCTCGTTGGTTCTTGGTCGCAGATTGTAGGCGGCACAGCCAGATTACAGGCGAAAAAAGAACGATGCGGAGAAAAATGAGAACTGTTACAAAAATCAACATGATTATGAAAACGACGAGGGAATGAAATGGAAATAAAAAAATTAGATTTAAGCCAATTAACTGAATAAAAATAATAATAGAAATTCTTTAAAATATTTCACTACATTTGACGATATTCAAACTTATAACTTTCTATATACAGGTTTATGAGCTAACCATTGCGCTACACTATAAAACTGGAGCAAACAGTTGTATTTATGATTGTGGTGGCCCAGACCCAACGACGAATTGCAGCCTTCACAAATTCGAATTCAGCGAATGTCGTGAGAAGCATCTAATGTAAGCCAATCTATGTGATTTTGATAACTATATATGCGATGCTGAATAGGACCTTGTGCAGAACCATCCAGTGCTCTGTATGAAACGTGTATATTTCAGTATTATCGTTGTGTATGTGTGTCTTTGTTTTTGGTATGGTTATCATGCATATCAAGAAAATATGTCTGTCAAAGAATTGGAAGTGAACTGACCTATTGTGGCAGTTTGGCAACGGCGAACATTTCGGGCGTTAGGTAGAGCGGTCGGATTCGAAGGCACCAGCTCCAAAGCGTGAATCGTCAACTATAGAGTAAGTTTAATCGCACTACAGGTTAGCATTTTAGGAGTTCCAGCTAGTCATATACAAAAATTTGATTTATTTATTTAGCGTATGGCTACATCACAAAACTTACTATTTACAGTCACCTCAAACCACAAAGTAATACTCAGACCACGAATATACACTACTGGCCATTAAAATTGCTACACCACGAAGATGACGTGCTATAAAAGCGAAATTTAACCGACAGGAAGAAGATGCTGTGACATGCAAATGATTAGCTTTTCAAAGCATTCACACAAGGTTGGCGCTGGTGGCGACACCTACAACGTGCTGACATGAGGAAAGTTTCCAACCGATTTCTCATACACAACCAGCAGTTGAGCGGCGTTGCCTGATGAAACGTAATTGTGATGCTCGTGTAAGGAGGAGAAATGCGTACCATCACGTTTCCGACTTTAATAAAGGTCGGATTGTAGCCTATCGCTATTGCGGTCTATCGTATAGTGACATTGCTGCTCGCGTTGGTCGAGATCCAATGATTGTTAGGAGAATATGGAATCTGTGGGTTCAGGAGGGTAATACGGAACGCCGTGCTGGATCCCAAAGGCCTCGTATCACTAGCAGTCGAGATGACAGGCATCTTATCCGCATGGCTGTAACGGATCGTGCAGCCACGTCTCGATCCCTGGGTCAACAGATGGGGACGTTTGCAAGACAACAACCATCTGCACGAACAGTTCGACGACGTTTGCAGCACCATGGACTATCAGCTCGGAGACCATGGCTGCGGTTACCCTTGACGCTGCATCACAGACAGGAACGCCTGCGATGGTGTACTCAACGACGAACCTGGGTGCACGGATGGCAAAACGTCATTTTTTTGGATGAATCCAGGTTCTGTTTACAGCATCATCATGGTTGCATCCATGTTTGGCGACATCGCGGTGAACGCACATCGGAAGCGTGTATTCGTCATCGCCATACTGGCGTATCACCCGGCGTGATGGTGTGGGGTGCCATTGGTTACACGTCTCGGTTTCCTCTTGTTCGCATTGAGGGCACTTTGAACAGTGGACGTTACATTTCAGATGTGTTACGACCCGTGGCTCTACCCTTCGTTCGATCCCTGCGAAACCCTACATTTCAGCAGGATAATGCACGACCGCATGTTGCAGGTCCGGTACGGGCCTTTCTGGATACAGAAAATGTTCGACTGCTGCCTTGGGCAGCACATTCTCCAGATCTCTCACCAACTGAAAACGTCTGGTCAATGGTGGCCGAGCAACCGTTTCCTCACAATACGCTAGTCACTACTCTTGATGAACTGTGGTATCGTGTTGAAGCTGCATGGGCAGCTGTTCCTGTGCACGCCATCCAAGCTCTGTTTGACTCAATGCCAGGTGTATCAAGGCCGATCTTACGGCCAGAGGTGGTTGTTCTGGGTACTGATTTCTCAGGATCTATGCAACCAAATTGCGTGAAAATGTAATCACATGTCAGTTCTAGTATAATATATTTGTCCAATGAATGCCCGTTTATCATCTGCATTTCTTCTTGGTGTAGCAATTTTAATGGCCAGTAGTGTAGTATTGCTCTGTTTTATGTAAACCGACGTTAGCTGTCCATGCAATTCTACTAAACACGCCAGGTGGCGCGACTAGAACGCATAGCTATGTAGAGGTACGATGTCTACATTTCTGTTCACTTTTAGTTGCCTTTGCATAAAGGTATAACACGCAGCGAAAGTAACTGAAAATGGCCCCAAAGCGCCAGATTCCTTATGAATCACGGGTAATGATCATCAGTTTGCACCAAGAAAGCAACAGTGCCCGACAAATAGCAACGAAACTGATGATTTCCATCAGCGGAGTTGTCAAAACCATACAGCGGCATCGAGAAACAGGCTCCTATGGAGATCGTCTTCGCTCAGGAGTAACCAGGAAAATATCAGAACGCCAGGAAAAGTATTTGGTAGTGACTAGTAAACGTCACACATTAAAAACTGTCCATGAATTGACTGCTGAACTAAACGCAACGAGGGATACACCGTTGAGTGAGTCAACAGTGAGACGACGCCTGGCAGACAACAACCTCCGAGGTTATGTAGCAACAACGAAACCACTGTTGCGCCCTGTTAACAAGAAGAAAAGGCTTCAGTGGGCTAAGAAACCCCAACACTGGGCAGCGGGGGATTGGGAAAGAGTCTTATTCACTGATGAATCCAAGTTCGAAATATTTAGAAGTAAACGCCATCAATTTGTACGCCGTTTACCCCATGAACGCTTCAATCCTCAGTGCGTAATTCCAACTGTAAAGCATGGAGGGGGCTCTGTGATGGTATGGGGATCCTTTGGAGGGAATGAAGTCGGAGATCTGGTGAAAATAGATGGAAAACTGAACAAAAAGGATTATCATGCCATTCTCCAGCGACATGCTAAGACATCTGGTTTGCGTCTGATTGGGAAAGGGTTCGTCTTGCAGCAAGACAACGACCCGAAACATACGTCTCGCTTGTGTCATAATTATGTAAAGTCTCTAGAGGTTCGTAAAATATTGAAAAACATGGAATGGCCGCCTCAATCCCCTGATTGTAGCCCAATCGAGCTGCTATGGGATTAATTGGACAGGAGGATCCGCAAAAGGGAAATCATGAGCGGGTCACAATTGTGGGAGGTTCAAATGGCTCTGAGCACTATGGGACTTAACACCTGAGGTCATCAGTCCCCTGGAACTTAGAACTACTTAAACATAACTAACTTAAGGACATCACACACAGCCATGCCCGAGGCAGGATTCGAATCTGTGACCGTAGCGGTCGCGCAGTTCCAGACTGTAGCGCCTAGAACCGCAGCAAGAATGGAGATTAATTCCAACTGAAACCTTGGCAAAACTGACGCAGCGCATGCCGAGAGTGTGCAAGGCACTGATGAAAGCAAAGGGTGGCTATTTGGAGGAATCGAAAATTTAATTGTTGCAGCTTCCTGTGTATTACTTGAGCTTAATAAACATTTGGAAAATAACAAAATACATTTTTATACTGTATTTCCTATCCACTGTCTATAATTACTTGGTGTTTCCAAACTTATGGAGGGTAGTGTATAATCGTGTAATATTTCGTTGTATTATAAATTTTTATTTCCGCAATAAGATCGAAAATGCTAGTTTTCAAATAGGACGTACATTCGATTTTTTACTATAAGCTACAACGAATATATAAACAAAAACATAATTAACCTTTCAATATTTAGTATGCATCTTCAAGGAATCCAACATTCTACAGTGTGTATAAGTAGTGATCCTTGCATTCTTCATAGAGTAGAAAAAGGAAGCTACATATTCATCCTGGAGGAAACAGAAACACACACATTTGGCAAAAAACCAAATAACATCTCAAACGCACAACATCGCACTCTTCAATGACCTTCGCTACGTGACTCCAGCATGAAGGCGCTGGTTTCACGACCAGTCCCTCCCCCTATATATATATGTTAGTGACAGATAATTCAGAACAAAAGACAATCCTAAATTTTACGACGAATCATCGCACTCTTCAGTAACCTTTGCTACGTGACTCCAGCATGAAGGCGCTGGTTTCACGACCAGTCCGTCCCCTCGCACTTTAGAAGGCGGTGACATACCACGCCGCGTGACCGCAGCCCGAAATTCACTGCGGCGTTTTCATAACGGAGAAGATTCCGCTCGTTCCACGCATACCGTCCCTCCCTCTGCCATCTCCAGAAGTGTGGTGAATGGACGTTAATAAGCTGCTTCTCGGTAAACAACGGTTGAAATTACTTCTTACAGACAAAGAACGACGAACAACGACGTACCGTCCTGCTGGCGGCTTCCGCGAAAATTACGACGAAAAAAAGAAAAATGCGCGAGGTGGACGTTGGCGGCATGGCGTGTACCGGGATTATTAATAATCTGGCTGGCTGGATGGCAGATGAGGCAAGTGGCGCCTTTCAAGCCAGGGGCGCCACGCTGTGCGCTGATATCTGCCTGCCGGACAAAAACCCGTCTCCTGGAGCATTTGCTGGAGAAAATAGACGCGCGGAACAGGGGTCCTGGAAACTCTGCCAGATTTACGGAAACGAAGTGGGTTTCCCCATGCACAGCCAAGAACGCGGCCAGTAGCTTGTGTCTTCAACCGTCCCATACGACGGTTCGTCAAATGGGGACAATACACGTTTGTATGAGGTGTGGTTATACATTAAGGTGACAAAAGTCATGGGATAGAGATAAGCACATATACAGATGGAAGTACACTGACGGAGCTGTCATTTGTACTCAGGTGATTGTGTGAAAAGGTGTCCGACTTGATTACGGCCGCACCACTGAAATTAACAGACTTTGAACCCGGAATGCTGGTTGGAGCGAGACGCGTGGGACATTCCATCTCGGAGATCGTTAGGGAACTCAGTATTTCGAAATCCACAGTACTAGGAGCATGCGGAGAATACCAAATTTCAGGCGTTACCTCTTTATCGCGGACAACGCAGTGGCTGACGGCCTTCACTTAAACACCGAGAGGAGCAACGTTTGTGTAGAGTTGTTATTGTTAAAGGACAGGAAACACTGCGTGATTAAGCGCAGAAATCAATGTGGGAGTACCACTAACGTGTCCGTTAAGACAGTGCGGCGAAATCTGGCGTTAATGGGCTGTGGCAACAGAGTGTCTTTGTTAACAGCACGACCTCACCTGCATAGCCTCCCCTGGTCTCGAGACCTTATCGGTTGGACCCTAGACGACTGGAAAACCGTGGCCTGCTCACATGAGTCCAGATTTCAGTTGGTAAGATATCGTGGTAGGGTTCGACTGTGGTGCAGACCCCACGAAGCAATGGACCCAAGTTGTCAATAAGAAACTTTACAAGTTTGTGGTGGCTCCATAAAAGTATGGGCTGTGTTCACGTGGAATGAACTGGCTTCTTTGGTCCAATTGAACCGATCATTGACTGTATATGGTTATGTTCGGCTACTTGGCAACCACTGGCAGCCATTCGTTCCCAGAGAACAATGGAATTTTTATGGACGACAATGTGCCATATCACCAGGCTGCAATTCTTCCCCGTTAGTTTGAAGAAGATTCTGGACAATTCTAGAAAATGATTTGGCCTACCAGATCGCCCGATATGAACACCATTGAACATTTATGGGACACCATCGAGAGGTCAATTCGTGCATAAAATCCTGCACAGGCAACACTTTCGAAATTATGGACGGTTACAGAGGCAACATGACTCATTGTTTCTGCAGTGTACTTCCAACAACTTGTTGAGTCCATACCACATCCAGTGTTGCACTATGCCAGGCAAAAAGAGGTCCGACAAGATATTAGTAGATATTCCATGACTTTTGTCACCCCATCTGTGAAGTCCGACGTATTATCTATAAAAATGAAGTTGTTGCTACGAAACGTGATGATTATATTAGCCCTGAATGAGATTTCCACTCTGCAGCGGAGTGTGCGCTGATACGAAACTTCCTGGCAGATTAAAACTGTGTGCCGGACCGAGACTCAAGCTCGGGACCTTTGCCTTTCGCGGACAATTGCTGTACCATCTGAGCTACCCAAGCACGACTCACGCCCCGTCCTCACAGCTTTACTTCTGCCAGTACCTCGTCTCCTGCCTTCCAAACTTTACGGAAGCTCTCTTGCGGATCTTGCAGAGTTCGAGTTCGAGTCTCGGTCCGGCACACAGTTTTAATCTGCCAGGAAATTTCATATTAGCCCTTCTTTACAAATTAACAATTGAAAACGACACATTTTTTTCTAAAAATGAATGACTAGGTGTATACCTTGGTTGCACAAGTGTACATTTTCGCTGTTGAGCAAACGGCACACTATTAAAATTACATCGTCGCTATTCCGGAAATTCCTGTCCCATAAACGATTTCCTCTTTGGGGGAAAGACAAAGAATTCATCGTGTGCCACGTGAGGAGAAGAAGGCGGGTGGCAAAACTTCGTAGCTCAAAGTTGAAGCATATACAGGGTGACAATTATTGAACTATATGAAATAAAATCGTCATATCTTCTGAATGGTTTGCGTTAGGACGTTTAAACTATACCGTTGGCCACAGGGCATGGCGGAAATTAGTATGCGCAAGCGACGAAGCCCACTTTAATTTGGATGCCTTTGTCAATAAGCAAAATTGGCGCATTTGGAGGACTGAGTATCCACATTTCACGATCGAGAAGTCTCTTCACCTTCAACAGGTGACTGTATGGTGCGCAGTGTCCAGTCACGGAATATTCAGTGCAATATTTCTTGACGGCACGGTGACTACTGAACGTATGTGTAAGTTTTGGAAGATGATTTCATTCCCATTGTCCAAAATGACCCTGATTTCGACAATATGTGGTTCATCCAAGACAGAGCTCGACCCCACTGAAGGAGGAGAGTGTCTGACCGCATTCTGGCTCTGGGTTACCCAGAGGCTTCTGGCATCGGCCTCGATTTGCCGCTGTATTCTCCGGATCTGAACATATGCGACTCCTTCTTATGGGGCTATATTTAAGACAAGGTATATGGAAATAACCCCAAACCCGCTGCTGAGCTGAAAACAGCCATTCAGGAGGTCATCGACAGCATCGATATTGTGACACTTTAGCCAGTCGTGCAGAATTTCGCTGTTCGTCAACGCTACATCATCGCCAATGATGGCAGACATACCGAACATGTCATAACCTAAATCCGAAAATCTGTAGTGATGTTTACATGTTGAATAAAGTGTGTGCATGCCATAGTTTGTAACTAATTTACGTTTTTTTCATGTTGTTGTTGTTGTGGTCTTCAGTCCACACACTGGTTAGATGCAGCTCTCCATGCTACTCTAACCTGTGCAGGCTTCTTCATCTCCCAGTACTTACTGCAACCTACATCCTTCAGAATCTGATTAGTGTATTCATCTCTTGGTCTCACTCTACGATTTTTACCCTCCACACTGCCCTCCAATACTAAATTGGTGGTCTCTTGATGCCTCAGAAAATGTCCTACCAACCGATCCCTTCTTCTAGTCAAGTTGTGCCACAATCTTCTGTTCTCCTCAATTCTATTCCATACCTCCTCATTAGTTATGTGATCTTCAGCATTCTTCTATAGCACCACATGTCGAAAGCTTTTATTCTCTTCTTGTCCAAACTATTTATCGTCCATGTTTCACTTCCATACATGGCTACACTCCATACAAATACTTTCAGAAACGCCTTCCTGACACTTAAATCTATACTCGAAGTTAACAAATTTCTCTTCTTCAGGAGCGCTTTCCTTTCCATAGTCAGTCTGCATTTTATATCCTCTCTACTTCGACCATCAGCAGTTATTTTGCTGCCCAAATAGCAAAACTCATCAACTACTTTAATGTCTTATTTCCTAATCTAATTCCCTCAGCATCATCCGACTTAATTCGACTACATTCCATTATCCTTGTTTTGCTTTTGTTGATGTTCATCTTATATCCTCGTTTCAAGACACTGTCCATTCCGTTCAACTGCTCTTCCAAGTCCTTTGCTGTCTCTGACAGAATTACAATGTCATCGGCGAACCTCAAAGTTTTTATTTCTTCTCCATGGATTCTAATACCTACTCCGAATTTTTCTTCCGTTTCCTTTACTGCTTGCTCAGTATACAGACTGAATAATATCGAGGATAGGCTACAACCCTGTCTCACTCCCTTCCCAACCACTACTTCCCTTTCATGCCCTTCGACTCTTACAACTGCCATCTGATTTCTGTACAAACTGTAAATAGCCTTTCGCTCCCTGCATTTTACCCCTGCCAGCTTCAGAATTTGATAGACAATATTCCAGTCAACACTGTCAAAAGCTTTCTCTAAATCTAGAAATACTAGAAACGTAGGTTTGCTTTTCCTTAATCTATCTTCTAAGATAAGCCTTAGCGTCACTATTGCCTCCCGTGTTCCCACATTTGTACGGAATCCAAACTGATCTTCGCCGAGCTCGGCTTCTACCTATTTTTCCATTCGTTTGTAAAGAATTTGCCTTAGTATTTTGCAGCTGTGAGTTATTAAACTGGTAGTTCTGTAATTTTCACATCTGTCAATACCTGCTTTCTTTGAGATTGGAATTATTAAATTCTTCTTCAGGTCTGAGGGTATTACGCCTGTCTCATACATCTTGCTCACAAATGGTAGAGTTTTGTCAGGGCTGGCTCTCCCAGGGCTATCAATAGCTCTAATGGAATGTTGTCTACTCTCGGGGCCTTGTTTCGTCTTAGGTCTTTCTGTGCTGTGTCGAACTCTTCACGCAATATAATATCTCCCATTTCATCTTCATCAACATCCTCTTCCATTTCCATAATATTGTCCTCAAGTAAATCGCCCTTGTATATACTCCTTCCAACTTTCTGCTTTCCCTTCTTTGCTTAGAGCTTGGCTTTCCATCTGAGCTCTTGATATTCATACAAGTGGTTCTCTCTTCTCCAAAGGGCTCTTTAATTTTTATTGTAGGCAGTACCTGTTTTTCATATAGTTCAGTAATTGTCACCCTGTGTGTGTCATGTGCAGAATGTGTTGCGGTGTTGTCGTGGAGCAAAACCGCCCCTTGGACCACGTCGTCTTTACAGCCACATGCAAACTCGTCTGGAGATTTCGGTAGTATGCTCCTGTGACAGGTTACTTCTTGTGAGCATAATCTGTTAACACAACTGTTGTGTATAACTTTGTACACAATGGTACGGAGAGGTCGGCTACAGAGCGGTGCAACAGCTGTCATCGTAGAGAAGCTGGACAGGAGCAGAAATGATTATAGAATACGTAAATATAGTAAACAGAAGTTTTACTTAACTTACAGCTTCCTCCAAGCGTTGCGAAGAAACAGCAATAAAGTCCAAAAAGCAAAAAAGTGCCGTGCAGTGTGAGGCTCCCGCTACTAATGCACGAACGCACTGTCGAAGGCTGATTGAGACCGAAGACTGTGACTGAGAATGGAGCGTGTAGCTACATCGCAATGGCATTGTTAGTCGGAGTTGCGAAGACATGGCTCAGCTGGCGCGCATCATGCTATCTGCCGGGTCCCCACGTGGCCTCCATCGACGTTTGGAGGGATCGTGCGTCTCTGTTGCCAACTGTGAGACGTCGCTTTCGATCTATGATACCACAACAGTAGGGTAGCCTAGCTCACGCAGGCTGGCGTGAGGTCTGGAACAGGTAAAGGAAGTTATAGTAGCAAAGAACGTACGTAGCTGCGGGAATACTTAACTTTAATCCATAATTGGTGAACATCGGTCTGACGTTACATGCATCACAAGATAAATAGCAAATGATAATGGCGCCTTGCTAGGTCGTAGCAAATGACGTAGCTGAAGGCTATGCTAACTATCGTCTCGGCAAATGAGAGCGTAATTTGTCAGTGAACCATCGCTAGCAAAGTCGGCTGTACAACTGGGGCGAAATTCAGAACTTATTTAGACCACCTCATAAAGCTTACAATGTCATTTGTTTTCAGAAAATCGTTATTGTACCATATACAAACTTCCCGACGCCGCCATATACCTCACCAAACGCCAGGTTTAAGCAAAAGACTGCCAGTCAAGTAATGTATATCTGTGTGCAAAGCAAACGTCACAGCTCCCAAAGATGGTATTGTCTACCATAAAATCAGTAGCTTCGTTGTGGGGAGTGAATACGTTTTGAAGGAAAGTACTATCTGTGATAGATGAATGTGGCTGCCTTTAGTTTACAGCTGTACTTTTGGAATATAAGTATGCGATTTATTGGTTTCCTTGTTTTATAGCATTTGATAATGGGATATCGTACTCTGGGAACATGTAATGCTAAAAATATCACACATTTGACAACTGGTGGTGTAACATTCTCATTACCGAACAAAATAAAGATTATTATGACGCAGACACAAGAAATCCAATACTATAAGATGAACGAGTGCAGCGATAATAGGTCAATTTGCGAAGTTGGCAGACGGCGCCCGTCAACGTCAAACCTTTCTTCCCGAGAATCGTTTCAGTTTACGTTGACTTTCCGTTCCGTTGACGACCTGCGCGAGTGCCGTAAGTAGAAATGCTTTGTGGAATGTTTTGACGTCCGATCACTGCCGTCCATTGAGAATCGACCACTATGAGGACGAGTATGATTTCATACGGATTGTCGCGTGTGTTTGATGGGACGCTGCAGCTTAAAGGCCTATGCGCACTAGATCAACGAAGATCAACGAACGACAACCAACCGCTCTGTTGACCAAATTTTGCGTAGTGTGCAGGGCGGTGAATTGGAGCCAACGAAGCGTTGCGGTTCGAACTGCCGGAGGTAACATCAAAGCACTGGCGGTGAGCTGGGCTTGCGATCCATCTCCAAGTTTGGACCCCGGGTCAAATGTTCGTTGATTCAGTAGCGATATGCTGTATCTTTTGAGGGGGAATGTATTTATTGTGTCTAAAAATACAGGAGTACTGAGTCGAATAGCTAATAATTTCATCGTGAATGGGAATGTTTAAGGGACACTTCGAACTGCGGTTGTAAAAACAAACTGAAAAGATTAGGCGCTTGAGGGAAAATAAGAGAGTTGTTAGAAAATAGTGTGCACGATGTGTAAAAGAAGAAAAGAAATCTTTACAGACATGTTTTTACTGCAGGTACAGCAGTCCAAAAATAGGTGCAATCTTTGGAAATTTAAGAGCCAACAGAATTCAATATCAAATCGAAATCTGTAGCTCTGATTCCCAAAAGTTATGAAATAAGCCATTTTACAATTCAACTTTAAGGTCCCACCACAAAGCTCCCTACTTAATAAAAGAGAGCTCGTACATCAGCGTCGTTTGTTGTTCATTTTATGACGATCAGATTCTTGCAGTAAAAAAAAGCCTTTTTTCGCTAATAATCTCGGTCGGTGAAACTGTTACTGAAAATATACTTTATCATAACAAAGTGAGAGCAGCCTTGGGAAGTTATCACAGCCAACGGCGATTCTACATGGCCGAATCCCTTGGCCCAACCCCTTTGTTTGGTGAGAATGGCAGGTCGAACGCCAATAGGTTGGCAACCAACATTCGGCCAAATCCACTGGCTGTCGTTCGTGTGCCTTCTTTGGGTTACTGCGTACGCACCTTAGCCTGGCCGCAAGACGAGACGCAGGTCCGTGAGGTGACGCAGGGTGACTCACGGTGAGTTTTTGCGAACCACACAACTGAATGGTCCTGCGCACGTTAGAGCGCAGCGTGACGTGACACAGCTCCTGCGCTTGGTGACCCTGCGGATCGCAGTTTCCTGTACGCAGTTTACTGCGAGGCTCACGGTGGTTCTGGCTGTTGGTAGTTCGAAATGGAAGAAAAGCTAATTGAAGCCGTACGTGTTCGCAAAGTTCTGTATGATACAAGCCATGAAGATTACTTGAAAACGAAGCTGAAAGCTGAGAAGTGGGAGGAAGTGGCCAAGGAAACGGACATACGAAATGGTAAGTTGCATTGTAATTATTTAACATTTTACATTGACATTGTTAAAACTCTGTAGCAAATTTTCGTGATGTGCTCTGTCCTGGTTAATGTTTATCAAAAAAGATGCCTAGGTTCCTTACGATATCATTCCTTACTAGCGTATAGCCCTCCATATGTACCAGTGAAAACGGAATAGATGGATTTCACCACGTCTTTGATATCAATATAGAATCGAAACTGTCGTCCAAGTGATGACACGAAGTTCTATGAGCACTGTTTAAATTGATTTGTTGTTGGATAGTCCTTATGACTAATAGGATTCTGTTTCTGCTACGAAAATACGGTTTCTGATAATTGATAATAATGAAATTTGCTCACTTCTCGCTATATATACAGCAGCCCTGGCGACAGCAAGGGCTTTTCTCACCAGCTACTCTGCCCCTTCTGACTCACGCCATATGGTCCTCCTCGTGTCTTCTTCGGCGTGAGAACCTGTAGCCAGTTTCATCAAAGCGATGTAACACACCGTTTCGAACTCAAACTCAGATTCGGAATCCGATTCAGAACTTATATCTATTAACATAGCAGAAGTAGTCGCCATCTCTGCCAGAGCCAAAGTTCCTCAGCAAACTGCGTATTGAAACTGCGATCCAACTTGCGATGATTGTCGCCGTGACTCACGCTGCCTTGAGGAATTTGGCGTGAGCCCCCCTGCGTCACCTCACGGGCCTGCGTCTCATCTTGCGGCCCGCCTTAACGCAGAATTGATACCGAACACACCGCAGTCAAACGCGGCCTGTGTTGCAGCCTCTGCCGGTGAGGGCGTGTGCGCAGAGCGGTAACGTGTAGTAGCGGTGGGATTAGCCGCCCGGGGCTGGAGGCGTGCGTCTGAGGAGAGGTCAGATGGGGCTGGCGGCGGCTAATCAGGTGGAACACGGGATCGGGCCCAGAGGCTGACAACCAACTCAGCACACGAGCGCGCCCGCGGCGGCACGCAACAACACCGTGCCCCGGCAGGCGCAGGCTGTGTGCTGGGCCGCCGCATTAGAGTCCATTCAGCACGTCATGGCACAAAGCGGAACGTCACAACGTTACCCAATACAGTCAAATGGCGCCATTCATACTGACCGTCCAGAGGAACTTAACTTCAGTGCCAAGGTTTCTCGGGAAGAATTTTGACCCTGGGAAGGGGGAGCAAGGGAAGGGGGTAATGGAGAGTACCGTGGCACACGCGCCCATCTTCGATCGTGCATTATAAATAAGAAATAAGCTCCATATATTCGCTTTAAACTCGCCAGCGGCTACTACACTACTCGCCATTAAAATTGCTACACCACGAAGATGACGTGCTACAGGAAGATGACGTGCGACGGGAAGAAGATGCTGTGATATGCAAATGATTAGCTGTTCAGAGCATTCACACAAAGTTGGCGCCGGTGGCGACACCTACAACGTGCTGACATGAGAAAATTTCCAAACGATTTCTCATACACAAACAGCAGTTACCGGCGTTGCCTGCTGGAACGTTGTTGTGATGCTTCCTGTAAGGAGAAGAAATGCGTACCATCACGTTTCTGACTTAGATAAAGGTCAGATTGTAGCCTATCGCGATTGCGGTTTATCGTATCGCGACATTGCTGCTCGCGTTGGTCGAGATCCAATGACTGTTAGCAGAACATGGAATCGGTGGGTTCAGGAGGGTAATACGGAACGCCGTGCTGGATCCCAACGGCCTCGTATCACTAGCAGTCGAGATGAAAGGCACCTCATCCGCATGGCTGTAACGGATCGTGCAGCCACGTCTCGATCCCTGAGTCAACAGATAGGGACGTTTACAAGACAACAACCATCTGCACGAACAGTTCGACGACGTTTGCAGCACCATGGACTATCAGCTCGGAGACCATGGCTGCGGTTACCCTTGACGCTGCATCACAGACAGAAGCGCCTGCGATGGTGTACTTAACGACGAATCAGGGTGCACGAATGGCAAAGCGTCATTTTTTCGGATGACTCCAGGTTCTGTTTACAGCAACATGATGGTCGCATCCATGTTTGGCGACATCGCGGTGAACGCTCATTGGAAGCGTGTATTCGTCATCGCAATACTGGTGTACCACACGGCGTGATGGTATGGGGTGCCATTGGTTACACGTCTCGGTCACCTCTTGTTCACACTTGGAACAGTGGACGTTACATTTGAGGTGTGTTATGACCCATGGCTCGACCCTCCATTCGATCCCTGCGAAACCCTACATTTCAGCAGGATAATGCACGACCGCATGTTGCAGGTCCTGTACGGGCCTTTCTGGATTCAGAAAATGTTCGACTGCTGCTCTGGCCAGCACATTCTCCAGATCTCTCACCAATTGAAAACGTCTGGTCAATGGTGGCCGAGCAACTGGCTCGTCACAATACGCCAGTCACTACTCTTGATGAACTGTGGTATCGTGTTGAAACTGCATGGGCAGCTGTACCTGCATCGAAGCTCTGCTTGACTCAATGCCCAGGCGTATCAAGGCCGTTATTACGGCCAGAGGTGGTTGTTCTGGGTACTGATTTATCAGGATCTATGCACCCAAATTGCGTGAAAATGTAATCACACGTAAGTTCTAGTATATATTTGTCCAAAGAATACCCGTTTATCATCTGCATTTCTTCTTGGTGTAGCAATTTTAATGTCGAGTAGTGTATAATGTCATCTTAGAGTTCGCCGTCTCTGTATGGTCGGAGTATCCGCTGCTGCCAATTTAGCCGAAGACTTGTCACTTCAGTTTGTTTACTGCGAAAGGTTTACTTTGTCAGCGTAGAAAGGAAAGCGAGCACACGAGTTCGCAAGTATAACAGAGATCCCGCGGTACTGCCGGTACATGCGCAACCGTTGAACATGATTACTGTGTACCAATACAATAACCAATAGGTTTATATATTCAGGGTAGTCATAAAAGTCTGAAAATGTGTAAGGGTGTTGCAAGGTAGGTTGCGCTGAATTGTTAAGAAAATATTGGACACGTTGCGGCATTTCCGACTTAATTAGCATTCAAGTTAGCCAATCAGGCCGTTGTGCGCGCAAATAAAGCGGTCCGCCGGACACGAATAGTTATTCTTACAGTGTAGGCGACAGCGCACGAGACTGCTTAGTCCTTGGCTCTGGCTCGATCCTTACTAACGTACCATTTCCAATTTTTTCCAATTTTCGTATCGCTTTCGTGTCCGGTTTTAAGAGCCCAAACGAAGAACACTTTTGGCGACACCGTCTCTGGAAAGCTACGTTACTCGCTATTAGCCCATAAACGCAGGTCCCAATGAGCAAAAGAATACACAAATAGCGCGCATTTTGGTGGCAGAGATGTTGCTCTGTGCCTAGTTTTCATTTGATAGAGCACATATATTTTCTCATACCAGAGGTGCAATAAATAAAAGTGCAACCAGTTTGTTCGCATTGGAAAATCTTCGCGGTTTCCTTCTGAAGTGTGGTCTGTAACATCGAACTTTTCCCGGACATCTGCCTTCCTTTTATGGAGCACATTTGCCGTTCTATAGGCTGCATCATTTAATTTTAATCGTACACCCTCCACACCCCCCCCCCCCCCCCCCACCAAAACAAAACAAAACAGCTTCAGTGCAGGCCATCTGATCCCAACAATCAGTTATTTCGCGCTGTCAGTATTACTTACAACAGCATGATCATTCACTCAACTTCAGTACGAAGTCGTGGCTAGGCTTACTGCAGCACGGTGTAGTAAGGGAGAACAAGTCGACGAATAGGAAGCCACCGCAACGCCGCCGTTCTCATACTCGCCGTAATCGCTGAACTACAGTGGGAAGGAAGGAAGGCAGTGGAGCACTGACGCGCTCACTTTCTAATCACATGTGTGTGTGTGTGTGTGTGTGTGTGTGTGTGTGTACTTAAAGTGCTAAACAGTGGCTTATTAGCGCCTTTACTAAAATAGTCTGAGATGAATGTGGTTAAAACAGTTGAAACTAAAAAAAAAAAAAAACACAAAATATTATTTGACTCAAAATTAAAATCATTATTCCCATTTTCACTTTTGTTCATCTATGCAGCTATACCCAATAATGAACGATGTAAGCTTTTCCACTTTTTCAGTGTTAAATGTGCTGTTAAAATCCTTCTGAACGGTATAGAAAGTGAAGTATGGTTTGCTAATCAGTTACAATTAAACAGGACGAGACACTCCTTAAAATTTTCTCCCTTGCAGTTCAGGGAGCAAATCAGACATCTCATGAAGTCTTGAGGGTCATACCACATTTGTCTCATTGTAGGCTACAATGCAGGACAGATCAGTTGGGAAACTAACCTCTGACATCATATCTAAATATATATTCAGTTAAAATGAGGTGTACCGTAATCTGAATGCCATATACAGCGCACATTGGACGGCCATCGTGCTCGCACAGGAGACTGTGTCGTATCTGAAGGCAGGCGAGAAGAACGTCTTGTCGTTTCAGTGGTTGGAAGGAGGTGCGCCACTGCCTAGTAGTTGGTTTTACTGACCACAGCTTGTTGTCCATCACTTCCAGCCACTCCTCTTTCCATCGATACATCTGCCTGGGCCTCAACGGAGAGAATATAGCATGTGGTCGCACAACGCATTGAAACATCTGATTTAGAAGACTCTCGCTTGGCTGCCATATTTGCAAATTCATTCTTTTCAATTCATTTATGGCGTAGAGTACACCACAGTGATAATCACTCCTACTCCATTTCTTCCTGTCATCAATCCTAATAAGTAGTAAATTACATTATGTATTCGTCTGAATGCAATTCTCCACGTTCATCAAACTTTACCTCAGCAACCCATTCCAGACTCGTATTATTCTTTTTCACCTATCTTTTAAAGTTTTATGGTTTTGCTGCTTGTAGCAGTGTTCTGACCTTCCAGGTTCTGATCCTTGTTTAGATACTGCCTCTCCTTTCAGGCTGTTCCTTGAGGAGATTTGAGCAGAGTACTATTTTAATTCAGTATATCAATTTAGTTTGAGAGCAAACATATTTGCCTTCCGCAGTTCTTGAGGCTACCCGTAACATGGGACACAGAGGCCTTTTGCAACCGCCCACTTCGAGTCAGACGCTGCAGTGCCGTTGGTCCACGGGAAGTATTGCATTTCCCTCCTACCACCCGTATCTGTCACGCATTCCCCTTTCCGCCCTTTAGGATTAAAGGCTCCCTTGGGGGCCCGAGGAAATATGTACCTACAAATACGTCAAGCATAATTTAGAAGGCAATACTTACAGCTTATTTTTATCTAATTCGTTGTTTTTTTTTTCTAAGCACTATTAAGATTAAAAAACTGTGTCTTCCTCTTGAATAGAGATGACTTTTCACTTTTAAGAAAAGATTATTTGATGGAAATTGTTTCTCAGTTGATTTTATTGTTTATGCCCATTATAGGCTTACTCTTGGTCCAGATATTGTAAAAGTTAAATTTCTTTCCGCTTTCAGATATCTGGCTCTTTCATGAACAAAAACTGTCAAATTCATCACAGATTATTTGCACTGATCCACGAAATTAAAGAAACCAATTATATAAAAACTGACAAAAGCACAAAATTCACTACTGTAAAATGAATGAGCGCCACGAGAATAGATCATCTTCAGCTGTTAGCTAAAGAACTATCACAGCTGTGCAGAGTGTTCAAGGACGAATATTCAACATTAAAGTTTTTGACAGGAACGATCATTCGAAGCAAAAGAGTCTTGTAAACATGGGATCTAAAGCGCCTTCCTTATGAGCTATGAGCACTTACCCATCACCGCTACTGTGAAACACATCTCTTCCATTGAACAAATGCTCATAGCTCTTAATCTATGTATTTTACAGCTCATGTTTACTAGACAATGTTTATTGCTTTACTTATCGAAATATATGGAAAGAAAAGAGCTTGCCGTCGACAAGACTTGTTTGACAGGATTAAAGATGAAGATGTTTGCTAGACTTTTCGCTTTGATTGATATTTCCGGTCATATTCTTGAATATCGTCCATTCCTCCTGGGACACCCAGCGTAGCTGTATTTACAGGCCAAAGTGAAGAAGAGTTGTTAAAAATACTCTTCAGTTAACATACCCCACTTAAGCCAAAATATGCATAGTCTTATGATTTAGTGTGGTAAATGGCTTAGTGAATAAAAAGATTTACCATGCTAGCCTTATTAGAAATAACTGCGGCGAAACAATGGGACAAAGCGGATGTATTAGCTTCAATTAATATAAATTCTGAGGAATGTCAGATCAATTTCAGTCAGATAATAGACACTTAACAAAATTATTCGGAAGTTGGTCGTATTTCGTCCCACTCAGAATTTTTTCCTCTAGTCGTATGAAAAATGCGTAAAAATGTAATTAATGTAAATTCCGATACATCAGAAGTCTATGTCTTCGATACCATTAGTATGGAAGAATTGGTGAGAATTTCTTCAAGATGAAATATGCAGTTTTCTTACTGCTGTGCTATCCATACATGTTTCAGCACTTCACGTGCTATCCTGAGGAGGTTTTGTTTGCTTTTCCGTCTCATATAAAGCTATCAGTTATTTGTGTGGTAATTTCAAAAACACCACATTTTATATAACTTGTCGTGGTTTCCGATGTTGCTATATTGTATACCGTTTTATTAGACATGTTGAAATACTTTATTTGTTTTCGTAATAAAATAAAATGTTTGTGTGTGTGTGTGTGTGTGTGTGTGTGTGTGTGTGCGCGTGTGTGTGTGTGTGTGTGTGTGTGTGTGTGTGTGTGTGCGTGTGTGTGTGTGTGTGTGTGTGTGTGTGTGTGCATGTTTAAAACAATGATAGTGAACAAATAAGTTTAACACATATAATACAAGGGAAAACGGAACAACAGCATCGGAAAACTTAGCAGGCTAAATAAATATGGTACATTGTTAGCACAAAACAACTGATAGTGTTGGGAGGAGACGGAATAGTCAAGAAACCTACTGAAGACAGCTCATAAATGGCTGATATTTGTACGGCTGAAACAAAAACGTGCCTGGCATTAGTTGGATATTCCCAATTTTTCTTTGAGACCATGGAAATTAAGAAGAACTACAAAATCCAAGAGATGGTTAAAAGGTTAAGGATAAGGTTTTAATCATTTTAACTGAACAATGAAAGAATATTGTTCTTAACACAGAAGTAAGACTACGAACGTTGCATAAATGTGTAAATCAGTAAAACTTCTTCCATAGTGAAATGTCTATGTTTCATATTACATCAACACTACGCTGTGTGAAGACACATTACTGTTTTGACGTCGTTGATATGTCAGCGTTACGAGAGGCATAGTTGAGATTAAGTACAGGAGTCGGTCAATGCACTGTTGTGGCCTACGTCAAAATTTTTGATCTTACGTCTTTGTCCTCGTTTAAACAAGAAATCAGTGAAACAGAAAACTGTAAAAATTTTTTTAACTATGCGTGACTTCGTACACAGAAGAAACATATTTTGCGTTAGAGGGTACCGAGAAAGAGCTGAACTGCTTACGTGTGGAAAAACACATTTGGGGCTCCTTATAGATAAAATATGATTTCAGATCAAATTTGAAATACTAATATTCCAACAGCGGTTCTTGTCATTATGAATGGCTACAGACCAAAATTATACAGATACTTTTCTTAGTAAATTCGTTTGATTTTTGCGGTAGGAATGTCATTATTTGTGAACTCAAGGGTCCAGGCAAAACTGTGGATTTTAGCATTATAGGTCGCACCGCTCTTAGATTCCGAGACCAACAGAGCATCTTCTTTGTGTCGCAAAAAGCTATTGTCTGCAACTATGAAATTAAGCTGGTAACGAATATAGTTTATGTGTATTTCAACGCAGCATCGCTGTTTGAAAACTTGACATAGATTTTCTCGACTCAGGAAATGAAATGAAGAAGGATCTTTCATTAGCGCTCGCATGAGACTATTCTGGTGGTATCAAAATTTTATGTCCTTTTCTTCCGGTTTCTGGCTGGTCTGATGCAATATTCAATTTTTCAATGCCATCTACGTCAGCTGTTAAGATTATCTGCAGTTAGTGCGGTGCTGTAATCGTACTGTCGTAACTGCTGGCAGTGCTATTGTATCTCAAGTTCATACAGAGGAAACAGGTGAGTCTTGAGAAGACCTAACAAAGGCAGTGCCATGATGTCCTTCATTTTCCGTGAAAGAACAAGTTGAATGTCAAGAAGAATGGAAAGGGAGAGAAAATTAAAGAAGTCTGAAAATTGCTCTTTCATCTCGCTGCGAAAAAGTTCCTTTATAAATGAAATCCTGCGAACGAAATATGTTCAATTTAAAGAACGTGAACAGAACCTCTGCCGCACGGTAGAAGACAGGAACCTGCAAAACTCTTGCTGCATCAGAAAGTGTCGAATTTATGAGAAATAACACAGACTGCCCAATCAAACGTCGGCCGGTGGAGAATAGGGGCACTGATGGACAGCACAGTATGCAATGATACAACTTGAGTGATAGCTTTTTACAAAGAGAGAGAGAGAGAGAGAGAGAGAGAGAGAGAGAGAGAGAGAGAGAGAGAAAGAAAGAATTGAAAAGATCGTAAACGATGAAAGCTGACTGTCGTATTTGCACCTTCCATCCCCGAATTATTTTGCGTGCCATTAACTAGCAGGTATACTGCAAAGATCCGTTCCGTACTGAGCTATCGATTTCTGAAAAGATAATAGCCTTTGGTAAGCAATAAGGTGCTCCGATGTCTCCGAGTCTTCCGGTTCCACGGTCCAATAAAATATGAGCACGGGCGGAAAACACACAAAGCATTTCGCAGTGATAATCTTGCCTTGCCCGACTGCTGGAGCCGGTTGGTGTACGGCCCACTGCAGTACGGTAAGTTGCAATACGGTTGTGTCAAAAAGCAGCACATTTGCTGTCAAAGTCAGTTGTTCATTCGCGAATAACGTGCTGCTAATGCACAGCTCTTTTTCTGGTTCTCTTTGCGAGGCATGAAGCGAATATTTTCACGAGATCTTTCCGAAATTTTAGAGAGTGTTTTCGATGTTGAAATATTCCTTCTGTGGCTTTGTGAAGAGGGTGGTCATCGATGCTCAGTAGCGAACTTGTTTGTTATTAAGTAGGAGGAGGAGGAGGATATTAGTGTTTAACGTCCCGTCGACAACAAGGTCATTAGAGACGGAGCGCAAGCTCGGGTGAGGGAAGGATGGGGAAGGAAATCGGCCGTGCCCTTTCAAAGGAACCATCCCGGCATTTGCCTGAAGCGATTTAGGGAAATCACGGAAAACCTAAATCAGGATGGCCGGAGACGGGATTGAACCGTCGTCCTCCCGAATGCGAGTCCAGTGTGCTAACCACTGCGCCACCTCGCTCGGTCTATTAAGTAGGCCTTTTAACTCATCACATTCCCTGCCTATGAGTTTCATCCAATATTTCTCGTTATGTAAGCAAACTTTCTATTGTTTCAAGAATTCATGTATTGTAGGCTTTTGTGCCACATGTCTTAGGACTGATGTAGTGTATGCCCTCATGGCTACATCTGGTGACTAACTATACGATTTTAGACTCAAGTATTTCCGAAATCATTCTTCGACCAGTACGATGTCACTCAGCAAAGTGTGTAATTTATCACCAGTAAAGGCACCTATTGTAACACGTTTTTATCAGGTTGTGTTCTAGTCTTTCTTTCCGGTCGGTACAAATTTTGCAATTGATTTTTAACTAGCTTCACTATTAGCTACGGTCTTGAAACTTTAAACATAGTTCAGAACTGGATAACAACGCAATAATGTGGGCCAAGAAAAACCTGCCTACGATACTGGAGGGAGTTGGGGTATGGGTGAAAAAGGAGTGACAAAGAAAAATACTGGACTGCTCCGCTGTCCAATTACAGTCCGTGCATGATGGCTGTGCTTCGCAGGTTGCGTGACAGCCCCTACAGGTGCAATGAGAGTAAACAACCGCTGCGGAAACGATCTGCGCCAGCGCATTCGATTTACAGGTGCACGTCTGTAACGCCTGAACCACTTTCTACCAACTTGAATCACTGACAACCTGGAAAAAAATTACTTTGATTCTGTAACACCCTGCAGCTGGGGATGGTGGTGAAAAGGGGTGATGTAAAAACAGAACTCACGAACGCCCGAAGCAGTTTCACTCAAATGTGGTATATACATGACTGATTATACTACGTTTTTATTAACTTGCTCTTCTCTGTATGTTTGTCAGTTGGGTACAAACTTGCACCTGATTTTAAACTAACTTTCCGATGAGCCAGAGACTTCGAAACTTTTAGCATAGCTCAGAACTGGATGACATTGCAATATAAACTTCCTTTCCTTTTGTGGTGTACTTTGTGTACCAGCCATTTCCCCCTGTTCCCCCTCCATTCGTGAATTGTTCGCTAGAAGAATGGTTGCTGATAAGCCTCAGTGAGAGTTCGATTCTCTATAATTTTTACCTTCAAGGTTTTTTTCGCGAGATTATGTAGTAGGAAGCAACGCACTGGTTTACTCAGTTGAAGAGAAACTGAAATAAAACTGAAATTTACAACATATCTCTGCTGTAATCACATCATGATGTTTGATATCGACTGAAATATTTAAATAAATTTAATTGAAAATAAATTTTTAGTACAACACGTTTTTATATCGGCCTAAAAAATACAAAATGACTTCTTCAAGCCTTATACTGATTCGTAGCTCCATACAGATAGTTCTGAAACTTAGAGGCTGTGAATTTTTAGTAGCTATATAACTATGAAAACACTCGTAAGACTGATAATGAAAACGGGGGCGCATGCAATACCCATGCATGAACAGTTCACCTCCTAACTATTATGTGTTACTTGCACCACACGTTTTCCGTTACGAATCTCACAAGAATTTTCATAGCAATTAAAAATTCTGTAAGTTGTCTCAATAAGTTTCTATATCATTGCAAAGTTGTAAGGTACTTTTTGACTCATCCTGTATTCAAAGGCCGGCCGAAGTGGCCGTGCGGTTCTAGGCGCTGCAGTCTGGAACCGCAATACCTCTACGGTCGCAGGTTTGAATCCTGCCTCGGGCATGGATGTGTGTGATGTCCTTAGGTTAGTTAGGTTTAAGTAGTTCTAAGTTCTAGGGGACTAATGACCTCAGAAGTTGAGTCCCATATTGCTCAGAGCCATTTGAACCACTTTTTTGTATTCAAAGCCGATCAAACTCGAAGTGTATCTCTTGGGTATGTTTACCTTTAAGTCTCTTTTTTTGTAGGTTACAGCTGATTGAAGTTGCAGCCAGTTCGCGTTATTTCATAAATTCATGGGTCTAACACGTTGCATGTAAACCGATTTCCAAACTAGACAGTAAGTTGCAATTCAAATTACATTACCATTACGAATATCAGCCAGCTACACTATTCCTTAAATGATTTCTATTTTATATATCATCCATGATTAGCCCATTTCGGCATATTGCCATCCTCAGGTACTTAAGTAAACGACGGTCTTAATATAATGGTTAGTAATATGACCAGAAAAGTTATAATACATCATTAGATGGTTTTACCTTACGTATCGTTAGTACCATGTCCTGTCCCTTTTTTCTTTTTTTGTCCTTAGATGTACGCTGGAGACGTATATCTGACCTTAGTTGGTTCAAATGGCTCTGAGCACTATGGGACTTAACATCTATGGTCAGCAGTCCCCTAGAACTTAGAACTACTTAAACCTAACTAACCTAAGGACATCACACACATCCATGCCCGAGGCAGGATTCGAACCTGCGACCGTAGCAGTCGCGCGGCTCCGGACTGATCTTAGTTGGTTTTTATGTATAATGTTTTTTCTCTTGACAGCTTCGGTGACAGCGGGTCAGCGATATAACATGTTTACATAGTTGCTATTATAAACAAGTGATGTTTGGAAATTCGGTTGCTTTTAATTCTTTTTCTAGGTTTGCTTCTAATTATTTTTTGTCTGAGATTTGTTTTAGTTTTATTTGAGGTTTATGTTGTATTTTTATTATCTCGTAATAATTTAGATATTATCTAAGATTTGTGAAGTTTTCTTGGCGTTATGTTTTTGTTTTATTCTATTCATGCTGTTATCATTGCTACTATGGATACGTGTTATTTAATGTCAGTAATTTATTACTTTACCCGTTTTCTTTACTTATAACATGAATAAAGTTTTTTATCTATTTATTGTGTTTTGGGTCGGTTTGTTCATTTGGTAAATCTGTGGGGCTGCCGTGTGCACGTGAGTATATATCTATTTGCTCAAGGACGTTCATGAATGCTTCCTTTTGCATATTATGGAGGACTGTTTTAACATCTACAAACAGAAAAACACGACTTAAAATCGCTAAACTAAGCGCTATAGATCCTCCATATTACGCAAAAGGGAGTAATCATGAACACCCTCGAGGAAATAGAGATATGTTCACAACCATACAGCAACCCCAGAAATTCACTGAATGAACAAACCGACCTAAAACCAAAAAAAGTAGATAGAAAACTTTATTCACATTATAAATAAAGAAAAAAGGTAAATCAATAAATCGGTGACACTAAATAACATATCCATAGTAACAGTGATAACAACATGAAGAGAACAAAACAAAGACGTAACGCCAAGAAAACATCATAAATTCATAGACAGTAAGAAAATTATTACGAAAAAATAAAAATATAACATACAAGTTTCAAATAAAACTGAAACAAATTCCAGAGAAAAACATAATTAGATCCAAATCTATAAAAATAATAAAAAAGCAGCCGATTTTCCACAAATCACTTGTTTATAATTGTAGCTACGTACACAAAAAAATGGTTCAAATGGCTCTGAGTACTATGGGACTTAACATCTAGGGTCATCAGTCCCCTAGAACTTAGAACTACTGAAACCTAACTAACCTAAGGACAGCACACAACACCCAGCCATCACGAGGCAGAGAAAATCCCTGACCCCGCCGGGAATCGAACCCGGGAACCCGGGCATGGGAAGCGAGAACGCTACCGCACGACCAGCTACGTACACATGTAGTATTGATGATCCACTGTCATCCAAGCTGTCAAGAGAAAAACAGAACACATAAAAACCAACTAAAATCAGATGCACGTCTCCAGCGTACATCTAAGGAAAAACTAATAATTCTGAAACAGAAGACAGGATATGGCAGCAACGATATTATATGTGAGGTAAGAACACCTCACGGTGTAGCTTATAGCTTTTCTGATCGTAGTTACAAACCATTGTATTAAGTCTATCATTTACACTGCTGGCTATTAAAATTGCTACACCAAGAAGAAATGCAGATGATAAACGGGTAATCATTGGACAAATATATTATACTAGAACTGACATGTGATTACATTTTTACGCAGTTTGGGAGCATAGATCCTGAGAAATCAGTACCCAGAACAACCACCTCTGGCCGTAATAACGGCCTTGATACGCCTGAGCATTGAGTCAAACAGAGCTTGGATGGCGTGTACAGGTACAGCTGCCCATGCAACTTCAACACGATACCACAGTTAGTTAAGAGTAGTGACTGACGTACTGTGACGAGCCAGTTGCTCTGCCACCATTGACCAGACGTTTTCAATTGGTGAGAGATCTGGAGAATGTGCTGGTCAGGATAGCAGTCGAACATTTTCTGTATCCAGAAAGGCCCGTACACGACCTGCAACCTGCGGTCGTGCATTATCCTGCTAAAATGTAGGGTTTCGCAGGGATCGAATGAAGGGTAGAGCCACGAGTCGTAACACATCTGAAATGTAACGTCCACTGTTCAAAGTGCCGTCAATGCGAACCAGAGGTGACCGAGACGTGTAACTAGTGGCACCCCATTCCATCACGCCCGGTGATACGCCAGTATGGCGATGACGAATGCACGCTTCCAATACGCGTTGACCGCGATGTCGCCAAACCGGATGCGATCATCATGATGCTGTAAACAGAACCTGGATTCATCAGAAAAAATGACGTTTTGCCATTCGTGCACCCAGGTTCTTCGTTGAGTACACCATCGCAGGCGCTCCTGTCTGTGATGCAGCGTCAAGGGTAACCGCAGCCACGATCTCCGAGCTGATAGCGCATGCTGCTGCAAACGTCGTCGAACTGTTCGTGCAGATGGTGGTTGTGTTGCAAACGTCTCCATCTGTTGACTCAGGGATCGAGACGTGGCTGCACGATCCGTTACAGCCATGCGGATAAGATGCCTGTCGTCTCAACTGCTAGTGATACGTGGCCGTTGGGATCCAGCACGGCGTTCCGTATTATCCTCCTGAACCCACCGATTCCATATTCTGCTAACAGTCATTGGATCTCGACCAACGCGAGCAGCAATGTCGCGATACGATGATCTGCAATCGCGGTAGGCTACAATACGACCTTTATCAAAGTCGGAAACGTGATGGTACGCATTTTTCTTCCTTACACGAGGCATCACAAGAACGTTTCACCCCAGGCAACGCCGGCCGACTGCTGTTTGTGTATGAGAAATCGGTTGGAAACTTTCCTCATGTCAGCACGTTGTAGGTGTCGCCACCGGCGCCAACCTTGTGTGAATGCTGTGAAAAGCTAATCATTTGCATATCACAGCATCTTCTACCTGTCGGTTAAATTTCGCGTCTGAAGCACGTCATCTTCGTGGTGTAGCAATTTTAATGACCAGTAGTGTACTTACAGAGCACCTGATGGCAATATGCCAAAACGGGGTCATCGTGAATTACTTATCACATATAAACGATTTAAAGAGCAGTGGATCTTGGTGATATTCGCAATAATCATGAAATTAGAACACATATTTGTCACTGCGGACGCCAAGGAACAAAAGTTGCCACTTAAAGCTTTTTGTGGACGGGTTAGGAAGTGACGTTGCTACGACAAAGTTCTGGAGTATGCAGTGGTTCCGCGGACGCATCCGCGCCCAGAAGGCGTCGCCCTACAGCATTCCTGCGGCAGTCTGTGGTTTGGTGCAGGTAAGGAAGCGCCAGGGGCGCAGCAGGGTAGTTGTGCGTGGGGCCACGGCGGACCAAGTTCCGGGGAGCGGGCGTCGGCACACAACGGGCGTTTGTCGGCTGCTCGTCTCGTCGCCGTCCCGCCTCGGGCATTTCCACGCCGCAGCCGCAGACGCGGGCGTGCCGAGATGCCGTTCCTCGCAGCAATTAACTGGAGCCGCGCCGCCCAGGCGCGTCTCTTGCGTCAGAGTTGCCTATTAAGCTAACTCTCTTCCACATTTACGCTCACCTTCCACCTGACTAATTCACCGAGAGCACTAACATCCGCCGCTGCAGCAGCGTTATAAGCAGCACGGACGTCTGCTGGAGTCAGAGTGTGTAAACTCGACTCTGCAGATATATACGAGGCGAGAAAGAGTCCCGCCCCTCATTTTAATTTGTACTGCGTCGTACTCACGAGGGAACCTCCCCATCGCACCCCCCAAGTCGGCACAGTGGATAGGCCTTGTAAAAGTGAACACAGATCAATCGAGAAAACAGGAAGAAGTTGTGTGGAACTATGAAAAAAATAAGCAAAATATACAAACTGAGTAGTCCATGCGCAAGATAGGCAACATCAAGGATAGTGCGAGCTCAGGAGCGCCGTGGTCCTGTGGTTAGCGTGAGCAGCTGCGGAACGAGAAATCCTTGGTTCAAGTATTCCCTCGAGTGAAAAGTTCAATTTTTTATTTTCAGACAATTATTATCTGTCCGTCCGTTATGTTTTCATCACTTTTTGGGAGTGATTATCACATCCACAAGAAAACCTAAATCGGGCAAGGTAGAAGAATCTTTTTACCCATTCGCCAAGTGTACAAATTAGGTGGGTCGACAACATATTCCTGTCATGTGACGCACATGCCGTCACCAGTGTCGTATAGAATATATCAGACGTGTTTTCCTGTGGAGGAATCGGTTGACCTATGACCTTGCGATCAAATGTTTTCGGTTCCCATTGGAGAGGCACGTCCTTTCGTCTACTTAATCGCACGGTTTTGCGGTGCGGTCGCAAAACACAGACACTAAAGTTATTGCAGTGAACAGAAACGTCAATGAACGAACAGACAGATCGTAACTTTGCGAAAATAAAGAAAGTAAACTTTTCACTCGAGGGACGACTTGAACCAAGGACCTCTCGTTCCGCAGCTGCTCCTTGATGTTGCCTATCTTGCGCATGGACTACTCAGTTTGTATATTTTGCTTATTTTTTTCATAGTTCCACACAACTTCTTCCTGTTTTCTCGATTGATCTGTGTTCCGTTTTTCAAGGCCTATCCACAGTGCCAACTAAATCTGAGGGGGGTGTAATGGGGAGGTTCCCTTGTCAGGACAACTGACAACTGGGTTACTGTTCACCAGCAGATTGTAGTATCTCTGGCTCTTAAAATCTACACCTACATTACTACTCCGAGATTCACACGTTCGTGGCTGGTAGAGGAACCACTTTCACACTATTTGGGTTGAGTACTTCAATCGGTAAAAACGGAACACTTACAGGATCACACTTCACACTATTTGGGTTGAGTACTTCAATTGGTAAAAACGGAACACTTACAGGATCACTTTGATGTCCGCCCGTTGGTCTGTCTCACTGTTTGTGTGACTGTTCAGAACCATTTATCTAAGGAACGAGTAGACGTACCAAGTTGAAATTTATGTCACATATTAAGGTCTACGATCCCACGGCGATGTAAAATGGTGAATACTCTGAGTCAAAGCAATCAAAATATAAGATCATTTATGTCATATATTTTGATATCGCAAACGCACAAATCAAAACCTACAGCGTACTTCTCGCTGACCTATAATCATGAGCCGGCCGGTGTGGCCGAACGGTTCTAGGCGCTTCAGTCTGGAACTGCGCGACCGCCACGGTCGCAGGTTCGAATCCTGACTTGGGCATGGATGTGTGGGATGTCCGTAGGTTAGTTATGTTTAAGTAGTTCTAAGTTCTAGGGGACTGATGACCTCAGATGTTAAGTCCCATAATGCTCAGAGCCACTTGAACCATTCGAATACCAATTGTCCCATGCCAACTGCAATCTTAATTGGCGATGTGGTTGGGTCAACATGTGAACACATAGGGGTGGTCTGCGGCGGAGCTCCATATTCAAAATGTACGATGGAATTGAGCGTTTTTCGTCATTCGTCGAGACCCCTTGCGGGGCAGGTCCGGCCGCCGTGGTGCAGGTCTTATTACATTCGACGCCGTACTGGGCGGCCTGCGCGCCGGATGGGGATGAAATGATGATGAAGACAACACAACACCCCGACCCTGAGCGGAGAAAATCTCCGACCCAGCCAGGAATCGAACCCGGGCCCGTAGGACGGCAATCCGTCACCCTGACCACTAAGCTATCGGGGCGGACAAAATGTACGATGAACGGTGTGCTTCGAAATACTTGTGCGTGCACCAGCATTTTGCTTTTTAGGCAGAGATGCCACAGATCACCATCTATTCTACTTTGCGTAGCAGACGAGCCTCCGAAACCCATGTTCTGTGAAGAGTCGTGGACGTCCTACCATTTAGAGACTGGTGGTAGTTTCACTGTCATTCTACCTGTTTACCGTAGATGCTCACGACAGTATCACGTTAACATTCGACCAGCTTCGCCGTTTTCGACGTACTCGTTCATAGGTTCTACGTAATAATAATCTGCCCTCAGTCAAAGTCACTTACCTCAATGGATTTGCCAATTTGCAGCTCATATTGTAAGTAGGCTGTTTAGGTTTTTATGTTGGTAACGTCACGTAGCGCCCTGTATGAAAATCACTGACTGTGCTGTGTGCGGTCTGTGGCTGGTTTACATTGTTGGAATTTGCTATTGTAGTGTTGGGCAGTTGGCTGTTAACAGCGCGTAGCGTTGCGCGGTTGGAGGTGAGCCGCCAGCAGTGGAGGATGTGGGGAGAGAGATGGCGGAGTTTTGAGAGCGGACGATCTGGACGTGTGTGGATCAGAGACAGTAAATTTGTAAGACTGGATGTCATGAACTGATATATATATATATATATATATATATATATATATATTATGACTTTTGAACACTATTAGGGTAAATACGTTGTTTGTTCTTTATCAAAATCTTTCATTTGCTAACAATGCCTATCAGTAGTTAGTGATTTCAGTAGTTAGACCCTTTTATTTAGCTGGCAGTATTGGCGCTCGCTGTATTTCAGTAGTTCGAGTAACGAAGATTTTTGTGAGGTAAGTGATTCATGAAAGGTATAGGTTATTGTTAGTCAGGGCCATTCTTTTGTAGGGATTATTGAAAGTCAGATTGCGTTGCGCTAAAAATATTGTGTGTCAGTTTAGTGATGATCAGAATAAGTAAAGAGAGAAATGTCTGAGTACGTTGAGTTCTGCTCAGCTGTTTGAAAATCAAATAACGTAAGGGGTTTACCAGCACAATAATTCACTAATTTTTCTAAGGGGACGTTTCAATATCTTCGCTAGAGTGACCCCCCGTCCGTGTCTGCTCGGCTTATGTATTTTTGTTACGCATCACGTGCTCTTACCGCTTCCAAGTAGCATCGAACGTCGCATTGGGTAGTGGTCACAATGTTTTGGCTGACCAGCGTATACTGCAGTTGTGGAACTCTCAAGTTACATAGTGTTAGAGTCATCGGAAGAAGATCTTACGATTTATCTAAAGCAGTGTCCGCCCCGGTAGCTGAGTGGTCAGCGTGACAGACTGTCAATCCTAAGGGCCCGGGTTCCTTTCTGCATCTCTTATGTAATATGACAAAATTTTCTCTCTTCTTCAATTAGGTATATTCTGTAGTATACGTAAAAAAAAAAAAAAAAGTTTCTTCCACTTCTGCTCCACCTATCATGGTGACGTTCCTTCATACTGTCCCACTAAACAGTGTAACTAGAGGAAGAGATCAAACCAGAACACACAATGTGCCTGTGTCATCACAACTGCATCACATACAGAAACATAAACTCAAATCAATGCAACGATGCCAAATATAAACTGTTATGCCTGTCCTGCAATGTCTACCCCCCTCAAAAAAAAGACGACAAATGGCCATGTAAAAGGGTTTAAGGAACAAACAATAAGAGAAAAACGAAAAAGGAAAATATAAAAACGAAAACATATAAAATGACAATAATATTAACCATCACTAGGATAATAGATTAATAGAATAAAATGTCTTTTTTTAAATGTATCGTTGTTAAAATATTTAAATAAATATGTATGGTTACAAAAAAAAAAAAAAGGTTCGATTCCCGGCTGGGTCGGAAATTTTCTCCGCTCAGGGACTGGGTGTTGTGTTGTCCTAATCATCATCATTTCATCCCCATCGACGCGCAGGTCACCGAAGTGGCGTCAAATCGAAAGACCTGCACCAGGCGAACGGTCTACCCGACGGGAGGCCCTAGCCACACGACATATCCATATCTAAAGCAGTTTTTTCTCAGCCCAAGATAAACATATAACGGAAAGCGTGTGTGTATTTTGATGGTCTCTTATGTAGTTGTAAGAGCGCGCAACCATTGTGAACGTATAGTGAGATACGGATTTTATGAAGAGTGATATTAAGACTGGTACTGTGCTAGCTGGACCGTAGGAATAATAGTGGGCGCAGTGGCGGAATCCGGTCCAACGTTGCCAGTCACGGGCAAACCGTTTTCCAATAGCCCAGCGCTTCGCGGCAACGACGCATTCACTTTCACAGCCGTACGCGCTGTTATTCGCGAGGTCCAGCAAGCGCAGAAGCCGTCGTACATATCACGCTTTATAAAATTCGTGTCACACTGTATGGGCACTATGGTTGTAGCTTCTTACAAATACAACTACAGAAGGGACCTTCGAAACAAACACAAGCTTTCTATTATGTGTTTATCCTGGGCAGAGAAAAACTTACTTTAGAAAAATCATAAAAACTTTTTTTGCGGGTGATTGAAGAGATCTGTATTTTGAGATCTCCACTACTAGTAGTGTCTATAACCTATTAAAATTTCATTAACATCGGACAAATACATTTCAGACTATATAGTTTTGAAGTGAGTAGTTCGCAGCGAAGACTCCGGAAACTGGACGGCCCTTACTACAGTCTACAATAAAATATATATATTGAGCTCTAAAACCTAATTACTCCATGTAGCCTACGCAGAATAAAACAAGAAAATATTGGTATAACTCATTTTGAGATAGGCCTATTGCTTAGATTGTAATTGAGGCTTAAACTCAAGTCTCCCCAATAAGAAGTCCAATAGTACATCTTACAGTTTACCAACGGCGAAAAAGCTTACACTGCGCATTAACATGAAGACAAAGAAACTTTCGAAACTGCCTGTTTTACGAACATTGTTTCCGCAACTGCACAGTCAGTTCCGTTAGTGAAGAAAAATACGTATATTTTGAATACTGTTTGGCAGCTAAAAAGAAAATAAGTATTAATAGTTAACAAAAAAACAAGTAGGGAAACGTATACTGCTCCCTAAATGTTGTTGTTTTTGTATGTGTATGTTTCTTAGCGAGAATAAAAATACAGATATTTTGAATGCCGTTTGACAGGTAGAAAGAAAATAAGCATTCGTAGCAAACAACAAAACAAAATGGCGAATATATACTGCTGTTTTATATGTATATGGTTCTTATAGTGAATAAATATTCATGGTTTGAAATGTTTTTACGCCACTTTTCCTATTATTTCAATTCCCAGCGAAGAGTAACATTTACGTTATGAGCTTTGCCAATAACACACATTGTTAATTTTGATTTTCCCATTAGTAAATTCAGGTAGTTTCTTAATGTTGCTACCATAATTCGACCTCATGCAAGACGAACAGCCCTCTTATTCCCAATCCCGTAGGTCTCGTCCAGGGAAGTAGCCCTCCTCCCCTCCCCAAACGTTGACATTGTCACTGACTCCCAAAAAGAAGAAAGCGTCTAACAAAATACGTCCACGAGACATTGCGCTAATAGCGCATAACACCGCCTTGATAATGGCCGTAATTCAGCAAGGAAGAGACTTCACGAGTTTCTTCAGGCATGCCATACTCACCTACAGTCACTCTTTGATAGACAGACTCTGCAGAGGTGCCAAATTAATCAGTATGTTTCACTCGCTGTTCGAAATCGTGTTAATATTGGGTTAAACAGCGGGCCAGTTGAGATGTGATGCGGTGCTTGAGTGTTCGTCAAACCAGGAATGTAAGTTTGCAGCTCTGTGAACACGGATATCGTCATCTTGTAAGAAGGAAGTGTACTCAATACTCGTCATGAAGCTGTACGAGAAAGCGCCATAAGAGTCTACCATTGATAGGCCATAGTAGATGAGCGTGTGTGCAATGTTATTTATAAAACAAATCTTTAATCACGAAAGACGAGCGAGTGCAATACAGTTCTTGATGTAACTCATCGCTGAGTTTGTCCACTGTGGACAACGATAATGACGTCACAGTGAGAACAACAAGCTTAGGTGTGCGCCAGACTATATTTTTTCAATGGTTCACCTAACCATGGAAAAGTTTTTCAAATGGTTCAAATGACTCTGAGCGCTGTGGGACTTAACATCTGAGGTCATCAGTCCCCTAGACTTAGAACTAAACTAAGGACATCACACACATACACGCCCGAGGCAGGATTCGAACCTGCGACCGTAGCAGTCACGCGATTCCGAACTGAAGCGCCTAGAATCGCTCGGTCACAGCGGCCGGCTGGAAGAGTTGTGGGGCCATGTAAAGGCTCATGGATTTTAAGACAAGACTGAGATTTTTTTTTGTTTTTGGTCATCAGTCTACTGACTGGTTTGATGCGGCCCTCCACGAATTCCTTTCCTGTGCTAACCCCTTCATCTCAGAGTAGCACTTGCAACCTACGTCCTCAATTATTTGCTTGACGTATTCCAATCTCTGTCTTCTTCTACAGTTTTTGCCCTCTACAGCTCCCTCTAGTACCATGGAAGTCATTCCCTCATGTCTTAGTAGATGTCCTATCATCCTGTCCCTTCTCCTTATCAGTGTTTTCCACATATTCCTTTCCTCTCCGATTCTGCGTAGAATCTCCTCATTCCTTACCTTATCAGTCCACCTAATTTTCAACATTCGTCTATAGCACCACATCTCAAATGCTTCGATTCTCTTCTATTCCGGTTTTCCCACAGCCCATGTTTCACTACCATACAATGCTGTACTCCAGACGTACATCCTCAGAAATTTCTTCCTCAAATTAAGGCCGGTATCTGATATTAGTAGACTTCTCTTGGCCAGAAATGCCTTCTTTGCCATAGCGAGTCTGCTTTTGATGTACTCCCTGCTGCGTCCGTCATTGGTTATTTTACTGCCTAGGTAGCAGAATTCCTTAACTTCATTGACTTCGTGACCATCAATCCTGATGTTAAGATTCTCGCTGTTCTCATTTCTACTACTTCTCATTACCTTCGTCTTTCTCCGATTTACTCTCAATCCATACTGTGTACTCATTAGACTGTTCATTCCGTTCAGCAGATCATTTAATTATTCTTCACTTTCACTCAGGATAGCAATGTCATCAGCGAACCATTGATATCCTTTCACCTTGTATTTTAATTCCACTCCTGAACCTTCCTCTTATTTCCATCATTGCTTCCTCGATGTACAGATTGAAGAGCAGGGGCGAAAGGCTACAGCTTTGTCTTACACCCTTCTTAATACGAGCACTTCGTTCTTGGTCGTCCACTCTTATTATTCCCTCTTGGTTGTAGTACATATTGTATATGACACGTCTCTCCCTACAGCTTACCCCTACTTTTTTCAGAATCTCGAACAGCATGCACCATTTTATATTGTCGAACGCTTTTTCCAGGTCGACAAATCCTATGAAAGTGTCTTGATTTTTCTTTAGCCTTGCTTCCATTATTAGCCGTAACGACAGAATTGCCTCTCTCGTCCCTTTATTTTTCCTAAAGCCAAACTGATCGTCACCTAGCGCATTTTCAATTTTCTTTTCCATTCTTCTGTATATTATTCTTGTAAGCAGCTTCGATGCATGAGCTGTTAAGCTGATTGTGCGATAATTCTCGCACTTGTCAGCTCTTGCCGTCTTCGGAATTGTGTGGATGATGCTATTCCGAAAGTCAGATGGTATATCGCCAGACTCATATATTCTACACACCAACGTGAATAGTCATTTTGTTGTCACTTTCCCCAATGATTTTAGAAATTCTGATGGAATGTTATCTATCCCTTCTGCCTTATTTGACCGTAAGTCCTCCAAAGCTGTTTTAAATTCCGATTCAAATACTGGATCCCCTATCTCCTCTAAATCGACTCCTGTTTCTTCTTCTATCACATCAGACAAATCTTCACCCTCATAGAGGCTTTCAATGTATTCTTTCCACCTATCTGGTCTCTCCTCTGCATTTAACAGTGGAATTCCCGTTGCACTCTTAATGTTACCACCGTTGCTTTTAATGTCACCAAAGGTTGTTTTGACTTTCCAGTATGCTGAGTCTGTCCTTCCGACAATCATATCTTTTTCGATGTCTTCACATTTTTCCTGCAGCCATTTCGTCTTAGCTTCCCCGTACTTCCTATTTATTTCATTCCTCAGCGACTTGTATTTCTGTATTCCTGATTTTCCCGGAACATGTTTGTACTTCCTCCTTTCATCAATCAGCTGAAGTACTTCTTCTGTTACCCATGGTTTCTTCGCAGCTACCTTCTTTGTACCTATGTTTTCCTTCCCAACTTCTGTGATGGCCCTTTTTAGAGATATCCATTCCTCTTCAACTGTACTGCCTACTGCGCTATTCCTTATTGCTGTATCTATAGCGTTAGAGAACTTCAAACGAATCTCGTCATTCCTTAGTACTTACGTATCCCACTTCTTCGCGTATTGATTCTTCCTGACTAATGTCTTGAACTTCAGCCTACTCTTCATCACTACTATATTTGTGATCTGAGTCTATATCTGCTCCTGGGTACGCCTTACAATCCAGTATCTGATTTCGGAATCTCTGTCTGGCCATGATGTAATCTAATTGAAATCTTCCCGTATCTCCCGGCCTTTTCCAAGTATACCTCCTCCTCTTGTGATTCTTGAACAGGTTATTCGCTATTACTAGCTGAAACTTGTTACAGAACTCAATTAGTCTTTCTCCTCTTTCATTCCTTGTCCCAAGCCCATATTCTCCTGTAACCTTTTCTTCTACTCCTTCCCCTACAACTGCATTCCAGTCGCCCATGACTATTAGACTTTCGTCCCCCTTTACATACTGCATTACCCTTTCAATATCCTCATACACTTTCTCTATCTGTTCATCTTCAGCTTGCGACGTCGGCATGTATACCTGTACTATCGTTGTCGGTGTTGGTCTGCTGTCGATTCTGATTAGAACAACCCGGTCACTGAACTGTTCACGGTAACACACCCTCTGCCCTACCTTCCTGTTCATAACGAATCCTACACCTGTTATAACATTTTCTGCTGCTATTTATATAACCCGATACTCATTTGACCAGAAATCTTTGTCTTCCTTCCACTTCACTTCACTTCACTGACCCCTACTATATCTAGATTGAGCCTTTGCATTTCTCTTTTCAGATTTTCTAGTTTCCCTACCACGTTCAAACTTCTGACATTCCACGCCCCGACTCGTAGAACGTTATCCTTTCGTTCATTATTCAGTCTTTTTCTGATGGTAACCTCCCCCTTGGCAGTCCACTCCCGGAGATCCGAATGGGGGACTATTCCGGAATCTTTTGCCAATGGAGAGATCATCATGACACTTCTTCAATTGCAGGCCACATGTCCTGTGGATACACGTTGCGTGTCTTTAATGCAGTGGTTTCCATTGCCTTCTGCATCCTCTTGTCGTTGATCATTGCTGATTCTTCCGCCTTTAGGGGCAATTTCCCACCCCTAGGACAAGACAGTGCCCTGAACCTCTATCCGCTCCTCCGCCCTCTTTGGCAGAATGAGGCTGACCTCTTATGCCGGAAGTCTTCGGCCGCCAATGCTGATTATTTATCAAAATTTAGGCAGTGGCGGGGATCGAACCCGGGACCAAAGACGTTTTGATTATGAGTCAAAGACGCTACCCCTAGACCACGGGTACAGAGATTAACAGATATTTATTTGCTCTAAGGACTGACAAACTTACCGAGCGAGGTGGTGCAGTAGTTAGACACGACTCGCATTCGGGAGGACGACGGTTCAATCGCGCGTCCAGCCATCCTGATTTAGGTTTTCCGTGATTTCTCTAAATCGCTCCAGGCAAATGCCGGGATGGTTTCTCTCAAAGGGCATGGCCGAGTTCCTTCCCCGTCCTTCCCTAATCCAATGAGACGGATGACCTCGCTGTCTGGTCTCCTCCCCCAAACAACCCAAGCCCAACTGACAAAATTCCTAATAAAAATTAATACATAACAAAGTTACCTAAAACTCAAATCAAATTACAAACCGTCGCTAACAGTATGAGGATGTACTTAAAGTGCGGAAGACTGAATGAAGGTAGCTCAATAAGATCTGTTCATCTGGTTAGCTCACAAAATCAGAGTAAACGATACAGCAAGATGCCACAAATTATGATGAATCATATGAAGCTGTATCGTACCAGAGACCTTCCCAAGTCTCGGACATCTATAATGTGTACATGCAGACTGAAGTAACGAATGAAAATGTTTTTACCACGGCTGGGATTCGAACCCGGTCTCCTGCTCAGTAGGCAGGTGTGCTAACCACTACACCGCCCTGGTCACGGACTACTCTCGCATGTGTCCCTCCTCAAACCAAAATCTCATTCACGCCTGAGCGTACTTGGTATTCGTTCTAGGGTTTAGGTGGAATCCCAAGTGGATTGAGGCGTGAACGAGAATTTGGAATGAGGAGGGAGGCGTGTTAGGGTAGTCCATGCGGATGTGCTAAGCTACTGTGGCAGGATGGCGTAGTGGTTCGCACATCTGCCTAGTGAGAAGGAGACTCGGCTTCGAATTCCAGCCTTGGTATAAATTTTCATTTCTCGCTTCTGTCTGCATCCACCAATTACGTTGAAATTAAGCAACACACGTTGTGTGACCAAGCACGCAAATAACGAGCTGCTCAGAATGTTTTCTGCGGGATCGGAACTGCGACACCTACTTTGCGCAAAATCAACAAACTGTGTGACCATTAGCACCAAACAATGGATGGGAAATGAGGTATTTCAAACTGCGTGCGATGATCGAATAAGCACGAAACATAGATCGATCTCCACAACTCATTACTTTAAAAAAAGTAAAAAAGTCGGTATCGAAGGGACGACTGAATGCTGTTGCTGATTTTACGAATGATAATATCGTATATTTCATGAAAAACGGCGGGAGCGCTGCAGAAATTTCCCTGTCTTGGCGTACAGAACGCACCTTCAGAACCAAGAGGTCGGTATTGGTAAGGAGAAGTGTTCAGTCGACTGGTCGGCTTCTTCGAGCCAGGCAGTGTGGTGGTGCGACTCAGTTCAACTGGGTACACCAAATTTTGGGGCAAAAGCAGTTGACTTTTCCACGTTGATCTGGTGGCATCCCGTGTCTCATCTTTGGAAGAGCCAACAGAAGAGGCAAAAACGCCTTTCTCAGTTATTCTCTGAGTATGGCAGTGGCAGCACGGCGGCTTCCACTCAGGACTAGGAGAGCACTGGGGATATTCGCCCTTCGTAATGAGCTTCACTGACTACCTACAGCTGACATAGAGAACCCAAGACCACACAAGGAAGTCACCTTCCCAATTTGAAAAACGCAATGCAATCATACACAACCGATCGTTCGTTGAAACATCCATACCTAAAGAAGAGAAAGTTGCACAAGCCACACAAATATCCAAGAAAGGAAACGGGAGTAATCCGCTGAATTACGGAGCTGTATCGCTAACGTCGATATGCTGTAGGGTTTTGGAACATATACTGTTTTCGAACATTGAATTATGTCGAAGAAAAGTATTTACTGACAAACAGCCAACACGGATTCAGAAACTATAGTTCTTGTGAAATATAACTACCTATTTTATTCTCACGAAGTAATGAGGTATTTCAAACTGATTTCAGATTTCCAGAAGGGTTTTGACATCGTACCTCACAATCCGAAAGTCATCAAATCACGTTCCTAGGGTCTACCGACTTAATTGTTCTACTAGATTTGTGATTCTCTGTCAGAAAACTCGCAGTTCATAGTAACTGATGGCAAATTATCGAGTAAAACAGAAGTTCAAGATGGTTCAAATGGCTATGAGCACTATGGGACTTAACATCCATGGGCATCAGTCCCCTAGAACTTAGAACTACTTAAACCTAACTAACCTAAGGACATCACACAACATCCAGTCATCACGAGGCAGAGAAAAAACCTGACCCCGCCGGGAATCGAACCCGGGAACCAGGGCGCGGGAAGCGAGAACGAAAACAGAAGTAATATGTTATTTTCCTCTAGGAAGTGTTATAGGCCCTCTGTTGTTCCTGATTTACATGAACGATTTTGGAAACAATCTGAGTAGCACAGTTAGAATGTTTGCAGACGATGCTGTCATTTACCGTCTTATAAACTCATCATATGATCAAAACAAACTGCAAAAGAATTAGACAAGATATCTCTCTGGTGCGAAAAGCGGCAATTGACTCTAAATAACGAAAGGCATGAAGTCAATCACATGAGTTCCAACAAGAAAACCTCCAAATTTCGCTCACACGATATATACACACAACACTAAACGCTGTAAATTCAACTACATACTTCGGGATTACAGTTACCAATAACTCACATAGGTAAAGCTGTGGGGAAAGGAAATCCAACACTACGATTTAGTGGCAGAATAATGAGAAAATGCAACGGTCTACTAAAACAACTGGTTACACAAAGTGTGCACGTACTCTTCTAAGTATCGCTATGCGGTGTGTGATTCGCATCAGACAGGAAGGACGGAGGACATCTAAAAAGTTCAAAAAAGGGCAACACCCTTTGTACAACCACGAAATAGCGGAAGACAGCGCCACGGATGTGATACGTGAATTGTGGCGGAATCTTCTCATGAAATTTCAGTCACCAACTCTCTCCTCAGAGTGTGAAAATATTTTGTTGATGCCCACCAACATAGGGACGAATGATCATCGCAATAAAATAAGAGAAATCAGAGCTCACACAAAAAAGATTTAAGTGTTAGCTTTTCCGGCGCGGAACATTAGAGAAATATCTTGAAGGCGGTTAGATGAACCCTCTGCTAGATATTTAATTGTGAATTGCAAAGTAATCATATAGGTGTAGATGAAGAAGTGCTCCTCCTAGCAATTGTGCCCAGTTTACTCTAAATAAAATTAACCACGAAATAGGAAAAAAATGAATCAGTAATTCCTCAGGGATATACACAATTGGTACACCTGCCTAATGTCGTGTAGGGACGCCGCGAGCACGCAGAAGTGCCGCAACACGAAGTGGCCTGGACTCGACTAATGTCTGAAGTAGTGCTGGAGGGGATTCACGCCATGAATCCTGCAGGGCTGTCCATAAATCCGTAAGAGTACGAGGGAGTGGAGCTGCCTTCTGAACAGCACGGTACAAGGCATCCCACATATGCTCAATAATGTTCATGTCTCTGGAGTTTGCTGGCCAGTGGAAGTGTTTAAACACAGAAAAGTGTTCCTGGATCCACTCTCTGCCAATTCTGGACGTGTGGGGAACCGCATTGTCCCTCTGGAATTGATTAAGTCCGTCGGAATGCACAATGAACATGAATGAATACAGGTGATTAGATATGGTGCTTATGTACGTGTTGCCTGTCAGAGTCGTGTCTAGACGTATCAGGGGTCCCATATCACTCCAACTACACACGCCCCACACCATTAAAGAGCCTCCACCAACTTGAACAGTCCCTATTGACATACGGGGTCCATGGATTCATGAGGTTGTCTCCATACCCGTACACGTCCATCCGTTCGACACAATTTGAAACGAGACTCGTCCGACCAGGCAACATGTTTGCTGTCATAAACAGTTCAGTGTCGGCGATGATGGGCGCAGGCGAGGCGTAAGGCTTTGTGTCGTGCAGTCATCAAGGATACACGAGTGGACCTTCGGCTTCGATAGCCAGTATCGATGATGTTTCGTTGCTTGGTTCGCACACTGACACGTGTTGATGGCCCAGCACTGAAATCTGCAGCAGTTTGCGGCAGGGTTGCACTTCTTTCAAATGGTTCAAATGGCTCCGAGCACTATGGGATTCAACTTCTGAGGTCATCAGTCCCCTAGAACTTAGAACTACTTAAACCTAACTAACCTAGGGACATCACTCACACATCCATGCCCGAGGCAGGATTCGATCCTGCGACCGCAGCGGTCTCGCAGTTCCAGGCTGTAGCGCCTAGAACCGCTCGGCCACTCTGGTAGGCGCACTTCCGTCACGTTGAACGGTTCTCTTCCGCCGTCGTTGATCCCGTTCTTGCAGGATGTTTATCCGTCCGCAGCGCTTTCGGAGATTTGATGTTTTACCGGATTCATGATATTCACGGTACAGTAGTGAAATGGTCGTTCGGGAAAATCCCTACTTCATCGCTACCTCGAAGATGCTGTGTCCCATCGTTCGTGCGCCGACTATAAGACAATGTTCAAACTGACTTAAATCTTGATAACCTGCAGTAACCGATGCAACAAGTGCACCAGAGACTTGCTGTCTTACATAGGAGTTGCCGACAGCAGGGCCGTATATGCTTGTATTTGAAAACGCTTGCCTATACCAGTTTCTTTGGCGCTTCAGTGTATAGCAGTAATGACACAAGCTTATTTATTATGTAGAGATACAAGAGGAACCTGATATAACGTACTGTCGACTGCTTCTGAGGTCCATGGACTGCCCTAGAAGTGAGGACAACCGATACGAGCGGCAGCGACGCCGACTCCAGCGCCAGGGTGGGGACGCGCGGCCCTTGTCGTACGTCAGACAGTGTCTGTTCCGGCGAGCAGGCACTCCTCTAGACGGGAAGGGACGGGCCGTAATACATTCTCCACCGGCAGGTGGAGAGCCTAGCCGGCCGCACACAGAATTTCATATCAGGTAATATCGCCGCCGCTTCCCGACTCGATCTAAACAGCTCGTGCACGAGGGGACGGCTCTCGCAAAGGGCGTACTCTAACGCAGGGCCGCTCTCTCAATTTTCCGCAACACAAGGAGAGTCGCCGGCGCAAAAAATTCGCCCGGAGGCAATTGCGGCCCTTCATGCTAGCGAACTCTACTGGCAGCCTAGTTACTCCATTGAGCGACTGGAATGGCCGAGCGGCTGTGAGCTCGAACAGTGCTTCCTCTACACAAGCATAATTGTTGCTTGGTAACGTTTCGGTAAGAGGACCCCCCCATACTTAACATACAACTGAAAAGACACCATCCGCATTGTGCTGAGTGTGGTAGTAAGATCCACTCATCGTGTGGTATTAGCATGCCTTCTCCAAGTGGAAACTAGGAGACATGAACCCTTTAGGGCGAAACGCGACTGTCCATTAGAAATAAAGATACATTTACGTTTCTGAACCTTGTAGAAGACAACATATCCAAGATTAATCACTTAAAACTTGCACTGGAAATACTGCGGAAATGGAAAATGCTATTATGCGGTTATCGCCGCGTTTCGTTTTATTGAGGTAAAGCATCAGATTTGGCCTGCAAGTAAGCTATTTACATTTTGATTCGCTTTAAAATCGAAAAATAGTTCGTTAAGAATATGTTGGTTTTACTTACGGTGGTTTCCGCTTGATTTATCGCCTGTACCGGAAATACATTCTGCTAGCGCATCGTTGATGTTTTTCTTCTTTAGATACTGATAGTTGTAGTCTAATTTTTTAGTTGATCTGCAGATCTATGCATTTCTTATGTTTTACACAGCACACATTTTCGCACACCATGTGCATTGTGGTTTGTAATGTTGCTAACATAACATTGCCAATAATTTATCTTTGCCCTATACTCTTCATTTTTTTAGTTTATCGTATATGTGTGATTCCATTCAATTATGTTGCTGTGTATTTGTATATTGTGTAGGAGTGAAAGAAGCATTTTTTTGTAGTTGCAACGACCGAATGAAAATACCCTCAAGAACTGTAAAGCAACTACGGATAATATGGCCACACAAATGAAGAATTTAAAGAGCGTAATAATATTTAGTAAGTATATTTTTTGTGCAAGCATACACTTTTTTAAAAGGAGCAATGCCTATTGACAATGGCAAAATAAAAGTAGGGTAAATCAGAACGTCAGTTATGTTGGTTGCAGGATTCTAGTGCGATTCGCTTACGAGTATCGTATTGTTCAAATTTATACACCGACACTTGTTTGTGGCATTAAGTCTGAGTAGTTTCTATGTGCGATGTTTTTATGTTCGCTTACAGTATGCTTGCGTGTTCCTGGAGTGCACTGCGACTTGCTGGTCAGTTAGTATGTGCGAGTCCAAGCAGTAGGTCGTGAGTGACGATGGGATTTACCACTGCATAAAAAGCCGACGTGCTCATCGTGTATGGAGAGTGTAGGAAGACTGCTGTTCGTTTTTGTACGATGTATGCGGCAAGGTATCCCAATAGATATCAACCATCTCGGCAGTTATTTATCAGCCTCTTCGATCAGTTACTTGAAAGTGGTAGTGTAAGACATAGACAATTTTAGAGAAGGAAACGAGTGACGACAGAAGATGAGGGAAATTAATGTTCTTGCTGCTGTTGCGGTTTCTCCGCACATTAGCTCCCGCGCAATCGCACGAGACAGTGGCATGAGTCAGGCAAGCGTCCTACTTATTCTCCGTCGACATAGATTCCATCCCTTTCGCATCTCTCTCTATTACGTTAACGTTTGTACGCAGGCATTAAGCAGGGTATTCTAGATACGAGGGGCGTTCAGAAAGTAAGCTCCGATCGGTCGCGAAATGGAAACGACTATGAAAATCCGATAAAGCTTTGCACAGATGTGTTTGGTAGTGTCTCTAGTATAACACCAGTTAGCATCACGTCGCTCTTCTCATTTCTGAGCTCGCAGTGAGTGCGTAAAGATGTCTAGAAAATAGTGTCTGCCGCCAAGTACGAGGGCCTGGTGAGAAATTTCGCCTGAAGCTATGCAGCTAACATTACATAACTGTCGTGCTGTTTCGTCTTCACGACAATTCTCAGCCGCATTCTGCAGGGGCAATGAAGATGCTCCTGCATCGTTTTCAAATGGAAATGTTAGATTACCCACAATACAGTCCGCAATTGTCTCCCCCTGAGTTTCATCTCTGGTCACATGAACCGCTGTCTTTGAAGATAACATTTTGACACAGACAACGAGGTGTAGGCCAGCGTGGAGAATTGGCGGAAAGCACTGGCGGCTGCCTTCTATGATGAGGCTATTGAAAAGTTGGTACAACGCTATGACAAAAGTCTAAGTCAGAACGGCGACTACGTAGAGAAGTAGCTGAAAGGTATAGCTAATTGTTACAAGTAAAACATTTCTGATGTTCACTGTGGTTTCAATTTGGCAATCAATCGGAGCTTACTTTCTGAACAGGCCTCGTATATCACGTATTTTGCCTAATGATGAAGCCACATTTACCAGTCATGATCAGCTAAACCGCAGGAACATGCGCTAGTGATCTGTTGACAACGCCCGTTGGCTTCGTCAGGTGGAACGTCAGCGTCCATGGAGTGCAAACGTATGGTGTGGGATAGTGAACCACCAGCTCATAAGCCCGTTTTACATAGACGAAACACTTAACCCTCACAAGTATTGCAGCCCTCTAACAGACCATCTTACACGGATACTAGAAGATGTTCCTCTGCCGACTAGAAGAAACCTGTGTTACCAACATCATGGCTATCCAGCCAGCAGTGCATGAAACACTACAGAATATCTTCGCAAATAGTTTCTAAGTCGTTAGACTGGATGGAGAGGACCTGTATCTTGGCTGACCCGTTCCATAGGTTTGACGCCTGTATACTTTTTTTCGTGAGGAAAGCTAAAAGAGGCTGTTTACAAGGACATAGCCACTACACCCAATGATATGCAACAACCTACTACCGCGGCCTGCTCACACATCTCCGCTGAAATGCTAGCACGTGTGCAGCAGTCTTTCAATACCAGACTGGAAGAGTGTGTTCCCGCTATTGGTTGTCACTTTGAACACTACCGGTGATGGTCAATTGCCTCAATAGTGGTCAGAATCCAAATAACTAGTGTATGCGTTTGTGTTGTTCTTTAGTGTGTGCTATCACATGTATTGTACAAGTGTCGATAAGGGAGCGATGTCTTGTAAACGAATCGCACTAGAATCCTGCAACATACACTACTTACTTTCTAATTTACCATACTTCTAGTTTGTTAAAGTCAATAGCAATTGTTCCCTTTAAAAAGCGTATGTTTCCACAAAAAGTACACTTTCCAACTGTTATTACAATCTGTTGATTTGTTAACAATAGCAGCCCCTGACTACCAATCCATTCCGTGAAAACCGCACATCAATAGCACGTGCCATTTTCGCAATATTTTTAGTGCAAGTTTTAGGTGATTCGCACTGTATATGAATGAACTATGTAAGTTCAGAGTAGGATAAAAGTCCACGTTGACATGTTTCTATTAGACGTTGACTAATTTGAGCAACTGACACAAGGCATTACAGTCAGGACGGTGTTTCAAAGAGCCGCCCCCTGCTTCTATGCGGCCCTGACATCGTTGCATAAATTTCTGTCGCAACTGTTCGAAACAACCCGACATATTTCATACACTATCTGGACGTGAAGAGCAAAGTCTTCCAATCGAATTCCACTCAACTATGCATACAATTTTAACTGCCAAGCTAAAAAATTTGATTTTACCTTAAAAAATGGCTATGACTTACAAATATAACTGAACTAGCAACTTGTCCAGACTTTGCACGGGTAGCAGTTAGTGTCTATGGCAGGACCACTTGTCTGGTGTAGCGATATTTTTGTTTACGAGCAGCTGTGTGGAGTTATGATAAAAATTCACAGAGCTGCGTCACCTTGACTCCAGCGTCGGAGGGGGTGGGAGGGAGTGGGGGGGGAGGAGGAGGAGGAGGAGGAGGAGGTCGGTAGGGGGGGGGGGAGGGGGTGACCATCGGTACGAAACACCTATGGGTGCTCGAGATGTGCCCAAGGTCACCAGACTGAAGCACTAAGTCGCTCGAGCTACCGCGACTCCAAGTAGTTCCGCCATTCACCTACAGGTGGCAGTAGAATCGTTTTCATAATGTTGGGAGACTGGTAATTCATCGCATTTCAGCCAGTTTGAACGAAATATTTATTTGTTGTACACATAAACCTTCCTCGTAAATCAGTCTACATGTTAATGGACAGTTGTTCCTCAAGATTATCCCAAGCATACAGACAGAAAAGCGGCAACGGACTTAAATTTATACATGTATAAATAGAAGGTAGAAGGAGATTAGTTATTTCCGTACTGATGTGAAGAAAGTGCACATCTCATTCAAAGTCAATCAAGTTCAGTACACAACATTGCTGACGGTGGACTTTGTTGTCTGTTGCAATTGTCGTGTGTTGCAGAAAAGGTTGCTTCAAATTCAGTACTGCAATAAAGAAAGCTGGCATATCAAAGTCAAAGAAATATAGTACACAAATCTCGTAAAGAAGGACTTCGTTCTGAACTGGAATTATTATTCTATACATACCGCTTAATAAAAATGGCTTTCATCTCCAATCAGTGGCCTGCGCAACATTCCACTCATTTGAATTGATATGTGGAAAGGGTTTTTAAAGATAAGGTACATATTTGATACGGTGAGATACCTGCAAATTACCTCCATCACTTATGCTAACTTGCGGTAGCCGTTTTAAATCAAAACGTTACAAATTTCGCTTTGAAATCATCTGTATCACATTGAAAATAAAGCAGTTCGAAATGGTGTTGGCAAGTAAAATTTGCATGACAGTGGGCTAAATTAAATGCATCGATCTGCACAAGCGAATTTCATTCCAGTTGGCCGGCTGTCCGTTGGCCGTTGTAAATTTCACGTCCGCAGCCAATCACGTGACATATTAAAATACCTGAACTAGTAACTCACCTACGCCAAAAAGGAGAGTAGCAACTGCGATGTCGATGGACGAATAAATATTAAAATGGAATAGTCAGACATAATAGGTGCTATAATCCCAGTTGCTAGCCAGTCAAGAGAGGATCGAGATATTCAGCGAAGGATAATCCTCGTTATTAATTAATAAAATTAATCGAAGTAAAACGGAGACAAAGTAGTGTTAGACATCACCAGTGCTCCTTGACTAAGCCACAAACCGGTTACCAGCAATTAATTCATGGCACGTCCTTTAACACTGCCAGTTACACAACTGACAGAAAAACTGTTCCACACACATACGACGGGGCTTCAAAAAATAAGTTAACACATTACTGTAACAGACCAAATAATTTTCACCAAGGGACCACTGTGAAACTTACGCGTTTTTATAGTTTCAAATAATGACGGTATTTGAAATAAGTCTAGTGGATGGGATAAGGATAGTTGTAGGAATGAAGAGAAAAAATTTCTAAAAATGAAGGGAATGACGCGAAATAAGAATCATGAATTTATGATACTTCCCTATGTATACATTTCCATACACAAAATTTTGAACAAAATTCTTTACAGCGCATTGAAATACCTCGATGTAAACGATATTTGACGCAAAAATGTAATATTCGTGTTCTTATTATTTTTCATTTTCTATAAGTGGTATAAAAATTTAGTTGATTTAGTTAGCCCTGTCAATACTACATACAGTTATCGGTGAGTAAAGGACATATTTGTTAAGTGCAGTCCTGCTCTTTAAGGTTTTTGTCCCTGCGAAATGTTAGAACGGAGTGTCCACTTCTTATCTGGTATATCACACAACGTCTAACTGCATTTTGAGATTTTAATTGCACTTCGTACTGTGTGTTGTAGCAACAATACGTAAGCGCACCACAGACGCAGTAATTGCAAACATACATTTGTGTCAAATAATGTGTCCAAAATAGTGTTTTACATTCAGAATGTTTGTCTCGGCTTGTACGAGTGTCAGTAGGGCCACATAGCCTACAACTTTAGGTCGACAAACATTTTCAGTTACAGTAAGCACGTAAGGGCGTAGTAGCAATACATAAATCACAAGTCAGAGTGACAATGACCAACATGTTTGTCATTTCGGAAAGTATATTCGATTAGAAAAGTGAACTTGTACGACAGAAAGACATAATGAACTACCTCAGTGTCACGGTTATTATCTGTGCTGTAACCAAATTATCCACTTAATAAGTACTTTACAACAAATAAAGTGGTATTTGTAATAAGATAATGTGAAGAGGGAGTCTCTTATTCATAATTAACTTGTTAGCTTCGTAAAATATAGGTATGAAAATGGTCATACAAGATGCCCTTTCACCTATAATGCTTTAAGGTCTCTTTTATGTCAAACTTTTCGACTGATAGTAAGTTTTAGGGCAAAATAGGTATGCAATGTCAGATGCCGGTTAAAAAAACTTTCTAACGACACTTCATTCATCCCTGTCCGATTATTATGTGAGAAAAAGGGATGTTGCCTTGAAAAAGAATATACGGGGTGTTTTCGAGATGGTGCGCAAAAATGTAACAGGATATGCAGAATGCTCCACTGAACAATCAGAGATAGGGAGCCTGGGGTCGGAGAAGACAGCTTAAGGAGATATGGAAGAAATCTTGTCTGCCGCTTTGTCTACCATTGCTGTTTCCCAGTTTATTTCCAACTAACATGCGTAGTAGTCTACTGGTACTGTACTGTTTATTTACATGTACGTTCTTTATTTCCTGCAAGGGAATGAGGATGAGCATGGTTACTAGGAAGTCATACGCAAGTTTTGTTTACTTTACTTGGCTTTAAGGTGGCTCCATTGTATCGTATTTAAATTGTCCCATGTATTGAGAGGATGTGGATACAACATGACGATGCATCGTCTGACTTCAGTATGGATGTCCGCAACTGACTCAATGCAGTATTTCCTAGCCGCTGGGTTGGAAGAGAAGGTCCTATTCCATGGCCTGCGAGGTCATCTGAACTGAATCCCCTTGATTTGTTCCTGTGTGTATATCTAAAGTCACTTGTGTATGAGACCCCAGTGGATACAGAGATGGAATTATATATCAGAATTGTAGCCTGCCTGTGATGTGATTCGAAACCCACCAGGGATATTTGTCAGGGTGCGTCAGAATCTTGTTCGTCGATGTCATGCATTGAGGTTGATGTCCATCGGTTTCAGCACATTTTGTAAGATACAGTAAAAATGGTAAGTTCATTGTCTCAGTGATGATATTTAGAGTTAACTGTGCACAGTCATGCGATTTTATTCCTATTATCTTCTTCAGCTGGCGTCTCCGACCCGACGTTTCCTGCCTCAACTTGTTCAGTGGAGCGTCCTCCATGTCCACTTAAATTTTTGCAGCTTTTACGGAAACATCCTGTATATGATGTGATGATGATGACTGAATGATGTACTAGACCTTAAAACGACACAGATACATGACACTATTTTTCAACAAGTCACCAAGTCTGTGTAATCCATGTTAGGAACGTTCTACCAGTTGTTAAGCTACTCGGCGAGAGAAATCCGCATTTTGGTCACCGAACCATTCGAGAACCGCTACGTAAACGTTCTCATCGTTAGGAAATCTCTTCTCCACTCCCTCCTGACGACGTTATTTCAGCTTACTGAAATTATAGGAATCTCATGGTGAAAGATCTGGACTTCGAGGTCAGCATCAGCCGCGTCTGTGTGGCTTCGGACAAATTGCTGGTACGGTTTCACTACGGCAGGATGCGACATTGCATTTGGTCCAAATACCGCCAGAATTTCACGGTGAATCTGTGGGCAATGTATACCCCTTGCCCATAAAAATCGTACTGTCCCACGAACTTAAACTTTGGAGTGCGCTTCAAGATCACCCGCCATTTCAATAACACACCGTGATGCACCTGTACTCCGTACCGCAGCAGAAATATGCCTGCAGGGAATATGAACATGTACTATTTTCTGACAATGCTCCACTCTTGTTCCACAATGGTCTTAGCGATGGGGTATATGTGTAACTTACATTCTGAAGGCCCTTCCTAGGGGAGAGGAAAGAAATATCTACCAATTTATGTGATTTACACTCAGTGGTTCTCAACACAAAGGACAAAAACTAGAATGTGTACATTAGTAGAGACAAGGAGAGTACTTCATTAGGTTCTCATAACCACTGTTGCTATTTCTGCCGTGTTTTGTGTACGACAGCACGAATAGAGGGTACTGGAACATTAGAACTATGTCCAAAAACGACTTACAAGACACTGGGTAGAAAAAACAAAAGAAAGAAAGTAAGGAAACAAAACAGTTAGAATAAATGTACACACATCAAAAAAAGTTTTGCATCACCCCGGTTCCCAGACGTCCTGGAGGTAGACGTTGACTGAGGATATTGTATCACAGACAATGTCCCTCTGAATGTTCAGAGATGTCACTAAATCCGCCCAAAGATGTAAGCAATCATGCATGAGCAGCTCCTATTAGACGGAGGGGGTCCGACAGCCGATCAGTTCCAGTCATTCCACCAGGAAGGAGGTACACGGCCCGTGTTGTCTGTAGTTCAACCATGCCTAGAGCATCGCGTCCGCATTGTTACTTTGTGCCAGGAAGGGTCTCAACAAGGGAAGTGTCCAGGCGTCTCGGAGTGAACCAAAGCGATGTTGTTCGGACACGGAGGAGATACAGAGAGACAGGAACTGTCCATGGCATGCCTCGCTCAGGCCGCCTAAAGGCTACTACTGCAGTGGATGACCGCCACCTGCCGATTATGGTTCGGTGGAACCCTGACAGCGACGCCACCATGTTGAATAATGCTTTTCGTGCAGCCACAGGACGTCGTGTTACGACTCAAACTGTGCGCAGTGGGCTGCATGAAGCGCAACTTTACTCCCGACGTCCATGGCGAGGTCCATCTTTGCAACCACGACACCATACAGCGCAGTACAGATGGGCCCAACAACTTGCCGATTGGACCGCTCAGGATTGGCATCATGTTCTCTTCACACATGAGTGTCGCATGTGCCTTCAGCCAGACAATCGTAGACATGTTTGGAGGCTACCCGGTCAGGCTGAGCGCCTTAGACACACTGTCCAGCGCGTGCAGCAAGATGGAGGTTCCCTTCTGTTTTGGGATGGCATTATGTGGGGCCGGCGTACGCCGCTGGTTGTCATGTAAATCGCCGCAACGGCTGTACGATATGTGAATGCCATCCTCCGACCGATAGTGCAACTATATCGGCAGCATATTGGCGAGACATTTGTCTTCGTGGACGACGATTCGCGTTCCCATCGTGCACATCTTGTGAATGACTTCCTTCAGGATAACGATATCGCTCGACTAGAGTGGCCTACATGTTCTACAGACATGAACCCTATCGATAATGGCTGGGATAGATTGAAGAGGTCTGGCTCCTGGCCGGGGTGGCCGAGCGGTTCTAGGCGCTACAGTCTGGAACCGCGCGACCGCTACGACCGCAGGTTCGAATCCTGACTCGGGCATGGATGATGTGATGTCCTTAGGTTAGTTAGGTTTAAGTAGTTCTAAGTTCTAGGGGACTGATGACCTCAGAAGTTAAATCCCATAGTGCTCAGAGCCATTTGAACCATTTTTGAAGAGGTCTGTGTATGGACGACGTGACTCACCAACCACTGTGAGGGATCTACGCCGAATAGCCGTTGAGGAGTGGGACAACTGGACCAACAGTGCCTTGATGAACTCGTGGCTAGTATGCCACGACAAATACAGGCATGCATCAATGCAAGGGGACGCGCTAATGGGTATTAGAGGTACCCGTGTGTACAGGAATGTGGACCATCACATCTGATGGTCTCGCTGTGTGGTGGTACAACATGCAATGTGTGGTTTTCATGAACAACAAAAAGGGCGGGAATGGTGTTTATGTTGATCTAAATTCCAATTGTCTGTACAGGTTCCGGAACTCTCGGAACCGAGGTGATGCAAAGCGTTTTTTGATGTGTATATAATGCGAAATAGATGGTGTTTTACATTCGATGCAAGCGGTGTCTATATCACTGTACGGGAACCAATACCGTCCTATGCTGGCTCTGATCACTACACAACGCTTCAGTACATTTCTCGAATAATGTGATTAATCGAGGATAAGCTACAAGAGTTAGGAGCAGCCGCCGAAGGAAGTTAGAAAAAGAACATTGCGCTATTTAGTACAGTTCAGCGTAAATACATTTCTGCTGAGAGAGTTCTGCATGAACTGAAAACTAACGTAGTATTGATAGTGTATCGACTAACTAACTTAGAAAATCAGATATTGCTGTCCATTCATGCACAGATAACAGCAGTCTGTGCATGATAACGGCGTTAAAGTTCTGAAAATCCACACAGTTAGTTAGAGAGCCTCTGTATGAAATGAAACCAAATATGTGATCTGCAGCCAGCGCAACACAAATTATTGGATAGAAATTTTTTCACTAAACCATGATTTCATGTAGGTATGAAAAGAATATAACCGTAGGTCTTTTCATTATTTGTTATTTCTCCGAAACAATATATGTGCAATATATATCTAAGTATCCGTATAACTATTCCTATTTCAGTCTACTTATGGTGTTCAATATGTTGTGCTACAGAATAATTTCTGTGTTCAATGTACTACCCGGTGAATTCACAGCCTAGGAGGCCAGCTCAGGTCTGCTGCGCCAATCGGAATGCCAAAATGTAGCAAAAGACAGAGCACCGGACAACCATTGCCACACAACCTGCTACTGAGGGATGCAAACGCCGCAATACAAGATAGCAGAGCGGTATGAGGTAGCACTCCGTAACTTCAAGTACCGCTGCAATATCAAACGTTGTAGAAAGCATCGCTGTCAGGGTTCCTCCGAACCATAATCCGTAGGTAGCGGTCATCCACTGCAGTAGTAGCCTTTAGGCGGCCTGAGCGAGGCGTGTCATGGACAGTTCCTGTCTCTCTGTATCTCCTCCGTGTCCGAACAACATCGCTTTGGCCTTTTTAGATATTGAGAAGGCGTATGACAGTATCTATAGGGACAAGCTCTGGGATGTGCTGAACGCAAAAGGGATAGATGAAGAGATAACACGAAAAGTCAGAAAAATGTATGAGGGAAGTGAGAGTTGTGTGAAAGTGGGGAGGGAACGTACTGCATGGTTCAAGCTGGAAAATGGGCTGCGACAGGGAAGTGCACTTTCGCCTTTATTGTTTATTATTGTTATGGATGAAATCCTACAGCAAGTATCAGATGCAATTGGAGATCATAAAATGTAAGCAGTGCTTTTTGCCGATGACCTGATGTTATGGGGAAATTGCGAGAAGGAGGTGCAAGAGCAGTTAGATGTATGGGAGGCAACGGCAGCACAATACGGAATGCATTTCTCTGCAAAGAAAAGTGAAATAATTGTCACAACAAGGAAGAAGAATAGGCCAAATGTGGATATAACTTGTGGAGGGGAAAAACTACAAGTGGTAGAGAACTTCAAGTACCTGGGAAGCATGATTGAAAGTAAGGGGGGAAACGCAATGGAAATAAATGAAAGGTGCAGAAAAGCAGGGCAGTTCTTCAAATGCGTTAGGGGGCTTATTTGGAGTAAGGAGGTGCCACAGAAATCCAAGGGAATTATATACCGAACCTACTTTGTCCCCATATTGGCATACGGAAGTGAGACATGGGTAATGCACAAAAGCGACAAAAGTAGAATACAAGCTAGTGAAATGAAGTTCCAGAGGAGCAGGTTGAGTGTAACAAGACGAGACATTGCGAAATGTGTATGTGAGGGAAAGACTAAAGGAGGAACCAGTACAGGACAGGATAGAAAAATCAAGACTGCAGTGGTATGGACACATGAAGAGAATGGATGAGGGAAGAATTCCAAAGAGGATGTTTGATCTGCAACTGGAGGGGAAGAGGCCCAGGGGAAGACCAAGAGATAGATGGGTGAAGGGAGTGAAGGAATGTATGACGAGAAGAGGAGAGAACTGGACGAAGGTGGAAGAGGGGGAATGGTGGAAAGACAGAACACGATGGAGAGGCTTGTGTTCCCGACAGACCCAGCCAGTGGCTGGAAACTGTCCAAGATGATGATGATGATGATGTAGAAAGCCCTGAGCTCGGAAATCAAGAATAATTACTGAACCACCACGGCGAGGCAAGGAACACTGACGAGACCAATAAACGAAGGCACCACAGATATCACGTCATAGGCGTGGGCTCGACTCTTTAAATAACGAAACTTTCGGAGCTCAAAAACACATTCAGTCGTGAAGCCATTTCGACTGTGTCGCCAGAATCTAAGAGAATTACGTTCTAGTGAGTTTCAGTGAAACGATGACAAGCTGACTGATTGTGGTCTGCCTACTACGCGCTTGCTGACTTCAACTCCGAGACACAGCCAACCTGATGCAAATGACGGCTGCGATCTGTCGCTGGTGCCTAGTGGGTGTTTTTCCAGTGTTTCTCACACATTTCCACAAACCATTTACGAAACACGAAACCCAAGAGCTAACTTTCTCAAAACAGGAAAATGCATTTCACTTAACTGAAGACCAACTGTGAAGACGATTTGCACCTGAAAATAGACTCACAAGGTCCGAAAAACATCGTACGATTTAATACAAGCCGAAAAATTGTGACTGAAGACGATTTTATTCAAGCTTCCTGTTAATTCTTCTCGTTTTACTTTTGTAGTTGAACATCACATCGTAAATAAATCTGAATTTCTAGCACTCCTACGCGTAACAGACGGAGTTTGTCACGATAAAGACCTGTAACTTGTCCATAACTGCCTTCGGATTACCTGTGATAATGATGCCCGAGATCTGTGCCTGTGGACTGACTTACTTGAAGAAGTACAGCAACCACCGATATTTTATATAATTTCATTTATAGATACTAATACACCAACCGGAAATGGGTGGAAATCCGAATCACTGTATTTCTTCAAGTAACAACATTTCAAATTAATGAGTCAGATTGCTTCACACTTTTCGTCAACGGTATTTAATAGCACCACATACAAAAATCATACATGTACAAATTCGGCTGTTGAAATTGCCCTTCCTCAAAACTTGGAGAAGCTTTGAGACTCGTTTCAAAGGGCATATAGATGCCATACGTTCGAGCAAAATATTGAAATCCACATTTACAATGCACACAGTTATTAACAATTATACAGAGAAAGGTGGCTTTACGAATTTGCTTGAAGAGATTGAAATATATGTACATAAAAGCAAATCACCACAAAGCCTCCACAATGAACAGACTGAGTTAGCCACTGCAGCCTTTCTTCAAAACATCATTTACCTGCTTTCACGTTTAAAGTAAGCACTAGTCCCTTTGACAATAACAACATGTAGACACCAACCCAACATAAAATAGGGCATAAAATATAACAGCTTTCTTAGTCATACAATATCTTCAACTAGGTATCAAAATTTTAATATGATGTCTGCTGCTGTAATATTTATTTAAGTACATCAATCCCTCATAAATTGTTTTGCTTCCAATGTACACCATGACATTTGCATAATGTCCTTGCACACTGGCTGCTTAATTTGTTTACATTCATTGTAATCATTTCTCATTTAATATAAATTGTAAGTAATGGAACAGTTGTAATTTACAAATTTCTGCTGTTATACCAGTGTATGTATCGCAATTTCTCTGAGAGAGAAATTCTTTGGCATGGTTATGGTCGTGATGCCGCCATCTTTGTACACATCTTTCCATGTGGCGAAACGTTTTGGTGTGCATGAGTGGTGTTTTACATACTGTGCGTACACATGTACATGAAGAAAGTGCTTCGTATAGTCTTCGCTACTGCGTGAACACAAGCAGCCAGCACTGTAATATAATGGCACGGAATTTCCGACCTAAGTAACTGAAACATTTTCGCTTTAATAATTTGTTTATATCTTATGAAATCGTTATGAGGCACAATTAGAGTTACATGGACAGTTTCTCACTCCATGTTTTGGTTATAGGGCACCAGTATCCCAAGGAATTTTCATCATATGGGTGAATAAAAACATGGGTTTAGAAAACATCAGTCCTGTGAAACACAACTAGCTCTTTATTCACATGAAGTGTTGAGGGCTATTGACAAGGGATTTCAGATCAATTGCGTGTTTCTGGATTTCCGGAACGCTTTTGACACTATACCACACAAGCGGCTCATAGGAAAATTGTGTGCTTATGGAAGATCGTCTCAGTTATTTGACTGGATTTGTGATTTCCTGTCAGAGAGGTCACCTTTCGTCATAATTGACGGAACGTCATCGAGTAAAACAGAAGCGATTTTCTGGCGTTCCCCAAGGTAGCGTTATAGGCCCTTTGCTGTTCCTTATCTATATAAACGATTTGGGAGACAATCTGAGCAGCCGTCTTCGGTTGTTTGCAGATAATGCTGTCGTTTATCGACTAATAAAGTCATCAAAAGATCAAAACAAACTGAAAAACGATTTAGAAAAGATATCTGAATGGTGCGAAAAGTGGCAGTTGGCCGTAAATAACGAAAAATGTGAGGTCATACACATGAGTGCTAAAAGGAACTCGTTAAACTTCGGTAACACGATAAATCAGTTTAATCTAAAAGCCGTAAATTTAACTAAATACCTAGGTATTACAATTACGAGCAACTTAAATTGGAAGGAACACACAGGAAATGTTGTGGGGAAGGATAACCAAAGACTGCGTTTTATTGGCAGGACACTTAGAAAATTTAACAGACCTACAAAGGAGACTGCCTACACTACACTTGTCCGTCCTCTTTAAGAATACTGCTGCGCGGTGTGGGATCCTTACCAGATAGGACTGACGGAATACATCGAAAAAGTTCAAAGAAAGGCAGCACATTTTGTATTATCGCGAAATATGGGAGAGTGTCACTGAAATGATACAGGATTTGGTCTGGACATCATTGAAAGAAAGGCGTTTTTCGTTGCGACGGAATCTTCTCAGGAAATTCCAATCACCAACTTTCTTCTCCGAATGCGAAAATATTTTGTTGACACCGACCTACACAGGGAGGAACGATCACAACGATAAAACAAGGGAAATCAGAGCTCATACGGGAAGATATAGGTGTTCATTCTTTTCGGGCGCTGTACGAGATTGGAATAATAGAGAATTGTGAAGGTCGTCCGATGAACCCTCTGCCTGGCACTTAAATGTGATTTGCAGAGTATCCATGTAAATGTAGATGAAAATCTGATGATTAACCTGTGTGGCAGAGCGGTTCTAGGCGCTTAAATCAAGAACCGCGTTGCTGCTGCGGTCGCAGGTTCGAATCCTGCCTCGGTCATGGATGTGTGTGATGTCCTTAGGTTAGTTAGGTTTAAGTAGTACTAGAGTGCGCGTCATTTATGACGGCGGCCGAGTCTAGGTTCGTTCTGCGCATCTGACGTCACAAAACACAGTCAGCCAATGAACAGAGAACGACGTTGGCAGAGCTCGACTGCTGTGCAGAGCACGGACGAGCGTTTTCAGTTTTAGAAACGTTCAGTCATAAATAAAGTAATTGAACAAAAGCAGTGTCTTGATAGCAGACTTTCTTTTATAGAAAGTTTGGAAAAAGCATTCTTTATACCAATTGCTTCATATTCTATTAACTAATTAAACTAAACAAGCAATAAGCCTCCTAATTCGGGCGATAGCAAGGAAAGGTGTTTGTATCATTCTCACTAACCGCTTTTTCGCAATAAAGAACAGCGGTAATTGTTTATTTGCTATTGTACTTCGACGAAACGTGAGTAATTCATAGTCATACCAACAGTGTGTGTGTCGGTATTTTGCGTAATATTTTAAAGTCCTCAGGGACATGTAGCGAATGACGAGCAGTGGTAGTGTAGTGGTTAGAGTGTATGGCTGCTAGGCGAAAGGTGCCGAGCTCAAAGCTTGCTCTGTGCTTAATGTTTTCTTTGTTTAAAAACAATATCGAAGTGTCTTACTTCATGAATTTTATTCGTTTGAATGTAATTTTTTGAAATTTCTAGTGGCAACTAAAATCGACCATACGAAAAGTATACGCTATAGACTTTTACCTCTGCAAACTTAAAATTTCGTGCAATGGTTTACTACATTTAATGCTGCACAATAACTGCGATGATCTTCGAAAGAAAATTAGGTCATTTATGGGGAGGGGGGGGGGGGGGGGAGGTATCAGTCACGAAGATGCGTAAAAATCAAATTTTTGGGCCAGATAGTTTTTGTGAAATCGAATGATAAACTGTGTCAAAGCAGTCGAAACACCATGTGTCTGCACAGGCGAGCAGTGCAATGATGACAAAATCGCGCACATCGCGGAATGCGGGGAGCACGTCTCTGTAGCAGCGAAAGGGTTAATGCGGCCGTGGTGGCTTTACTTGATAAACTGTGCGCTCCCCCCTAAACGTAAGTTTGCGAACTATACTATGGCGCTGCTTCTCTTGGTGCGTACAACTGGCAATGTAGCTATCTCCCGCGTCTGGGCGGGCATGCGCGAACCGCCAAGATAAAAGAATTGAACTATAAGTCTAGGGGACTGATGACCTCAGATGTTAAGTCTCGTAGTGGTTGGAGCAATTTGAACCATTTGGTGAACCTGTGCTTCGAAACCGTTAAAGGTAGTATTTATCTAAATAAATAGCACTATAAAAAGTATGGTTTCCGTTCTCTTCTATGCAAGAATCACCTTGTTTTTTGTGCACAGTCATGGACTCAATTTGTCAGCTTTCGACAAAATAGCGTTGCTCGCAAAATACAGATCGTCGCTCACTGGGAGAGCGCTTGCGATTCAGAAGCTAGCAGGGCGCGCAGGGGTGGGGGAGGGGGAGGCGACGCTAACACAGTTGCGCGGGCGTCTTCCCTACCGGAAGCTGCGCTGGCGGGTGCGTGTGGTGCTGACTGCTGAGGTTGCGCGGCGCTGACAACCGGACGCTCTGCTGATAGGCCGGCAGCCTCGCTGCTGCTGTCGCTTGTGTTTGGGTCAAGGGTGTAGCCTGGAGGGGTGGGGGGTGGGGCTGAGGGGAAGGGGGACGCTAGAGGGTCATGCACGTGCGCCGCGGCATCGTCTGTCTCTTCCAGCAAGTCACGCTCCAGTGGACACAAGACTTGGCTGTCGTCCGCGTTGGCCTGGAAGAAACCTTGGCACCGTGTTTCGGCTTGTATAGCAGCTCCGAGTTTCTCTCACCACGGTTCCACGCTTGTACAAAGAAACTAATAGCACACTAGGGAAGAGGGATATTAAACATCACAATTAAAATAATTCTCTTAAAGAGTAAGATCTACTAAACGTATAAGTTCTACATTCGACGCTATTTAATTTTTAATAGCGCTGGATTCACCCACAAAAAGTAATATTTCTCCATGTACCTGGTACGGGGATAATAATGATCAAAGCGTTCAGTTTTTATTACTATGCCGGCCGGGTGGCCGGAAAAAGATCCTGCAAGAACGGCACCAACGACGAGTGAAGAGAATCGTTCAACATGACAGAAATGCAACCCTTCCGCAAATTGCTGCAGATTTCAATGCTGCGCCATTAACACGTGTCAGTGTGTGAACCATTCAACGAATCATCATCGATACGGGCCCTGGAGTCGGCTTCACTGCTCTCGTATCGGCTGTCCTCACGTCTAGAGTAGTCCATGGACCTCAGAAGCAGTCGACAGTACGTTATATCAGGTTCATCTTGTATCGCTACATAATAAATAAGCTTGGAGTCGGCTTCACTGCTCTCGTATCGGCTGTCCTCACGTCTAGAGTAGTCCATGGACCTCAGAAGCAGTCGACAGTACGTTATATCAGGTTCATCTTGTATCGCTACATAATAAATAAGCTTGTGTCATTACTGCCGTACACTGAAGCGCCAAAGAAACTGGTATAGGCATGCGTATTCAGATACAGACATATACGGCCCTGCTGTCAGCAACGCCAATGTAAGACAGCAAGTGTCTGGTTCAGTTGTTGCAACGGTTACTGCTGCTACAGTAGCAGGTTATCAAGATTTAAGTGAGTTTGAACATTGTCTTATAGTCGGCGCACGAGCGATGGGACACAGCATCTTCGAGGTAGCGATGAAGTAGGGATTTTCCCGTACGACCAGTTCACTACTGTACCGTGAATATCATGAATCCGGTAAAACATCAAATCTGCGGACGGAAAATGATCCTGCAAGAAAGGTACCAACGACGACTGAAGAGAATCGTTCAACGTTCAGAAGTGCATCCCTTCTGCAAACTGACGCAGATTTCAGTGCTGGGCCATTAACATGTGTCATTGTGCGAACCATTCAACGAAACATCATCGATACGGGCTTTAGGAGCCGAAGGCCCACTCGTGTATGCTTCATGACTGCACAACAAAAAAGCCCTACGCCTCGCCTGCGCCATGATCGCCGACATTGAACTGTTTATGACTGCAAACATGTTGCCTGGTCGGACGAGTCTCGTTTCAAATTGTGTCGAGCGGACGGACGGGTACGGGTATGGAGACAACCTCATGAATCCATGGACCCTTCGCCGGCCGCGGTGGCCAAGCGGTTCTAGGCTCTACAGTCTGGAGCCGCGCGACCACTATGATTGCAGGTTCGAATCCTGCCTCGGGCATGGACGTGTGTGATGTCCTTAGTTTAGTTAGGTTTAAGTAGTTCTAAGTTCTAGGGGACTGATGACCTCAGAAGTTAAGTCCCATAGTACTCAGAGCCATTTGAACCATTTTTTTTGTATTACTATACTTTGCTTAGAATGACTCAAGTGTTCTCGGAATGACTGATTAATGGTGTGCTCTCGTATGTACAGTAGAAATCAGACGAGAGGTCTGTATACTCGCTATGAACTGGCCAGCGAGTCCCATGGTGTCATCCTCTAAACCTCCGTGTCAATAAGCTCGGAGAATCAACCCGCCAATCCCCGCTGCTGCTCATTCAACTGGAAACGCGTCGCTTGAGCCTGTTGCGTGGTACAAGTGAAGTGTGGTAACATAAACCTCTGTTCGACTAGGCAGCTGTTGTTTACAGACACATTGATATCTACCGGTTAGCAGTGAATATTGCTCTGATAATAAAGAAACAAAACACCACACACACACACACATACAGGGTATTACAAAAAGTACGGCCAAACTTTCAGGAAACATTCCTCGCACAGAAAGAAAGAAAATATGTTATGTGGACATGTGTCCAGAAACGCTTACTTCTAGGTTAGAGCTCATTTTATTACTTCTCTTCAAATCACATGGAATGGAAACACACAGCAATAGAAAGATAGATCCTTTATCATTTAGCTACAAAATAGCAGGTCAGCAACTGGAAGCAGTTAATACCATAAATTATCTGGGAGTACGCATTAGGAGTGATTTAAAATGGAATGATCATATAATGTTGATCGTCGGTAAAGCAGATGCCAGACTGAGATTCATTGGAAGAATCCTAAGGAAATGCAATCCGAAAACAAAGGAAGTAGGTTACAGTACGCTTGTTCGCCCACTGCTTGAATACTGCTCAGCAGTGTGGGATCCGTACCAGATAGGGTTGATAGAAGAGATAGAGAAGATCCAACGGAGAGCAGCGCGCTTCGTTACAGGATCATTTAGTAATCGCGAAAGCGTTACGGAGATGATAGATAAACTCCAGTGGAAGACTCTGCAGGAGAGACGCTCAGTAGCTCGGTACGGGCTTTTATTGAAGTTTCGAGAACATACCTTCACCGAAGAGTCAAGCAGTATATTGCTCCCTCCTACGTATATCTCGCGAAGAGACCATGAGGATAAAACCAGAGAGATTAGAGCCCACACAGAGGCATACCGACAGTCCTTCTTTCCACGAACAATACGAGACTGGAATAGAAGGGAGAACCGATAGAGGTACTGAAGGTACCCTCCGCCACACACCGTCAGGTGGCTTGCGGAGTATGGACGTAGACGTAGACGTAGACGTAGAACGTACCAGCGTGACTTCAAACACTTTGATACAGGAAATGTTCAAAATGTCCTCCGTTAGCGAGGATACATGTATCCACCCTCCGTCGCATGGAATCCCTGGAGAATGGCGTATTGTATCACAGCCGTTCACAACACGAGCACGAAGAGCTCTATATTTGGTACTGGGATTGCGTAGACAACTGCTTTCAAATGCCCACATAAATGAAAGTCAAGAGGGTTGAGGTCAAGAGAGCGTGGAGGCCATGGAATTGGTCCGCCTCTACCAATCCATCGGTCACCGAATCTGTTGTTGAGAAGCGTACGAACACTTCGACTGAAATGTGCAGGAGCTCCATCGTGCATGAACCACATGTTGTGTCGTACTTGGAAAGGCACATGTTCTAGCAGCACAGGTAGAGTATCTCGTAAGAAATCATGGCGGTGAATCGAGGACGTACAGTACATACTGACGAAACTAAAATGAGCTCTAACATGGAAATCAAGCGTTTCCGGACACATGTCCACATAACATCTTTTCTTTATTAGTGTGTGAGGAATGTTTCCTGAAAGTTTGGCCGTGCCTTTTTGTAACACCCTATATACAATTCAATAGACAGACAAACATTATTTGACACCTGAGAAGAGTTCAGGATTGACAGGACAACAAGGTCAATTATTCAACAGGCATTAACAGATGCAACCTCAAAAGTTAAATTCGTGGGAGAAACATCAGATGCATTTCATATCCATACTGGTGTTCGCCAGGGAGGTGAAATGTCCCCCATTTTGTTTAACATGGTTCTGGAAAAAATTTTGAGGACATGGGAAAAGGAAACAAAAGGAATTCAGCTTGGTATTAAAAAAGAGCAGAGAATTAGGGTGAAGTGTCTGGCTTTCGCGGACGATCTTGCCATTATAACCAACAATAGAGAGGAAGCCAAAACTTGCATTGGAAAAACTACACGAAATCTCACAGAAAACTGGGCTACAAATCTCCTCCGAGAAAACACAGTATATGGAAAACAAACCCGTAGATAATCTCCCCATTACTACTCAATACGGGAAAGTGGCACAAGTTGCCCACTTCAGATATCTGGGAGAGATAATCCAACCATCAGGACTGAACTTAATAGCCAGTAAAGATAGAATCTCCAGATTAGAAAAAGCATAAAGCTCACTTGGAATCACTATAATAAGAAATCTATTTCTGTCAGTGCGAAACTAAGGCATTATAACACAGTACTCCTACTAGAAGCAGTTTATGCTGCAGAAACTACATTGATTCACGGTCATACTAAGATCAGAGAGATTGAAAAGCAGGAAAGAAAAATTCTGAGGACAATATATGGACCAATGTTTCGAGAAGGAATTTGGATGAAGAGGCCAACGAGAGACACAGAAACAATAACAGACACCATTAGAAAGAGAAGGATTAAATTTTATGGACATGTCAGCAGGATGAATAAAACCAGGGCCGGCCGGTGTGGCCGAGTGGTTCTACGCGCTTCAGTCTGGAACCGCGCGACCGCTCCGGTCGCAGGTTCGAATCTTGCCTCGGACATGGATGTGTGTGAAGTCCTTAGGTTAGTTAGGTTTAAGTAGTTCTAAGTTCTAGGGGACTGATGACCTCAGATGTTGAGTCCCATAGTGCTCAGAGCCACAATAAAAGCAGGCTCACAAGACAAATCTTTGAGATAGTAAACAAGAGCAAAAACAAGACAAAATGGATCACTGAAGCAGAAGAAGACGTCAAAGAACTGGGGATCACACAAGACAACATAAACAATAGAGAACATCATACAGAAACACACACTTAAACAGAAGATACGGAGAACAGAACGGGAAAAAGATGGTCGGTATATATATATATATATATATATATATATATATATATATATATATATATATATATATGTTCTTTCGTTCTTTCGGCACTACCGATGTCGTTTTATGTGACCCGCGATTCTGAATCTGCCAAAAGCAACGCCCGAAATTGTCACATTCTTTCGCTCGCTACGTACAAACTGGTAGTCCAACAGGAAAAAAGAATAGGATATTTTTGTAGGAAATTGAACGTAGTTAAATTTTGTACTAGGATACGTTTTCGCTTGAGGCCGTAGTTTTCGACGTATTCAGGAAAAAAGGTAGAAACGTGACCTTGAAACGCACCACCATCCCCATCTCATCCTTCACCAGTCAGGACTTCTAGTATGCTGTTCATGGCAGTCCCTCCTATCACTGTACAAAAGTTGGCGACTGCACGAATTATTGTCCATGTATTTTTTGGTATTAATTGATTGGAATTATTAAGCCACCGGCCTAGTCTAGCTGATGGTAATAGTAAAACTGATGTTTTATCTAACATTTTTGTGAGTTTTAACAGAGTAAAATAAATAATTACATCATTTTCAAATAACTTCCGGGAATTCAGCCAGGTAACACTTTCAGCGAACGCCAATATTTCGGCGGGAGCACACCCCCCGTTTTCAAGGCAAACTGCAACGGACAGGCGACGTACTTGCAAATTTAGAGCTTCGGTTCTCGGACTGATGCAGGAAAGATAACAGACACAATGAACACTAGTGCCACCAAAGATGACCAAACTCAGAGATATCGATAATGAAACTGTGAACTCGCAGGTGAGGTAGCATTGACTCTGTCCCTCTGTTTTTTGACAAGGGAGAGAGCCGGATTCCAAACAGAGTTTAAACAAAAACCTCCATCCCTGTTAACGATGTTCCTCGCCAATTTAATCTTAACTGCCTCCTTAATAACACTGTCCCAATAGCTGGACGCGCATGCCAATATCTCGGTGTTGTTATATAACATGGGGTGACCAGTATACAAGCAATGTTCGGCAATAGCAGATCTACTTGGCTGCTGTAATCGTGTGTGCCGTTTATGCTCAGTACATCGGTCCTCCACGGTCCTGATAGTTTGACCAATATATGCCATGCCGCAGCTACAAGGAATGTGATATACACCCGCCTTACGCAGACCAAGATCATCCTTAACAGAACTCAAAAGCGCTCTAATTTTAGATGGAGGTCGGAAAACACATTTCACATCGTATTTCTGTAAAGTACGACCGATGTTGTTGGAAGTGTTTCCTACGTAAGGGAAAAAAGGCAGTAGACTTGAGTGTCGACTCAGAATTATCATCAATCACCCGATGCTGACCCCACAAAAAGTGTTGAGAGAAAGACCAACAGCCTTCTGAAGGAAAGTGATTTGTCGCAGGACACTTACAAACAAAGAAAAAATTAACTACGTAACATTATTTTCTCTATGTGATAACCAAAACAGCAGTCTCCGCTATTCTGTGTTGACGCTTACGGGTCATCCGCCGCAACAGACAAATAGCGAGCGGCTAGGCCGGCCCTGATCAAAGCCTTCTAGATACAAGGCCTACGCACAGCGGCCATATTGGCACATGACGTCATAAACTGTTGGCCATCTTATCTTCAGTCGGCAGTCCTGTTGGCGTGTATATTGTGTCGAAAGTGTGTGGCACGTGAAAGTGACATATTTCATACAGTATTCGCCTACAGTTCTTCGAAGTATGGGAAACAAGTGCTGCGTTCCCTTTTGCCAGGCAAATGATAAATCCCAAAAAGGCATTAAAGCGCACATGTTTCGATTTCCCAAATGTGTGAAGTTGAGAAATCGCTGGATTGCAGCTATTCCCAGACAGGAATTTGTGTCTACGCATCTTTCAAGGGTAAGTAAATGACAAAAAATTTGTAGCGTGTTATTTGTTACCATTGCACCACAATTACCAATTGTTTTTAAAAGCAGTTATGTATCATGTACCAGTATTATTTGTTTCTTAATTGTGGACCATAGCTGCGAGGTTAATACGAAGCTGGCTGTGAAACGTCTCTCATATTTGCAACTATTGTTACACAGAATAGTTATACTAATTAGTGTGGCTCGAAAATGTTTAGCATTCTTTATCATTCCGACCAGATTATTGAGTTTTAAGTGCTTTTATTTGATAGAGCTACAGAATGATTTTGTTCAGTTTTACATGTACATCTATTCGGAAATAATTTCAATTTGAGAAAACTACTTTAGAAAATTGCTTTAATGAATTCAGTGTTCGACAGATTAAGCAGTATAGAAAGCATAATTTCGAGGTAAGTGCATTATGATTAAATTAACAGCACTCTGTGACACCAATTTCAATCAAGAATATAGGAGAAACAATCTTTTCATGTTTAAGGTTCTAACGTTCTGTAGAAACAGGGAAATAAAATATTTTTCGGGTTTTTTGATTTAATAAAAATTATCTCAGGAGGTGCTTCATTTCGTCGAATGATTTGAGTTTCGTGTGAGATCAGCAAATTTTGAAGTGGAGAGGAAAATTTACGAAAATAACCAGGGAAACAAATTCTGTAGGAGCTCCAGTTGCTTTATTTAAAACCGAAAACGTCTGCTTGTTGTTGCATATTGGCGATTTTTTACTGCAAGAAAGCGTAGCTCCTGAGTATTGCCTCGGGGATGGGTGTGTGTGATGTCCTTGGGTTGGTTGGGTTTGGGTGGTTCTGGGGGGCCGGTGACCTCAGCAGTTGGGTCCCATAGTGCTCGGAGCCATTCGAACCATTTGAGCCAAACGGTCTATTGACACACAGTCAACATGGGTTTAGAAAACATCGTTCTTGTGAAACACAACTTGCTCTTTATTCACATGAAGTGCTGAGTGCTACTGACAGGGGATTTCAGATCGATCCCTTATTTCTGGATTTCCGGGAGGTTCAAATTCAAATGGCTCTGAGTACTACGGGACTTGACTAAGGTCATCAGTCCCCTAGAGCTTGGAACCGCTTGGGCCTGTCTAGCCCGTGGACGTCACACGTATCCGTGCCCGGGGCGAGGTTCGAGCCTGGTGCCGTGGCGGTCGCGCAGTTTCAGACTGTAGCGCCTACAACTGCTCGGCCATCCTGGCCGGCGATTTCCGGGACACTTTTGACACTGTACTACACAAGCGGTTCGTAATGAAATTGCGTGCTTACGCAATACCGTCTCAGTTGTGTGACTGGATCTGTGATTTCCTGTCAGAGACGTCACAGTTCGTTGTAATTGACGGAAAGTCATCGCGTAAAAAAGAAGTGATTTCTGGCGTTCCCCAAGGTAGTGTTATAGGCCCTTTGCTGTTCCTTATATATATAAACGATCTGAGAGACAATTTGAGCAGCCGTCTTCGGTTGTTTGCAGATGACGCTGTCGTTTATCAACTAATAAAGTGATCAGAAGAGCAAAACAAACTGCAAAACGATTTAGAAGAAATATCGAAATGTTGCGAAAAGAGGCAGTTGACCTTTAATAACGAAAAGTGTGAGGTCATCCACATGAGTGCTAAAAAGAACGCGTTAAACTTTGGTTACACGATTAATCAGTCTAATCTAAAAGCCGTAAATTCAACTAAATACCTAGGAATTGCAATTACGAAAAATTTAAATTGGAAGGAACAAATATAAAATGTTGTGGGGGAAGGCTAACCAAAGACTGCGTTTCATTGGCATGACACTTAGAAAATGTAACAGACCCACTAAGGAGACTGCTTACACTACGCTTGTCCGTCCTCTTTTAGAATACTGTTGCGCAGTGTGGGATCCTTACCGGATAGGACTGACTGAGTATATTGAAAAAGTTCAAAGAAAGGCAGCACGTTTTGTATTATCGCGAAATATGGGAGAGAGTGTCACAGAAATGATACGGGATTTGGGCTGGACATCATTGAAAGAAAGGCGTTTTCAGTTGCGACGGAATCTTCTCACGAAAGTCCAATCACCAACTTTCTCCTCCGAATCGAAAATATTTTGTTGACACCGACCTACATGGGGAGGAACAAAAATGGCTCTGAGCACTATGGACATTGGGATGGACATCATTAAAAGAAAGGCATTTTTCGTTGCGACGGAATCTTCTCACGAAAGTCCAATCACCAACTTTCTCCTCCGAATGCAAAAATATTTTGTTGACACCGATTTACTGAGGGAGGAACGATCACAAAGATAAAATAAGGGAAATTAGAGCTCATACGGAAAGATATAGGTGTTCATTCTTCCCGCGCGCTGTTTGAGATTGGAATAATAGAGAATTGTGAAGGTGGTTCAATGAACCCTCTGCCAGGCACTTAAACGTGATTTGCAGAGTATCCATGTAGATGTAGGTAAAAGACAGAATTTAAAATTACAGTGTATTCAAGCCCAGAAACGCGTATTTAAGGCAAATCGTCAAAATAATTTTACATCTTGAAATAACATAGGGCAGTTTTGTTCAGTTACTTTACGCGATGATATAAATTTCCATACTTTCCTTACAAGGACATGTAGGAGAGGAAAGCACGAGTATCTCTATGCAGTCTCAGCTCTAAAACTTGTAAAGTTCGTATAGCTGCAGAGTGCTTAACAGGAGCGCTCCGATGCAGACCCGGCCATCAGTATGTGACGTCACAAGTGTGCGCGCAGGCCTGTAGTCTAGGAGGTTTGCCCTGATCCGCGCTGTGCAAAGACCGCGCGTGGCCAGCAGCTGCCGGCGTCGAACTTGTCGCCCTAGTCCAGCACTCCCGGCCTGCTATGGCTACGCAAACGGCGACACGCCGGCGGCGCCGGCGCCGCTGTTTGACTGTGACGGATAGCCTGCCGGCCGTGTCGCAATTAGCGATACGCGAAGCGCAACACGCCGCCCCGCGGCGCGTAGGCCGCCCGACTAATCGCATTACGTCAATATTCCTTCTGCAGGGCAAAGCTTGTTTCCGCGGCTCACCCTGGCCGGTCGTGCATCACGCTTCGTGCCAGTGTCCTCACGCATGTAGCGTCGTTCTCCCTCGCTCCCTGACCAGCTGTGTTTGTCCGTCAGCGCCATCTGCGCGGCTATTCTTGGAAACAGGTAGTACTAATGCGGCATTTCCCGGTGTGTCGCGCGCTTTCAGACCGTGAGCTTTGCGACCCGCGAGTTCAACGTAATGTGCCCGACCACATATATTTAGCCGTGGGTTTTCTGACCTTCAGAGGAAACCGCAACAGTGAGGGAGGCCCTGCCGAACGTTTTGTAACAAGAACATCCTATCACATTTTATCAAGGCATAGAACTGTGCACATGAAGCGTCCCCTTACAAAAATTATAAATGACTGTGCTTAAACTGACACACAATATTTTTAGCGCAACGCTATATGACTTAGAAAAATCCCTACAAAAGAATGGCCCTGACTAACAATAACCTATACCTTTCATGAATCACTTACCTCACAAAAATCTTCGTTACTCAAACTACTGCAATACAACGTGCGCCAATACTGCCAGCTGAATAAAAGATTGTAACTACTGAAGGCAATAACTACTGATAGGCATAGTTAGCAAATGAAAGATTTTGATAGAGAACAAACAATGTATTTACCTTAATAGTGTTCAAAAGTCATAATAGATATATCAGTTCATGACATCCAGTCTTACAAATTTACTCTCTGTGACGGACACACGTCCAGATCATCCGCTCTCAAAACTCCGCCATCTCACCCCCCACATCCACCACTGCTGGCAACTCACCTCCAACTGCGCAAAACTACGCACTGTTAACAGCCAACTGCCCAACACTACAATGGTAAATATTCCAACAATGCAAACCAGCCACAGACTGCACACAGCACAGCCAGTGATTTTCATACAGAGCGCTAGGTGACGTTACCAACATAAAAAACTAAACAGCCTACTTACACACATTGTATATAAGCATGTTTAAACGGTTTTTTTATATTCTTAATTTCTTTATTTTTATCGCCTTTTTTCTCCGACATTACTTCAGGAAATGATTACACTTTTTGTCTTATTTCACGAATTTGAATTTCTCAATCTCAATCTCTTTTTAAGAATACCAAAGACTTTAAGCATCTTAAATCCCCAGACTCTTTACACAGGGTGACCCAAAAAACACAGACAAACCTTAGGGACACATTCCTTACTCCAAAATAAGGAAAAAATGTACACCAAGAATGTTCAAAAATGGCTCAGAGCACTATGGGACTTAACATTTGAGGTCATCAGCCCCCTAGAACTTAGAACTACTTATACCTAACCAACCTAAGGACATCACACACATTCATGCCCGTAGCAGGATTCGAACCTGCGACCGTAGCGGTCGCGCGGTACCAGAGTGAAGTGCCTAGTAGCGCTCGGTCACACTGGCCGGCAGCAACAAAAGGGCTGTATAGAACATACATTAAGAGATATGAGCACTTGTTCAGCAGAAGAGATGTGACGATGACCAAATGGTCGTAGCTCTTAAAGTATATGTTCCGGATCCCACGTTTACTAGACTTTTTTTTCTTGTTTTGGTCAGTACTTCCTCCTCCCAAAATATGGAAAGCAAACACCTTGCAATAGAAGAGTGTTTCATAGAATCGAAGATGAATATATGCTCAGACTTCTTTAAGGTATGCATTTCAGAGCCAAAGTTTACTAGACTTTTTTTACTTACTCGTGTACAAGGAACCTGTCCCTAAAGTTTGTCGATGCTTTTTTTCTTGGGAGACCTTGTATATCCTTACGTCCGTCCCCATAGCTGAGTGGTCAGCGCGGCGGTCTGTCACTCCAACGGGCCCGGGTTCGATTCCCGACTGGATCAGAGATTTTCTCCGCTCATGGACTGGGTGTTGTGTTGTCCTCATTATCATTTCATCATCATCAGTGGAAAGCAAAGGGAAACCACCACTGGAATCACTTCCCAAGACACTCATGCGGTAGACCTCTCTGACGAGGCTTTCCCCACGACAAAACCTGCCGTAATACAAAGTTTTTGTACATCCTTATAACGTCTACTGTTAAGATCTACGTTCGGAAGGGGTGTAGGTACATGGTGAAAGACTCTTCGTATATGTTGAAGTTAAAATTTATTTAAAAAAAAATGAAACAGTGATCGACCATAAGCGTAGACAAAGACATTAGTTATGAATGCGCGGTAAGGCGCAGACAAATGAAGGAAAAAAACCGACATTCATTTTTTTTGTGCATGATTTTGTTTTCTCTCTTTCTCGTATGTAGAAGGATAGTTACGATGTATTGCTTAAAGTATGAAGTACAACGAGTGTTATGTATTATAAGTGTGTATGAATAAGAGAAGACTCAACAACATTATTAAGTGTTTTTATTGAAGTGGAGACAAGTAAGGAGGATTTTCTCCATTTTTTTAATACGCACTGGTGTTCTTGAAGTCGGCTGTCTGCATCTACAATTGAAATGTAAGAGAGGAAGTCCGAATAGCCTAAAATCGTAGAAGTAGAACATTTCTAATAATGCAACTGTGTTTTTGCTCATTCACAAGTTTCCGTGGACATTCTGCAAGCGTCTACGAACATCTGCGATGCTCTGGTTTTTCATCAAAAGACACTCACTGACACCTCACTGCTTCGAATGCACCTCCGCTACAGACGCCATTTTGAAGGCTGCGTATAGCGCTACCACCTGTCGGAACTTCATGAAACTATACAGCTGAAGTTGGAATATTTCACGATATTCGACAGCAAATTCTGCATTTTTGCAGCCAAAACGGCCGAGGAACAATATGTGAGCCCTCGTACGTTCAGTGGGTTACGTGAACGCAGTTTGTTAAATGTGTTCCGAGCACAGTCAGTAGCAGAGAGGTAATAAATTAAAATGTCATGATTTATGCTTAAGTTTTACTGCATGATCAGCGAAAATGTAGTAAGTGACACTGAATTTAGAGACATATTGGCGTAGCTCATATGAAAGCATAACACAAATGAGTAAGGGACGTACATGGGAATCTATTGAAGAACACGTTTTTTCTCGAGAAAATCCGTTGGGTAAATCTGGATTATTTAATAATTCAATAATTCTATGCTTCATCGTATGTCCCTTATATGGAGCATGAAAACAATAGAAAAGAGATTTACACACACACGGAGGCATGCATACATTATTTCCTCTCTACATACGAAAATGAAACATCGCGTAACCTTGGCGCGAAGTACGCTGTGAACTACACATTAGCGTACAGAGTATGTATCTAAATTCAGTTACTCCATACAACACGGTCAGAGCTCTGTTTATTTGATCGTGTAATCTCTGTCTGTTGGTAACGTTTTCTGCCCCGCTGCTCCTTTCAAATATGCGAAGTGACACATTACTGATTAGGACCTGCACCACATCGAAGAGGAATTCTGCCTATCCATTTTTATGTGGTACCATACCAGTAAATCCGATGTGACATAGCTTCAAACGTGTGATTATGTATATGACATAATTTTTTAAGTATTTTGACTTTAAGCATGTAAGCGAGGAAAAGTTAAGATAAGATTTGAAATTATGCTTTAGGTTGTTGGCAGTCGCTAAGTTCTCTCAATACAAGTCACTGTCTGCGTAATTTGCTCTCCATTTTAAACAAAAGCGAATTTTGCACGCATCTAATTGGTTATGACGTCATATCTCCTGAATTATGTGGCGTACAATAATATAATTTTGTAAGTTCATTCAGTGGTATATGTGAAGAGCATCCGAAAACTGTGTTCAACAAGATTCGGTAGTAAAGAAGTAATAAATTAAAACGTCATGTCTTATCCGGAAGTTTTCCTGCATGAACAGCAAAAATGTTAGTATTTTAATCCCTTTATTTATTTTATGTTCTTTGTTAGAAACAAAAAGTGTCTTGAGGGTTTGAAACTATGTGCAAAATTTGTTAGAAATCCCTAAGTGTTCTTATTCTCATATACTGGTTGAATAAAACCGGGGTATTTGAGAGCCATTAGTTACACTGCCTGAATTCAAACACACAGTTTCTAATCGTAATGTTGTCTTATTGTGCGAAACTTTTCACGTATGTTCATATCTGTAAATGAGTATATTATGACAGTATTTTAAAATTTTGCATTCAGACAATATTTACGTGAAATACTGAAAATCAAATATTTGTTGCTCCCACAAGGCATTAGCTAGGCAACCTGCAAGAGCTTAGTAATACATACTGAATAGCCAAGGAAACTGGTACACCTACCTAATATCGTGTAGGAGCCCCGCGAACACACAGAAGTGCCGCAACACGACGAGGAATGGACTTGACTAATGTCTGAAGTAATGGTGGAGGGAATGGACACCATGAATCCTGAAGGGCTGTCTACAAATCCATAAGAGTACGAGGCGGTGGAGATCTCTTCTGTACAGCACGCCGCAAGTCATCCCAGATATGCTCGATAATGTTCATGTCTGGGGAGTTCGGTGGCCAGCGGAAATGTTTAAACTAAAAAAATGTTTCAAATGGCTCTGAGCACTATAGGACTTAACATCTATGGTCATCAGCCCCTAGAACTTAGAACTACTTAAACCTAACTAACCTAAGGACATCACACAACACCCAGTCATCACGAGGCTGAGAAAATCCCTGACCCCGCCGGGAATCGAATCCGGGAACGCGGGCGCAGGAAGCGAGAACGCTACCGCACGACCACGAGCTGCGGACGTTTAAACTCAGAAGAGTGTTGTTCCTGGAGCCACTCTGCAGCAATTATTGACGTGTAGGGTGTGTCGCATTGTCCTGCTGGAATTTCCGAAGTTCGTTGGCATGCACAGTGGTCATGAATCGGTGCAGGTGATCAGACAGGATGCTTACGTACATGTTACCTGTCAGAGTGGTATCTAGACGAATCAGGGATCCCATATCACTCCAACTGCACACGCCCCACACCATTACAGACCTTCCACCAACTTGAACAGTCCCCTGTCGACATGCAGGGTCCATGTACTCGTGAGGTTGTCTCCCTACTCGTACACGTCTATCCACTCGATACAATTTGAAACGAGGTTCGTCCGACCATGCAACGTGTTTCCAGTCATCAACAGTCGAAAGCCGTTGTTGAGGGGCCCAGGCTAGGCGTGAAGCTTTTCACCGTGCAGTGATCAAGGGCATACGAGCGGGCCTGAGGCTCTGAAAGCCAGTATCGATGATGTTTCGTTGAAAGGTTCGCACGCTGACACTTGCTGATGACGCAGCATTGCAATCTGCAGCGATTTGCGGAAGGTTTGCACTTTGTCACGTTGAACGATTTTCTTCAGTAGTCGTTGATACCTTTCGTTTATACTGTGCGGTAGCGTTCTCGCTTCCCACGCCCGGGTTCCCGGGTTCGATTCCCGGAGGGGGTCTGGGATTTTCTCTGCCTCCTGATGACTGGGTGTTGTGTGATGTCCTTAGCTTAGTTAGGTTTAAGTAGTTCTAAGTTCTAGGGAACTGATGACCATAGATGTTAAGTCCCATAGTGCTCAGAGCCATTTGAACCATTTGAACCTTTCGTTCAGGGTCTTTTTCCGGCCGCAGTGATGTCGGAGATTCGATGTTTTACGGGATTCCTGATATTCACGGCACACTCATGAAGTGGTCGTACAGTAAAATACCCACTTCATCGCTACCTCGGTGATGCTGTGTCACATCGCTCGTGCGGCGACTATTACACCACGTTCAAACTCACTTGTTGTAGCAGCAGTAACCGATCTAACAACTGCGCCAGACACTTGTTGTCTTATAGAGGCGTTGCCGACCGTAGCGCCTTATTCTGCCTGTATTTGAATACGCATGCCTATGCCAATTTCTTTGGAGCTTCAGTGTAGATGGCATCCACTGATCGCTTCGTCCTCAAACAAGGTCGCAGACGATTTGATTCACCATCTTAACCCAGTCTAATTTTCTGTTAGGTCGAAATTACAATGAAATCACTACGCTTGGCTGCATACAGGCGTTGAAATACGTCAACGGGGAGAGTCGAAAATGTTTGGCCCGACCGGGACTCGAACCCGGGATCTCCTGCTTCCATGGCAGACGCTCTATCCATCTGAGCCACCGAGGACACAGAGGATAATGCGACTGCAGGGAGTTATTTCCGGCACGCCTCCCATGAGACCCACATTCCCAACTTATTGTCCCACACTATATTCTTAGTCTCCCTGACCATTATACTCACTACTCGCGGCTTATTGCCGCTTCACGTAAGAGTTCGGGCTCTGTGCATCCGCACAGAGGAAGATGGTCAAATGGACGGTGAGCTTTTAAGTATATATACAGGGTGTTACAAAAAGGTACGGCCAAACTTTCAGGAAACATTCCTCACACACAAAGAAAGAAAATATGTTATGTGGACATGTGTCCGGAAACGCTTACTTTCCATGTTAGAGCTCATTTTATTACTTCTCTTCAAATCACATTAATCATGGAATGAAAACACACAGCAACAGAACGTACGAGCGTGACTTCAAACACTTTGTTACAGGAAATGTTCAAAATGTCCTCCGTAACCGAGGATACATGCATCCACCCTCCGTTGCATGGAATCCCTGATGCGCTGATGCAGCCCTGGAGAATGGCGTATTGTATCACAGCCGTCCACAATACGAACACGAAGAGTCTCTACATTTGGTACCGGGGTTGTGTAGACAAGAGCTTTCAAATGCCCCCATAAATGAAAGTCAAGAGGGTTGAGGTCAGGAGAGCGTGGAGGCTATGGAATTGGTCCGCCTCTAAAAATCCATCGGTCACCGAATCTGTTGTTGAGAAGCGTACGAACACTTCGACCGCAATTTGCAGGAGCTCCGTCGTGCATGAACCACATGTTGTGTCGTACTTGTAATGGCACATGTTCTAGCAAGACAGGTAGAGTATCCCGTATGAAATCATGATAACGTGCTCCATTGAGCGTAGGTGGAAGAACATGGGGCCCAATCAAGAAAACACCAACAATGCCTGCCCAAACGTTCACAAAAAATCTGTGTTGATGACGCGATTGCACAATTGCGTGCGGGTTCTCGTCATGTTGATTGTGAAAATATACAATTTGATTACGTTGGATGAAGCCTCATCCGTAAAGAGAACATTTGCACTGAAATGAGGATTGACACATTGTTGGATGAACCATTCGCAGAAGTGTACCCGTGGACGCCAATCAGCTGCTGATAGTGCCTGCACACGGTGTACATAGTACCGAAACAACTGGTTCTCCCGTAGCACTCTCCATACAGTGACGTGTGTCAACGTTACCTTGTACAGCAGCAACTTTTCTGACGCTGACATTAGGGTTATCGTCAACTGCACGAAGAATTGCCTCGTCCATTGCAGGTGTCCTTGTCGTTCTAGGTCTTCCCCAGTCGCGAGTCATAGGCTGGAATGTTCCGTGCTCCCTAAGACGCCGACCAATTGCTTCGAACGTCTTCCTGTTGGGACACCTTCGTTCTGGAAATCTGTCTCGATACAAACGTACCGCGCCACGGCTATTGCCCCGTGCTAATTCACACATCAAATGGGCATCTGCCAACTCCGCATTTGTAAACATTGCACTGACTGCAAAACCATGTTCGTGATGAACACTAACCTGTTGATGCTACGTACTGATGTGCTTGATGCTAGTACTGTAGAGCAATGAGTCGCATGTCAACACAAGCACTGAAGTCAGCATTACCTTCCTTCAATTGGGCCAACTGGCGCTGAATCGAGGAAGTACAGTACATATTGACGAAACTAAAATGAGCTCTAACATGGAAATTAAGCGTTTCCGGACACATGTCCACATAACATCTTTTCTTTATTTGTGTGTGAGGAATGTTTCCTGAAAGTTTGGCCGTCCGTCTTTGTAACACCCTATATATATACAGGGTGAGTCACCTAACATTACCGCTGGATATATTTCGTAAACCACATCAAATACTGACGAATCTATTCCACAGACCGAACGTGAGGGGAGGGGCTAGTGTAATTGGTTAATACAAACCATACAAAAATGCACGGAAGTATGTTTTTTAACACAAACCTACGTTTTTTTAAATGGAACCCCGTTAGCTTTGTTAGCACATCTGAACATATAAACAAATACGTAATCAGTGCCGTTTGCTGCATTGTAAAATGTTAATTACATCCGGAGATATTGTAACCTAAAGTTGACGCTTGAGTACCACTCCTCCGCTTTTCGATCGTGTGTATCGGAGAGCACCGAATTACGTAGGGATCCAAAGGGAACGGTGATGGACTTTAGGTACAGAAGAGACTGGAACAGCACATTACGTCCACATGCTAACACCTTTTTATTGGTCTTTTTGACTGTCGCACATGTACATTACCATGAGGGGTGAGGTACACGTACACACGTGGTTTCCGTTTTAAATTACGGAGTGGGATAGAGTGTGTCCCGAAATGTCAGGCCAATAGATGTTCAATGTGGTGGCCATCATTTGCTGCACACAATTGCAATCTCTGGCGTAATGAATGTCGCCGCAGGCTGCCACAATACGTTGTTTCATATCCTCTGGGGTTGTAGGCACATCACGGAACACACGGTACATGATGGCCACCACATTGAACATCTATTGACCTGACATGTCGGGACACACTTTATTCCACTCCGAAATTTAAAACGGAAACCACGTGTGTACGTGTACCTCACCCCTCATGGTAATGTACATGTGCGTCAGTGAAAAAGACCAATAAAAAGGTGTTAGCATGTGGACGTATTGTGATGTTTCAGTCTCTTCTGTACCTAAGGTCCATCACCGTTCCTTTTGGATCCCTACGTAATTCGGTGCTCTCCGATACACACGATCGAACAGCGGAGGAGTGGTACTCAAGCGTCAACTTTAGGTTACAATATCTTCGGATGTAATTAACATTTTACAATGCAACAAGCGGCACTGATTACGTGTTTGTTTATATGTTCAGATGTGCTAACAAAACTAACGTGGTTCCATTTTAAAAAATGTAGGTTTGTGTTAAAAAACATACTTACGTGCATTTTTGTATGGTCTCTATTAACCAATTACACTAGCCCCTCTCCTCACGTTCGGTCTGTGGAATCGGTTCGTCAGTATTTGATATGGTTTACGAAATATATCCAGCGGTAACGTTAGGTGACTCACCCTGTATATACAGGGTGTTACAAAAAGGTACGGCCAAACTTTCAGGAAACATTCCTCACACACAAATAAAGAAAAGATGTTATGTGGACATGTGTCCGGAAACGCTTAATTTCCATGTTAGAGCTCATTTTAGTTTCGTCGGTATGTACGCTCAATGGAGCACGTTATCATGATTTCATACGGGATACTCTACCTGTGCTGCTAGATCATGTGCCTTTACAAGTACGACACAACATGTGGTTCATGCACGATGGAGCTCCTGCACATTTTAGTCGAAGTGGTCGTACGCTTCTCAACAACAGATTCGGTGACCAATTCCATGGCCTCCACGCTCTCCTGACCTCAACCCTCTAGCCTTTCATTTATGGGGGCATTTGAAAGCTCTTGTCTACGCAACCCCGGTACCAAATGTAGAGACTCTTCGTGCTCGTATTGTGGACGGCTGTGATACAATACGCCATTCTCTAGGGCTGCATCAGCGCATCAGGGATTCCATGCGACGGAGTGTGGATGCATGTATCCTCGCTAACGGAGGACATTTTGAACATTTCCTGTAACAAAGTGTTTGAAGTCACGCTGGTACGTTCTGTTGCTGTGTGTTTCCATTCCATGATTAATGTGATTTGAAGAGAAGTAATAAAATGAGCTCTAACATGGAAAGTAAGCGTTTCCGGACACATGTCCACATATCATATTTTCTTTCTTTGTGTGTGAGGAATGTTTTCTGAAAGTTTGGCCGTACCTTTTTGTAACACCCTGTATATATAAATATATAAAGATGGTATCTGTTCTTTCTGCCTAAATGGCAGGGAGAGAAAGTTTAAAAATAAATCTCGCTGCAAACTCTGTGAGCAAACGACAAATAATTTCTCGTTGGTTCGGACATGTCCAAAAGAACAGATACCATCTTCATATATATATATATTCTGTTAGGTCTCCCACCATTTCGATTTAGACACCACGTTGATTTCCAATTGTTGTCATTCTCTTCCTTTCAATGCCTCCTTAAATATTTCCAGTGAGTGTAACATTTACTTCTTTTTTGGATAATGGTCTCCCATATATTTCTTTGCTCCTACATTATGTGTTTCAAAGCGTGATTTCCCAAGTCACTAAGTAGTTAACTACTTGACACCGTATATATTAGTGTTTTGTGCCGATTCTACGAATCAGTTTAAGTGAATTCCGAGATGATTCCCTGGATCGGTTAGTCCTTCGTTCACGGCCATGTAGCACTCTCTTTGTCTAGAATACGAGTAAGTTAAACTAAAATTTAACAAGCATTTGTTCGTTTCGTCCGATTATGAAGATTACCTTTAATCTGTACGGGATAGTATTCATAAGCGTTAACATGTATTTTCCATAACAGTTTACACCCCTAACTCGTAAACGCAGTCGTCGCAAAATTTCAGCCGCATAAAACCGTTTGGCACTGTAATTTTTTCCCCAAGACGCCCTCACGCGAAACTTCTTAAAATATTCAGGAAGAAATTCCGCGAAACCTCACGCTATGTCCCCAACATTCTGCCGGTGGTTACAGAGCACATCATTAGCACGCGTCGTTTCCATTTGCCTAAAGGGCAGGGAGAGAAAGTTTAAAAATAAATCTCGCTACAAACTCTGTGCGCAAACGACAAATATTTTCTCGTTGGTTCGCTCTAATTAACAAAGTGATGTTATTAAAGCGGCGGCAATCACGAATAAATATACAGCATTGCGTTTATTTCACACATGATACTGTCGTGTGTTTGCAAAATTATTTTCAACCACATTGTTAAATTGAATGCTTTGTCATAAACGTAATCCTCTGCAAGTGGAAATGAACGAACTTGTTTCGTTTGCCCTCATATTCCGGATGCGCAATTGCCTTTCCGCGCCTTAACAACAGTAGATTTAAATACCACGTTGAAAGAAATTCGCTAACGCTCTCATTAACACGCAAAATTTACTTTTTAAAACTGAAAATCACTGGAGCATATGAAAGTAGAAAGCAATATAAATAAAAAATTACCCCTCCGATAACCATTTGATTTCAGCTTAAAATAAGCATTCTTCTCAGGCATTCGTTTAAGCATGCATGTACAGCGTCAGGACCAATCAAGGAAAATTGAATTACAAATCTTATATGTAAAAACAAAATTTTTGACTGATACTTAAGTGAATAGATTTCTGAGAATTGTAACGAAAAGAAACCCAATGAATTGAAGCTTCAGAAACTAGAAGCCGCGTTTGTGTTAACAAAAAATACTTACAAAGAAAACAATGGCTTTCCCGGCACTGTAAATTCCGGTATTACACAATTGTGATAAAACTATAGGCACTCTACGCCTCAGAGACACTTAATCTCCAACATTAAACATTGAAACAACAAACAGAAATGAAAGAACTTGAAATTGTAAGATAAGTTATAGGACCAAGAATAAAACACGGAATGCATCACCGAAAACCAAATCCGGAAATTTACAGGCAAATCCTGGACAAGTAGAAAGAATCGATCCAAACAACCTTGAAAAAATAAAATAACTAGATCCAACTGTTAAAAGAAAACGGACAAATGAGCTTAAATAATTTGGACCGACAAATTTTAGAACCGAGATTCAGCCAGGAAAGTCCAGAAAACCGGGGGTTCGAGGAAGAAATGAAAATAAGCCAACAACAGAGACGGACGGAGCAACGAAAACACACTCACTCCTTTCATCTGGAGCAATACAAAGCTAAAAGGAAGACAGACGAGTATTCATTTCGTTTAGGTCTGTGCGACTCATTTGCGAAAGAAGAAAGAAAAAGCCGGCCGCTGTGGCCGAGCAGTTCTAGGCACTTCAGTCCGGAACCGCGCTGCTGCTACGGTCGCAGGTTCGAATTCTGCCTCGGGCATGGATGTGTGTGATGTCCTTAGGTTAGTTAGGTTTAATTAGTTCTACGTCTAGGGGACTGATGACGTCAGATGTTATGTCCCATTGTGCTTAGAGCCATTTGAACCATTTGAGGAAGGAAAGCAACAGACTCCCTAATTCGGGGATAAGAGAGACAAATCGGAAGCAGGAAGGAAAGAAACAAGATTAGGCAGAAGTAAAAAATGAGACAGAGAGAGAGAGAATGGGGAGAGATGGAGGCAATAAGAGAGAGGGATAAATGTAGGAGAAAAAGAAGAAGAGAGAGGGTGACAGAGAGAGAGAGAGAGAGAGAGAGAAGGAGAGAGGGGTGGTGGGAGGGATAGAGAGAGAAAGAGAGAGGAAGGAGGGAGGGAGGGATGGAAGGGGGAGAGTGGGGAAAGGAAGGGAAAGAGGAAAGAAAAAAGTTAATGTCAAGTGGTACCTTGTAATATTTCTGTCTTAGTCAGCCATCATATTGGGCTCCAAGAAGCTGTTCCCAGAGCAGTGGAGATGCAAGAAGTATATAGATGACGAAATGTGGTGTGAGGTACCCGTGACATATGTTAGATTTGGTACAATTCCCGTGAGAAAGACCGCCTGCATAATGCTACTGCTCTGTGATTGGTTGCTGTGTTCGTAGCAAGGGCGCCAAAACGTTAAAGTATAGTTATTATTATTAGTTAAACTACTCATTGGAATGACTTCACTTTTAATATAAATATCTCTCAACAGCTGACTATCAATCAGTCATTTTAAAATTATTAAAAACTATTTAAATCAAAAACAAAAGACTGACGAAATTGCAGACGAAGCACTTCGGAAGCGTTCGGGTCACGCTTTTTCTGGTATGGCGCGCGAAGTGTTCCGGGCTGTTCGTCAATCTGGATTAGGCAGTCGAGAAGAACAGACATGTTGTCTGTCGTAGGATGTGTTTCCAATTTTTATTAAAGTTCCTGTTCGTCACTCTGGATTAGGCAGTCGAGAAGAAGAGACATGTTGTCTATTGCAGGATGTGTTTGCCAGTATTCAGTACTAAAAGATTCACTCCGGTAGTCATGAGGCACAGACACTTGCTACAAACAGTGTAAAGATACATTTTCGTAAACATTGTGTTTGATCATGTACTTTGCTGTATTAGAAGGTGTTGTGGTAAGATCACGTAGTCGTCTCGTGTGGCTATAGTAAAATACGCGAGTGGCACCCCAAAGAAGTGATACATCATTTCAGAATAGAACCTCGTTAAAAGTCAGTTTCAGCCTCAAGATACAGAACCTACGACCTGCATGCTGTTTTCTGCGCTGGGGACATCAACTTGAAGACAGCAGGTTAGTGAACTACAACAGAACCTTCGTATTCCACACAGTGCAGTGGAAACAACTAGGCGCCTCACGTGTACTGCATGCACAGAACAAATGTGCTCAGTGACACGTCATCTGCACTAATGCAGAGGAGGTAAAGGAGGACGATCGTTATTAACACCAACAATCAATTCGTTCTTCCTTTCTTGCCGTAACCTGATTTTAAGGAACATCAATTAGAACATCGCAACTAATACACATTATATGGTTTCAGAAGGGGCCCGCGACGCAACGGCGATTGATTCTCCGCCCCCATGTTTCGAAGTGGTCTGGCCAGGAGACACGCAGCAAGTGTTGTACCTCGCAACCGATGCAGAGCACGAGAGACAGAAAAGAATTACATTCTCGCTCAGAAGAGCGAACGGCGACGGCGACAGATGGGGAAACGAGAAAAGGGTGGCTGAAAGAGAGGGAAAAAGGGGAAGGAGTGAGAAAGGGCGGCCGGATCGCCGGAGCGCAGCGGGAGACGTGCGGCAGTTTTCCGCTCCGCAGGCCGCACCAGGAGCCGCCGTAACGAGCGCAGGAATGCGGCAATGCGTCGTCCCCGGCTGTCCTTTCAGGGCGGGCGCTCCTCCGCGGCCAAACTGTCCGAAAAGAAGGATAATCTCGCCGAATTCATTCCACGACTGAACGATTCGGACGGAGCAGATGCGGCGCCACAGCGGCCGGCTGAGACCGACGGTCAGGAGCGCTATGCGTGATGGTGGGGCGAAAGGATGGTGGGTGGGGGGAGGGCAAAGGGGATGTGGAGACCGGGCCGCGAGGGACGCCTGCACAAGTGGCTGGATGCGGGTTGAATGCGGCAGCAGAGGAAAGGCGCCGAGGATTTGCCAGCCTGCCGCTGGAGCGCTGTTACTCACGAGGGGCAAAGCTATATGGAATAGTGGACTGCGATCAAAGCAAAACTGGTTGCACATCCAATTCAGGAGACGTACGTCACAAAGAAAATAGAGCTGGTTTACTTATCACTAGTAAACCCCCCATCCTTTAAGGGGACTAGTTCGTGAACTCAAGAGGAAATCTCGAAAAATCTATCAGTTTTCTAAATAACGTAGCTCAAATTATAAGAGTTGTAAGCTCAAATAATGCTTCCCATATTTTGACAGCTCTTTTGGGAAAATATGGGCGTATGAACCACAGCTTTTGGTATCACACAATTTTTCTGAATTCTATTTCGTGTTGCAAGTGAAATAAAGCGTGTTTATTATTTATGTAGAGCCCAGGCACACATACATATCTCGAAATAAAAACAGAGCAGAAGCTCGTTTGTTTTAGAAGTTCTTTACACTTTTATCTTCAAATGTTCCAATGTGTGTGAAATCTTATGGGACTTAACTGCTAAGGTCATCAGTCCCTAAGCTTACACACTACTTAACCTAAATTATCCTAAGGACAAACACACACACCCATGCCCGATGGAGGATTCGAACCTCCGCCGGGGCCTGCCGCACAGTCCATGACTGCAACGCCCCAGACCGCTCGGCTGATCCCGCGCGGCTTTTATCTTCAAATGAGCCTTATAAAAAGATGTTGCTATCATAAAGTATGGTTCAAGAAGCTTCTTTAATAACGATTATAAAAAATTTCTGTAATTAACTAATAGTTTTCTTTAAAAGGTCTTCACGGGTTCGCAGGAGAGCTTCTGCGAAGTTTGGAAGGTAGGAGACGAGATACTGGCAGAAGTAAAGCTGTGAGGACGTGGCGTCAGTCGTGCTTGGGTAGCTCAGATGGTAGAGCACTTGCTCGCGAAAGGTTAAGGTCCAGAGTTCGAGTCTCGGTCCGGCACACAGTTTTAATCTGCCAGGAAGTTTCATATCAGCGCACATTCCGCTGCAGAGTGAAAATCTCATTATGGAAACATCCCCCAGGATGTGGCTACGCCATGTCTCCGCAATATCCTTTCTTCCAGGAGTGCTAGTTCTGCAAGGTTCGCAGGAGAGCTTCCGTGAAGTTCGGAAGGTAGGAGACGAGATACTGGCAGACGTAAAGCTGTGAGGACGGGGCGTGAGTCGTGCTTTGGTAATTCAGATGGTAGAGCACTTGCCCGGGAAAGGCTAAGGTCCTGAGTTCGAGTCTTGGCCGGGCACACAGTTTTAATCTGCCAGGAAGTTTCAGGTCTTCACATTTCAAATCTAAGTCATAAGAATAGTCTACTTTTTATATGTGAATTGAATGTTGGAGGGGAGAAATGAAAGGAAGGGGAAGGGATTAGTGATGTCAGCTGCATTGGGACATTACACGGAATCAGTGGCGACGAGTGACAATGTGTGCCCGACCAGTATTCAAATCCGGGATCTCGTGCTTGGCAAGCAGGTGTGTTACTGCACCAACTGGCACGCAGTATCTATCGCAACGGCGTGGACTGTCATGGCACGCCTCACGGCCGTCTACACATACACCGAGCACCAACTGTCCGCAGTTCCTGTCCATTTCCTCCTTGTTCGCTACTCCGAGATTCCTGCAAGAGGTCGGACGTACTTGTGCATCCGCAATGAAGAAGGTGGAACCATTGCTCTCCCAGGCGAACCAACTAAATGAGCACGTGGTGTCCTTTCTTTCAGATATGTCCGAAAGAACAGACACCACACATTCATGTAGTCTACTTTTTCAGTTAAGTACGTTTTAAGACAATATATTTATTTTCAGCCCTTTGCCTTTCATAATTTGTAATCAGTGTGTATCAGAACAGCAGAAAGGGAACTTTTGGGAAATTCAAGTTAAAAGTTGTTTCTCTATCTAACCTGTAAACACTACTGCATTCCAGGCCCATATTCATCTTGTTTCTGGTGTTGTTCTTCCTCCCTTTTCTTTTTCAGTCTTATTCTTCTGTCTTTGGTGGACTCTGATTCTTCTGTTCTGAAGAGTCTCCTATGGTCTATGCCACTTTAAGCTCTTTGCATATTTAGTCCACAAGGTACTCTAATCAGTTCCATAACCTTAAATCTTGACACTACACCATCATTCAAACATAGTAAAGCACTCAGCACACCTATTTTCATAGTACATAGTCCTGCCAGAACGGTTTTTGGTAACTGTTCTCTTATATGGCTGTTAAAACTTTCAGTTGGGTTTTGAGTTCTGCTTCTCAAATAACCACATGTAACTAAGATCCCTATAAATAGTTTTGCAACTTCTATTATAACAGCCGGCCAGAGTGGCCGAGCGGTTCTAGGCGCTACAGTCTGGAGCCGCGCGACCGCTACGGTCGCAGGTTCGAATCCTGCCTCGGGCATGGATGTGTGTAATGTCCTTAGGTTAGTTAGGTCTAAGTAGTTCTAAGTTCTAGGGGACTGATGACCTCAGAAGTTAAGTCCCATAGTGCTCAGAGCCAATTTTCTATTATAACAAATACCAAAGAATACTTATGGCTGTAGGTCTTACCTTGAATAATAGTCGTCTTGTAGCCACACCATGACTCACTGCCTCGTGAGCAGAGTACATGACAGTTATCACGACTGACCGAGGTGGAGCAGTGGTTAGCACACTGGACTCGCATTCGAGAGGACGACGGTTCAATACCGCGTCTGGCCATCCTGATTTAGGTTTTCCGTGATTTCCCTTAATCGGTCCAGGCAAATGCTGGGATGGTTCCTTCGGAAGGGCACCTTCCTTCTCCGTTCCTCCCTAATCCGATGAGACCGATGACCTCGCTGTTTGGTCTCTTCCCCAAACAACCCCACCCAACCCAACGAGTGTGGATAGTTTATGAAAAAAGGACATAATTTGACAAATCGAAAAATATTTCCTCTGCTACTAAAACATACATACAATTTTCTGGAGTTTTTCGTGAAGGCTCATACAGAACTACTGAAACTAATTCCACAAAAGTCTGTGGCAAAATAATGAATGAACTCTCTGCAGACATAAAAGTGAATCAGCCATGATGTTCTCGCAGATTAGTTAACATTAGAGATTAAGAACTCACAGAAAACAAGCAAGTTAGAACCAAATTCTGTTCTTAAAAAGGCTGTCTCTCTGACGTGGGGGCATCTTCATGTGTGCTGATACTTTTAAATTCCTCTAATTTTGAAATTTCCTTCGAGTCAGCTTTCTCGAAATAAACATGGTTTTCTTCAGAAGACTGTGGAGAATTTTATGAAATAACAATATAAAAATTGATTTTTTTAACACTCATTCACAAGCCAGACCCCTTACAGAATCTAACTACCTTGTATAAAATAGCTTCAAACGTCTGATTACTTCACGAATGAGTTCATGTGTTAAGCATTTGACTTTAAGCATCTGAGGTAAAGGAAAGTTTAGGTAACGTTTGAAATTACGCTTACTGGTGGTTGGAAGTTGCTAAGTGCTCTCATTCTCAAATGCTGGATGAATACACCCCGGAAATTTGTGCGCTGCGATTTACGCTGCCTCAAGACAAACACATAGCTTCGAACTGTCATATTTGTTTTATTGTGTTAGACTTTTAACATCAGATTACGACGGCATTTTGTTGTTGTTGTTGTGGTCTTCAGTCCAGAGACTGGTTTGGTGCAGCTCTCCATCTACTCTATCCTGTGCAAGCTTCTTCATCTCCCAGTACCTACTGCAACCTACATCCTTCTGAATCTGTTTAGTGCATTCATCTCTTGGTCTTCCTCTACGATTTTTACCCTCCGCGCTGCCCTCCAATACTAAATTGGTGATCCCTTGCTGCCTCAGAATATGTCCTACCAATTGATCCCTTTTTCTAGTGAAGCTGTGCCACAATTTTCTCTTCTCCCCAATTCTATTCAGTACCTCCTCATTAGTTATGTGGGGCATTTTAAGACTTCTAAATTCGTTCAATAATAACGAGAAATAGCGAAAAAGGTTTTTGGCCCTGGAAGCTATTATATACGCAACCTGCAGCTAGTATTGCGTACCGGTATAGCGGTTTAGTAATATAGATTCTTACAGGTATACATTTTTAATTTGGCAAAATCTACTACTTTTATTTGTCGTCTTTGTCCGGAGTTTCCTCTGTTCCCAATACTCTTTCATACAGTCACTATGGTGTGTATGTTATTCTCCGTCCATGTTCTTCCGGCCATTGTAGTTCTTCTTTCGAGTTGAAACTGTTCCGAACCTGGTATTCCGTGTTGAACCATGTTGAGTTCTAACATGAGGGATTCTGGGTTGATGGACCTCTTAAGGTGTTGCCGAGATTCTTTAATTCACGTCGCAGAGGTCTTGTTCCTGTCCCAGAGGTAATCATATATTTGAAGAGTGAAGACAGAAAATGTTCTTAGTATCATTTTTTCACAAAACACGTTTTCGGTGCTACTGTTTCCTCAGTATTGGTCTAGGTGAAAAATCATGGGGAACGTGTTTAAAACAATCATTAGTAGATGGGACATGGTCTTTGTGCCAAGTAGCGCTTCCTTATAGAGTTAGAAAATATAAAATATATGAGACTACAGCTATAACAATTAAAAATTTAATGCTATATTTCTTTTTTTGTACTGTCACAAATAAAACGTAGTGCATCAGTATTAATGACACTTGGAACAAGAACTTCCTTATTGGCACTTAAATTCAGGCATTTTCCTGATACATCACAAAGAAAATTCTTAATAAAGTTCTTATTCTGTAATTTGTCTGTTCTTTTTCGAGGTGATGCGGTGAACAGCAATAATTCTGTGGTACCAAAATACCTTCCCAGTTTTTGAATACAAACCAGTTATGTACAAAAGGAGGCACGTTGTTTTTTCATTCTTCTCATAAAGCTAAGATTTGTCACTTAGAACATTTTCCATTTCCACTCTTCATTTGTGTGAGTAGTTACCAGGAAATATCGGCCCCCTTCTCCTCGTGATCTCTCACCGCTTTCTGGAACCTAGCGAAGTAAACCACTAACAACAGTCATCTTGGACTAACAGTCCTGTCTTATCCTGGAATTCAGTTATTAATATTATTATTATTAAAGTCACCGGATAAATTATTAGACACCCCTTTAAAAGAGCTAAAATACAGCTTTGTAGCGCTTTACATTGTGTAGAACTCGTAGCAGATGGTCACGTAACCCTCCGCCACTGACCCTCGTCATGGCAATGAAATGATGTTTTTGTGTCAGTAGGCTGTATGGAATTAGTGCAGTAAGACGGGTCGCCATGAAGACGGGACATTATGGCAGGATGGAACTATTCAGTTTGGACGTGCCCATAGCCACACTGAGAATGAAGTCGCCCGATTTTTTGGTGTATCAATTTGGAGCTCTGCTGTATGTCATTACCAGTCAGTGATTTCAGATGGATATGGTAAGCCTAAGAAACTTGTGGAGGACATTATCAATGCTGGAGGTTATGTTACACGGTTTTACTGTAATGCTTCAGGGGGGTAAGTAATGTTTTGTGTGACTCTTGAGGTTTTTACAGAGACATTGTTTGATAGTATGCTTTCGAGATTAAATTTTAAATGAACGACGACATTTTTGTTTGCTAGAATACCGGAAACATACCACAAATGCTCCAGATTTTTCCATCGCATATCAATCATCCAAATGAGTGCAAATGTCGACACTTAAAGAATGCCACAGCTACAGTACTTTTATCGTCAGACTCATTTAATATCGTTTTGTTCGCTGACTTAAATGGCACCAGGTGAGACAATGTGGAAGGAAAATGTTAATGAATTAACTTATCTTGTGTATTGGTGGATTGAAAAGCGTTCTATGCTTGTGCAGCACACCAAATTTGCTTTAGGCTGAGAGTGTGTAACAAGTAATAGCTATATGAAGAGCACGTGAGAGAGAAAGAGAGGGGAGAGGAGAGAGAGAGAGAGAGAGAGAGAGAGAGAGAGAGAGAGAGAGAAAGTATGTGTGTGTGTGTGTGTGTGTGAAAAAGAGGGAGGGAGAGAGAGAGAGAGAGAGAGAGAGAGAGAAAGAGAGAGAGAGAGGAAGGGAAGGGTGGAGGGAGGAAGTCATAGGGGAAAGGTGCACAAGGAGCCTTTGTCAGCACGTCAGAAAGCACATTTTATGGTTGTCAAAGCCGCTTTTTATGGTAGTCATAGGTGTTAACGCCCAACGAGGATGCGACAATGGAACAATGTACCTACATACCAGCGTTGCTTGAGAGGGATCCTTGGAGAGTTTAATAAAGGCTTCGTCAGTCTACGCGCGGGCCATTGTTGAGATTACAGAGTAATCAATGCGACGCGTAAGCTGCCCACTAATCTGAACGGCTGTCAAAGTATCAAAGAGACAAGGATAAAAGCGAATAGGAAGGACGACGAATTGCCATGAAAGTGTAACTAATGTCACACTTGTCGTAGTGTGAATGTTTTTCTTGAGCTTAAGGCAACGGTTAAAAATTGGCAATGTCAACCACAATAGTGGCATTACTCACAGTATTGTTATTTTTTTCATTCCAACAGGACTGGATTCCCGGAAGACGAGTACGGTCGGGCACTCGAGTATCTACATCTACATACATACTGCACAAGCCATAGTACGGTGCGTGACGGAGGGTAGATGTACCTCACAAAAATATGCTTCCTCATGATTCCTAATCTCTATAATCCTATCTTCCTGGTCCTTTAGCGAAATGTACGTTGGTTGCAATACAATAGTTCTACAGTCAGCCTTCAAATGTCTTCAATAGTGTTCCTCGAAAAGAAGGTCGCCTTTCCGCCAGTGATTCCCATTTGCATTTCCGAAGCATATCCGTAATACTTGCGTGCCGTTTGAATCTACTGGTAACAAATCTAGCACTTCGCCTTTGAACTGCATCCATGTCATCTGACTTGGTGGATATCCCAAACACTCGAGCACTACTCGGTAACGGATTGCACTAGTGTCCTATATGCGGTCTCCGTTAAACCACACTTTCCTGAAACTCTCCCAATAAACCGAAGTCTAACATTCGTCTTCCTTCCTACAGACCTTATATGCTGTTTCCATTTCATATCACTTCGGAACGTTTAATAAGACACGGCTCCAAAATACTAACGCGAATTCTTTGCAGACGAATGGAAAAACTGGTAGAAGCCGACCTCGGGGAAGATGAGTTTGGATTCCGCAGAAATATTGGAACACGTGAGGAAATACTGATTCTACGACTAATCTTAGAAAATAGATTAAGGAAAGGCAAACCTACGTTTCTAGCATTTGTAGACTTACAGAAAGCTTTTGACAATGTTGACTGGAATACTCTCTTTCAAATTATGAAGGTGGCAGGGGTAAAATATAGGGAGCGAAAGGTTATTTACAATTTGTACAGAAACCAGATGGAAGTTATAAGAGTCGAGGGACATGAAAGGGAAGCAGTGGTTGGGAAGGGAGGGAGAGAGGTTTTCAGCCTATCCCCGATGTTATTCAATCTCTATATTGAGCAACCAGTAAAGGAAACAAAAGAAAAATTAGGAGTAGGAATTAACATCCATGAAGAAGAAATAAAAACATTGAGGTGCACCGATGACATTGTAAAGGGACCTGGAAGAGCAGTTGAACGGAATGGACAATGTCTTGAAAGGAGGATATAAGATGAACATCAACAATATCAAAACGAGGATAATGGAATGTAGTCGAATTAAATCGGGTGGTGCTGAAAGAATTAAACTAGGAAATGAGACACTTACAGTAGTAAATGAGTTTTGCTATTTGGGGAGCAAAATAACTGATGATGGTCGAAGTAGAGAGGATATAAAATGTAGACTAGTAATGGCAAGGGAAGCATTTCTGAAGAAGAGAAATTTGTTAACACAGAATATAGATTTAATTGTCAGCAAGTGGTTTCTGAAAGTATTTGTATGGAGTGTAGCCATGTATGGAAGTGAAACAAGGACGATAAATAGTTTAGACAAGAAGAGAATAGAAACTTTCGAAATGTGGTGCTACAGAAGAATGCTGAAGATTAGATGGGTAGATCACATAACTAATGAGGAAGTATTGAATAGGATTGGGGAGAAGAGAAGTTTGTGGCACAACTTGACCAGAAGAAGGGATCGGTTGGTAGGACATGTCCTGAGGCATCAAGGTATCACCAATTTAGTATTGAAGAGCAGCGTGGAGGGTAAAAATCGTAGAGGGAGACCAGGAGATGAATACAGTAAGCAGATTCAGAAGGATGTAGGTCGAAGTAGGTACTGGGAGATGAAGAAGCTTGCACAGGAGAGAGTAGCGTGGAGAGCTGCATGAAACCAGTCTCTGGACTGAAGATCACAACAACAAATGAAAAAAAAACGCAAATTAGTTACAAACTGCGGCGTGCACACACTTTATTCAGTATGTAAAGGTCACTACAGATATTCGGATTTAGATTATGGCATGATCGATATGCCTGCCATCATTTTCGATCATGTTGCACAGACGGATAGCGAAATTCTACATGACAGGCTGAAGTGTCGGAACATCGATGCGTCGATGACCTCATGAATCGCTGTTTTCAGCTCAGCGGTTGGGATTATGGCTGTACACCTTGTCTTTAATACAGCCCCACAAAAAGGAGTTGCATTTGTTCAGATCCAGTGAATATGGCGGCCAATCGAGGCTCATTACGGTGGCCTCTGGGTACCCCAGAGCCAGAGTAAGCTCCCCAAAGTGCTCCTGTAGCACATCAAACAATCTCCTGCTTCGATGGAATCGAGTTCCGTCTGCGTGAACCACATCTCGTCGAAATCAGGGTCACATTGGATAATGGGGCTGAAACCATCTTCCAAAACCTTCACGTACCGTGCCATCAAGGAATATCGCACCGATGATTCCGTGACTGGACGTTGCACACCACACAGTCAATCGTGCGGATTCTCAGTCTTTCAAATGTGCCAATTTTTGTTATTGACGAACCCATCCAAACTAAAGTGGGCTTCGTCGCTAAACGAAACCACACAGTGCATACTAGTTCCCATCATGCCCCATGGCCAACCGTGCAGTTTGAACGTCCTAACCGTTCAGAAGTTATGACGATTTTATTTCATATAGTTCAGTAATTGTTACCCTGTACAAGCGGCAAGAGGGAACAATAAGAGTGGAAGACACAAGACCCTCCCACTCGTATTAAATCTCTAGAAATGCCTCAGTTTAGCCGGTGAGTCCGCAGATGGTGGTACAAGGGGTGTACAGTATAACTGGCCACACTTTCCCACCCGAGTTTTGCGGTAATTAAGCCAGTCCGTCCTTGAACTGACTTAGTGAGTGCCGCATAGGAATTCTTACTACCTGTTGTGTAGAGATGCTGTCACGGTTTTATGTCCCCTTGCAGAGCCGTAGCAGCGCCGTCGGGTTCTGAAAGTGCAATACTACTATCTTTTGCCTAATGAAGCGGGAAGAAGTTTTTTTTGGGCAAATAATTTTTAAACGGTATGCCATTATGGTGCATTTATTTAAGAAGTAATTACAGTTTTGTTTAATGTCTGACAGAGATAAATGGCTGAATGTCAATTTTAAGGGGAAAATTTAGAGCAAGCCTTTCAGTCTTTTCTTAAATGTGAAAGGGGCGTTCTGTTTCACCGTCCGATAGGCTATAAATAAAAGATAAGTGAACATAAAAATTATTTTATTAACTGAAGTTACGCATTACTACACGGATCTCACTGACGTGATACGATATGCGATACAACAAGCGGTGATACGTCGTAGAAGCAATCCGCTTACTGCACAGAAACTTCGTTAAAGCGACTTAACTGGTTCACACCAGGACGACAGAAATACAACACAGATACGACTCTCCGTATCGACCGATGCAAGAGGGAGTGTTGGCTGCTCCATGCAACTGTTTCGTACGACACACGGGACGGAAATTTTAAGTCATTTGACACACTTAAAAAATTTCTTTATTTAGGTGAATCAATAAAACGGCTAAATTTGAACGTGATCCAAAGCAGCAAAAGGTGCTTATACTTCTTCACCTCTGCTATTTTGCGTCCTCCTGTGTCGTCATCACAGAGTGGTGCGCCATTGACACATGCGAGAATAAAAAGTCAAATTAACCCTGTAAGACGTACTAGTTCGGCAAAAACCTCTGTGGCGTCCGCACACCTATACTGATAATTTTAAAAATGAACACGTACAGACACAACTTCTAGAATAGGTCGAGGCGCCAGCAAGTAAGCAGCTGGATTCCCAGGGGTGTCATGAAGTTGCCTTCCTGTGTCGCGGTTCTGACCTCGATCTCAAAGACGTCAAAAGAAGAGCTGAAATGTGGATAAGGTGGACTGTGACGACGATAC